>NW_026526677.1:69102563-71502563 GCF_024362965.1 Panthera pardus | reverse complement strand
AAGACTTAAGTTTCTTAAATTTCTGTCTCCTGGGTGCTTTCAAAGTGATTGTCAACTGCCTTTATGTAGCAGCCTGTACAGTGCTCTCTCAGACCGTTGTTTTCTCCCCCATGTACCCTACTTGATGGTGAGAGTCCCAGAACGTAGGGCAGTTTGAGTATATGGCTTAAAAATTGGGATGCCATATTAACAAATAAAAATACAGGACACCCAGGTACATTTTAATTTTAGGGAAACAAAAAAGTTTTTTTAGTGTAAGTATATCCTATAAAATATTTAGCACACACTTATGTTAGAAAAACAATTCATTAATCTGAAATTTAAATTTATCTTGGATTCCTGTATTTTCTGTCCTTAAATATTATTTACCTAAAGGACACAATTTAAGGGTGCCCGAGTGGTTCAGTCAGTTAAGCATCTGACTCTTGGTTTTGGCTCAGGTCATGATCTCACAGCCGTAGGTCATGAGGTTGATCCCCATGTTGTTCTCTGTGCTGACAGTGTGGAGCCTGATTGGGATTCTCTCTCTCCTTCTCTCTCTCTGCCCCGCTCCCACTTTCATGCATTTTCTCTGTCTCAAAATAAATAAATAAACTTTAAAAAATAAATGATAAAGGACACAATTTAATCACTAGCAATGAGAATTTTAGAAATCACCATTATGTCAATCCTTTTACCAAATATACCAGACTATAGTCTGGATATTCTACCTTTATGCCTACATTTATATATAAAAATAAAAACCATATATATATAACTATAAAAACCACAGATATACTCATATATTTATTCAATGTATTATATACCTGTTTCTAATTGGAAATTGATGATTCATAATAAAATCCATACAATCAAATAAAAAAGAATTGGATTAAAATTTTGAAGTAACAATTATGGATCTCACAAAATTCAGAACTTACATTTAGATAGAATATGTTTATAGTAGAAAATGCCAAGTTTTCTAGGGAACTTTCTTACTTGTATCTTGCATATTATTTGGTGCAAGATAAGTCATATTTAGAATGTTTTGAATTTGAAAATCAGTTTTGGGTTACTAACTTAATTCTGAAGCACAGCTTATGCCCCCAATAGTTCTATTCCTTCACTAGCTCTTTATTGGTGTTACAGATCCTTTGTTTCCATGGAAGAAGGAAATCTATGTTTATATGCATTTCACCAGATAAATAAATATAAGGCTATTCTGCTCATCTATTGCCTATCATCTATCTAAAACTTCAATTTGTAGTGCCCAATACATATTTATTTCTCTTTCTTGTACTTCTTTCTTGAGATGATAATTTGTTATCTAAGTTAAAGGCATTTAAGTTAAAGAGAGTCTTCCTTGGGATGCCAGGAATAGAGGAAAGATTTTAATTCAAAGATTCTGAAAATAAATGATGAGAGAAGATAAATTTTTCTTATTATTCAAAAGACTTATGGAAGTGGTCACCATGGAAACCAGACATGAGACCATAGAACATCAAGAGATCAAGAAGAGAGGTCTTGGGTCGAGACTCTGAGTCTTACATTTGGAATGCCGACACAGAGTTTAACTTTCATTTCAGGATAGCTTCTTTATAAGTTACATGATTTGTTTTAAATTATGCAGTTTTGGAATTTGACAATTTTTGTAAAATTCTACTTTGTACAGTCTTTTCTTTCTCTTCTTCCCTTCCTTCCCTCCCTCCCTTTTTCATCTCTCCCTAGCTCTTTTTCTGTCTTCCTTTCTTCATTCATTCATTTTTCTTTTTCCTTCTCTTCATTTTCCTTTTTCCTCTTCTTCATCTTTTTACTTTTTGAGTGAAGATGTATGGTGAGAAATTTGAAAAAAAAAAAAAAAAAAAAAAAGGTAGGACAAAACCCCTTGGCTTATAATAGTACTTAGAAGTAGGAAAAATGATGCAACATTAAAATCTAAAATGAGATCAATAATTGAAAAATTGATCACTTAAATATTCTAAGTGAATATTCTAGCTAGTTAAGAGTGAACTCGTAGTTTTTCTAAAGTTTTGACCCTTTCTCGAGGCTTTCCTTATGTAATTATATATAAATATGAATAGAAGGTAGTGAAAAATAATCATCAGTCAGTATAATTACAAATACAGGAAACTGTTTAGAGAAATTTCAATTAAGACAATCAGAATACAATTTATATTCATGTATAATATAAATGCAACTAGACTTTCAGACCTGGAGGTTGTTGTACTTTGTAACCTTTGTACTCAGTGCAAATGTTGACATGTAATAGCCACTCAATTAATATTTGCTCAAAAGTCTATAGATACATTAAAACACATCCATACACACACACCCATAAACACATATATATCATTTTTAAAAGTTGAAAATAAACATGCAAACAAACAAAAGTTACTGGACAATAAAATTATTTTTCTTTCTTTTTTTTTTACACAGAACATTGAATCATTGATCTTGTAATATTTTGAACACAGTTATTCCTGAAGATATTTTCATAAAATGAATCACTAATATGCTTTTATTTTGCTTTCTTCTATTTTCTTAGAAATTGAGTGATACCTATTTGAGATTTTATAATAAAAACATTTTGTTCTAGAATACATGAATCAAGTATGTCAATATTCACAATTTACACTATTTATATGTCAAAGAGTAGGAGTGTTTGCACGGATAAAAGGCAGTATAAGATACTGGAAATAGCACAAGTGTTGGATTTCAGCATGTTATTTTACTTTTTCAAGTTGCTATTTTAAACTTGTGTGATTAGGGGAAGTTACTGCACCTCTCTGGCTTTACCATCTACCTCCTACAATTGGTATGAAGAATATTTGGAGATGATATGTGTGTTTCTGATATAAAGTATACCTTTAATGATTTTTGAAATGTGAAATGTGGGAGCCTATTTAAATTTTTTTTTTTTACATTTTATTTATTTTTGAGAAACAGAGTGAGACAAAGTGTGAGTGGGGGAGGGGCAGAGAGAGAAGGAGACAGAATCTAAAGCAGGCTCCAGGCTCTGAGCAAGCAGTCAGCACAGAGCCTGATGCGGGGGCTTGAACCCACAAACTGTGAGATCATGACCTGAGCCGAAGTCGGATGCTCAACCAACTGAGCCACCCAGGCACCCCTGTGGGAGCCTATTTTAAAAGATTCCCATACTCAGTGGGAGCTAACAGGCCATTAATTTCACAGAACTTATTTTTCTGTGATCAAATTATACTTTGCTTAAAATATGGTATCTACACTCTTATTACTCTTACTTATGATATAATTTATGCCATATTAATTTAAAATGAACACAAATGGTTTAAATAGATCAGGCAGTTGTTCTGAATATTGGCTGCACATTATAATCATCCGTGAAGGTCTTTAAAAAAAAACAAATTCCCTGGATCCCCACATGATACTAATAAAATCAGTGGTTTTAAAACTTTCCTAAGTAATTCTAATGTGTAGTCCACATTCAGAACTCCTAAACTAGAAAGTTTGTGGATCTGAACTTATTTTAGGCTGCTTTAGAATCTAGCTTATGAGAATCTGGATGGATTGATAGAATATATTCATTAATTCATTCATTAAATATGTTTGCTAACCACTGCATGCTAAGCACAATACTGAGTACGGGGAATTTGTAAAATATGATGCCTACTCCCCGCCCGCCCCCAAATTTGCATTATATCAGAGGAGGTGGAAACCTAAATGAGTAACTATGGATTAAAATGCTCACTAAATTATGCCAATAATAGCTAAAATTGCATGGTCACTATGTGCAAGGCACTGTTCTAAAAACTTAACAGTAGTGAATTCCTTTGATATTAACAGTGATCTTAAGAAGTGGTTACCATTCCTCTCTGACTATGAGGAAACTAATGCACAGAAAGTTTAAATAATTACTTTACACAACCAGTAAGCAATACAACCAAGAGTCAAATTCATGCAGACTGACTTCAGAAGTTGTGCTCTTACTCAGATAGTACATATGCAGCTTCTCATCCACAATACTTATAACTAACAATGTGCTGAATGCTTACCATGTGCCAAGATCTGTGCTTTACAAGTATAGCTTATTTAGTCTTTACAACTAACTTATGGAACTAGTATTTCCCCCATCTTACAGATAAGAAAGTTAAGAACAGAATTGAATTCTGTTTATTACTTCAACTGTAGCTCATGGGCTCTTGGGCCATCTGCCAACGTTCTTGGTAGATCCATGTGCCTAACATAGCTCAACATCCCTGCTAAATCTTGAAGAGATGTAGAAACCAAATATTTAGCAAAATAAAAGAAGGTATCAGTTCATCAAGTTTCAAGTTTCTGGCATTGCTCTGATTATTACATAACTTTAAATTATTGACTTCTGCTCAAACAAACTACTTATAAGAAAATGAAACCTTGAAAAACAACAGAAAGCTCCTAAATCACTATGGTGAATGTGAGATACAATGTTAGATTTTAAAAGGTTAGGATGCCTTATATTTCAGTGTATTATGAACAGTTGCAACAGTTGTATGCACACCACTGAGAACATAACTGTCTCATGTATATGGTGCAGTTTCAAGGGATTCTATTAAGTGAAGATTCCAAATCCTGTTTTGAAGGATAAAATCTGTGTAACTTTATACTTGGTCATTTAAATGCAAAACAGGATGCTGTTGCCATTATATTTAATATATTTTTTATTGTAGTTGAAATAAATCATTTCTTTTGCCAAAAACATTAACTAGGAGTTTCCACAAGACCTTGCCCTGCAACTTAAATACATTTACAAAGAAATTCTACCAGACTAGAAAGTGGTTTTCCAACTTCCACATGTCTAAAAGAGTGAACCTCAAGTTCCAAGCTATATGTTCAGTGCTTTGCCCATTCTAATGTACAGGATGCAAATAACTCGAAATTATAATAGATTAATCCTCATATACATCATTATCATCACCAGATACCATGTACTTACCGTGTTTCAGGGACTGTACAATTGCTTACCCCAATATTACCCTAGCACCAACCCCACTAGAAAAACACTATTTTCTGTATTTCAGAGAAGGGAAATAAGAAATTTCTAGTCAATATAAAAAGGTAACCCAGAGAGGAATTTTATTTTGTTATTTAAGACCCTAGTAATCCAACACCATTTTCAAAAATCTTGCTTCCATGTGGTTTGCACTGGACCAATAAAGCCAGATTGTAAAGTAATGTGAAGAAAAAAGAATCATGATTTGCTTGAGATCTCTATAATACTTTTTGTTTTGCACAGTGACTTTATATATGACCAAGAAAACAAGGTATTTTTTTTTAAATTATAGTTTCCATTTTCTCATTTCCACATAAGGAAATGAGGTTTTGAGGTTCAGTAGCTTGGCCAGTCCCATAGTAGGAAAAGCCAGAGCCAGTTTTAAAGTGTGAATCTCTTAGGCTTGAAATCCAGGAGGCACTATGATACACCTTTTGGGTTGGGGCTCAAAGTCTCTTTGTATCTGGTTATTCACTCTGGGCTTCAGGAAGGTGTTTTGCCTATCACAATGATAGAGTTAAGTGTGGCCAATAATCACAGAGTGGAGATGAGTTTCTCTGTGTTTGCCACATGAATGCCAAGAGCACTGGTTGGACAGGACTTCATCTAGGAAAACACTGACTGAAATGCTTGTTATTTCTCAAGTTCTGAAAAATAAAGATCTTTTTTTAATTTTTTTCACCCAATATCAGACAAATGAAAAAAATTCCTGGGGCCATATTCTAAATCTGGCCTGCTTGGAGATAGAGATATGAGTGACTCTAGACCCATGATTTACAACTTCTTTGAATTAAATTTCCATATTTTGTCTGGGACCTAGATCGAAGTTTTATATAAGACCATGTAATATGAAAAAGTTTTTTATTTTCGTTGTAAAATCCTTCTTGAAGGCATTGAGTCTTTAAGGACAATTTATACAAGGGGCTATGTAATATTAGCATTCACTAACAAAATTCTTTTTCAAAGAACAAACTCGTTTTCTTATATTAGATAACAATATTAGGTAAGACATTTGCCCTTCTTTTTGTTTGCTAGTGAACTCATAACTAAATATTTTCTGGTAGACCACAGATCCTGCACTAGTCAAAATTACTGGAGTGTTTGTCACCTCCTCTTTCTGTGTGGCTTTCATTTTCTATTTCCAATGACTTTTATATAGAATTGTTTTGTTCACATTCAGAAAATAGCTGAAATTTATTAAATAAAATCTGATAAAGTAGCGACCTCCATTTTGCAGTTAAGCAAACTGAGATATAGTTAAGGTTTTCCAAGCTCTAGTTCATTGACACCAATGTCCTCTACTTTCTAAAACATGGTAAATGTTCTCCTGCCCCACAAGTTCCAGTGGTTGTTCCGTATACCTGTAAACCCCTTCCTGTCTTCCCTCCCTCTGGTCAACCATGTCTAACCCACACAAACACAAACACACAGGCAACATTCTTTTCATGGTTGACTCTTGGATCTTTACCCAACATCACTATTTCAGAGATATATTTTCATGCTTTACGTTTTTTAAATGTTCTATAGAAAGATATCCAGGCCCTTTTCATGCCATACTATTCTTTATAACCTACTTGTCCAGTTCTTCATTGCCGCTTCCACAAGTGCAAGACATACTAGTTTGTTTGTGTGACCCAACCTTTACTGGACCTTAAGTTTTTTAAGGACAAAGCTAATTCTACTTCATTCACCTTTGCATCCTCAACACCTAGCCATGCCTAGTTCATGGTAGTTTAATAAATATACAACAATTGGGGCGCCTGGGTGGCGCAGTCGGTTAAGCGTCCGACTTCAGCCAGGTCACGATCTCGCGGTCCGTGAGTTCGAGCCCCGCGTCAGGCTCTGGGCTGATGGCTCGGAGCCTGGAGCCTGTTTCCGATTCTGTGTCTCCCTCTCTCTCTGCCCCTCCCCCGTTCATGCTCTGTCTCTCTCTGTCCCAAAAATAAATAAAAAAAAAACGTTGAAAAAAAAAATTAAAAAAAAATAAATAAATAAATATACAACAAATGGCATGAACAAATCAGTAAATCAGTAAGCATATATATGACTATACACACATACTTAATAGCATTAGGTTTCCTAAAGTCAAGCCAATATTTTGTTCATCATTCTCTTGTAGTCCTTTTTATAGTAACAGGCAAAAAAAAAAAAAAAAAAAAAAAAAAAAAAGATGCTTGATGACTTACCAATAATGGAATGAAAATAAATTCACTTGGAGAAATTATTTTAGAAAGTTACTTATGATCTGTTATTTGATGGGTTCAGAAAACCAGATAGTTGTGAAACATTTAGGAGTACAATAATCCTTTCAGAGTTTAGAACATAAGCTGGCTAAGTCTAAGAAGCACAAATGTAAAAACAGAAGAGGGTAAGGGTGGGTAAGTGTGCCCAGGTTGGATACAAGTGCTGTCACTCAGTAGTCTTACAGACCTCCTGCAAACATTCACATGGCTTACTATCACTGATGCCAACTAGAAAAATGAAGGGTGGTGTGTATAATGTATACCTCTATCTGCATATTCATTTAAACATTCAAACATTTATTGAGTGGCTTCTATGTGCTAGAATTTTCTTCCAAATCTTTGGAATAAATCAATAAAACAAAGATTATGTTCCTTGAGGAGTTTACAATTAATGGGAGTGAGGGAATAAACAGACAATAAACAGCAATGGCAACAAATGTATAAATGATATAGCATACTGGACTGTATTAAGAGCTATGGGGGAAAATAGAATTGGGTAAAGGGGATCAGGAGCACTGAGATCATGAGGAAGAATAGTTGGTAGTATTAAATAGGTTAGCCTGGGAAGGGATCATTGGGGATGAGATTTTAGCAAAGATTTGAAGGAGAGAATTTAGCCCAATGGCTACTTGGGAACAGAGTATTCCAAGCAGAATAAACAGCTAATGCAAAGACCATTAGATCGGAGCATGCCAGGCATGTTTAAGAAATAGCAAGGGAGTCCTGGTGGCTGGAATAGAATGAGCAAAGAAAAGGGAAGAGTACTAGCAAATGAGGTCAGAAAGGTAATGGAGTGGGGACAGATTATGTAGAGTCATGGTAAAGAACTGGGTTTTGACTCTGAGTGAAATGGAAAGTTACTGGAGGGTTTTGATTTAAGCTAACTTCTTTAAAAAACAAAAATAAAAAAACACTCTGGATGTTGTGTTGAATGTAGCCTATAGAGAAAAAAATGAAGAAGCTGAAAGACCGTTTGGAAGCTATTGCTATAAGCAGGTAAAAGATGACAATGGCTTGATTCAACACAGTATCTGTGAAAATTGTTAGATAGTGGTAGCATTCTGGATATATTTTTATTTTTTTAATTTTTTAATATTTATTTATTTCTGAGAGAGTGAAACACAGAGCACAAGTAGGATAGGGGCAGAGAGAGGGAGACACAGAATCTGAAGCAGGCTCCAAGCTCTGAGCTATCAGCACAGAGCCCAACGTGTGGTTCGAAATTGTGAACCGTGAGATCATGACCTGAGCCAAGTCAGATGCTTAATGACTGAGCCACCCAGGGACCCCTGCATATATTTTGAAGGTACAGCCATTTGCTGACAAATTGTTAAGTGTGAGAGAAAGAAAGGAATCAATGATAATTACAAGTTGTACACTTAATTATAAGTATAAATAAATTTTTTCATTCCTGTATACTATTCTATAAAGAATTACAATATTTTGATTATTAATATCTCATGCTAAGGCAAAAGTCATACCTTTGAACATTTTACAATCCAAACTTGTTTGGGGGACTTAAAACATTATTTCTTTTCTCCTTTAAATTTTAATTTTACCTAATTCACACTTTACCAATATGAGGTAAAGCTATACTGTGAAATGTCACTGAGCAATTTAAGATTATATAATTTTGGGGGTGCCTGGGTAGCTCAGTCATTTGGACATCGGACTTTGGCTCAGGTCATCATCTTGCAGTCTGATCTGTAAGTTCAAGCCGCATCGGGCTCTGTGCTGACAGCTTAGAGCCTAGAGCCTGCTTCAGGCTCTGTGTCTCCCTCTCTGCTCCTCCCCTGCTTGCTGTCTCTCAAAAATGAATAAACGTTAAAAATTTTTTTTAAAAAACAAATATATACTTTTTTTTTTTTACTTCTCAGCTGAAAATATCACTATTGTTTAACATGAGTGAATGTCCTTTGCATTTTACCTTTTGTTGCAGAGGAAGTGGATATGTGTTGGTAAACTATGTATTACATTCATAGAGTGCTTTATCATTTTTGGCATGCTTTGACATGTCCTATCTCATCCCATCCTCTCCACAATCCTGGGAGACAGCAGGGCAGGAAACATCTATAGGAAATTGAAGAGTAGCCACCATGAGAACCCTTTCTTACTTAGGTTTAGCCCACTCATTGATGTGCTTTGAGCCAGTTCCAACTGATGACGAAGGATGAGGAACTTAGTGTGTCCTTTGCTCACTCAAAGCTTAGTGGCCCATGCCAGAATCAGATTTATGACCTTGTCTTACCATCAATGCCCCAGACAATTGGGCTAAAGAACCATATTGTACATCAAACCTAATCACATCTCCAGAATCAGCTAGCCATTAGATCCCCTTTATTTTCCTCAGAACCCTCACAACTTTTGTATTTTCTCATCTCGACCATCTTTCTCATCTTTCTTACTCAGGAAGATCAACCACAGCTTTGCTGGCCTGTCTACAAAGTCCTGAAGCTTGCTTCCTGGGTTGCAATAAAAGAATCTGAGAAATCAACAATGTCACCATCAGAGCACACATGAAAATGGGGAAAAGAAAGATGTCATTGTTGAAAGATCAACAAGGTGTGGTAGATAACAGCTTTTTCTTGTTGAACCCTGAAGCTATCAAAAAACAACTTGTTTTGTTTTCAACGGTCTGGTGGGAAATCTCCATCCCTAATATATTCCTCAGGACCAGCTCCCTTAACTTGAGTGTCCTCAGCTTTTAATCCTCCATCCCACTGCTGCAAGCACCTGGCTGCTAAAATCCAGCTGGGGAAGTATCATGGGACTACTAATAATATTGCTGCAATGTCTTTCTTTTCTTTAAATTAAGCCATGCAATTAATTTATACCAATCTCCTTTTCAGAGGCAGAAATGAAGTCTGTTTTGGAATTTAAAGATAACTTCAGTATTTTTTTTTTTATTTTTTTTACCATTTTGGTAGTTACGGGGGTGGTGGGGGAAGGAAAGTCAAGTCATTTGAGTAAGTAAAACATATTTAACCACCACGGAGAAAGAAATTTTAATGGATATGGAAAGAACAGTTTGTAAGACGCGCAGACAATGCAAAATGGTATTATTAATAAGTAATGCCATTAAAGAGACCGTTCTTTCTAAGCACTCACACCTCCGAATCATCTTGGGGTTCCCTGACTTCCTGGCTCTCTGTGCCCGCCAGCAGTGACGCCCCTTCTCCCAAACACTGTCAGGGGTTTCAGTGCCACCGTCAGAAAGAAGCTTATTATCTACCTGCTGCCCGGGCTTCTCGCTGAGTGACACCCCACCCACGCCTCCACGCACAGCTCTTCTCCTTCCGCGGCTCCCAGAGCGAAGCTGAAGAGCTGCAGAGGGAGCCCGAGGCTCCTCTCGCCTGAACCCCGAGACTACGAGGCTCCACGCTCCAGGTCACCCACCCGGTCTGTGCCCCGGCGTTCCGGCGCCCCCCTCCCCCGCCCCCACGCGGCGCGCTGCAGGAGTGGGAAGCGGCCCTGCGCTGCGCTTCCAGCTGCGTCCGCCCGAGCGCGGCACGTGCTCCCGGCGCTGGCGCGAGAGAGCGAGCGCCACCGCCGCGGGCCCCGGGGCCGCTCCGCCTGCCGCCGCCGCTACCACCGCCGCCGCCACTGGCGCTCCAGCTGCGGCCGAGGCCGGCACGCGAGCGCAGGAAGCCCGCGAGGAGCGGCTGGCTGGGGGCGCCGGGCTCAGGGCGCGCACCTGGTAAGCAGAGCGCCGTTTTCTTTCTTTCAGCCGCGAGTCACCACTGAGGGAGGATAGCGCCGGAGCCCCTCCCCCAGCACGGGGACGCAGAGCATTCAGGCGAGGGGCGGGAGCTTGGGCGAAAGACACCCGGGAGGGCAGGTGGTGGGCAGGTGGAGAATTCGTGGAGCCAGGGACACTACGAGGTCCTGCAAGTTTAGAAAAGTCACCCTGCAAGGACGTGTTCTGTGTGAATCAGACACGAATTTCTAGTCAGGAGCCCAGGTTACCGCGGCTTCGCTCCAATGAGAGGTTTATGAAGATCATTTTGCTTTTATTTGCATAAGTGAGGGACTTAAGTGGGCTCGTTTCCATAGAAAACGAACTAAAAAAAATCAGAGGAGAAAATAGAGATCTGAGCCAAAGGAGGCGTTTGGATCTCTCTCTCTCTCTTTCTCTCTCGCATACCGATACATGTGCACAAAAGGGTGCATAACACGGGGAGGGGGGAGCTTATCTATCTTTGAGACCATTAAGTATTTGGGGGCTAACAAGAGCATTTGCTGGTGCTTTACCTTGAAAATAGGCAGCACAAGACGGACCTGGTGGGGTGTGAATGCCACTGTTCATTTCTAAAATGACACTTCCATGAATACACTACAGGAGGGAGAGGTTTTCTAGAACAGGGGGCCATTTTAGGGGGGTACACCTGTAACTCTGGACCTATATGCTCAAGTTCCTGTACTCCCACTGGGGATAAGGAAACATCCTTACACTAGGTTTCTTTTGGGAACTTTGGCAAAGGATGGGGTCAGAGAGAGGGATGGGGCGGTGGGGGGGGGGACTGTTGGGGGGAGAAAATGGAGTTGAGTAATGAGTGAATGGGGCGGTGGAAGGAGCGGGAGCCTCGGAGTCAGGTTTGGCATCACTGTATTCATTTAGTTCCAAACTGGGTAGTCTCTGGGCTGGTCTCTAGGAAAATGTGTGACCTTGAAAAAGTCCCTTAACCTTTGTGTGCTCAGTTTCTCCATTTGTGTCATTTCTGCAAAATGTAGAGAGATTCTTCTGTGTTTGAGGGCACTAGAGTTCCATGCAGTAGTGTCTGTCTGTGATTGTATGGGTTTTCGGGGCTGCATACAAGCAAGGAAGAGAACCCAGAAAATCCAATAAAGGAAGCTTCAGGACATTCTCTCTCAAAGTATCGAAGACATTTGCAGGGTTCTGGCTGTGCGGTTGGTGTAATGCATGCTGAGAGGTCTGTCGAGATGGGTGAGAAGGACAATCGGACACCTAGCCTATAACCAAGGGAACCTAGAGTTCTGAGTGATGTTTGGAGAGACTCAGATCCATAGAGCCTAAAGTCACTTGCTTTTTTAAGGTAGCAATTAAAGAAGGAGGTTTGGTGCAAAGCTGTGAAGTTCTTTGAATCTGAGCGTTTGGGAAATAATCTGGAATTGATTCTAACACAAGGAAAATGAATGGCATCTCATTTTAAAGGTTGGGCACTCCAGATGGCAGGAAGATTTTAAAGTCAGATCTGAGAATACTGTAATCCAGGCAGAATGGTTAGGAGGGAGAGGGGAATGGATATTCTTCCTGAGACAAGGGTTCTTAGGTTCCTAGGAGGCAACTGGCGTCTGCCCATTGTCCTTGACACCTCTGCCACTTGTCTGAAGAGGGCACAGGTATTTCTTCCCCCTCAGTGTAAGCTCATTCTTAGATCTCTGGGATCTGCATCACACGTGCTGGTATATGAGGGTGCACATGGGAAAACACAAGTCCTAGGCGTGCCCCTGAACCCCTGATCCTCTTATCATGTGATCATCTGGCTGTGGAGCTGGTTTACCCATCCAAATTCGACCCGAAGTCTGTGTTCCTAAAGGAACTCACTGTGCCACTTGGTGGCACCAAAAAGTTGCGCTGAGAACTCTGTTCTCTATAAATACAAACTACCACCCCTCCCTCCTCCGCGAGCTCCCCTTCTCCCCTTCCCCCCTTTCTCAGTAGCAGGGAGATTGCTGCACACACCGCCCTCAGCTCTGCTGTTCTGTGCGCACTGAGCACAGGAGATGAGCTTAAGATCATCTTGGTGGGGAGCCCGGGAATGGAGAGGCCGGCTCTGCCCCGCTGATCAGCACAGCCCAACTTTATGGGGGGCTAGCTAGACCGCGTCTCACTGCCCGCTGTGCGGCCAACAGGGGGGTAAGCTCGCTAAGGGTCTGTGTGCCCAAGTGTCCCTGTGCCCAGGAAAGATGTAGGAGCTATCAGCTTGCTGGGTAGCTCACAGTTTGGTTTGGGAGTGGGATGAGCGTGGAGCAGGGAGACCAGACCTCGAGGTTGAAGTCCGCTCCATTTGCTGATGGCCTTAGTTAAACCTGTTGGGAGAAAGGGCGAGAGCAATGGGGTAAAAGAGGGAATGGCTGCAAGGATTGAGAAAGGGATTCTGCATGCCTTTGGATCCGAGTTTCCGCTCCCTAAGGCCAGGTGCGCGTGTTTAGTATGCAGACTGTGCTGCCCCAAACCACCCCAGGGCTTGGGATTGAGAGAAGCAAAGGTGGAGAGGGAAAGGAAGGAGAATCGCTTCCCAATAGATCGGTAAACTGCCGCGATCCTGGCGCCTGCTGCAGGAGGAGGGGGGACAGCGGGTGGTGCTGAAAGCACAGCTTTTTCAACTCAGGCTAGCGTGCTGCTTTCTGAACCCCAGTCTGCACCCTCCCGCTCTTTCCTTTCCTGTGGATGCATCTTTCCCTTCGGACACAAAGCCTGCTAGTTACTGGGGAGCGGCAGCACGAGCGGCATGCCGAGGAGGGAACCCAGGCTACAGTGACTTGGGGAAAGAACCCCAGTAAGGCCCGTGAGCTAGCTGATGATCAGAGCCTAACCTGGACTTCGACCTCACAAAGAGAGGTGAAGAGTCTGCCTGGAAGGCTTGTGGTACTGGTGTTGGAATTTCCAACTGCCCTCATTTCCCTCCGGAGCAGGTGCTGTGGGGAAGGGAAATTGAAGAGAGGTTAACAAGCACTTGTGCTTATTTAGGCACAATCTTGGTGCTGCCTCAGCTGAACTGTAAGCTTGAGTAACCAGGCAGATAGATGCTCCATCACTTTACTTCCTGCTAAGAAATTGACACAGACCAGTGGGAAGGCAGCATCTCCCTTCCACCTCTTTCTTCATTCCCTACCTATTGTTTTATTGTTTTGAGTCCCTTGAGACTGGGTCAGAGCTAATCTGTATTCTTAATGCTGGCCTCTGGCCATTTGAGACAGCCAAGTTAACATTGCCTTGTACTCTGTGCAGCCTCTTCCCCCCAGTGGGGCTAAACGAAGGTTTTCTGTAGAATACTCCTAGTTATACAAAATTCTAGGCATTCTTTGGAGTTTTGCCATGTTCAGGTATGCCACCTCTTGTTAATTGTGGTTTGTGCCCCCCATTACCATTCTAGAGAACAGGGAATTTTCTCCTTTAATTTATCTCTTATATCTGTGAATTACACATTGAAGAGCCAGTTGTGACCATTTCTGTCCTTTATAGATTTCAATTTTAGTTTGAAAGGATGTTTAGTTTGAGACTTGAAAATACTGCTTGCTGAACTCATCAGGTTAATGCACATCCCATGAAATCTCCAGCCTTCTCCAGTGGGGACCTTTTCAGCACTACGGACAGATCCCTTAATGTTTCTTAGGAGAAGAATGTGGATAGAACACTTTCCACATAACTGCTTCTTTTAAGAGAAAAGCTGTCCCTAGTTCTTTACACCCTGCTTGACAAAATGTATAATCCAGGTATTTTCGTTGCATCCCCTAGATATCTGCTATTACATGACAATATTTTGGCTGTGGGCTATCCTCTAAGAGAAACCAAACTGTGTAATGTTCATTTGTTAAAGGACATACTGAGATTATTCGGGGAGAGGGGGTGGCATTTGAATAATCCAAGTACTTGTCCAGTTCTTCACTTTGCATCCACGGGGAGACACAGGCCTCTGTCATCACTTCATAGTGCATGTGATGGACATGCCAAAGTGAAAACTGTCCAACCACCACAAAATATCTATTACTTTTATGACTAAAGGATTTTAGTAACTCTAATGTTCTCATTTTTATTCGAAACACGTTGAAGATTTTATAGGAGTCTTATTATATTTCCTTTTATGGAATTGTCAGAGCAGTTTAGATAAACATCTAACTTAAATGCCAATAAACCATAGGTAAAATTACATGTAGAAAATATGAACTGACACTAATCATGGAACATATAGTACTTATTTGTACACCATTCTCCCCCAGGCTTTCTATCCTCATGGGATGAAGACAAAGATGAATCCAACTATTCTTATACTGTTCGCCATGTTATTTTAATAGATAGAGTATAAATTGACTTTATAAAACAGTGAAGACTATCTTTTGACATCCATTGAGATATGCTAAAGCTATCCATTGGTTTGGAGTTTGGATATACTGGAGATGTATGGCTACAAAGCAGGAACATTCTACAATTTAGAAATATGTGTTATTTTTAATATTCAGAGGAATGTTAATGCTAGTCCTGAAGCATCAAAATAAATATATTTTAGTTCACGATATGCTTATATAACCCAAGAAAATAAAATTTGAATTTTGATTTTGAATTTTCAACTCTTTGTAAAACACAGTATCTTCTTGGTGTTTCTTGATTTTAGTCAGTTAAAATTTAGTTCCAAAAAACATTATGCCATAGGCTTGCTCTCATTTCCTTTAAATTCACAGAGGAAGAAAAAAAATCTAGATTTTACCAGTCATAATCTTTTTTGAATTATATGTACCTTTATTCAGAAGGAGAACCAAGCAGGAGTCTTGGTGCAGGCTCATCCCTGCTCCAATAATTACCCTTTATTGAGCATATCAGGCACCATGCCAAGCATTGGTGTGTTATTTAATCCTTGTAATAATTATGCAAGGCAATATTTGTTCTTATTTTTCTGTTGTTAAAACTGAGTTCTTGTTGTTTCTTCTATCATATAACAAGTGGATGGGAAAAATAAATAAATAAATAAATAAATAAATACACACATCTGATTTATTTGGAAATCAAAATTACCTTCTTTCCATTACATAGGTAACTTTATGGTGTGGCTAAACATCATGGAATTGTTTCAGTGTGGTTTCCAGTGAGTTGTGTATACTTGGGAGGGCAGACCCTTGCAAAAAAATTGCCTGAGTTTGAATCCCAGCTTTGTGGCTTAATAGCTACATAACCTAGAATGAGTAAGTTAACATTGCTCTGCCTCTGTTTTCGTCATTTTAAAAATGGGGAACAGGTTGTAACACTAAGTCTCACTGAGTGATTATGATGAATTAATTGTAAAAATATAAGTAAAGTTCCAGACCCACAATGAACAATGTAGAAATGGTAGTTATGACCATAAAACTGATGTAGGCCTTTGAATATCAAATGTTTTATAGCTTTCCTGTGTTATTGAATTTAATCTTCCCAGCACCCCTGTGGTTGGTACATAGTTTGCTGTTTCAAATATCTTCTCTTATTTTAGTTAAACTAGTTAGAAAATTTAAATGAAATATGTTAGATGTGAAAAAAATGTATCTTATGTAGATATGATTCTGTTGGTCTATGATTAATTCCCTAATGATCAGTTTTCTGGCTGTAGGCCATTGGTCTTAAATTTTGAGCATAAATGTTCTGAAGAAAATTAAAAGATAATAATCATGATGGTGCTAGTGGGCACTGTAATAATAATAATAATAATAATAATAATAATAATAATAGTAATGTAGTCTGTTAACATTCATAATATTTTGCAGAGGAGTAATTGAAAAATATTTTTTCAAAGTCAATTTTCCTCAATGCACAATCATGTAGTAGAACTCTTTAAATACCAGGAAGAAAAGTAAATAATATAATTATATATTGCTTTTTTAAAAATAAAATGAGATTTTGAAAAACCAACATATAATTACTATATAAAATATTCTTTGTCTTGTTAAAATTAAAATGAACTTTGTGTTTTGTATTAAAAGTAGACTTTGAAATGGTAAAATATATTGCAGGATGCTCTTCTCACATTCATTTATTACAACTTATGGATACTCAGAACCATGCTTATTTAATCTAAGACAATATCATCCTTCACTCTCATGGTTTAATCTGTATTTCTCAAAGTTGAAATTGCAAGCATCAAAACAATATAATACATCCAGAAACAAGTTACAAAGTAAAGAAGGGCTAAAACAAGCCTATTCCAAACTACTCTTCTTAAATTATTAGGATGTTTCAGGAAAAAGTTTTGTGGGACTGACAAATCCAGAGATTAGCTCATAGTTGTATTCCTTTTGATGTTTTTGTAGACCTTCCAGATATAAATCAGCAGCTTTCAACTGGGGATGACTGTGACATGCAGGGGACATTTGACAGTGTCTGGGGGCATTTTTATTTGTCACAACTAGAGGAGGTGTGTTGGCTATTGACATCTGGGGACCAGAGATTCTGCTAAACATCCTACAATGCACAGGACAGTAAACCTCCACAATAAATTGTCTAGTCCAAAATGTTGGGAAACTGTGATCTAAATGATTCCAGAAAATAGAGTTACCTATATTTATTTAGTTGGTTTGTATGGCTTACAAATGTAGATGGTTGACATTACACAAACTTTTAATGGAAAGCAGAGTCTCCAGAATGTTTTGCAATCAATGCATAAGGTTTAACCAGCCAACCCATTTGGTCTTTTGGGAGACATTATCATCTGATTATGTTGAGTGTGGGCTTTGGAGCCAGAAAGCATTGGGTTCATATCCTGACTCTGCCATTTATTATAGGTATAATATGGAATCTGGCAAGATTCTTCACCTCTAAACCTCAGTTTCTAGAGATATTTAATATAGGTAGTAATCATACCCACCTCACAGAATCAATTTGAGACTTAAATAATGCTTACACATTATTTAGCACAAAGTAGGCACTCAATAAATATTAGCCATTAATAAGTAACTAGAGATTGAGCTAGAAATGCAAAAGCACATTTTCAAGCACCTGATGATAAGTAATATAATATGCACAATAATGCTTTATAGTCTTTAGAGGTGTACCATAAATAACAAGAAAGCAGCTGAAGGCTGCAAAATGGGAAGATGCTTGGAATCCCTGCTTGATAATTAAATTGAGACTAGTTAACAGTAGATTACATCATTTTTATTGCTTTGCTGTAGAAGGCTGTTTTGGGTCTTCATGGACCACTAAAACCAGTTGTTTCATTATTTACGGTGATTTAGTGAGCTTTATTCTACCAGCACCTTTTAATTAATGCATAAAATTACAGATTTCATTTTTGTACAGTGTTGTTTTGTAGCCCACTTTTGGTTTAAGGGACTTTTGTTTAAAATATGCCATATTTTTAGATCTGGGCTAAACAGAGAGGGTGCTGGACTTTCTTGTTTACAAGGTCACAGATGTGTGCTTGAGATAGCTACAACAACGAAGCTTTCCTAGACTATAAAGCTCTCGGTATCATACCTCAGAGTATCTCTTATCTATGGGATGCACTTGTTTTCAGGAAAATACATCAAAGGCGTTCATGGCATATGCAATATTGACACCCCTGTCTATTTGCGATGAGGCTATTGCTCAGGCAGAAGGAATCATTTTAGTGTTGATATCCTGAACTGTGTGATTTGCTTGTGTGGGGATTAAGTTATATAAGAGACATCTGTGCCAGAAAGATGGTCAGTGTTTGAGAAGATTGTTGAAAATAAAAGACAATGCGAGCTGTGAATCTGGTTACAGTGTAAGTTGCCATTTATGCAAATTCTACCAACCAATATTTTTTCTTCATGTTCATTTAGGATACAATATGAGACTGTATGATTGCCTGAGGCAAAATACTTATGCATATTAAATAGATGTCCACTGTTTTCTATAATGGGATGGTGCTTAGTTTTATTATGCTATGAGCCAAGAAATATATTATTGAGTAAAGCAGACTAGTGCTTCTGAAAATAAGACCCTAAAGCAATCTATTATACCAGTTACACTATTTATGTAAACTCCTATCATTTACTGTTTTTGATTAAATTAAAAATCTCCGTATTATTAGATTGTAGATCTATAACATTATGGAAGCTTTTAAATCATTGTATTAGTTAATTCCTCCCCATTATCCATAACAAGAACCTGATTTTTTCTATTTTTGCTACCAGCTTGTAACCTCTACCACCTCAGGGTTACAATTTAAAGCAAATAATTCATTCTCTTGGAGACTCTATTTCTTGATTATATGAAATGAGATACTCAGATTCTCTTGGCAGTAATTTTGTTGTAGGTTGAAGTGGGATTAATAATGGGGAAAGCCTCTATAAACTGAAAAAGTAATATGGTATTATTTTCCGTCCTTTTTTTTTCCCTACCAGACCCTTGTTAAGTAAATGAATGTTCCTTGTGGTGAGATAACCAAGGAGAAATTGCCTCATGTGTGAACATGAATACAAGCAAGAGGGAGCAGATCCTCATTGTGTGGTACCCAGAATTGATGAGGTTAAGGATAAGGGACTAAGAGTGAAGTTGTTGTTACCTTTTAAAATCTAAATTGATAGAATATAATATGTGAAAATATTTACGCCATCATGCATTTGTCCTGTACAAATACTTTCAAAAGTAAGTAGAATGCATTACTGTTTATAACAGTAGGAAAATCTATAAATAACCTAAATATCTAATAATAGAGGATAATTAAAACTTGGTATAAACATATAATTGAATACTATGTGACTGTTAAAAAGAAATCAATGTTCTGAATATGAATCTTGCTTCTGATAGTTGCTTGCTTTAGAATATTAACCAAACCATTCTACCTGAGCCCCAGATCCCTCATTTGTAAAAGCACAAAATTGTTTATCTGATAATTTTTTATGATGATTAAATGATATTTTATGTGAAACGCTAAGCATGGTAGTGCCTACCACGTGGTAAGCTGTCTCCATATTTTAGTTATTGTTATTGTTGTTCCCATCAACAAAATTAACCAATATGGAAATATATTAGCAATGTGTTATACAGAGGAGAGCAAAATGTGTAGATTTCATACTAACACTCCATTTGAATTAAAAAATATGATCAAAAAGTATATGCTTAGAAAATTATGGAAAAGCAGATACCAAGTTGTAGAAAGTGGTTAAACCCGGGTTTTGAGATGGAATTTTGCTGGGGTATGGTCTCAGGACTGCCAAAAATCATGTAATCTTCATGGGTCTCAGTTAAATTGAATTATCTACAGGGCCCTCTCTGTTACTTTGATGTTATTTTCCTTAGTATGTTGAAAAGCCATGGGAAACATTAAAGGTTTCTACCTGTTACTTTGTCAGTCCTTGCTTTTCTTTTTGAGGACCTCTGTTGCCTGGACCCATTGGATGGAGGGAGTTTTATTATCTATTTTTCAATTTTCCAGGATGGAGCAAGGGATAATATCTTGGAACTTCAGTCAGGTAGTTGACCAGAAAGGCAAGTGTAGGCAATTCACTTTACATTATTTCTTCATTGGGCAGGATTTATTGAACATCTGTTTTGTGCAAGGATTATACCAGGTGCTATATATGGAACAAATTTAACCTTTAAGGGATCTGAAGTTTGTTAGAAGATAAAACATGTATAAATAACTACAATATTAGCTTAGTAATAAACACAAGAAAGTATTGATAAAAATGTCATGTGAGTTCAGAAAATAGAGCAAACACTACAAGGTGAAGGATCTGGGAAGATTTTATAAAGTGACTATTTTAAAATATTATGTCATTCAATCCTCATTAAAACTCTTTGAGGTGATACCATTATCATTCCAATTAGGCTCAGAGAGGCTAAGTGACCAAGGGCACATATCCAATAAATGGCAATATTAGGATTCAAACCCAAGTCTACTTGATTCTAAGCCCATGCTCTTAAAAACTCTGCCATAAAGGCTATCAAAGCAAAACCACGTCAGGGATCAGAAACAGCATGAACAAAACCATTGGGTAAAGCAGTGTAAAGGAGACACAAATTTGCTTGACTAGTAGACCCCTGAGGAAGGGCAGATTCAAGGGAGATAAAGCCACAAGGGACACTGGGGCAGAAATTTAGAAGGTAGATCCCTCAGTCCCACATTAAACTAATATCACAAATAATATATTTTCATAGTAAATGCAGAAATTTAGAAAACACAGATAAAGGCAAAGAAGAAATTAAAAGGTACACATATTACCACCACCCAGAAAACATCCTATTAATGTCAGTGTGTATGTTTCCAGACTTTGTGCATGCATACACACTCAATATTTTATATTTGTATGTTAATATTTTAAATTATATCAACATTTTTTTAGTCTCCTTTGCTGGTTTCTCCTTATCTCGGAATTTAAGCCCTGGAATTCCTTGGGGTTCAGTCTCAGAACTAGTTTCTTTTCTATTTCCACTTCCTAGGTGATTTCATTTAGTTTCACGATTTACCAAAAATAATATCTGTATAGTGTCGCCTCCCCTATTTATGTCTTCTATGCAGACCTCACTCAGAAATTTAGCCTCTTATATCCAGCTGCTTACTAAATGTCTCTCCTTGGATTTCTAAAAGGTATCTAAAAATTGATCTATCAAAAGTATCTTCTGTTAAGCCCACGCAAATCTGCTCCTCCAGTTTCTATCTCAGTCAATGTATCACCATCTTTTATTTGCTCAGGCTGAAAGCATCTCTTCATTGATTCGGATCTTTCATTCACATCCCAAGTCAGATCTGACAGCAAACCTTCCACTCTGTCTTTAAGATATGTTCAGAATCCCACCAGTTCTCTCCACCAATACCACCGTGTCCCCTTGATACAAGCCACTGCCATCTGTCCCACCTGGATTTTTACAGTAATTTCCTAATTGTCATCTCAGTTCTGCCGTTGTGCCCTACTTCTTGTTGAACTGTTGGTCATTGTGTGTCTGTCTTCTATTGAAAACTCTTCCAGAAAATCATTGTCGCATGATGTTAAAGCCCAGACTTCTAAAGTCCAAAAAGAATCCACATGATCATACTATCTCCCCACTTTGCTTCCTCTGTCCCCATTTTTGCTTCGCTGCAGTCATACTCACCTTCTTGCTGTTCCTCAATGTACTAAGCAGAAGTTGGCCTCAGGGGCCTTGCGTTTGATTGTGACTTTATCTAGAATGTTCTTTCCTTAGATATTTGCATGACTCATTCCCTTACTTCTTTTAGGTTTTTACCCAGATTTTACTTTTAAAGTTTCTACTTCTTTGGCTACATTATTAAAATTCCCCCATGTCTCTAACACTTTCTATCTTCCTTCCCTGATGTATTGTTTCTTTTTAACCCTTATTACTGTTTACATACAATATTTTACCTCCTTATCTTGGTTATTGCCTGACAATCCCTCTTCCCCCCCCCCCCCACCCCGCCTTAGAGTATAGGCTTTAGGAGGACATGGATTTATGTCTACTTTGTCGATAACTGAAACCACAGGACCTGGAAGAGTGCTTGGTACAGAACAGGTACTGATAAACACGTGCTGGACAGATGAGTGATGGTGCTAGAGCTAGTGTATACCCTACTAGTCTATGTGGAATTTATGTTCTATTAACTTCTTATATTTTGGGAACACATGGGCTCGCTTGTTTAACCTTATAATAAGCTAAGTTGTAGCACAATTCTGTCAAATTTCCAAGTCATACTTTATTTTAAAATGTACTTTTCAGGTATCTGAGCTTCATAGCTAATATTGATGAAATATAGCCATTGTGTACATCTGGGGAGGATTACAAAGCAGTCATTGCTTTATAATCTAGCAGGCCATAATCTAGTGGGGGATACTAGGGCAATATAAATACATTTGTACTAGACAGTTATACACATTTCGACATTCTAAGTGCTAGATTATCTCTTTTCCTGAAATTTTCTTCACTCTCTAGTTTTCAAGGAAACTCCTATAAGATTCTATATCCCTGGGATGTTCAAACTGTGTTTGGCTAGCCCTTCTTGTTTTTCATGGACTTTTGAAGTAGAAGGAAGGGACAGTAAGGCAGCAAGGAATAATGAAAAGAGTGTATGACGGAGTCACTAGGCATAGGCATAAATTCTAGCTCCATCACTTTCTAAGTGATTGGCTAGCGTATGTATGTATGTATGTATGTATGTATGTGAGTATATTGACACACAATGTTACATTAGTTTTAAGTATACAATACAATGATTCAGTAACTTTATATGTTATGCTATGAGTGACCAGATAATTTTCAACTTATCAAACCCTCCACATCATTTGTAAAATAGAGATAACAAAATAATACTTATGTCTCAGGGTTGTCACAAGGATTCTTGCCACACACATGCCACATGCAGATACTCAGTGCATTTTGAAAATAATATCTTGGGGAGGACAGAATGTATTTTATTGTTTGCAACCTGCAAGCCTTGTGTAATGTCTGTAAATATAAAGTGCCCAGGACATCCTCTTCTGGCTTTTCTTACATCACATGTTCTTACTTTCTCTCCTTACTTTCTGATTTGCCTTTGTTTCCTTAGCTGGCTTTCCCACAATCTGACGTCTCTGTGGGGCTTACTTCTCAGCTGCACCTTTTCTTTACTTATACTTGCTCTCCAGGTGACTATATTCATTGCAAAGATTTTATGTATTGGTTACCCTCAGTTTTTATGTCTAACCCCAAACACTCCTTTTGGTCCAGTCTTACATACCCACTTTCCTGTTTGTCACCTGTACGTAGGTGCTTTAAAAGTATCTCAAATTTAACGTGTTCAAAAGAAAATTACTATGCTTTTCTCTGCCTCCATCCATTTCTGTACCAGTAGATCCCATATCTTTTAATGGTACCAAAGTACACTAATTTTTAGACTCAAAACCTAACTTCTCTCTACCTTGTTATGCACATCCAGTCTATCAGTAAGTCCAGCTGTTTCTGCTTGCAAAATATATCTGATTGTGTCCACTTCTTTTCATATCTACTGTCCCCAGTAATAGCCAAGCCACTATAATTCCTTACTTAGATTATTTATGTCTTCTAATCAGATTTCTTCTGTACATTATCCAGAACAGCAAGTAGCTAGAACAACCTTTTCTAAGATTGAATTGTGCCATTCATTTGTTTACGTCTCCTCAATGCATTCTGTTGCACTTAACATCCAAATTCCTTGTAAGAGCCTACAGGATCCTACATGGTCTGGCCCTTTCTTATGTTTGCAGCCTCATCTTGTACCACTATTGCTCCCATTCTTTATGCTCTAGCCACACTTTTCACATGAATGACTTCTTTTCATTCTTTATTTTGTTGTTCTTTGCATTTACCAGGCTCCAGCTAAAGTCACCTTTTAGAGTACTGATCTGAAGCCCCATGAGTATAGGAATCATGTACAACCTGTTCTCTCTTGCGTATTTAATTTCCAGGACAGAATCATAGCATAGGCATGAGACATAAATATTTGTTAAATGAGTTAATGAACAAGTGTCTGGTGTATGATGGGTGTTCAATGAAAGATAATGATGGCAATTATCAATGTACATCATTGTGCTTCTTTGTTACATTAGTTTTTCCCACTCAATAGTAGATATATCTTGAATGAGTTAAATCATTAATTTAACTTATAGGGAGCTAAATAATAGGAAGGACTGTTTCAGTGTTATATATTTACATATATATGTATATATGTATATATGTAAATATGTTATGTCTCAATATATAGGTCTTATCTAAAATAATTTTAACAAATAAAATTCATGGGACTACTTTAGTTTCATCATTTTGATAGCCCACCTCTAGTCTTGCATATCACTTTGATGCTCTTATGTAATAAAAATGAGTCTTGTTTTGTTATTGGGTTTGTTCCTTAACATTGTGGATTTAGTAAAACACTGTAATTCCTTTTACCTAAGATTTTTTTTGTCTGCAGTAGAATTCATATGTTTATGAGAATAAGCATCGATCTCTAGGTCTTTGGTTTAAGCAAGTGAAGGGAATGCTTGAGAATATTCGGATAATTTCCCAAAAGAGAAAATGATATCAGTATTTATTCTGTGCTCCTTGTCTACAGTGCCAACTTCTATACCAAAACTTATTTTTTGCCCTAAGTATTGCTAAGCACCTAGTTATTCTGGAACATCTAGTTATTTGATTTTTTAAAAATTTTAATGTTTAGCATTATGCAAGGGAACCTTTCTGTTTTGCCATAAGAAACGAGAGAGGGGGAGAGAGAAATCCTAAGCAGGCTCCACATTATCAGTGCAGAGCCCGATGCAAGGCTGAAATGCACAAACCACAAAATCACAACCTGAGCCAAAACTGAGAGTTAGAGACTCAACCCACTGAGCCACCCAGGTGCCCTAGGGAATTAGTTCAAAGCAAGTTGAGATCCTTGGCTGGCAGAGAGGACAACATACAAAATAAGTCTCTTATTCTTTCAATAATCCAGATCACTAATTTGTCAGTTCCCTTTTACAAACTATGCTAGAATTTGCTGTAGGCAACTTGGGACAAATTCTCTTTTTCCCAGGAGTTTAAACTGAAATAGATGACTACTTTCAAAGCTGTACTAAGTTTCTACTTGGAAGGATAATTCCAAACATGCATCCCTGCAACCCTTTGGGTCTTCATGATATGTAATTTTTTTTTTTTTTCCTGGATCAGAGATAGAGGACTGATTACTGTGAATTTTATTACAGGACTCTGTAATTACTTTGAAGACTCTGGAGGACTGAGTAGGTTGCCAGAGAATTTTCTGTCCTCACCACCTAGCTACAGAATGCCCTTGGAAAATTAATAACAGAAAAGGTCATGTCCTGAATATATATATAGTCTTATTCAATATACAAGACATTTGCATAGTTGATATCTTATGTTGATTCCCATAAGGTATCCTGGTACATATGATGGGACTTTTCAGATGAGGAAACTCTGGTACTGAGAGGTTAAACAGTTTATTAATAATTCTTAATAGCAGAACTAGAATTTGAACTGAATATTATTTTTTCCACAAACTGGTACCCATTTCCCTATGTCTTTCTACCTATTTAGGGAACATTTTACTCTGTAATACCCCAAGTCTCTCCCTCCTTTCCTATAGTTCATTTAGCGTGGAAATACCTACCTGACCTCATAATGTCTTTGTACTATATTATATGGAAACGAGACACAGTACTTATTTATTGGGGAGATTGTTCAACTTGCCTTACACTGCATTTGAAGAGGGACTATGTAGCTTTTCTTTAAAGTAACTTTATTTTTGCAATTTCATAGTTAATACATGCTTACTGCCCAAAATTAGTTTTTTTTAAACAAAAAATACAATCACCCAGAGATAACTAATGTTTATAATTTTGGAGTGCATACTCCCTGAAGTTTTCTGCTCGTGGCATAGTTTTGCTTTTAGGATGCTTTCTCTCATCTTCACATAAGAATATAGTTTGGCCTGCCATGCATAAGATTTGTTTTCGTGTACTCCAGAAGAACAAATGAAACAAACATTAATATAAGTGAAGTAGTATTAATATAAGTGAAGTGAAATAATATAAGTGTAGTGAAATCTCTATCAGATTGCTTCATCCAACCACAAAATTACAACAGATATAGACAAAGGAGAGTCTGAAATATTTTTAGATTCTTTTTTCAAAAAGATTATAATCTTAATCTATATCATCAAAGTCTACTAGTATAGACCATTAGAGCTTCTCAAAGTAGCTGCACTTACATTGTTAAATGCACATGCTATTTTTTTTCCAGGTTTTGAAGATCATGATCACATGGATGCATCTAACTAAATGGTACGTGGGGACATGGTGGTCCTTTAGAGAGCACATCTAAATTACTGGCTAATTCCTTGGTTTGCCACCCAACATAGGACATTGTTTGATTCTATCTATCAGAAGTCTCCTAAATTTTCCCCACCATGCTGTCTTTATTAGCTTGAACTCTTTTCCTAAAATGGTCCTTCTGTTGATCCTGTCAGTTCTACTTTTGAAAGAAGATGTCCGTGGGAGTGCACAGTCCAGTGAAAGGAGGGTGGTGGCTCACATGCCAGGTGACATCATTATTGGAGCTCTCTTTTCTGTTCACCATCAGCCCACGGTGGACAAAGTTCATGAGAGGAAGTGTGGGGCAGTTCGTGAACAGTATGGCATTCAGAGAGTGGAGGCCATGCTGCACACTCTGGAAAGGATCAACTCAGACCCCACACTCTTGCCCAACATCACACTGGGCTGTGAGATAAGGGATTCCTGCTGGCATTCGGCTGTGGCCCTAGAGCAGAGCATTGAGTTCATCAGGGACTCCCTCATTTCTTCAGAAGAAGAAGAAGGTTTGGTGCGCTGTGTGGATGGGTCTTCCTCTTCCTTCCGTTCCAAGAAGCCCATTGTAGGGGTCATTGGGCCTGGCTCCAGTTCTGTGGCCATTCAGGTCCAGAACTTGCTCCAGCTTTTCAACATACCTCAGATTGCTTACTCGGCAACAAGCATGGATCTGAGCGACAAGACTCTGTTCAAGTACTTCATGAGGGTTGTTCCTTCAGATGCCCAGCAGGCACGGGCCATGGTGGACATAGTGAAGAGGTACAATTGGACCTATGTGTCAGCTGTGCACACAGAAGGTAAGCATCCTTTACATTCATTGATGTATGTTTTATTACAGATCTCAGTTAAAAATTCAGGTTTTGGAAGACTAAAATATTCCTGATTATTTGGGATCTTTTTAGTTGCCCAGTTATAGCAGTAATATAAGAAGGGGATGAGTGACAGATGCCTACAGAAGCATAGATTTAAGCAAATATGAGTGTTTATGTGGCACGATTTGGTGAAATGGAAAACTTTTTTGGATTATGTATTCGTTATCTATACTTCTGCTATAATGATGCTAGAGATTTTTGAGTTTTCTAGATCTTCATTGAACACCTCATAATTTTCACATTTCAAGTTGTTCCAACTGCTTATTGTGTTTGATAAGGAGAGGTACACATAAATTCAGGTAGGAGCTCAATGCAGCCAGGTACAGTCTGCTTTGAAATATAGTATTTCATATTCTGGTATACTGTGACAGAAAATTACCAAACAATTTAGTCTTACCACTATTTTTTCAATAGAGAGTATAGTTAACTCTGGAATGATGATATGTATGAATTAATTTTATCCTTGTGTAGAATATACTCTTAAAGTATAAGTTTTAACAATTCAAAATCACTTTTCCTTTGAAATTTGTTGCTTCTTATGCTCAAAGCAAAATGAAAAAGCAAAATATGACTGAGGTTCTATAATAATAATAACATTAGCCCTTTTTATTGGTTATGGTACTTTGAAAATGTTTTCACATACATTACTTGTTAGTTAATGACCAAGGCTGTTTGGGATAGGTTTGGTTTGACTACAGAAGTTAAGTGACCCAATGTGAAACTCACTAGTTACACAACACTCTAGCACAACTTATTGCATATACTAAAGCAAGAAGGTACAGGATACTTTTTATAGTTCATTGAATCATCATGAGGATTAGTTAAGATTGAAGAATCTTGCAACAACATTATCAGTGTGGTCCAGAGAATCCAATCCTGTAAAATGTGGATTGAGTTACTGAACAGTTTATTAAATGACCAGAGTGAGCCTGCTTCAGAGGTTGGCAACCAATCACCAATCAGATGTAGCAAACTATTCATTATGAAGTAGCATAATACAGATTTCACTGTGTGCCCACTCAGTAGCAGTAGCCAGAGCTACACAAACATAAAATGGGCTTCTATACTGGACTGAGATATTTTTATGCCTCTGGAAATTTTTACGTGTAAATTTATTGTTTATTTATCGAGATATTGATATATGGAGATTTTGAGCAATGGATAGGTGATTGGACGAGGACACCTTGGAGTTTCTCCTAATGCTGAGATTTTTCAACATAAAACTATTTCATTTTATTCTCACAACAAGCCAGTGATACAGATGATCTTGATATTTTATTCCCATTTTAAAATACAAATGCTTTAAGAGTTTAAATGATCCATCCAACATATATCTAATAGTAATTTTAAGAGTAGGACTCATAGTTACTTGTAGTTTATGGTCCTATAATTGTTATTCCAATGGAATAACACCTGAGGATATATTTATACAACACGTATTTATTAAGCACAAATACATGTAAGGACTTCTGATAGTCCTGTAAAGGACAGCCCTATATTTTATATATCACTACCCTCAATGGGTATGCAATCTGGCAAAGGACATGAGGCATGCATTAATACTTATAGAACCATAATTCAGATAAGAAGAAGTTACAAATATGTCTCTAAAATAAACAGAAAAAAAATCAAGTTCCTCTCTGTGGTGATAAGGGCCATGGTGGAAATCTTCAAGAAGGAATTTGACAGTTGGGTTTTAACAGGAAGAGTACTGATAATTGGTGAAAATTAAGAAGGGTTGGATTTCTGGAAAAGGGCATGAGGAAATATGAGAAGGTGAGAAAGTAAAAAAAATATTTACAAAACGCCAAGGATAAAGTTATGTTTTGGTTTGCCTGAAGTCATAAATTTCATTAGGGGCTTCCCTCCAGCTTCAGAAGAATAAACCTTGGTCTCTATGTAGGACATGCCAATTCAAGATTGTGTTCTAAGAGAAATTAATGATCATAACCATTGGCTGTTACTAATTTAAGCTTTCAACTTTTTTTAACCCAAATGTACGCTGATAGTGAGCTAATAAAATAAATTATGATTCATCCATCTAAGTATTATTACTTAGCTATTAAATTGAATGAGGGAGTCTATAGGTAATGAAATAATAATAATGAACTCCAAAATCATTTTAGGTGAAAAAGGCAAGGGGCAGTTTTGTGTAGTGGCATGTTATTTGTGTAAAATGGAGTTTGTATAAACCATTTGATTTTCAAAGAACTGCTCTCAGAGAAGAACAAAACTGGTAACAGTTGCTCCTTTTGAGGAGGAAATTGAAGAGTTAGGGGATCAGGTAGAATGTATAACTTGTGCATGCAAACATTTGAAGCTGTGTACTATAAGCATAAACTACCTATTGTGACATAAAAATTAAAAGAAAACATTCTATTTGTGGACAAAAAATAAGCCATTAAACATTCCATTGCCAAATTCAGGCAAATTTAATTATTTTTGCCAAAAATAGGTCAGTAGAAATGTTATTGCAAAACACTGGCAAAGTATTTGGATACCACAAGAATTCAGGAGAGAACAAACTTTGATACTGAACAAAGACTGGAAGAAATATTTTGGCTTATTTATTTATGTGGTTTAGTCAGAAAGTATTTATATTGTTTTGATCCCAAGCAACTTTGTGTATAATGAGGTTATGTAGGATTATCTCTTAAAATTTGTGAGTATAAGAGTGGTGTGGTAGGAAGTTTCATGAGGCAAAAAATCATATCCAGGATCAGAAAAGTGCTTGTGTAGTGAGATACACCTCTGTTGGGTACTGTGGAAACTCCCCAAGATGATTCCTGGTTTTCTGGGGCCTGGCCTTTCAGAAAGCCTTTCAGAAAATGTGGGATTTACCATGAAACGGTAATACTAGTTCTTCCTTTAGCCTCTTTTTGTCGCTGGATTGGGATAACTCTCTTTAGACCCAAATTGCTCAGCCCCAGTATCTCAAAACTATTCCTATCCTCCTTTGACCAACTGATATTACTCTTCCTTGAAGAGTATTGAACTTTCTTTCTTTTTAAAAAATATTTATTTATTTTTGAGAGAGAGACACAGAGTGCAAGCAGGGTAGGGGCAGAGAGAGAGGGAAACACAGAATCCAAAGCAGGTTCCAGGCTCTGAACTGTCAGCACAGAGCCTGACATGGGGCTCAAACTTGTGAACGGTGAGAACATGACCTAAGCCGAAGTTGGCCACTTAACCAACTAAGCCACCCAGGCACCCCAGACTGTTGAATTTTCCAAATGCTTTCACATGAGGCATTGAAGTCTATGAAAGGATGCTGTCCCATTTAAATCCCCTATCCCCCATCCCCAAATTGCTCATTTACTTTATACTTAAGCATGGTAGTACTGTGTCACTCAGTCCTCTTGGCAGTGATCACAAGATGTTCCTTCAAGAAAGTGTTGCTGTCACAGAATTCCAGAAGAGAGCACAGGGAGATTTGGGTTTTAGCTTCAATGTTAATCACTTACACTTGCCATTTTCTTGATTTATGGTTTTTCTCTGGCTACAGAACTGAGTGTTTACTGTGGCTTGTTGTACCATGCAGGCATTGTGCCTAGGCCTTCTAGGCCAACAGGTCAATAGTATGAAAGTAAAACAAGAAAAAATAATTAAGGCAGACCACACTAGCTCTTCAACTGTGTGTAGGAAAGGAACATGCAATGACTCTGAAGGAAAAATGTTAACTTCTTTCAAAGGTGTCAATCCAGTCAGCACACTCTCTGCTCTAAGAAAATTTAAGGGGTCCTTTGCTTCAGCACTCTTACAAACCTTGGTATATGTGCCCATTATGGCACAGGATCAATGGTGCTTGCCTATTTGGAGGAGTGACAGACTGGCTGCTTTGATGACTTCCTTTGCTTTGTAATTTGATAGTTCCCTTCTACTCCTGTGTAGCACCCGCCATGTGATTCCTTTGCTTAATAGGATGTGGTGGAAGTGAGGACTTCCTTTCTACTCTGTCTTAGAACACTATCATCACCATGTGAAGGATGAGAGCACCCAGGTTTTCCAGATAAGGCCATCTTAGACCACTTAACCTCAACTATGTGAGAGCACTCAATGAAGATCAACACAGTTGCCTTTCTGACCCACAGTTAACTGCAGTCACACATACAGCCCAGATGAAACCATAAACATTACTCAGCTAACTGTAAATTTATGAGCAATAATGAATACCTTCAAGACAGTATAAGTAAACTCATCACCATGACTTTAACTGCCCCACTTCCCAATTGGATACTACTACAATGTTTACACTTCAAAATCAAAACAAAATAAATGCATTAACATGAATGAATATTCTTTATATTTAAATGTGAAAACAATGTATTGTTCTACAAATGTGAAATAAATGCTGTGGGCCAGAAGGAAAATTTAGTCTTTCATTCATATTCCTGTAGCTAAAGACTTGATAATTCCCTTAAAGCCTTGATGCTTTAAATCATCAGACACTTACATACATTCCATTATTACATGCTTTCCCTGGATCTAGCCCAATTTCATTGAGAAAAGCAATTACAGATTGAATTTTATGTACAAAGTCATGTATATTGTACTTTATGGATGCCTTATAGGATTTTTATACTTCACAGTTTTTGCCGACTTTAAATTCCACTATACATCCAACGGGCCTATCAGAGTTCCTAGCATATAATAGGTATTCACAGACTATTTGCTGAATGGATGAATTTGTGTTAGAATAGTACCTCACTATTTATGAATAGATAGCATGTAGAAAAATAGCAGGCACTTATAATTTTTCACAGTTTTGCTTCTTTTTAAAAATGAGGTGCCAAGATGCCTCCCTTGATTAATTGTAAAACGCTATTCACACTCTGCTCCTTTTTTGTTTGCACTGGTTCCTGAATTTATTATTTCTATCTAATGATATAGGAATGCTAATTTGTTCTAGCCAAAAAGCATGTCAGTGATGCTCTTGGGGAAAAATGTACGAATAAGTTGTACTGGTAAAATGACATCATTAAGAGCATTGTCTTTCAGGTTAACCTACGTATTGCAATGTTGTACCACTTTTAAGTTGTGATATGGTTTTCCATCAATTATTTTAACATGTGAAAACACTCAAGCTTTAGTTGAAAGATTTTCAAAGTGATTCATATTATATATGCTTAGTTTAACTTTTAAAAAATGGGACTACATTTTCCTGTTACATTATTTCTACTAATTGGGATTGTATCAAGACAACAATTTAGTATGAAAAGACAAGAAATGTCATTACGGGCCTTATTGGTATTTTTAAAAGGGGTTTCATTTTGTTTCTCCAGGGGTTGAATAATGTTGGGAGTTGAGATGGATTTTTGAGATGATCATGATAGTAATTCAGACACTAACTATTGTTTAGCTTTGTAAAATGTTAACATTGGAGGTGTCTTAGGTGAGCAAGTAATTTAATACCTCTGTTACTGTGGGGAAAACAGACAATAAGGACAGGTAATTTGGCCTTACTGGTACATAATTAGTTACAGAGTTGGGTTTTGGAACTCAGTATTACTGACCAGAATTCAGTTTCCACATCATTGTTAGCAATAATTACTCAAGTTCTTTCTTTTTATTTTTTTAATTTCCATTGTATTACTATTCCATTTTATTGCTGTATTCCCTTTTTCTTCTTCTGAATGATGCCAGTCTGCTATGTTTTTAATTTTTTTTTTTTTTTATGTTTATTTACTTTTGAGAGAGACAGAGACAGAGCATGAGCACGGGAGTGGGAGGGGTAGAGAGAGAGAGAGAGGCAAAGAATCTGAAGCAGGCTCCAGGCTCTGAGCTGTCAGCAGAGAGCCCAGTGCGGGGCTCAAACTCACAAACTGTGAGATCATGACCTGAGCTGAAGTCGGATGCTTAACCGACTAAGCCACCCAGGTGCCCCTCAATCTGCTGTAAGTTTTAATGCCTATCTGAAGTCATAGTAGGTACTACAAATGAATTTATTAATGTAAAAGTTAGCTTTGAGAAATGGCATGATCTCTTTGCTCTTGAACGGTGAATTACAGGAAGTGCTTCTTTGCCTGAGTCACTTTGAAATATTTTCCTTTGCTTCACAAAAAATCTGGAAAAATTAGACCCCCATAAATCTTTGTGATTATGAAATGTTTGGGTAATTATATTGGTTACCCTGATACAATAATACATAAAAAAACAGAAGATGCAGAGACTTCTAGCTGGGTTCTTCATTAAATTAGATCACAGAACACTAATCTGGAAAATACAGTGGCAACTTTAATAGTAAATAAGTAATTTTTCATATTCATACATCACTGTCAGAAACTTCATTGTTAGTAATGAAAGAAATACAGGTGGCCCTGGGAAATGCTTCTCACCTTCCGTTCCAGATAGAATAGCATATGGACTATTAGTGGCTAGCCTCTGAGGGAGTTATTATTGCCTTGCTCAGGGGAAAAATAGAATCCATTGACATATTTGGCTGTGGCTTGGACAAGATCTTCCCTATTTATAGATTAGATCTGAAAAATTGGACTTTAGACCAGGTTTGACTCTGACTCACCTATAAAAGCCTCATGACAGAGATAGTATCCCTGTTTCCACCTTCTCAGGCACTATTACTGTCCATTCACTGATGAAAATACCAGAATTTCCCTCCCAAATACTCCATGCCCAGGATGATTAAGTTAGAAGGAACTTTATTTTCAGAGGTTATCACTGCACCGATCCCCCAACACACACAGACACAAATATCTGGGGGGATACGCAGTTCCAACTAATCAGATGCTTTCTTTAAGGAAGATCATCATCATCATCTGTGTCTCTCTCTCTCTCTCTCTCTCTCTCTCTCTCTCTCTCTCTCTCTCTCAGAGAGGGAAAGAGCATGCACCTGATGGGAGAGGGGCAGAGGGAGAGAGAGAGGGAATCCTAAGCAGGCTTCATGCTCAATGTAGAGCCTGATGCAGGGCTTAATCCCATGACCCTGGGATCATGACCTGAGCTAAAATCAAGTCAGACGCTCAACCAACTGAGCTACCCAGGCACCTCAAGGAAGATCATCTCTTAGTGTGTATGCCTGTTAGGTATATTTAGCATTTCTCTATTTTGTGGATGTGAGCTGCACACATTGTGTGTTTTTTCTTTACCTTCCTTATTCCAGACCCTAAAGAGATAACATTATTTTCTGAGCTTTAGAGTTTGAATATTCAGAATGTTCATTCTATTTATTAGAGATAGTCACATGACACCATTCCTTAATCATTAGAACCTTATTAGCTTCTAGATTTATAAAGTTGACTCTGAGTAACAAAGGTTGCTACTGAGTGAGGAAAACTGTGGAATGGGAGGACATGGTATGAGGTGCTTCTATTCCAATTAACACAACTTCTGCACAGCAAACTCTACCCAGTACACATGAAGTAAGTACTTAAGAAAAAAACAAGGATAGGACTTCAGAAAAGTCTAAACAGAGGATCTTTTCCCTTTCCTCCTTTTCTCTGTTTTCTTTCTGCCTGTCTCATTTATCATATTTTCCTCATCTCTTACTTGTAGTTGTTATACTTTGTAGGTTCAGTGAATCTGGTCAAGGGTAATAACATCATTATTTCCTTAATTTGAAAATGAATACATGAGAGCTAAAGATTACATTCATGCTATTTTGGAGGTGGGGAAAAATAAAATTAAAAGGACAAGTTTTCCTAAAAGAAGTGTCACTGACATCAGAGCTAAGAGTTTTTACTATGTGACTCTGAGAAAATCACTTCAGCTCCTTCTTTTATTTGTCCTAGGAAGAATGGCTAGAAAGTATGTTCTTGGAGGTACCTTCCAAGACTGATTTTCTGTGACTTGCTTTTTTGCTTCCACAGGCTACACCTGGGACGGGTTAAATGTTGGGCATCACATTTAAAATAAATGCAGCTAGGGCATGATCGGTTTAAAAGAGAATGGTCAAAATGGTTGTTAGACTTGAAACCATGCCTTCAGGGGCGCCTGGGTGGCTCAGTCAGTTGAGCATCTGACTTCGGCTCAGGTCATGATCTCACAGTCTGTGGGTTCGAGCCCCGCGTCAGGCTCTGTGCTGACAGCTCAGAACCTGGAGCCTGTTTCCAATCCTGTGTCTCCACGTCTCTCTGCCCCTCCCCCAGTCTCACTTTGTCTCACTCTGTCTCTCAAAAATAAATAAATATAAAAAAAATTAAAAAAAAAAAAAGAAACCATGCCTTCAGAGAACAAATTTAGCACACACAAGATAAGACATGGCAGGGACATGACTGCTACCTTTAGTATTTGGAAAATTCAGGTGGAAAGGAACTGTACTCACTCTATGTGGCCAGGAGCATAACAAGGGAGCTAATTACTGAAATACCAGGGTAACAAATTACAGTTCAATTTAAAAAAAAGATTATGTTTATTCATTGACACAACTGTTCACTGAAGAAATTGTGGGTTAGTTTTCTGTAAATTCTATGCACAGCCTGGAATGGATAATCACTTGGAGGGGCTGTGGAAAATGAACTGAAACCTTATTTCAGGGAAGGAAGGAGTTGGACTATTTGTCCTTTTTGATAACTCCCAATATTGACAATCAAATGCCATTTAATTGAGATTCTATTCTGTGATTGAAAACATGACTACATATACTGTGATATTTCATTAATTTGTTCACTTATTTCACAACACATTCTAAAAAGTCATCATTTCATAGATTAGAGAATAGGTATGGAAAGAAGTAATTTCCCCCTAATACTGCAGCTAGTTGGTGGCAAAGCAAGGATTTGGAGCCAAGGACAATTCTTTTTAAGTGAACCCACACTTCCTCCCTTTATATTGGGGTAGTTGTGACTAAAGGAAGAGTGGAATGCACACTTATTGACTCTTTTTCCCTCCGTAGGAAACAAGACAACTCTTTGTTTTCCCACCGAGAAAATCTTTGAGCGTGTTTCTTGTGTCTTTTTATTCAGCTTTGAAAGTAACACCTTTCTTTGTTCCCATGGAAGTAATTAATTATAGTAAAAAGAAAATAAATTAAGGAGGATGCTTGTGGCAACAAGTTGACCTCACAGAAGAACTTTCTGTGAGTCTGATGATAAGTACAGACTGTATCTGGTTGTTTTTATTCACATTTCCATTGCAGACGCCACACTCTGTCCTTCAGATGCCAATTATAGGAGGAAGCAGGATGGTACACATTTTTTAAGAACAGGAGAACATATTGTTAAATGATGTAGCCTTATGTATGAAAGACCTCTTTGGAATTCATCAGAACTAGGAGTTATGAAATCTCATTTTGGCACATTTGCATATATTCCAGAAAGACTTCTCAACTTAACCAAATGTTGAGTTGAGATTTTTTGGCAAGAGGTGTGATCGTCAGCTTTGTTCATTTCAGGGGACTTTGAAATGAGTGATTATGCCCCAATGATGCATTTTATGTATCATGGAGACTTTCAAAAGAGAGAGATTGCCTAGTCAGTGTTTAGGTTTTTTTTTCAAAATGTACATCATAACCCATTGTAAAACCTGTTTGGTGGCTTGAGACAAGCAGTTAATGTAAAGGTGAATAAAATAGGATAGAGTAGAATATAAACATCAGAGTATTACATGAGAGCAAGGGTAGGTATTGCTTTGTACATTTTTATTTTAGTTGTATGTAACCATATGTGTCCTGTGGGCTACCATTTGAAATGTATTTCATACTATGTCTTACAGCTAAAAAAACCGTGAAAGCAATTTATTCTACTTTTCTTTTAACATCGTTAGTACACTTTTTGCTAGAGAAATGTAATATACATACTCAGGTTTATTCTTTTGTGACAGTATCATTTGGTTTGTCTCCCTGGTGCATGGGTTTTAAGTCTTATTATTAAAAAATAAGCAATAATCTAAGGCACCCATAGTGGGAAATGGCAAAGACTTTGAGAAAATATAAATAATTAATATGCTGTTGATACATGGCATAACCATCAACATAGGATAATGGTGAGGACACCTGCCCAGGAAGTTAGGGACAATTTCCTAGTCTGAGTTTTTATCACAGATCAGGACAAGCCTGGGAACATTTTATTGTTTTAATATCCCAATATAGCACATTAAAAAATAAATACAAATGACATTACAGTTTTGGTACTAAAAGTGTACATGTAACAAATTCATACATCTACCCCCCAACACACACACACACACACACACACACACACACACACACACACACACAGAAAATACAACGCAGCAATATTCCTAAGATGGTTCTTTGTTACATAAAATAGATCATGGTACATATATATGTACATGTATACATATATGTACATGTACACGTATACATATACATGGTACATATAATATGGTGTGTAATAAGGCACAAGTTTAAACATATAAAGTGATAGCTTTATTTCAGTTTTTTTTCCTGAGTTTTCTAATGATTACATGTACAATCACATGCTATGTAGTTCAGTCTACATTTGAGGTCTTTTGAGAATATGAAGATGAAGCCAAATACCATTAGTAAGAAAAAGTGAGATAAGATAGGACAGAGCATTTTTAGAAGTAAAAGTAGTTTCACAAAATGGGTAAACAACATTGGGGTCATGACCTTAAATTCACAAAGTTTGTTGCAAAGACATCTCAGGAATCAGTTTCCTGATACTTTGCAGCCATTTTATTTAAGTAGTATGAACACAGACAGATTTGAGTGTAAATCCTGATTAATAAGTGTTCTTGCATGTGGAGGCACTTTGGACTAAGTCATTTAATTTAGTTTTCTCATTATCAAATTGAGATAGTTACTTTCACATAATACTCGTGAAAAAATAAATATAAGGCATTTAGTGTCAACCTTAGCACACAGCAAGTGCTCAATAAATGTCTTCTAAATTAGTTTGCCAAGAAATTGCCTTGCCTTATTTGGAAATGAAGACAAGATCCATAACTAAATGTTTCACTTTGGCTTTACTTACTTAAATTGATTAGTGAATGAGGTGGAAAATTAGGAAAGTGACCAGTAAATGCAGTGAGTTAGACTTTTACCAATTTTCCTTTTGGAAGTTGGGTTTGCAATCATATAATACAAGATAGCGTGCTTAGCTCTGTGGCACAATTATTACTATGTCCCACAATCTCACCTCTAATTGCTGAGAGATGTTATGGTGTAATAAAATGAGCAGTCTGGAAATCCAAGAGCTAGACTATTAAGATGGTTATCTTCAGTGTGTGTGTGTGTGTGTGTGTGTGTGTGTGTGTGTGCGTGTGCGCACGCGCGTGCATGTGTGTGTGTGTAGGGGTTGGAGGTATGGGAACAGAGGAGGTTGAAGATGGAAAGTCAGTGCAGTACCTTAAGTACTTCCGAATCATGCTTACTTTTATAGTAAGCATGAACATCTTTTGTAGTTAAAAAAAAGGCACAATGGATACATGATTTCTTTGTAAATTTCAAGTCAGACAGGCTCTTGCTCCTTAACTAGTCAGTAACTGTGACTTTGCTAATGAAAACTATATTGTTGCACACCGAGGCATGCATAGGCCTGAGTATAAAACCAAGGGGAAATAATATGGGCTTTAGGAAATAAAACAATTAATAGTTAGTTTGAAAACTAAACTAATTCTCTTTTGTAGATCATTGTAGCACAAATAATATGAATGGCAATAATAGTAACTATTATTTATCTAGCCTATACTGTTACTGTTATCAGAAATAATCAGTTTTTCATAATCTATGAATTGATACCAGATATAAAGTTTGGTGCTTTTATTAGCATATTATTAGTAATGCTATCTGAATGTCAGTCCTACCCATAGCTACAATGAAAATAGAACAGAGAATAAAAAGGATATGTCTTCCTTCATTTTTCTTAATGAATCTAAAAAGGGACATATTTTATATTTGCCAGTTTCTTCACAAACCTCCTTGATATTTCTTTGATTATGTAACCTTTTCTTCCAGTCATATATGTACTTTTCACCAGATTAGGGTTGGGATTTCAAGCCTTGAGTTTCCCTAATAAGAGTAGAGAGGCATTATCCTTTCAGAAATAGGTATTATTGCATTGCTATATGGTGAATTTTTATCCTTTAGAGAAGCTGGAGAAATATAAAAGTCATGTAAGACATATTAAAGTTTCATGTTAGTTTACTTTCAATTTCAGGGAATTTGAAAAAATTGAATTACAAATGAAACTGGTAATTAATATGTGTTTTTTGAAGTAAATTGATAAAAGAGAGAAAAAATATATCAAGATGCTGAAAAAGTTAGCTATCTGGCTGTGTTATTCATTATCAAACTTAATTTGGTTATTTTCAATCCCTAAATCAGTCCACTCATCCCTTATCACATGAGTATAATTAGTTCTCATTTTTTTGTTCTGAGGAAATAAAACTTTATAAACAACCATTAATTTTCATTACACTTAATGTTAAACTCTAGGCTTTATTAAAAATATATATATACTGAAGAATCAAGCTGGCAATATTAATTATATGGATTTATATGTATTTTTATTGATAATAAATCCTCACATAACTAATAAAATGCAAAAAAAAAATACAAGTTATTTGGGAGTTGGTGGTACTTTAATTTGTCACGTTGCTTAAAGTTATAAAAATAATTAAAAACTGGCAGCAACATTTTTGATTATTTGAGAAAAAATTTTGCACAAAATATACATTCTGGACAAAGTGCAATATATTTCAATGCAAGTATATACTGTATAAAAGCTCACCTAATGGAGCTCAAGATCTATGTGATGCCATGGTAAATGAACTAACCTAATCATTAATAAATTAGTATTATGGGAATATATTGTGTTAGACATTGTGGTGCACACTGTGGAAAAATACATGATGAAGTACTTGCCAGCACATAACTTTTCTTAGATGTACACTGTTCTGACCTCATATTAATGTAAAATTTACCCTCAGAGAAAGAATATGGTTATATGTAAGCAGAAATTTATAAAATGATACTTATGTGGCAAGGGATGAGCATATAAAGAAACTAGATTGAAGGAAGGAAGTCTTTTTAAGTATAATTTGGAAAATTATGGCAAGTTTAAAAATGTTTTTATAAGAGTTTCTATTTACTGTCATCACTAATACCAGTGAGATAAGTAATCCTAGAAGCAGAATATTACACGATTAAGGTGAATAGGGATGGAGATCTTCTGCCAGAAGTAAAAAAAAAAAAAAAAAAAAAGGAAAGTAATGTGTTGTTATTTGTGGTTATTTTGTTTAGTACTGTGTGGTTCTTATATTTGCCTAATACTTAATATTCTGAGATTGAAGGAAACCATGTAGAGAATCATAGGTCACCTCGTTGTATCCTTTTGTTTATACAATTCCGTGTCCCTTGATCTAGGATGAAGTCATAAGTATTATTCTATTCAAGATAGTCTAAGTTATGTACCATTAATATTTTTATATAAAATAGTAAGATTTTAATCTCCTTCACTAACATATATTGCAGACAACCTCAAACAATAAACTATAAAATGCATAATCACTAGTAATTAAGACATTCTCTGGCTTGTTTAACAAAATTGAGGTCATTTCTTTTTATGAATTTAGATCTCTGGTAATTATCTCATAATATAGGACTCTGGGAAAACACGCACTTTTTTATTCCTTTTAATCATACTGTATTTTTCCTGATACAAATTTACATTCTTGAGTGAAATTATTCATAAACTCAAACCTAAACTCTGATTTTGATGTTTCTTTGCTTCTTTCTTGAAATTCTCAACCTTCTGTCTCTTCCTGAGTCTTAGTTCTGAATCTTAAACTTTATCATACTTTTCAAATTCTTTTGAGTAATCAGAATTGTTTTACTGAACTGGTTTCACTTATGTAAATAGCACCATCCTTGAAGGAGGCAGTGAATTTTGTGACTGTAGAGAATAGTACTTTGGGTTTGTTTGGCAGGAATTTCTCTGCTAGCCTTAAGGCTTTTTACATGCCTTTGCTTTTACCTTCACTCTGTCAGTAGATAGCAAACCATATTGCATATGACTTTAAGGTTTAAAGAGGTTTAAGAGAGTTTAACACTTGTGCCATCCATAGGAAGAAAGAATATCATTGACAAATGTGATGAATAAAGGTAGGCTCTCAAAATTTTAATATACAGTATACGAAGGTGGCTATGATTAGACTTTCAGAATTGTACACAATTTCTAATCAAAAGGCAACTGAAATAGGTCTTAACCATTCCTGAAAAAGAGGCAAAACTCCTACTGAAGTGATTGAACTTGAGTATGGAAAACTACCTCTTATCCAGTTAGAGTGCTGAAGAATTTGGTTTTGAGATCAGTGGAGAGAGCATTCATCATGGAATCGCTTTGGAGACTATGTTCGATTTCCCACTTTGGGATGACCTTGGGCAGTTCACTTAACCTTTCAGAATACACAGATCCTCATTTTTAAGATGGTAGCTGGTTATATCTGCACCCCCTGTACTAATCTTTTGTTAGAATGGTCATTTGAATAATCAGTTAATGCACTTTATAAATTTAAAGCTGCCTGATGTGTTAATTAATTAAATATTAAATGAGTACTCACTGTGTGCCAAGATCTATATGCTTGGGCTAGGCTTTTATAAAGTACTGAGTACAATAGTATGAAAATCAGATCCTAATCAAAGACTTCATTAGTGATGTCTTCACCACAGTAAAACAGTGAGATTTTGACTGCCAGATATAGTTGGGGGCGGGGAAGGGAAGGTGAGCTCCTCCACATCATGTGCATGTCCATAGGTAACAGATGTTGATAAAGTGTCAGATCTGAAATACACATCAAAACCACAATGAGCTACCACCTCACACCTGTCAGAATGGCTAAAATTAACAACACAGGAAACAACAGGTGTTGGCAAGGATGAGAAGAAAGGGTAACTGTCTTACCCACTGTTGGTGGGAATGTGAACTGGTGCAGCCACTCTGGAAAACAGTATGGAGGTTCCTCAAAAAGTTAAAACTAGGACTACCCCACATCCCAGCAATTTTACTAGTAGGTATTTACTCAAAGGATACAAAAATACTGATTTGAAGGGGCACATGCACCCCAACATTTATAGCAGTGCTATCAACAACAGCCAAATTGTGGAAAGAGCCCAAATGTCCATCAACTGATGAATGGATAAAGAAGATGCGGTATATATGTACAATGGAATATTAGTTGACAATCAAAAAGAATGAAATCTTGCCATTTGCAATGATGTGGATGGAGATAGAGTATTATGCTAAGTGAAATAAGTCAGTCAAAGAGAGACAAATACCATATAATTTCACTCATGTGGAAATCTAAGAAACAAAACAGGTGAACATAGGGGAAGGGAAAAAAGAGAGTAAACCGCAAGAGACTCTTAATTATAGAGAATAAATCAAAGTTTGATGGAGGGAGGTGGATGGGGGATGGGTTAAATGGGTGATGGGCATTAAAGATGGCACTTGTTGTGATGAGCACTTTGTGTTATATGTAAGTGATGAATCACTAAATTCTACACCTGAAGCCAATTTTACCATATATGTTAACTAACTAGAATTTAAGTAAAAACTTGAAATTAAAAAAAGGGGAAAAAAAAATGAAATGACCTGGCAATTTTAGCAGTGGGAACACTGCAGAATTGAAAGAGCTCAGATACCGAATTCAGAGAAACCTGAAATCACATCCCAGCCCCATCACTGTTTGCTGTGGATGTGAAGCCAGTTTCCTAAGCTTCAGTTACATCATTTCAGAAAAGGCATGGTTATCAATATTTTTGGTTCATTGGATAGTCATGATTATTGATTTAGTAAAATACCTAACACACAAAATACTAAAAAATCTCAGCTGCCTTTACTTATTGGGTTTTGTTTGTTTGTTTTTTGGCCTTCTTGTTTTATAAGAGAAACTCAGGCCTAGGAAATTTAAGCTACTTGTCTAAGGTCATGGAGCTCTTGGTGCCAGGACACTGATCGGAAAGTAAGCTTAATGTTCAGAGATTTTTTATTTTAAGAACACTCAGTTTCATAAGCAATTATATTTTTATTACTTGAAATACGTACTTATTTACTCCTGTTACTGAGTTTAAGGGCTTGGATGCAATGGTTAAATAGACTAGATTTTAAACTAATTACTTGACCTCTGTGAATCTCAGCCTCATCAATTATAAAGGATTGGTGAGTGCTGATGATAGAAGACAGTCACAGGGCTTTCACCATGTCCTGGTACTTTTCTGAGTACTCGTATATATGTTAATTCATTTAATATTCATATCAATCCTATGAACTAGTACTATTATTATCTGTTTTAGAGATGAGGAAACTAAGTCACAAAAAATGAGAATAATGTAGGTAGACCTACATTACGTATTTGTTGTGCAAGTTAAATGAGCATTTAAAAATACATAAAACACTTGTTTATGATGTGCCAATTTTAGTAGGCAGGCAATAAGCATCATCAGTTAATACTAATTTGGATATTATAATTACCATTTTTTGGGGCTAGTCATTAGTTCAAATATAATACCTTGGATTACCTTTGCACTTCTATCATTCTGGTGTCTAAAAACAACTTAAATGATTATTTATTAAAAGAAAATAAAAAAGGCAAAAGTGATATATTAATAAACATGCATATTATTTCCAAATGCAAAAGTCATGCATAGATATTATTTAACATTTGGAAAAGAAAAAAGTGCAGAAAGAATTTTAAAAATCATTAACATTCCAACAGAAATAAAAATATTTTGATGTCTTATTTTTTATTATGTAAAATTTTATTTTAAATGTTTATTTATTTTTGAGACACAGTGAGCACTTGAGAGTGGGGGGCGCAGAGAGAGAAGGGAACAGAGGATCCAAAGCAGGCTGTGCACTGACAGCAGATAGCCTGATGTGGGGCTCAAACTCATGAACCATGATATGACCTGAGCCAAAGTCGGACACTTAACTGACTGAGTCACCCAGGCACCCCTCTCATATACAGCTTTAAAAAGTAATTGTGGGGCACCTGGGTGGCTCAGTCGATTAAGCGTCCAACTTCGGCTCAGGTCATGATCTCACAGTTTGTGGGTTCAAGCCCCGCATCGGGCTCTGTGCTGACAGCTCAGAGCCTGGAGCCTGCTTTGGATTCTGTGTCTCCCTCTCTCTCTGTTCCTCCCCCACTCATGCTCTGTCTCTCTCTCTCTCCTTCAAAAATAAATAGAAACATTAAAAAATTAAAAAAAATAAAAACTAATTGTAATCAATTTAAGAACTATCCATAATTTTGTATGTCTTTTTTGTTTTTTGTATTTTTTGTTAACATTGTAGAGAGAATTTTCCTATATTGTTCATACTCTTTATGAAGATTGTTATCTATAAATATATTTTTTTTCCACAATATTACATATTTGGAGATCCTTAGGCTGTTTCAATTTTTCAGAATTCTAAAAATCATATAAATGAGCTTATTTTATCTGGTATTTACCTCTGTATTTATTTATTTTTTAATTGACAAGACAAAATACAAGCAAACAATATTAAATTCATGTACAGCTTGAAGGGTATGAACATTTTTAAGGCTCTTAAAATTTATAACAGCAAGATTTTAAGTTATTTCAACAAATAATTGTTGGCATAAAAAGTTCAGGTAAATAGAAATATATTTGTCTAATGAATAGCTTGCTTAAGAAGCAAACATTATATTTTCTCCCTCCATGGATCACCCAATCCAAGGTGCTTTCAAAATAAAGTTTGGGTATTATGAAATAGAATTTTGAAGGTTTATAAACATAGAGAGTGTTCATTCATCAAGCATGAGGTGGTTATTAAAAGTTTGTTAGAACTCATCTCTAGGATAAATCATCCTTTAATCTTCCTTTGTAAGCTTTGCTCTTCATCATACACGTGAATTATATTGCAGCTTTTGTGATAATTCCTTTAAAAAACAGCTTTATTGATATATAATTGATATACAAACCCTGGTATGTATTTGATGTTTACAATTGGATAAGTTTGCACATATGTATACACCATTGAGACCATCTTTTAAATACATCTGCACTGAGTGACGTTGTCCTTCCTAAACCACATTTTATCCATCTCTGAAGCCGTGTTTGTCCATCTTCCTCCATGGGCTATTTAATCAAACACACGTGTGTCATTCTTATCTATTTTCTCTCCTAAACTTTACAGTGTTTGTCCACATTATTAGAACACTTGCAGTTTGGTTTCTATATCCTATGGTCTTAATGAGAAATGGCAGGGCATAATTGTGTGCTCTTATGCACACAATTTGGAGTCAGATAAACTGGATCTGAGATTCTCACATTTATACTAACTTGGGAAAATCACATAACCCATCTTAAGCACTTAGTTTAGACATTTTAAAGAAGTCGTTCTTTCTTTTTAATTTTAATTCTAGTATAGTTAACATAAAATGTTTTATTAGTTTCAGGTGGGCAGTATAGTGATTCAGCAATTCTATACATTGCTCAGTGCTCATCGTGATAACTGTACTCTTAATCCTCGTCACCCATTTCACCCATCCCCCCCACCTATCTCCCCTCTGATAACTACCAGTTTGTTCTCTATAGTTAAGAATTTGGGGTTTTTGTTTGTCCCTTTTTTACTTTGTTTGTTTGTTTTATTTCTTAAATTCCACATATGAGTGAAATCATATGATATTTGTCATTCTCTGATTGACTCATTTCACCTAGCATTATACTCTCTAGCTCCACCCATGTTGTTGCACATGGAAAGATTTCATTCATTTTTATGGGTCAGTAGTATTCCATTGTATATACCACTTCTTTATCCACTCATCAGTTGTTGGACAGTTGGGCTTTTCCATAATTTGGCTATTGGAAATAATGCTGCATTAAACATAGGCGAGGCTATATCTTTTTGAGTTAGTGTTTTCATATTTTTTTGTGTAAATACCTAGTAGTGGAATTACTGAATCATATGATAATTCTATTTTTAACTTTTTGAGGAACCTTCATACTGTTTTCCACAGTGCTTGCACCAGTTCGCATTCCCACCAACAGTGCATTGCATGAGGGTTCCTTGCTTTCCACTTCCTCACCAGCGCCTGTTGTTTCTTGTATTTTGATTTTAGCTATTCTAACAGGTGTGAGGTGATATCTCATTGTTTTGATTTGCATTCCTTTGATACTCAGTGATGTTAAGCATCATTTCATGTGTCTGTGGACCATTGGGATGTCTTCTTTGGAGGAATGTCTATTCATGTTTTCTGCCCATTTTTTCATTGGATTATTTGGGTTCTGGGGATGTTGAGTTATATAAACTCATATATATTTGGATATTAACCCGTTATCAGATATTTCATTTTCAGATGTCTTCTCCCATTCCAAAAATTGCCTTTGAGTTTTGTTGACTGTTTCCTTTGCTGTGGAGACTTTCTATTTTGATGAAGTCCAAATAGTTTGTTTTTGCTTTTGTTTCCTTGCCTCTGGAGACATATCTAGAAAGAAGTTGCTGTGGCCAGTGTCTAAGAAGTTACTGCCTGTGCTCTCCTTTAGGATATTTAATGGTTTCAGGTTTCATATTTAGGTCTTTAATCCATTTTGAATTTGTTTTTGTGTACGGTGTATGAAAGTGGTCTGGTTTCATTCTTTTGCATGTTGCTGTTCAGTTTTCCCAACATCATTTGTTGAAGAGACTGTCTTTTTCCATTGGATATTCTTTCCTTTCTTGTTGAAGATTCATTGACCACATAGTTGTGGGTTCCTTTCTGGGTTTTCTGTTCTGTTCTATTGATCTATGTGTCAATTTTTGTGCTACTACCATACTGTTTTGATAACTACAGCTTTGCAATATAACTCGAAGTTTGGAATTGTGATCCCTTCAGCTTTCCTCTTCTTTTTCAATGTTGGTTTGGCTGTTTGAGGTTTTTCATGGTTTCATACAAATTTTAGGATTGTTTGTTCTAGCTCTGTGAAAAATGTTGGTGGTATTTTGATAGGGGTTGTATTAAATGTGTAGATTGCTTAGGCAGTATAAACATTTTCACAATATCTGTTCTTCCAATCCATGGGCATGGAATGTTTTTCCATTCCTTTGTATCATCTTCAGTTTCTTTCATAGTGTTCAGAGTACAGGTCTTTCACCTCTTTGGTTAGATTTGTTCCTGGGTATCTTATTGTTTTTGGTGCAGTTGTAAATGGGATTGATTCATTAATTTTCTTTATACTGCTTCTTTATTGGAATATAGAAATGCAACAGATTTCTGTACATTGATTTTATATCCTGCAACTTTACTGAATTCGTGTATTAGTTCTAGCATTTTTTTTGGTGGAGTCTTCAGGGTTTTCTATATAGAGTATCATGTCATCTGCAAATGGTGAAAGTTTTACTTCTACCTTGCTGATATGGATGCTTTTTATTTCTTTTTGTTCTCTGATTGCTGTGGCTAGGAGTTACATGCAGTACTATGGCAAATAACCACGTGAGAGTGGACACTCCTGTCTTGTTCCTGACTGTACAGGAAAAGCACTCAGTTTTTCCCCATCGAGGATATTATCTGTGGGTTTTTTCATATGTGGTCTGTATTATGTTGAGGTATATTCCTTCTACTTTTTGAGGGTTTTTTTTAATTGCGAATGGATGTTGTACTTTGTCAAATGCTTTTTCTGCTTCTGTTCACTTTAAATATGTATGCCAAGGGGAAAAAAAGCCAGTTACCTTTGAAAATGAATGTGACCTGCTATCATATTATATCAGAATCTTAGGAACAAAGCACTAATTATTAAGGAAATTTCAATTTCTATCCATGGACCCACTAAGTGTGGATGGGTTAGTATATCTGCCTTTCTTATATGTAATTAATTGTTTTCATATTTAGTTCATTTCTTGTTGTGTTGAATTCTTCCTCAAAAATACTATTCTCACAAAATAATTAAAAATTATTTTAAATTGTGTTTCTACAAAATAATTTGTACCTTTCCTTCCCTTATTAATTGTTAGGTTTATTTTTGCCATGAATTCTATCTTTTTATCAGAAAAAAAGATGTACCATTAGAGATGGACCAAGACAATGTTCTTTTTTAACACCTAAAATTATGATGTGCATTGGTCATACAATATATAAGCTGAAAATTATGGTAGTTCAGTTCTGGTATTTGAATTGCTAAAAATTAGGTAATAAAAATTCTGTTGGAGTAAGATATTACATAAATGTTAGTTAAAAATAATGAGAGTGGAAGCTACTTGTAATAGCGAGTGACAAATTTGTTTACGTCTTTCATAGCACGTGTCAACATTCTGAGTACATGGATGTCAAATAAACACATATTGAATTACATTTATTAAAAGTTGAACTCAAATATAACCGTATATTCTAATAAGGGCACAAAAATGCTAATGTGGAATTGTTTCTTTTTAAGGCCTAAAGTCACACTGTTAGAGGTTAGACTGGGGTGACTAATTTATGAGATCTTGGTCTGTACTCCAACCTTGGTTTTATGGTTTCTTACTTGATATAGAAGTGTGAAAATCTGAAGCTTTGTCATAAACGAGTTTTATCTAGTAAAATAATTCTTCGTGACCTTCTTTGTTTCAGTAGTCTATTGGGCACTATAGCTTAGTTACTAATTGCTACTAGGCTTTGAAATACTTGAGTGAGTAGCCAGGTGTGGTATAGAGCAAGAATTTGTGGGCATAGCTAGTGAGCAATCATCCAACAAGAAAAAGTGGGTGAGGGGTGTGAATAAGCTGGTCCTTGCCTCCTGAAAGGGTGTGAGGATTGTCCCTTGTGTGTCCCATATGTATGTGAAAGGATGTGTGACTGTCCCATGTACAATCACTTGGCCATTCTTTACTTCAACACTTTGTCATATGGGTCACTTAGGACATATGACTTCAATTATACATGAGATATGGTGAGAAAAAAGGTTTTTTTTAATATATGAAATTTATTGTCAAATTGGTTTCCATACAACACCTAGTGCTCATCCCAAAAGATGCCCTCTTCAATACCCATCACCCACCCTCCCCTCCCTCCCACCCCCCATCAGCCCTCAGTTTGTTCTCATTTTTTAGGAGTCTCTTATGCTAAAAGTTTTAAATAACCATAAGAAACTGTTTTCCCAGATGGCCTTTGATACCACCCTGTCAATTTCTCTTTTTTCTAAATTTGTACTTAATTCACAGGGAAAGAAAGAGTGATTAATCCATTGTGTTCTTTCTTTCTTCCAACAGAGGCTGAGAATATGAGAAATAATAACAGTTTCATACACATTAAAGGACAGTAATGTGTATAGGTTTTCATATGTGTGACCTCATTTGATCTTCTTATTGACTTGTAATGTAGATATAATTATTGTCGTTTTATAGGAACCAAGGAAGCACAAGTACAGAGAAAATAAACTTACAAAGTTATAGTATGCCTTAGACAAAATTTCATTTTAGGCATTTCTGATTCCACAAACTCTTATATCATGCTTTATTCAATATTCTAAATTCAAGTGCTACAGAAGAGTAGAGTGTTCCTATGAAATCATGACCCTCCAATTCCATTCATGGAGGTAACTACTAATGGCAGTTTTGTAATTTTCCCATATAATTTTTCAAAATCAGTTTCTTTTAGTTTTTCCTTTTCTTTCTCTCCATATCTTAAGCAACATACAATTTTTTAAATTATTTTTTTAACGTTTATTTATTTTTGAGACAAAGAGAGACAGAGCATGAACGGGGGAGGGTCAGAGAGAGGGAGACACAGAATCGGAAACAGGCTCCAGGATCTGAGCTGTCAGCACAGAGCCTGACGCGGGGCTCGAACTCATGGACCGCGAGATCATGACCTGAGCCGAAGTCAGCTGCTTAACCGACTGAGCCACCCAGGCGCCCCAGCAACATATAATTTTTAAAGTTTATTTACTTTGAGAGAGAGAGCATGCATGAGTTGGGGAGGGACTGAGAGAGAGGGATAGAGAGAATCCAAAGCAGGCTTTCTCTGACATGGGGCTCGAACCCACAAGCGAGATCATGACCTGAGCCAAAATCAAGTATCAGCTGCTTAACCAGCTGAGCTACCCAGGTGCCCCTGTTAAGTAATATTTTTAACAAAAATGTAATCCTATTCACTTTCTTTTGTAGCTTATATTTAAAGAGCAACAGCAATGACAATATGGCATGGATACCTTTTCAAGTTACAATGCATCTTTTTAGTGTAATTTACTTTCAGGTCATTCTTAGGTTCTGTTGCATTTCTTCTTAGTAATTTTATTGGCTCCACTTTCTTTATGTCTGCATTACCTTTATCTTATGTTTTCACTGTTGGTGAAGTCTTCAGAATTGGACTGCATTTTCCTGTCTTCTGTGTCTCTTGTTGCCATCTTCAGTAACTTCTAGACATAATTTCATGTCCATCTCAGGTACTGAGCTCACAATTCACCACCAGCCACCAATACAGATAGAAAGTGTTATCACTTAAACAGAACTACATTTTTTCCCTGGCAGTCAAGGAGACAAGTGGGGTTTTCCCTTCAGAGCAGTAAAGTATTGTTCATGGTCGTTTTTTTTTTTTTTTCTTTTATTTACCACTACTCCACACATCCTTACACAAGAATGTAGAGGGAAAATTGAGGCCAATATAACATGAACAAAACTTTCTAGATTACATCCTTACTACACTTGTTTTTCAGCTTTCAGTTCTCCGGCCAACATCTTACAGATTTCTGGCTAAGGAAAGACATCAAGAAGAGAGAAATTAATCTTTCATGGTGGAAGACTTGCCTAATCATGGTGTAGAACTGATTTGATTACTTGTCATTTGAGATCATCATTGTAGAACAGCCAGTTCTGGTTATTTAAGGAATTTACTATAATGCAGGGCTGGGCCAAAGTGTAGAAGATAATTCATAAACAGTGTTAGGGCACAATGTTAGGTTGTAAGGCTTGATCCATAAATTTCAATCTTAGGCCAGGGTGTTCGATTTGTTCTTTCCAATTATACAAACAACAATTGAAAGGATTTTATTAAAGAGTTGAGCAAAGTAGAACACATTGTTTTTCTAATATTGTTGGCCACAGCATATTGGAATAGGACACACATTTTTGAATCTTGGTATATTTTGGCTAAAAAAATAATATGGTAATATTAATGAATGTGTCTGCTGGTATTTTGTGTTTAATAAGGTCTACCTCAATTGAAAAACAAAATTGTATTATTTGGAACAATTAAATTAAAAATCAATTTAATGCTGAAATGGGCTGCTTCATTAATTCATAGAATATCATAATCATTTGTAATATGAGGATTCTGAAATCAAAGACAGGCTGGGGAGTATTTTAAAGTAGCAATTGTTCAGTTGAGTATACCTTTCCCAGTGTCTCTAGCAGGTAGGGTGAGCTGCCTGAGTCTTTATTTGTATAATGTTTCAATGAGTATCATCAGGGTAAAATAAAAGACTCTTTATAGGAGATGGGCAACCTCAAGATTAACATTAATATATTTTTAACAATATTTTAAAATATATGAAGGAATCCACTCTAAGGTAAAAGAGCATCAAGGAAGTGATGAAGCATGGGTGGCTGGTCATGGAAAGACACTGCTATGTCTAGGACTAGAGTTACAAATTAGTCTATCACCTTGACATTAGAAGTTATAACCTCAGGGGCTCTTTTAAAAAATTTTTTTTTTAACTTTTATTTATTTTTTGAGAGACAAAGAGAGGCAGAGCATGAGCGGGGGAGGGGCAGAGAGAGAGAGGGAGTCACAGAATCTGAAGCAGGTTCGAGGCTCTGGGCTGTCAGCAGAGAGCCCAGTGCGGGGCTCAAACTCACGAACTGTGAGATCATGACCTAAGCTGAAGTCAGACATTTAACTGACTGAGCCAACCAGGCACCCCGGGCTCTTTTTTGTTTTTTAAATGTTTTTTATTATTTTTGAGAGAGAGAGAGCACAAGTTGGGGGGGAGGCAGAGAGCAAGGAGACACAAAATCCAAAGCAGGCTTTAGGCTCTGAGCTGTCAGCACAGAGCCCAACACGGGGCTCAAACTCCTGAACCCTGAGATCCTGATCTGAGCTGAAGTTGGATGTTTAACTGACTGAGCCACCCAGGCACCCCAGCAGCAACATTTTATTTCTTTTAAAATTATGATAGGTAGCATGCATCTGGGAAGTAGAAGGATAAAGGCAGTAGAAGAATGGGTAGATCCATGTTGTATACAATGGAAAGCAGAAAGAAAGAAAAGGGATAATGTTTTCCCTTGGTAGTAGAAGATAGACTGCTCTCCAGATTTATTCCAGTATTCTGCATCTTCCCACTCAATGAACACACACACACACACACACACACACACACACACACACACACACACATGCCTGGCATCTACTTCATTCATGCCCTAATTGATCAGGGGAGCGTAGTGATAACACCCTGGGATATCATGTATCACTGTTTGGGAGAAATATCTGGAAACTTTCATGAGAATCATCTGGGAACTTGTCAGAAATACACATTCTTGGACCTTACCCCAGACTCAATGAATCAGAAACTTGGGCATGGAGGTGGCAATCTGTGTTTTAGGCATTCTGATGCAGGCTAAAGTCTGAGAATTAAATTTCTGGGAATTTCATTTTAAACAAAATTTCTGAAAAGCAGTTGCTCCTACATTTTAATTTTTAAATCTTTCTAGAACCAATTCAAAGTCCACCACTTCCTTTAACATTTCTGGAGCCCCATGTTAAGTGAGTTCTTCTTTCTCTTGACATACTGAAAGTATTTCATGCTACACTTAGGAACCTTGGAAAACTCAGTCTTGTGTTGCAGTTCTGTTTGGACACATTTTATTCCCATGGCCAGGCTAACAAGGAGAGTTGTAGTTACTCTTATTTTTTTTTAAATCTTGCTCATAGCCTGTCATGGATCATGTTAAATAGTTGGTGAATGGTGACTATGGAGTCAAGGTTCCATGATATCACAACACCTGAAATTTTAGTCTATACCGTGCACATTGAATCCTTTGGCCACAAAAATCAGTTTTCATTAGTATAGAAAGAGAAATCATGAAACAAGTATCAGTTGGGGGCCAGGCACATATTCATTTAAAATATATCATGAATACCTGCTGTAAACCAGGCCTCATGTAGTATACTGGGGAAAAATCGGATCTTGCATCTGCCTTTGAGAGACATACAACCTGTCTTTGCTTCTATCTCTAATGTTGTCTTTGCAATGACATCCCACCTATGCCAGGCCGTACCCAATCTAAACCAAACCCTGAAGACACAATTTGCCATATAACCTATTTTATTTTCTTAAGAACACTTATTATCTCAGATTCTCATGGATTTTTTTGTTGTTGCTATTCTCTCGTTTCTTGTCTGCTCTTCTTCCAACTCGTCAGAGACTTCGCCCAGTATCCTCAGTGCCTAAAAGAGAACCTGGTACATAATATTCACTTATGAAATAATTTTGAATGGTTGAATTACTTAAAGGATAAACAATGTTATGAGGAAAACATTGCAACTCCCTTTGTAAGAGAGGAAACTGAGGCTCTGAGAACTTAAATGAATTGATTTAGAGCCTGGAACTCAGGCTAAATTTTTTCCATTTCTAAAGCTTTTGTTCCTTAGCTGCACTGGACATCTCCACATGATTTCCCCCCTTTAGTATCTCCATCTCTCTTTTTTCAGGGGTGCACGGGTATTTGAGCTGTAGTTCTCAGTATGCATTGCTTGCACTTTAAAGCTGCCTACTCAGAATGGTAGGAAGCTTTGCCATTAAGGGTTTCTTTGAATTAATATTCCTAGGAATACTCAACCTTGCCTAGAAGAAGCTCTCCCAATACTTTTGGTATCTGCATTCCCAACTTGTGGAAGCTTCCTTGAACCAAATCAAGTAAGCAGAAAGGGAAGATTAAGGGAGCAGTTAGTCAATGGATTGCTGCTGCTTTGAACTGACAGCAGGAACCTAGGCCATAAGCAGCATTTAAAGAGTCCTGTGCAGATAATCGGGTGACCTTGTTGGGGGTGATAGCTTTCCCCACCTTTCTGAATACTGTTCTTTCTCTTTATGAGAGTGAGGGAAGCAGAAAGCTCCTGAAGAACTTGTAAGATTTTTCTTCTTGTTGGGATTCCCAACATCCACTGAATCTTATTCATTTTATTTCTTCTGTAGTATGGACATTTAAATCTGGCCTTTTCTCATTAGCTTTAAAATATTCAGTATCAGATTGTTATACTAACAAATTCATTTATTATATAACACTGTGGCTATATAAAGATAATTCTGACATGGAACTTAGATGGAGAAATGAGGCAATTCCTTCCTCATGAGGACTCTCCCAGTGCTTTGGAAAGGGAATAGACCCAGTAAGAAGAATGTCCCAGGCTTGAATCCTAGTTCTGCCCCTTCAGATAGCATTTATCCCTCAATAAGCCTCCATTTCTTTTTATGTCAAATGGGATTCATCATGATTACATGGCAGGGATTTTGAGAATTAAGTGAGATAATGATTGTGAAGTCTGTTAGGACCTTGGTTGGCACATAGTAGGTACTGCATCAATGGGTGTTGAATTTACTATTTTAACATGGGATAATACATAATGAATTAGCTCCCAGGTGTAATGGATTAGTAATGTATCAAAAGTTAGTCTGGGGTTTAGGACTGGAATTGATGTTGCCTACAGTTCTGTGTCTAGGCTATGTAGGCCAAATTATCCGGAAGTCTTAAGGAGGTTGCCTACTAGTCCAATTGAAGGAGGACCATCATGGTGACTCTTTGGTTTCGTTTTATTCCTCTAGTTAATAGCTCTATAATTAGATTTTTCTAAGTGTTAACACCCACCAACCTTTCATAATTCCAGTAGTCTGTCATTAAATTCTTCACTGGTTCACATTCTCAGTATGGACCTCTGTTATTTCTTCACTTGCCGGAAAGATGACAATGTAGCCTCAGAATGCTTTCTACGAGTGAGCATGCTCTGCAATTTCTGTGGTGGTAGAAATAATGGAATATGTTATTAAAGTTAAATCTTTGCTTAACATATATTTTTGTGCTGTAAACATGGGATTGAGGCTCCAAACACCTGGGCTTAATTCTAGTTCTGTTATTTACCATCTGGTAGGATCTGAGACTTTTACTACTCTGTTATAAAATAGGGCCAGTAATGCCTACCTAACAGGGTTATCATGTGGATTAAATTAGATAAGATCGTGTGTATTCAGCACCTTGAAAGGGAGAAATTAGCAATTGTTAATGCTTTTGCTTCCCTCCTGCCACAAACCATGCACAGCTGCATGTAACCCCTCCCCCTGCCCAGATTTTGCACAGAAGAGATCTTGAGGCACGTACTAAGGTTGCCGCAGCTGCAGCACATAAAATAGAGCTCAATGTGTGTGTGAAGAAAATGGTAATGAGTGGGGCTTCCAGAGTCACGTCACTTACTTCAGGCAGTGCACCGTCTGCCATTAAATCATATGAACAGTTAAACCAAAGGTCGCCTATTCATCACCTATTTTATAGCAGAAAAATTTCTGCAGTTTCCAGCATCAGAAATAATGCTTCCACTCTGAAATTTGAGGTGTATTTGAGATGAAAAGGGACATTTTTAAGATGGTGTTTTTCTTTTCACTAAGCCTACATGGTATGAAAAGGTAGAAGAGGGTAACTTTACAGTAGAGAACCTAGTAAACATGACCTCAGGTGATCAAGTTTAAAATAAACAGTGATCAGCCATATTGGTTGTGTGCACCCTTGATGTCATGTGATGAGAAAGGCACTTTCTCTGGCAGTCCTCCTCCCCAAAACATGTCACTCCAGTCTAATTATGAGAAAAACATTAGATGGACAATTCCACAAAATACCTGATCAGTACCCCTCAAAACTGTCAAGGTAATCAAAACCAAGAAAAATCTGAGAATCAGTCTTGAGTGTAAAGAGACATAGCAACTAGATGTAACGTGGTACCCTGAATGGGATCCTAGCAAAGAAAAATGAAACTAGGTAAATACTAAGGGTAAAGAGTAAAGTATGGACTTTAGTTAATAATACTGTATCAAAGTTCATTATTTGTGATGAATGAACCATACTAAAGCAAGATGTTAACAATAGGAGAAACTGGGTATTGAACACATAAAGATTCTCTACTATCTTTGTAATAATTCTATACATCTAAAATTATTCTAAAAATCTTTATTCTTATCCTTCAAAACTGAAGTCACTCCTTTGGGAAACCTTCCTCTTTTATAAGCCTATAATCTCATATCTCCCCACTCTCCTCTACCACTATGGTTTGGGTTAGCATCTCCTGTCTATTTCATATCACATTGTTATTACAATTGTTTTGCAGGACTAAATGTTCCTTAAGGACAGGTATTTGGTCTTTTATCTCCGTATTCTGGTGCTTTCCACACTGTTTGTGATATATGATAGATAAATGCTCAATGAGTGGCAGAATAAGTGGAAAAATGGAACAAATCAATGTTAAAATCAATAGATGAGTTTTTAAAATGAATGAATAACGGAGGGGACAGGGATATTAGGGCTAGCAGATACCATGAACTGTGATTGTGCTGAGATGTTGGACAAGAGCAGTAACTGAGGATCCCGGCTGCAGCCCCATCTCACATTTTGTTGCAGCACTGATAACATAATCACTAACAGGTGGTTCCTTTTTGAGGTGCAGGGCTAGGGATTCCAGGGATTGGAAATGGTACTGGGTGCCTGCTTGTGTCAAGCACAGCCATTTCATTTACAGCAACTCCACGTACCCTGCCTGTGGGTGTCATTCATTAATTGATTTAACAAATGTGTAATGACAAAAGCAGCAATAATCGATAGCATTTATTGAATACTTGCCATATAAATGTATATAGTCCTATATTGTGCTGGCTGCTATAGTGGACTGAGTTCATTCATGCAACAACTTTGAGTTGTAGATTAATATCTTTAGTCCTATTTTGCAGATGAGGAGATTGAAGTGGAGAGGTTAAGTAACTTTACCTAAGGTTGCATATAAAGAGGCTACCATGCTCCAGACACTGGTTATGCAGTGGGAATTGTGGGAGAGATGAAGTGGGGAGATGGGTGGCAGGGAGCAGAAACAGAGTGTTACTTTTCCTTCTGCAGCAGAAATTCTGTAGTAAGGACTCAAACAAAATCTGACACAGTGCTTGTTAGAGAAAGTACATTGTTATTTTTAAGAGATCAAGCCAGGATCAGATAGAGTTGGACTGGAATCCTGGGTTTTCAGGTAGTATCTTTGTTACCTCGGCCAATCAGCCGCAGCTTTCTCTTAGTAAGAGTGAAAATTCTCATTCTTGTCTTGCAAGGTAATTGGGAGGTTCAGTGATTTGTGTCAGACACTGGACTCCTGGTAGGTGTTTGATCAATGGTAAACGGCAGTTTTGTTACGTGTGGGGAGACAAGAAAAGCACAGTAACTGGTGGGAAGAGGAGGAGGAGTTATGCTGAGGCCAGGTTTCACTGTCCATGTATTTTCCTGGGCCTTGCTGGAATATGAATTTTACTGAATGAGCCTGCCCCATCAACAACATTTTCAAGAGAGCTTATTTTGAAGGGAAGAAAGTAATACTAGTGACATGTCTACTTACCTTCCACCCAGAGTTGTTTACAGACTAGAGCCATGGTCATACCCAGCAGTTCAACTTTGATGGTCTGAGGGTCATAGAACAAGGGCACACTGATGAATTCCTGATTGTCAACAGAGTCAAGTACAGGCTTACTTTTTTTTTACTTTTTTTTTTTTTTTTTTTTTTTGAGAGAGAGAGAAAACGTGTGTGAGTGGGGAGGGGCAGAGAGAGAGGGAGAGAGAGGATCCCAGCAGGCTCTGTGCTGAGCCTGATGTGGGCCTTGATCCCAGGAACTATGAGTTCATGACCTGAACTGAAATCAACAGTTGGACGCTTAACCGACTCAACCACCCAGGTGCCCCCAGGCTTACTTTTACATATAGTCTGTTTTATAGAGACACAATGTTAGAAGAGACTTGAGAGTTGATAGTATTTATTCCCCTTATATTCACCTCTGTGTAGTCATCCATGAGAGAATATGAATGACTTCTTGGTGTTACTGATAGTGACAGTCTTGCTTCTTATATCTGGTAATAAATATATATAGCTTCTCTTTCTACCAACTATTTATTTATTTATATTTTTATTTGAATATCGTTGGCACACAGTGTTACGTTACATTCAGGTGTACAGCATAGTGATTTGACAAGTTTGTATTTTATGCCAAACTTACCGCAAATGTAGCTGTTATTTGTCACCATAAACATTATTACAGTACCAATGACTATATTTCCTACGCTATACCTTTTATACTTGTGATTTATTCATTCCATAACTGGAAGCCTCTCTCCTTCACCCATTTTGCTCATATCCCCATTCCCTTCCCTTCTGGAAACCATCATTTATTCTCTAGATTTATATGTCTGGTTCTGCTTTTGTTTATTCATTTGTTTTGTTTTTTTTTTAGATTACACATTTAAATGAAATCATATTGTACTAGCAATTTAAAATACCCTTATTTTATAATCTTATTAGAAAGTTTTTGTGTAAATGACTATTAATTAAATTCCATTTCCCCATGGAAAACCAAGTGAAAGCAATATTTAATGTAGGATATATTCAAGACTTTTATCCTTGTATCCCTTATGAAGTAGAAATTGGTATCCATGTACCAAATCTGAAGAGACTGTATGTTCCTCTTTGGTTTGAGCTCTCTAAAGAAGCATGGCTGCTGAATTATGTCCAGATATATAGAACAGAACATGATAATGACTTTATATTATACCAACTCATTGACGAAAATGAAATCACTTAACTTCTTTAAGTTCTGGTTTTATCCTGTCTAGAAATGGAGATGATAATATCAACTTTTTAGAGATATTTAAATGACTATAGAAAATGTATGTAAAGGATTACCCATTGGCCAGCAAAGCCTACATTCTCAAAATATTGAAAACATTGTTAATAGTTTCTTTCTGCAAAACTGATATTAAAGACATTATCAATCTTGTTCAAAGTCCTTATATAAAGGAATATCAGCATGAAAAATTTCTGAGACAAATTTTATGAAGATGTATGTGTATATGGAAAATCAATGTTTTTCCATGAAAATAACATATAAAGATATGTATAATATAAATATATAATAAATATGAAGTATATTTTATATATTGTATTATATATACATGGTACTATAGATATACATAAACATATAATGGTGATGGATGGACTTTTTTTTCTTTTTTCTTTTTACCTAAACTTCCAGGGAGCTCAGTGGTATAATAAATTTCTATAGACAGTATTTTTTTCCCTTAGATTATGGATACCTTTAATTCTTTTTCCTTCCAAATGAATTTGGAATTTCCTTCCAAATTGGTTATTTGATTTCAGAAATCTGCTCCTTTCATTATAAACCACACTAAATCACGTTTAGAAGCAATGAAGACCTCAGTTGCAAACATATCATGCCCTCTATTTCAAGAGGAAGAATGAAAACAGGGAAGTTAAATGGCATGTTCCTTACTTAAATCACATTGTTAGCTAACGGTAGACTCAAGGAGAGAATAACCAGGTGATGACTAATGTTCTTCCAAACTGGTCTGTGTAGTCACACTCAAAGTTTTAATGAGAGCTCATGAAGCTATTTTTAATCAATTAACTTTCATTCATTCAGGAAGCTTTTCTAATGGAAAGTTCAGTGAAAACCCTCCAAAGTATTTAACATATATACTGGAAAATGGCAATTGGTGCTATCTGTGCTCTTCAAAAATGCACAGAAGAAAATATATGTTTGCTGTTTAGTAGCTTCAGGGAAAAATGAGCTGACCATTGCCTGATGAAGAATAAGGCTCAGATATCCACATGAGGGCAGACTCATATCTAGAAAAATTTCTGTTTGCCCATGAGTAACTACCTCTAAATATTACCTAAGGAATATGCCTTCCAAATACTGCCAAGACACCCATTGATCTCTTTTCAGTCATGAGAAGCAGTGGCAGGAAACGAACAATAAAATGAACAGCCAACACATTTTCTTGGAACCAGCACCAAAGTGATATCATGAGTTACCTCACATCAAAGGGAAACAAATGTAATGAGATATAAATTTTAAGTTGTGTTATCTGGAATCACTGACTTCTGTATAATAATGAAGTTTACAAATTATATAACGTAGGAATCTTATGAAGTGTATTTATGAAATTTTAGAATTGTGCTCAATTCACCCATAAAAAATTTGAGGTTTAGACAAGCTAAGTGACCTATCCAAGTTCAAATAAATATTAAGTTATGGAATATTATTTAAACCCAGATCTTTGACACATAGTTCTGTGCTTTTTCAACGGAACCATGTTGTGTTGTGTTTTATGTGATTCCACTGATTGACCTAAGCATCAAGGTGTAGTCTTTCACATGGTACTGGCCACCTTGTGAACCAGCCTTGGTAAAAGATGAATGGGTGCAGATTACCTGAGCACCTGCAATGGGCACTCTGCTCACAAGAAGTAAGCAGATCCAGAACCAGGCATTGAAGCAAGAGGAAGGAGCAGCGCCATCTGAAGGAATAATAAATTTAGGCAACAACTTCTAGGCCAAATTCAGATCAGCTCAGCAAACTTTTTTGTGCTTTTATGCTATGCCAGAACTGTTGACCAGTAGCACACATTTTGTTCTTTATACCATGTGCTATGATACTGTATTATAAAGAGGGTCCATGGTATTTGCAATTTTTTTTGCAAAGAAATTCTTGATTAAGAAATAGAGGTTGAGTTACTAGCCACAATTTTGGAAAGATAAGGGAAGATGCCTGGAGTGCTGTGTGTGTGCGTGTGCGTGTGTGTGTGTGTGTGTGTGCATTGTATGTGATGCATGCACACATATACATGCATATACATGTGGTTGGGATGTTATTAGTGATTACGCTGGTGAATCTTTTAGTAGAAGACCTGATTTATTGATGTTAGCCACTCTGTTTCCTGAACTAGTGTTGCATATGTATATGTATATATATAGCTTTATAGATTCAAATCTGCCCATACCTTTTATCTATAATGTGCTCTATAAGGACTGAGAGATCACACAATTAAGCAGCATGTAACCTCTACTCATTAGTGATTCACATTCTAGTCATTGAGCAAGGCACATACCCAAATAATTTCAATAACCATCTGGTAGACTGTGGTGAGTGCTATAAAAGGGTTAAAATTGCTAAAGGGTCACAGAAGGGACATTAGATTTAGAGTTGGGATGTAAAAACCGTTTCTCAGTAGAAATGACATTTGGCTAAACCCTTAATTATGAAAAGGATGGTGACATGGGATGATGAGTAGCTTTCACAGTTTATAGCTATTGCCACAACCAGGAGCAAAAAGATTTCTGCCTGAGAGTAGTTTGGGGTAAGTCTGACCTCACAGAGCAAAGATTTGAAAGCAGGTCAAAATATATTGAGTTGTTGGGGGGTTAGGGTGGGGTTTGGGTACCTGATTTTTGTTATTCACTCTCCTCTCCGCCAGTATCCTGATTAAAATATGATGCCCATAAAATGCAATGCAGAGGTCTATAAATCAGCTTTATTCAGGTGTCACAGGGAAGATTCTATACTCCTTCCTCTGGTGCTATTTTAAAAAATAAAAGAGGAGTTAGAGACCAATATAGAAGTTTCCTTCTAATACTCCCCTGAAGGCAGAATTACACACAGACATTTGTTCTACGTGGGCCAAGGCAGGAACATTCAGTGAATAGTGCCTGTTTTCTCCTCCAATAGCTATTGACAAGTCTAGAAAAACAATGTGTATCTGTTTATTTCCAACATTTGTCATTTATCACATTTACAGAACTCTTACATGAGGTGAACTAACTTGTCATCCTAAAGACTGATCTAATCTGAACTGAAAGGGAGATAAAACCGCATGTATCCATTTGGTCCACAGGGACTTAGATTCAGTGAAATATGGAGAATGGATCATATTAAATTTGTAATGATGCAGTTAATGAATAATGAATGTTCCGGTGTCTGGTGCTATCTTTGAATAATCATCTGCAAACATATGTTTTTTTCAGGACTTCATGGGATGTTGATTTTATGCAAACTAGAAATCCTCCACCATCTGTAATGGCAAACAAATTCTCAGTGCTTTGGCTAATAATAGAGCACCAAGTGAAATTTTATGAAATTTTTCAAATAGTATGGAACAATTTATTAACGTTGTTCTTGAGCATCACTTTCATGCTCTTTGACCATTTGGGTTGGCTATAATGCTGATGTGCCGAGGCTTTAAAAAATGTAATCTTTGGTCTCTGTGTGGTCTACAAATTTTGTTAAATTTTGTGCGTGCTTTGAGTACATGTATCCTATGCCTTTCCTTCTTTGTCATATTAGGGTGTGGGTTGCCAAAAGCTTCTGTTCAGTAGTAGCTTTTGCTTCTTGTAGTAGCCTTGGCCATAGAGACAGAATTACATACACACTGAATTATAAGGTAATTATATTTTTCTACTTACCATGGATTGTAGCAAAAAGACCTCTATTTGCAATAAGCAAATTCACTCTCTCAATTCATGGTAACTTGATGCCAGGGCTCAGTGAATTGGATCTGGATGCTCTAACCTAAGGAATGTGAACCAGCATGTTAAATCCCTACTATGTCTATAGATCTTTACTTGTTAGTATAATTTGCAGGTATATTTTGCATTCTTTTTTCCAGAGCTCCATTGCAACAGAAGTCTATTCACTCTGCTGTTCACTTTATCTTTAATTTCTTTTCCTTCAATCATGTATTTTCTACTTTATTATTTTTAATTTATGATAAAATTTTTCTTTCTTTTCTTCCTTCCTTCCTTCCTTCCTTCCTTCCTTCCTTCCTTCCTGTCTTTCATCAGTGTGGAAAATACATCCATTAACCTGTGCATTATTGCCATGAAATAAGCGACATGGGAGATGAAATAACTTGGTGGTTAATAGAACTAGGTTTGGAATTGAAGTGATTTGGGGTCAAATCCAGACTTGGCTCCTTACTAGTTATGGAAGAAGGAGCCCATCATTTAACCTCCTTAAATGCAAGTTCCTCATCTATGAAAACATCTATGAGATGATGTTGGTATTTTGTAGATACTAGAAGGAGTGACAACATCCATTAATAGCAATGTCATGAATATTACATACAATAATGTCAGCAATACATTTAGTAGACTTGGTCATAGTGAAAACTCAGTTAACGGTCAAGATGCTGTTACTGCAGCTTCGGCAGTAGCAGTGGCGTGTTGTTGTTGTTGGTGGTGGTGGTGGCTGTGGCGGTGGTGGTGGTTCTAGTGGTGGTGTTGGTGGCAGTGGTGGTGGTGTTGGTGGCGGTGGTGGTGGCGGTGGTGGTGGTGCTGCTGGTGCTGGTGGTGGTGGTGGCAGTGGCGGTAGCAGCGGTGGTGGTGGTTCTAGTGTTGGTGGTGTTGTTGTTGGTGGTGTTGGTGGTGGTGTTGGTGGCGGTGGTGGTGGTGCTGCTGGTGCTGGTAGTGGTGGTGGCAGTGGCGGCAGCGGTGGTGGTGGTGGTTCTAGTGGTGGTGGTGGTGGTGGTGATGGTGGTGGTGGTGGTGGTGGTGGTGGTGTTGGTGGTGGTGGTGGTGGTGCTGCTGGTGCTGGTAGTGGTGGTGGCAGTGGCGGCAGTGGTGGTGGTGGTGGTTCTAGTGTTGGTGTTGGTGGTGGTGTTGGTGGTGGTGTTGGTGGCGGTGGTGGTGGTGGTGCTGCTGGTGCTGGTAGTGGTGGTGGCAGTGGCGGCAGCGGTGATGGTGGTGGTGGTGGTGGTGGTGGTGTTGGTGGCCGTGGTGGTGGTGCTGCTGGTGCTGGTGGTGGTGGTGGCAGTGGCGGTAGCGGTGATGGTGGTGGTTCTAGTGTTGGTGGTCGTGTTGGTGTTGGTGGTGGTATTGGTGGTGGTGTTGGTGGCGGTGGTGGTGGTGGTGCTGGTGCTGGTAGTGGTGGTGGCAGTGGCAGCAGCGGTGGTGGTGGTGGCGGCACGGGTGGATCATTGTGCTTTTGCAAGTGTATCATACCCATTTCCCTTTGAAAGTACATTGCAAAATTCTAGTCATCAGTGTTGGGATGCCACTATGACTGAGGGCAATTTTCTGTGAAGTTCTGGTTTTCAATAATCAGTATTAATTCTTACATGTAGGCAAACTGAAAAATTCTTTTGCAGCTCCTGATGATTTATCTAGAATATAGAAAAATCCAGCTAGACACACTGAATTGAAAATATAGATGTCGTCTCTCCTTTAAGGTATTTTTATAAAATCTGCAACTGTGTTAGCCTGAAAACCTTGATGAATACATTATTAAAATTTTTTAATCCTCTGCCCTCAAAAACTAACATCTAAATTAGCATTGCACTATTATGTTAAAATAAGATAAGAAATCTGACTGTAAATTACTGAAAGTAGGGCTTATGAAGGATTATAGGAGCTATAAAAGGGGAAAAAAGACTAATGCATTAGGAAAATGAAGCAGATGCACTATGAACATTAATTACAGCTCACCAAGGTTTTGTTTACTGAGGTTAGCAGGTTCTAAGTCATTGCGTTCTCTTAGAAAATGGCCACAGTTAGCCTTGCGCCATAATTTGTAAAACAGGAGATACTGCTTCACTCTAAAAATTGAACCATGTAAAACTAACCACAGATTTTCTTATTGTCTTGAAAAGCAAAGCAGGGAGGGACTTGTGGTCCACTTAACAACACTAAGACTTCTCACTTTCATATTTATGAGTCATTCTCCGCAGATCCAACTTTTCTTTTGCACATTCATGGTATGGAGTATTACATGTGGAAAAAGTATTGGAATAGAAAGGAAGAGACCTTTGTTCTAGGAGCTGTTCTAGAACAGTTCTGTGGTTCTGTGGTTCCCCATAGTCATTGTAGTTCTCTGTACTTGTAATTTCTCATCTACAAAAAGTCATTTGTTTTATATCACTCATTCTAAACATTATGAACCACAACCTCTTTGAGAATACCATGAAATCTATGAATTTTCTTACCAGAAATATGGAAATCTTCTCAAATAAACCTATATGCAGTTTCAATAATTCTGTGCCATCCTAACACTCTTACAGCTGCATGGACCTTAGATTAAGGACCCTTACTCTAGGCAATTGCTATTGTCTGTTGTAGCTCTATAATTCTCTGATCCTTAGGCTTTTAAAATTTTTCCCTCAAATAGCTTATACATTTTATGGGCTCAGGGGAATGTGTATGTGAAAAGACTCTAGGGAAGACTTCTGAGATGGGTGTGTCCATTTTGTACTTTCTTTAGCTTTGGGTATACTGAGATTTGGGCATGTTACACAGTTTCTCTGGGTCATCTTTGTAGGGTAATGCAGTGCAAAAATCTTGGACTTTGGGATCAGATCTCAGTCCACATTCTGGCTACTTCATATTTCCACTCTGCTGCTTTAAGGGAAAGTACTCTTCGGGCATGCTTTCATTGTATATAAATCTACCTAATAGTACGAGGTCTTGAGGCTTAAAAAACTCACAGTTAAAAGACGATTTGCCCAGTATTTACCTCAATCCCTTGCACTGATTCTCTGTCAAATCTGAGAAGATACTGACAATGGTTACCCTGCATCCCCTCCCCCTCCTCTCCCTTTGCATCTCTAACCTCTTCCCTCTCTCAGCTTGTTCCAAGTCCTCATACTTTCTGTGTTGACTGCGGTATACCTGGGGTATGTGTGCTTGGAGCGGCTCCGATTCTTAGGTAGGAGTCGTCATACATGTCAGAACCATCTTAAGATATGTGTAAGTCTATGTAAGGGTATGTAGGTACCGTTGCATGTACACTTGCAATTCCCAAAGTAATATTTGTATTAGAATATGCTCACGTTCCACATTTAAAAGTTTTCTGTTGCTAAAAATGTGAAAGCATTTTTATGTTTTATGATTTTGAGTTTCGAGTTTTAAAAATTCATTTTTCTATTGCTTTAATATGTGTATGCATCTGAGTGCATGCATATTTATGTATGTGTATAATATATACATATATAGAGATTGTAGATAATTACTTGAGGTATGTTTCAATTTGCAGATATTTCATTAAAATTATAAAATTTTGATTTCACATTTTTTATGGTTTGGAGACAATAATAATTTTGTTCAGGTCTTAAGTATTTTTGGTAGTCTGTATAATTTTATATGTATTTTATTTATCATTTTACCTAGTGGATACAATGACAATGTGGGTCTTTTTTTCAGCTTTGCTGAGGTGTGACAGTTAAAATTGTTTTGTAAAATTAGTTTTATGTTTGTCATTCAAGGAAATTTAGGCTAATTAGTGATTGAAATGAAGCTGAATATAACAATCTAATTCTTAACTTTTCAATTTTTTTTTACAATTAAAATTAGGTCATTCAAGTTAAAAGTATAAGGAATATCAAAGAAGGAAAAGAGTTAAGAATAACATCTATAATTATGTGACTTAAAATTTAGTGTCATTCCATTCATGCATGCTAACATGTCAGCTTACCTTTGTTATAACAAATTAATTCATCTTATACACTTGAAATTAACTTATAAACACTGGGAGTATTCTCAGTATTTTAGTTTTGTTTGCATTTTGTTTTTGTAGCGGGGAAAGAGGAAGAGATGAGTAAGAATGATTAGACACTGAGAATGTCTTTTATATGGTGTTTAAAGTGATAGGGTTATTGGCAACTTAGACTCTTCATTAGTGATGTGTCCAGAGGTATCCTTTGTCAGTTACTTTTTGAAATAATATGTCCAAATGCCCTTAATTAGGAAACAAACTCTAAAGAAATAATAGACAAATGAAAGTGCAGGGATTTTATTTATTTATTTAAAAATTTTTAAATATTTATTTTTGAGAGAGAGAGAGAGAGAGAGAGAGAGAGAGAACGCGCGCATGGGGGAGGGGCAGAGAGAGAGGGAGACGCAGAATCAAGAGCAGGGTCCACACTCTGAACTGTCAGCACAGATCCTGATGTGGGGCTCAAATCAACGAACTAGGAGATCATGAGCCCAAGTTGGACACTTAACCGACTGAGCCACCCAGGAGCCCCAAAAGTGCAGGAATTTTAGAAGAATCCATGCACATCTGTTGTTCCTTCCATCCTCTAAATATGCTTTCTGTTGTTTGCTTTTACTGAAACCATTACTTATGTATGACCACCTGGAAATCATAACTTATTGTATAGTGTGAAGAAACAGAATTTTGCCTAGAATTTGAATCCAAGTCAAGAAGGGATATCTTTAAACTTATACCAAGAATGTAAGAAAGTAGAGAGGTCAAACTATATTCTCCAATATTAGAAGTTACAATGACATTTTGTACTGCATGAGACTACAGAACTTTATGATGAAAACAAGAATAACAACAGAACTATTGTGTTCCTTGAGTTCAATTACAGTGAAAAGACTAGCAATTGGTGAATTATCATTTATCATCTACTCTAGCTGTAGTTTTGAATATATGCTTTTAAATCTTTTATAATCTTGGTTTTTATGCAAACATAGCAATGAAAAATAACATTTAGGTGGGTAAATACAGACTATGTAGTAAAATAATTTTACAGGAGAATAGGCCTTGTGTGTTTATGTATAATGGAGAGAAATAACAACAGAGAAAATGCGTTACTTGTGATAGTGTTCTGAGCATAGTCAAATTTAATTTTATTTGGAATATTTGCTTAATTATCCAGTTAACCATGACTCTTAACTTTTGTTAGCAAAGTCAGTAGTTTAGGTAGTAAATATTCTGTATCCTACAGTTTACATGTAGGCACTTGATAAAGCTCTTTTTTGCAACATAAGATTTCAGTGAACAAATTTTGGTCCAAAGAAATTTTTTCTCCTTTATGCAATACTATTATTTTACAGACTCCTTTTTATTTTTTTATTTTTTAAATGTTTATTTATTCTTGAGAGAGGGAGACAGGGCATGAGCGAGAAAGGGGAAGAGAGAGAGGGAGACACAGAATCTGAAGCAGGCTCCAGGCTCTCAGCTGTCAGCACAGAGCCTGTTGTGGAGCTTGAACTCATGAATTGCAAGATCATGACCTGAGCCTAAGTCAGACGCTTAACCGACTGAGCCACCCAGGCGCCCCTGTAATCAGAAGTTTCTTAAACATCAACCTGTTCATGATGCTACTCTGCTTTAACTTCTTTAGTGCTTCTGGATAAAACCCATAGTATTTAGGAAGATATACAAGACCCTCCATTATCTGTTCCCTTCCTACTTCCCGAGTATTATTTTTTCTCTCTCATTGACTTACATCTATACCTGATTTATAAATACCCTAAACATGAAATAATGGAGAACAACAACAGTAACAAAAACCACTCCCATTGATTACAGACAATATGATCAGTCACTGAATTGGAGTTTTTATTTAACCATCCATTCAAAAACATACTTCCTGAATACCTGCCATATACTTGGCATTATACTTAGTGGAGAGATCCATTGCCAAGCAAAGAACACTAATCTTATAGGTCAAGCAACAACAGATACATTCCAGGCTTTCCTGGAGTAGCAGTCATGGAGCTGAGAGGAATGCCCATTCTCACCCAAGTGAATGTAAAGTTTCATTTTTGTTGAGAGCTACAAAGGAAAGAGAGCAAGTATGGTAGGGGCATGTGACCTAATCAGGAAGAATGGGGAAGGTGCACTTGACATAAGACGTGGAGAATGACTAGAAATTATATAAGCAAAGAGGGAGACACAGGGGTCCTAGGTAGAGGCAGTATGTAAAATACAAAGTGTAGGAGGGGGCATAGACATGTGTGAACTGGAAGAGGGCCAGAGTGGCAGGAGCACAGACCATGGGGGAAGGTGAGTCATGAAAGGTGAAACAGGGGACAAATCATGCAAGACCACATAACCTTTCATTAATTATTTGGTTTAGAAGGCAATGGAAATCATTTGGGGCTTTTAAACAGAAGTGTGCTTTTACCTGGTGTTAATTTTGAAAAGGTCCCTCAGCCTTCATGGTTAGAAGCAGAGAATAGGTTAGAAGCAGGGGTCTGAGAGAGGATGTCTGCTTATACTTATGCTAGTATGGAAATGTTGGGGGTAAAAAGAAATACATATATTTCTGCAGTAAAACTTATTTCATTTAAGCCTCACAACAATGTTATAAAGTAGGCTGAAAAGTCCACTTTACAGATCAGTCAGTTGAGGCTTAAAGGAGTTATGTAAATTTTCTTAGTCCCATAGGAACACATGACATAGACCACAGAAACCAGGAGTCTGAATTGTAAATTGTATTTTATTTCAACTAGGCTGCTTTCTTTCCATATTCTGCCATGTCTCACTTTTCTATAATTCTGTTTCTTCAACTTGTAATGTCCTTCTATTTAAAAAGTCCCTGTAAATCTTCTCCAACCAATGCTACTTCTGGCTTCCAGTCCCTGTCAGTACCTGTCCCCTTATGATTTCATAGCACATTGTGTTTTCCTGCTATTTCCTTATTTCTTTCTCTAATAACTTGTAAGCTCCTAAAGACAGGGAGTAGGACTTTTATAGTCCTAATGCCTAGCAAAATGTCAAATGTATCGTAGGTAAGGAAAAATTTTAAATGAAAGGAATGCTTAAGATTATCACCTAGACCAAGTAACTCAAACACCCCTTTGCTAGCATTCCTAGCAAAGGGCCACTGAAGATATCTCTTGACAATAAATTATTGACTACTTTCTAAGTGTCAGCCACTAAGCTAGATACTACATTATCATATTTTATGCTTATGAAGTCTTTCTAAAATAGATGTTATTGTGTCCATAATAACAGATGAGGAAACTGAGTAACTTATCTAAGGTCACCAGGTCCACAATTCAAACTTAAATCATTCCGAATTCAAAGATCTTTGACTTAGGGGTGCTTGGCTGGCTCAGTCGGTTAGGTGTTTGACTTTGGCTCAGGTCATGATCTCATGGTTCATGAGTTCAAGCCCTGCGTCAGGCTCTGTGCTGACAGCTGAGAGCTTGGAGCCTGCTTCAGATTCTGTGTCTCCCTCTTTGTGCCCTCCCCTGTTCGTGCTCTGTCTCTCTTTCTCTCTCTCTCAAAAATAAATAAAAACATTAAAAAAAATCAAAGATCTTTGACCTAGATTGCAAGGCGTCCATCCCTATTACATTTGTTTGGTCTTTTTTTTAGCTCTCCAGTGCTAGATGGGAGATAACATTTTTTTTAATGTTTATTTTTTTAGAGAGCTAGAGAGAGAGAGAGAGAGAGGCAGAGAGAGAGAGAGAAAGGGAGACAGTGGATCTGAAGTAGGCTCTGCACTGATAGCAGAGAGCCTGATGCAGGGCTCAAACTCACAAACCACCAGATCATGACCTGAGCTGAAGTGGAACTCAACTGATTCAGCCACCCAGGTGCCCCAGTGGGAAATAACGTGACTTTCCTTAAAAAATTACATACCTTCCCTACATCAAACAAACCTGACAGAAACAGGTGATTCTTTCTGGCTTCTGTGATTTCTGCTCTTTCCAACCTACAGCATGTATGCTCTACTGTTAGTGTACAATGACATGCATTCAAGTTTTGCTGAAATGATGAGAAATCTTTCAACAAGTTTAGGAAACAACTGTTTCAAATCTATTCCTCTTAAAATACATTAAAAACTATAAACCATGGTAAAATATTTTAACAACCAGTTGTGGAATCTTACTTGTCAGCATCAATCTAAAGATAGACTCACCTAAGTAAGAGCTTTGCTAAATGTTGGCCCTGCTTCCAGCACATGAACTCCTTCCAGAGTTGGCAGTAGTGTCCTAAGCCCAGAAGTAGCTGGGTCTCCCAGACTGGGTTCCAGTTTTGGAGGTAAAATCATTGAGTTCTCCATTGCATGTAACCCATATATTATCTCCCTGGGCTTCATAGCTCTCTAAGTGGATCTGAGGAACCAAGCAGATCTCTGTTTGAAGCATGTTTTCTGTAGAAGACAAGGGGCTTCTAGTCTCAAAAACATGAATATTTCACCCCATTGGATGTGGGATCAAAAAATTGTAGATTTGGGGTGGACCTTATAGTTCATGTAATCAACTTCCTTTTCTCACCAACTTTAAAAACAGCGTGCTTGGCCATGCTTTATAGAAGACAAAAAATGTGTCTTAGAAACATAAAGGTAACTTACTCAAGTCCCACAGGTTAATTTCAAACCAAGGTCTAAATGATACTAGAGCGTAAACTCTTAATCATTAAGACCTTGTCTTCACAGGCTTCCCTTCATTATCTTTGGACTGCTGTATTTTTCCTTTTTGTTTCAGGTTAGATATCCCCAAATCCTATGAGCTTCTCTTACATGGTACGTTTTTATCCTGTCCTCACCAATGGCCCCCAACCGTGGTTACTAAAGCGGAAAAAGAAGATAGCCCCCCCATCCAAATACAGAAATACAGAATATCTTTAACTGAGACAATCAAAAGTGTAAATGCAAAATAATGTGAGAAGCCCAATTTTAAATTGCAGCATGTAAGTGTCAGTATTAGAGACTGTTTCAGGCTTCTTAGAATTTCAAACCTATTACTGGTAAAATAATATGATGTCAAAATATTGCAAACAATATTTTCTTGCTGAATAAATCAGAAACTTACCTTAGAAATCTAAACATAGGGGCGCCTGAGTGGCTCAGTTGGCTGAGCATCCGACACTTGATTTTGGCTCAGGTTATGATCTCACCCTTGTGTGAGATCCAGCCCCATAAGGCTTCATGCTTAGCTTGGGATATTCTCTCTCTCTCTCTCTCTCTCTCTCTCTCTCTCTCTCTCTCTCTCTCTCTCTCTCTTCCCCTCCCATGCTTAAGCTATCTCTCTTTTTCTCAAAATAAATAAACATTAAAAACAAATTTAAATGTAAATCTTCTGGAATTTAACGTAGAGGGTTATAAGAGATCATTTGATCTAACTTCTGACATTTAGGAGAAAGTTGTAGTATATTCATTCATAAAAAAATATATAGTATTTAGCACCTATTAATTTTCCAGGAACTCTGTTGCCTTCTTTCTAATTGCATTCTTCCACTATCTTCAACTCCAGTGACTTTTGATTCCATGAAGACCTAAAACCCATTGACCTTATTACTTTTTAAATCTCCATTATCCTTCTCAAGTCCTCATGACCATTTCATTCAGCTTATATTTCTTTTTTTTTTTTTAATTTTTTTTAACGTTTATTCATTTTTGAGACAGGGAGAGACAGAGCATGAACGGGGGAGGGTCAGAGAGAGAGGGAGACACAGAACCTGAAACAGGCTCCAGGCTTTGAGCTGTCAGCACAGAGCCCGACGCGGGGCTCGAACTCACGGACCGCGAGATCATGACCTGAGCCGAAGTCGGGCGCTTAGCCAACTGAGCCACACAGATGCCCCGCATTCAGCTTATATTTCAAGTTCAACTTTATACTCCCTCATTGGCATAGCTTTATTTTCCCTTGTACATAGTTCCTGTCATCATCCTTGACTGGTACAGCTGCAGCCTCGGCTGAGCCCACTTTGTCTTTTTTTTATACCTGCACTTGAACCACTCAACAGGGCTGGAGAAAACACCCAGTGATACTGACTAGTTTTACTTTAATGTATTATCATAAATGCTATGTGGCCCCAATTTCCTGCCTGTCAATCCTACAAGCACATTTTGTTAGTCCATTCACCCTCCTAGTGCCCTAAATTACTATTTCACACCTGTTCCTCTCTTATAAAATCTGTAAAATTTACCTGGCTCTTTACATTCAATAATGACCTTTCTTCTTATTTCACGGAGAAAATGGAGAAAAATCAGGAGTGATCTTGATTTTCTTACCGAGAGATCCACCAAGGCCCCTGAAACCCAATGCATTTTGCTTTCCCTGCTGTTATAATGAATGAACTGTGTATAAGGTCCTAAGGACTATTGTGGTCATGGCGATGTGGCTCCTTTCTTCAGTGAATGTACTACCTAGTAAAGGTGGTAGCAATTGAACAGACACCTGTGCATGATGACTTGATATCAGAAAATTTGGGCAGTATTTCCACATTGGTCATTATCTAGCTGCATAACTTTGGGAGTGGGTGAAAATAAGTCTCTTAAACCTAATTTCCTAGTCTTTAAAAAAAAAATAGAGACAGGGGTATCCACTACCCATATTATAAGATTTTAATGAGATAACAAATGTGAATATGTTTCTTAAATTATAAAACATTTAAGCATGGAAAATAGTATTACTTTGTCAGAATTAGGGCTACATGGTCAGCTGCATAGGCTGTGTACTGCACTAATCCAGTAGAAGGTGGGAGAGAGGCTTTCACATAGATTTTGATGCTAATGCACCACTTAGCCTTGTGCTACATGGCTGCCCTGATGGATCCATTCAAATAAAAAGTTGTTTAGATGTTCAAGATAGTGTGTCCTCAGCTCCCCTTTGCAGTTCATTCTAGCTTTCTGTTTGCAGAGCACTATTAAAAATCAGTCATTAATCCTTTAAGACCTAGTTCAAGTGTTGCTCTTAGAGCCTTCCATGCCATCTAGACAGTCCTTCCTCCATGCACTGAGAATTCCCATTATTTGATTCAACCTAATGCGCACAACACTGTATTATCTTATTTTTTTCCTCAACCAACCCCTGTCTGTCTCTCTTTATACCATGCCCTCATTAGGCAGATCCCTAAGGGTAAAGATGTTAAGGGCTATGTTGTGGTCTGTTTGTATATCATTTTAGCAAGATGCAGCCTGGTCCTGTAGTGGGTTATTGAGCCTAAAGCACTATGTTGTCTGTTTTCAATACCCTTCTCTCACTTCACCCTTTCCATCCACGGCGGAACCTGTGAGAGCAGAGATGGTGTCTAGCCTGTAGTTGCTTCCAGTGCTAGCATGATGCCATCAACCTCATAAATACTAAACAAATGTTTGTGGAAACATGGCAAGGCAAGAAAAACATAAGTTCTTCCATTTATTCAGCATAACTGTTCAAGCACATAATCTGTGCCTTGTCATGAGAAAAGTGCTGTAAGTAGCGCAGTGAACAGTAACAGGTACAAATTCCTGCTCTTTAGATTATATTCTACTGGTGAAGATGGGCTGTAAAAAGAAACAATCAATGAAGCCTACAGGATGTGAGTGTGGGATAGGCTAGATGGGATGTTAAGTAAGATTCCCAGGACAAACGTGTCTGGGGAGGGGACTTTTGAGAATAATTCCAGGGAGTCCAGGGAGGGGGGGATGTGGCTGTCTAGGGGAAAAGCATTCTTTTCCCCTAGCAGTGGGAAAAGTACAGAATGCTTGGCAGAGATGGGAAGTCTTTGAAGAGTTTTAAATTTTTTTTTAACGTTTTATTTATTTTTGAGACAGAGAGAGACAGAGCATGAACGGGGAAGGGGCAGAGAGAGAGGGAGACACAGAATCGGAAGCAGGCTCCAGGCTCTGAGCCATCAGCCCAGAGCCTGACGCGGGGCTCGAGCTCACGGGTCATGAGATCGTGACCTGAGCTGAAGTCGGACGCTTAACCGACTGAGCCACCCAGGCGCCCCTGAAGAGTTTTAAACAGAAGAGTGGTGCTATCTGTTTTATGCTAAAATACAGAAGCAAAAATACAAGAGAGTGCATTGATTGTAAAATGTACAATTGATTTTATTAAATACTAATTTCCATTGGTTCTGTATATTTTATTGGTGCTGCACACATGCAAAACAAAGGTTGCTCTTGTTGCAAAGAATACGTTTGGAGAATATATTCACCAAATACACCCATCATGTATTTGGTGAATAAGGAGCTCATGAACTGGAACGACAGATTGCCAAGGGGTAAGTCTACCAGGATTGATTGCAAAAGAAGCCTGTCTTTATTTGGGAATCAGGGTCAACAAATCCAGTTATGAGCATTAGCAGCTTCTCATTTTTGAGTATTTTTTTTTAGGAAATGAGGGCTCCAAAACAGGATTTTTCTAATTCTTGAATGGCAAGATCATGCATATCCGGTTTGCTAAATATATCCACCAGCTCTTTCCCTGATGCAAATAAGTTACACATTTTAATAAAATTCTTCTGTTCCTTGTTATGATTTTATTTAAAGTATAATCTTTTGGAAATCTTAATTGTCTTCCAGATTTGGCACTTAACATCCTTCTTAACCTAAATACAGTTATGAAAGCAAGCTGAAAATAGATAAATTTGAAATAGAAGCCAGTGCATTTAAGCCAAGAGGTTTAGAAGACAACATGTGCTCCAAGCACTTCCTTTATGCCCACATGCCTTTTAAAATGTTATCACCATCTTTCCAGAACTCTCTTGGGGAAGAAGACAGCTCACAGTTCCAAGAAATATAGGTGCTTCTTATTTCAATATAAGTAGAAATCACCCTGAAGCGAGAGCATTAAGAAAAAAATAGGATTTAGAATTTTGCTTTTAGTAATGACAGTCTGCCTAAAAATATGTGTTTTGTCTTTGTTGGCTTTATTATGATTAATGTGATGTTATTTAAAGTCTTTGATTTATTTTTAATAAAGCAGGATGCTGATTTAGGGATTTTAAAAATAAGCTTTCAATTTTAAGATAATTACAGATTGACATGCAGTTGTTAAGAAACATACAGAGAGACCTCACATACCCTATACAGTTTCCTCCAATGATGTTTCGCAAAACTGCAGTACAAATCATGCCCCAGATAGTGACATTAGTACAGTCAAGACATGGACCAGCTCCACCGCTACAGGGATCCCTCATGCTTCCTTTTTTTTCTTTATATATTTAATATTTATTTATTTTTGAGAGAGAGAGAGAGGGAGGGAGAGGGGGAGAGGGAGAGAGGGTGCACAGTGGGGGAGGGGCAGAGAGAGAGGGAGACACAGAATCTGAAGCAGGCTCCTGGCTCTGAGCTGTCAGCACAGAACCCTACACGGGGCATGAACACATGAACCAGAGATCATGACTTGAGCTGGAGTTGGGTGCTAAACCAACTGAGCTACCCAGGTGCCCCTCTTATGCTTCCTTTTTATAACAGCAGCCTCTACCCTCCCCATTTCCACACCCCTCACTCCTGGCAACCACTGATCTCCATTTTTGTTATTTCAAAAATGTTATGTAAATGGAACTATATAGTATGTGACACTTTGGGATTGGCTTTCCTTTTTAGCATAAGTCTCTCTGGAGATTTGTATAGATTGTTGGATATATTAATCAATGGCTTGCTCTTTTTTATTGATAGGTGGTGTCTGTGGTATAGATATACCACAATCTGTTTACCCATTCACCCACTGAAGGATATCTGATCTGATTCCTGGTTTTGGCTACGACTAATAAAGCTGCCATAAACATTTAAGTACAGTATTTCTGTGTGTGAACATAAGTTTTCATTTCTCCAGGATAAATACCCGGCAGTGCAGTTGCTGGGTTGTAATGTAGTAGAAAGCTTGTTTAATTTATGTTTTTCCCCCAAGAAACCTCCAAACTATTTTCTAGAGTGGCTGTGTCATTTCACATTCCTACTGCTGATATATGAATAATTGGTGGTGCCATTCATTTCTTAACATTTTTAGCCACCCTGAAAAGTGGGTAGTGATGTCTCTTTATTTCTTTTGCATTACCCTGATGGCTATTGATTTTTGAACACAGTTTCATATGCTTATCTGTCATCAGTATATCTTCTTCAGTGAAATGTCTGACCAAGACTTTTGCCCATATTCTAATTGGACTATTTGGGTATTTGTCCATGTATTCATTTTTACTGTTGAATTTTGAGCATTATTTATATATTCTAGACAGTATTCCTTTGTTGCTTATTTGGTTTACAAATATTTTCTCCCACGCTGTAGCTTGTTTTGTTTCATTTTAACCTGCTTGTTATGGTCCTGTGCAGAACACAGTTTTTAATTTTGATGAAGTCCCATTTATCATAGTCTCCTTTTATAAATCCTGCTTTCCATGTCAATTTTAAGAACTGTTTGCCTGGCCCTAAGTTATGAATACTGCTTCCTATATTCTCCTAAAACTTTTATAATTTTATAAAGTCTGTGATCCATTTTGAATTATTATTATTATTAGTAGTAGTAGTATTTTTTGTATAAGGTATGAGGTTTAGATGGAAGTTCTTTTTTTGGCCTATGCATGGTGCCTTACATCTGCATCATTTGTTGAAGAGGCTCTGTTTTCTCCATTGAATTACTTCACTCCTTTCTCAAAAATCACTTGGCATATTTACATATTTGTATGGGTTTATTTTTGAGTTCTCTGTTCTTTTCTATTGATTTATGCATCTATCCTTCCCCCAGCATCAGATATTGTAGGTTACTGTAACGATCTACTAGATCTTGAAACCAAGTAGACCGACCTTATTTTTTTCCTCCAAAATTGTTTTAGCTTTTCTAGTTCCTTTACCTTTAGATAAAACTTTTATTTTACTTATTTATTTTTTAAATTTGTTCATTTATTTTGAGAGACAGAGAAATAAGGAGGGGAGGGGAGAGAGAGAGAGGAGGACAGAGGATCTGAAGTGGGCTCTGTGCTGACAGCAGGGAGCCCGATGAAGGGCTCAAACTCACAGACTTGTGAGATCATTACCTGAGTGGAAGTCAGATGCTTAACTGACAGAGCCACCCTGGTGCCCTGATGAAAATTTTAGAACTATCTTAGTTTATATCTACAAAAAAAGCTGTACATGTTTTGTTAGATTTATACCTAAATATTTCATTTTCTTGAATGATGGTACATGGTACATAGAGTTTCTACTTTTTGTATCCACATGTTTATTGCTCATATATAGAAATACAATTAATTTTTATATGCTTGTCTCATATTCTCCAGCCTTGCTAAACTCACTTGCTAGGTTAGGAGTTGTTTTGTAGATTTCTTGAGATTTTTCTGTTTAGACAGTAATGTCCTCCACAAATAGGGATAGCTTTATTCCTCCCTGCCCCCTTTTTTTTTTTAACATCTTTATACCTTTTATTGCCTATTGCACTGGTTAGAACATCTAGCTCTGTTTTGAATAAAAATGGGAAGATCAGGCATCTTTGATTTGTTCTCAAACTTAGAAGAAAGCATTCATTCTTTCACAATTAAGTTTGACTTTAGCTGTTAATTTTTGCAGATGTTCTTTATCAAGATAAGGAAGTTCCACTGTGTTCCTGTATTCCAGAGAGGGTTTTTTTCTTTTTAATGAATTGATGTTGAATTTTTCCAAATGATTTTTCTACATTGATTGATATGATCACATGAGTACATATGGTGTGTTACAGTGATGATTTTCAAATATTGTACCAGCCTTGCACCCCTGGAATAAACACCGCTTTGGTCTTGGCATATAATTCCTTCTATATATTGCTGAATTCTGTATGCTAATATTTTGTTAAAATAGTTTGTGCGTATATTCAGGGGGAATATTTGTCTTTAGTGTGTTTCTTTTTCTTTTTCTTTCTTTTTTTTGTGCTAGTTTTGATATCAGGGGAATACTTTCTCTGGTTTGAGTATCACAGGTATATTAGCTTCATAAAGGAAATTGAGAAGTGTTACCTCCTTTTTTCTGGAAGAGATTGTGCAGAATATGTCTTATTATTCTGTAAATATTTGGTAGAATTCTCCAGTGACACCGTCCAGAGCTGGAGTTGTTTTTATTTTTCCAGAATATAAATTATGAGTTTAATATCTTTAATAGTTACAGGCATTAAAATTCAAATTATCTGTTTCTAATGGGTAAGTTGTGGTTGTGCTTTTCAAGGAATTGATTCATTTCATCCAAGTTGTTAAATTTATGTTTGTAAGGTTGTTCATAGTATTCATTTATTATCCTTTTGATGTTTTGAGAGCCTGTGTTGATATCCCACATTTCACTTGTGATATTGATAATTTGTGTCACCTCTCTTTTCTTTCAGTTTTCTTAAAGGTTGGTCAATTTTGTCAATTTTTAAAAAAGATCTTGTTCTTTGTTGCATTGATTTCCTTGATTTTCTATTTTCAATTTCATTGATTTCTGTTACTATCTTTATTATTATTTTTTTCCTTCTGCTTGCTTTGGGTTTAGTTTGCACTTGTTTTTATTCTTAAGGCGGATTTATTTTACGTTTATTTTTAGTCTTATTTTTATTGATTTGAGACTTCTCTGTTTTACTCATGCAAAAACATTTAAGTGCTATAAATTTCTCAGCTGTGTTTAGTTGTGTTACACAAATTTTGATATATTTTCAATTCAATTCAGTTTCATATATTTTTTAAAATTTTCTTGAGACTTCCCCTTTGACCATGGATCATTAAGATGTATATTGTTTAATGTCTAAGTATTTGGAGAGTTTCCTGTTATCTTTCTATTAGTGATTCTATCTTAATTCCATTGTAGTCACACAGTACACTGTTTATGACTTCAAATCCTTTAAATTTGTGGAGCCTTGTTTTGTGGAGCCTTGTTTTAAGAATAAGGTCTATCTTGGTATATTTTCCAAAGGCACTGAAAAAAGAAAAGTTTATTCTGCTGTTGTTGAGTGGAATGTTCTATAAATGTTCTTGATGAGGTTGAATGGTTCTGGATCCTTACTGCTTTTCTGCCTGGTTATCCTATAAAATGTTGAGAAGGGTGTTGAAGTCTCTCACTAAAATTGTGGATTTGTTAATTTCTCCTCTCAATTCTGTCAGTTCTTTTTTCACAAAATTAGCAGCTTTATTGTTTGTCGCATACATATTTATGATTGGATTGCCTTTTTAATCATTGCATATAATGTCCTGCTCTATTTCTGGTAATTTTCTTTGCTTTGAAGTCTGCTTCATCTGACATTAATAGAGCCACTACTGTTTTGTTGTTGTTGTTGTTGTTGTTGTTGTTGTTGTTGATTATGGTTTGCATAATACATCTTTCCCATTATTTTTTTTAACCTATAACCTGCCTATATCATTATATTTAGAGTTTCTTATGGATAGTGTATCATGGGTTATATTATTTTAATCTACTCTGTCAATCTCTTTTAGTTGGTGTATTTAGATCATTTCAGTGTAACATTGCTATATTATGGTTAAAGTTTCCATTTTATTTTTGATTTCTGATAATTTTCTGGTTTTGGTTTCTCTGGGCTTTTTTTCTACCTTCCTGTTGGATTACTTGAATACTCTGAAAGTTAATTTTGATGTATTTATAGTGTTTTCGAATGCATCTGTTTGAATAGCTTTTATAGTGGTTGTCCTAGGCATTACATTAGATACACATAGTATATCACAGTCTATGATGTTATTTTTTAAGTTCAAGTGAAGTGCAGAAAATGTACCTATATTCATATGCTTTTCCCATTCCCTGATTGTAATTACCTTAAATATTTCTCTTACATTCATTTAGAACCATATCAGATAGTGTTATAAATTTTCTTCAACTGTCATACATAATTTAGGAAACTGTAGAAAAGAGAAATGTAATTCATTTACTCATATTTCATTTTTTCTACTCTTATTTCTTCCTTTCTGATGTTCCAAGATTCCTTCTTTTACTGTTTCTTTCTGTTTAGAGAACGTACTCTAGATGGTCTTTTGATGTAGATTTTTGATACTACATTTTCCTTGTTTTACTTCATTTGAAAATGTCTTATTGCCCCTTCATTTCTGAAGAATGTTTTTGCTGAATATAGGTTTTCAGTTCAGTGTTCTTTTCTTGCAGCCTTTGAAAAATATTTTGTTACTTCTTTCTGTCCTCCTTGGTTTCTGATAAGAAATTTCCTGCCAATTCAAATTCTTTTTTTCTTCAAAGGCAAGGTGCCCTTACTGTCTAATTGCTTTTAAGAGTTTTTGTCTTTACTTTTCAGAAGTTTAACTATAATGTGTTTTGGTGTGGATTTTATTGGGTTTATAATGTTTGGAGTTTACCCAACTTCTTGAATCTGTAGGCTTATGTCTCTTACCAAATTTAGGAAGTTTTCAACCATTATTTGTTTCAATACCTTCTCTGCTCTATCTTCTTTCTTTTCTCTTTCCAGGACTCCAATGACATGATAGTTATGTTTTTGTTATAATCTCTGAGATCCCTGAGGCTCTTTTCTTTTTTAATCCATTTTCTCTTATTTAGATTCAGTAATTTCTATTTTTTTTTTCACTGATTCTTCTGCCCCCTGCATTCTGTTGATGAGCCCATCCATTAAGGGTTTTTTGTTATGCTTTGTTTTTCAGTTACTGTATTTTTTTTTTGGTTAGTATATTTTTACATTTTCATTTAGTTCTTTATATCTTTCATTTCTTTGATGAGACTCCTATTTTTTCATTATTTTAACTGATTTTCATAATTTCTTATCGAAACATTTTAAGATAACTATTTTTTACAATTATTTTTTTATTTGAATATAGTTGACATACAATGATATTTTAGTTTCAGGTGTATACCATGATGATCTGACAAGTTTATCTATTATGCTGTGTTCACCACAAGTGTAGCTACCATCTACACCCACACATCACTGTTGGGATATCATTGACTATATTCCTTATGCTGTGCCTTCTACTTCGTGACTTATTCATTCCATAACATGCTGGTATCCCCCATGCTTCTTCACTCATTTTACGTATCTTCCCTCCTTCTGACCCTCTTTCAGATGACTACTTTAAAATATATGTTAATATCTCAGTCATGTTGTTCCTGCATCTACTGATTGTCTTTTTTCATTCAATCTGAGATCTTCCTGTTTCATGGGATGAGTGTGTCAGTGATTTTCTGTTGAAACCTGAATATTTGGGGCATTATGAGAATTTAGATCTTATTGAGATCTTCTGTTTTAACTAGTTTACTTTGACATTGCTCTAGCAGGGGAAAGATGGGGTGTTACTTGTTACTGTCAGGTAGGTCAGAATTCCAAGTTCCCCATTTGGTCTCCATTGATGCCCAAGGTGCGAGTGCTTTTCATTACTGCTGGGCAAGATTAGGACTTACAGGTCCAAATAAGGCCTCCCACTGACATCACTGGAGGTGGGGAGGAGGCAGTACTTTCATTACCACTCCATAGTGTTGGAAGTTCTGACTGTCTGGGAGGCCTCTCTGGTGCCAACCTATCAAGGAGGGTCATGGTCCCTCAGTATTGCCAGGTGAGAGTAGAGATTTAGACTCTGCACAAGGTTTTCACTAATGAGGGTGTTGCTTTCTTAATACTGCCTGGCAGTTATTAGGATCCTGGCTTCTTACATCTTATTTCTTCATCCCTAACACTACCATGATAGGGGGATAAGGTAACTCATTATAGTTTGGCAAGCATATTGTAATACCATTGACTATATTCATCTTTCATTATTTTTTGATGCTAGAATAGTCTCTGGAATATATTAGCTGCTCAGAAAATGGTAACTAAATAATCTGAATTCCTTCTTCTCTGATTAGATGGGTCCTGTCTCTGGCCTGTGATTGCAGGTATTTGCCCTGGTTCAGCTTGTGTGCTTGGCCTCTTTTAAAACATTTATTCTCAGAGTGATCTTACCCATTTTGATGCCTCCCAAGTGTTCATCACCAGCTGCTTTCCTATTTATAGCTTTCACTTATAAGATACATATATTATGACAACATGGATGAATCTAGAGGACAGAATGCTAAGTCACAGAAGGACAAATACTTTATAATTCCACTTATGTGAGGTATTTAAAATAGCCAAACTCATGGAATAAAAGAGTGTAATAGTGGTTGCCATGGGCAAAGGGGTGGTGGGGGAAATGAGGAGTTGTTCAATGGGTCTAAAGTTTCAGTTCTACTAAATGAATACATTCTAGAGATCTGTATAACATCTGTTAAGAAGGTATGTTGTATTTTGTGTTCTTATCACAATAAACAAACAAACAGAACCAAAAAATAAAGAGTCAAAAGGAAATTCTGGGAGGTATTGACATAATCTGTTACTTTGATCACTGGTTTTGCATAAGACCAAACTCATCAAATTATATACACTAAAAAGTATGGTTATCAGTTATATATCAGTTATACCTAAAGAAAGCCATTAAAAGGACAAATACATTAGGTTTGTATCATCATCCCCAAATCTGCACATCTAAAACCTAACCAACTATCTCTTTATTAAAATAACATTTTTCTTTTCCTGATTCCAACTATAATGTCAGAGATACCACTCTCATCCCTCTCTTTAAGACTTGTCATACTTAATTCTGCTCTCTTCCTCACCCTTCATATATCATTACCTACCAAGTCTTGCCAAATCTTTCTTCATGATGCTTTGTCATCTTTGTTTCCCTTTACATTCTCCTTCTGTCAGTCAATGTAACCCAGGTTAACAGTGTAGAAATATCAAAGTATTTTGCTCCTGGAATGCTGTAATTAACTAAATTTGCCATATGCATTTTATAAACACAACATTTTTCATTTGATTTTCCTCATAATAATTGTTTAATAATTTGCTGTTACCAACAAGATTAAGTATAATATGCTTTAACTTGGAATTCTGGGGTCTTGTAAGTCTCATTCCAATGCATGCTTCCTTCTCTATGATACTTATTGGGCAAATATATTTCCTATAATGGAAAGAGTTCAGGAGATAGTCAATTTGAGTTTTAAATACAGCTCTGCCACTTACTGGACACTGGACAAGTGACCTTATTTGGTGACTTTTTTATGTATCAAATCAAGGTCTATAACTAGAAAATCCCTAAGGCTAATTTTAGATATATTCTAAAATAATATAAAAATACTATATTCTTCACCTACTGTATTTACTCCTTTCCCTCTAGAAAACCACATTTCTTTGTCATATTTGAATATAAAATTTGCTGTTATTTCTCCTACCCAGTGGATATGCTAGGTGAGGTCTGTTAGTGGGTTGTAAAAACAACTCAGTAAACAGAAAGTGAATTAAAAAAAAGTTTTTAAATATTTATTTATTTTTGAGAGAGAGAGAGAACACAGGGGAGGGGCAGAGAGAAAGGGAGACACAGAATCTGAAGCAGGCTCCAGGCTCAGAGCTGTCAACACAGAGCCTGATGTGGGGCTCAAACTCACAAACTGTGAGATCATGACCTGAGCCGAAGTCAGATGCTTAACCAATTGAGCCACCCAGGTGTCCCAAAAAGTGAATTTTTAAATAAACCAAAAAGTATATAAAACAATAGTGTAGAAATATCAAAGTACATTAAATGCATTAAAAATAAGTGTACTTCATGACTTTTTGTTCTAAATACACACACACACACACACGCACACACACACACACACACACACACACACACACACACACTGGACATGATATAAAATGTTTCTTACCACAAGTCAGTAAAGTTACAAGTACAGCTTTAAGCCATACACCTCACATTCATAAATGCAATATTTGAATCATAGCAACTCTGTAGGACAGTTTTCTAGGTGGTGCCAATGACTCTTCCTCCTACTGTCCTGTGATTCCAGCTCAGTAGTGTTGGTTTTCTTCAACCTGGCCCTGACTCTTAATTTCAGACATAGCTTTAATATCTGTCTGTGGAAACCTTTGGTTTGATACTATGTGTAATTCTTTCCTGCTTCTAGCATCATAACTTCATTTTTGACATCCCACATATCTCAGTATAGCTCCTGTCCTGATACAGGCCCCATGATGTCTCAGATACTCACCAGATAGCTTCAAATGGACAAAGTACAGCAGGAGAGAAGAGACAGGAGGAGAATTCAGATTTTAAAAAATTAGGTAGATGTTTCCTTTTGTTATTTTTGTCTTTAAGAACAAAAGCAAATGGAGAGTTACCACCTATTTATGGCATTTTGAATTTGTTACTGTTCAGATTTGTTAAGTAATTAATTCTAGTCATGCATGGTGTTCATGCATACGTGTCTGTGTGTGCTTGTGTGTGGTAAGTGTGCATTGTTTCAACCTGAATTATCTTGCATGGTTTATGAAGCCCAAATGAACCAAATGCCACCATTTCTTCCCTTCAGACCTTCAGAAGTCCTCTAGAAGTTCATCAGTATTTTTCTTCATGTTTTTGAAGATATTATTTTATTCCAGGTATAGAGATAGCATTTCTCATGAACTTCAGAGACAAAGGCATAGTTGTAATCAAATTTTGTGCCTAGAAAATAGGCCATTTTGTAGTAAAACTATCCCACAGGGTTTGTTAGCTAAAAATTGAGAGATAATTAAAACTTCCCTGAAAAATGTGAAGCTATAAGGTCTCACATGAGTATGTATTTGTTTTGATTAACAACTAAATATCATTGTCTTTCTGTTCCTATGACGGCTTTAAAATTTATTGCTTTAGCTTTTTTCTGTCTTTTGTTTTAAAGATCATATCTAGGGTAGATGTCAATCACTGAAAACTCTCTGAATGAAGAATTCAGAAGAAAGCAATCATATGGTTCCTCCCTAGTCTATGCCCATGGCTCCAGCTTATGCTCACTCATTGCACATTTATATATATGTTTTATCATTTGACATTTCCAGATCTGGGGCTTGCTGGATGCCCTTCCCATATTTGATACAACTTATACACTGTTTGTCAATCATGTTATCATGAAATGAAAACTTGCATTTAGAAAATGCCAAAGGAGGGGCTCCTGGGTAGCTCAGTCGGTTGAGCGACTGACTTCAGCTCACGTCATGATCTCAAAGTTTGTGAGTTTGAGCCCCACGTCAGGCTCTGTGCTGACAGCTGGGAGCCTGGAGCCTGCTTCAGATTCTAGGTCTCCATCTCTCTCTGCCCCTCCCCCACTCATGCTCTGTCTCTGTTTCAGAAATAAACATTAAAAAATTAAAAAAAAAAAAAAAAGAAAATGCCAAAGGATTTGCATCCTGGGGATCTCAATAGCTCAGCAGACATCATAGTTATTAATCAAGCCCATCTGGAGGGTTTCTCATTGTCTTTGCCCGGGGCCATGTACTGCATCATTAATGCATTAAACATCTTTCATAACATGTAGCTGCTACACCTCTTCTGCACTTTGCATTATATACCTCCCTGGCCTTATTTTTAAGTCATATGTTTACATATGACTTTGTTCTGCCCAACTATCTCTTAGTGGTTCTCCTGTTTCATGTCTATTCACACGTGGGTGCTAATTGTTTCCTATTTTCTCTGTTTGAAGGCCTCCTGTTCTACTCTTACCCCCAAATCTCTCCATGTTTTTTTAAATTAAATCTTGGTTATAGTGTCATCATTTCTCTGGGAATTGTTTTTACTACCCTCATACATGCAGGGTTTTTAGGTTTTTTTGTTTTTGTTTTATTTATTTTTGAGAGAACAGAGGGGAAGAGGGCAGAGAGAGAAGGGGACAAAGGATCCAAAGTGGGCTCAATGCTGACAGCAATGAACCTGATGTGGGGCTCGCACTCATGAACTGTGAGATCGTGAGCTGAGCCAAAGTCAGATGCTCAACCACCTGAGTCACCCTGGCACCCCATCATACATACAGTTTTTAAAGGTTAGGTGCTCCACAGCTAGACAGGACATATTTTGTTCATTTCTGTATCTCTCTCTAGTCTGGCAAATTATAGAAAATAAACATCCTTTAAATGATTTAATTTGGATAATAATTGCAAAAATGAGTGAAAAGATAGGTGAATATTCTGAGTATAACATAAGAGGCAAGTTATTGGTAAAGCATTTCCTAAGATAATTAAGATAACTTAAGTCTTATCTCATTGAAACCAGGGAGCTCTGTGGATCTAGTCAAACCCTACCTCTCTGGTCCTTGGATTTTGATCCCATGGAATCAAATGCACACTTGAGACGATGGTTTAGTAAACAAAACCTTGTGATGTGAAGTAAATTCAAATCCTCATCCTAATCAAATCCACAAACTCATGGCACAGTGACTAGTCTTTTAATTTTTTTTTTACATTTATTTATTTTTGAGAGAGAGAAAGCACAAGTGGGGGAGGAGCAGAGAGAGAAGGAAACACAGAATCTGAAGCAGGCTCCTGGCTCTGAGCTGTCAGCACAGAGCCTGACATGGGGCTTGAACACACAAACCGTGAGATCATGACCCGAGCTGAAGTTGGATGCTTAACCGACTGAGCCACCCAGGCGCCCCACGGTGACTAGTCTTTTTTTTTTTTTTTTTTTAATTTTTTTTAACGTTTATTTATTTTTGAGACAGAGACAGAGCATGAACAGGGGAGGGGCAGAGAGAGAGAGGGAGACACATAATCAGAAGCAGGCTCCAGGCTCTGAGCCATCAGCCCAGAGCCCTACACGGGGCTCGAACTCACGGACCGTGAGATTGTGACCTGAGCTGAAGTCGGATGCTTAACTCACTGAGCCACCCAGGCGCCCCTGTGACTAGTCTTCATAAAAGAATAAGTGTTGACTCAGTGAAATACATTTGGAGAACCTTGCATCAGCATTCTATACTGATAAAGGCCCAAGGACAACAAACCAAGGGCCAGAGATAAGTTTGGATGGGAGGCAGGAGCTAAAGGACAGAGTACCTTGTATGCCTAGATAAAATGCTTAATATTTGACTGGAAGCAATGGGTAGGGGACAATTTTTAACCAAACGTTTTTGTTAAACTCTTTATTTGGGAATAATTTTAGATTTGCAGTGAAGTTGCAAAGATAAAACAGATGGTTCTCAGATACCCTTCACTCAGCCTCCTCTAACGTTAACATGTCACATATTCCTGGTACATTTGTCAGGAGTAAGAAATTAACTTTGGCTTAATATCATTAACTAGAGTCTTTATATGGATCTCGCCAGTTTTTCCACTAATTGCTCTTTTTCTGTTCCAGGATCCAACTCAGGATATTATGTTGTGTTTAGTAGTGTTGTTACCTCCAGTCTTTAATAGTTTTTCAATATTTCCTTGTTTTTCATGGCCTTGCCATAGTTTTGAAGAGTATTACTTACTCATTAACTTTAAAAATTAAACTATTTTGGCATAAATGTAAATTCACATGCAGTTAAAAAAAATACAAACAAAACCCCTGTACCTTTTTTACCCAGTTTCTGCTAATGGTAATATTGTGCAGAACTATAGTGCAGGTGCTATCAGGATATTGGCACTGATATAGTCAAGAAGCAAGAGTTCAGTTATCGGGATCCCTCACGTTGCCCTTTTATAACCACATCCACTTTCCCTTCCTTTCTCTCCCTTGACTCTTGTCAACTACCAATCTGTTGTCCATTTCTATAATTTTATCCTTTCAATAATGTCATGTAAATGGAACCATACGGGGCACAAGGGTGGCTCAGTCAGTTAAGCATCCAACTCGGTTTCAGCTCAGATCATGATTTCATGGTGTGTGAGTTCAAGCCCATGTCAGGCTCTGTGCTGATGGTGCGGAGCCTGCTTGGAATTCAGTCTCTCTCTCTCTCTCTCTCTCTCTCTCTCATTCTCTCTTGCTCTCTCTCCCCCTCCTGCATATCCTCTCAAAATAAATAGATAAACTCAAAGAAACAATAATATATATATATATATATATATATATATATATATATATATATGAATGACTTGGGAGATTGATTGTTTTTTCATTCAGCAAAATACCCTGGAGATTTATATAACTTACATATATCAGTAGTTTGTTCCTTTTTGTTGCCCAGTAATATTCCATGGTATAGATATACCACTTTATTTAAATATTCGACCATTGAAGGACATCTTTTTATACTTATGATTAAAATGACTATTGGGGCGCCTGGTGGCTCAGTCGGTTAAGTGTCTAACTTTGGCTCAGGTCATGATTTCGCCGTTCGTGAGTTCAAGCCCCACATCAGGCTCTGTGCTGACAGCTCAGAGACTGAAGTCTTCTTGGGATTCTATGTCTCCCTCTCTCTCTGTCCCTCCCCTACTTGCACTCTGTCTCTCTATCTCCTTCAAAATAAATAAACACTAAAATATTAAAAAAAAATGGCTATGAAGATTTGTGTACACATTTTTCTGTGAACATGAGTTTTCATTTTCTAGGATAAAGGCCTAGTGGAGTTGCTGGGTTGTATAGTAGTGGAATATTTATTTTTATATAAATTGACAAACTGTTTCCAGAGTATATAGATAATTTTAAATTTCCACCAGCAATGTATGAATTATTGGCGTTGTCGTTTTTTATTTTAGATATCCTGATAGTCATGTAGTGGTAACTCATTATGGTTTTAATTTTTTTTTTAACGTTTATTTATTTTTGAGACAGAGAGAGACAGAGCATGAACGGGGGAGGGGCAGAGAGAGAGGGAGACACAGAATCTGAAACAGGCTCCAGGCTCTGAGCAGTCAGCACAGAGCCCGACGCGGGGCTCGAACTCACATACCGTGAGATCGTGACCTGAGCCGAAGTCAGACGCTTAACCGACTGAGCCACCCAGGCGCCCCTCATTATGGTTTTAAATTGCATTCCCCTGTTAGCTTATGGTATTGACCATCTCCTCATCTGCACATACGTTTCAGTGAAATATTTCTTTGTATCTTTTGCCTCTTTTCTAATTGAAGAATTATTATTATTATTATTATTATTGTTATTTTAATGCTGAGTTTTGAAAGTCCTTTCAGATATGGTTTGCAAATACTTTCTCCCAGTCTGTAGATTGTCTTTTTATTTCCTTCACATGGACTTTCACAAAGCAAAAGCCTTTAATTTTGATTCAGTCTTTTTTACCAGTTTTCATTTTATGGATTATGCTTTTGTTGTTAAGACTAAGAAGTATTTGCCCAGCCCTAGATACTAAAGATGTTCTTTTATGTTTTTGTTTTTTCCTAAAGGGTTTATAGTTTTATGATGCTATTGAATCTGTTTTGTATATTAGGTAGAGCATCATTTCTAGTCCTATGGATATCTACTTCCTCTAACATCATTTCTTGAAAAAGCCATCCTTCCTCCATTGTGTTGTTTTTGCACTTTTGTCAAAACTTGTTGAGCATATTTGTGTGAATCCATTTCTGAGGTTTCTGTTCCACTGATCTTTTTGTCTATCCTTCCTCCAATACCACTCTGTTATGATTATTGTAGGTAACTAAACCTTACTATACTTAGCCATAGATTTTTAAAGACATACATAAAGCAAAAACTATCTTAATTTTCTTTTTGTATTCCATATTACGGATCTAAACGAAGGCAAATGATTTTTACTAACTATAAATCTGGAAGTGAGAATGAGGTATCATGGAAAGAGTTCTGGACATAAATCCAGGTCCAGTTTCTGGCTTTCTTATTTCCTTGCTTGTGATTTTCATCATTTCACTTAAACTCTGTGGTCTTTGTTTCCTAAAAACATACCTCACCCAGATGTTGCAAGACTGAAAGAAAGTAAGATAAATTAAGAAAGCAGTTTTCAAACATTTAAAAAAAAATATTTATTTATTTTTGAGAGATAGAGAGAGGTAAAGAGAGAGGGAGAGAAAGAGAATCCCAAGCAGGTTCTTCCCTGTCAGTGCAGAGCCTGGCATGGGGCTCCATCTCATAACCCTGAGATCATGACCTAAGCTGAAATTAAGAATCTCATGCTTAACGGACTGAGCCACCCACACACTCCATGATCTCCATGTTTCTTTGCATTCTTAAAAAATATCAGGCCCCCAAAGAGCTTTTGTTTATATGGTTTATATATATTGATATTCTCCACATTAAAAATAAGAGGGCACCTGAGTAGCTCAGTTGGTTAAGCATCTGACTTGGGCTCAGATCATGATCTCACAGTTTGTGAGTTTGAGCCCTGCATTGGGCTCTGTGCTAACATCTCAGAGCCTGGAGCCTGCTTTGGGTTCTGTGTCTCCCTCTCTCTCTGCACTTCCCCTGCTCATGCTCTGCCTCTCTCTGTTTCTCAAAAATAAATAAATGTTAGAAAAAATTTTTAAAAATAAGAACTATTGGAAAATATTTATAATTTAAGACAATAATATAGTAATTATATGTTAAGTAACAATTTTTATGAAAAACAGTTTTCTTTTCCAAAGCAAAAATAATTATTCAAAAGAGTGTTTTTTTTCTTTAAAGTTTATTTATTTTGTGAGAAAGCACAAACAGGGGAGGGGCAAAAAGAGGGAGAGAGAGAATCCCAAGCAGGCTCTGGCCCCATTTGGGGCTCAAACCCACAAACTGTGAGATCATGACCTGAGCTGAAACCAAGAGTTGGCCTCTTAACTGACTGAGCCACCCAGGCACCCCAAGAGTGGGGTTTTTTTGTAAATATCTTTGCGAATTGTTTAAATGTCTGATTTAATAACACAAGACATTTCAATTCTCATAGCTGATTCAGCATTCAGTCTTTTCAATATGTTGTTTTGATTTAAGTATTTGACAAAATTCTAGCATCATGCAGTTAGATAAATGGATATGCCTCATCAATTCCACCATGAAAGTCTACAAGTGGCATCTTGTAAAAGGTTAGATGCATTATAGCATCTGATGAGCATATCAGTGAAAAATTTTCACTCGTTTACAATAAAAAAGATTGGCCAATTTTTTTACTTTGAATAAATTTTTTATCCTTTCCTGGTTTTATAATCTGTCTATTGGCCATTTAGAAAATATTGGTTCACTAAGTTATGAAGATCTTCCAAACTTAGACACATTTCATTATATTCTTTCAAGAGATCTCATTTGTTAGTATCACCATTGATCTCATCAATAGTCTTTAAGTATTAAGATACTGTTAAACTCATAGTAGTGGATAAAGTTTTCCAAAATTCTTTCTTTTTTTTCTTTTAGTCTCAAGTTTTATCATTGGCATAAACTACGGTTAGTTTTATTTGAAATGATGGAGTCACTTCATTAAATTTGGAGAAAAATCAGCTAAATATCCAGTCTCTCACCACCATTTGTATGTTAGTCTTTCTTTCCAAGAAAGTTGCACTTGGCTAGTTCATCTTATAATTCAGTCTCGCAAGTGCTGTTCCTAGAGACACCAGCCTACTTTGGTATGCAGCAAAAGTGCTTCATGAGGACCTGCTATTTTATCATGCAGAACACTATAAGATGTGCATTTTAAAAAAGAGTTGATCTAAGTGAAACTGGAATTCTCTTTTTAATTTTTAAAAAATGTTTATTGTAGTTTTAAGAGGGAGAGAGAATGAGAGTGTGCACATGCTCACTGTGGTAGGGGGAGGGAGAGAGAAAGAAACAGAGGATCTGAAGTGGGCTCTGTGCTGACAGTAGAGAGCCTGATGCAGGGCTTGAACTCACCAACTACGAGATCAGGACCCGAGCCAAAGTTGCAAGCTTAACTGAACCACCCAGGTGCCTCCCCCCACCCACTTTTTAAAAATTTTCATTGAAAGTGTGTCGTGGTGAAAAAAATTCCAACATTTACAGTTTAGTACTGATGTCAATTCATGTTAAGGGCCCAGCAGTTTCACCAACCATTGTTTTTGCATCATCGGTGCAAGTGTCCATGTAGTAGAAAAAGATAGGCAATGTCTTAGTGATACTATGTAAGTCATTTTGACATTGTGTACCCTCCCAAAGAGGGGTCCATGTCCATTCTGTGAAAACTGCTGAAGTAAAGCATTATATAAACCTGGAACACTCTGTTGGTGGTTGTAGTAGGATTAGGATTTGATTAAGGTAGGATTTGAATTTACTTCATATCAGAAGGTTTTGTTTATTAAACGATTGTCCCGAGTGTACGGTAGGTTCTGCAGGATCAAAATCCAAGGACCGGAAGGGGCGCCTGGGTGGCGCAGTCGGTTGAACGTCCGACTTCAGCCAGGTCACGATCTCGCGGTCCGTGAGTTCGAGCCCCGCGTCAGGCTCTGGGCTGATGGCTCGGACCCTGGAGCCTGTTTCCGATTCTGTGTCTCCCTCTCTCTCTGACCCTCCCCCGTTCATGCTCTGTCTCTCTCTGTCCCAAAAATAAAATAAAAAACGTTGAAAAAAAAAATTAAAAAAAAAAAAAAATCCAAGGACCGGTGAGGTGTGGGGTGTGACCAAGATTCACAGAGATCTCCTGTTAAAATGAGCTATAGCTTTCATTATTTTAATTTCCTTAGAGAATGGTCTTAGTTTATACTCTGAACATTCGCCTATTGTTTTAACCACTCCCGTATTATGTCCCTATAATTCGCCAGACTGTGAGGGTATAAACAAACAGAATAAGTCCTATCTAGCTGTGGTGGCATCAGGTGGGTCACACCACCTTTCTGGAGTTGTGGGCAGGGGGATAGTCAGAAAAAGAGTCCAGAGAAAATGAAGACTCTGCAACCAGGTCTTGAAGAGTATGGCGAGAGAGAGTGAGGGGTGGAGCGGGGTAGCAGGCCTTCCTGGAGGGTGGCATTCATGACTCTGTGCTAATGCACCAGGGGTCAAAAGCACCCAATGAATGATTAAATTGCATCGAATCAAACGCAATACCAGGATTTAAGTTACAAATAATGCAATTCAAGAATGAATAAAACTTTTAAAATGGCAGTATAACAACATCTTACATATAAATATAAAATCTCCTTGTCTTGATATTATCAGGTAGGTGTTCTCAGAATTTGAAGACATGAAATGAAGTATTTCTTTGGGATGCTATGCCTTGGAAAATAAAAGTACCTCAAGCCTCTCTGTAGGTTTCCCCACCAGTACTATAATTCAAATGATAGGCTTCCTTTCTCTTGGTGTTTTTAATAAACCAGGAGTTTACGTAGTAAACTGAGTATTACATAGAATCGACACCCTTTAGATTAAAAATATTTTTCTTACAAGTGTAAAGTGAACTTCATTTAGCCAGGTTTTACTTTTTTCACTTATTTGTTTAAATTTAGGGATGTAACTCTTACGGTTAAGAGAATATTGCTAATTAGTTGCATAATATACATATAGTCACCGTACACATAGAAGCTTTAGGTGCTAATTAAGATAAATTGGGAAAACAACTAAGGGGGAATAGAGTTTTACTTGTGTGTGAATTTAAAGTAGGACGAGAATTGCTGGAAGAAAAAATTATAATGAATTAATCTAAAAGTTACTATGCCCACATTGCAAAGACTGTTAGTCTGTTAGTATCATAGCATAATAATGTGCTTAAAAATGTAAATGTGAGGGACCCCTGGGTGGCTCAGTCGGTTGAGCATCCTACTTCCGATCAGGTCATGATCTTACAGTTTGTGGGTTCTAGCCCCGGATCAGGCTCTGTGCTGACACCTTGCTCAGAGCCTGCCGCCTGCTTCAGATTCTGTGTCTCCTCTCTCTCTGCCCCTCCCCAACTCATCATCTGTCTCTGTCTCTCAAAAATAAATAAATGTTAAACAATTTTTTTAAAAAATGTAAATGTGAATGCCTTGCAAAAGAAAAAGTGAAAAACCAGGGTCTATCATCATTGTGAAGGTTAGCTTAAGTTTTAACTTACTTGGGAAAAGAAAATCAGCAGGGATACATATAGGAGTCTGCCCTTCAGCTGAAGCTAAAACAATGTGGATTAACATAGACTTCTCTACTGTAAATTATTTATTCACTCAACACACATTTAATGAGTACCAACTCTGTTCTAGGCCTTGATATTCAAGGGACAGAACAACAAATAAAGTGCATTCAGTCTGTAGCCTCAGGACCCTTCCCCTATTAGCTCATGAATCTTTTCTCTTCCAAATTGCCCCAGAATTATTTAAATGTAAATACTTAAAACTACTTAAAAATCAACTGCACTCATCTAGTCTTTCTCTGTTTTTAAACTCTTTTGCTCACATATATTCAAAAAGAATGTGCTCAGCCACACACACACACACACACACACACACACACACAAAATCACATGTACACAGAAAAGGTACATGTGTACACACTTGTACATTTTTATGTTGGTATCTAAAATGTTTAGTTATAACTTTGAACGTTACAAAGGACATGATTTCTGTTCATTGTATGTACATTTTAAAATAAACCATAACATCATTGATTTGAATGTAACCAGTGAAATCTAAAAACTGTGGTGATTTGATACTCAGGATAAGCCATTTAAAAATACAAATGTGGGAGAGGGGCTGGGTGGTTTAGTCAGTTTAAGAATCCAACTTCAGCTCAGGCCATAATCTCATGGTTCATGGGTTTGAGCCCCATATCAGGCTCTGTGCTGACAGCTCAGAGCCTGGAGTCTGCTTCAGGTTCTGTGTCTCCCTTTCTCTCTGACCCTCTCCTGCTCATGCTCTCTCTCTCTCTCTCTCTCTCAAATATACATAAACATTAAAAAAAATGAATGTTGTAAAATAAATACATAAATAAAATAAAAATACAGACGTGGGGCACCTGAGTGGCTTGGTTGCTTAAATGTCCCTCTCTTGATTTTGGCTCAGGTCATTATCTCACTGTCATGGGATTGAGCCCCAAATTGGGCTCCATGCTGGGTGTGGAGCCTGCTTAGAATTCTCTCTCTCCCTTTCTGTCTGCTGCTCCCCTGCTTGCTCTCTCTCTCTCAAAATAAATAAGCTTAAAAAAATGTTACAAATACAAATGCAGCAGAGCCTGGGTGGCTTGGTTAAGTGTCTGACTTCGGCTCAGGTCATGATATCATAGTTTGTGAGTTGGAGCCCCGTGTCAGACTCTGTGCTGACAGTGCCAAGCCTGGATCTTGCTTTGGATTCTGTGTCTCCCTCTCTCTCTGCCCCTCTCTTGCTAATACTCTGTCTCTGTCTCTGTATCTGTCTCTGTCTCTCTTTCAAAAAATAAACACTAAAAAACAAAATTAAAAAAAATACAAATCCAATTTTCATTAAAAGTCACAAAATTAACATCATTTCCAGTTACTCTTGAATGTGTATTTTCATTCTACTCCCTTCAAAAAACTTTATCCTATATGTTGTTTTTAATCTATTTAATGTTTCTAAAACAAAGAAAAATGCAGATAAATTGTGCATGTATATATGTGTGTACACACACACACACACACACATATATACATATTTCTCCTGTGATTAAAAATTATTTTGGGGGCGCCTGGGTGGCTCAGTCAGTTAAGCGTCCGACTTGGGCTCAGGTCATGATCCCACGGTCCGTGAGTTCGAACCCCACATTCAGCTCTGTGCTGACAGCTCAGAGGCTGGAGCTGCTTCAGATTCTGTGTCTCCCTCTCTCTCTGCCCCTCCCCTGCTGATGCTCTGTCTCTCTCTGTCTCAAAAATAAATAAAACATTAAAAAAAATTTTTAAAAATAAAAAATTATTTTGGATTAAGATATTCTCATAAATATTTTAGCATTAAATTTATCAAAAGATAAAATACTATAGATTATGAAATATAATTGTTGCATATGTAAAATAATTTATTAGAAATGCCAGCTTTTTATAAGCTGGATGAAGCTCTGTTTTTCTATTATTTATAAACCTATGGCTAAATATTATTTAATGTTAAAATTGAGATGTTAGCAAAAGATTTATATATCCCTTTTTTTCCCTGCATTTCAATTTTATAAATGCAAGAGTTATGAAATACTGTTTACATAAATAAAAAGATAGGCTGGAAAAAGTTCTGTTATTCCAATGACACTGCACTTGATCTTAGCCAAAAGGCCGAGAAGCGATGTTATTCCAATGACACTAAATTCTTTGAACTATTTCAGATTATTTTTTTAAAATAAATCACATGATGAACAATGGGAAGTAATTTTAATGGCCAGCTGGTCACCTGATAGAATATCCCTTCAATTTTGAGAGCATTATGGCAAGACCAGTTTGACCCTCCGTGATTCGAGAGGCTTGTGTTGCTTGAACAGACTGGCTGCTCTCAGAATCAGCTAAGCATTCACTACAGAACCCCAGGGCCCTATATTCTCCTTTCACCTGCCTATGGCTCTTGCCACTGTTCATCAGGGTCAGATTATTTAAGAGTTACTAGCAGCATCAGGGATGAACCTCTACAATGCTGAAAAAGAAAATGAATCCTGGGTCTTTGTTAAATGCATTTTTATTAGAACCAGGACACTTTTAGAGAAAGTGGGAATTTAATGAAGGGCTCTGAGACATCCTGTGGTGGTTCTGTCTTGTCCGACACGGGAAGTCTGTGCAGACTTAAAGGTGTATACACCGAAGCTAGGAATCATGCATAGAATCGCGGCTCGTCCACTCGCTGGGTTGGTGTCTTGTGACAAGTTGCTTACCCTCTCTGAGCCTCAGTGTCCTCATCAGTAAAGTGAAGGTAATATGTACCTAGTGGAGAATGTGAGGATAACATGGCATAACAGTTCCGAGCACTTTGTACAGTAACTGACCATACAAGGCACCCAGAGAGCACCAGCTGCTCTCTCCCTTCTCTCCAACAGCAACCTCTCAGAGCAGGTTAAGCTGAGGAAGATTGATTTAAGCGAAAGAGAAACTGAACTGCTATAAACAAAAATGTGCAGACTTTTCTGTACAGTGTCAAATAGAGCAGATGATATGCGTAAGGATTTATACATAGAAATAATAAATGCTAGGGTAGTGGCACCTGGGTGGCTCAGTCGGTTGAGCTTCCGACTTTGGCTCAGGTCATGATCTCAAGGTCTGTGAGTTCGAGCCCCGTGTCGGGCTCTGTGAAGACAGCTCAGAGCCTGGAGCCTGCTTCGGATTCTGTGCTCTGTCTCTCTCTCTCTGTCAAAATGAATAAACTTTAAAAAAAAATTTAAAATTAAAAAAAAATGCTAGGGGACATGAAAAGTTCTGTGCAAGATTTCTATGAGATCGGATGCCTTGGTGATGGAGTTATGTTGCTGGTCACGAGAAGGTAATTCTTCTCTCTACCCATCTTTACCAGTGCATTTTGAAGTCAAACAACACCTCCTTCAAATGTGAATACAGAGCCTCAGAGTTTTGAGGGAATCTTACTAATTCCATCTCCATACACAAAATTTTCTTTTACAGCAAGTTACCCTTCCTTAAACTCTGAAGGTGACAAAGTGTGGCAGTTCAAAATAAAATCTTAATCTTGTCGCTTCTCACCTGCAGCGGTCTCTCACTCAGACCAAGTCTCAACCTCTTGCACATGAAAGCACTTCAGATATTCACAACCTTCATATTTGATAGCAAGTAGATAGTGCCCTTGAAATTTAAACTTGTGCATTCTGAGTAGAGCTCAGAAGTTTTAAAAATTGAGCCTGTTTTTTAAAGACTTCAGCTATCAATAATTATCATTTAAAGGTGTCATATGTTGAAACCATTTGGGATGAGTCTCCGATCATTTAAAATGTATCTTCATAGACAAAGGGTCTTTTTAACATTTTCCAATTAATCTATTATTTGAAAATGCAGTTTTGCTGGACTCTTATTCTGTGGACACCAAAAATACTATTTCATTCAATCTGTAAGAAAATTAGAACAAACTGAGAGTTTTTGCCCCAATATTGACTAGTTTACTAGAGAAGAAATTATTCATTTACTGTCCTCTTGAGCAGGATTATTAGGGAAAATATGCTAAACCTAGAGGAAAAATCAGCATATCTAAGTATTTTTATTATGTTTATAGGGCGAGTTTAGTGGGAATAAGTCTTTACAAGCAATCTAAAAGAACTTCCATTTTTATTTCGGAAAAATAAAATGTTTTGTGTTTGAATTTACTGCTAAATTGCACCACTGTAATATAAAAACTTACTCTGGATGCTTAATTCAGCAAACAATTATTGAGCGTTTCTTCTGTGTATAATAGAGTGCTGCTAATAATGGAGAACACAGTGTTGAAAAACAGCATCATCAACTTCCTCACAAATCTATTGTGAGTGAAATTTACATAATAATAGCTATTATTGATTAGTTTTATGCCAAGCCATGTGTTCAGCATTTGGATTTTTAAATGTATTCCTTACAACAACCCCATTTATTAGATATTATTATCTCCACTTATTAGATAAAGAAACAACATCTTTGGAAAATAAGAATCAGGCTAGGAAAGTCCTATAAAACATAGAATTTAAGAAAGGAGGGGAAATAGATTCACAAGACTCCTAAGACTGAAGTACATTTCAACAAGAGTTTAGAGCTTATTCTTCAAGATATTTTGGAGAACTCTGAAATGGAAGCAGTAATAAAACAATAATAAAGTTTAAGGAAACTTTATGTCTTTTTTTAAAAAAAACAGAAAGTTTAGAAATACAAAGTTGTAAGACTTTGTAGGCAAAGCATTTAACAAAATATGGTATCCTAACATCTAAGATGGCAAACTGATGTGGAAGCCACAAGTGGACTGATAACTTGATAACGTTAAGAAACATGCAGATTCTCCAGGGGTTAAGAATTTGGGTTCTGTATTCAGAATCTTAATTGTATTTCCTACTGTACTCAGTTTGTCTGTAAAATTGTCATAGCCTATTGAATAGTTGTAATACATCTGTCCTGGATTTTACTAAGAATCAAAACATGGGAGCTATTATTTTGGATGAAATAATTGACAACAACCTAGAAGTCGTTACCTAGTGGTATACTGCGCCCTCTAATCTCAGCCATGTTCTTCTGGACATTTGTATTATTGATTTGGATACTGGCAGAGATAAAATATTGCTGAAATTTGGAAAGATTCATACCTCTGAGATCTCACTTAAAAATATTAAACATAATGATAACAATAACAATGAAAGGATAATATATCGTTTGCTGAGTCCCTATTATATGTCAGATACTTCTTATATATTATCTGTAACCATCACAGTAACCTAGAAGGGTTAGCATTATTATTGTCCTTTTACATATGAAGGACTTGAGGCACAGAGAGGTCAAGGAACTGACCTTCAGTTACACAGCCTTAGCAGTCTAGGGGTACAAAGGCAGATCTATCTCACAGAAAAGCTCAAACCCTTCTGTTACATTTTGTTGTCTCTAATGAGATGACATTTCATACAGATAAGTTAAAAATTTATTTTAGGTTAAAACATATTGTGCTTGAATATGAATAGAATAAGGTATCTGTGGTTTTCTAAAGCTCTCATTAAAAAAATCATAAAGACTAGGGCATCTGGGTAGCTCAGTCAGTTAAACGTCTGACTTCAGCTCAGGTCATGATCTCGTGGTTCATGGGTTTGAGTCCCACATCAGGCTCTATGTTGGCAGCTCAGAGCCTGGAACCTGCTTTGGATCCTGTGTCTGCCTCTCCCTCTGCCCCTCCCTCGCTTGGCCTCTTTTTCTGTCTCTCAAAAATAAATAAATAAATATAAAAAATAAAATATGTATAAAAATCATAAAGACTTTAACTGACTGTAAATTAAGTCTCAATTAGTAATAGCATGGTGGTGTTTTCATGATAACCACTGTAGGCTCTAGGAATGATAAAGATGTATCCTGTGAAGATCTGTCTACCATAGAGCTGGGGGCATGGGAGACAATAAATGGTGGTGGTAGTGCTCCTGCTGAAGATGATAATTCTTTTTTTTAATTTTTTTTTAGCATTTATTCATTTTTGAAAGTCAGAGAGAAACAGAGCGTGAATGGGGGAGGGGCAGAGAGAGAGGGAGACACAGAAACAGAAGCGGGCTCCAGGCTCCAAGCTGTCAGTCAGCACAGAGCCCGACGTGGGACTCGAACTCATGGACCATGAGATCACGACCTGAGCTGAAGTCAGCCGCTTAACCAACTGAGCCACCTAGGCGCCCCTGAAGATGATGATTCTTAAACTGAGCAGCCCTCCCTAGTAGAATTGTATTGCATTTTGGATTCAGGGGCTCTCATATAAGAATGGCCAAATAAACTGGTAAATATCTCAGAGCAGAGTGAGTAGATAGGTTTCAAGTCTAAGCCACATAAGGTTAAAGGAACCAGAGATATTTGACTTAAAGGAGAATTAATGGCCCTTCTGTATGTTACTTTTCCTCTTGGAAATTCATGTACATTTATATACATTATATTATACACACGCATACACACATGTACACACACATCAGAAGTATGTATAGAATTATGTATAGTGTTTGGCAGTTTAAGGTTATGGGGGAAAGCAATAAATCACTAAAATGTCAGTCTTGCACAGCAATCCTTTCTGTATCGTAAAATCAAAAGATATTCTTTTTGAATTCCTGGTGAACCTCGTATATAATTTCAAAACCTCAGCTGGCACAAAGGTAACCTAATACTGTGAAGTTTACAAAACAAGAATGCATTTATCATTGGAACAAAAGAATGAATACATACTATAGGCAGTGGTTATGACTCTGCATTTTGTAAAGCACAGAAATAATTTTATGACAACTCCTAGATTTCATTTGATGTGTAATACATTTGGGTCCAACAGCATTGACTCAATAAATTGTTCTTCAGAGACAGATCATCGGTGACCTTGTAATCTGCCCCTACCGCAAGAAATGGCAGTCTTCACCTATCAGGGATTTTACCCTTTTCCTAATATTATCTATGCCCATGTGCCCCCAAGTAATATGGAGGTCTTTGGGGAGGAGGCAAGTGAAAGCAAAAGGCTGCTGAGTTAAGACCAGCTGTATTTAACTTTCTCCTTAGCACTGTTACTAACTCCCTTACCTCATTTGACTTGGACCTTGTCAACCTATTAGAGCTAAAATGAAAATGAGTGAGATCCTCTAGGTCTTTGGTGCTTTTTTTTTTTAATGTTTATTCATTTTTTGAGAAAGAAAGCATGAGCAGAGGAGGGGCAGAGAGAGGACAGAGGTTCTGAGGTGGGCTCTGAGCTGACAGCAGTAAACCCCATGTGGAGCTCAAACTCATGAACTGTGAGATCACAACCCAAGCCAAAGTCAGACTTTCACCTGATGGAGCCACCCAGGTTCCCTTGTGCCTTTTCTGATACGATCTTTTGCAGGCTTATACTTGGGAGTTGTGCCAGAACTATATTCCTTAACTAGCCTCCCATCCTGACTTCTCCTGAACAGTCCTCCAGACTACATAGCAAAAGCTTGTACTAGGTACTGTCCTTTTACTGTCTTGAACCTAACGTGGGGTCATCTTTCGTGTTTTTCACCCAATCATGGGAAATCTTCAGAGAAGCCCTCGTATTCAGATATATTAGGATCTTTGAGGAGGTAAGGATGAAACATGGGATGAGATGCCTTTAATGTAATAGCATTGAAGTATTTAAGCAGAATCTGAATGATCATCTCATAAAAAAAATTAGAAAACGAGGCAAGCTAAAAATTCTGTTTCAACTTAGAAAACCAAAATAGCATGACGTTTCCAGCATCACCATTTCCTTCTTAGCCCAGTTCAGCTGTTCTCTGTCACTGTTCCTTGTTAAACACCAGGAAGTCAAGGTGGGTGGCCCAGAAGGCAGTTCTCGCATCAATACCCTGGTAATATGCTGACTTACCCTGGTAATGTATTCAGTGTCATAAATGTGTTAACGTATCAGAGATTTGTTTAACTTTTGCGGGTGGTTTGCATAATGAGTGGCTTTGCTTTGATGGTAGTACTAGGGAAAAGGCTTTTAACCTTATTTGGCTAATTCCTTGGAGATAGAAGTTTCAAAATATACCTCTTAGGGGACTAACGAGGTCTAAGTTTGAGATATTGTTGCAGTCATTTCTCACTGCATATCTCAAAGGTCCATTTCACTGGAAATGGATAGTGTGTTAGAACTGTCTGAGTCTGTGGAGTCTGTTATAGCCCGGTCAGTGTTTTTACTTAGTCTTATGAGACTGAAACACAGAAAGGTTCAAACTCATCCTGCGCAAGTAGTATTTGAAAGGAAAATTTTCATTTAGGTGTTAAATTTACAGCCTTCACGTTCTAGAATTTGAATAGTCGTATTACCGATTTCATGAAATCCGTTTTAACTGGTGAAATCCCATCTCTCAAATCTTGAACGGTCTTGCACATTGAGGAGTGAACGTGCTATTTGGGGCTAGGATGACGTAAGTATCTTTTTAAATACTGATTGATTCATTTACACTGTAATTTGGTAAGTCACAGGCATTTCTTGAACCCGTATTTTATGTCAAGTTTAGTAGCATTATTTCCAGACATAAGTAACTCTTCAAATATGGTGATTTTTTGAGGCAATTGATGTAAAAAAATGAAGAAGAAAAGGAGGAGAGTGAAAGTCCTGTAAGTTGCTTCCTCAAGAAACAGTCAAAATAGGGGCAGCTGGGTGGCCCAGTTGGTTGAGCATCCAACTTTGGCTCAGGTCATGATCTCATGGTTCATGGGTTTGAGCCCTGTGCCAGGGTCACTGCTATTAGCGCAGAGCCTGCTTTGGATCCTCTGTTCCCCTCTCTCTGTCCCTCTCCTGCTTGTGCTCTCTTTCTCTCTCAAAAATAAATAAAGATTAAAAAAAAGAACAGTCAAAATACAGAAAGTTTTCAGAGTTACCCAGCATCCTGATCACTTCATAGGAAACCAGTTGCTGAGAGACATTGCTGTGTAACAGATAACCCTAGATTTCAACACTTAAAACAAAAAAATACTTACTTTCTTACAGTTTCACTAGGTCAGGAATCTGGGAGCAGTTTATCTGGGTAATTCTGACCCAAGGGTCTCTCCTGAGTCTCATGTGAAAGCTTGGGTCGGGGAGCAGTCTCTCCCAACTTCCTCAGGCCTAAGTTCCTCAATGACTAATGGCTGGCGATTTCAGTTTCTCACCACATAGGTCTCTCCTTAGGCTACTTGAATGTCCTCACAACATGTCAGCCAGCTTCTCAGAGACATAACCTGCCTAAGATGGAAGTCTCAGTCCTTTATATTCTAATCATGGAAGTAAGAGGTCATTACTTCTGCTATATATATCCATTAGATATGAGTCAGTCAACTCAGCCAACATTCAAGCAGAGGGTAACTGAACTCCATTTATTAAAGAGAGGAGTATCAAAGAATTTGTTGACATAACTGAAAAACCATCACATGGATACCTTATGGGAGGAGCATTTATAGACCAGTATGGCTTAGTGTCCCTAATTCCAGCTCTGAGAGAACCCCTCTGGTAAACAGGAAAGAGCACTCACTGCTCAGGAGAATGAGAAGATGTGATTTCTTATTCTGATATTAACTCAAGGTGCAATCTAAGTTAATGGTTCTCCAACTTTAGTGTGAACACAAATACCTTGTGAGATTGCTAAAACATGGATTTCCAGGTCCCGTGCCCAGGCATTCTAATTTGGTGAGTCTCAAGTAAAGCAAAACAGATTGAATTTCTAAGAAGTTCTCAGAGGGTGCTGATGCTGCCAGGTGGGACCAACTTTAAATCTCAAGACTCTGATTAAACTGTCTTCCTCAAATGTGGCCCATGGGCCAACAACATCAGTATCACCTGGGAGCTTGTTAGAATGGTAATATGCTCCAGTCCAAAGCTACTGAATCTGAAACAGCAATTTCACATTTTCTCCATGTGGCATTCATGGCATTAACATGTGGCAAGCACTGCAATCCAGAAAAGATTGTTTTGCATATCAGGGCCTCAGTTTTCACTTCTGTTAAAATGGCTGTTTTGATCTTATTTCAATTCCAACAGTACTGTGGGATGAAAAATTGAGGGCTGAAACCAGACATCTGGGACTGAATTGTTCTTCCGCTAGCCTAACTTTCTACATGAATAAGATGGGAGTCATAATAGCATCCTCCCTTGGTGAAGCTAAGATGAAATAGGATTATGAATATAATGTGCTTAGCTTCCATTTGAACAGAGTGCTAGAGTCTGACATTGGTTTTACATGTTTACATGAATATTCAGGTTGCAGGCAGCACAGCGCTGTTTGTGAAATTGCTTGTTATGTTGGTTCCACCTATTTGATTAGTTAATTTAGTAAATTTACTGATGCTGTAAGTGGAATGATTCCAGCTAATGATTATTGATTTGAACCTCAAGAAGAGAGAAATAAAATTGGTTCCTAGGTAATTACAACATAAAATACATATATTGAGTGTATGCAGATGATGATTAAAGATTATGAATATTAAAGTGATATAAAATTGGGACCAAGTTGGAGGGAGGCAGATTATGGCTCACAAAGTAATTAAAACAAAGATGAGAGATGACTGAATGAAAACCAAATGGGTTTGCCTGTCAAGTGGACTGTTCTTCACTACTGGAAGTCAAGCTGTTAGGTACCCTGAGAATGTATATTGCAGAGTGGTTTCTGTTTTGAGGACTTTAAAATAGATGATTTCCAAGGTCCCTGAAATTCTAATATGACTCAGGGAAGTCCATATTTTGATATGAGACTGTTGTTTTCCTCTGAGAGTTATTGATGAGCTTCCACCAAAGGACATAGCAACTTGTATTGTTGAGTAGGTAAGAGTATATTATTAGGAGTCATTCAGACCACTGTTAGAATCGAAGCTCTGCCATATACAAGCTATGTAACACGGGCAAGTTATTATACACCTGTCAGCATCTGTTTCCTCATTTGTTCATGGCTTTAAGAATAGTACCTGAGTCAAAATATGTTGTGAGGCCATATAAAATAAGCCATCTGAGGGATTTAACAAAGTTTGACACCTGGTAAACTTTTAATAAATGTTAGCTGTTCTTATCCAAAATATTTATCTAGGACATGCATCTCATCATTTTTCAGAACCCTCACTTCTCTTCCGGCTATAGTGAGGGAAACCCATGTCTTACAAACTAAGTCATTTCCTGCATTACACTCTGACTCTGCAGCACTCACATGGCATTATTTTTCTGTATCCTCAGCATAATGTAACTAGATACCCCCAAATAAAATTTTACACTCACCAGAGCGTCCATATTTATTTTCAATGATGAGTTTTCTTTAATTTGAAGAGTTTTCAGTAGGTCTTTATTTGGACTGACTTGAGCAGACTTGCTAAACTAACGAAATTTGGTGTGCATCGCCTTTTCTCTTCCCAAGCCTTCTTTTCATTACAGCTCTCACAAAATATGGCTCTTTCTCTATTTTTCCCATGTATCATGTACCATTGTTCTAACTAATGTAATTAAAAATCAAATCTGTTATCTGTTACATTCTTCCCCACTATTTAATCTTAAAATCATTTAAATTTCTTTTTGGAGTTTATATGACCACTTCTTTCCACATTTCCAACTCACATTTCACTGGCAAGTATCACCAGTAGTTTCCAAATTACAGACCCAAGGTCTCTTTTTGATCCCTAACTTGCTGAACATCTTGTCCCATTTGATTTGTTAATTCAGTCTAACCCTAAACTCTTTCTTCTTGTGGCATTCACAGTCTGCTTCTGTTGCAGTACCCCTTCCTTTGGTCAGGTAACAATGGCTGACTCTGTCCCTAATCATGGATAAAAAGATGAAACTTTCTTGTTTCTGTTTCTTCACTTGTAAAACTGAGACAGCGATAGTAATCTTGCCTAGTATGTAAAGGAGCTATACCTAAATCTAGCAGCATGGTGCTTTGCACATACTAGTAAATAGCAGCTATTATTGTTTCCTTGTAGTTTCTTTTTCAATTCTCTGCCTGCCTTTAGGGTTTGTGAATATTCAAAGTTTTTATCATAGTTTTTTTTTCCTTCACATTTTACATGGTTTCTTCATCAAATCTGTCCACAAGCTTCAACTACCATTTACATGCAGAAGAATGTCAAATGTGTATCCCATGTTTTAATTTCTCTTAGTTCAAGAATCAAATATCTAATTATTGACTATTCATCTGCATAATGATGTCCCACGAGCACATCAAATTTCTTTGCCTGAAACATCACTCATCAGTTTTGTACAATCTGTTTCTTACCAATTAATCTATTTTCCTGTGTTTGGTTTTCCCATCCATGGAGTTATTGAAGAGAGGGTCTTCACAATAGTTATTGAGTACCCTAATCAATCACTCCTTGTACTTAATTATTACCAAGTTTTGGCTTTTGCATTTTTTGTCTCCTACTTACTTGCCTAATTTAATGAAGTGAGAGATAGACATTGAAGAGATGACAGAGAAGAGATATCAACAATTCAGGAAAAAGTTTGGATGGTTTTAATCTGATACCGTAACAGTGGGCACAAAAAGAGAAATCCATAGACAAATCATCATGATACAAAATTTATATACCAAAAGGCAAATGATGGGATAGGTGTCAAAGTATTCTGAAATATCAGTGCTCTTTATATATCTCTGGGATTCCACATTGAAAACCACATACTAATTAGGCTGATATTTATTCATATGGTTAATATGATCTTGGAGTATTAGATTCATTAATCCATTAATTCACGCATTCATTCACACATGCATAAATTAATTCTACAAGCATTGAGTACATATTTAAATAATTGTTATAAGACCTTAAAATAAAGATATAAACATTGTCAAGGAGCTAACAGTCTAAAAGGGGTGATAGGCAACTGCATATAGGGTATATTGTTTATTAGTCAAGTTAACAGACATTTTCAGTTTTTTCCTTCATTACTGTATCTACTCAAGAAGGTGGGAAAGTGAATGCTCACCTCCACAGACTCTCTTGCAACTAAAGTTCTAGCTATAGAGAATTTCTAGAGATAGCTAGAAAACTTTTGATTTCTTGATAAAAAGGATATAATCAACTGACATGACCCTTTATCCTCTTTCACCACGCTTCTGATCTTGAAGACAAATGTGATATCTATAGATATAGTCAACTTACAATTAGGAATTGAGAGTTTTGGGATAAAAGGCCAAGATTCTAAGCATGAAATAGAAAATTATGAGTCATAATCTCTCTAGAGTCTTTTCTTTATCTTCTTCCAGTTTCATTTTACTTGGGTCATAGCTCTTAACCTTTACCAGTTTAATCTTCTAATTTTTAACCTTTTTTAAAATTTTGAAATAATTTCAAATTTATAAAAAAAAGTTAAAAAAATATACAGAGCTCTTGTATACCTTTCACCCAGATATGCTTGTTAACATTTCTCATACTCTTAAAAAGTTGAGAAGTTTCAGAAATGATGCTCCATTATCCCTTGTATTAGTTTCTGTGGCTGCCATAACAAATTGCCACAAACTTGATGCTTAAAACAACAGAAATTTATTTCCTCATAGTTTTGGAGACCAGAAGTTCAAAATTAGCATTACTGGGCTGACACCAAGGTGTCAGCAGGGTGGTGCTCCCTCCAGAGTCTCTAGAAGTTATTTGTTTTTGTTTTATTGTTTTTGTTTTGTTTTGTTTTTGCTTCTTCCAGCTACTCATGGCTGCCCACATTCCTAGGTTTATGTCCACATCACTCCAATAAAAGCTCCTATCTTCACATTGTCTATTCCTATTCTGACTACCAAATCTCCCTTATCCTCGCTCTGGTAAGAACACTTGTAATATCTTTTGAGGGCCCACTTGAATAATCCATGATAACTTTTCCATTTTGAGATTATTACTTTAGTCATATGTACAAAGACCCTTTTTGTCTCAAGGTGATATTTATAGGTTATAGGTATTAGGACCTGAAATCTTTAGGAGATCATTATTTTGCCTACCATGCCCCTTGATTCTCCAATATACAGTTCCTAAGTACAAGAACATTTTCCCATCCAAGAGTATTATGCTAAGTGAAATAAATCAGTCAGAGAAAGACAAATACCATATGATTCACTCATATATAGAATTTAAGAGAAAAAACCAAATGAGCATTGGGGAAAAAGAGAGAGTGAAGCAAATCAAGAAACAGATTCTTAACTATAGAGAACATTCTGATGGTCACCAGAGGGGAGGTGGATTCGGGGGAATGGGGGTTAAGGAGTGCACTTGTTGTGATGAGCACTGGGTGTTGTATGTAAGTGTTGAATCGCTAACTTGTACATTTGAAACTAATGTTACACTGTATGTTAACTATACTGGAATTTAAATAAAAACTTAAAAAAAATTTTAAGGCACAATATATATCCATCAAAATGAGGAAGTGAACATTGATCCAATATTCTTATGTAGTCCACAGACCCCATTCGGATTTTCATAATTATCCCAAATACATACATATATATTTTTTAAGTCCAGGAGCCAATCCAGGATAAACTACTCCATTCATTGTCATGTATGAATAATGTCCTCCAATTTGAAATAGGTCTTTTGTCTTTCCTGACCCTAACATTTTTGAAGAGTATAGTCTAGTTACTGTGTAGAATGTTCCACCATTTGGGTCTGTCTGATGTTTATCATGATTAGTGAATTTGCATATTCTGGGTACGATTATTACAGAGGTGATGCTGAGCTCTTCTCAATGCATCATATCAGGAAGCAAACAATATTAATTTGTGCCATTACTGATGATGTTAGCATTTAAAACATTTATTTATTTTTGAGAGACAGAGCATGATTGGGGGAGGAGAAGAGAGAGAGGGAGACACAGAATCCGAAGCAGACTCCAGGCTCTGAGCCATCAGCACGGAGCCCAGTGTGGGGCTTGAACCCACGAACCATGAGATCATGACCTGAGCTGAAGTCAGACGCTTAACTGACAGAGCCACTCAGGCATCCTGATGATGTTAGCATTTGTCAGTTTATTAATGGTGTCTGTCAAGTTTCTTCACTGGGAAGTTAAAAAGTATGTGATATGTATTAACCAATAAATAATCAATATGTATCTTATGAGAAGTTACCTTCAGAGTATGTGAATATCTTGATTCTCATCAATCTTTCACATACCAGATTTCCCATCCATTGATGATATTTGCCTGAATCAGTTATCACTATGATGATTGTCAAATTGTGATCTTCTCTTTCAATAATTCATTTTAGGGGGTGCCTGGGTTGCTCAGTTGGTTGAGCATCCAACTCTTCATTTTGGCTCAGGTCATGATCCTGGGGTCGTGGGATTGAGCCCTGCTTTAGGCTCTAGGCTGAGCATCGTGCCTGCTTAAGATTCTCTCTCTCTCTCTCTCTCTCTCTCTCTCTCTCAAATACAAAACAATAAATAAAAATTCATTTTAGATTTATTAGTTGGCATAGAAGCATTCTATTCACCCCATTTATATATGTATCCAATTATGTTTTTATATTAGTATAGTCTCATGGATTCTTATTTTACTCAAAAGATTACAATCTGTTATCATTATTATTTAGTTGATGTTCATATTGTCCCAGAGTTAGCTAGTGGGAGCTCCTTCAGGCTGCTTCCTTTGTTATTTTGACATGACGCCCATTTCTGGGTGCAACATGATGTTACCAGATCATCCTGTATTTTTTTTTTCTTCAGCCCTGGAGTCAACAACGTATCTCCAGGAGGAAGTATTTAGAAATAAATACTTGAGCACTGTGTGTGTTCTTTGTGACTGGAGATGTCTGTGTGTCAGAATGAGATAAGAAATATATGTGTGCAAGGAATATGTGTGTATGCATATATCTGCATGTTTCTATATCTTACCTTAATTTTAACTAGAGCTATATCATACTGGATCATTTTTCATATTGTTACTTCCATTTCAACATTATCTCTTTTCCTAATTCATAAATTCCCTTTTCAACAATGAAAAACTTGTTTTCCATTATCCTTAATAGATTTACTCATGTGTTCAATCTTGCGTGTTTACCAAACTCATCATTGTGACAGCAAAATGCTGGATTTTGGACTCTGTCTTCCCCACTGGGTTTACTGGCTGAAATCTCATCCAGAGGAAGGGGAGAGGTTAGGGGAATAAAGATGATGGAAGAAGGATGATGAAGGCCATTTAGAAAGCTCATCCCCTGAACTCTACACTGACATGCTGACTCATAGCTAGACCCCTATCTGCCACTGGCCAACCCCCTAGTTCTGGGTGCACCAAATGAAGGTTGAACCCTGAAATAGGGAAAGGAAGGAGGAAGGAGAATGGAACAGTTAGAAATATTGATTGCAGACATGCAGCACTTATCATACCAGTATGTTGACCCAAAGCTAGATCCTAACATGCCCTGTCCTCAGAGGGCATGCCAGCCAAACTCTTGGCTAATCTGCTAATTACTTTAAGCTAAATCTGCTACTAGCTATTCGACAAAAATCAGTATCTTTTCTTCCCACATGTATAGTAAGTCTTCATTTTTCAGCTTCACTTCATTTTTAGTTAAGTGGGACCAGATGCCGGAGTTTTAATCACTGGACTGCAAGTACAAGTGATGTGTGGAGTTTCTGGACCAAGACTTTTAAGAGAAAGCTATACTTCTTTTACCTCCTTTTTCTTCTGTCCACTAGATTACCAGTTAGGGAAAGTTAGGGAAAGCAGCAGCTACAGGATATAAGAAGCAGGGATGCCTGGATTGTACTATGGGAAGCAGAGCCACCCACACTGAACTATTGGGTAGTGAGAAAGAAGCTTCCATTTTATTTGAACCACTCCCCTTTCAAACGTCTATTTGCTAAGGATGGTGATTCAAATTACCCAAACTAATACATCTTTATAAATTAATATTTTCCTTACAGTAGTATATCTGCTGACTACCGTTATGCATAGGGTAAATATGGGTCACTCAACCCATAGTGGAGTATGGAAGTGAATCAGAAAAGGTTCCCCAGAAGAGATAATGCCTACTTGGGTCTTGAAAAATAAAGTATTAATTAGGCAAGCAAAAACTGAGAGTGTTCCCATTAGAGAAAACAGCATTATCTAAATAAAGGTTCAGAGGGTGGGTGTCAGTGGAAGTTGTGTTCATTGGAAGTCAGGTTTCTTGAAATAGCTATAACTCAAAATGTATGAAGACAGTGGATGGAAACATAGATGGGTTTATATATTTTGTGCTGAATTTCCTTTTGCGTATGGAACTAACTCATTGTTCAGGTGGAACATTGCAGGGTATTCATGTACTACATTTTTTTACATCAGTTAATTTCTTCCATGTTCATTATGGTCTCATGTCTAAAGAATGAGATGTAAAATAAATTTTTATGCAGAATTAGTACTGCTATAAACATCTGAGCTTTGATGAAGCTATTAACATCAAATCTACATAGTACATCTTTAACAAATAAGAGTTAAAAGTAATTTCAGTTCATTGGCTGTAATCTATTTTATTAGCACCCAAGAACCTTTTCTTAATGGGAGTTTCAGAAGATGAGTGATTGATTTCAGTAAATACATGACTGATACGAAGATACTCTTGAAAAAAAGTTAGACTGGTTGTATCTCACAAAGGGCGCTAAGATCTTAGTTTAGAGAGTAATTGAAAAAGTCATATTGGCTTAGTGAACTATGTATAACAAAAGAAATTATTTTCATCCCTAAAAGTATCAGGAGAGCGTTAAGTTTGGGCTGTGAACATAGGTATCTGCAAGTGTTGGTAGTGCCTCACATGGTTGGTGACTAAGCTTAGTTTCCATAGCAAGTGAAATACATAATCAATGATAGAAAAATTAAAAAGTGTTTGAAAAAAGCCTAGATGTTTTAGATCCTCTCATAGAATGCACAGTTGAAGGGGACAAGAGTTACATGACTCAAACATCTTCTTGTGTTCTCTATTTCATTTCCTCTTCACCCACAATCCATTGCCTTGTTCCATATTCATTGCCATTGCCCTAGTTCATGTCCTCATTGTCTCCCACCTGAGCTAACTGTCGTACATCCAGCATTGTCCTCTTCTGTCCATAATACATCTTCCATGCTGATGCTGGAGTTTTCTTCTTAAAAGTCCAATCTAATTATTGCCACCTCTAAAAATTCCTACAATTGCTAACCCATAACCTAGAGAAGGAATCCAAGATTTCTTGGCATAGCATATAAGCCCTTTGATTATATGCCCCTCTCCTACTTTTTTAAATTTAGTTTTTATTTTTTAAGTGTACAATTCAGTAGATTTTACTGTATTCACAAACTTGTGCAAAAATTACCACTATCTAATTCCATAACATTTTTATCACCTCCAAAAGAAACCTTGAACCCATGAGCAGTCACTCCTCCTATCCTCTGGAAACCACTGATCTATTTTCTGTCTCTGAAGCTTTGCCCATTCTGAACATTTCACATAATGGATTGCATACAATATGTCCCTGCCACTTTTTACACCCTCTTTCTTTTACAACCCTATCTCTCATAGCCTTTGCTCCAGCTATGCAGTTCTAATTGTAATATACTGTACTAATACAGACTAACTACCGGACTGGACATTCAAAATTAGCAGTGGCTTTAATGAGATATGCACATTTCTTTTCCTCGTAAAAGACTGGGCTGAACTTTTTCATATAAAAGCCTTCATGAAATTATCAGAGGCCTAGGCTCTTTCTATCCTGTTGCTCTACCATCAGCACATGGCTTCCCATCTCGTCCCAAATTCCAGCTCAAAGGAAGGGCAAAGCCACCTATCTCCTTCATGGATATTTGTTGGTCCTTCATGTGATGTGTTAAGCTATCTTCTCCACTTTTGCTTGTTCTGCTGTGTAATCTGGTAGATGACTTTGGCAAGTATTTCCCTCTGCCCGGCCTGCCTTTAGTGGCATCCGTAACAGCTGCATTTCTTCTGTGACTTTGGCCTTAGAACAATGGTCTACACCCTTGTAATTTGGTCTCTCCATTTTCTTTTTTTTTTTTTTTTTTTTATTTATTTTTATTTTTGAGACAGAGAGAGACAGAGCATGAACAGGGGAGGGGCAGAGAGAGAGGGAGACACAGAATCTGAAACGGGCTCCAGGCTCTGAGCTGTCAGCACAGAGCCCGACGTGGGGCTCGAACTCACAGACCGTGAGATCATGACCTGAGCCGAAGTCGGCCGCTTAACCGACTGAGCCACCCAGGCGCCCTGGGTCTCTCCATTTTCAAGCAGCCATCCACAGGGACTCCTTTTTTCTTTCTGTTCCTGTAAGTTATAGTAGTGTCCTGTTGTTAATCTTTGATAGAGGAGCATTCAGCTTATCTGTAACTTCCTTGATAAGTTTGGATGGTTTGTGATTTTTAAGGAATTTACTGTGTTTGGCTTCTTATATCTTCAGTCGCTGTGTAACAGATCTGTTCTATGAAAAACTTTCTGATTGAAACATACAGACTGGTTTCTGTTTTAATTGCTGAGCTATGTCTGATAGGATATATGACTGAATTCCACATGTCAGTTTTGTACTTCTTTTGGCCTAGATGTCTAATCACTAACTTTAGCAGATTGTGAGAAATATAACTTTTTAGTCTGGATGGCCATGAACACAGCTAAAAATCATAGATCGTGTTCTATAAGAGAAGGCAGCAGTGAAAATTAAAGAACAGCCAACATTATCTGCCATGGTGTGCTTCTTGGTCACCTAAATACATTTGTGCACACTTACTTCCTCCCACATGGAAAACATATGTCATATCTAAAAGGGACAGTCTCAGAGACCTGCCCAGTGACTGTATTTGGCACAAAGTCCATGATCTCTAGGTTATAAGTACTTGCATATATCAGGGCTAGCTGTAGTTCTTCACAATCCAGTGACCCATGACATATCCAGAATGCAACACTGAATTAAGAACAGGATAGCCGTTGTGAAACTCCCATATAACTTGTCAACTTCATGGGCAGTGAATTGCTCAGTTTTCCCTTATAATTTTAATGTCTGGGAGTATGTCATGATGTCCCTTATTTTGTTTCTGATATGGATATTTATACATTTTCTTTTCTTTTTTTTTTTTTTTTTTTTTGGTTACCAACCTGACTAGAGTTTCATTAAATTTTTTCAGATATGCAGTTTTTGGTTAACTTGATTTTTTTCTGTTGCTTTTCTGTTTTGAATTTCAGTGATTTCTGTTCATAGCTTTATTATTCCCTTTTTTCTATTTGGTTTTGGATTTAATGGTCTCTTCTTTGTCTGTTTTCTTAAGTTGGAACTTATGTTACCAATTTAAAATCTAGTTTTTTATTAGGTAAGCATTTAATGCTATAACTTTCTCTCTAAAAACTTAATTAGCTGTATCTTACAAATGTTTTTATCTCTTAATTTATATATTCATTCAGTTTAACTTGTTTTTCTTTGACAGTTCAGCTTTGATCCTTATGTTATTTAAAGGTGTGTTGCTTATGCAGCATTATTTACAATAGCCAAATTATAGAAGCAACCTAAGTGTCCTTGTATAAATGAGTAGATAAAGAAGATATGGTGTTTATACAGTGGAAATGACTCAGCCATAAAGAAGCATGAAGTCTTGCCATTTACATTAACATGGATGGAGCTAAAGAGTATAATGCTAAGTGGAATAAGCCACTCAGAAAGACAAATACCATATGAATTCAGTCATATATGGAATTTAAGAAACAAAACAAACAAAGGGTTAAAAAGAGACAAAGCAAAAAACAGTCTTAAGTATAGAGAACAAACTGATGGTTACCAGAGGGAAGGTGGGTAACAGAATAGGTGGAATAGATGATGGGGATTAAGAGTACAATTACCTTGATGAGCATGGAGTAATATATGGAATTATTGAATTGTTGTATTGTACACCTGAAACAAATATAACACTGTATGTTAACTTCACTAGAATTAAAATAAAAATAAAACTTCTTTAGTTTTCAAATATTTGAGTTGTTTCCCACACATATTTCTGTTACTCATTTCTAGTTAAATTCTACTTTTGCACAAGAATACACCTTGTATAATTTTCAGTTTTATAAAATTCAAGGTTTATTGAATGTCTCAGTATATCTTTTGACTTGGTGAATGTTCCATATGTGCTTGAGAACAATGTGCATCCTGCTGTTTCAGGCTAGAGTGCTCTGTGATACGTCAAGTTGGTTACTAGTGCTTTTGAGTTTTTTTATGAGTATCCTGATTTTTGCCTACTTGTTCTTTAAATTAGTGAATGGAGTTTTGAAGTCTCTAGCTACAATTGTGGATTTGTCTATTTTTTCTGTTCTAACAGTTCTTGATTTATGTATTCTTAGGGTTTGTTGTTCATTGCAAACACAAGATTTTTTATGTCTTCTAGAGAAATGACCCAGTTATGTAACTTTTTATTTCTGATAATATTCTTTGTTCTAACTTCTATTTTATTTGGTATTAGTAATGCTACCTCAACTTTCTTTTGGTTAGGGTTTTTTTTATTACATGTCTTTCCATCTGTTTTACTTTTATCATATGTAAGCTGTATATTGAAAATAAGATTTTTTAGATAACATGATTATATGTCTTAGATTTTTATTCATTCTGACAATCTTTTAGCTGGTATAGGTGTTCACCTTTATTGCTATTACAGACATGGTTGGATTAAAATACCTATAGACATAGATATTTTATATTTGTACCATCTGGTTTTTTTGTTTCATTTTTCTTCTTTTTCTGACTACTTGGGTTAACTATCCATTTTTAAAAGAAATTTTCAGTTTGTTTTCTTTCAGCACTTTTAAGATGTTACTCCATTGTCTTCCAGCTTGCATGATTTCTGAAGAGAAATCTGTAATTCTTTATCCAATTAGACTGTATATAACTTGACTTCATTCTTTGGCTACCACAAAGAAATTATCGTTGTCTTTGGTTTTCAAAAGGTTGAATATGATGTGCCTACATCTGGTATTTTGGGTATTTATCCTGCTTATTGTTCTGAGCTTCTTGGATCATTGATTTGTTGTCTGTTAATAATTTTAGAAAATTATTGTGTCTCACATAATCTCCTCAGGTATGTCTCTATTTGCAGTTTGAGGCCAGTTTGTTGCCATGTGACAACATCCCTGAGAAACATATGGCTTTAGAATAGGTTTAAGTCTGGAAAATCTGGTCTTCTTTTTACTCCTTTATAAATCTTGTCTATTGTACTGTTCTCAGAATAATGGCAGCTATCTTTGTGTCATCTGAAGCAACAGGTTTAGATGGGAATGTAATACCTTTAATTTGATTTTTGCTACTGCAGTAGCTCCAGTGTCTAACATTTTTTAATTAAAAAGATTTGGTGCCGGCGCACCTGGGTGGTACAGTCAGTTAAGCGTCCAGCTCTTTTTTTTTTTTTTTTTTTTTTTTTTTTTAATGTTTGTTTATTTTTGAGAGAGACAGAGTACAAGCAGGCCAGGGGCAGAGAGAGAGGGAGACATGGAATCCAAAGCAGGCTCCAGGCTCTGAACTGTCAGCACAGAGTTCTACATGGGGCTTGATCCCACAAACCATGAGATTATGACCTGAGCGGAAGTCGGATGCTCAACCGACTGAGCCACCCAGGCGTCCCAAGTGTCTGACTCTTGATCTCAGCTCAGGTCATGATCTCACAGTTTGTGAGTTAAAGCCCCACATCGGGCTCTGCACTGAGGTTGCAGAGCCTGCTTGGGATTCTGTCTCTGCTTCTCTCTGGCCATCCCCTGCTTGTTCGTTCTCTCTCTCTTTCTCTCTCTCTCTCAAAATAAATAAATAAACATTTTTTTTTTTAAATAAAAAGATTTGGTGCCATATTCTTCTTTTTTACAGCTAAAATGCTTCTTTTGAAGCTTCGCAATATTACTGTTTCAATCTAAGATTTAAAAAAAAAAAAATCAGTTCACCTTTCCAAATGATAAGACCACAAGTTACCAGAATATCTGCCAATTTAGATTACAAGCTGCATATAGAGTGCCTCATGTAGCTTATTTGTATAGTCTTCAATCAGCGTGAGCTCCTAAGTTCCAGTCCAGTGTGTTCCATCTCTTCTTAGCCCTTACTAAAATATTAAGGAAGAATCTGATATATATCAATATTCTGAATATTTCCAATCATTTCTTCATGAGTGTAAAGTCTCTCAGGAAGTGGTCTGCTTTTTCAGTATTGTGGCAAGTTTTACCAAATATTTGCCACCATATACTAAGAGTTGCCAAGTTTCCAGAATGTATTGTTTGCTTCATAGCTTTTCTCTATTACTTCAAAGACAATGCCACATATTTTATATGTTGTTAGAGAAGCATCCCATTTTAAGGTACCAAAGCCTAAATTGTTTAGAATATACATTCACATACTATTAAAAAATCTAAACAATAGACTGAAAGTGGCTAAAATAAGGTAGAAGATAAAAGCCCAAGCTAGAAGATATTCAAAAGCACAAAGTCATCATGGTCTCTGAAGTTTTCTATCCTATTATTTATTCCATAATATCTTTTATTGGTTGCCTTTACCTGCATAATCCAAGGTGGCTTAATAGTATAATGGTATTCCAGCCAAAAGAAATATAAAAAGGATGTTATTTTAAATTTAAAACATAACATGGATGTTGCATACATTACTCCTGCTCATACTCAATTATCAAAACTTACATAAGTGGCAATATCTAACTAAAAGAAAGGCTGGAAGTGTAAATTTGATTTTGGATAACTATTTGCTTAACTATTAATTCATGTTTTTATTAGTATCAAAGAGAAAGGCATAATGACTATTAGGAAATAGATAATAATTTTCCATATACATCCTATTACTTAATATGAATTTGCATTTACCTTGTCATTTACATTGCCTAAAGTAACTGTTTCTCTTGTTTTCCAACTTGTCAACTTATGTTTCTCTTGAAGCTGCATTTTTATATCACTGAACCATCTCCTCTATCCATACAAAAAAAGTTGTTTTCTCCTCTGCCGCACAGCACTTTTTCTAGGTTCTTGAAATTATTTAAACTCATAAGGCAGAAACTACATCTTACTCATTTTGGTATTTGATGTGTCTAGCAAGGATATGATATAAATAAGAAGCTTAATAACTGTAATGAATGGATGTATTTTTAATTATCAGATGAATATGTGAGTTATTGGATGGATGGATGGATGGATGGATTATGAATAAGTTAATAAATGAATGAGTGACTGAGTAAATGGACAAATTTGCAAGGGGATCAACATACAGATAGCTGAGGGAATTAAAGAGTTAGGGAATCATTGGATAGGTGAGTAGATCAATGAATGAATGGATTACATGAATTGTTAGATGAATGGATGAATAAGTGGGTGAAGGGGTGGATGACACAATGAGTGGATGGATGGATTGAAGGTTGGATGCATGAATAGATAAGGGATGAGTGTATAGATACACTGATAGAAGGGAAGGTGGTTGAATTGATGCGTCATTAAATTAATGGGCAAATGGATGCATAGTGTTTTGGTGAGTGAATGGTGAGTGGATTTTTATATACATAAATATCTGAATGGACGTTTTTGCCATACTGCATCAGTTTAGGAGATAGAAAAATCTGGATTTTTAACGCATCTCTGCCATATCTCTCTGATTTTCCCAAATTACTTAAACTCTGTGCATCTCAACTACCTTATCTCTAAAATCAAATTATAATAAATACCTTGCAAGTTTTTTGTAAGGATAAAATAAGGCATTATATAATGTGACTGGGTGCCAGTCCTATGTTCCATAACCAGTAATTGCTATTACAGTAATCATTATCATCATCAAATACTCAACTAACTTTTATTTCCTGCACATTTGACAAGTCCTTGGATGTATATGGAAATATATATGTAGTTGTGGCTCTCTGCCTTCTAGGATCTCTCAGCTACTGTGGGTAGATAGTACATACGCTTTAAAGGATAACCACGATTAATTAAAGGAATAGTCAGTGCCAGATGACAAATTTATTAGGAACTGAAAAAAAAAAAAAAAGAGAAAGATCATGAAAAGTCAAGCACATCTTGGAATGTTATGTTGGAGTTTGAGAGGTAAAGGGAAAGAAGATTAAAATAACTGAGAAAAGATGATGACATCTTGTCTGTACTTCTTATTAAGTTGCAAATTATCTGAAAGATCTAAAAGTGGAAATATGTAAGTAGCAAAAGTTCCATTTAACTGTGGAAAAGAAAATGAGGTCTTAAGACGAATGAATGGCCCAAGGACAGACAGTGACTTTGACCCTGGCACAATTGCAAATGGCACCCTTAGTTCTTGGCTGCTGTGCCTCTTTGGATTTGCCAGTGTTCTTAAAATAAGCAAAATATCTTTTTAAAAATGCTGTAACATTTCTCTGAGGACAACCTGGCTGAGTTATTTTGACTTAAACAAAAAAAGCAAATCACTGGGAACAGCTGAGCTGCTTGAACATTGCACCCATTTGTTTATTTGCCTGTCTGGATGCTAAGAACAATACTCTGAAACAGTGATTCATTTATGCTGCCTTCTCTCAGTGTTCTCCTTTTACCCCACCTGGCTCTGGTCAAGCTTCTTGGATTGACTTGACTTGACTTGATTTATATATCTAGGTTATTCCTGAAGAAATTATCACCCAGGGATCCAGAGGCTCCTGAGTTATAAATCAAAGGGTTAAGAATACAATATAGCAGTTATTTTAGGCTCTGAAGTCTAACACAGTTGGGTTCAAATCCAAACCCTACCAACTGTTAGTCAATATCATAGAAATTCTGGTATCTGTTGACTCACTTAGTCTGATGGGTCTATGACTTTTTTTTTTTTTTTTAATACACCAATGGAATCAGAAAAAGTAGGTGACTTTATCAGAATCTACTTTGGGCTTATTATTTATACTAACTACAGTCCTGTAGGTTCATTTGGTTTCAGATTTGTGCTTTCATTCTACTGAACTCCTTTACTGCTCTTTTTGTCCCATGCTATCAAATGTAACTAACTTTATTAAGTCACCAGCAGTAATGAAGAATCCAGGATAAATAAATTAAAACATCTTCGTATCTCACATTTTCCTGAGTATTCCAAAATTCCTGTATATTGTAAGTTTGCCAAATCTTCTTTCTGCTTCCACATTTGCTCTGCTACTGCCCACTCTCACCATATAGTGTGATTCTTTTACATTAAAAATTAGTTCTGTTACATGAAGCATTAGCCAGAAATCAACGTATTAGCAGTGGATGTTCTTTCCTAGAAAACTTTGTCTTTATTCATAGAGTTTTTATACTTAGCAATATTCTTTTTTTAAATCAAAATTGTAAACACTTGAGATGTACAACAATTTTATATATATATATATGTATATATAAATGATTACTATCATCCAGCTAATTAACATATTTCCTAACAGAGTAATCTCTTTTTTTGTGATGAGAGCACCTGAAATCTACTCTCTTATCACACATAGTTGCAATTATCTAGCAATATTCTTAACTGTGCCCTATTTTATAAGGTAGTTGTGAGAATTAGATAGGCTATGTAAAGTCTGTAGAGTAGAGCCTGACAGTAATTGTTTTAAGTGTTAATTGTTAGATAATGTTTCTGCCCTGCTTATACCCTTTATGTAGTTCCCAAACTCATTCTTAGTAACTACAAATTGACCAACACATTATGCTGATCCCTGTGACTTCTCTGACCTCATGCCTGTACTCAACCCTTTCAGTCACTTTGCCCTAGGCAAATGGTCTACTTGCTCTTCCTCAAAAACTCCAAGCCCAAGTCAACCTCAGGTCTGTTGCATGTGAACTACCCTCTGGCTAAAATGTGCTTTCTCCCAGTAGTCTGTATGGCTTCTTCCCCTGCCTCATCCAGAGGTGTACTCAAACATCATCTTATCAGTGAAACCTTTGTTGAACATCATATATTTTTATTAAGTTTTTATTTTAATTTCAGTATAGTTAACATACAGTGTAATAGTTTCAGGTGTACAATTTAGTGATTCAACAATTCCATACAACACCCTGTGCTTATCACAGCCAAGTGCCCTCCTTAATCCCATCACCTATTTAACCCATCCCCCCACCCCTCTCCTCTGGTAACCATAAGTTTGCTCTCTCTAAGAATCTTAATTTCTTCATTTGTCTCTCTCTCTTCCCTATTTTTGCCTTTTCCTTGTTTGTTTTGTTTCTTAAATTCCACATATGAGTGAAATCATAAGGTGTTTTTCTTTCCCTAACTGACTTATTTCACTTAGCATTCTCTAGCTCCATCCATGCCATTGCAAATGGCAAGATTTCATTCTTTTTTATGGCAAAATAATATTCCATAAAAAAGAAGGAAATATTTTATATCTGTATCTGTATATAAATGTATCTCACATCTTCTTCATCCATTTATCTTCTGATGGATATTTGGGCTTCTTCCATAATTTCACTGTTGTAAATAATGCTGCTATAAATATAGGGGTGCATGTGTCCCTTTAAATTAGTGTTTTTATATTTTGGGTAAATTTCCAGTATGAATACAGTATTTTAAATTTCATTGAATATTTCTTCCTTATGTAAAATAAGAGAAGAAAACCTTTCCGAGTTCTTACTGTATCATTTCTCATGTTAGCAAGACTATTGACTTTAATGATTTATTCCACCCCATCTCGTCTAAGCATAGAAAGTCAGTAGTAGTATGATTAATAGCAAAGCACTGACCTCTTATCACATTTCCTTCTTCTTGGCTGGGCAGTGGTTCTAACTCAGAGCTCTCTGTCTCTTGATGACTCAACCAAGGTCAATAACTCAACACTTTCCCAAATCAGAGGTGAAACTCTGTATATGCTTGTGTGTTTGTATATGTGCCTGTATGGGGTAATTATAGTCTCTTGACTTGTTCCCAAAATACATTATTTCAAAACTTTAAAAGAACAGGTTTTGAGATGAATAATGTATTAATTCATACCTATAAAAATGTGTTTACTCTGGGACTTTATATTTTTAAATTAAATTTCAAAATTTAAAATGCATGCAAAAAATAAAGTTATTTCTATAAATAACATATTCAGGTACATTGAAGCTAATTTAAGACTCTTTTTTTATTCAGTATCTGAATGTTGAAAATTATATAATTTGAACATTAGTAAAATTTTACATAATTTTATCAGTTTCTTAGACCTATCTGTCTCTAATAGACACTGATATTTTCCTGCATGTATTTATTTCAAAATGATATCACAATTTTTATTTTTTCTATAAAATTGCTGTGATCATCTTCAAATTTGCATTTTGAGTTGCTAACTTTAAATTGTTGACACCTTCAATGGATCTTTTTTTGAAGAGCAATGATTAATGTAGTCCAAAAACCTGAGGGAACTCAGAATCTTTCACAGGGTCCATGAGATGATAACCACTTTTATATTATACTAGACTATCATTTACCTGTTATGCTCTCATTCTCTCATGCATGTCTGATAGAGTTTTCCATAGCCTTACTGACATGGTATCACACTGATTGAATGCAGACACAAATATGAAAATCCAACTGCCTTCTATAAATCAGATGCTTTATAAAATTTGAAAAATGTAAAAAAACAAACTAGCATCACTCTTCTCACTAAAATTCTATAGTTTTTCAAAAGATTTTATTTTAGGGGCGCCTAGGTGGCTCAGTCGGTTAAGCGCCTGACTTCGGCTCAGATCATGATCTTGTGGTTTGTGAGTTCAAGCCCCGCGTCAGGCTCTGTGCTGACAGCTCAGAGCCTGGAGGCTGCTTCTGATTCTGTGTCTCCCTCTCTCTCTGCCCCTCCCCTGCTCATGCTCTGTCTCTCTCTGTCTCAAAAATAAATAAAACATTAAAAAAAATTAAAAAAAGATTTTATTTTACCTTCTTTTAATGTTTTATTTATTTTTGAGACAGAGAGAGCATGAACAGGGGAGGAGCAGAGAGAGGGAGACACAGAATCTGAAGCAGGTTCCAGACTCCAAGCTGTCAGCAGAGAGTGCGATGCGGGCTCAGACTCACAAACCGTGATATCATGACCTGAGCTGAAGTCTGATGCTTTAGCAACTGAGCCACCCAGGTGCCCAGGATTTTATTTTATTTTGTTTTTGAGAGAGAGAGAGAGAGAGAGAGAGAGAGAGAGAGAATGAGAGAACAAGTGGGAGAGGTGTAGAGGGAGAAGGAGAGAGAGAATCCCAAGCAGGCTCCATATTTAGTGTAGAGCCCCAACTCGGGGCTCAATCTCACCACCATGAGATCATGACCTCAGCCAAAATCACGAGTCAGATGCTTAACTGACTGAACCACCCAGGTGCCTATACTTCTAAATTTTGATTGATGGTGGGCAGCAAAGAGGCAAAGGACATAATTCAGCATGCTGAAGTCTTTTTTTAAAATTATTATTCAATATGCACTCATTATGAATATTTAAAAGTTTAGATACCCTTTGAATATCTGTACTTTGACAACTACAGATTCTATTTGGATTGATGGAATATTGCAGCTTGTTTTGATGCTCTTATGAATTATGTTTATACTGCAAGAAATTGCAAGTATATTTCTGCTTCTTGCTCTTCTTTGTATAGTAAGAATATTGTTTTTTCGTGGTACAGTACTCCAAAAAAATTTGTCCTTTTCTTAGCATCATAAAAACAAGTCATTTTATCTTCAATGTATGTCTTTTAAACTGAATTTCTGATAGCATTCACAGTATTGCTAGATATTTCACCTTCAGTGGAAAGAACTTCCGGAAGTTTAATCCCTGAACTGGAAGAGAAAAATAAGAGAGATCTAATGATTCTTCTATGAACTGCATCATTAAACTATTGCAGTTAATCTATCTAGCACTACCATTTTATTTCCTTTATCTGCACACAATAACTTGAAGTGAAAATGGACAAAATTAATATAGAGCATAGTTATTTGATCTAAAAGAAAAGTCATGCACCTTATGCACTGCTATGTGGGTTGCATTACTGTCTCAGGTGCAATGTTCTTAAACTAATGACTGATTCTTGAAAAAGATGCTGACTTCTTCAGAAGGTTTGTGTCATCAGCATTGTCCTCTACTGGGCATTTGCCTAAAGAAAACGAAAACAGTAATTTGAAAAGATACCTGTTTGTTGCAGCATTATTTACAATAGCCAAGATATGGAACCAGTCATGACTCATTTTGATGCTTCCTCATTCCTCCCTCATGGCCAACCATGTCATTTATCACTAAATTCAAAGTCTTGTCATCCATGGCCTGGGATAGTTGATGTAACTTACCAACTTGTTTTCTCACTGAAAACTTGAGCTACCTCGAGTATATGTTTGTTTTAAAGATGTAGCCATCCTGATCTTTGTAAAATAGAAATCCACTCAGAGCCCTCCCCTTCTGAATGTTTCTTGGATCCCTTTGCCATGCTCTATAGGTTCTTTGTATGCCTTCTGCTCCAGCCGCCCTGTGCTGTTTACTGATCTCTAAATATGTTTCTCTGAGGATATGTCCTTAATCTAAAACAGCCATCCCTTTCTCAGTAATGTCATCAGGAAAATCCCTACTCATTGCTTAAGTTTTGCTTTCAACACTCCTGCCTGGGAGAAGTCTTCCCCAGCTCATTCTGACAGAATGAAGAGGCCCTTGTCCTTTCACACGGGCATAGCAGACTCTGTGTTGCTTGTCGCTTTTAACCTGGAATTGCTGTTATTATTACTACTAATTACAAAGCACTTATTAAAGCCCAAACATTGGACTAAGTACTACATATCTTTATGCACATTGCATTATTGAATTGTCACAATAACCCAGTGAGGTATGTCTTTTCAGTATCCCCCGATTCTGGGTCAAGCAAAGCTAAGGGGATTTCCCAAAATTAAACGATCAGTTGATCAAGCCAGGAAATGAATGGAAGTCAGTGTACTTAAAGTTATATTTTGAGCTGTTTTGTAATTCTGCCTTTCCTACCAGACTGAGTCCTTGACAATAGGGACAATGTAACATGTATCATCAATCTCCAGCCTAACAGAATGCCTAACATATAACACGTGCTTCATGAATATTTGTTGAATAAATGAATTAAATGCCTATCAAGTTATGGTAGAATATGTTTTTTAGAATAATAACTGAGCAAGAAAGTAATTCACTCAGTTAGAATAAGTTTAATTATGATAAATGCCACCTGTTACTAAGATATATTTTGTTCTCTGACTACTTAAGAATCTTGCTGAGGGAGCTGCCTTCTGAGCACCGTAGTAGCAGTTTTCATGTGCAAAGATTGTGAAGGCAAAGTGTTAGGTGATTATTTATTCTGACAAGATTATCAGGCCGAGGGGATCCCAGGCCAACCTGCTACTCTAAGCTCTGTGCTTTCACATTCTCACTTCCGAGTAGTATCAGGAGTAGCTTGAGTAGAGTTTACGTTTCCTCCTGTTGCTGTTTTGTGAAACTAATGGTCTGGAGTCAGTGTGACAAAAACAACTGAAGCACAAATGCTGTTTTCCCATCTTGATTTTTTGAAAGAAAATCCTTAAAACTGGTGTTCAGAGCCAATTTTATAAGCAGGCACTTTGGAGGGATTCCAGTGGTCCTCGTCTCAAGGTGCTTGTTGACTACTAACTAGTAACACGTACGTTCAGACATCTATTTACTGTGCAAAACATGATGTCAAGGTCAGAATTGCTAAGAGAACCCTGAGGAGGGAGTGATGACTTCTGATAAGAGAGAAAGGGGACTTGCTATCATGGGAGGCACCTGATCTGTGTCCTGAAAATGCAAGACTTAGTAGGTGAAGGGCAGGTGAGAATGGCTCCCTTAGAGAACCACACCATATCTACATAAAAGCAAGAGGGTTCAGGGAGAGGAACGAGAGATGATTCGAGCGTAGGTGAAATGTAAAGAAATTTGATAGGAAGAATACGGGCATTGGTGCTAATGAAGAAGTGGATGGAATATATGTATATATATATATATATATATATATATATATATACACACACACACATATATATTACAATCACCAAGAGGCAATATACATGGTATACAAAATGCAGTGATTTTCAAGATAGAATATAAACTTACATATTCATTGGTAACTTACTGTGAAATCTAAATATTCAGAATCAGATTTTTCTGAATCATCGTTAATGTACAGCAGCAATCAGTGTACAAAACATAAGGTGAACTGTTCAAACTATTTTGTATGGCAGATTTTAAAAAAGTTTTTTTCTCCCTCACCCTATCTATTCTTTAAAATCATAACACTACACCCCTTGTAGTTGTGTTACTGATCAAGTTACCATATCTTAGTCTCCATTTATATCTGTGTAAAAGCAGTATACAGTTGCTTACTTGTTGACTTCTTTGTTGTTGTTAATATACACTTGAAGTGTGAGGAAGGTCATAATTTTTATAAAATTTATTCACATTATTTTTTGGGAACTTAGTATCTTAGGATTCCAATATTTTGGAAAACATAATAAAGAGTTCCTTCTCTTCACACTGTTAAATTTCAATCCTTCAGCCTTTGCCTTGCACTCTCCCTCCATTCACCTGTCCCCAGTGTCTTCTCCTCCACGTACACAGTATACAGTGAGGCTGGAAGAACCATTATTGCAAGCTGACTGAGCTCCCAGCAGTGGTAATAAAATCCACCAGGTCACTGCAGGGCAGAACAAGGAGGGAGTGGCCAGCACTGTTTTGCCCAATATAGTTGCTACTAGCCACATGTGGCTGTTTAAATTTAAATTAATGAAAATCAAATGAATGAAAATTCTTTACTTCTAGCCACATTTCAAGTGTTCAGTAGCTACAGTTATCAGCTCAGGTTTATAGAGCATTTCCATCACTGCAGAAAGTTCTCTTGGACAACGTTGGACTCTAATGTTAGATCTGAGTATAATACTAAGTTGTTAAATAATTGTCGATTGATTATTCTCTCTGGGCCTCCTTTTTTTTATGTAACATTATGATAAACACAATAACACTGGCTTTCCCTACCTGAGGGAGCATACAAAGAAACGTTAGCTAAAAACCTTTTCTAACATTGTGTTAAAAATCACTATAAAGTGTCACATGTCACTGTATTATTTTGGGGGGCTCATGTTTTGATGGTGGGGATTTCCATCCTGCAGTAATTTTTTTTAGGTCTGCATCATTATATCCCAGGTGGAACATTTTGGGGACTGTTAATATGGAGGATACCAACACCGTTTACTATTGTGCTTTCTTCAGTCTTCATTTGGGAGGGAAAATCATTTAAACTATGGACTCACATGCAACATTGGATGAAACAGCTCAGAAATGCCCAGAATGTGAATCTAACTCTAATGAAAGTTGAACAGCATGTTGATAGCTATTCTTCGAATAGTAATTTTGTCTACAGCACTTAAAATCTAAAAGACAATTAACATGAAAAATAATGTGTTTCTTTCAGTGATGTTTACATAAGTCTTGGTTCCATGACATGCCCATTTAGGTGAAATGTTTGTCTTGAATCCTTGTAAGGCAGGATGCTACATTACAAAGGTCATAAGCAAATGGCTGTTGAAATATCTTTAGCAGCATAAAACATTTAATTATATGATTTTCTGCCTCACTGTGAATTAACTTTTTATTAACTTTTCCTTCTCCATAAAATGACATTTTGTATTTTTTAAATGAGTTGTGTGATTAACTGCCATGGATATTGGGATCAAATTATTCTGTTGATAGTGCACTTGCCTAATAGAGACTGGCTGTCTAGTATTTATTCAGGGGACAGAACACCCCACAGAGTCTGACATTGATGCCCATGGGGACAGGGAAGCTCATGAAGGTGTAGGCTTGTGTCGTCAATGGCTTATAAGGGGTCAGGATATGTGACTTTAACGGACCCTCAGAGTTTATATAGTCAGGTTATAGTTCTCTTGAACACACCTTCTTGTACTCCTTTAAAGATACTATCTGAATGAAGAAAAATATAAAATAGGCTTCTGCAATGTAAAGAAACATGATCCTTCTCAAGTTCTCATTCGAAGAACCCATTTGTGCCAGATTATATGCTTGGAGCTTTTGATCTACTTGGAGAGACGTGTGTGTGTGTGTGTGTGTGTGTGTGTGTGTGTGTGTGTGTGTGTGTTTACATCACAGTGAAGGTATTTATTTAAAAACTAGAGTGTTGATGTGTCTTGATCCCTCCTCTTTTCTCATAGCCCTCATCAGTAAACTGGGGCCCTTAAAAACTACAAGGTACTATAATGGACTGGAATTAATTTTATTTGTAATATCAAGGTTTTTATGTTATTGTCTTAACAACATGAGAAGTGGTAATTCAGAAACCTGGGTGCTTTCTTCAACCACTATTCATGTTACTGATTACGGTAAAGACAATTTAAGATTATAGGCAGTTTGGAAAAAGGAAGGAAAAAGAATAATCCATAGTCCCACGCCTCAAATATGGTTATGGTGGCCACTACATTTTTATTTTCCTTTTCATCGTCTCCCTATTCATTTTAGAAGATTTTTACAGATAAAAACAATCATGGGATAGCAGATGGAAATAGGTATCTACTCCCTTTTGTTTTTATTCTCACATAAGAAATGGAAACACTTGCTTAAGATTGAAGATAAATTGTTCTGATGTTTTAAAAAAGATATCCATTGTCTTATTTTTCTCTAGACACCCTCATTGATAGGACAGTAGACATTCTGACAGCTTCTGAGCCCTTGTGACATTCCACGATAGAAATGTTGGTGATAAAGAGCTCTCTTGCCAGTGAACCCTTTCCCAGGTACTGAGAGATTGAGAGGAAACAGTTGACTAAGTTGATGATAGTTTTTTTGTCCGTTTTGGGATATGAATTTTGCATTAGAGCATTAACGTGTTTATTCAACCATTCAACCAATATTTGTTGAGTGCCTAGGATATACCATTTACCATACAATTCACCGGCAATCGAATGGTGAGAAAGGGAGAAAATGTCTGCTCTTGTGCAGCCTCTAGGCTTGTGTATGAGACATACAATTAAACGAGCAGTTACAATCCAGTGAAACCAATGTCATTGCAGTGAAAATAGCTTTTAGTGCATATTAAAAAATCTAGGAGGTCAGAAAAGCCTTTGGTGAAGAAACTTAAAGGATGAATAGTTTTTCAGGGAAGGAGTAAATACTGGTGTTCCAGAGAAAGAGAGAGAGAAGATAGTGTGCATGAGCTTAGAGAAAAAGCAGAGAGCATGGTGGTGTGTGGTGAAGGAGAGAGAGATTTTTCTGAAAGCTAACACTGACGTTGGCAAGGGCATCACTCCAAAGGCCCTCCTGTGCAACCTAGACCACCTTATGAAAAAGTCTGTGCAGAGAAAGTTGGGGAAAGCTCAGCGAGTTTTAAGGAAGTGCGTGGCGGGGAGAGAATTGCATTTTAGAAAGATCACTCTGCCAGAAGTACAGAGTAATCAAAACTAAAGGGACTGAATGCACCCCTGTGTTTGAGAGATAATATACAATTTGTTTAACAATGTATACATACATAACACATACGCACATGTAAATGCAGACATAGATCTAGGCCAGAATCAGTAATCAGTAATCATATGGCACTTGTTTATTGGGCATTTAACATGTGCCAACAGTTGCACATAGAATGTCTTATTCTCCCCAAATCCCTGTGGTATAGATATTATTATTTATAATTCAGAGAAAACTCAGGCTCAGAAGGGATCAGCAAGTTGCCTGGACCTCTCTATCACCAGAAAGCCCATATTGTGTCTACCATACTGTGCTCCTTTGTTATTTAACCAAGAGAACTGATATGGACCATTGTTGAGGTTTGATAGACTGAAAAAGCAAACTCAGATTGAGTCAGTTGTCACCTCCTGACATATAAAGAGAGGTTGTCAACTAGCCAAATGACTGAGATCTGAAGTTTAACCCATTCTGCTTCCAGGGAGGCCTGCAGTTCCCCAGAAGGTAAAAGTTCTTGTCCTTTAACTTCCCATGCCTCTCAAAAGCTAATTTTTCAATATCCCAATTAGCCCACAGATAATTTCCTTACATTCCAACCTTGGCTCTTACCTCACAGTTCTTCAATAAAACATTTGAAAGCTAAGACTGTTCTAGAAATGGAACTGATCCTGGAAATGTTAACCACTCTCTTTCTTGTTTGAATTCAACAATTTTGCCTACAAAGCAGAAGAGAAATAGACATGAATCTGTTTTTATTGGTTTAAAAAATTAGACAACCTCCCTCTCTCTGTGTCTGTCTCTGTCTCTGTCTCTCTTCCACACACACACACACACACACACACACACACACACACACCCCTGCCATTTAAGGAAGAGAAATTATGAAGCAGAAATTTGTAGACAGACTTTCTCTAATAAATATATTTTCTAGCTTCAGTCCTGGATCTTTGCCAACACTGGAGGTATCAAATAACTGGAATGTCATTTATGTGTCCCTTTGTACATTTAAGACATTTCCAACTTCTCTCCCTATGAGCATCTCCTTTGATCCCATCAATAAACCTGTGAATTCACTGAAATTCGGACTTGGGAGGTGAAAATTCTGTTCAATGATCACAATAAAATTGGTTTGGCTACAAAATAGCTTTTAGCTTTGTACTCTCAAAGAAAATAATGCCCAAAGAAGAGTTTTCTTGTAGTATGGGAAGATGGCATTTTGTACTCTCTGCCCTGAAACCCTGATAGCTTTTCTTAGTATTTGTCTAATTTTTTAGTCTTGCATTTCTATTTGCCTTACCATTCTAACAGTAGACTGCCCCATGCCAAAGGATATCACTTCATAAATACTTGTTACTTCATAAAAATACTTGTATTGTTTTTAATAGTCTGTAACTCATTTCCTAGTTCCTCATTTTTTCCCTTACAGTTAATATGTTTACTGCTGAAAATTTAGAAGGTATTTCTAGGTAAAAAAAAATTTAAAAATTCTCCAGAGATAATTTTGCTGCTTTCTCTCTCTTGTGGACTTTCTCTCTCTGTATGTGGTTGCATATTATACACAAACATGCATTTCTCATATACATATATATATATATATATATAAGAGAGAGATGTGTGTGTATATATAGATGTATATATATGTATATATATACACATCTCTCTCTCTCTCTCTCTCTCTCTATATATATATATATATATATATATATATAATATCACATGTCTCTTAATATGTTCTTCTTATAAATATTTTCAGTTATTTTTTTCAATTTCCAATGAAACATAGATTCAAATGAATTACTACTATGTGCCGGGAATTTGACTAAACTCAATTCTAGAGTTGTAATGAGAAAGAGTAGTTGTTCCTAATGGTGTCTAATAGATAACAGATAAAATATTGAATCATAAGTGATATGTAAAGCATTTTAAGCTTCCAAAATATTTTTTCTGATGATTATATATTCTATGTGTATTAGATATATATATTTGCTATCTTAAAAATGTTGCAGTGACTATATCCTTATAGATTACTCTGTAATACATCTATATTTACTTGATTTGATTTTTCTTTTTACTTAGACTTTATTTTTTAGAGCAGTTTCAAGTTTAAAGAAAAATGGAGTGGAAAGTTCAGAGAGTTCCCATATAACCCTTTGTGTTCTTAAACATTAGGATAACAACTTGTGTTAGTATGGTGTATTCCTCACAATGGGTGTATCAGTCTTGACACATTATTATCCACTAAAATCCATAGTTATAATAGGGTTCACTCCTTGTGTTCTGCAGTTAAGTTGTTCTGACAAAAACATAAAGTCTTTATTTGCGTAAGTATTCATTTTACAGATAAGTTTCACTTCTCTGGAAAGTTCCTGTGTTCTACTCGTTTTTCCCCCACTGGATATTTATTTTAAAATAATATATTCCAAAGGTTTCCTTAAGCTTATCCTTAAGTTTCTTTAAACTGAAAGTCTTTGCCTTATTATATTTATATTTGGTATCTTATAATAACTAACTGATACTTCATAAACTGTCCATATTACATTGCCTCAGGCTCAGTCATTGATCTGTTCAATTACTTCACATATATTTTTCAAATAGGGTAATATTTCATGACTATACTTTTCATGGTAAAATTTGTTCATTCAACAAATATTTAGTTGGTGTGCCTACTGTATTTCAAAACTGGGATGCAAACTGGAATGTAATGGAAATTGAGTTGAGCAAAGCATTTCCCACATAGAGTTTACAGTCATGGAAGAAACACAGTGAACCAGCAGTTACAACACAGTGTAATGATTATATTGATAGAAGAAACTCAAAACTAAAGGAGCGCAAAGGTAGAAAAAGCACAACACCGAAGGGAAAACAATTGGAAGAGTGTGAGTTCATGGATGAAAGAAGGTGAGTTCCCTCTAGATGGCACTCAGATTTAAATTGGGGTCTTATGGCTTGCTCACTGTATTTATTATAAACCCTAACTTTAGTGGCCAGAAGTTGCTCATACATCTTATCAGGGTAGCTTCCAGGGACAGCCAGGAAATCAGGTATCTGCTTATCAGTCATCAATCCAGATAGTAAAGATGGAGCAAAGCAACTTGATTGTGAGACCGTTGTTTTGTTGGAAACTGCATAGTGCCATTCCAGATATAAAACGGGAAGGGACATTTTTTATGGGGCATTGCATGCCCCAATTGAAGGCAATCCTTCTTATTTGCTTCCTTTTCACTTTATTTGCTCTTGCCTTTATTACTCTTCTTTCTTCTTTGTATTATATTACTTTGGTCCAAATCTCATTTCCCCTTTTATTGTGCTCTTTGAATGATTTCCATGATTGACTTTATCTGTTTGAGATCTGATATTTTGCACATAGTAAGAGATCGGTAACTATTTCTTGAATTCATATTTTCTTTTGTAAATGAGCCTGGTCCTAAGAGTGATAATCAAAAAAAGGGTGCATGTTAGCTGGGCAGGGTGTCAGGGAAAAACGTATCTGCTCCATGTGGTGGTAGAGACTCAAAACTTCAAGGAACTTTATGAGATCTTCCTTGGACTCTGTGTCCAGCCAGGTTCTATCTAAGTTAACAAAGAAACACAATGCTTTCCCCTGTGTTGGAAATTTTATGAATATGTAATTCATGAAAGAAGGAGAGAATTACTACGGTCTCATTTTTTACTGCCATGGGTAAAATTGTGTTTCTAGCCAACAGAGAATTGTGTAAACTGGAAGCAGCACATCACCTTAACCAAAGCACTAAAAGTGTACCATCTGTCCTTTCTGAACCACACTGGGAGCTTAATGAAAGAAACCTGCATCTAACTGAAACTGGTTTGAATACCAATTCCTAATTCATTAATTGAGGAATAAAGTTCCTAATGCTTTGGACAACTAATACAGGAACTCAAATGTCTGTTTATGCAAGTAATTTTAAAAATTAAAAAAAATGTGGCCGTTTCCTTCTTTTCTTTATTTTTAGAAAGGGACTCTTATATAGAAGGGCAAAACATAAAACAGGTAAAAGTGAGATTGCTCTGGCCAAGATGGAGTTGAGTTGTCCAAAGCCCCCTCCTTTCTCTCCTACCTGCTCTTTGGGCCTTCCTTCTTTTTTCTACTCTCCCAGTCACCTCTGATTTCCATGGAACTAAGGTTTCTGCCAATCACACTTAAAAGCCAGAGGCTGTACAATCCAATTTTCTAGTGTTGGCTCCAGAGCTTAGCCCTTAAAATCACAGTTGTTTCCCAGGAACATCTTCACACTCACACAAAATTTTGATATTATTATTGGTAGTTTGGGGAAAGAAGACAGGAGTGAGGTATTATATGTACATCAGAATGTTCAGTTATTGCTTTCTCCTTAACTCTGAACAAGGTTGTTCAGTAAGAGGAGGGGAGCCCTGGTGATTCCCCCTCTACCCGTAAAAGCAGATCTTTCCCTGTGTTACTGATAGATGATATTAGTCTATTAATCAACCAAATTACACCAAGAACAGAGAGTGTAGTCAGCAAAGGCTTAAAAACCAGAGATAATGTTGGAAAGTTACACCAGACCTTTGAATGATGAGTTCACCAGGTAGAATGTGGAAGGGATACTAGGAAAAGGGAATAGCAATTGCTAGGGCACACAAGGGACAAGAGCACATTCTGTGTGGCTGCACCTCCACAGCCTGCATTGCTAAGCGCCGGAGTGGACTCGGGAGGCGAGGCGTGTGAGGGACTGTTGTCCTAATCAGGAGTTTGTGTCTGCCTCTGCATGGGAATAAATAGGATTTGGGGGAAAGCTGTTTAAAGTTGCTTAGCCAGTAGGAATTCAGCAAACATTTTCAGCAGGAAAAAACAAACAAGCTGAAAATAGGGAGTCATCAACTTTAATGGGCAAAAACATCAAAATAATAATGCAGGAGGTAGGATAAAATGAGAAAACTGTTTAAGTCACACATGAGGTTTTAGAAGTGATATAGTAAAAGGGATTTTTTTTTTCATAATTCTAGCTATAACCTTTCATTTAACTATCTTGTGAAAACTTTTCTTGATCATGTGTTTCCTATTTCTCTAAAACAATACAAGGGGTGCCTGGGTGGCTCAGTTGATTAATCATCTGATTCTTATTTTGGCTCAGGTCATGATCTCACAGTTTGTGAGATTGAGCCCTGCAAGCCCTGTGTCAGGTTCTACCCTGACAGTGAGGAGTCTGCTTGGGATTCTCTCTCTCCCTTTCTCTGCCCCTCCCCACTTGCACACTCTCTCTCCCTCTCAAAATAAATAAATAAACATTTTTAAAAATTCAATATATTCGATCGATTTTAAAAGCCAAAGAGGTCTTTACTGATAGAGTTGTTGGGTTCCTCAGTGAGTCTACCTCGGCAGACTTGCCCCGTAGGTAAACATTCTCACCCTGATTAAAGCACAAGAAATAATAAAAGCAGTTAGATTAAGAATGCTCCAAGTGATAACTGAGTGATTTCACTGACTGGTATTCTGTTAGTTGTGTGAATGTATGTTCTCATTTTCTCCCAGTGCCCTGTAGGGAAGCCAGATTGAATAACTAACTAATGCAATAATAACAATAATTTTTGAAAAGGTCATAACCATTTGCTTCCTAAAATAATTGATTACTTTGTTGCATGGACAGATCTAGAATATGTGACAAAGAAAATTTAAGGATGCCATTATACATACATTTGGTGTTTGCATTTAGTTAAATGATAATTTACAAATTCTAAGCATCCTAGTGAATTGAAGTCTTTGTTTTTAACTCTTGGTAATTCAGTGCATTTTCTACCTGGAATTTGAGTCAAAATGGCTAACGAGAATTGTAAAATTATTAGGGTAGAAGTGCAGCTACAAGCCACACACTTATTATTTAAAAATAAAGGAATAATTAAGCAATTATTTTATTTTCCTGCCCTGACCCAAACACACACACACACACACACACACACACCACACACACGTGCACATACAGATGTACACAACTTGATTATATTTTTTCCCACTTGTAAACCTTCACCAATTCTCTATCACCCAAAATCTTGACTAGAAGATCCTTTCTAATCTGGCCTCTCCCTATCTTTCCATCTTCAAGTTTAGCCTCTGTGTCTCTGCATCCTTTGTACCTATCAAAGTAAACTTCTCACTCAGCTTATCACAAGACAAGGCTATAAGAATGAAACAACCCCCTTCTAAAAAAGCCTTTTCAAGGCCCTGGGGTGGCTCAGTCAGTTGAGTGTCCGACTCTTCATTTCAGCTCAGGTTATGATCCCAGGGTTGTGGGGTGGAGCCCTGTGTCAGGCTCCACACTGAGTATGGAGCCTGCTTAAATTTCTCTCCCTCTCTCTCTCTTTCTTTCTCCCCTCCCCTGCTCTCTCTTGTGTGCTCTATCTAAAAAAATATTTTTAAAAATTAAAAAAAAAGCCTTTTGATGAGGTTAGTAGCAGTGACCAATTTAACCTTGACTATGGAGCTCAAATGTATCATTCTTTAGGTCAAAAATTTAAGAATATCAATTCTCTGTCCAAAACGATTGAAGTGCCACACATTTGACATTGGTTATTCATAGTTATGATTCACAACAACCTCTTGAGGTGAGTTTTATCTCTATTTTAGAGAAATCAGAGGCCCAATACAAGTGATGGTGTGTGACCAAAGTTACAATCAGATCTATCAGTACCTATTATATTTCTATTACATTAAACTACTTTCTATGAGGGCTAAAGGAGAGGGGGAAGTCCCACAGGGCAGTCAGAGTTCTCACTTGGAAGCCTTGTGCAACATCATTAATTGATAAAGAAATCATAAGAGAATGAAAGTTTTCATGGGAAGAATATAAACTTTGTTCTTATTTTGAAATGTTATCAGTCAGCAATAACAATATATTGAGATGGATGTGTACAAGAGAAAATTAGCCATACATAGTCAGACTTAGACTTGAAAATTTCTGAATTAGCAGTATTTATTTCATTATATATAGAGACTGAGAGTGAGAGAGTGGGAGAGAGAGGCAGAGGGGGACAGAGAGAATCTTAAGTAGGCTGCATGCTTAGCACAGAGCCCAACATGGGACTTGATCCCACAACCCTGGGATCATGACCTAAGCCGAAATCAAGAGTCAGATGCTCAACTGACTGGGCCACCCAGGCACCCCAGGAATATTTACATGGGAGAAGAAATGGTGGGCATGGATGAGATTACCAAATTGCTGCTAAATCTGAGGCTAATGTATAAAAGGGAAACTTAGATTTATTTTATGATGATTTCTAGTTGTCTGGAGAAATTTTAACAGAGTCTAATTTTCACAACTGAGAGTTAGTTTTGATTAAATGACTACTATAAATTTAAAAACTGTACAGAGCTCAAAATTTATTGCCTAATATGTGAGAAAAGAGATAATATTGGTCATAGAGTTCAGGAGTTCTTTACTAACGACACCTATGAGAAGCTGTTAAAGTGTATCAGTTAATCTCTCTAAACCTTAGAGTAATACCAGCTATTAATAACAACAGCAGTAATGTACTCAGATGGGGCCATTTGCCCCTTGCTTCCTAGGGAGTTGTAAGGATTCAAGAAATGGTTCCACGTTAATGGAGCCTTGCTTGCATGGTACATATATTGCTTTAAAATTTTTGGCATGGGCCTCTACATTACATCCTGCAGTTGTTGCAATGAAAAATGAGAGAACTGGGACATCACAGATGTTGAAACCTATTTGTTGAGGTACTGGTAAAGCAAATGCAATATTATAACCATCAATTAAACCCAAAGCATCAAAGTAATTTCAAAGTTCAGCACTGACTGTCACACTGGTTTTGAATTTTAACACTGTCATTTTAAAGAAAGATGAGAAATCAATGTCATCAGGTCTTCGAATAGAAGATCTTGTATTGTGTTAGGCTGAGAAGTCATTCTGTAGGGCAACAGAAGCCCTGAGAGTGGGTTACATATGTGAGCAACCTGCTCAGACTTAACTTATGGAAAGTGTAACTCCGAGAGAACCATTGAGGGCCATCAGAGACTGGTGGGGGGTGGAGAGAGGGGCTGCTGCAGGTAACACGGTTCTCATTCGAGAAGGAAATAGGTAATGGGTGCATTAATCTGGGACTCAGGATGAACTGCAATTGTTCAGTGTCTCTAGCTTTTCTTTTCATTATAAAACAAACTAAAGGTTGAAAGAATGGTGCAATGCATACTCATGTATCTCTCACCAAATTCGCCATCGGTAAACATCTCATACTGAACTTCCCTTTTGCTGAACCATTTGAAAACAAGCTGCAGATGTCATAACATTTCACTCACAAATACCTCAGTATGCATATTTCAAGAATGAGCCACTTCTCTGGCAGAGCTTCAGCACCGTGACAATACCTAAGAAAGTCAACACGAATTCAGTAACATCACCAATACACAGCCCGTACAGATTACCCCAGTTGTCTAAAAAAATGTCCCTTATGGCTATATTTTGTCTTTGTATTTGTGTGTTTTGTTTTTATATATTATATCCAACCAATATTCATAGAGTCACATTATTTCTTCTTGGTGTCTCTTCATCAAGCAACAGTCTCTTTCACTTGCATGGTTTTTCATCTCATTGAATTATTTGAAAGTCAGGGTCAATTCTTCCAAATACCACACAGTCCCCATTTGTCTGACACTCTCCTCCTGGCTAAACTTAAGGCAAACATTTCAGGCAAGACCACCCTATTGGTGGTAGTGTAGGTCTCTCACAGCATCACATCACATGCACACTGTTACTTGGTTAAGACTAAAACCATGAGATAGTCTCCATTGTAAAGGTATCTTTCCACTTTATAAAATTAAAATGGATACTGTGTTTCCCAATAGTAACTCAGTCTATGGTTTAATGATCTTCTCTAAGTCAATTATTATGACAGTGGTTCTGTATTTGTAGATGCGATTTTTCTGTAAAAGAGCTTCCCTTCCCTTCCCTTCCCTTCCCTTCCCTTCCCTTCCCTTCCCTTCCCTTCCCTTCCCTTCCCTTCCTTTCCCTTCCCGCCTCCTCTCCCTTTCCACCCCTTCCCCTCCCCTCCTCTCCTGTCCCCTCTTCTGTTTTCTATTTTCTCTTCTCTTTCTGTCTCTGCCCATTTCCTTCTCTTATTGTTATGTGCACATGGTTCCTCTCCTTCCTTTTTTTTTTAATTTAAATGTGTTACGTTCCATTAACATCATCATTCTTTTCTGATGTACAGTTTGTTCCAATTTTGTTACTGGGATCTCCTTTAAACTGGCATCTGTGTTCTTTTGTACTGTCCCCATTAGGCTTTTAACATCTCCTTATTTTCTGGCACAACAAGGTGTTCCAGGCTCACCTTGTACTCTTTCTGCCCCAGACTGGAATCAGCCATTTCTCCAAGAAGCTCTGGTTCTTATTATTAGACAATGCTAATTAGGAACAAAAATCTAAATTCTGAAGGTTCATTGCCTCTGGTATGTCATTACTTCTTGGCCCTTTCAGGGGATTTAGTTAGGAAGAAAAATGCATGTGTATGTGAGATCATGTGTGAGTAGATTCATACTGGTGGTTCACACTGAAATACAGTCCTACAGTGTTCTTTCTCACTTCTTCTCTCTGATACCTTTTTGAGTTTATTCTGAGACAGAAAGAGACAGAGCAGGGGTGGGGAAGGGAAAGAGAGAAGAGAGAGAGAGAATCCCAGGCAGGCTCTCCACTGTCAGCACAGAGCCCAACGTGGGGCTCCAATTCATGAACCTGAGCTGAAATAAAAAGTCAGATGCTTAATCCATGAGCCACCCAGGCACCAACCCTCTCTATATTTGTATTTCTCTTCTCCTATAGTGAATTATCTTGCTTCCCCCAAAATATCCATATTTATTTGTCTCTTCAATCCCAGAATGTGTCCAAAGTAGTTTCTTTATTGTACCACCAAGATCACTACAAGTAAATCATCTAAATAAAGTTTGAGATTGTTTTTAGTTCTTTTTATTCTTAAGCTATATTGTACATTGGTTTTACAGTAAAAATACTGTGTTTAGGATTACTTGAATTAATTTTTTCCTGGTGTGAATATTTTAGCAATTTTTCATGGAATCAAAATTACTTTTTTCTGGTTTTATTCACTTCCAGAGTTTTTTTTCCTTTTGTATTTGTTATATTTTTGAATAATTAATCCATTTCTGTTTCTTGAAAGTTAAAACTATATGAGGTAATAAACTTAGGGAAATCTTTTTTCAACGTTATTTTTATCAAAAAGTCTCCTTTGACCCAAGACAATGAAGTAAAAAAAAAAATGTTGACTATCTGTTGAAGCTGAAATGCTTTTAAAAGTTCTTCCAAAAAGATACAAACCTAAAATGAGATCACAGTATGTGGGGTGATTTCAGATTAGGAAAAAAAGGGCCACTTAAGTAATGTTGCAGATTGAAGCTAAAGCACAAAGAAGAAAGAAAACTACAATTGGTTTATTTTGGAGAATTTTGATGTGTGTCAGCTAAGCCTGGGCCACTTATAGGTCCCATGCTGGTGTATCTGGATGGGTTGATCTAATGTTGTTAAGAAGCTCCAAGTTTAGAACTAGGCCACTCAGCTCTGAGAGAAATCACTAAACCTCATTTAATGATATTCGACCAAGTCTACAATCTGGCTTCTTCTCTTTCTGCGTTTCAACTCTTCATGACATCTTTGCTCTGTCTGCTACAGCCACCCCAACTCATGCGCAGTCCCTTGCACACACGCTTTTGTCATTTCTGTATTTTTGCACATTGGTTGGAATGCCCCTCCTCTGGAGTACTTTTCACCTGGAAGCTACTACTTCTAAATACAAGTCTTTATGTAGACATTAGATATTATGTTTCCTTCCTGTCCCTCAACATTTGTTTATCCATTACCTACTAAATGTTAGGAGAGCTCATAGTATTTCACCAAATATACATACACTCTCAATTATTCCAATCTGGCTTTGTGTTTGCTTTATCTGTTCTAAACTGTGAGCTCCTTGAGGGCCAGCCTCAGGGGCCCAGCACAATGCCTAACACATAGGGGTGTCCAGTAGATGTTTGCTAAAGACCAAGTGAGAATTACCAAAGAGGAAGGATCATGATTTCTTCCTTTGTAGCGCTCATGTGGAGATAAAATATGCACACAAACTACAACTTTTAAAAGCTATTAGCTTCTACTGTCCTTTGATCATTTTGTCCTGTTTTTTCCCTAGTGCTAGGATTATTTTCCCTAGTCTCTAGGATAATATTGGTATATCTTGTTCGTCTGAGCTTCATGAAAATGCAATTAATGTAGGCAAGCTTGGCTATTTGATTTCAAAATTAATTGTTTTGTATTGTAAAGATACTATTTTAAGGTAGGTACACCTGGAACCCAAGTTGTAATGATAAAAACAGAGCAAAACACAATTGAGTAAACAATTCAGATCTTACAAGTGATATTGGGGAATGAAATCAGAATATATGTTGTGGTGATCTCAAGAGGAGAGAAATTATTTCAGATGTGCCAGAATAAAAAGGGATTCTTGAGTCATCCACAGATGAATTAGTCATCAACTAAAAATATAGAATATGCAAGAAAAAATATTGCAGAAGATGAAAAATAGAGCAATTATGTATTTGAAATATAGCACAATCAAGAACTTTTTAGGCAAATATCAGGGCAGCAAGCACAGTACAAATACACAGGTATGGGGATAAAAGAGAATATGGACTATCATCCATCCTGGAACACGGAAGTGGTCTGTTTTCAAGAAGCAACACTAACATAACTTAGAAAATCTAAAACAAATGTAAATTTTACATATTTGATCCCAAAACATGCAGATTTAAAAATATAACCAAATGTTACTGTTGCATTCAAATGATTAACCTGTCTTTACTTAAACACCATTATGGTGGAGGTGCAATATGAAGACAGTAAGTCAATGCAGAATGTTTTGTACAGAGGTACTTGAGCATCAGAAAAACTGAATTTGGTTCTACCACTTACTGAATGAGCAACTTTAGACAAATTACATGACTTCTCTAAGGCACAGTTCGTTCTTTAAAAAAAAAAAATAAAGGCACAGTAATAATTACCTCAAAAGATTATTGTGTGGATTAAATTAGAAAATATGTGAAAAACATTAGCACAAGGCTTCAAATATAATACATATTCAATAATCCTTTTTTTTTCTTATTGAAGATCAGGCTTTTTCTCTTAATTTTTTGAATAATGGATGTTCAGCTCTTCAAAGATGAAAATATTAAAAGATTTCTTCACCTTTTAAATAACAATATATTTTCAAAAAACAAAACAACATATTCCATACTCTGCAGTCTTCCTAACCTGCATAAAAAGTACAAAAAAGAATATTTTCTTATCCATAAGACTCATTGTTATGATCATTTGTTAATCACATTTTGTTTTAAGACGACCATGTTTTCTAAAGTTTTTAAATCATTACAACTATTTGCCTCTTTTGTAAATGACACTATGTCATGTACGGTTTTATGTCTTCTTTTTTTTTTAATTTAAAAAGAGCATGCACAGGTGGGGGGGGGGAGAGAGAGAGAGAGAGAGAGAGAGAGAGAGAAAAGAGAGAAGAGAGAGGGAGAGAGAATCTTAAATAGGCTCTGTGCTCAGTGTGGAACTCGATCCCATGATCCTGGGAACATGACCTGACCTGAAATCAAGAGTCAGACACTCAACCAATTGAACCACGCAGGGGTGCCCTGTATTACTTCTCTTTTTTGCCCACATAGTCATTGCCTTTTCTAATTGATGGCAGTGTGACTCGGTCACAACCATCTCTTCTAACTTTCTGTTTCTATTCTGAAGTATGCTTGGATTGAGTTTGCTTCAAAATCTGTCTCTAAAATAAGAGGACACATACTGTACATGAATGCCTGAAAGGCTGTCTTAAAAGAGATGCAGAGAGTTCAAGGATTCTGTGGCCTACAATTTGTTTGGAAACCTTTTTTTTTTCCTTCTAGTTATTGAGAGTATATTTTGTTTAATTTGGAGTTTGAGACCTATGAATGCTAGAAAAAGAAACATTACTACAATTGTTTTAATTTGGTTCATTTATTATACTATGGCTCATAAATGGTGATACACAAATTTATATCAGAAAGAGAGCTCTGTTGTCATTGTTTAGAAAATGAGAAATCCATCAATTAGAATTCCATCATTATAAATGACAAAAGGAGAGAATTGTTAAGAAAAGCAAGTGTAAATATTGCTTTATCAAGTCCTCAAATTACTTTCATGTTTTCTTTATTCTACTTAGAGGATATTATTAATAATGTCATTTACTGTTTGATTTTGAGCATCTTGAAAGCAAGCATATATGATAGGTATGATGTTTGGTATGAAAAATCATGAGGACATCCCCACACATTAAGGTCGAGGCCAGTTGGCTTCTTTGTGCTCTAATTAAGCTCAATACTTACTTTCTTTCTTAGAAGGCCCAAATAAACATTCTTTTCTTCAGATGACTTTGAGTATTTTTTTTTACCACTGTCACCAATGTCATTTATTTGTTCCTGTATATAATAAATTATAAGTTATATAGCATGGCGAAGACTGAAACTGCTTTCTTTACTAATCTTCTTTTTAATGTTTATTTTTTATTTTTGAGAGAGAGAACACATGGGGGAGGGGAAGAGAGAGAGGGGGACAGAGGATCTGAAGTGGGCTCTGTGCTGACAGAAGAAAGCTGGATGTGGGCTCGAACTTATGAACCATGAAATCATGACCTGAGCCAAAGTCTGACACTTAACGGACTGAGCCACCCATTCACCCCTTAGTAATCTTGCTTCTAACTTCCCCAACTCCTACTTTCTATACCTCAATTTCTAGAAGAGTCCTGTATGCTGTTAGTGCTCAAAGTGAGTAACATTTAATAAATTGTGCCCAGGCTATAGTCTTCTCTCAATGGTAGGTTTAAATTTTAGTAGTCCAGTTGGTTCAAATGAAATTAATTGAGTGAAGTACCTGGCTCTTTAGGTGCCTTACATCCTGCTAATTTTTTGTGAACAAATTGATTAGTAATACTTCTGTTACCATTCATAATGATTTAAAATTAATAAGTTAAAATATTATGGTGGGGAGTTTTTAATTATGGCTTTAATCTCCATATCCATTGTTATATCTTTTGTATTAAAGTATTTGTTCTTACTGCATATTTTATATAGTTGTCTCAGATTTCCTTGATTGCATGTTAAATGCCATTTTATTTCATATTGTTTTTCATGTTTTCACAACTTTCCTTTCTTTCTTTAACATGGTAGTAAACAGAAGAAAAGTGTGAGAAACAATAATGAGAAAGCTGGATGAGCCACATGTGTCTTACTGTTATTGGCCTTAATAGTCTAGCCTCTCTTTCCTTCAACAAGTGCTTTTATTTATTAAGATTTCACTTATGTTTAAAATAATAATCTAATAATAGTATTCACTGTATATTGACTTCTTGCCAATTCCAGGCACTTGGTTAACAAATTTTCATGTCATTTTTAATCTATGCTATCACCCTGCAGGAAATGTATTATTCAGATGAGCAACTCAAATCTTCAGCAATTTAAATAACTTAATTAACTCATATAGCTACTAGGTGGCTGCAGTGATATTTGAACCTGGACATCCTGAGACTGTTTCCATAACTGCCTGTAGTCTTGATATTTGTATCCATTAATAATCAGCAGTTCCTATTGACTTCTGATAATCAGAAAAAAGGAAATGTGGGATTTACTTGATAGAAGATGTTTAAAAAAAAACATAAAAATAGTTGTAATCTGCATGCCGTCTAAATATTGCCAGAAAACATTAGGATTAATTGGGGCTTATATGTTCCCCAAACATATACTAGTCAGCCAACTCTCTTTCCAGAAATCATAGAATGTATACTTAAAAAAATATAAAGAGTGTAACCAACAGAAAATAATATGAAAACATATGATGTATACTATATATGTAAAGGTTATTCATCCTGTAAAATTTCCTGTAAAATTTCTATTTTATTGGGTTTCTTTGACAAGAATATCTCTTTCCATTAATCCAGTGAAGAAATAAGGCTCAACATGACGACCCATTGTTCTTTAGTATTTTTTTAAGATTATTTATTTATTTATTTAGAGAGAACATGCACAAGTGGGGAATGGGCAGAGAGAGACAGGGAGAGAGAGAATCCCAAAGCAGGTTCCTGCACCATGAGTGCAGAGCCTGATGTGGAGCTCAGACTCACGAATCACCAGATCATGACCTGAGGTAAAGTGGGATGCTTAACTGACTGAGCCACCCAGGTGCCCCTGTCGTTTACTCTTATGAGGTCATCTGGTAATGGAAGAAATTAATGCCCAAACCACACTGATAGCTTGCAGGAACCCTTCCTTATTTATTTGGAAGCATGTTTGCGCATAATGACTACAGAACCACCTTCGAGCTAGGCAAGCATGATTGGTAATTCCTGCTCTATGGCTTTGGAACCATGTAACTTTCCCAGTCTTATTCACTTACTTGCAAGTTGGGAAGTCATTACTTCCAGGTAGCAAGGACTGGATGAGTAACAATTTAAAAATACACAATTATTTCTTGTCATCATCCCTGTCATCTTCTCTCTTCACTATTCCATTCACCCTTGTCATCTTAATCCATTTACTTTATTTTTGTCATCCTCTAAACTGAAAATTGAAAGCCAGCTCACAACAGAGTTCCTTTGGAAGAGAACATGGGGTTGTAGAATAATAAAATCAGAATCTTAATCTCGGCTCTGTCATTTCCTAGGTTGGGACCTTGATGAAGTCACCTAATCTTTCTGTACTTCTGTTTTCTCATTTGTCATATGGGGATATTAATTGTCAGAAAATTATAGTGTTGATGTGAAAATTAGATGAAATTGTTAGCTACAACAAAAGCTAGCACCATGCCTGGCACATACTAGGCCCACAGCAGACAATTGACAGATGTTAATTTGCCCCTTCCCTTTCCTTCACTGGAGCTTTAAATCATAGAATTTTGCAAACTATCTCATGCATTGGTGGTCTGTTTCTGAACACCAGCATTTTTCAGATTTACCTTTCAACTCCTTTTAAAGGAAAACATTCATGTGAAATCCTACCACTGACATATACATTATTTTTACTCAAAATATAAAAGCACTACATTATGAATTAAATACTAGAGTTTATAATGCCCATTCAATTTTAAGTAGAGAGATTTTTAAATAAAATTTAAATTACATTAACATCCAATAAAACTAAAATAAAATCATTACTGTAATATGATTATTGATGTTATTTTTTCTGAAATTAAATCAGGGTGTGCAACATGAGTATAATTCCGAATATGAGTTTGCATTTAGCATTATTCTGTCTCATTGTACGATGTGATGACTCAAGTCTCCTGTCACTTTTCTTTACTTCTGTTAGTCAAATCCTTTATTTTCTACATTGAGTTATGGTACTACTTAATCTCCACTTCATGCGAATAACCGTCTACATACAGTATGCCACTGTTTTGTTTCTTAAAACTACATGGCCAATAAATCGGATGTGGCTCTGGGCACTGAGATGTGCAACAGTATTTGACCCTTAGATTATCATCCAAAAGATAAGAACTATTAACTTTTTGGGGTTATCCTTGACATCAGTTGACAAGGTTTGAAAAATTTATAGACTCCATTATGAGCCCTGTTATCAAAGAATAGCAGATCACTATTTGAAAGATCCTTCCTTATTCAAAGACCAAACAAACAGAAAAAGATGCAAGAACAAAACGAAACCTTTAGTAATTCTTTTGATAACATTATTAAGACAGAAAAAAATGGAGATGAAGCAATTTGGGGCAGTGTGAAATGAGTTTTTTTTTTTTTTCTTTTTTTTCTTTTTGGTTTAGTTTTTAGTCATGTTATAGCAAGCATGATTTTTATGCTGTTAAACCCATTTTTCAAAGAAAAAGGTATAAGTAAGATAAAAACCAGTGTTAAGACTGTAGCCCTAGTAGTCCTTGCCTTTTTTGCTAGTATTTCAGGGTACATTTTTATTTCAGTAGGTCTAGATCTGGTTCACTTTTATATTCCCTTTAATGCCTAGTGTAAGTAATGAATGTTCCAAGCCATTTATTGAAGGAAGAAGTGATTTTAATCTCTGAAGAGCATTTTTAAAAAGGTTTTATTCTTATCTCCCTGGAGCAGAGTAGGCAGCATATATGTAAGGAAATGAATGAATTAAGTAATACTTTTTAATGTAATTTCTGGGTTTTCATGATTTGGGTCTAATGAAAGAGTAAGTAATGGATAGAATTAGGAAAAATGTCAAATGTGACTAGACGATTGTGTGATGGTAGATTGATTTAAGACTCTAAGTAGATCAAACAAGTGAGACTGAATGGAATATATGACATGGAATGATGAATGAGAACATTAATGAAAGTATTTAAATTTTTAGAAGTGAGGGAAAATATCCAAAGAGTAGCATGTCCACGGATTTTGAGAGATGAGAAAATATGAACAGTTGAAAGGCTATTAACATGCAGTTCATCTCTAATACATCCATTTGAAATTTAGCAATGAACAGTGAGACAGGAGAGTCCCAGCCAAAGTAGCAGAGACATTTCCCAAATAGAACTCCAGCTCATGGACTTTGACATCGACATTCATTGCTGTTGTTATTATTTTTTTATTCTTGAGTCTCATTGAGGGCAAAAATGACACATTTCTTTTCCACTGGCAAATAGAAGCATGTGCTTAGCAAAAAGAATTGCTCAGAACATTTGTACTGCACAGCCGAAGTATTTTCTGAAAACCTCCCAGTTTTTCTAGTTTATTAAATGCTACAAAGTAATGTAAAGTTTAAATGTTAATCACTTATGAGTGACCTTTCTGAATTGCCCATTTGGAAGGCTTGTCTGTGAGACAACTTAAAAGAATCTCAAAGAGTGTGTTTATCCAAATAAAATTGATTTGTAAAAAGGTCATCTACATGATTTAGAGACACATGGGTCAAGGCAAGTAGATAAGTAATTGCAAATTAAATGTTAACAGTTTAGGTGGTCTTTAGTGAAAGCCCACTGGCATTTTGGCAACATCAGGTTTTAAAGACTTTTTATCTAATGAATCAACAGGGCTCTGAAACTTCCGTGTAACACTCACTTGTCTAGAGTGCATTTCAATTTGAAGTGAGACAGTATGATTTAAAAATATTGGTAACCTCAGAAAGTATCTAGTGAGTACCAAGTATATATAAAACAAAGAATGATATTTTTTAAACTGAAATATAGTTAACATAGTGTTACATTAGTTTAGGTGTACAACATAGTGAGTTGACAATTCTGTACATTACACTATGCATACCATAAGTATAGTTGCCATTTGTCACCATACAGTATTGTTACAATATCATTGACTGTTTTCCCAATGCTGTACTTTTCATTCTTATGACTTACTTATTTTATAACTGGAATTTTGTACATCTTAATCCCTTTCACCTATTTCACCCAATCCCCACACACTTCACTCATTTAGCAACCACAAGTTTGTTCTCTGTATTTAACAAGGTTCTGTTTCTGTTTTTTTGCTTATATTTTTTTTTTGTTTTGTTATTTTGTAATTGTTTTGTGAGATTCTGTATGTAAGTGAAATTACATGGTATTTTCCTACCTCTGACTTAGTTCACTTAGCATTACATCCTCTAGACCCATCCATGCTGGTGCAAATGACAGTATCTTGTTCTTTTTTATGGCTAGGTAATATTCCACATCCTCAATGGACATGGGTTGCTTCCATGTCTTGGCTATTGTAAATAACACTGTAGTAAACATAGAGATGCATGTATCGTTTCAAATTTGTATTTTCATTTTCTTTGGGTAAATCCCCAGTAGTGGATCATATGGTATTTCTATGGTTAATGTTTTATGGAACCCCCATACTGTTTTCTACAGTGGCTGCATCAATTTACATTCCCACCAACAGTGCACAAGGGTTCCTTTTGCTCCACATGCTCATCAACACTTGTTATTTCTTGTCTTTTTGATACTAGCCATTCTGACAGATGTGAGGTGATATCTCATGTGGTTTTGATTTGCATTTTCCTAATGATGAGTGAAGTTGAGCATCCTTTCATGTGGCCATTGGCTATCTGTATGTGTTCTTTGAAAAAATATCTATTTAGGTCCTCTGCCCATTTTTAATTGGATTATTTGGGGGTTTTTTAGTGTTGTATAAGTCTTTATATGTTTTAGGTACTAACCACTTAACAGATATATGATTTCAAATATCTCCTCCCATTATTGTTTTGTTAATGGTTTCCTTCCTTGCGCTAAAACTTCTTATTTTGATGTAGTCCTAATAGTTTATTTTTGTGTATGGTGTAGGAAAGTGATACAGTTTAATTCTTTCGCATATACCTGTCCAGTTGTCCCAGCACCATTTATTGAAGAGACTGTCTTTTCCCCCCAAGACGTATTTTTGTCTCCATTTCATAGATTAATTGACCATGTAAGTGTGAGTTTATTCCTAGCTTCTCTATCCTTTTCCATTATCTATGTGTCTATTTTTGTGCCAGTACCATATTGTTTGGATTACTAGAGCTTTGTGGCGTATCTTGAAATCTAATATTGTGATACCTCCAGCTTTGTTATTCTTTCTCAAAATTGCTTTGGCTAACAAAGAGTGATTTTTAAATGACTATTATACCATGACCTAAATATAACAACACTTAGCATGTTACTACATGTATAGCTATTCCTCTGATTATTTGGCATACACAGGTATTATAAAATCTATGTAGTATTATTTATATTATATTACATTTTCACTACTAATAGATAAGAACAGTAATAATAACTAAGTGGGATCAAGTGTTCACTATATGCAGTGAACTATGCTGAGCATCACTTATACATATCTTGAACATTTCCATCTCACTAACTGAATGAATATATATACATTATAATTTTAATATCTGCATAGCATGTCAGAATAGCATAGAATGACTGTCCCATAACTACCACCAGGCACTTATGTTATTTCCAAATATTCCACGCTGTATATATAAACATAAGGTGATTTTTTACAATCGAATATTTCATATATCTTACATTATTATTTTGGGGATAGTTGTTACAAGCATAATTCTCGAATCAAAATGTTTACATATCCCATTGAAACATCATTATTTTATTGTATCAAAAAGGTAGAAAAAAAAGTGAGGTTTTGATATGGATGGATGAATTATCATCCAGTAACCTCATGTCAATTTATATCTCCATTAATAATTCATGAGACTTCTTTCCCTACAGTCTTGCTTACACTATTGTTATCATGTGTTTCAATCTTTGATAAGGCTGGTCAACCTTGAAGCTGATCCAGGGGGATTTACTTGTGGAGGCACTTATAGATGGGTTCATGTATTAGGACATCTTACTAGATGGACCAAGTAGTGAGCCCTCAGAACATAAATAATGTTACATATCTGGAGACAGAAGAGAAGGTTTAAATAGTATTATCACTTTATTTCAAATGTGAACTGTAAAAATGTCTGAAAAGTATTTGAGCATACTTTCCATTTATACACAAATAGCAAATGACAATAAAAATAAGATAATAAGGGCATTTATTCCCCAAATGGGGTATGACAGCATATACAATACAATTTCCAGGTTATAATATAGAGCCAGTACAAGGGAAAAACAACAATAATAACTGCATTTTATCTCTTTCAGAACACAAACTAGGGCTAAGAATTTACACATTTCTGTCCTTGCTCATGCCATCATTTCCTCAGCCTCACTTTCCAGGCCTGTTCTAGGTTTCCTTACCCGTTTGTACTCAACTTATCACTGGGACCTAGATCAAATGCTAGTGTCTACTTTGGAGCTTTCTTGATCTTCCTAATTAGAATTGATTGTTTTTCTTTTTGATTTCCCAATATTGTTTCTCTGTTTAGTTTTAATTTTTATGATTAATTGTTACTAATGTCACTTCTCCCATTTGGACGTATATTCCTTGAGTGGGATGTATCTTCCTCACCTTTGCAGTTTTACCAGAACTCAGCTTCACAATGCCTAGCAAAGTGTATACTTAAAAATATTTGTTTAAAGAATAATATGTAGTGTTTATTTATAATGCTTATTCTTATAGCCATAATATTCTAAGGTCTTTGGAGAATTTTTAATTTACTTTTTGATGTTTGTTTATTTTAGAGAGACAGAGAGAGCACAAATGGGGGAAGGGCGGAGAGAGAGAAGGAGACAGAATCTGAAGCAGGCTCCATGCCCCCAGCTGTCAGTGTAGAACCCAACATGGGGCTTAAATTCACAAACCACAAGATTATTACCTGAATCAGAGTCTGACACTCAATGAACTGAGCCACCCAGGCACCCCAGAGAATTTTTTTTAACTAAATTATTTTCAGGAAAATTTCCAAATTTTTCACAGTAGTCACACATCTGTAGCATATATAATGGTGTTTTTCTGCATTCTGTCATTAGAATAATGTCCTCCATTTTTTATATTTGGTCTAACTTTCCATGGCTAGAAATAATAAAATCAGAAATCACACTCCCTCACCTTTATTTTTTTAAAAATCTACTATGCTTTCACTTTATCAATAATTAAAATGGTTCTTATGGCCACTTCCTTTTGTTCTTTACCTATCAAATGAATGTGATATGAAGTCATATTTGAGGGCCAAATAATCCAAGTTGTGTTTCTTTGTGTAATGTGCCAGATTATTATGTAATCCATCATTTTCCTTTGCCTGAGTTAACATAGCCAGTCTTTCTTTGGCATATCTTATGTTGGCAGAGCTTGAGAAACATACCCAGCAGTCAAGTTTGGAGAGATGACAGTCTCTTCTCTGTGTCTAACAACTTTATGTAACTATTTATATATTTACTTTTTGATATATCACACTGACCCAATAATCTTATTTTAAGAAAAACTAGGGGAAAAAAAAGAAAAACTAGGGCAATAAAACAAACTAAGATCCTCAGTCTGTTTACATGTAACAGAAATGAATCAGAATAACATATGTATCACTTATATGTAATAGTGATCCAGTCCACGTGAATTGGGGAAATTTGTTTTCAGTTTTTAATCTTTCTGAGATCACAGATTACTTCTCAGATTACTCATATTTAATTAGAATACATTTATAACATTAGCAATTGATAAATATATTTGATTTATCATTTGTAACATTTTTAAAAAAAGAATCTGTGGGGTCTCATTAACTTTATCAGTTAACTTTATCAGTTCATAAAATACTTATTGATAAATCAACAAGATGGTAAACTCACAAAAGGGAAGATTAATAAACCCAAATTCTGTTGCCAGCTCTTAATTAGTTTTAAGTGGACCATTGTCCTTACCAAACACTTTTTGTGATAAATTGGAATAGCCTCAAATTTTGATCTTGCCTTTGGCTGTACCTAGGACAATCTGAATGTGAATAATGGAACTTCCTGGGGCACCTGGGTGGCTCAGTCAGTTGAGTGTCCGACTTTGGCTCAGGTCATGATCTTGTGGTTCGTGAGTTTGAGCCCCGCATCAGGCTCACTGCTTCCAGCTTATCAGTGCAGAGCCTGCTTCAGATCCTCTGTCTCACCCTCTTTGTCCCTCCCCACTTGTGCTCTCCCCCAAAATAAATAATTATTTAAAAAAAGTAACTTCCTAATTAAATTTGTAAAATACCAGTATTTTGTTCATGTTTAATAACAATTCAGGATGAATACATGGTGTTTGTTTTCTTTAAATGTTGGTTTACAAAGCATTCTTTTTATTTTTGGATTTATTAATATGATTAATTAATTAGTTACAATTTTATTTTAGATGGTAATTTAAAAGAGTATAAGTGATTGATGAATGGATAAGAAGATGTGGTATATATATACAGTGGAATATTATTCTGCCACAGAAAGGAATGAAATGTTACCATTTGCAATGTCATGGGTGAATATAGAGAGCATAATGCTAAGTGAAATAAGTAAGTCAGAGAAAGACAAATGCCATATTATTTCACTTATATGTGGAATTTAAGAAACAAAACAGGGGCACCTGGATGGCAGTTGGTTAAGTGTCTGACTCTTGATTTCAGCTCAGATCAGTCTCAACAGCAGGGAGACTGCTTGGGATTCTCTCCCTCTCTCTCTCTCTCCCCCTCCTCTGGTCATGCAAGCTCTTTCTGTCTCTCCAAATAAATAAAGTTGAAAAAAAAAACAAATGAGAAAAGTACAGAAAAAGAAAAAGAAGCAAACCAAGAAATAAACTCTGAACTATAAAGAGAACAAACTGATGGTTAACAGAGGGGAGGTGGGCATGGGTTGGGTGACATAGGTGATGGGATGGTGCACTTGTGGTGATGAGCACCAGGTGATGTATGGAAGTGTTGAATCACTGTGTTATACACCTGAAACTGACATTACACTCTATGTTAACTAACTGGAATTTAAATAAAAACTCTTAAAAGGGGAAAAAATAAAATTCTATTTTAAAACATAAAACAAAACAGTGTAAGAGCTTACTTGGGTCTTAGTTGAGTGCACATACCCTTGGAAGTGGAGATTGAACCAGTAATCCAGAACCAAGAACCTATTATACATGGAAGGTAGAATTCTAATTTTTGAGTATTTACTCTACCATGACTTGGTTATTATTGTCCCTATTTCTCATGATAAAACTGAAGTTGGAAATATTTATTTACTTGGTCACTTATTTGGCTAGGAAAAGAGCTAGCATATGAACTTAAGTTTGTCTGACACTAAATCTTATATTCAGCAGCCAAAATACCCAAGAAATAAATGCTTGAATGTATTTAACATAGGTGCATACCTCTAGATAACATTAAGGGAAAGAATCTTTCCATCCATAACTCTTAATATCATTTTACTATAATCATGCATCTACAAAAGCATATGCTAGCAGATGGTCTAAATATTAAAATTATCTTCATGTAGGTAAACATAAATTTCAAAATTAAAACATAAAATTTAGGCTCATATTTGGTATACTTAATTAAATGTTTGAACTTCATATTTACTGAATTGTATATACTATAAGAGTCATCTGGGCTATCCCTTCCAGTATATGTTGGGACAGCCCATACTTAATTGTCATTTTTTTTTTCAGTATTGGTTGATTCAAAATGTTTGTAGTGACCAAACACTAGAATTAATGAAGGATACTTTTAAGTGCTTTTGTATTTTATTAATCCCAGTAAAATCAACATTCTTTAGAAACATATATGTGAAATATGTTACCAATCTATAAATGGAGCTTGGTGTACTTATGGATTCATAGACTCCTCACATCATGTCTTTGGTGCTGTGGTTAATTGCAGTGCACAATGTGGAATCATTGGGACAGACTGTTATTCTCATTTCAAAGATAAAGTAACTATGTCCCAGAGAGAAAGTGATTTAATCACCATTATACAACTTGTGAGCACCTTACTATATTCAGAATCCAGAATTGCTAAATTTTGGTCTTACACAGTTTTCTCCACAATAAAATTTAACATCATTTTTGCTTGTGGTCCCTTTGAGAATCTGGTGGACTTTTAGCCCAGGAAAGTGTACACATGCCCATCCGTATAAAATGCACATAATCCTAAAGGATTTCACAATCCCATTAGAGACTACTCACAAACCCTAGGTAATAACACTTGTCAAGACTACCATCTTTATTCCTATGTTAAAAAACAAACAATCTGGGAGGTGGAGTGAGAGTGGGCTACCAGAACATAGGTCTGAAATCCTAACGGTTGAAGGAATCTTTAGATCACATTTTTATGCACATTTTCCCCTGGATTTTAGCAGGAAGCACTTGATATAATGTGCATTTATTAGAGGTTTCGTTTGAGCTATAAATAATGTCTTTGGAGAATGTTTTTAAGGAATCTAAATCACACTATTATTTCATTAAACTTCATTGAGCACACACACAAATAAAACAAATGCACAAACGAAACAAGAAAAAAATAGAGTGAAAATCCTTTCTGCCTGTATTGGTGGTTTAACTTTGTAGGGTTTTCAATAGTAATGCCAGCCTTTAGCTAGAGAAAAGATGGAGCAGTTAATAATGTGGCTTATAAATATTGACGAGCATGATCTTCCCCCAGAGACATTGCCTACCAATTCCTGTGGATTCTGGTTGCCAAGAGACAAAGTTTTGCCCATTTAAATTAAGTTCAGGGGTCTGGCAAATACCAAATTTATGATAAAATGCTAAGTCTTTTGTGGTAGAAAAATGTCTGTTGAAATCATTTAGGCCTTTTAAAATGTAATCTTCTTTCTAAATAATGACAAATATGTGCAGCTTTCAAACTGAGGTGTTTTTTTTTTTCCTTTTCTTTTTGGGGGTGGTGGCATTCACATTGCAAACTCTAAATAATGATGCCTTCTCCCAAATAGTCAAAACAATCTAACAGTGAGGTCTTACTTCTAGAATACATTCTTTCTGCCAAAAATTCTGAAGGCTTTAATTTTCGATCCTGGGGTATTTGGCTGTGTGCAAATAGCACTAGCAGATCGGGGGAGGGCCAACAGGAGGATGGAGCTTCCTGGATGACTGTGCTGATTTCCTTCCTTTTGGTACCTCCTCAGTCCTGGTGCACTGAGCTCAGTTCTTCCAAACCATTGAGGGAGAAAGAGGCCTTTCTTTATTCGAGACATTGTGAGGCTGACAGTGAATGAGTATGGTATGCCTTAGAGTTTTAGCCTTCTGAGAAAAAGACCAAAAGGCTACAATAAATGGAAAAGCAATAGATGATAACATTTTAGTGTAAATGGCTTAGATATGTGAATAGTTGAAGTATGAACATTTAACTGTTAATTAAATATTAAATAGTAGAAGTATAAATGCTAAATATTTCGTTAGTTTATCTATTTAAAACAGAGGGACTAGATTCACTTATTCATTGACTAGTATTTGCTGAGTAGCTACCATGTGTAAAGGACCATTTAGGAATGGGATCAACAGGGAGCAGGGAGTAGCCTTTGAGGGACTTATGTTTTGGTGAGTTCTCCATTGAGGCCCTTCAAAGAGTGGATCGCTCAATGATTTATATGTAAAACCACAACTTTATGTTACTTTAGAAAAGCTTTATAGGGAAACTTGGAGAACTGCTTCAGGGTATTGCTGTTTCTATGTTCCCCTCCTTCCCAACCCTTCTCGCCCTCCTTCTTTTCTTCCTCCTCCTCAATTTCTTTTGCTCTCAGTATAATTCAAAATTAAGATATTTTTATCCTATTGAGTGTAAGTTGTGGTAGCCATACCTAGTGCCATAAATATTATAATTCTTGATTATACTATCTTCTGGAAAATGTGAACATTCACTTTTTCATAAAAGTTGTTTTTTAAAAAGCCATTGTAAATGTTATTGAGAAAACCTTGATTACCTGAATATTTTCTTATCCTTACCTAAACACCAAGACCAAGTAAAGATGACAGTCACCTTCATATTTCATTTTCGACAAGTTTTAATCATCAATAAAAGGTTTTTCACTGTCCTTTTAATTTTCCTAGGCAGCTTGCTGTAATTTCATTTTTTTTATGTTTGAGAAAACAAAAGGTCATAAATATTGCTAAAAAATAGTAAAATTATTTTCCTTGTCCTTCTGAGGTATTCTTGACCTTTAATTCATTATGAAGTTATTCACATGTTGTTTGAGGTGTACCAATGAAGTGCTGAAGGGTTGGGGGGGGGTATGTCTCCTCCCTTGGGGTTCAGTGGAATAGGCAGTAGGGGAGGTAGGATGTATGCTGAGGCATTATCCTTAGCACCCCTGCTTCCCCTACCATGGTCTGACTTCTGTGACCTTTTACCTGGATTACTCTAACTGTTCTCCAGCCTTCTCCCCTTGGCTCCTGACAGTCTATTCTCAACACAGCAACCAGCGTGATCCTTTTAAATTATGTCAGCCATGTCATTTAGTTGCTCAGAGTCCTCTGTTTTGTTATCTGTCACTCCTCACAAGAATATAAGCTTCATTAGGATATCAAATTTTATGTGCCTAGTCACTACTATATCCCTAGCACTTGGAAGAATACTTGACATATAGTAAGTATTTCTTCTTATTTGTTGGAATGAATGGATTCTGGAAGCAAATTTGTTCCGAAGATAGAAATTTGAGTATTATCAGGCTACAGATGGTGATTGAAAACATGGAAGGAAACAGATTAGCTACTGAGTGAAGCAAAGAAAATCAACCTTAGCCTTTTAGAGAAATTTCCAAAAACATACGCAAACTGGTTGTGTTAATGGACACATGACATCTACACGCTTTATGGTTTATCGTTCAGGGTATTCACAGAATTTACCTCATATGATTCAAAAAAAAAGATACTTTAATGAAGAGACTCCACATAAATGTGTGTTAAGCACCAAGGGACCAGCAACAGCAGGAAACCATTGCTACCCACTAGAACTGATGGAACAAGGAGAGAAAATAGTATTATGAGCCCAGTGAGATATGGAGCTGTGGGTGCCAACCAGAGGGAACTGTAGTCAGGGAGGGATGCAGCTCTGAAATGGGAGGTGCAGCTCTGAAATGGGAAAGGAGGAGAAAGAAATATCTTGAACTCTCTCTTCTATACCACCCACTCCTACTGCTTCCCATAACCTAAACCCCACTGGAAGCCAAGCAAGAAGGGATCCCAATTGCTGTCTCTTTAAGAATAAGCCTTCTTGGGCACAAAACAGGCAAAGAAGTCTAGAGATTTGGTCTCCAGTGGGTGGGAACAGGGAGACAGGGGATAACTGTCACAGGACACAATTACTTTTCTGATTTCCTCACTGATCACAGGACACTGTGCTTAATTCTGGGCACCACCTTCTAACATGGTCATTGACAAATGAACACAAGCTACCTAATGCAAGCCACTGTGAATGAAAGAACTGGGATTATTAAGCCTGGGAACAGATGATTTAAGAAAACATACAGAACTGGCTACATAAATTGCAAAGCCCACTGTAAAAGCAAGTTGTGGGATCATTGTTCTAAAATTAATGAGACTGTCAGAACTGTGATGGCAGAGGATTAAACCAAGCATGTTGCCTTTCTACTCCCAGGTTGTGTGCTCATGTAGGTAGCCCTGGCAACATGTTTGCCTCCATCACACATTGAAGGGACTGTCATGTAAATGATTGGTCAGTGGGTGAAGCTTTGTCTGTGTCTTAGGATAGTAAAATCCACATCCAAGGAAGTGCATTTTGTCAAGTGTTCTTTGTTTGCTTGTATTTTTTAAATAAGTTGATCTGTTTGATAACAGAATATCCTTCCTATATCTGGAATTTTCTGTGCTGAATTTAGTTACACTCGGTCAGAGATGCTATGGAAAGGGTTTCATGGTAAGCGAGATGTTGGACAAAATGACCGACATGGATGTTTCTAACTGTAAGGATTATAAATCTAACCTATTCTTTGACAAATATTACATTAAGAGCTGATATATTATCCTCAATTGTAGACAGATTAACTGGATTTATACACACACACACACACACACACACACACACACACACACACACAAACAGAAATGATTAGCCAGCCAGAGTGTACTTCTATGGTCTTTTTCTTATGGAGAGATCTTGCAGGTCTTTTTCCTATACAATTGTGATGCCCAAATTTTAGGCATTTGCATCTCCATTATTATTAGGGCTTTATTATGTTTTTGTAATTATACTATGGTAAATATGTGGCAATGTACAGAAATATAGGACAAATGCATAGAGGGCACAGGCCAGTCTTTGACTATAGAGTTAGTTTAGGGGCCCAAGACCAGAATCAGAGCATATTGATTTCCATCTTGTAGTTTTTTTTTCATGAAATATGAGAGAATAAAGAAGCTCCTTAGTATAAGCCACTCCCTTATGAAAATAATAAGCATGGATTTGTTTGATGACAGTAAATTGTCAGTATAGCACTATCATTATTTTAGTTGCACTAAAGTAAACTTATAATTTAATGTGCTATCTTGATGCAAAAAAAAGAAAAACTGTTGAAGAACAAAATTGTGGCTTGTACTCCACAATCTCAACTTTTGAGCATTCTACTACTCTGCTACACAGCAGTTACTTATGATTGCTCACCAGCACCCCCAAACTGGTAGATGCTATCAGTTTATCTGGTTTATATTAAGGAAATAGTGAAGTTCATACTTGGATAAGGAATTTATTGTTACTAAATAGTTCAAATTTCTATGTTCCCAACCACTATCTCCAATAAGAGAACTTTTACTTCTCCCAAACAAAATTGTGCACAGACTCCAAAAGCATGATACAATTAAAGTTAAAACCACCATTTGAAGTGAGGATAAAGAGCCCAGAGCCCCACCAATTCACTACCAACGCCTCACATCTAATTTTAACTTCTGAGATAACACAATGTGTAAACCAACAATCTAGTTCAACCTCCTCAATTTACAAATAAAAAACTCCGAGAGATTGGTGTCTCACTCAACATCACACAGCTTCTTAGATTACAGCCAGGATAAAGAACAAGGCTGTGAACCTCAGTGCTTTTTTGAGTACAGTATGTGACCTAGGCTAAAGTCCTGTTAGTAAGTGCATGAACTACTCACACTGCCAATCCTACAGATAGAAACATTTAGAGTATTCCATCAGGGAGGGAGAGCTTTACCTTTGACTCCAAGATACATAAATGCTTGCTTATTTGTTTGTTTTAATTTTTCCTGGCTTATTTTATTATTACTTTTTTTTCCAGTGGGAAATGAGCAGGAAACACCAGATAGATAGAGAAAGATACAGACACCCACACAAGCTATGCAATTATAGTGTCCTATAGGCAAAAGGCTTGTTAAAAAATGGATCTTTTTTCTTATGATTCCCCAGAGTCCAGCCAGTTATCCCTGTACCTGGAGCTGAGTTGTGTACACAATGCGGACCAGTCCTTTTTTATTGTTATTAGACTCTGTGTGGTGAATTTTTATCGTTTTCATTTCTTTGGGAGCAGGTGAGTCACATGGAAAAATCAAGATGTGGCTGGGAAAAAAATATGTTCCTATTTATAAAGAAACCATTTTGTTCCAAATATGATGAGGTGTTTACTTGTTAGTTTAGGATATATGCTCATTCCAGTAGAAGATTTAATACTTAAAAATCAGGAAGACTTTGAATTTCTCTTTGCTTCCCTCTTCTCTAGCTACCAAAAACTCCAAAATGTTTTTTAGATTTCAGTTTGCATGAAATTTTAGGACTTGTATTGAAATAAAATATATTCTACATTTTATTTTTTAGTGATAAGCCCACTTATGTAGCTACATATTTATGTGCATAGATATTTCAGCTACTGGCTTCTTGCTTGAAATAGGTCTTAAATACCTCTGCTGGTTTGTCATGTTTTTGCTTATAAGTGCTTCAGGTTCAAATGCATAGGTGAAAATATTTCTTCTTGTCTGCTTGACAATTTCATATATATATATGAAAATATATATGATATATATGTGAATATATATGTATATATATATATACATATATATATATATATATTCATATATATTTATATATATATATATATATATGAGCAATTGCTTCAATAGTTTGTTTAATACATTCCCTGCTTATAAGCTCAGTTAAAGAAAAGCCAATCTAAACTACACTCACCAGAACATAATGGTGCAGCCTCTGTGGAAAATAGTTTGGTGGGACCTCAAAAAGTTAAATGTAGAGTTACTACATTACCATAAAATTCTACTTCCAGGTGCACACCCAAAAGTTCAAAAACAGGGACTCGAAAATATACACTGATATTGTAAAAGCACTATTTTACAATATCCAACAGGTGTAAACAACTCAAATATCCATTGAGAACAAAAGGCAGTATATCCTTACAATGGAATATTATCCAGCCATTAAAAAAGTTCCATTCCATGCTACAAGGGTGAACCTTGAAAAATATTATGCTAAGACAAATAAGCTAGACACAAAGAGTCAAGTATTGTATTATTCTACTTATATGAAATATCTAGAATAGGTATATTGATAGAGACAGAAAGTAGATTAGATGTTACCAGGAACTGGGGAAGGAACAATGGGAAGCTATTGGTTAATGGGTAAAGAGTTTCTAATTGGGATAAAAAGCTTTTGGAGATAGTGATGATGGTTGTACGACATTGTGAATGTAATTAATGCTGCCAAATTTTACACTTAAAGTAGTTAAAATGGTAAATTTTGTTATTTTATATTTTACCACATTTTTAAAAAAAGGAATAAAGTATACCTACCATCTCTAGAGGAAAAATAGAGACAAACAGCAGGAAAAATCTTATTTGCCCTCAAAATTACCATCATTGAAATAGCTGAGGCTGCCTACTGTGGGGCTCTGGGTGCCTGATTTCAGATGAGAATGTATTTATTATTATTGTGCTCCTTATACCTGAGAGGCTTTGCTGTGTGGACTGTGCATATGGAAGTGAGCCCTTGTGGTGCTTACATAGAAGTGGGGAAGGCTGAGAAACATCAAGCAAACAGACAAACAAAAAGAGAAAAATGCAAGTTGTAATAATTGCCATAAAGGAAAGAAGTCACGGTATGAAATATCGTGTGTGTGTGCGTGTGTGTGTGTGTGTGTGTGTGTGTGTACTGTTGGGGTTGGGTGGAGGAGGACCCTCTTTCTAAAGAAACATAGGATTCAGAGTGAAGAGAAAAATCAAAATGAACACAAGGTCAGAGGAAATAGGGAAAGCAGATCATTGTAACCATTCAACCACATGTTAGTTGTAGGTAAAAAAAAAAAAATAATATGACGTAGTTTACCTCACACATCAGCCACATTGAAGGAGTAAATAGATGTGCAAGAACAAAGTGCCAACTTTGCTAATATAAGTGTAAGTGTAAGATGAGTTTTAGAATGCTATTACATAGTATTTTGCTAGAGTGACCCAAGACCACTAGAACAATGTCTTATAAATCATCTATTTCCCTTGAGGTTTCAGAGGCAATTGTATACTCAACAAACAATGACAAATAAGAAAGAAAAGTTCCACATTAATTTTAGTTGGGCTAGTGCCTATAACTGCAAAAGAAACTTTTTGGAAAAGCTGGATTGAAGTATGTGAATTAGACTCAATATTACTAAGCAAAGTTTTCTACCTCAAAGTCCAAATCTTACCACTAGCTGGTTGCAAAGATCAAAGTGATGAAAATTCCTGAGAACCAAAGTACCAATAAAAAGCAACCAGGAAAGCAAGGTTGATAGATTTCCTTGGGGAGTGGAGAGAAGAGAGAGCCACATGCATTTGGGTGACCTCATTCTATTAATGTGACCCATTATTCAGTGGGCATCCTGAAATCTGAGCAATGAGTTTAAAATTTTCTCTTTGGTGGCATGTTAGGTTAATCTGAGATATGAAAAGGATTTTCAAAGGAAAATAATAGGGAATAATAATGCATACCAATCAGAGAGAAAAAATGACCAAAGGTTTGGATATTGTACTTCAATCTACCTAGGAAATGAAATACAGTAGTAAAAGTAGATACAATAGGATAATAAGCCAAAAATCAAACTTAAGGCCATATTACTTTTGGAAAACGGGCAAAAAATTAGCCTCTTTATGCTTTGGGCAATCATTTTTAAGTTCACAGGAAAATAATTACCTAATCTGAGCTAGGGGCTGTATGTAAAAGATGTATTTCAGAGGAAAGAGACTCCCGCAGGAATGATTGCAAGGATGCTATTACTACTGACCAGACCCAAGACAATGGTGTTTATTCATATTATCAGAAAAGTCTAATAATTTGTTTTCTCTTTTATCACATAAGAGAGATGATATCATGACTATCTTTTTCAAGAAACTTATCATGTAATTCTAGGCTTTTCAGGGGCAATACCTCCTATTGCAGCTACCAGATAGAAGGCAGGCACAGCGGGTTTGCTCTACTTTGAACAGCACTGCAAGATAGGCAATGTCAGCATGTAACTCTAGTCACAGTTATTTCTATTGCATATGTAATTTGATCAACTGTTAAAAATATAATGTTTGTAAGAAAAGTATAAAATGTGGGAAAGGATAAAATGAGAAACACTGCCCCAAGTTTTATCTCATTTTGATAACCATAGTTAGTATTTTAGTAAATAATTTTATTTTTTTCATGGCAATGTTTTATAATATAATTTTACCAGTATTCTCTTCTTTTGCTGAATACCCTCAGGTAATATTGTTTCCAGTTTTGGGGGGGTCCTTTGCAAATGGTATGAATCACATACAACAGAGAGAGCACGAGATGTTTTTAAAGCTAGTATTTATGAATACCACCACTGCCAAACTTTCTGCTATCAGATTCTGTAACTATATGTGTTTACACAGTTTTATTTAAACTTTTAATAATTCTGTAAGGATCATTTCTTAATTGCTGCTCTTCGAAGTTGAGTGACCAGATTATACAGGATGGAATGGCAGAGCTGGGATTTGATCCATATCTGCTTGATTCCATAACTCTAGGTTTTCACAATTATGTTATTTAGCACTTCTCCCTTGTAAATTATAAAATTTTATACAAATTTTTCATGTAGTTGTAATAATTTCAAATATAGAGATGAGTAAAAACAGCTGCAGAGAAGATGTGATATTTTAAAGTCATACACATATTTAGTGATAAAATACAACATAAGAGGCTGGGCCTTGGGTTGTGGCCTAGCACTCTGCCTTTCAAAGTCTATTCTCTTGTGATGAAATAGTATTTTATTGTATTTCCACCATTTTCTCTTTCTTAGTCTTCTCTTTCAGTTGCATTCAGTCTCTTTCTTGTCCACACATGGCACTAGAAGCATGCCTGGGCAGAGCAGAAGCACATAAGACTAGAGGGGATTCCTGTGGGGCTTTTGTGGGAAGCTGGAATATGACCAGCTGTGACTGTATGGTTATTAGGCTCCCATCCAAACTCTACAGTGACACCTACTAGCTAACATTAATGGGGTGGGTCCTATATGCCAGACAAGCCTCTAGGCTTTACATGTACTTACTTAATTCTCATAATTATCCCCATTATACAAATGAGGACACTGTGGCACAGAGAAGCCAAATAACTTATGCAAGGCCTCACAGCTGGAAAAATGGAACTTGAACTCTGGTATCTGCTTCCAAGCCAACATTCTTTACCTATTAGCTAACCTATCTAAAATCCTCAAAGTAACTCTTAAATTACTAGGACACCCAGACAAAATAAGGTTGTAATTGGCTACTATAGATGTTCAAACCTGAAATTACTTACTATTTCTTTTTATTAATAATAGTAACTGATGGTGTGCCTACAATAGGCAAAATGGATCATTGCAGCCAAATGGACTGAAGGCAAATGTGGCTCAGCCACAACAGTAGGGTGCACACAGCCCACATAGGAGATAGCTCTGGAGCTCCTGGTTCTAGTGAACAGGGAGCAGTGCACTACAGTACACCATACAGCCTCTTCTTCATAAGGCCATGACTTTCAAAATCAGGAGATGTAGCTGACTTTCCTAACACACAGAAACAAAGACAGAAAATTAGACAAAATGAGGAAACAGAGGAATATGTCCCAAATGATAGAACAGGAAAAAAACAACAAAAGAGTCAAATGAAACAGAGATAAGCAATGTGCCTGATAAAAGATTCAAAGTAGTGGTCATAAGATATTCACTGGACTTGAGAAAAGAGTGGATGAATTGAGTGAGAACTTTAACAAAAGAGGTAGAAAATATTAAAAAAAAGAACTAATCAGAGACGAAGAATTCCATGATTGAAATAAAAAACTTCACTAGAGGGATGGAGCACCTGAGTGGCTTAGTCAGTTGAGTAATTTTGATTTCAGTTCAGGTCATGATCTCATGGTTTGTGGGATCAAGCCCCAAGTTGCGCTCTGTGCTGACAGTGTGGAGCCTGCTTGGGATTCTTTCTCTCTCCTGTTCTCTCTGCTAATCTGCTGCTTGCATGTGCTCCTTCTCTCTCAAAATAAATAAATAAACATAAAAATACACTAGAGGGAATCAATAGCAGATTGGAGAAGGCAGAAGAACAGATCAGTGACTTGGAAGACATGGTAATGGGAAGCAATCCAGCTGAATGGCTAAAAGAATAGAGAATATTAAAAAATGACAATAAGGTAATTCAATGACATCAAGTATAATAATATACACATAGGGATCTCACAAAGAGAAGAGAACAAGAAGGGAACAGAAAATTTATTTCAAGAAAAATAGCTGAAAACTTCTCTAATCTGTGGAAGGAAATTGATATTCCAATCCAGGAAGCACAGAGAGCCCCCAACAAAATTCAACCCAAGGAGGTTTACATCTGGACACATACTAATTAAAATGGCAAAAAGGAGTGATAAAGGGAGAATTTTAAAAGCAACAAGAAAAAAACAGTTACATACAAAGGAAACCCCATGTAGGTATCAGCTGATTTTTTCAGCAGAGATTTTTGTAGGCCAGAAGGGAGTGGCATAATATATTCAGTGTGCTGAAAGGAAAAAACAAAAACAAAACTTGCAACCAAGAATACTCTACAGAAGGAGATATAAAAAGGCTCCCAAACAAAAGTTAAAGGAGTTCATGACCACTAAATTTTATAAGAAATGTTAAAGAGAATTCTTTGAATGGAAGGAAAGGACAATAAGCAGGAGTAAGAAAATTATAAAGGAAAAAAATTTCACACGTAAAGTCTAATGTGTAATAAAAGAGGTAGGTTAATAACTTATTAAACCAGTATGGAGGTTAAAACACAAAAGCAGTAAAATCAAGTATAGCTACAAAAATCAGTCAAGGGATTCACAAAATAAAAAGATGTAAAGTGTGACATCATATACATAAACATGGTGGGAAAGTAAAAATTTAGTGCCTTTACAATGAGTTCAAACTTAAGCAGCCACGGTAATATAAACTGCTATACACATAAAATGTTATGTTTGGACCTAATCATAACCATATACCAAAAACTTATACACAAAAAACAGAGAAAGGAATTCAAGCACAACATTAAAGAAAGCCATCAAACCACAAGAGTAGAGATCAGGAGAAGAAAGGAACAAAGAAGAAATACAAAAACTGTTAAGTAAAGTGGCAATAAGTACATATCTATTAATATTTACTTTAAGTGTAAGTATACTAATGTTCCAATCAAAAGACATAGGGTGACTAAATGGATAAAAAGACTTATTTATATACTGCCTGTAAGAGACTCATTTCAGACCCAAAGACACATGCAGATTGAAAGTGAAGGGATAGAAAAGCATGTACCATGCAAACGGAAACAAAAAGAAAGCTGCGGTAGCAATATTTACATTGGACAGAATAGACTTTAAAACAAAGACTATAACACGAGGTAAAGAATGATACTACATAGTGATAAAGGGAACAACAAGAGGATATAACGATCATAAATACCTATGCACCTAATATGGGGTCACCTAAATACATATAGCAACTATTAACAGACATAAGAGACATAGTGATAATAATACAATAATAATGGGAGACTTTAGCACCCACATACGTCAATGGATAGAACATCTAGACAGGAAATTGACAAGAATACAGTGGCTTTTAATGACACATTAGACCATATGGACCTAATAGATGTGTACAGAACATTCCATCTAAAAATAGAATATACATATATTTTTTTCAAGAAGATATGGAACATTTTCCAGAATAGATCACATATTACACCACAAAATAAGCCTCAGTAAATTCAAAAAGATTGAAATCATATCATATATCTTTTCCAACCACAACAGTATAAAACAAGAAATGAATCACAAGAAAAAATCTGCAAAGACCACAAATACATGATTGCTAAATAACATGCTACTAAACAATGAATGGGTCAGTCAAGAAATCAAAGAGGAAATAAAAAAGATACATGGAGAACATCTGACAATGAAAACACAACAGTGTAAAATCTTTAGTATGCAGCAAAAGCTGTTCTAAGAGGGAAGTTCATAGCAATTATAGGCCTACTCAAAAACCAAGAAAAATCTCAAATGATCTAGACTTATACCTAGAGGAGCTAGAAAAATAAGATCAAAGCCCAAAGCCAGTAGAAGTGAGGAAATAATAAATTTTAGCACAGAAATAAATAAAATAAAATAAAATAAAATAAAATAAAATAAAATAAAATAAAATAAAATAAAAACAAAAATTTAAAAAACCAACAAAATAGAACAAATCAGTGAAATCAGAAGCTGGTTCTTTGGAAAGATCAACAAAATTGATCAGTGTTTCACCAGACTCATCAAGAAAAAAGGAGAGAAGACTCAAATAAATGAAATCAGAAATGAAGGATGAGAAATAACATCACAGAAGTACAAAAGATTATAAGAGAATATCATTAAAAAGTATATGCCAATAAATTGAACAACCTGAAAGAAATGGATAATTTCCTATAAACATAACCTTCCAAATGGAATCAGATATAGATATACACACGCACACATGTGTGCGCATGCACACACACACACACACACACACACACAGGACTATTACTTAGCCATTAAAAAGAAACAAGATCTTGATGTTTGCAACAACATGGATGGATTTAGAGGATATTTTGCTAAGTGAACTACAAGAAAGAGAAATACCATATGATTTTACCCATGTATGGAATTTAAGAAACAAAACAAATGAAGGAAAAAAGAGACAAAGAAAAAAAAAGACTCTTAAATACAGAGAACAAATTGTTGGTTGCCAGAGGTGAGGTGAGGGCAGAAAGGATAAAATATAAAAAGGGGATTAAGAATACACTTATAGTGATGAGCATTGAAATATGTATAGAATTGTTGAATCATTATATTGAACACCTGAAACTAATATAACACTGTATATTAATTTTAAGTGAATTAAAAAGTATATTTTTTAAAAAATAATAGTGAGTGATTATGTCCTACTTTAACTTTCCTGTATGGATCCCTGACCACTTTCAAACATGGTAATGTGTTCTAATCTAATTTCTCCATGCTAATTCACCCAGTTTTTTTGCAGGGAAGACTATGTTTAAGTGGGATTAAGTGATTTTCACAAGGTCACATAACTAGTATGTGACAAAGATCAAAATTTATGCCACATTTCCCAATTCCAAGTAAAGTATTATATTCATTATACCATGATTGTGGTTATTTTTAATACAGATAATTTCCAAAATTTTGGCACGTATTTATTTTTCAAATACTTACCAACATCTGTTTCTCCTAGGTGTAGGTTTGCTTCTGCCTAAAATGGAAGTAGACAAAATTAATGCAGAGGTTAATTTTTTTTCCCAAATGGAAAGCATTACTTCAGTAATGCTACTTATACTTTAGGGAGATACCTTGTGAGATAACCTCTTGAAAATAACTCACAGATTTATGTGTAAACATTTTCAAATTTTGGGGATGGTATTAAAGTATTAAAGTATGTCTTGTATCCTAAAAAATTCACTTTAGAGAAACTCTTGTTTCAACTGTCCTGTGTGTTGTTGTGTCTAATCAAAATGGCTCAATATAAATGCTGGAAGCTCTCCAGTGTCAGCTGAAATTAAAAAGCCAGTAACTATAAATGCTTTTGATTTACTTGTCAATAAACAACGGTTCTTTTATCTGCTTTAGAAAGATGCTTTAAAATTAATTCAAGTTTACCAAACATGGACAACCAATATAATTCAATTTCTGCTCTTTGTTAAGTAGATTTAAGGGTACTTCAAGAATTTTGAATATGGTATTTTTAAAGTTCTTAACATTCTTTAGATCTTGCTTTTTGTCTTCTAATTTTTAAAAATGTTCTGAAAAAATTAAAATGTAAGATTTGAAGGTAGTAAATGCATATATTTCTCTTCCAGGCCCCAGCACCCCTTCCTGCTCAGCCCTTCTGCAGGCTTTATGTTTCCTCAAGGCAGAAACTGTTTTGTTCATTTGCTCATATCTGTATCTGGCATTAGAAGGTGTCTAATAAATGCGTTTTAGAATGAGGGTTAGAGAGATCCTGAAAGAGTCTTGCACTCAAACTCAGCATGACAATCCTTTAGGAGAATCAGTCTAACAAGAGATCTCTACCTCTGTAATAGATTAGCCTCTTTGTTCTCAAGGGCATGTTTTCTGCTCTCTGCTAAGCCCTGCTTTCAGGGCCCTCATAAATGAATATTGAGCTATCCTTGGGAATAGGTGTCCAGACATGTTTTATTTCCCCACTCTCCCCTACCTCATAATCTTCCCCTCGGTGACAATGATTTATCTTCAAGAGTAACATTTTCCAGTTTTTGAAAGATCAACAGATAAAACATATGAACACAACAGGCCATCAAGTCCATGTGATTGGATGCAAATGTATGACACATTCGTGCTCCCAATGGAGCTCATGATTCAGTCATATAATCATGTACTAATAAAGAATGAGTATACTCTGACTGGATAGCAAGGGCTTCCATTTATGGGGTCTTTTATATTAACATAATAATCCTAGGAGTGCCTGGATGGTTTGGTTGAAGAGCCAACTCTTGATTTCTGTTCAGGTCATGATCTTGCAGTTCATGAGTTCAAACCCTGCATTGGGCTCTGTGCTCACAGTGCAGAGCCCGCTTTGGATCCTCTGTCTCCCTCTCTCTGCTCCTCCCCTACTCTCTCTTTCTCTCAAAAATAAATATACACTAAAAAATACTTACAACAAACCCCATAATAATCCTAGCTACTTAACAGATAATACAGTGTAATAGCTCTTCTTTCCAATCCAACTTTTTTGAATGGTGGTTTTCTAAAAGATATATCCATGTCCTAACCCCCAGAGCTGTGAATGTCCTTATTTACAAGCATTATATACACAATATGTACATATATTTATGTATGATTTAATAAATATATAATGCATTACATCGACACAGTTTATATTTGTAGGTTTACATGAGTATTTTATCTCAAACATATGGCACACAGATACCTAAGATTCCACCAAAGAAGTAATGGGAATATTCAAGTTATCTTCAGTATTTAAAGGAACCTAAGAGATAGCATATGATACTTGAAGTAGGGTAGCACAGGCTGATAGAAATTGAGGTTTATTTGCTCTTGGCTAGAATGGTATCTCTAAGAGGGATGACATTAGTTTGCTGTCACCAATCAGAAGTTCAGATTGATGGTTATTTACAACCTTTGTGAATAAAATATGGCAGCATGAATTAACTATGATTATATTTGGCAACTAAAATGTTTCAGAGTATGCACTCTAAGTGGAAAATAAATACTCAAACGTTCTCTATGTGGTGAAGACTTGACAACTAGCCACAGGCTTGCATTCATACACACATAGTCTTATACCTGTCAAAGTGCCTTTGTCTTCATTTTTCTATGCACAAAATCAGTTTAGGTTTACTCTTAATATATCCAGTTTGTGAATTCTTCATCTTTCTGAACTCCATCTTTTTAATGCATACTTTTCATAGGTTGGCTATTGTTTTCTATCTGAAGGTTCCCCTCTTCCTAATTATTTATTTTATTTTCAACTGAAGCAGTCAGTTCATGCTGTAATCTTATTACAAACCCTGAAGTGGCTTTCCACCTCACTCAGAATGAAATCCATAGTCCTTAACTGGCCAGTAGCCCTGAAGTTCTGTCACACTATCATGCTCACCCTCTCCTCCTAACATTCCCACCCCCTTAACTCACCTTTGATCACTCCCCTTCTACCAAAGGAGCCAGTTGACTTGCTTTTCTTTGAAAATATCAGAAATCCTGTATCCTCAGGGCCTTTGCATTTGCTCTTCCCCCAGAGATAGAGATATACCCCTCTCTTCATATAGGTGTGTGAATAAATCTGATAATCAGGAGGCCATCCCTGGCTACCTGCTCTAAAATCACATTTCCTTTTTAATTTTCTATTCTCTTACTCTTCTTTATTTGCACACATATCATGTTTATTTTTGTGTTTGGTGTCTTTGTCTCTTTAAGAGAATGTAAGCTCTGTAGAACCAGAGAGTGGCTTTCATGTGCTCACTGCTGTTTCTCCAGGTCTTAGAAATGTGTCTAGCATGAAGTAAGCAATAATAAATATTTTCTGAATATATACATTAATTTCTTTATTGATCATTAAACATTTGAGCACCTAGTAATAATCACATTTGTTGAACTCTTAGTATGTACCAGAAAACATGCCAAGCAAGTTACATGGACCACTTTAATTCTTACAAAAATCTTTGGAAGTGAGTTGTCTTATTATCTGCTATTCACAAATGAGTAAGTGAGGCTAAAAGAAAGTGAGAAACTTTCCCAAGGTCACATAGCTGTTAGGTGGCAGTAGGTAATATTTAACCTTAGATATCCTAACTACAGACCCCAAGTTCTTTCACATTATGTTATATCAGTATTGTTCCAAATGCAGAAGATAAGCTCTTCCCTGCTTTATGCACCCTGAAGCTTTATGAGAGAAAAGAGCACCGTGTAATACAATAGGATGAGGGCTATTACAAGGGGCTATAACAAGGTGAAGATGGGAATACTTGAAAGCTTCTCACAAGATCGTCTAAATCATAAATAATGAAAATTCAGCCATGTAAAGAAATGGGTGAAAGGATGGAACCACTCCCAGAAGTAAGAACAGCCTGTGTAATTCCAGAGTTGTGAAAAAAACATGGCTCATTTGTGAAATTCATTTTGGCTGTCTGCATAGAAGGTGGGGGAACAAAATAGAAGCATTTGGCTTTTTTAGCCCTAGGTTTGAGATGCATTCAGAGTAGGAGGCTTCAAAAATGTTAAGTAATTAAAAATAAACAACCCAGAAGAGATGAAAATAAAATATCAGAGGCTATGGGAAGATCTCTGTTGAGAGCAATCAAGCAAATGATCACTTTTCAAAGGCCAAGGAGAAGACAGACCTCCCTCCTAATTGGTAAACTGGGGAATATTGCTGAAAAGTTAATGTGAAAACTTGATAGCAAAATTCCCTGTGATTTCCAGAGCTCATTCACAAGGGTGCATGTATGTGAAAGGAGCATACATAACCTGGATCCTTGTTTTCCCCAGGCTTTGTTGTGTGGTCAATATAGCAATTAAGGCAGCATTCCAAGATAATTCAGAAATGAAAGAATATTAAGGCTGGGAACTATAGCAGGAGATGTCTAAGCAATTAGTCAGGAAGAGCTGTGTTGGAATTCTACTTCTGCCCCTTCTTAACTTTGCGATTTTATGCAGATTATAATTATCTCAAATCTCTTGAATATAAAGAGGGAAAGAAAAATATCTTTATATCACTTTATAGGTTCATTGTGAAAATTAAGTGAATTAATGTATATGCAAGGATCTAACAGCATTGAAGTCAGACAGTAAGAAATAGCTGTTATTTTGTTACTATTCAAACTAAACCATTTATTTTGTTGATTAAAAAAAACAGATAAGGGAAAATGACCAAGAGGAACTTGTTTATTACCTGGTCCTCCAGCTGCCATCAGAGCTCTCCATCTCACCATCACCACCAAACAACTTTTGATGACATTAAAGATCTTACATCTGACCTAAAAATTCCATCTGATTTTCATCCTCTGTTTACCATCCTCATAAAATCAGGGACCTGCTTCGCCTTCAAGTGAAGTCTCCAGAGTTCACCTCAAATATGGGGGCCAGACGTGGTTAGCAATACCTGAATGACTCTAAAGTGACAAAGCCTGTGTTTCATAAAGTGGCTCTGGCGGCACCATTTCCCCAGAAAGCCATATTGAGTCAGTCTGGGCTATCTATCCCTTGTCTGCACTACAGAACAGGTTCTTACCTCCATATTACTATTTGTTCCATCATCTACTGGATTTACCTATTTAGTGGCCTCTTTAGAATGTAAAGGGAGATGCAATGCCCTATTGATCTCTGAGTCACCTGCTTCTAGCACAGTGTCTAATATAACACGTAGTAGGTATTCTATAAAATTTAATATAATACATATTTTGTTGCAGTTAATATGAGCTCAACAGAGAAAGTCTTTACTGTTTTAATTGCATTACTACTATGAGGATGACTCTGACCATTTAGCTATTTAAAATGGTAATTTTGACAGGCATTTTTTGGACATACAGGAATCTCTATGTTAGTTAAAAATTCACTTAAGTTCTTTAATATTCCGTTTGGCAAAATAATCATTCACTGTACATACTTACATCTAAGCAGTGGTGCATTGAAGTTTGTTCACACCAACTCACAGGAAGCACCTGTGTGCATCTCTTCCCAACTCCATGTTTAGCAATTTCACACTGGTACCTTGAAACTGGCAATGGTAGGAGTGTTTGTCATGTCAGGGCTTTTTAATCTCCAAGAGAGTAGGTGGTTTTGCACTTACCAGCATATAACTGTATATAATCCACTATAATTTGTGTACATCTACATTCATGGTTTTATCTAAGGTAGAGCTATGTCTAGTTTTCTGGTTCCATTTCATTCTTTATGCCACATAGGTGCCCATAAATAATTTGTAGCAGAATTGTTTGCATATATAGCAGACACCCATAAAATAAGCAATTAATTAATATGGGAAAGTCTCCATATATAACTTGTTTCTTTCCTAATGTATCTTTTAAAGTCTTCGCATATTATAAATAGCAGCTGGGAGAATCAGCTTTGTGAGTAGATCCAGCTCAAAGTTCAGTGTACTGGACATAGAATCTTTGTGGAGCTAGGAAACAATGCTATTGCTAAAAGTGCCAATAAATTTCATCAACTGACCCAAAGTCTCCTTTGTCTTATTTATTTGGATAAAGAAATGTGGAGTTGAGGTGGTTCTGCAGATTGTTTTGGAATGTAAGGCTGAGATTGTTTTATACCCCTTTGCATAGAAAATATGTAGGCTTTTTTTTCCTTTTAACTTCAAATTTATATTCATGATAATAAAAGATTATTTCATGCTATTCCAGTATTGTGAATAATTGTTTCATGTCACTAAATGAAGCCTGGATTTCAAACTGCAGCTCATTATTATAAAGCAATCTTTGGTTATAAATCAGTCCATTTCCTCTGTCATTACTTGAGGGTGGAAGCATTCAAGAATATGAGTGTGTTTTAAAATTCTATTAGAATACTGTTCTCAGTTCTTTTTCTCGTAAATAACCAGTGAGGCTACTAGGTTTTTCTCCAAAATATAGTAAATGGGAAAGAAAGAATTTTTATCGCAAAATGTAAATTGGTTCCACATCTCTGCCATCTCAGAGAGTGTGAAATAACATTTAACTGTGATTGATAGATGTCTGATTATAACCAGCATCTTTACTGATGAGATTTCTCCCCACACTCCCCTCCCAGGCAGAATGTTGGTGTCTTTAAGATGAAATAACTTGAGAGAACAATGAATTATTTTGGCAGATTTTCTAAGAGGAAATTCCTGGGAAACTGCAGCGAACACCATTAGATTTTAAAAATCCAAGCTTGTAGTGAAAAGATCTCAAGATCACAATCAGATAACTAGGAAACTATCAAGTGACAAGAACAAAAACATAAGGAAATTATAAAGCAGAGCATGTATATTCTTTATATTTTGTTACTCCCTACACTTTGACCAACTAAGAGAAATTGAGATTTAAAAGAAATATTTTGGTAAAGTCTAGGCATTTTTCATTTCCCCATCATTTGTTCATTCCTCCTTTGATTTTATGAATAAATCCTTAGTGAGTAAACTAAGTTATGTATTGGACATCTAAAAATTGCTGTAACAGTCTCTGATCTCAAAAATAGTAGCAAGCCAGACAGATAAACAGATATGCAGTTTGAATATAATAAATGGAAAGAAAATTGCATCATATTTTGTGTGAACACCAAGGAGATATAAATATCTGGGTGAAATGTAAATGAAAAGGGAAAATTATATATATTTGAGCACCTGTGATACAGCAGCTGCTATGCTAGCTGGCTTTCTGTAGCTTATTTCTCAGTAATGCCACAGACAACGTATTTGCATTTTACAGATGAAGAAACAGAAGCTTAGGGAAATTAAGTAAGTGGTGTTTCAGTTGAATTGTGTCATTTTCAAAAGATAGGTTGGAGTCCTAACCCCTAAGTACCTCAGAATGTACTTGAATGACCTTATTTGGAGACAGGGCCTTTACAGAGGTAATCAAGTTAAAAGTAGACTATAAGGTTGGCCCTAATTCAATGTCACTAATATTCTTATAAAAGGGGGAAATTGGGGCACAGAGGCAGATGTGCATAGAAAGAAGACAATGGGAAAACACATGGAGAATGCCAAGGGAAGGTGGAGGATTGGACTGATGCATTTATAAGACAAGGAATGCCAGCGATTGCCCTCAAAACGCTGGAAGCTAGAAATAGGCAATACAGGTTTCAGTGAATCATAACCCTGTATTTTGGACTTCTGGCCTGCAGAATTGTGAGACAATAACTTTCTGTTGTATTGAGCCACCTAGTTTGTATTGCTTTGTTATGGCAGCCTAACTAATGAACTCAAAAAAAACAGAAGGCTAGTAAGTAGTTATTCACAACAACCCTTTTCTGGTCCCAAAGCCCACGTGTTTCTTCCTACACAAAGGAAGTACTTTTTACCCAAATTGTTAAGCATGAGTTTAAAGTGGAAACGTAGGGAAAGTGTCTTCCTTTATTAGAAAACTGAGTTGAGGCTAATTCTAAAGGCCCTGAAGAATGACCCAAGTATTAAATCAGTCCTGTCTTAAGGAGTCCTACAGATCTCAGTAACAAGTTAACATGGTTGATAGTCCCTAGAGTTGTTGTTGTTGTTGTTTGTAAACTCATCAATATAGAAACTCAGTTGACTGGTATGTAGAATGGTAAAGCTTAAAAATGTATTTTCTAAAGATTCCAAGCTATCATAGCTGCCTTAGATTTAGTACTCAAGTACTTAATTGTCTAAATGCCACAATTTTGACAACTGCATCCTGCCTTGTAGCTGTTCTAAAACTGGATTTTTCTGGTTTCCTATCCATATTTTACCTAGAACTCTTCAAATATTTTCAGACTAATATTTTTCATTTTCCTATTCAGAATCCAACATAGTGAAATCTAAAACCAATGTTGATTGTGTGGTGGGTAGTCCAGCAAATTTTTATCAACAGTGCATTTGTGTTCAATGTCCTGAGATAGGTATAAGATCTGTTCTTCTGAGGAAGGAAAGAAGAGTCAGTTCTATTTTATCTCTGTTGATAACTGGATAAAGCCAAATGCTTCTACTCACTTTTATATTCAAAAATAAAAGAAACTTTAACATCACACATGAATGAAGACTTTAAAAATCTATGGGACCACACGAAGGGTATGTTCAATATTTATGTATAAAAATACACATAAGCACAATTTCAAGATCCAAGACATTGTAGTAATACTATACCTTACATAAATAATAAAATATAACGAATATGCTTTTGGTAGTTTGATTTATTTTAAGAAAATCTTGCTTTAAAATGCAAATAGCAATATTCATGCTTCATTACCATAGAAATAACTTTATAAATAAGGAGCTTATCACAAACTCTGCACTTAACTTCCCTAGCAGGTATTGTTCTTTTAAGATAATGATTAATATGTTTGAATTTATTAAGATGAAAAAAATATATCTTAATTATATTTTCATCAATATTTAGAGAATACACTAAAGTTTTAGTGTATAATTCTTTAAATTCTATAGAAAAAATCACAACTTTTTTTTTGTCAGAATTTTTAAATTATATTTCTGACCTTTTGACAGATGTATTGTAGCTTGTTTTGTTCATCATAATAGCAATATGATCAATTAGAATATGCTGGGGTTTTTTTCCCTGTTTTTCTTTCTTCCATCTCTTTGATTCTCTATGACCAGAAATTCTTCACTTTTAAGGACTCAGGTGATTGGATAGAGACCACCTGAAAATCCAGGATAAGTGCCCCATCTCAAGGTCCTCAACCTTAATCACCTCTGCAAAGTGCCTTTTTCCAAGTAAAGTAATGTATCTGTTGGATTGTTAGATTAGGATTAGGAATTAGGGTATGGACATATTTAGAGGGCCATTATTTTGCTTTTGACAGGCAGAAAATAAATTCATATGCCAACTCAAATATAGAGGTAAAAGAGGCATTTTATTTCTCAAGATCTGAGCTGTGAAACTTCATACAACAAACAAAAGCTGAGGTAAAATAATATATGTTTGAATGGTAAATAGCCTTAGACAGTGTTAACTCTGGAATAAAATTTCTGTATCTTACTGTAAGCAGGTTACTATAAATCTGATGTAGATTTTGATGAGTTAACATGTATATTATTGGTCCTAAGAAACACTAAGGAAATAAAACTTAGGTAAAAGAAAGACTAAGTTGAGCTCTCAGTAGATGCCAGTGGTTTTAGATTGGGGAGACTTGTATCACTGAATTACATAACTAATTCTGTTACACATTTTCATCATGTGTAGAGTGGAGGTAATTCTGAAAACTACTTCTTAGGTTATAGGGGTTATGAACATGAATGAGTTTTGACAACAGGTAGACTGGAATTTTGAATCCTGATTTGTACCTTTGTGACTTTGAGCATATCATTTAACCTCAATAAGACTGTGTCTTTCATTGTAAAGAAGGAATCATAACCATACCCATCTCTTAGATACCATGAGGATTACATAATAATACATTTAAGAATTTTGCACAGCTAATAATAAATGTTGACTATTATAATTGGGTTGTAAAAATATTTTTGAGCTATAAAGAATATAAAATATTACTATCTGTCATTATTATTTTTCCACAAGCTGCTCTGCCTATTATTCAAAGCAAAATGGACAGGTAAATCTGAGGAACCAATGAATAGTTATTACTTGGTTTCTTGATATGTATGATAATATTTAATTAATAATTCAACATTGTAGACTGTTATAAATTGTCTTTGCTGTAAAAATATTTGCTGTTCACTGGTGTAAATTATACAATAATCTCTCTCACACATAGGTATCTCTTCTTCTTTTGAGACCCTGATAATGCAAATGTTAGTATGCTTGATGTTGTCTAGAGGTCTTTTAACCTATCCTCATTGTTTTATTTTATTTTATTTTATTTTATTTTATTTTATTTTATTTTATATTTTATTTTATGATTTTTTAATCCTCATTTTTTGTTTTTGTTTGTTTTTTTAATGTTTATTTATTTTTGAGAGAGAGGCAGAGACACAGACAGAGTGTGAGCAGGGGAGTTAGAGAGAGATAGAGGGAGACACAGAATCCAAAGCAGACTCTTGGCTCTGAGCTGTCAGCATAGAGCCCAGCGTGGGGCTAGAACTCATGGACCACAAGATAATGACCTGAGGTAAAGTTGGATGCTTAACCGACTAAGCCACACAGGTGACCCATAATCCTCATTTTTAAAAAAATTCTTTTTTTCTTAGCTGTTCAGCTTGAATGATTTCCCTATCCTGTCTTCCAAGATTGCTGGTCTATTCTGAATTCTCTTATCTGCTATTGATTTCCTCTAGTATATTTTCATTTCGATTTTTAAATTTTTTTGCTCTGATTCATGCTTTTTTATATTTTCTCTTTGTTGAAGTTCTCATGGAGTTCATCTGTAATCTTCTGTCAAGTCCTGTGAACATCTTTATGATCGTTACTTTGAACTCTTTATCTGGTAGATGCCTTGTTTCCATTTTGTTTAGCTCTTTTTCAGAAGTTTGTCTTTTTCTTTGATTTGGAATGTATTCCTCTGTCTCATTTCGTTGGACTTTCTGTGTTTGTGTCTATGTTTTAGATAGGACAGCTACATCTCCTTGTCTTAAAAGTAGTGCCCTTATGTAGAAGGGGTCCTGTGGTGCCCAGTAGTGTAATCTGCCTGGTCACCAGATCCAGGCACTCCAAGGGTGATCCCTGTGTGGGCTGCATGAACCTTCCTACTGTGAGTAGGGCATGACTGTAGTGGACACACTGGTGGGCAAGGCTGGCCTCCAGTGTGGGTGGCTGAGAGTTCTGGCTGCAGCTGCTGCTGGCTTGCCTGTGGGTGAGGTTAGCCTCTGGTATAGCTGGCTGAGAGGCCCAGCTGGAGCTGCTGTGGGGGTGCTGGTAGGCAGGGCTTACCCCACCACCTCTTCAAAGCAGGTTTCTCTTTGGAGGGGTACCTGGTAGGGCTGGTTTGTTTGGTGGAGCAGGTTTACAGGGAAATGCTGAGGTGGGGCAAGCAATGGTAGCAAGAAAGATGGAGAATGTCAGAACTGGCTCCTATCAGCTTAGGGCTAGCTGGGCTGAAGGAGGGCAAGAAAAATGGCACCTGCCAGTACTTCTGTTCCCAGAGAAAGTTCCATCGTATCTCTGCCCTCCAGAACTTGTCTTAAAATTAGTTAATAAATATCCTTCACATATAACCCAGGTGCTTTTCAAACTGCTGCCTTTGCTGGATGTTGGAGTGAGTGATATAGTGTGCTCGCCGAGAGTCTCAGTTTCCTATAACCCTCCAACTCTCCCAGAGTTAAACCCTGCTGACAAAGCTCTCAAATTAAAGCACTACTACTGATTGTCAAAGCCAGATGTTATAAGAGCTTGTCTTCTCTATGTAAATCCCCAGGGTGGAGGGTGTCTGATGTGGAGCTTGATCCCCCTGCTCCTCAGGGAGAACCTCCGTGCCTATGATATCCTACCCACATGTGTGTTTCCCTGTGGGGGTTTGGTTCTGTGCTGCATCCCTGCCCCTCCTACCCTTGTGTGTGTGTATACACACACACACAAACACCTATTTTTAAAATTGAATTGGGGCACCTGGGTGGTTCAGTTGGTTAAGCGTCCAACTTCAGCTCAGGTCATGATCTCACAGTTTGTGAGTTCGAGCCCCACATCGGGCTCTGTGCTGACAGTTCAGAGCCTGGAGCCTGCTTTGGATTCTGTGCCTCTTTCTCTCTCTGCCCCTCCTCCACGTGTGCTCTGTCTCTCTCTGTCTCTCAAAAACAAATAAAAATGTAAAAAAAAATTTTTTTAATTAAATTGTTTGTTTCCTTGTTGATGAGTCTTGAGAGTAATTTCCATATTTCAGTACAAATCCTTTGTCAGATTTGTGATTAGCAAATACTTTTTACCAGTCTGTTGCTTGTCTTTAAATTCTGGGAATATCTTTTGGGGCGCCTGGGTGGCTCAGTCAGTTAAGCATCTGACTTGGGCTCAGGTCATGATTTCACAGTCTGTGAGTTCAAGCCCTGTGTCAGGCTCTATGCTGTCAGTTCGGAGCCTGGAGCCTGCTTCCGATTCTGTATCTCCCTTTCTCTCTGCCCTTCCCCATTCATGCTCTGTCTCTCTCTGTCTCGCAAAAAATGAATAAATGTTAAAAAATTAAAAAAAAATTCTGAGAATATCTTTCACAGAGCATAGGTGTTTCATTTTCATATAGTCCAGTATATCAATGTTGTTTTAATTTTATGAATCATGTCTTGGTATGAGATCTAAAAACTATTTTTCTACTCAAGGTCACAAAGATATTCTCCTGTTTTCTGAAGAGCATAGATTTAGATTTTTTATTTATACCTATGACCCATTTGAGTTAAATTTTAATAAGATATAAAGTTTCATAGAGGTCCATTTCTTTACATGTGAATGCCCAATTTTTCCTAGCTTCAATTGTTTAAAAAGACTATCCTTTCTCCTTTAAATTACCTTAGTTGCCTTTGCAACTAAGTCAAATGACAATTTGCCATATGTGTTTGGATCTATTTCTGGACTCCCTTTTCTGTTCCATTGACCTATGCGTCTATGTTTTCACCAATAATGTTTGGTCAGTGTAACTTTAGAGTAAGCCTTGATATCAGGCAGTGTGAATACTCCATTTTTTTTAATTGGCTATTCCAGGTCACTCGCCTTTCCATATAAATTTCAAAATGAACTTATTACTATCTATAAAAAAATTCTGTTGGAATTTTGATAGGAATTGTATCAAATCTGTGGCTGAAGGTGGGGGAAAATATCATCTTAACAATACTGAATTTTCTAATTCATGAACATACAAATCTCTCCATTTGTTTAGCTCTTACCAGTTCCTTTTATCCAGGTACTTGTCAGTCTGTGGAACCTACACTGTTTTGTTCTGATATACTTTAAATATTTAATTTATGTGTGGTGCTATTATAAATGCCACTGTTTAAAATTTGAATTATAGTTACTTATTGCTTATGCTTAGAAATATGATTGATGTTTCTGTGATGTTGCTATATTTTGTGATGTTGCTAAATTGACTTAATCTAAGAGCAGATTTGTAATCCTTGGGATATTTTACCTAGACTATTATGGGAAATGATGTTTGTGAAAGGAGATAGTTTTATTTTCTAATTTCCAATCTGAATTTATCTTAGTTATTCTTCCTGCCTTACTGCACTGGTTAGGACTTTCCAGTATAATGTTGAATCATAATGATGGAGGGGACACACTTTCATTGTTCCTGATCTAAAGGCAATGCATCTATTCTTTCACATGAAGTATAGTGTTATCTTTATATTTTTGGTATATGTCTTTTATCATGTTAATGAGGTTTCTCTCATACTTTGCTAAGAGTTTTTATTGTGAGTGGATATTGAATCTTGTCTGAAGCTTTTCCTGCGAATAGTGACAAAATCATATTATTTTTTTCTTTATTATCTTAATATGATGAAGTATACTGCTTGATTTCTAAATGTTGACCTAACATTGCATCCCTAGAATAAACCCCACTCTCTTGTGATATACTGTCTCTTTTTTAAATTGCAAGGATTGATTTGTTAACATTTTATTGAGGATTTTTCTTGTCTGTAGTTTTCTTGTAATATCTTTCTCAGACTTTGGTATTAGAACAATTCTGGCTTTATAATATTAATTGTGAATTTTTTTCTTTTATCCTATTTCCTAGAAGAGATTGAATAGAAGTGATATTATATCCTCCTTAATTGTTTGGAAGAATTGGGTAGTCAAATGATTTAAACCTGGAGCTTTCTTTGTTTGAAGAATTTTAAGTATTAACTTAGTATTTTTTACTAGATATGAACTATTGCAATTATCCATTTTTTTCTTGAGGAACTATTGGTAGATATGTCTTTGAAATAATTGTCTCCTTTCATCTAAGTTGTCAGTATGTAATCATACAGTTGTTAATAGTATCCCTTTAATATATTTTTGCCTATAGACTGTGTAGTGGTGTCCTTGTTTCACTCCTAATATTTGTGATTTGTGCCAATTCCCTTTTAATCTTGGTCAGTATGGCTAGCTGTTCAGCTTTGCTTTCATTTTCTCAATTGTTTTTCTGTTCTGGAATTTATCAATATTTTCTCTCTTTCCTTCCTTCCTTCTGCTTATTTTGAGTTTAATTTGCACTTTTTTTCTACCTGTTTGTTAAGGTTGAATCTTATATTATTGATTTAAGACCCCTTTTAATTTCAAAGTTAAGCATTTAATGTGATCAATTTCCTTCTAACACTGACCTACTATATTATACAAATTTTGGTATGTTTCTTTTAATTTTTGCCTAATCAAAATAATGAATGCTGTGAGTTCTATACATAGACCCTTTGAGGCCATGGAGATGGGGTAAGAAACCCTATAAAAGTGGAGTAGACCCAGAAAAGCAAATACAACATCTCTTCTCATTTGAATGATCCCTGTAAGATGGCTGGCTATCAGGGCAAAAGATTCTCAGATCAAATGTTTGGAGCTAATTTACTCAACCCACACTCACCATCCTCTATAACTTGCCTTTATGTTGTGTTTTCAGCCCAACATCCTTCTCTTATACTGTGGGATTATTGCCCTCCAAGCCAAAGTGGATTATATGTCATTGATTAATGATCTTACACTCTTTCATCAATGTGCCTTTCGCTCTTTACTTGAAATGCTATCCTTAAACTTCATGTCTTACAAAATAGCATGTAAATTCTGGTCTGCTGTATTTTATTATACTATACATTTTATCAAATTGTTATTTCCATTTTAAAGTAAGCATTTTTTTTTCTGTAACATAGACTTCTCAAGGCATGGACTCTGTCAGTCTTCTGTATATGCTTCTCAGGGCCCAGGACTCCAAATGTAAATGCTCAGTAAATATTTACTGTTTAATTTTGGTCTGTACATCCTTTAGCTTATTATCATTTAATGGAAGCCTTCAGGATTAAAGCACTGTGATAGCATACCTTTTCTTAGAAAGGTGGATCTGATTAGCATAAAATATTTTACATAGTCTATTGTACTTACACTAATATTCAGAATATAGTTTACATCTGACATTATTTTCATCTATTCCAAAAAGTCCCCCATTTAAAACATATAGGTCTTGAAGGAGAAAGAAATTAGAGCTTCACCTTACCTTATTATGAATTTACCTTTTAGAAGACTCACTTCAGTGAATTTTACGTTTTAAATTATCCCTGATTTCCATCATTTATCAGTATTATCATTCTTAGATGATTGAATTTATATCATCACGTTGTATTTGTATATTATTTCCTGTATCTTGACTTGCTTTTCTTCTTAGGCTATTAATTTTATTTCTCATGATTCTTTACATATATGATAACATAGTGTCTTCTGGAACATGTAGCCCTCATTAGTCTCATAAGGATTCCCAGGAGTAACCAGATAATGCTAAATAACGTTAATTTCTTTTTTTTTCTGTACTTCTCATTTTTCTTCTAAATGAAAATCTAGTTTTTCCTAATAGCAAAGTGATAATTAGATTTTAAGTTTCTGTGTGATATAATGGAAAGAGAACTTGATTAATTCCAGAAGGCTGGTTTCTATTCCAAATATTTACTAGTTTTGTGATCTTCAGCAAGTTACTGAAGTTTTCTTAACTTCAGTTTCTTTATCTGTATAGTGGGTATAATAATCTCTAACTCATTCTCCAGTGGTTATTATGGAATTATAATATATCTGCCTGCCAGTAAAATGCAGTTGAGGTTACCTAGTTTAAAATTATAGCCATTGGTTAATACTTGTAAATTCTTTTTCATTAATTAGCATTTTATATTACTCCAAAGAGTGAAAATGTCATGTGAATGAAAACTTCCCTATTATGCTAGCATCTTCTTGCTAATGTTGATTTACCTGAGTTAGATTGGTTACATCCTTCCTTTTATTTCCATGAACTTTAATTTGCAGACTATAAACATTATCCAAACCTCCTAATTTCATTTTACCTTTGCACTCTGAGGTCTGATCTATGTTCTAGTGTTCCACGTAACCAACACTGTTTTCTTCTTGAAGGTGCCTTTACAATTAACTCTTTCTTCTCCATTCCTGCTGTCCATGTCCAATCTCAGGCTCTTGTTATCTCATAATTGGTTTCCTTCAGCAGGTTCTCAGGAGATCTCTCACTGCGTTCTTGCTGCTAGTCACTGCTAAAATCACTTCCAGGAAAATATTTTTAAAATGCTGTTTTCATTCTGTAACGTTCCTGCTTGGAACATAAAAATGATTTCATTGTCTGCTGTATTAGGTTGAAACTCTTTACCTGGATTTAAAACAGTCCTGTATTTTAGTGCTTTCTCCTATTGCTAACACACATGGACCCTGTAATTTAGAAAAATCAGATAACAACCAGTAATATAGTTCATATCCACTATCCTTGTCTCAACTCCAAATGAAGTTCTTTCCCATATCTGGAATTCTGTCTCATCTACTAAAGTATTTCATTTTTTTATTCTTTTTTTAAAAAATTCAAAGTAGTTAACATACAGTGTAGTATTGGTTTTAGGAGTAGAAATCAGTGATGATCACTTACATGTCACCCAATGCTTATCCCAACGAGTGCTCTCCTTAATGCCAGTCACCCACTTAACCCACCCCCCTACTTCCCTCCACTCCAGCAACACTCAGTTTGTTCTATTTAAGAGTCTCTTATGATTTGCCTCCCTCTCTCATTTTATCTTATTTTTCCTTCCCTTCCTCTATGTTCATCTGTTTTTTCTCTTAAATACCACAATGAGTGAAATAATATATTTGTCTTTCTCTGAGTGACTTATTTTGCTTGGCATAATACACTATAGTTCTATCCTCATTGTTGAAAATGGCAAGATTTCACTCTTTTTGATCACTGAGTAATATTCCATTTTATATATTTATACCACATCTTCCTCATCCATTCATCAATTAATGGACATTTGGGCTCTTTCCACAATTTGGCTATTGTTGATAGTGCTGTGATAAACATTGGGATACATGTCCCCCTTCAAATAAGTATTTTTGTATCCTTTGGATAAATACCTCCTAGTGAAGTTGCTGGGCTGTAGGCTAGTTCTATTTTTTATTTTTTGAGGAACCTCCATGCTGTTTCCAGAGTGGCTGCACCAGTTTACATCACCAACAGTACAAAAGGGTTCTTCTTTCTCCACATCCTCGCCAACATTCGTTGTTGCCTGAGTTGTTAATTTTAGCCATTCCGACGGGTGTGAGGTGGTATCTCAGTGTGGTTTTGATTTGTATTTCCCTGATGATGAGTGATGTTGAGCATCTTTTCATGTGTCTGTTAGCCATCTGGATGTCTTCTTTGGAGAAGTGTCTATTCATGTCTTTTGCCCATTTCTTCACTGGATTATTTGTTTTTTGGGTGTTGAGTTTGATAAGTTCTTTATAGATTTTGGATACTAACTCTTTATATAATATGTCATTTGCAAATATCTCCTCCCATTCCATAGGTTGCATTTGAGTTTTGCTGATTGTTTCCTTTGCTGTGCAGAAGTTTTTATCTTGATGATGCCCCTATAGTTGATGTTTGCTTTGTTTCCTTTGCCTCTGGAGACATGTCAAATAAGTTTCTGTGGCCTAGGTCAAAGAGGTTGTTGCCTGTTTTCTCTTCTAGGATTTTATGGCTTCCTATCTTACATTTACGTCTTTCATCTGTTTTGATTTTATTTTTGTGTATCATGTAAGAAAGTGGTCCAGGTTTATTCTGCATGTCGCTGTCCAGTTTTCCCAAGACCATTTGCTGAAGAGACTGTCATTTTTTCCATTGGATATTCTTTCCTGCGTTGTCAAAGATTACTTGGCTATACATTTGTGGGTCCATTTCTGGGTTCTCTATTCTGTTCCATTGTTCTGAGTGTCTGTTTTTATGCCAATACATTACTGTCTTCATGATTACAGCTTTGTAATACACAGTTGAAGTCCAGGATTGTGATGCCTCCAGCTTTGGTTTTCTTTTTCAGGATTGCTTTGGCATTCAGGATCTTTTCTGGTTCCATACAAATTTTAGAATTACTTTTTCTAGCTCTGTGAAGAATGCTGGTGTTATTTTGATAGGTATTGCATTGAATATGTAGATTGCTTTGGGTAGTATTGAAATTTTAACAATATTTGTTCTTCCAATACATAAGCATGGGATTTTTTTTCCCATTTTTTGTGTCTACTTCTGTTTCCTTAATAAGCTTTCTATAGTTACCAGTGTATATATATATATTTTTTTTTACCTCTTTGGTTAGGTTTTTCCTAGGCGTTTTATGGCTTTTGGTGCAGTTGAAAATGGGATAGATTCCTTGATTTCTCTTTCTGCTGCTTCATTACTGGTGTATAGAAATGCAACGATTTCTGTACCTTGGTTTTATATCCTGTGACTTTTCTGAATTCATGTATCAGTTGCAGCTTTTTGGTGTAGTCTTTTGTGTTTTCCACATAGAGTTATCATGTCATCTGTGAAGAGTGAAAGTTTGATATCCTCCTGCTGATTTGGATGCCTTTTATTTCTTTGTGTTGCATGATTGTTGAGGCTAGGACTTCCAATACTATGTTGAATAACAGTGGTGAGAGTGGACATACTTGTTTTGTTCTGGGCCTTAGGGGGAAAGCTCTGTTTTTCCCCATTGACGATGATATTAGCTGTGGCTTTTTGTATATGGCCTTTATGAACTTGAGGTCTGTTCCTTCTATTCCTACTTCTTAAGGGTTTTTATTCAGAAAAGATGTTGTATTTTGTCAAATACTTTTTTGCATCTATTGAGAGGATCACATGGTTCTTATCCTTTCCTTTATTAATGTGATGTATCACATTGATTGATTTGTGTATACTGAACGAGCCTTGCATCCCAAGAATAAATCCCCCTTGATCATGGTGAGTAATTTTTTAATGTTGTTTGATCTGATTCGCTAGTACCTTGTTGAGAATTTTTGCATCCATTTTCATCAGGGAAATTGGTCTATAGTTCTCGGTTTTGGTGGGTCCTTTGTCTGGTTTTGGAATCAGGGTAATGCTGGCTTCATAGAATGAGTTTGAAAGTTCTTCTTCCATTTCTATTTTTTGGAACAACTTTGAAAGAATAGGTATTTTCTCCTCTTTAGATGTTTGGTAGAATTCCCCTGGAAAGCCATCCGGCCCTGAACTCTTGTTTGTTGGGAGATGTTTGATTACTGATTCAATTTCCTTACTGGTTATGGATCTGTTCAATTTTTCTATTTTTTCCTGTTTCAGTTTTGGTAGTTTATATGTTTCTACGAATTTTTCCATTTCTTCTGGATTGCCCAATTTGTTGGCATATAATTGCTCATAATATTCTCTTTATTGTTTGTGTTTTCCTGTGGTGTTGGTTGTGATCTCTCCTCTTTAATTTGTGACTTTATTTATTTGGGTCTTTTCCTTTTTGTTTTTGATTGACCTGGCTAGAGGTTTAGCAATTTTGTTAATTCTTTCAAAGAACCAGCTCCTGTTATCATTGATCTGTTCTGTGGGTTTTTTATATATATATATATATATATATATATATATATATATATATACCATTGATTTCTGCTTTAATCTTTAGTATTTCCCTTCTTCTGATGGTTTTGAGCTTTATTTGCTATTCTTTTTCCAGCTCTTCTAAGTGTAAAGGTTAGGTTGTATATTTGAGACCTTCCTTCCTTCTTTAGGAAGGCCTGGATGGCTGTTTGCTTCCCTCTTATGACCCTGTTTGTTGCATCCCAGAGGTTTTGGGCTATCGTGTTTTCGTTTTCTTTTTCATTGGCTTCCATGTACTTTTTAATTTCTTCTTTAATTTCTTGGTTAACCCGTTAATTCTTTAGTAGGATTTTTTTTTAAATCCCCAAGTATTCATGGTCTTTCCAAAATTTTTCTCTTTGTACTTGTTGAGGGCTGATTTGTGACCCAGTATGTGATCTATTCTGGAGAATGTTCCATGTGCACTCGAGAAGAATGTGTATTCTGTTGCTTTAGGATGAAATATTCTGAATATATCTGTTAACTCCATCCGGTCAAGTGTATCTTTTACATCACCTATTCTCTCCTCTGCTTCTCCAGTCCTCATTGTGACTATTCCCAGTTGGTACTGCATCTCAGCGTTTTTTATTTCAGCCTGATTAGTTTTTAGGTCCTGCAGCAGGGGTTTCTCTGGTGCCCTCTTTACTTTTTTCAAGCACAACTATTAGTTTTATGACTGTTGTTCTAAATTCTTGTTCAGATATATCACTTACGTCTGTTTTGTGCAAGTCCCTGGCTATGATTTCTTCTTGACCTTTCTTTTGGGGAGAATTCTTCCATCTTGTCATTTCGGGTAAATTTCTTTCTTAAAAAATGGGCCATACACTGTCCAGGGCCTGGCGCTTCAGGAAGTATTTCTGGTGTATGCTGTGTACACTCTGCTGTTGCGTTTTGGCTGCTCTTTCCCACTGGTCAGTCCTCTGCAGAGCTCCTCCTTGCTCTTAGCGGGGACTGTTTGGACTTTTACGAGGTGTGCTTTGATTTGTTTGCTAAAGTAAGCCTGCCAAGCTGACTGCCTCCAACTGTGGAGGTCCTTCTGCCATTCCACAAATCGATTTCCTGGGTGTTCAAGTGATTTGACCTCAAAATAGGTGTGTTTGAAGGTTTTGGGTCCCCCTACTTCTCTGCCATCTTAACTCCTCCTCTCTGCCTTATTTCTTTTTTTAACCTTCCTTTATGGCCTAACTAAGGTTCTAATACCTCTGTGGAATCTATAACCATGCTGACTACTCTTAGCTCACATTTTTGCAGAGAATCAAGAGATTTTTCAGACAAGAAAGATATCCCCTAGATTAACTTTGAAATTGAGTTTGAAAATCCAAGCAAAAGACCTGGTGACCAATTTAGGTAACATCTCACCCCTTTAGGCCAATCACTGAAGCCAAGGAGCTAAGGAATTGCAAGTATCAGCAGATTAAATGCTCATCTCAAGTAAACAGGCAGAGGAATCTGTTGCCAGGTAAGGGTTTCCAAGATACCGTGTTGGTATCAATAATAATGGGTTCTTATTAAAGCAGGGCCATCATCATTTACTTTTTTCATAGCTGGCCCATAGTTCTATGAGTTCATGACCCAGCATAGTCTTGAATCCTAAAATCGTTTCTAAATCTAACTTGCTTTTTAAATGAAAAGCTGAAAATAGACAAGAATTCCATCTCAAGGATTTCTCTTAGCCAGGAGTGCCCCATGGAGCCTTGGGAGGAATCAAGGATACCTTGAGGGACAGGGAGGAAATAAGCCACATTGGCAGCCTTCATGTGCTTCAGAGAATAACTTGCTATTCCTATGTGTTAGATCATCCCAAATGGTTTACCACACTCTAGTATCCCAAAGGTATGATTAAAGGATTAGAGTATGGGGAAGAGAGCAGACATTAGTGCAACAGAGTGAAAAAAGCCAACACTTTGGTACTATCCTGGGATTTCATCAGCAACAAAATGAGGACAAGAGAATTGGACCGTGAGTGATTTTATTAAAACACTGGGTGAATCCAATCAAGATGCTTTAGCTATTAAGTTCCCTGATGACAGAGGTTATTTCTGTTCTAATTTGCTATGTGAGGTGCTTACATAGGCAATAGGGATAGAGATCATGTTTTTAAGAAACACTAAAATGTTGTTACTTTGTAGCAACACTACTGAACATTCAGTGCATCACCATATCTAATGAACAGCTTTAGTCTTAAATTTCACAGAAGAATTCTTGGCAATAGTTGAATTAACATTTGCCAGGTATCTAACTGGAGATATACATTAGGAGCCATTGGTGTTAGCTGAAGCCTTGAGAATAGAGGTAAACCATGTAGGAAGAATTTCTCTTTTTTTAAATTTTTTTTTAATGTTTATTAATTTTTGAGAAAGAGAGAGACAGCATGAACGGGGGAGGGTCAGAGAGAGGGAGACACAGAATCTGAAGCAGGCTCCAGGCTCTGAGCTGTCAGCACAGAGTCCGACGTGGGGCTCGAACCCATGGACCGTGAGATCATGACCTGAGCCGAAGTCGGATGCTTAACCGACTGAGCCACCCAGGCGCCCCCCACCCCACCATGAAGGAAGAATTTCTATTGAGAAGAGTTGGTCATAGACAGTCATGGCAAATACCAGTGTCTAGGAAAAAGAACTTACAAAAATTGTATGGGATTAGTAATATTAATACTTGCTGGCTCATTTTTATGTATTCAGCACTATTTATGTTCTAAGCATTTCACATGCAAAATCACATTTAATCCTAATAATCACTTTGTGAGAATTTTATCAATGAGGAAACAAAGGTTTAGAGAGATTAAGTAACTTGCCCAAATGCCGATAAGTGATAGAGCCAGAATATGAACCCAGGTTTGATTAATTCAAGTGAGATTTAAACTTAGTCTAACTTTAGAGCTGTTCTCTGTAATGTGACTGTAATGTGACTACCTGTTACGAAGAAAAAACGAGGAGAGAACTAACAACTAACTTTCGTTGTATCTGTTTTGTGCCAGACATTGGGCTGGTGGCTGTTGTATTATATATGATGTGATTTAAAAAACTAAAGCTCAGAGACATTGAAATAATTTGTCTAGACTCATGCATTTTGGAAATTGCTGATGCAAGAATCAAACTCTATATATTACTGACACCAGCGTCTTTTCCAAAAATGATTCCTCTGATCACAAAATTATATTACTTTTTATCCTGCCTAAGGATGGCTGCAGAGGGTTGCATTCGTTTGCTTGGGAAGCCTAACAAAGAACCATAAAATAGGTGGCTTAAACAACAGAAACTTGTTTCCTCACACTTCTGGAGGCTGGAAGCCTGTGTCAAGTGGGCTGTCCTCCTTAGGGCCTGGGGTTGTGGATGGCTATCTCCTCCCTGTGTCCTCACATCATCTTCTCTTTGTGTGTGTTTGTGTCCTAATCTCTTTGTTTTATAAGGAAATAAATCATATCAGATTTGGGACCACCCATATGACCTCATTTTACCTTCATTATTGAAAGTTTTTGTCTCCAGATACAGTAGTATTCTGAGATACTGGAGGGTTAATATTTCAACATATAAATTTTGGGGACACATAATTCAGCCCATGGATATAATGTCCACTGACACTACTTTTAAGTTACCCCCATTTCTCACCCCATTAACGTCCTAAGTAGGCTTCCTGCTTTCTCTCTAGTCTCACATGAAGTAATCATTTGTCAGTTTTTTAAAGAGCACATAGCATAATCCCAAAGACCATCATTCACTTTATATTCCACATGAACTCCCTCTGAGTTATATTACAAATTAGGCCCTGCACACCATTATGTTTTTGTTTCCATTATCACCATCCTAATTCATTCCCTTTTTACTTCTAAATTTTGTAATTACAATACTCTATCATTTCTCTTTAGACCACCACTTCACTGTATTGTGTCATTACTACAGTATTCTTTCTTTCTTTTTTTTTTTTAAGAAAAAAGTTAGTTTATGGGGTACGTGGGTGGCTCAGTTGGTTAAGCATCTGACTTCAGGTCAGGTCATGATCTCGCAGTCCATGGGTTTGAGCCCTGCGTTGGGCTCTGTGGTGACAGCTCAGAGCCTGGAGCTTCCTTTGGATTCTGTGTCTCCCTCTCTCTATGTCCCTCCCCCTCTCATGCTCTGTCACTGTCTGTCTCTTAAAAATGAATAAATGTTAAAAAAAAAAAAACGGTTTTTTTTTAGTTATCTATTTTGAGAGAGACTGAGACACCACTAGTGGGGGAGGGAAAGAGAGAGGGAGACAGAGGAACCCAAGCAGGCTCTGCACTGTCAGAACAGAGCCCAGTGCAAAACTTAAAACCATGAGATCATGACCTGGGCTGAAACCAAGAGTCAAACACTTAATTGACTGCACCATCTAGGCGCCCCATTAAGGTATTCTTTGTTAAGTGCAATGCAGATGTCATCTGCTTTCTCAAACCCTTTTCATTGTGCCTCTTCATCTGTCGAGTTAGGACCTCCCCACTGTGATCTTGGCCTGGATCTGGTCCTTTTTGTCACCTCTGAGGTGGGAAGATTGGGTCTTTATCACATGCTTATCCATCTCAACCCGTGCTTGTTCTTTTAACTCCATCTGGAATGCTATCTCCCAATTGACCAAATCCATTCCTTCTGTAAGACCCAACTTAATTCTACTTCATGTGCAGGCCTTTTACTGAACCCAATCAGAAGTGATATAATATTCCTTTTTCCACCACGAAACTTTCACCTTTACAGTATTGAATCTTTACAAAGGAGTCTGAATTATAGGCACTGTAACCTCAATGGCCTTTTCAAAGTCCTAGAATAACCAAAAATAACAGAGACCATTGGCTAGCAGAATCTTAAAAGATTTTATTGGCATATCCATTGTGTGCTGGCAACAGTTCATAGAGGTATGCGTAAGAGAATTTTTATATTTTCAGTAGCCTATTGTTAAGCTTAGCCATTATTAAAAATTGATTTATTTAATTTATAATTAAATAAATTTTTAAAAATTAAATTATCAATAAATTCTAATGAAAACAGATTATTATTAATTATTTTACCACATTTTAGTTTTCTGTACTCTTTAGGCTATTTACAGTGACAGTAGTTATATGGTCAGTATACTATATTGGTATGCTACTGTGCATTCCCTTCCAACTCCATTTTTACTGACCTCATATCAGTAGCTTGAAATTGGTCATGGTGGGAATATTTACACTGTAAATATTTTAGAGATTGGCAAATCTCTAAAAACCAGGGCTTGTTTTTTATTGTCTGGACTTAAAATGTTGGAGAAAATCTTAACCATTCAGATTAAACTTAAGTTTGTCAAATCTGTAGCCATAACATTGTGATTGCACAATATGTAAAAAATATTCTTCTAGCATTTGAAACCATTTTGTGATTCAGCAAATAAGTTATTTGTATCATTGATCAGTAAGCAGAGTTCTAAGTACAATTATTTGGCTTCACTTTTATCAAACACATTAACATATGTAAAAATTTCAGTTAATATTCATATAAAAATGCACTGGTCAATTGTAAACATACATTGCCTGTGGATATAAGATTTTGGCAAAATTCAGTGAAAGCCTTTTGTGAAAGTTAATTGGCTATATGAAATTTATAATAAAGAACTTGTGCATTTTATTATTTTTTAAAGTGTGTGCTACATGAATTTTATAATCAGTAATATTTGTAACACATACACACAGAAAACATTTCCCTTCAGAGAGGTAGTTGTTAAACATTTACCACCAAGCATCCCTCATATCATGGGAGATAAGCAAACACCTCGTCGAAAGCTAAAAAAAAAAAAAAACAAAAAAAACAAAAAACAAAAACAAAAACAAAAACAAAAACCAGAAGCACTTGCAAATAAGTTAAATAACCCCAATATTTGGGGTGCCTGGGTGCCTCAGTTGGTTGATTGTCCAATTCTTGGTTTCAGTTCAGGTCATGATCTCATGAGTTGTGAGATTGAGCCCCATAGCACAGAGCCTGTTTGGGATTCTCTCTCTTCCTCTCTCTCTCTGCCCCTTTACTGCTCATGTTCTGTCTTTCCCAAAATAAATAAATAAACATTAAAAAATTAACCCCAGTGTTTTACCTCCCCAATATCAGATATCACTTAAGATACCATTTCAAATCTTCTTGGTTTCCTCTGTTTCCAGGCCTTTGTTCTTAGTTTCATTCCCCGGCCAACAATACAATAACCAACTTTCCTTAACCTTGCCTTAAAACAGACATTTAGACACTCCTAGGGAATTTTTGGTATACACACACACACATACACACACACACACACACACACACACACACACACACACACGCACACACATCTCATTTACAAGGAAATGTACATTTCCCCCTGTAGGTTTCCAGTTATGATCAGCAGACAATTTTATTTTTTTTTTATCAGCAGTTTTAATTCTTTTAGAAATATATTTAGGGAGTTTAGTTCTCCCTTGGTTTGACACATATAAAAACGAATGTATTTTTTCTGGTGGAGAGTTCATTGAATTGTTGGAATCTTATAACAAATTGACATGAGAACATTAAGGAGACAAAAAGAAAAAAGCCTTATCAGACTAAGCAGATCTTATGAAGAATGAGATATCTAAAAAAGACCAACTAATACTTGATATGATGTCCAGAAAGTATAGGTAGAACAGATTATTGAATTCAGTATAGTTAAATAAATTGCAAAATTTCCCACTTTTATGAAGACTATTTTTCATATATTACCAGAGACATTTTTCTGATACCTTTCCATTAACTCTGCATCAAGTAGAAGTTCTGATTCTTGAAACATATAAATTTACAAAGCAAACTTAACTTAGGAATTATCCATAAGGCTCAGAATACATATTGTGAGACATTGAAAATGGAATTTGGAGCAACCATATGTAAAAGGAATGGAGAAAATGGTTACAATTCTCTTCATAATTATTACAATATAACAAAACCACATAAGATGCAGGTCTAAAACTTAAAGGATCCTTAGAGTGCATATCATTTTATAGATACAGAGAAAAAAATCAGAAAAAAAGTTATGTGGTTTCTCCAAGACCATGCAGGTGGTAAGCTGAATAACAAGTTTCAAAAACTGTCCCCTTATGCTACCCAAGGTGCAGGTTCCTGAGCTGTGCAACCCTTCACCATAGACTTTATCTTAGTCCAGCTCAGCCCCTTTGGACGACAGCGAGTGCAGAGCAACTTCAATAGCAGAGCTGCTTTGCACAGCTGTTTATAATAGATGCTCCACAATAATTTTTAAATGAGAAATCAATGACCCTGGAGGGCATTATGCTAAGGAAAATAAGCACAGAAACACAAATACTGTATGATCTGACTTACACGTGAAATCTAAAGGAGCTGAACTCAGAAAAACAAAGGGTAAATTGGTGGTTGCTGGGGCAGAGGGGTGGGAGAAATGGGGAGATGTTTTTCAAAGGGTACAAACTTGCTGGTACAAGATGAATAAATTCTGAGGATCTAATATACAACATAGCAAATGTAGTTAACAATACTACATTGTATACTTCAAAGTTGCTAAGAGAGTAGATCTTAAATATTCTCATCAAAAATAAAGAAACTATGTGAAGTGATGGATATGTTAACTAACTTTATTATAGTAATCATTTTCATATATATATATGTGTATATATATATATATATATATATATATATATATATATTAACTCATCACATTTGCACAGTAAACCTGGGGGAAAAGTTAATACTCATTTTCTAGACTACATTTATTGAACAAATACTTAGGCTGCCTAAACTCTAGAGAAAAAGGGTAATTAAGATGTAACCCCTTTTGGGGCGCCTGGGTGGCGTAGTCGGTTAAGCGTCCGACTTCAGCCAGGTCACGATCTCGCGGTCCGTGAGTTCGAGCCCCGCGTCGGGCTCTGGGCTGATGGCTCAGAACCTGGAGCCTGTTTCCGATTCTGTGTCTCCCTCTCTCTCTGCCCCTCCCCCGTTCATGCTCTGTCTCTCTCTGTCCCAAAAAAAAAAAAAAAAAAAAAAAAAAAAACGTTGAAAAAAAAAAAAGATGTAACCCCTTTTGCTGATTAGTTCATAGTTTTTTAGAGAGTCAAACAAATAAATAATTACAATAAAACATGAAAAATCTTCTGATATTGGAGGTGGTCAGTGAGAGCACAGTAGAGGGTATATATTTAGATCTGGAGGGTTGGGGAGTTCTGTCACTTTCCTCTGAGTCTTGAGTATGAGCCAGAAGTAGCTACACAGAAGAATAGCTCAGGAAAAAGGAGTGTGTGAAATCTAGAGATGTGAAAAAACATGGTGTATTTGGCGATTGGTATATTCTTTGGTGTGGCTGAAGCATGTGCTATATGCATAAAAAAAATGCAGGCAGTGAGTCTAGAGAAAAAGATTAGACACTAGATGATAAAAAATCCTTGGTATCATAAAGTGTTCTAAGAGGTTTAGATTCTAGCTGAAATATACAGGATGTCAATATTCTCTAAATGTATAATTCAGTACTCTCGAATAAAGATATGAGTATATAATTGTGTGTATGTAATTTTAAGAAAGGGTAAAAGAAACAAGTGATATTAATTTTAAAAATACACTTTATTTAACCCAAAACATCAAAAATTTTATCATTTCAACATGTACTATCACAAAGTGTTAATGGGGATTTTTACATTATTTTATCGTATAGTCCTTGAAATCTATTTTGTTTTATCATGGCAGAATATCTTAATTTGAATTAGCCATATGCCAAATGCTCTATAGCCACATGTGGCCAATGGCTACCATAATGGACAGCATAGGTCTGAACTACAGAAAACTGTCACCAAGACCATAATCCTAGAATACATATTGCATGGTTGGCCAACTCCTGAAAGAAGCTTAATTTGGCAATGACACCACAGCCATTGCACTACATTCCAATTCTTTCTGCTCATTTCTCAGTCCTGCAGTAAATGATGGTCCAGACAGATATTTCTAAACTGAGTCCCTGCTGTCTGTATTGTGGGAGTTATAGTCCTTCCAGACAGAATCTAACAACCGCAGAAGCCAGATAGGACAGATATAAACTGGAGAAGGCAGAGGCAGGCCAGGGAGCTGCTGTCAGAGAAGTTACTTCTTTTCAGCAAAGTCTGTCAAGCTTGAACAGCTTTGGCTGTGCTGCAGAGATTTTCTGCCTTCAGCTTAGATGGGGGAATTTCCGGGTTGCCATTAGATCCAGTTAGAATCCAGGATCATAGGTGACTTGTGAGCTAAAACAGGCAAAATGAATAACTCACCAACCCACCCGACCCATTGACACACAGTTCTATATAGAGGTTTGTCCTTTCTGTGGAAATGGAATCACTCTTAATGAGACATGCACCGCAGGCTTTAGCTGTGAAGTTGACAGCTTACAAAAAAGAAGGAAGTTGAATTCTGGAGGGTTAGAGAAGGAATCTGGGTCATAGTTTCTGTCTCGGCTTTTTTTATTTTCCTCTAGGAAGAATAGTCAGAAAACCAAATGAGTTGACAACTCCATTATTTTTAAGATTATTAATAAAGTGATATTTTTCATTTTGCAAATCTCAATTTCAGCTACAATAACAAGGTAATAATTGCAACACTGCAGAATTTTTGATAGAAAAACAAGTTTTTGTTTTTTTTTTTTATCTTCCTTCTGTCCCTCTGCAGTCATTCTTCCCTTACCAGCAAAGATTTAGTTAAGTAACAAATAACAGATGATATGGCAAGTCTATTTCCAAAAGCCCCCTCTTATTTTACAGGTCTTTGTCTATAGAAAAGCTGTAATTAAGCATGTATGTTTCGTAGGAAGGCTTTGATATTTAAACACCAATTCTCAGCAGTGATGTGGATTAGATAATTTAGTGCTAAACCATATATGTCTATCATATATTTAGTCATTAGGCAAAACACTTGTTAAACAATGTATGTTTGCTGAGATTAATTCTGTTCAATAGTATCAAGCATTGGTTTCAAATGAAACATTTAGTGGTGAGTAAATCCTTTTGGAAGAACCACAGAACTAAATGAGCAATTCTCACTGAATGCTTTAAGGATATAATATGCTGTAGGAAGAAAGCCTAGGCTTTTAAGTTTGACAGATGAACCTATCAGTTATTTCACAAATTCCTTAGCATACTTTAAAAATGTGAGAAATAATAGCGACCTCAAGAATTGGTTGGTTTAAATATGATTAATAATAAATTATTAGTAGTAGTAATATTGGAAGTGACCAATAATATTATTATTAACCTTTTACCGGTTAATGCCAAATGATCTAGATTGATGATGATGATGATGATGGTGGTGGTGGTGGTGGTAAAAATGATCATATATTGAGTACTTACTCTGTCTTGGGCTAAGCCTTTCACCTGAGGTACCCCTATCTAAAAATAAACAAAATTTTTCCTTTGATTGCCGCATTCTCTGCCAATCACCACCATTCCTCTTTGCTTCTCTTCACTGCCAAGTGTTTCAAAATGTTGTCAATATATTATCTTCATTCTTTTACTCCCATTCACATACAACCTTCTCCCATCTTACTTTACTATTCACATAATTAATGTACAAAATAAATGCAAAGCATTTTGTTATGATGGTTTCCATGACAATACATTGTCTTGGTTTCTTCTTCTTCATTGTCTCTGTAACCTTTTCCTTCTCAATTAATGCATAAATATTTGAATTCCTTTGGATATAATCAGAGCCCTCTTCCCTTCACATCCTACAATTTCATCTCTTACTGTTGCTGTCCATATTCTAATGGTCTCAATAGTTCCAATTTAGATTTCTATTCTCTGAGCCAGAATGTCCTTATTCATTTTTCTGTTTGGCATTCCTACTTAGCTATTTCAAAGATATTTAAAAATAAATTCTAAAACTTGATCTTTCTTTTTTTCTAAATTTGGTTCCCTTTCGGTTTGGTCTATCTCAATTATTTCAACACAGTTATATGGATTAGAGTTATAGGACTGTGTACATCTCACAACTTTTAATTCTAAGGCTCAGCAACTTATAGTACAGAACCAAAGATGGGATTCAGAGTTGTTGTATTTAACATATGTGACAGTTACAACTCTCATGTATTCTTTCATTATTTGATTTCCTGTCCTCTACCATGCATTGATTTGTATAGTCAAATTGTATCTTTGCTTTTAAGATCAAATTCCTTTTTGTAGCCTTTTTTCCTGGTAGCCAGTGGAAAATTCACCAATGTAGTATACTGTTCTGCTACTGCTCAGTACATATTTTTCTGACCATATTCAGTAGCCCTGGTTAATAGTCCCATAAATAATATTTTATATATATAGTTCAAATTCTAAGGTTTTTTTCTGCTGAATTCACTATTGGAATATTGCTCAAATGTTGCTTAAGTAATCCATGCCTTGAGTAATGACTAAAGTGATTTTGCTAAATGATATCTTTCTAGTACTTTCAATAATAAAACACTTTGAATAAGATATCATCATGTCCTATATCACACTGAATGCTGTGCTATCTGGGTCATGTCATAGAAAGACTCCAAGGTAGGGTTTGAAATAATTGGTGCAAACTTGTAAATCTGTTTGTTAGCAAAAGTTTTCATAGCAGAGGCATTTATAATAATTCATGGAGTCATGATAAGGGTACATGATAGATGATAATGTTTTATGTACTCAAATCCTTTAGCTTTAAAATCTTCCCATTAATTATATCTCTAGCATCCCAAACATCTAAATCTCAGTTCTGTGGGCCTATTTAGGAATATTCCTTGGGCCATTTAACTTTCTTCTTTCTTTTCATTGAACAAAAATATGTACTACATATACATTGTTTTTGTTGTGAGGATATAAATGCCTACTTTGAAGAACTTTATTGTCTAGTAGCAGGAGACAAACATAAATGAGTGCAATATAGAATTTGGAATTGCTATACTTACTGCACAGATGGTTATAATGAGGGAGAAGACATTTTTTAAAAAAGAACATCTTTATAAAAGAGATAGTAATACAGTGAAAAGAGATTTTTGTCTCTCTGGCTTTTCTCCCTTCTAGTTGTTTTAGTTAACCACTAGTTGAACTAAGACATAGCCCACTCAACAGTTTTGGCTAAGATCCCATGATGAACATTTATGGCCCCATGAAAGAGCAGGAAGTGGTGATGGGATACTGATTTATTGATCCTATTCACACATATTCTGGGGGATGGTATCATGCCAGGCAGTAACTCCTATGAGAAATCGCAGTGTTTTCCTTCACTGGTAGTTGTCAATAAAAACAAACAAACAAACATTGTTTGTAATAGCAATTAGATATTAGTAGTAAAGGCCAATTGGAATACATTTTTAAATCACAGTTTATATTGAGAATCTTCATTTCTTTTTTGACAAATAATAATTTGAGCCAACTGAAAGGAAAAAATGTTTTAATATGCAACATCAAGCTCAACATTTTTTTAAAGTGAATTATAATTTCCTAAGGTGAATACTTTTTAAAAAGTAGTTATAAGGTAAATGAACCACAATTATAAACTTCTCTAACAATTATAAGTAACAAAATTATTCCCTTCAGTATTATAAAATAAATAGGCTAAATGTTTAAATATCTAGAGTCTACCATGTGCTTAGTGTTATATCTGTACTTAATTAATTCATTAATATTTATTAAATGAATAACTAGGCTACACTATTCCCTGTAGGAAGATCCTTGAAAAGGATAGTCGAGTAGGTCAACTTAGTTCCACGAGTGTATGCTGGGCAGTGTTATGGAGATATGGCCTATATCCTAAATAAGTATACAGTCTGGGCAGTTGAGGTGAACCAGAAGGAATGGGTAAGATTTCAACATCAAGACATGAGGAAAGGGTATTCCAGGTGGAAAGAGCATCATGAATAAAAGTGATTAAGTAGGAATGTGTTGGGCATCCAAGGGACATAAAGAAGAGCATAGTAAGAAATAAGACCCATAAATGTAATATTTGGTAAGGTTTTGAATAAATGGAAGACAGAAGATGGTGAAAGGTTATGTTACCATGTAAGCTTCTATGGAAGGAATAGTGATGGTCTGATTATGGTGGGAGAGGTAGGAGTACAATGGAAAAAAAAATAAACAAATGTCAAAGAAAAGTATTTGAGTCTTTTTAGTATAATTCTATTAATTTAATTTTTATTCTTATGATAATTTCCCCCAACACACACACAATTTATAAACGTGAACCATATCTCAAATGTATATTGTGCCAGGAAAATCTCTCACTTTCTAGATATATCCTGTTTATATTGCCATGCTTTATTACCTTAATATGAAAGTATGTTTAAGCCTCAGTAACAGCAGTGGTTACTGATACTGATTGGTACCATCTGAAAGAGCCGTTATCTTTGATTATACATTATATACTAAAGGATTGTTTAGTGCCTTTAAACATAAAGTTCAAATAAATAATCTTAGGTTAGAAGAAAGATTTGAATTTATTCTTTAGCCAGTTTTGTTTTCAGTGTACACTTTGGAGGCCCAAATGGATGCAGGTACTTCCAGACGACATGACATAGGTCAAATAGTACCAGTGAAAGCAACTATTTACAATTGTCCCTATCTTCTTTTCAATTTCAATAACTTTAAATTATGTTATTAAATTTTCTTCACTCAAACTTGTACTTTATATTTTTCAAAATCTAATAGTACAGAAGGGTAAAAAGTGCATTTTAAGGTTCTTTTTCTGTGTTTTACCTTCATATTTCTGAGTAGGAACATATGCTTTTTTAGTGCCTACTTTTTAATTTATGGACAACAGACATCTCTTAATTCATGTATCTTCCCTTAATGTAATTACATTAATAGATTAGTCTCTTATTTTTTAGATTCCAACAATTCTCTTAACCATTTCTCTTTCAGTCTCTAAATCTTGACTTCCAGATTGTGCGTGAAGGATTTCAACACCCAAACTCACCCTGCTTCCACTTCTCAACCTATCATCTTTTTCTTTAATTTTTTTGTAAAGGTTCATCAGATTTATTTCTGTTGCATAATGAGTTTTTTACTTTGTCTATATGTAGATTCATAAAGTTGAAAATCAGTAATAGGCATTTGCATTATTGCAACTATAAGTAGTGCAAGCTAAGAGTCCAGTAAAGCTATGATTATATTTTCTTCAGATAATTCCAAATCACCAGCCCTTTGCTGTTTAAAAGAGTGTCCGATGGATTCCTTCCTGCTTTTACCAGTTACTTAAAATGAAGCCACAAACCACTTTCATATTCTACACCATATCTTCCTTTGTCACTTTTATTTCCCTGTTAGAAAAATAAACTTTGTTTCCTTAGTTCTTTCTCATTCTGTGCATTGCTTGGAATCTATTTCATTTCCTGTAATAAATTTATGAACTTTTTAAGTTTCCCCTTTATTTTCATTTTATTTATTTATTTATTTATTTATTTATTTAAAATATGTATTTTTTTTGAGAGAGAGGGAGAGTGTGTGCCCAGATGAGCTGGGGAGGGGCAGAGAGAGAGAGAGGGAGAGAGAGAATCCCAAGAAGGCTCCACACTGTCAATGCAGAGCCCAACACAGGGCTCGATTCCATGAACTGAGATCATGACCAGAGCCAAGATTAAGAGTTGGATGCTTAACTAACTGAGCCACCCAGGTGCTCCTCTCCTTTATCTTTAAATGTGTAATTCCAGAATATAGTCTTTAGATCAGTTACAGAAAATCTCAACATTTCAGGCCTCCAAATTTTATTGGAATGAATGGAATACATACTCCCATTTTTAATATCCAAATTACCATGGCTTGCTTTTATTAAATCAAAATTATTCTGCAGAATTTTCATGCCACACACATAATGAAACTATTTCCTATTTTAGTTTTAAAGAGTACTGCTTGGGTTTTGTTCTCAGAAAATCATATTTCCCCAACTAATTTAAGTTCATTCTTTAATCCAATGTTGAGTGTTAATGCTGTTGGCTCCATTATTTGTTTTAGATGCTCCAGGAGAGAGCAGTTTAGATTCTGAACTAGAACATTCTATAGTCCCAATAGGTGCAATTAATTGGGTTCAGTCTACCTATTAGAATGTTGTATATTTAACATATATTGTCTTATAATATATATTATAATTATGTATAATGTTTATTGTTATATATAATATTGTATAATAACAATTGTATATAATTATAAAATAATAATTATAAGCATTTCTTATAATATTTAAACTAGATATAATGTTTAACGTATATAATATACAAAATATCCATATATTAAGCAGTGTTACCTCTGATTTTCAGGTGAAAAAGCTAGATTTAGAGAGACTGTCCAAGCTAAATTAGAACTCAGATCTCTCCAATAACAAGATTCTCTCCCTATTACAAGCTGCTTCCATATAATTTACCATATAAACAAAAACAATGTTAAAATGTTGTTGGGAGAAGTGCTAAAGATTATGGGTTTGTCAGATATTTTTTCTTGTTTAACTGTGAATATATTGAGAACTTTTATTATTGTCATCACGATCACTGTGTACCTAATTTCGCATTATGTATGCAAATACCCCAGCATTAATGATAGTATTAAGTGCAAGATAGTCAGTTGAAAAATAGAGGTCGCTAAAAATAAACCAGAGAATAATAGATTACTCAGATTAGTGTAAAGCTAGTAATTAAGGCCCTTGGGCACATTTTTCAAAGGGGGTCCTTTAAACTTTGTTAATTGCAAAATAGCTATATTGCCCACTTGCCATCATCATCAAGGTTCCTTGTTATTTTATTTCTGGAGAAAAAGGAAAGATGCAGCTGTCCCATCAGTATTTGTGGTCGGGACTTAAGCTGTCCTGCCCTGCCCTTTACAGTTTATTCATGAAGATAAAACTACACAAAAACCACCCTCAATGTCTGAGGATCTCATTTGCAGCAAAATACCTGTGCTGTAGGAAAACATACACAGGGTCAGGAGTGAGAAGATCTATGTTTAAACCAAGACTCTGCCACCTATTTGCTAAGTGTGAACTTCAATTTTATCAGTTGTGAGTGGAATTGGAAGATAATATTACCTCTATCACAGAGTTGGTGTAAGGAGCAGTGAGCTATAATCTGTATGAACAGACTTCAAAGATCAAAATGTTATATAGATATATGTATTTATAAGTTATCTCTACTATACTCATATAGTGAAGCCAATGCAATTGAATGCCTTGTACTTCTTTATTCATTTGAGATCCCCTCATGGTGAAATTCCAATCCTTGGTCTAGTTGATTGTTAGGCTAGTTACATCCTTATGTGCCCCGTAGCTTGGTTGTCTTGTAATAGGCTCCTATATTCTTAAAATCTTTCCCCCTTATCCACCTAATCTTTTGGAAACTCAGAAAATGAGCCTGTTATGATTTATAAAGCCTTAAAATGCTCTAAAAATATCGAAAATTGAAGTATCATGACCTTTATATCAGAAAAAGAAATGTAGATATAATTGGGCTTCTGAGTCTTCCAAAAGTCAGCCATGGATGAGTGGAGGGAGCAGAATCTGCACTCTTAGATTTGAGAATTCGGTGCAGCCTTCTACCTACTGGGTATGTAACTTTGAGTAAGTATAAACCTAACCATCTCATCTGTTTTCTTATCTGCAGAATGGAGGTCATAATGCATACTTCAGTATATTATCGTGAGAGTTAAGTGAGACCACATATATAAAGGTCTTGGTACACTTCCTGGCATACAGTTGATTATCAGTATTGATCACCACTTTCCATTAATTTAAAGGACCACCATCAGTCCTTGGCTCCCCAAATTTGCAGAGGACATTGGAATTATTCCCCCAAATCACTAACTTCCCTGTGGTTGTGTAGAATGAAAATTTAAATATTTTTCATAAGCTTATACATTTATCTGTAACAAGACTGAAATCTCAATGATCTGGAATTTTTTGGTTGGGATAAAGCCACTAATACTTATGATTGCTAATAGAATATAATATGCATAATATTCTATAAAAATATAATACCACACAACATATAATATTCTACAACAACATCTATACTATATTTAGTATATGTATTATATCTTTAAATACAAGAATCTGATCTGGTGGGATGAGACGGTCACGCAGTGAGAAGCAAAGGGAAGTGAGATAGTATAAAAATACAGCAGATGAAAGTCTTCTATCATCTCACACTAGAATATGAACTTTTTAAGTAAAGGGGGTGCTGAATTGCTTTTGCTTGTGCTTTTTATACTATTTTCTCTCTCAGTGGAAAAAAATGTTTAAAGTTCAATACATATAATGTAATTTCATTGTAAATTGCCTAAAGTGAACAAGTTAGTGAAAGAGCAAAAACTTATTCAGGTCTTCAGGCTCCAAGTTCAACACTACCAAATGACCATCATGCTCCCAGCCCTTCGCACTCTAATTGGACTCAGTGCATCCAGCACTCTCATTCACTACCCCTCTACTTATCTCTTTTCACACAGGCAACTATGGAGAAAGTGGGATGGAGGCTTTCAAAGATATGTCAGCCAAGGAAGGAATTTGCATCGCTCATTCTTACAAAATCTACAGCAACGCAGGGGAACAGAGTTTCGATAAGCTGCTGAAGAAGCTCAGGAGTCACTTGCCCAAAGCCCGGGTGGTGGCCTGCTTCTGTGAGGGCATGACTGTGAGAGGTCTCCTGATGGCCATGAGGCGCCTGGGTCTAGCAGGAGAATTTTTGCTTCTGGGCAGGTGAGTGGCAATGAGAAAATTCACATGAAGGTAATAATTTGGAAACATAAAATGGTGTATTTTGGTGCATAAGGACAGATGCTTTGGAAATTTAATCTGTGTAGTAGAAGTAGAACTTAAATATCATAAAACAGCAAAGCCTGGAAATAATCATGGAAAATAAGTAGATTTGCCATGTGCTGATTAATGATGATAACAGGAATCAACACATGAGATAATGATTACTTCAGTCTTAAAAAAATGGCTGTAAGGAAATGAGATGGGTTCTTAGAGAATTGGATAATTTCTTCATTCCCTCAGGAAAAAACACTTTGAGACTTTTTGCTGTTGCTTTTGAAATTGATTTTAAAAATAGTTATATAAACTTGTTTCTATAATATAGAATCCTAGAATTTTAAGTTTGAAAGTAAGGAATTCCTTCAGGACTAATTTTTAAAAGCATTGGAAATGGATTCATTATTTTACATTACAAAAGTGTTATTACATTGCCTGATCACCTACATTGTTACCAGACAAGTTTCTAAAACATTAACTTCTACAGGGATTGACTTTAATTATCTGGATAATTCACTTGATTGGCACAACTCGGCTTATTGCCTGCTGATGCTATTGAATCAGAATGTTAGAGTTCTCTTAGAAAAACAGAAATAGTAGTGTGTGTGTGTGTGTGTGTGTGTGTGTAAGGAGAAAGAGATACTCAGAACCAATGGTACAGTTCTGGTCTGAAAGCTGGCAGACTTGGGACCCAAGAAGAGCAGATGTTTGGGTTCAGTTCTGAAGGCCAGAAAAGACCAATGTCCCAACTCAAGCATTCATGAAGGAAGAGTTCCCTCTTATTCATTCTTTTTTATTCTACTCAGGTCTTCAATAGGTTGGATGAGGGCCACCCACATTAGGGAATCAAGCTTCACCACTTAGTCTATTGATATATATGTTAATCTCACCTGGAAAGACCCTCATAGACACACCCAGAATAATGTTTAGCCAAATATCTGGGCATCCCCTGACCCAGTAAATTGTCACGTGAGATTAGCCATCACAGTTAGTAAAATGACCCCATAGTTTGACTTTGTGGATGCAGTTCACTGTTCTATAACTTTAAAAAGTTTTGTTATTGCATATCTTGTTTTAGTAGGCAGCCAATTAAAAAAAAAGAGAAAACCTTCAGAACCACTGCATCTTTCTCAGTATTTCTGTCCACAATAGAATGCTAACTCACTTGTTAGTAATTTTTAATGGCTCGTTAAAGAAAACATGCTTCCTTTATTTTCTAAATGCTTAACTGACCTTCTGTGATCAGACTTGGCTCCTGCTTGGCTACATTTTATGACAGCCACTTTATGTACCTAATGCTTTTCTGTCTGACCTGATGGCAATAGATTGATGGGACTATTTTAGTATGAGGCCAACTATCCTTCATAAAAATGATATCGAGTGAGATTCCTTTTTCACTGATGTCATACATTTCATCTAAAATCATCCCTAGTTGGCAAGAGTGATGCACCAGTTAGTTTCATACAACTCAGGAACATTCTCACTGCCAATATTAAATTCTAAAGTGCAGTGTTACCACTGGGGTAAAAAGAAAAGGAAATAAAGAAGCTAGCTTTAAACCATCCTGTTTTCCTTCTAGGGTATAAGAGATTCTGTAGCTCCTATCTGCTACTTTGCCAACATTAATGAGACAAATCGGCAGTATTTGTTTTTTAGCTATGTGATTTGTCAACATGTAAATAGTTTTTGATCACATGTACACAAGGAAAATAGGTAGGTATTCACTATATTTGCCATATTCCATCTATATTTTTTATTACCAACAGTACCACAAGGCCAAAATTCTATATTTTATATATACAGATATATGTTATATATCTATATATATGTTATTTTTAAGTAATCTCTACACCCAATGTAGGGCTCAAACTTACAACCCCAAGATCAACAGCTGCACACTCTACTGACTGAGCCATCCAGGTGTCCCTATTTTATATTTTTAAATTTTATTTTGTATATGTCATTTATTGGAAGTTCTCTCCATATCATTTAATTCATGGAATAAGAGATGCATAACTTTTACTTAGGTTTCTTAATCACTTCATTAATTGGCTAGTAATAATTCAACATTTACTTGAGCACCAGTTCATTTCACCTTAGAGGAGTTTTGTTAGAAAAGCCATTCTTACTTACGACTTCAAAAAATAGGTTCCTATAGTTTCCACCTCTTGGCTCATATTCTTTTCTTTGAAAGTAACGTGATAGTCTTTCAGATATTTGGTAACAGTATGATGGTCGGTCCCCTTCATCTTCCCTTTGGGATGTTCCTACTTCTTCCTTTTCTACTTCTTCATGGTGAAATGGCACTCTAGGTATTAATAAAACCATTTATCAAGACCATTTGTAGAATAATTTATGAACTGTTTTGTGCCAATTACTACTCTAAGCTCTGTACATGTGTTGTTTCATTTATTTATTTGATAGATACTGACTGGCTGTTATACGTTAAGATGGTTGAGATATGTCAGTGAATGAAACAGATAATACTCACTACCTTTATGGACCTTGCAGGTGGTAAATTAGATAGAAGGTGGAGAGTGCTATGAAAGAAAAAATAAATGAATCTAAGAACAACTTCATGTTGAATTCTATTATCATCCCCATTTTATAGACAAGGATTCTAAGTCTCAATTTATATTGAGTAATAGTGATGTGGAGAAGGCCATATAGATGTATGCATTGAAAACAAAATTAAATATAAGTCTGTGTAATTGTAGAGACTGAGCATTTAGCACTGTGTTCTATTACTTTTCAGTAAATTTAAAATATTCCTATTCATAAGAGTGGAGGTCAAGGGTAGTGAGCAGAAAGGCAAAATTTAATAATTATGAGAATATTTAGTTCATTTACTCACTCTCATTTTCCAAGTGAGGAAACTGATACCCCCAAAGTTTGGATAACATGGTCAAGGTCACACAAAAGCCCAATTGCTGTGGCCCATAATCCAGTGCTTTTCTCTACCAGACTGTCTCCTGTAAAAGAGAAACAGTGGACGGGGCGCCTGGGTGGCTCGGTCGGTTAAGCATCTGACTTCGGCTCAGGTCATGATCTCGCGGTCTATGAGTTCGAGCCCCGCGTCGGGCTCTGTGCTGACAGCTCAGAGCCTGGAGCCTGTTTCAGATTCTGTGTCTCCCTCTCTCTCTGCCCCTCCCCTGTTCATGCTCTGTCTCTCTCTGTCTCAAAAATAAATAAGCGTTAAAAAAATTTAAAAAAAAAAAAGAGAGAAACAGTGGAGAAGTTGTCTGATAACAAACTCCAAGTTCTTCATAGATTCTGGGTATGTAAAGAAACTATCTTAGATAATTCAAATTTAAGTTAGCATTTTTATTTTAACACTACCCCCTAAAAATTCAGTTCACCCTATAACTCCTATAGTTGACACACAATGTTACATTAGTTTCAGGCATACAGTTTAGTAATTCAACATCTCTATATGTTACACTATGCTCACCACAAATGTATGTACCATCTGTCACCATACAATGCTATAACAGTATCATTGACTATATTCTCTATGATGTACTCTTAGTAATTTGAGATTATTTTGTTTGCATATATTCTCCCAATCTCCCTGCATGCTCTTTCCTTCCCCTACCCAACTCAGACCTGGTTGGATGGTTCTTAGAAATTAGAAGTCAAGGCTATGAGAAAGGAATCTATATTCACAGCTTTCTAGAGGGTCCCGTTTTGTTATAAATCTGTCCAGTTGCCATGGGACAGCCATGTTTAATAGGTCATTCAACTAAAATGCATGGTGGGACTAATAAGATAACACTGCTGCTGAGACAACTTCATCGTCAACATATCTCGCCATCTGTACTGCACATCAGAAGGGTGTTAGAGTGATATAGACCTGGCTACTGTGTTTTCTCGCTTGAACTCAGTGTAATCCATTGTCTCATTGCCAATGAAAATGCCCTGTCCAGGTCCCTGAAATAGTCTTGCTAAACATTTTGGCCCTGAAAGCAGAATGGGATCAATAATATGAACAGTAATGAAATTTCTAAAGGTGCTTTTCTAGAATGGATACAGTGTTTTAGTTTTTACTTGGGAAAATATCATTTGAGGTATATTATTTACAAGTTATAAACTTAAATCTGAACTTGGAAACAAGGACCAACTTTTAGCAAATTAACTACTTCAAGATTGGTTTTTATCTTGTCTATAATTAACTAACACTATTTATCTATTTGAATTAAGAATCTCCGTCCTTCAATATGATGATTATTACCAGGCTGCCAGAGGAAATGTACTTAAATTTCAAAGCTATTTGGGAATTATAACCAGTATTTCTTATCAGGAGGTCACTCTACATCAATGTTTTTCAAAATGGAAAGGACAAGAGCTTATTCTAATAAATATCTTTGTGGCTAGAATTACAAACAATTGTTCTACTAGAACTATTATAGTAGGCATTCTTCAGAAGTTGACATTAGTCTTTAATCTTTGCATATCAGGAGTATTCATTCTAAATTAAAGCCATTTTAAAAATAAGTATATTTGCACACTGGGCCATTCATTATCATTTAATTGTGATGAGAAAAAACAAAACAAAACTTAATTTTCATTGAGTTCCTGTTATGTGTCAGGAGACAAGGAGAGAGGGAAAGAGAGTGGGGAAGAAAGGAAGAAACAGTGAGAAGAGAGAAGAGTGGGGGTAGAGGAAGAGAGAGAGATTAATTTAATGCTCTAAGCAATGAATATGTTAAGTTTTAGGTGCCTTTGAGTTTGGTAATAATTACCCCATTTTTTCAGGGGAACAAATTGAGACTCAAAGAGGTTAAATGACTGGAAAAGATCATACCAGTTTCTTATACTAGTGGCCATTCTGAGTATCATGAAGAGAGAAGTGTTAGCAACATAACTGTTTCTACACTTGTGATAAGCTCCATTTAAGTTTGCTTTCTTTTTGCTTTTGTTGTTTTAGGTTACCCTTTGAAAATTAGATAAACTTAATAAAATGCCTGGAAAATTATTGAGCTTTTTGTGATGAATGTATAGTGCAGATAAATCTAGCCAAACTATGCTCTACTTTGCCTGGAGATTTTTATACTTATCCACATTTGAGTTCAGACTAATTGTGTGATGTTCAGTCTATAAACAAGCAGTTATTTAGATGCATCTGACTCAGACCATGTGCAAAACTCTCTAAACCACGAGGGTTGAGTACAGAGGGTAAGGGGAGCATGTGTGAAAAAGTTTGGAGAGGAGCCTAAGAAATAACATTTTCAGCCTTGTAGTATTTTGACATTTATCCCATTATTGGAGAAGCCTTTCTGTGGGAGTAAGAATATGATAGATGTGATAGTTCCAAAGATAACTTGGGTATAGATTATGGATTAGAAGTGATAGGGTGGATACAGAGGAAACAGTATCCCTAATAAAAATGATACCATCAAGGACTAAGCAGCAGATCAAGAGCTATTTACTAATTAAAATGTGCTTATTATGTATTTGTTATGGTGTTATCAGGGTATATGCATATGTCCAAACTCATCAAAATGTATCAAAATTGATATACAACTCAGTACATTGAAAAAAATCAGTAGGAGCTGTTGGGTGCATTGGATATTGTAGAGAAGCATGGGGAAGACGACAGGAGTGACTCCTAAGATTCTGGTGCTTTATAACAAGATGAGTAATGATCACTACGGAGATGAAGAGAGTTGGAGAAGAATCAGGTGTGAAGTAGGGAGCAGATCATGAGTTCGGTTTTGGATAAACTGCCCTGATGTGCATTTCAAACATAAATATAGCCAAGAAAACTGGAGAATATGTCAGTCTGGAGCTCAAAAGAGGTATATAGCCTGTAAATAAAAATGCATGAATCATCTGAGTAATTTAGATTTATGAACAGAATGCATGAGTATGTAAAATTCAAGTTGGTGAAGTCTGAGAACTTAGCCTTGAAAGAAATCTCAAAATGTTATGATTGGAAGAAGGATGAACTATGAAAAGACCATAGGGAGAAAGCAAATCCAGAGTTGGAGGAGGAAAACCCAGAGAATGTTATGTCATCCCAGCAAGTGTGGAATGTTTAAAGGAGGGGCTACCCGTGTCAAATAATTCTAGATCAAGTGGAAATAATACTGAAAGGGCCTTTGGATTTATTGAGGTAGAAGTAATTGGTGATTTAGCAAGAGATGGACAAATGGAGAAATCAAAGTGGATTGAGAATGAAGTAGCTAAATGTTAAGTAGGAGCTGGGAAAATGAACCCATGGCATGTAAGCCACTGTTTTGTGAGGTTAAACTAATAAATGGAGATTGGAGAATGATAAAACTCTCTCTCAAGGAAAAATTGGGTCAAAAGACAGGTGTTTAACACAGTAGTTCTTTGTTTTCCAAAAATGTAATTTATGATCATGAAAAAATAATTTTAACAGTGAACAAAGCTATACAGTGAAAAGCACTTATATTTTTATACCTGTGTTAGCACAAGGTATTAATAAATTATTTGGTACTTGCTAATTTTATAGGTGAAGACTGTCATCATAGTGTTTTAATTTGTAGTCGTTTATGAGATTCTATGTCTTTCATATGTGAATGAGTGATATATATTTATATTTTCTTTAGACTTCAGGAACTTAGTTTTTTCTGTTTATTTTTCCTTATTGATTTATACAAAAGTATTTTATAAATTAAGTAGTTCATTGACACGTGTAACAAATATTTTCCCTCTTGTTATTTAATTTTGACTTCGTGGCATTTTGGGCAATGCCAGCCTTTTTCTTTTATGACTCATAAAGATTTGTAACCTGCATACACAGCCCAGTCACAGAGATTTGGTTGTTTAATTTTAGGATCCAGGTAGGATAGGGGGTTTAATAAACGAGGGAGGACACTTAATTCCGTAAAACTCCTAAGATGTGGGAATCAGGGGCTGTTAAAGCAAAGGTGGATGGAGCAAGCTGAGAAGGTTAATTCCAGAAGTGGAACATATTTTTTTTAACGAGGTAGGTATGTTTAAAGGTTTAAAAACAGGAAAATCACTTGATAGCCCCCATTTTCTTCCTAATTTTGGAGGCAAGAACAGAATGTGTGTGTGTTACAGGGCTAGGGGTAGCAACGGATTGAGAAGTTGTCACTAAAAGTTGAAGAACAAGGAAAACTACACTGTTAATAAGTGATTTTATATATTATCTTTGTTTTATATTATTCTGTCTGTTACAAACAAGAGAGAGAGAAAGATCTGTCTATACTATAATGGAGAAATACTCTTAACTGCAAATTTAACATTTGCATATGTACTGTCTCATCAAGTATTGTAATGAATTGTCAATGTTAGGGTTATTTTAAAGGTTGATTAAACAACAGCCCTGTTCTCAAATTAAAAACCAATGGAAATGAGTCAAGGAGATTAATGTATCTCAGCTAATTAGAGACCAAGTCTTTGATCTGTGACCAAATGGACTTCCTAACATGATTCCCCAACCCCAGAGTCACAGCGAGGGCTGGACAATAACAGGACTTTCCTGCTATAGAAGATAGACGGCTTTCAGAATGACAGTAGGAAAACTCAGATTCAGAGTCCAGACTGCTCCATAAGAAAAGAAGAGGCTAAGTCACACCTTCTCAATTCTTCTTCCACCTTACCAGACAGGCCAGTCATTAATTCCCAGAAGGGAGGGAGATGGTAAAGACAAGCTGCATGTTTTCTTTTCGTGCTTTTCCCTCCTGGAGAGGGGAAAGCTCTCTGGAATGCTACTTTGTGAAATTTAGAGTGAGAAATATTCTTCTTACTCTCTCAAGTCCTTTCTGAAGTAGATAAAGAATATTAACTTGACTTCACAAATGAAGACTCTGAGCTCAGAGACATTACCTGTCTCAACAATATCACCATGCTTATTAGATGTGCAGCTGAAATGTAAATGAAACAAGTTGCATTGTAAGGTGCTATGGATCTGACAGCTGAAAATGCCTAGAAGGAGAACATAAGGCCTTAATGTTATTGGACAGAGAAAGATTCCTGTGTGAGGGATGAAAACAACAAATGATTTCAAAGGCCTCCTCCAGTACCGGGGCTTGAGCTTTAGAGGCACCTGTATCTCAGAGGGTTCTGGTAACTTTAAGACAAACTGCACTTGCAAAATATATTTAAGTAAAATTTAAAATAATTGGATGATAATAATAGCTCTTTATGGAGTGCTTTTTATGTAACAAGCCCTATCCTGAGTGGCTGGTTTTCCTGCATTAATTTGTTAACTTTTCATAACATTCCTATTTGAAAGCTATTATTATTAACCTTCTTTTATTACTGAGGCACAGAGAGACAAGCAATTTGCTCTAGATCACACAGGCAGTAAGTGGCAGAGAGGGCATTAGAAGGTGGTCTGTATCCTTAACCACTATGGTAAACTATTGAAATCTCTGATAATTCTTTATTTCAATAATAAACTTGATTCTTATGGTATAAAAGATTAATTTATTTTTCTCTATTACTGAAATAGGCAATATTTAATAAAGAGAAATTAGCAATGAAAGATGACTGTGAAAGAGAGATCCCCCCTCCTCCTCCTCCCCTTACTCCTCCTCCTCCCTCCTAATATAAATAAAATCTAGAGCAATCCAGATTGTGTAAACTAGAAGAATTCAATTATTAGATAGACTCTTCAGTCTGCATTACTATGTTTCCATGGCAACAATCTGATGAAATTTATTTTTCAGCAAACAGAAAAGTGTAAAGTTTCTTTATAAGAATGATCAAGAACCTGTGAAGAAACAAAGGCAAACATAGAATATTATTCTGTGGTGAAACCAGGTGAAATCCCCTTGCTCTTCCCTTGTTTTCTGGAATACTAATATGATTTGGTGGAGTGAATATCTTATGTACAGGTTTCTGTTAGTTTGAGGATACTAGGATATCATTCTAAAACAGGGGCTGGGTAACTAAGTAAGGCCTGTGAATCAAATCCACCTTCTGTTTTTGTAAATAAAGTTTTGTTGGAAAAAACACACTCATTTACACAATGTCTGTGGCTACTTGGGGGCTATATTTATAGAACTGAGTAGTTGTAACAGAGACTATATGTTAAAGCCTAAACTATTTATTATGTGGCCTTTAAAAAAAAGTTTTCTGACCCCTGATTTCAAGGGTTTTTCCCCCATCTACTGAGATAGCTCTGCTTACTTACATATATTTTAGGGCCCGGAGGAGTGTTTATTCAGTGGCAGTCCTGGTTTGCACATAAACTCTACATTCTTTTCAATTCTCCTTGAGGTTTGAAGGCCTCTTGTGGGTCGTGGGATCAGACAGTCCTACGAATTTTGATCGGAGTTAGAGGCACAGGTTTGGGTGCTGTGTTTAGTGTGGAGAGGTGAGCAAGAACAAAGGAGTTTGTTGCTGTTGTTGTTGTTGTTGTTGTTGTTGTTGTTGTTGTTTTAAGCATTCTGGAACATAATGTTCAAAGCGGTTGAAGCATACAGTGCAAATACCTCTTGGGGCCCTTTGTGGCACAGTTGGTTAAGCTTCTGACTCTTGATTTTGGATCAGGTCATGATCTCATGGTTGTGAGATTCAGCCCCATGTTGGGCTCCATACTGAGCATGGAGCCTGCTTGGGATTTGCTCGCTCTCTCTCTCTCTCTCTGATCTGATTCTGTCGCTCTCTCCAAAAAATATAAATATAAATAAAAGTAAATATTGAACCACCTCTTTATTCAATCCTGAGTGATTTAATCTTATCTAAAATAAAAGAACGTACTAAGTTTAATAAAGAATGCACTGTTTGGTTGTAAATGTTAGTCTTTCTAAAAAAGTTATTTTTACTCCTCTCATTTACTAAATTAACTGATGACATAGATTAAAAAATTATCCTTTCTTCTTTTATCCTTCTTCCCCATTTTCCTGAGAGTTACTTTTCTAAAAAAGAAAATTTAGTTATGTAATCCTTCTACATAATAATCTTACTTGGCTCTCTTTTTCTTTCATATTCAAGTCTCTAATCTGGCATACATGGCCCTTTAAAATATGGGCAAATCTGCCACTTATTTCCTATTATACTCACAGGTGATATTTACAATATTGATAACTATTTACAACATGGGTCCAACTAGAACAGATGAGAATCATAGTCAATGGGTACCTCTGTGCCAATACATGCCACCTAAGTAGAGGAATTGCTACGTTTCTATTCACCCTTCCACCACTATCAACTCCTTATCTTTCCTGTATCAAAATTCTAATAATTCACAAAACATACCAAGCTTACAGCATCACCCACACTGTCATCCTTGGAAAGATCTCCCTGCCTTTCTTACCGTGAAACTCAAGTGTGTCATGTGAGACATTATCCAACAGTTTCAAAGACTTCCTAAACTCTATTAGGACTTCCACAAATCCCTTAAAGCCCCTATGACTTTCTGTTTTTCTGTTTTCCTCTCCCTCTTCTGCACTGGAATATGAGCTCTCTGAAGTGTGTGCGAAGGTTTATTAATCTTTGTGACTTCTGGTACCTAACATATTATGAACATTTGAGAATAGATATGACTACAGAAGAAAATCAAGTGTAGCGGTTATGTAGGGGTAGAAAAAGGCTTTCTCAACTCCAGTTAGCCTAAGTGAAAGGGAGGTTTTTCAAGCTCTTGTGGAATAGAAAGCATTATGTGAATGCAGGCCACTCTGCAAGGAAGCCAGCTAAAAGCCCCATGGTAGAGGGCAGAGGTAATTCCTAGGACACCCTCGTGATTTCGCGTGAGAGGTCTGTTTCGTAGGTTTTAGTGTAGAATGGGAACATCTGGCCCTCACAAAACACATCAGTGAAAAATGAGGCACTTTCTATGAAGCTAAGTCATACAATTGACTGATCACTTTCAATGGTGAAAGTCAAATTATTAGTGAAATGGTGAGATAAGGAATGCCATGACCATGTTTGTACACATGTCTGTGCCATTTCAAAGGAAGGCTTCACAGGTTTTAGCTCCTTGCGAATGGAAAGTTTAGTTTTTTCAGGACTCTGACCATAATGCATTAGTCTTGCCAACTGAAGTGAATGTATATTAGAAATGGTTCAGTTCAGAACACTTTAAAGCTTTATAGTCAACTACTGCCCTATCAAGACATGAATACGGAACTTTATTTTTCAAGATGACTTATAGAGACTCTCTAAATTTAACATTTTTGGACCTCTAAATCTGCTTTGTTTCTATAAGAGACCGGTTTTAGAGCAGCTTTGGGTTCATAGCAAAATTGAGAGGAAGGTAGTGACATTTCCCATAATCTCCCTCCCATACACATGCATGGTCTTCCCATTATTAACAACACCCCCTGCCCCGACCAGTGGTGAGTTTATTACAGTTGATGAACCTGCATTGATACATCATTATCACTCAGAGTTCATAGTTTACATTGTGGCTCACTCTTGGTGTTGTACATGCTATGAGTGCAGAGAAATGTATAACAAGTACCCATCATTATAGTATCATACAGAACATTTTCACTACTTTAAAAACCCTCTCTAAATTCTGCCTGTTCATCACTTTCCCCCCACTAACCTTTGGCAACCAGTGATCTCTTTACAGTCTCCATAGTTTTGGCTTTTCCAGAATATCATATACTTGGAATCATATAGTATGTAGCCTTTTCAAATTGTCTTCTTTCACTTAGTAATATGCACTTAAGTTACCCTCATGGCTTTATAGCTCATTTCTTTTTAAAGAGGAATAATATCTCTTGGGTACCACAGTTTATTTTAACCATTCACCTACTGAAGGACATCTTGGTTGCTTCCAACTTGGTAATTACAAATAAAGCTCTTATAAACATCCCTGTGCAGGTTTTTGTGTTGGTGTAAGTTTTCAGTTCATTTGGGTAAATACCAAGGAGCATGAACATTGGATTGTATGGTAAGGGTATGTTTACATTTGTAAGAAACTACTAAACTGCCTTTCAAAGTGTATCATTTTGTATTTATATCAAGAATGAGTAAAAGTTCCTTTTGCTCCATAGTCTTGGCATTTGGTGTTTTCAGGGTTCTGGATTTTATATTTTTTTATTAAATTTTTTAAAGTTTTTACTTATTTTGAGAGACAGAGACAGCAGAGGAAGGACAGAGAGTGATGGAGAAAGAGAATCCCAGGCAGGCTCTGTGCTGTCAGTGCGGAGCCTGATGCAGGGCTCAAACTCATGAGCCGTGAGATAATGACCTGAGCCAAAACCAAGAGTCGGACGCTTAACCGACTGAGCCACCCAGGTGCCCCTATATTTATTTAATTTTAATATATTTTACAGTACTATATTGATAAAACAAAGTCAAAAAAGAATATTTTCCAAACTCCCAATTTCTAAAGATGAATGTTCCTACTTTTTTTTTTAGTGTATAATATAGTGTTAATGTAAATAGACATTACACTAATGCACATTTTTCCATTATTTCTTCTGTTTTTTCTTTACTTCTTGGTTCTCACCCTACCTCACTCCTCTTCTCTCCTTCCTCCCAGGTAACAAATATGAATAACTTGGCTGTTTTATTCCTCAGACTTCTTCTTGATCTTATAGTGTACACATTCCCACCATACCAATTTTTCTTTGTTGTTGTTTTTTTGGACTCTGAATATGTTCTGTCATACTTTTCATATACATAATCAAATATGGTTCTTTTGCAGATTGTGGATTTTCTTTGATCAAAATTTCTCTGAAAAAAAGAAAGAAAAGAAACATCACGTTTCTCTGAAACCAAGAGAATATTGTTTTTTTACCTTTATTCATTTAATCCAACCAGAATTTTTTCAGTTAACTCACTACAGCATAAGATCCACCATTATTTTCTTTAAGGTAGATTTTCAGGTGTGCCTGCAGGAGTTATTCCATACATAATCCTTTCCCAATGAAATAACAATAATGCTTTGTTTATTAAATTTTATGTTTTTAAAATTCTGTATTTTCTGTATACTAATTTTAGATTTTTCTTTGGTACCACTATTTTCTCTTTTGCTAGCAGCATCGTGTTTTTATTATATTGTCTTTTTTAAAAAAAATTTTTAATGTTTATTTATTTTTGAGAGACAGAGTGAGAGTGGGGTGGCATATGAGGCAGAGAGAGAGGGAGACACAGAATCTGAAGTAGGCTCCAGGCTCTGAGTTGTCAGCACAGAGCCCAATGCAGGGCTCAAACTCATGAACCAGGAGATCATGACCTGAGTTGAAGATGGACACTCAACCAAATGAGCCATCCAGGTGCCGCTATTATATTGTCTTTTTAGTGAACTTCAATAACTAGTAATGCATGCTCCCCCCATTATTCTTATTTCTATAATTATCTTTATTAAATATTGTTCATCACTAACAACTTTAAGATTATTTTTCTAATTATAAAATTAGTTTCTAAATATTAATTTTTGAGGGGTTGAAATTTTAATATTAGATGTTCTAATCCAAAAATAGGGAACAGATTTTAGTCAGATGTTTATATCCCTCCATAAAGATAGATTACTTTATGAAGATTTTGTATTTTTATTGAATTATTACTGTGCTTGTAGTACTTGTTAGCGTATTTTTATGTCCAGTTAATTTTTGCTAGTGTAGGGAGAGCAACTTGATGTTTGTATAATTCAAATTCCTTTTTTAATATTTGCAATTTTTCCAGAAGCTTTGTATTTTCTAGATATGCAATAATTTTATCAGCACAAAATAATTGACTCATTTCCTCTCCATTACTTATACTGATGATTTAATTTTTCGATTTATTGTATTCACTCTAAAATTCTAAAACCTAAAGTCTCTAAAACATTGGTGTGTAATAGTAATGATAACCAGTATCATTTTCTGTACTTGATTTTGATGAGCTTATTTCATTATTTTACTAATTAGGATGAAATCTGTATTTTTTTCTTTAGCGTATTTACTTATTTTCTTCTTTTTACATTCATTTTAGCACAAGATTTGGTGTTCATATCTTCAGCACAAGCATTGGTTGTCATATATTCAGATCCAAATACACAAAGAACATACACACATACTCACAGACACACATACACTCACACATACTCACAAACTCAGAACAAATAAAATGAGATGTGAAATTAGGACCCTGAGTGCTGATTTCACAGTTTTCTCTATCATGAAGAATACTTTCAAAAATGACATTTGGATCTGGTCAAGAAGGCAACCTGAACACACTAGTTTACCTTCCTTCTGCCTTCAAATCCATTGAACTGCCATGCCATTTCATTTAGAGTAAAAGCCACAATCTTTACAATATGTTTCCAGAGTCCCACATGTATCCCCCCACCCATCTCCTGTTGGTTCTCTCCTTTTTCACTCTGGTCCAGCCATAATGGTCTTCCTACTGTTCCTCAAAAAATCTGAGTTGCATATTCACTTCAAAGCCTATGTATTTAGTGTTCCCTCTGACTGAAGCAGTCTTCTCTGAAGTCTTTACCTGAAGTTCAGCATGCATTACCTTCTACTATGCTACATATTTTTCTTATTCACTTGGTTCATTGTCTTTCTAATCTGTGCCAGAAGATAAGCTCCAGGAAGGCAGGGAGTTTTATCATTTTGTTAATTTCTCTATCCTCTGTCTCTGGAAAAACACCTGTCTCACTCTCTCTCTCAAAAATAAATAATCATTAAAAAAGAAAAATAAGAAAGAGGGGCCGAATATATTAGGACAAAATTAAAAGCTAATAGTTCCAGAGATCTCCATGAAATATGGGCACGTATGAGGGGATGAGTCATGTGAGACCCAGAAAGATGAGATGTGCTTGAAGATGAGGGTATTAAAATGCAAGAGTGCTGATGTGGAGTAGTGCCAAATGAGGTCATGGCCCAGGAGGTGGCCCTAGGAGAGGGTGACTGAGTTAATATAAAGGTGAATGGCACTGCCAGTCACTCACTGATTGTTACTTACATGAATGTTGAATTTGCTAGGGTTTCTGTGTTTTTAGTGTCCAAAATGTTCTCATCTCATCTCTAAAAAAAAAAAAGAAAGAAAGAAAAAAAAGAAAAAAAAAAAAAACAAAACAAGGCCATTTGTCATGTGTACAAATCATTTATCCAGCCTGAGAAGAGAACACTATTTTTGAAAAAAGAAAAATCCATTGCAAATAAACTTTTTGTTTCCCACAATAGAATCTTCATTCTGGTAATATGCCAAATAACGTATAAGAGGTAACTACATTTAATATGGTAGTCCCTCAAGAGATTATTATAGCTTGGCAATTCCATTTTTATATTTTTGCAGTTTTTATAACAGGCTGGATTATGTGGTAAAACAATTGAAAAAAGCAGTGGTGAAAACTCCTGTGGGAAAATTTCATTTTTAAAAATATTACATAATCTTATGATTTCTAAGTAGACATGGAGGATATTTTTTAGCTTAGAATTTGCTACTGTACATTTTGAGGCAATATCATAACTAACAAAGTGCTAATACCTTATATTTCTGTAGTGCTTTAAAGATTACAAATGCTTTTATGTGCATTATGCAGTCTAATCCTCCGTGCCCAGTAAATGCATGATAACCATCAGGGAAAATATGTCCAGATGGCTGAAAATTGACATCGGCCACCCAAATAAACACCAGAATAGTGGCTACCAAGTGCAGGCCCATGGGCCTTTAGAAAGCTTTAATTAAAATTTCAAATGTCCACAGTGAAATTAAACAAACAATTATATGTACATGTCCATGCATCTGTGTCTGTGTATGTATAGTTGTTGTCTGCCCTTATTTTAAAAAATGATTTTTCCATTTATTTATTTCTTCAACAAGTATTTATTTGGTATTTACTATATTGCAGCACTATACATGGAATGTAAGGTAGCAAAAATGACCAATGTAACCCTGTCCTTCTGGAGGGTTTAAACAAACAACATAAAAGAACCAAATGTTTAATTCTATCTTTTCTTTATTAATATATAATTGATGTACAAAATATTTTAGATGCATTGAAAGTATACAACTTGATGAGTTTGGATGTATGCCTAACCTGTGATACTATCACCATAGCCAGGGTACTAAACATATCTATAATTTCCAGAAATTACCTTGTGTTTGTATGTGTTGTGTATGTGTTTTGGTAAGAATACTTAACATGATTATCTATCTTCTCAATTTATTTTAAAAAATTTAAATTTATTGTATTGTTAACTATAGGTACTGTGTTGTATAGCAGATATCTAGAACGTCTTCATCTTGCATTACTAAAACTTTATATGCATTGTAAACAATCCCCCATTTCCTTCCCCATCAGCCCTCATCAACTACCATTTTATTCTTTCCTTCTGTGAGTTTGACTTTTTACATACCTCATATGACTGGCATGATGCTGTATTTGTCTGTCTTTCACTGGCTTAGCTCTTGTAGCTTGAGGTTCTCCAGATTCATCCATCTTGTAACGAATGGCAAGATTTACTTCTTTTTATGGCTGAATAATATTACATTGTATGTATATGCCATATTTTCTTTATCTATTCATTTGTCAACGGACATGTGGGCTGTTTCCATATTTTGATTATTATGGATAAAGTTGTAATGAACGTGGGGGTGCAGATATCTCTTCAAGATCCATATTTCAATTATTTTGAATAGACATCCATAAATGAGATTTCTGGATCATATGGTAGTTCTATTCTTATTTTTTTTGAGGAACCTTCATACTATTTTCTATTGTGGCTGTACCATTCTACATTTCTCACAATAGTGTATAAGGATTCCAATTTTTCCACATCCTCACCAATACTTATGTCTTGTCTTTTTCATAATAGCTATTCTAACATGTATAAGATATCTCATTGTAGTTTTAATCTGCATTTCCTTGATAATTAGTGATGTAAGTCACCTTTTCATGTATCTGTTGTCCATTTGTATTTCTTTGGAGAGGTCTAGTCAAGTCCTTTGTCCATTTTTTAATTGAGTTATTTGGATTTTTTTCTGTTGAGGTGTATGAGTTTCTTATATACTTTGGATATTGTCACCTTATCAGGTAAATAATTTGCAAGTTTTTTTTTCCCATTACATAGGTGGCCTTTTCAATCTGATTGCTTTCTTTGCTGTTACGAAGCAAAGTATAATAAGTGCATTGAAGAAATCATCTTTTTTAAAGTAAAATATTCTTTCTCTATTAATTAAGGATAATTTTGCTAAAAATTGGAAAACAAAAAATTGAATTGCCAATGCTCTGTTGACTCTAAATTATTTTGTCACCATGATCATGTTTTGGACCTCATTCAAGGCTTCCCCATGATGTGCATATACCTTTAAAGATACTATTTCAGAAGGAGTAGTGATGACTTTAAAAGCCAGCTTGACACCAACAGTGAGACTTGTCCCTTTCTTTTACATAAAAATAATTACTTTTTGTTGCATAACACAGTAACTACTAAAGAAAATACAATGTATTTGTGTTCCAAATTAGAATGCAGAATATGGTTAACATATATAATGGTGTTTGAGCATGTAGTGTTAAAGGTGAAGTAAGGATGACTGAAAATATCAAAGAAAGCATGTAGTGTCATTCATACTAAAACCCACACTGCCTTAACTTTTTCTGGTGTTCCTTCAGAAATACATAAACAGTGATAATATTTCTTATGGATAGAACTGGTATTTGCCCTAATTAACTTAATTCCAAAAGCCATGATCATTTGAGTCCAGCTTGTCTTTCCTCTTTCATATTTTGAATGATTTATTCGTATTTAAAACACAAAGCAGCTTTTTCAAGTGTCTAGCATTCATTACACCTCACTTGTGATTTATGTTATCAGTCTCATTTTACAAGGATTGTTGAGGTATTAGGGGAGAGACCCACAACTGTATGTCAAGTGATGTCTATTCCCTTATCTTGATAAAAGTCATAGAAAAGATTGATTTGCTGATTGAAGACATAACACATTTCTGAATTAATATAATTAAGATGACAGAGTGGTAAATAAAGCAAATAAGACTGCCTCTTGTATTCCTGAATAATTAGGGCTGGTGCTAACATAATGCCTCTGGAGGGAAAAATTGAAGGCAACTGAGTGAAATAAGTGAAAACCTTTCAAACTTGTTTGGGTGGCATTTGCCTTATTGACTGGCAAAAATGGCATTAATCAAAGAAGAAGAAAGCAGTATTGAGAAAAGAACAAACCTTAACTCAAACAAAGGATTCAAGATCCAGCTCAGTTGATCTTTAACCTGTTAATTGAGACAATGATGATCCTGAAGGTAAATTGAACAGACAACAGGGAGGTAAAAAGAATGAAAAGTTGCAGATGAAAATACAGGGATAAAACCCAAAGAGCGATATACTAAGAGTTGTGTAGGGTACTTAGTTTCAGACTACACTTATGGTCAGAAGAGAAGTGGTAGTTTTCATAACAACTCCTAAGTATTAACTCATATGTGTTTATATATCTAAGATTAAAAACATGTTGCTTAGGTTTACACAAATGATTATGCTTGGAGTATTTGTAAATCAGAAAAAGAGTGCACAATATGAATATATGATTCCTAAAGGGGAGTAGTCGTTAAGAATGTTCAGTTTAACAAATACGCATACACACCCCCTCCCATACAGACACACGTGGATGCATGCAAAAGCTGGTTCATGACTTAGAACTTTCTAAATAAGCCATAGATCTCGTATATTGGCTGGTGGGGGAGAAGGAGGACAAAGTACGTACAGGTTTAAAAAGGACAGGATCCCTTCCTATAATCTATCCTAGTAGTTCCTGATGTGTTCATCAAAGACCACTATTATCCACCATTCTCCTCTACCACACCACCATATTCTGTAAAGCCTTAAAAGCCAATCCAAACAACTTCCAATAATGAAAGTTGAACACTGCTATTTAATTCCCTTTTCTCCTGAATGCCTCCAAAATGGATAGGGGAATCTGGGTGGCTCAGTTTGTTAGGCATCTGACCTTGACTTAGGTCATGATTTTGCAGTTTATGAGTTCGAGCTCTGTGTGAGGCTCTGTGCTGACATTTTAGAGCCTGGAGCCTGCTTCAGATTCTGTGTCTCCCTCTCTCTCTGCCTTTCCCTGATTCATGTTCTGTCTCTCTCTTTCTAAATAAACATTAAAAAATGAATAAAGGGATTTTTTTTCTTAAATTATGCAAAGACAAAAAGAATGGAAGAAGAGATGATAACAACACAAACTTTTAAATGGACAAGTGGTAGGAAGAAATAATGAAATAGAAAGAAAGCCAAATTGTCAGCCAAGAAATAATCCAATATACAATACAGAACCCACCCACCCCCCCCCCCCCACCAGCTCAGGAATCTGTGATGGTATCTACCTCTGGAAGCTAAGGTAAAAAGCAGAAGTAATTACAATTTTGTATAAGTATCAAACACCTCCAGAATCCACTTGGATTTTGGCAGAAAAGGTGAAATTAATTCAGAGTATAGGGCAAAATAGAGGATCTCTGGATTGAAGGGCCCAAGCCAGTTGAGAGCTAGGACACTATACTTAATAAGTAAATAAGTAAATGTTTACACACCGAATATTGACAGCCTCAGTCCTCTTCCCTACTTGGGATCCTCAAATGCAGGCAGCCAGATCCAGTGGAAATACCTTCTTCCCTGAAACATGTGACCAGCCCCACATCAAGGATAGCCCAATGACAGCCCAGTCAGGACTCCCTGTTAAGAAATCCACAATAGACAGGCCTCACCCACAGGCACAGAATCTCCTCCTCCTGCTCCTCCTCCTTCTCCTTCTTTTTTAATGTCCCACTGTTAAATATAAAGAGACCACTGCATATCCTTGGACATCTGAGAAAAGCCTCTAACATGGAGGACAAAGCACAAAATCAATAAGAGGCTATTTGGAGGAAGTAGAGACTCTTCAGGAAAATGAAAAGTTCAAATAAAGAACTAATAGTAATATTTTCAAATACATAAGATATTGCATCCTTGGAAGTAGAAGAAAATACTGAAAATATGAATAGAATAATAAATAAAAAGTATATTTAATAATAGAAATAAAACATTTATTAGAGAAATATGGAGAAACAAATTAAAGAAATATATAAAAATGTAAAACAAGGGGGAAAATGTTATATAGAAGAGAAAGTATAAGAAAACTAGAGAACTGATTTAGGTATACCAACATTTAAGAGTTTGAAAGAATATAAAGAAAATTAAAGAAATGCATCATTAAAATCATATTTTAAAAATTTTCTAGAATTGAAGAATACAAATTGCAAGATTAAAATGACCCTCTGAATACTTCAGTGGCTGAAAATCACTCCTCCCAATACTGAGACAAATTTTTTTTCTCAAATTTCAGGTAACTGGGGAAAAAGACTTGTATCAAACTTCCAGAGAGAGGTGAGAGATAGTTGGGGGTAGATAGAAGAATACAGGAAGAATTAAAAAGAATAGAAATCAGGGGAGCTAAGATGGTGGCATAGTAGGAGGACTCTAGGCTTGCCTCGTCCCTCAAACACAGCTAGATAATAGATCATTCTGAATACCCAAGAAATTGACCTGAAGACTAACAGAACAAATTGCACAACTAGAGGGGAAGAAGAGGCCACATAGAGGAAGGTAGGAAGTGCAGAAATGTGGTTTGAGGCAGAAATGAATCTCAGGTTATCTGGAGAGGAGGTTGCAGAAAAAGAGAGAGAGGGAGAGAGGGGGGGAGAGATAGAGGAATGCATAGGGACAAGCACAAGAACACTTCAGCCATTGTCTTGGAAAATGAGAGAGGCTGATATTCTTTAGTTTTTGAAACCAGTGGGGCTCAAAACCTAGAATTTTATAAGTCCATGGGCTTGTCTGGGATAGAGATCTGAGGTCGCTGCCCTACTCCCGGAGAGAAGGCAGGCAGACAACATAGAGGAAGGTGGAGTGATCTGAGGATTACATAAGACATACCTGGGGTGGGGAGGGGGCATGGTGATGAGGCAACTGCCCTCTCTTCTTGGAGCACATTGTCTCTCCAGGGACAAAAGAGCCAGCAGGTACCATTTCACTCCCCCACCCCTCCACATAGGTGTACAGACACCTGAAGGCAGCTAACCTGGACACGGTCTTGTTTAGCTGGCTTTGCTCCAAATTACATGCTTCTGTGCTCTGGCACAACTGCCCTTCTGGTTCAAACCTGGATTGATCCCAGAGCAACGAGACCCTCTCCCAGAGAACCAGCGCAGGTCTCCACCATACCAAGTCCCTAAAGTTCTGAGTTTTAAAATTCAGTAGGCTTTAGGTGCCTTGTTAGTGCAGTAGGTATCACGGCAGTCTCATAAAAGTCAGCAGGCTTGGCTGATACAGAGCCCAAAGTATACTGTGCTGCTCAAGGCAGGTAAGCAATCTGGAGACAAACAGAATGAAAACAGCGAACTGCAAAACACCTAGGATGCACGAGAGGAAAATTTTCACTATTCTGGGAGTGCTTTGAGAGTAGCAAGCATGGACTCCCCTTACCAGAGACAAAGAAACTGGCTGGCACCATTTCCTTTCCCCACTCCTCAGCACAAACCAATTTCAGTTAATAGCACACCACAGTAGTGGCAGCCTAAACCACTTACACCAAGTTCTGCCCCTCTGGCCTCTCCTGGTGCTACTTTTCTCAGGTAAGTGTGCCTAAGGACCAGCAGAGTGGTCCCTTTCCTCAGAAGATCAGCACAAAACTCTGCATGCACCATATCCACTGACCATAAAGTTCTACAAAGTTTCAGTTCTATGGGAAATGATATCAGGTCTTATTTAACAAGCAGACCAGAGCACACCTCGTTAAAGCTCACCATACTCTGGCCAAGGCCCAAAAACTTCCCACTGCAGGCAAGGAGAATCCCTGCAGTTGACTTACCTGAGGGATAGAGCAGCCAAAACACAGCAGCAGAGTGTACACATCACACACCCCAGACATTTCATGAAGCACCACGCCCTGGAAATTACATGACTTCTTCTTCACAAAACCATTACTCTCAGGAACAGAAAACATAACAGGATTTTCTAATGCAGAGAAGAATACAGAGACCTAGACAAAATGCCAAGATGGAGGAATTTATCCCAAAATAAAGAACAAGAAAAAGTCATGGCCAGCCAGAGATCTAATCAAAATGGATATAAGTAATATTCCTGATCCAGAATTTAAGGCAATGATCACCGGACTTGATAAAAGAATGGAAGACATCAGGGAGACCCTTCCTGCAGAGATAAAAGAGCTAAAAAGACAATCATGCAGAAATTAAAAATGCAGTATCTGAGATTAGAAACCAATTGGATATTTTAACCAGAAGAATGGAAGAAGCAGAAGAATTAATAAGTGATACAGAAGATAGAATTATAGAAAATAATGAAACTGAACAAAAGAGAGAATGAATAATTTGTATCATGAGAGTAGAATTAGGGAACTCAGTGACTCCATCAAACATAATAACATTTGTATCATAGGAGTCCCAGAAGAGAGGGGAAAGGGGACAGAGAGTTTGAGAAAATAATAGCTGAAAACTTCCCTAATCTGGGGAAGGAGGCAGACATCCAAATCCAAGAGAAACAGAGAATTCCCATCAAAATCAATGAAAGCAGGCCAACAACAAGACATATTGTAGTGAAATTTGCAAAATATAGTGACAAAGAAAAAATCTAAAAACTTCAAGATAGTAGAAGTCCCTAACTTAAAAGGAAAACCCATAACACTAACACCAGACCTCTCCACAGAACCTTGGCAAGGCAGATGGAAGTGGTATGATATATTCAACATGCTGAATTAGAAAAATCTGCAGCCAAGAATACTCTATCCAGCAAAGCTATCATTCAGAATAGAAGGAGAGATAAAGAGTTTCCCAGACAAACAAAAACTAAAGGACTTCATGACCACTAAAACGGCCCTGCAAGAAATATTAAAGGGGACTCTTTAAGTGGGAAGGCAAGACCAAAAGCAACAAAAACTAGAAAGGAACAGAGAAAATCTCCAGAAACAATGACAAAACAAGTAATAAAAATGACACTAAATGCATATCTATCAATAATTACTCTGAATGTAAATGGACTAAACACTCCAATCAAAAGACAGTGTGTAAAAAATAATTTTAAAAAAGACATAGGGTGTCAATGTATAAAAAAAAAAAACAAAAAACAAGACCCATCTATATGCTGCCTACCAGAGATTCATTTTAGACCTAAAGACACATGCAGATTGAAAATGAGGGGATGGAAAACCATTTATCATGCTAATGGATGTCAAACAAAAGATGGAATAGCCATACTTATATCAGACAAACTAGATTTTAAGCCAAAGACTGTAACAAAAGATGAAGAAGAGCACTATATCAAAATAAAGGGGACCATCCAACGGGAAGATCTAACTATTGTAAATATTTATGCCCCAACTTGGAGGTACCTGAATATATAAATTAATTGATAACAAATATAAAGGAACTCATTGATAATAATACAATAATAGTAGGAGATGTTAATACCCCACTTACATCAATGGATAGATAATCTAAGCAGAAAATAAAAAAGGAAACAGTGGCTTTGAATGACACAATGGACCAGATGGACTTAACAGGTATATTCAGAACATTTTTATACTAAAGCAGCAAAGAATACACATTCTTTGCAAGTGCACATAGGACATTCTCCAAAATAGATAACATGGTATGTCACAACTTAGGCCTAAAGTACAAAAAGATTGAGGTCATACCATGCATATTTGCTGACCACAAAACTATAAAACTTGAGGTCAACCACAAGAAAAATGTGGAAAAACCACAAATGCATTGATGTTAGACAATATGCTGCTAAGCAATGAATCAGTCAACCAGGAAATTAAAGAAGAAATTTTAAAAAAATACATGGAAACAAATGAAAAGGAAAACATGGTGGTCCAAAACCTTTGGAATGCAGCAAAAGCAGTCGTATGAAGGAAGTATATAGTAATACGTGCCCACCTCAGAAAGCAAAAAAATCTCAAACAACCTAACCTTACACCTGAAGCAGCTATACAAAGGACAAGTGAACCCTAAAGCCAGCAGAATAAGGGAAATAATAAATATTAGAGCAGAAATAAATGATACCAAAAAAAGTAGAACAGATCAATGAAACCAGGAGCTGGTTATTTGAAAAAATTAGTAAAATTGATAAACCCCTAGCCACACTTCTTGAAGAGAAAAGACCAAATCAATAAAACAAGAGGGGAGAAATAACAACCAACACCACAGAAATACAAAGAATTATAAGACAATTTTATGAAAAATTATTTCCACCAAATTGGACAATCTGGAAGAAATACATTCCTAGAAATATATAACTACCAAAACTGACACAGGAAGAAATAGACAACTTGAACAGACCCATAGCCAGCAAAAAAAAATTGAATCAGTAATCACAAAACTCCCAAGAAACAAAAGTTCAGGAAGATGGCTTCACAGGCAATTTCTAGTAAACATTCAAAGAGTTCATACCTATCTTCCAAAACGATTCCAAAAAATAAAATAGAACTAAAATTTCCAAACTCATTATATGAGGCAAGCATTACCCTGATTCCAAAACCAGAGAAAGACCCCACAGAAAAGAACTAAAGGTCAATATCCCTGATGAATATGGATGAAAAAATTCTCAATAAAATACTAGCAAATCTAATCCAACAGTATATTAAAAGAGTCATTCACCACAATCACATGAGATTTGTTCCTGGCTTGCATGGGTGGGTCAGTATTCACAAATCAATCAATGTGATACATCACATTAATAAAATAAAGGATAAGAACCATATGATCCTCTCAATAGATGCAGAAAAAACACTTGACAATGTACCACATCCATTCATGATAAAAACCCTCAACAAAATGGGTTTAGAGGGAGCATACCTCAACATCATAAAGACCATATACAAAAAACCGTAGCTAATGTCATCCTTAATGAAGGAAAACTAAGAGCTTTTCCTCTGTCATCAAGAACAACACAGGGATGTCCATTCTCACCACTGTTGTTTAACATAGTATTAGAAGTCTTAAATTCCACAGTCAGAGATCAAAAAGAAATAAAATGCATCAAATCAGCAAAGAAGTCAAACGTATACTATTTGCAGACATGCTACTCTATATAGAAAACCCAAAATATTACTAGAACTGATACATATTTTTCCATAGGGTTACTGGAGAGAAACTGGGGCAGGGGAATGTGTTAAAGGGCACTTGTGATGAGCACTAGGTGTTGTATATAAATGAGGAGTCATTAAATTATATACCTGAAACTAGTATTACACTGTAGATTGATGAACTGGAATCTGAATAAAAACTTGAAAGAAAAAAATGAAAATAAAAAGAATAGAAATCAGTGTCACTGAGAAAATATTGAAATCAATGGGAAGATATACCATATTCAGGGATTAGAAGAGTCATGGCAGTTCTATTCCTGCCCTGTCTGCTTCCATACTTTGTCACCATGTACCAGCTGAGCTATACTTATATGAGCTCTTAAAGTATACCAAGCCTTCCTCAGCCTCAGAGCGTTTGCATATGATATTCTTTCAATCTGAATGCTCTTAGAGTTTTTAGCTCAGCTAATTCCTACTCATCCATCAAATATTAGTGTTGACACCACTTTCTCAGTGCATCTTCCCTTATTACCAAATAACTTCACTCCTGTTATATGGTTTCATAGTATCCTTACTTTAAATCATTGTATTTGTGTAATTTGTAATTATATAGGAACCACCATTTTTCTCTATGTAATATCATTTTTCATAAGATTATAAGCTCTAATATGCCTGACAGAGTGGCTAGGAACATAGTAGGTCACCTATCAAATTATGAGTCATCCTGTGCTGAAATTATGTGTTTTTATAATTCTCATTCCAAATAAGACATAAATTCCGTGGGGCATAGATTATGTCTGTTTTATTTATCATTATGTTCACAATGCTTGGCATTTAGTAGTTGCTCATGGAATATATATTATGTAATGTCACTTAAATATTTGATACAAACAACAGTCCAAGATAGGAAATATCAAAAGGTACTTGACTAACAACTTCCAGTGAAATTATTGCTCATTAAAGAGGCATTCAAAAATTCAAGCCTCTCTTTATTCATCACTGAGTAATTTTTGTAGACTTGTCATGTGTCAGGTCCAAGAGGGACAGATGAGTTCATGATGGGGAAGAAGTTAGGGATGCTGGCAAATGCTGTGGTCATCTCATGCAGACCACACCTCTCTGCTGCTTTCACAGTCATATCTGAACTTTACTCATGCTCTGGAATTTTCTAAGCAGTTAACCTTGGTTAACCCAGTCTCTTCTATCCTTTAAAGCCAGTCTAAAGGTTTAAATCTTCTTACATCAAGCCCTTAGTCTTTCTTGAAGACAGGGCTTTGTTGTTCATTCTTGATTCCATTACTGTTTTCACTGGAACACCCACTCCTCTCCATAATACTTCCCTATTTTTCAAGGGCCTTTTCAAGTCTGAATTCCCTGTGGCTGGAGAAGAATCTGGAAACATATACTAGGTTCAAAATTTGAAACAGTTTTTTTTTTTCCCCAGTCTAGAGTTTATCCTGAAGACAATAGACTTATGAGGAACTTTAAGCAGAAGAGATACAGGAGCAGGTTTGGTATCCTAAGGATCACTCCAGGAGGAAAACAGAAGTGGATCAAAAGGAAAACCAGGCTAGAGTCTAAGAAGATCAGCTGGGATATAATTACATTAATTCAGGAACTGCTAAGGGTCTGAAGTAAAGTAGTACTAGAGGAAAAGCAGAGAAACTAAGGGTCATGGCTTATACAGCATGGAGTAAGATAGGAAAAAATGAACCTCTCCTTTCTGGGGCTGGTCCTGGAACTAAGGGCTGTCTGCTCAGATGGTAGACGTTTTAGATATATGCCCCTTTCCCCATGCTTTATTCTCCCCATTTTGGCTCCTCAGGAAATTTTCCAAAGATGCAAACAACTTAAAAGATTTATGAGCATCTTTTTAAATAAGAAACAGGAAGCCAGTGAATTTAAGAAACCCAAACTGTGCTTTCACTGCTCGTTTTTTGATGATTTACTCTCAGAAACTTAGAACAGCTCTTTTCGAATGCATTTTCAGGACAGATGCTTAATTATCTTGTTATTTATGGCCATTTTAACACTGCTGTAGAGACCTTTCAGGAACTCAGCTGAGGCCATCGGATCATTACCTTTGCTGACAAACTTCCTGACTTCAGTGATGCATATCTGCAGGCAGTGCCCTCTGTTTGTATATATTTCTAAAATGAGATCCTACATGTCTGAATATACAGAATTTTGCCTTTGCTGTGTGAGACTAAATTGTCTAGTGCTCCAAAGAAAAGACTATTGACAGAACCAATTTGGTGCTTTTGTTGGCTTATGCAAATTTTAGAAAAGTCATTCTCTTAATGTTCACTATATTTTGTAATTAGAGTTTATATTTAGGAATCCATGCCTCTAAAAGATACACCTAGAAATATGTCATTCTATTTCAAAAAGGAGAAGGCATGAGGGAAGAGCATGTGGTGGAGATACCATTTGGTGTGGTCAGATATTGACTAATCACTGGGTACATGTTATTTCATTTAATTTTCATAACAAACTGGCAAAATAAAAATTATTCACTGCACTTCTATGGATGAACAAGCCAAAGCTCAGAGAAGCCAGGCTACTTGAGTAATTAATAAATGTCAGAGCCAAGTTCAAATCATAGTTTTTCCAGACTCCCAAATTTCTTTTTCCTAATACCTAACTGCAGGTAAGTCAATTGGCCAACGAGTGCTTCATTTTCAAAAGGTATGTGGTTGGGGAAGAGAAGAATAGAAATAATAGGAAGGTTAATTCTGCTGATTATATTGGATTTGTTTAAATTTGGGGCCCTTAAAAAAGGAATTATGCAATACATAGAAATCACATGGATTTACTAAGAGTGATTTAAGCAAAAGTGATATATTTCCCCCCCCCAACTTTAATATGAATGAGGGGCAAATAATGGTATTGCCATTAACAACATGTATTCTTTCATTCTTTTTCTCAAAAAGGGACAATTGAGATATTGACTATAGCAAAATAGCTGGTAAAAATCTATGTAGATATTATTGAGGATGATATAAAAATGGGAGTGTAGATGAATTGATAGCTAGATATGAATTTGGATAAATTCATTACTTTATATATTAATATCAACTCAAAATATGCCTTTAGTGACATATCTACTATACATCATGGGCATCATCTATAAACTTATCATTTGCATTTGAAAAGATATTTTCATATCTTTGTATATTTTTTCTACTTGAAAAAAGTGAGGTATGGCTATCAATGTTATATGATTTGCCTAAGGTCACCAGCTCAGAAATGGTAGCATCAAGCCTCAAACCTAGTTATTTGATTACAGGATCTATGTCCTTTACACTCTACCTACACTGCCTTTTTGTTCTTCAAAACATTTGTATTAGTTATTTGTACGAAGTCATGTTGCTTATCAAATTTGTCCTTCACAAAGATCTGGAAGTTTCAACTAATGTGACTAATTACAGAATCAAAATCAGAAGGAAAAAAACCTTCCCAACTGAAAGGTTGAACTTAAACTAGAAGTTGAAATTTAGTAGTGATAAATATAAACCCTGGCAATTAGGTTCTATTAACGCATTCAGTGACCTTGGAGATTTTGTCCAACTATAAGAAATTTTTAAGTGTACAAAATAATTAATGTTTTCTTTTTATTTTCTTTACTATATTATATAATTGAAATCTGCATTTACCTTTAACATCTACTGATTTTATGGAATATTTATATAAGGAACAATGATTTAGAGGCGTATAATATGAATAATAGTCAGCTTTGTTCTGCAAATGAACTGATTGATACAGCCACTTTGAAGAGAATAATTTGAGAAATTGATGTAGAATGACTTAGGATTGAATAATGCCTACTGTATACATACTAATTGAATGTGTCATTCTGTTACAAATTTGCAAAATAATAATTTCTATGTAATGAATGTTTAACAGCAATGAGAAAATTATATGAATATCAAAGCAGCCATGCATTTATATGTCTAATCTTGCTACAAGAAAGGGTATAACTTAATTACATTTGAAATACATATTCATCATTCATGAGCATTCTTTCAAAATGTAGGTTGGTCATATACTTCTGCACAAAACAGAAGTATATGTTTTATTAGAATGTCAAAAGCTGATTTTTTTCTACATAATTATGATTATAACCTATTGCTGAATAAAGCCAGAGTTAATGGTGGCAGATAAACCAAATGTTCTGTTCCAACTTAAGACATGTAGGATTTTAGGGGCGCCTGGGTGGCTCAGTTGGTTAAGTATCCAACTTCGGCTCAGGTCATGATCTCAGGGTTCATGGGTTCAAGCCCCGCGTTGGGCGCTGTGCTGACAGCTCAGAGCCTGGAGCCTGCTTCAGATTCTGTGTCTCCCTCTCTCTGCCCCTCCCCTGCTCATGCTGTGTCTCTCTCCCTCTCTCAAAAATAAATAAACATCAAAAAAAATTTTAAAAAAAGACGTATGATTTTATCTGTCTTCCAAGGCAACATCAAGATGAGACTATTATTATAGAACCTTTAGACTATTAGTTAATTTTCATTTTTTCTCTTTTTTTATAATGGAGGTGGATTTGTTGTTTTGTAGGTTTATATTTCATAAACTCTTTTTCTGACTTTTCAAAGCAAAGAGGAACTAAAGTTTTGATCAACTCAAGTAATGGAAATGTCAGTAAGCAATGTGCTCATGATTTTATAAGTAGTCCATGAGTGCTTACTACTTCTAAGTTACCATGGAAGGTGAAACTATAGAAATGAAAGAAACAGACTTAGGGAAATAATATAGCATGGTGGCTAAAAATACATATTTCAAAGTAGAACAAAGCTGATTCAGGTCTTAGCTCTATGGATTACTGGGTGAGATGTCAGGCAAGTTATTTACCTAAATCTCATTTTTTCATGTATAAAGTTGATTATCAAATAATCTCCTGTGACTTAACACAATGCCTAGCACAAAGTAGCCATTCAGTAACTTGATAAATAACTCAGTGTTTTCTCTTTCTCAAGGAGCTTACAATTTGTTTCTTCACATATTAAAAGTATTTTTTTTTGTTGGTTGGTTGGTTGATGGATGATAAAAATATTCTTAATTAATTTGATATTAATTTAAATTTAAATTTAAATTTAATTTAATGTTAATTTAGTTCAATAAATTAGAACTCAATGTAAAATTTTAAATATGGTAAAAGATTATCAATTTCTAAGTTAATGTCATATCGTGACACCAAATTGGAAACTAATTCTTCAGGATTTGAAAATTATGTTAAGTACAGCTGAAAATTAGATAAGTCATAAGTTAAAGCCATGAAGCAATAAGTCTAACAGGAAAAAAATGGATAAAAAATGAAGAAAAAAATGTCTTGGTATTATCCAATATTAAACTTTCTTGCATCAAAAAGACATTTTGTATACTGGTTACACTTCATTTGTAGAACTAAGCAAACATAACCAAAATTACTTGTGAAAAATTCCCATTTTTGTTCCTACTGCAAATTTTCAACCCAATTTGAAGACATGTTAGGACCAATCAACTATGTGTTAGGACATGTTAGGATCAAATAACTACAACTACAAAGCATTACAGAGCCCAAGTTTGTCATCTTAATCAACTGGTAATTTGGTTATTTAGTTTGTTGTTATATTTCATAGGCATTAATTTATTTCTTGTATGTGTATGTATTAGTTTTATTGCCTAAAATATGGTCTCAGTAAACATTCTATATAGACCTAAAAATGGATACATATTCTGCTGTTGTTTGGTATAATGTTCTATAAATTTCAAATATCTCATGTTGGTTGACTGAGCCCTTATTGTTTTTCAGTTATCTTGATCTATCAATGATTGAGAGAAGGGTATTGAAATTTTTACTGTGGTTGTGAATTCAATCATGTCTTTTTTCAGTTCTATCCATTTTTATTTCATGTATTTTGAAACCCTGTCATTAGGTGCTTACATGTTTAGCATTATCCTGTCTATTTAATGAATTGACACACTTGGATCCATGGTAATATTTTTTCTCAATTCTGAGTCTGTTTCAGTTGAGTAGCCTTTTTTGATTAGGTTTGTGTTTTTCTACTATTATGTGTGCCTGGTAACTTTTTTATTGGAATCTAGATCATGAAAATGTTACCTTTGTGGTGGCTTTATGTGTGTGTGTATACTCAATTTTGTCTTGGGATACTGTTAGTTGGAAGCAGCCTGATCCCTACTGGTTCTTTTTTATAATTGGTTAGAATGGATTGCAACTATGCTTAGTCTAGAGCTAAGTATTCTTCACCACAGAGGCAGGAGCCTTCTGAGTACTCAATGCCTGCCAATTATGAGTTTTTCCATTGCCTGTTATTTATGAGTTTTTCTACTTTGGCTTATGAGAATAGGCACTATCCCATGACCTGTATACTCACTGGGTACTGTGCAATCTAATAATTTCACATGGCATATTACACAATTTCTAATAGTTAGCTCACATGCATGTACTGATCACTACCATGGTAAATACCTCAGGGAGGATTTTGGAGATCTCCAGGGTCCTCTTCTCCACTCCTGTATCTTGTAAACTCTAGCAGTCTTTTTTCCCTCTAGACTCCTTGTTTAATGGCCTAGAAATTCTCTCAGAGCAGTAGGTTTGTGTGAATTATAGGGTCCATCTTGCTTGTTTTCCATCTTTTATGGATCACTGCCCTTCATTGCTTGATATACAGTTTTGTGAAAACTTTTTTTTTTTTGTATGTTTTGTCGACTTTTTTTGCTGTTTTAGATTCAGGGAGGTAAATCTGATCTCCGTTACAACACCTTGGTCAGAAGCCAGAGTCCAACGGCTCTAATAATCTGAATCATTTACTAGTTGAAATTATTATTACATCCTAGAAGCAATTTGAATTTAGAAAACCAAATTTTGTTTTTATCTTTTGGATTAATGGCTAAATGACAAAGTAAATATTACTATGAAGATTCTATGTAAGATATAGATACAGAGTCAGTTGAAATGGGATAGAGAGAATATTTCTTTCCTAAACATTTTTGAGCTACTTTAGTCAGCATTCTACATTGTTGTTCAAACTTGGACTTATCTGGATAATCCAACATTTTTAACGTGAATCATGTATTGTATGTGGGAAATGTATGCACAGAGTTGTATATCCACTTTACTTAATTTCTAAAGATAATGTGGATTAATTCAAAAGATTCATAGTCTGTTTCACTTTATCATGAAGCAGTTGTGACATGAAACCATTACTTGTCAAGATATATTCAGAAAACTTGCTCTGGAAGGAGATGAGGAAACTAGAAGACATTCTACCAATATAAGCCTTAAACTGTTTCAAGCATATGGCAGATTTTTCTTTGACATTTTCTTAACGAGATGTGGAAAATTGAAGTAGGTGGTAGTAGAAAAAGCTGGACTGGAGCAGGTTGTAAAGTAGTACCTGAAAGGTGATTAAAATATCTCAATAAACCTATAGGAAGAACTCAAAAAGCCCAGTCTGGAGTGCTGTTCTTGGTACTGTGTCATTAAGTATTCATGAATTTAGTGGGTAGTATTTAATATCCCTTCCCTACCTGCAAGTCATAAGGGATACAAACACCAATAAAATTTCAGTAACTTATTAGAGTACTGAAAGACTAATGTTGAACATATTTATGAGTGATGCAAACCTGGTAAAAATCATCAATCTCTTGGGAAAGAAACTTAGGATTTTGTAAGATACTAGAATGCTAAAGCAATGTACTGAAACAAGAAAAAAAAGATAATATTAAAATGAAATAAACGTAAGGTCTTACACTGGGGTTAAAACCAAAACCAAATACAAATATATGGAATTGGGGATGAGGGTGAGGAGGTAGGACAGGAAAGCTGGGCTTTACCAGCATTTAGTAATAAAGGATATAAAAGATGAGGAGAAAATATATACACTGAGACTCAGAGGCCTTGGATTCAAGTCATTTTCTAGCTGTGAAACCATGCTCAAAATGTTTAAAATATTAGTGTTTATATTTCCCCACATGTAAAACCAGGTGTGTATTATGCCATTCTAGCTGCAAAAGGAGTATTATAACTCTTAGAATTCAAAGCTTTCTATTTTAAAATCTAGATTTGGGGGAACAAATGAAATTTTGTCTTTCATTATTAAAAAGATTTGATATTTTTTGCATCTCTTTATAAATGCCTTCAAGGTAGAGTCAAATATTAGCTGTGTTTGTATCAATAATAATAGTTTATTAATGGAAAGCATTTAAGTCAAAAGAGCTCTTTCAGAATCTTCTTTTCCACTTACTGGGCAAGCCTAAGCAAATAATTTCCAGGTGTCATTTCCTTATCTCTACAATGAATGCACTAGAAAAGATTCTCTTCAGCTCACCCATTCTGTAATTCTAAGAATATTATTCGTATATAATTGGACAGCTCTCACCAATATGATTTTGGTAGTTGATGGATCACATATAATTATATCAGGTTTGTGGTGGCTCTTCAGAGCCTCATCACTAAAATGGCTTTTCCTGCTGAGCTAACTGCAATATATATATGTATAGTGGGACAATTTCTCTTGGATATTTATGGAATTACTATTGAAATGTAATGTTTCTTTTGGCAGAAAATGGTTAATATTGTATGTAGGTTATCATTATAATATTGTACCCTTCAGACTTATGAAGTGTGCTACTTCTGAAGCAAGGGAAATTAACTTCACCTTCCTCTTGCTACCACTGATGGCAGTAACATTAGCAATATCACCAAAGTGGCCTAGAGTGTACTCATTTAATGTATTATATAAGGACCTAATTCTCCCTTTACACTCTGGAAAAAAGATTTTCTTCAGAGAAAGTATAATGTCATCCCTGGCCGTTATCTATGATACTTGTACATTTGTACTGCCAGGCACTGGGGCGTTTGGCATGTTGTACCCTTGGTTGAGGACAGGCATTGGGCCTGGTAGAGTAGATTTGATTGGAGAAGGAAGGAAATCATCATTTATCGTGTGCCTGTGGTATGCTTTATATAAGATAGTTCATATCATATACATGACAGTACACATATTTTGTTTCATTACTTCCCATCTTGTCGAACTTGTATTTTATCCTGTAGGTACTAAGTTAGAGAGGCAAATCTCTCTAGTTCTGATAAAATTTATTCTACTTTCGCTGATTGAGACAGAGTAGATCCATTGAATCTACAGAAGTGCACCAAAGCTGATGTCAGACAAAACCATTTTCTTCTCTACTTCTCCAAGAAGACTCCAGGAATCCTTTCTTCCCTTTGTGTCTGAAAGGACAAAGGTTCAGAATTTTTCTATATGTACAGAATACTAGGGAATACTGTGGATTCTATAAAAGGTTTTTGTTATAAAATATTCAAAACTGGGTTTGTGATTCCTTATTCAGCTTATCAAAGTCCTCATTTCTTTATATTTTATAATTCATTTTAAGCCTTTTTTCTCTGTCCCCATTCTCTAGTCTGTCATAAAGTCTATTAAAATGTATTCAAAATATTTTTCAGAAAATATCTTTTGTTATTTGTCTTCAGTGACACCAGCTTCATCCATGTCCTGGTGGAGATATGTCTAAATAATTGAATATTTGTTCTTCTAAGTTGTCCTTCTAATCTCTCATAGAATCATAGTTTATTGTAAATGGAAAGGATGTTGGAAGTACTTCTAGATCAATGGCTTTTGCAAAAGCAGGGAGCCCAGAATATTATAGCTAAGATAATTTTTTAAATGTTATCTAATTAAGTCTTCTCTTATTCCCATTGTATAAGTGAATGAACTCTGTTAACTTTTTAGTAGCAGACTCAGGTTTCCTGACTTCAGTCTGTTTCTGCCAAATACTGAGATAAACTTGAAAACCCTTTGAGGACAAGGAGACTGTCTGCCAATATTGACTTCCTCCTTGGCCATGATTGGCAATAAATGCTTAAGGAAAAACATACACTGTGATTCTGGGTAGACACTGAACATCTCTATACTTACATTTATATCTTACAGTGAATTTAATTGTGAGTGTTCTATCTGGCAACATATAAAATTATTGATAAAACCTATTTCTTTTCTTCCTATTCAGTCTCATTTTTGGAGGATGGGGGGATTTATTCTGCCAGTCGATGCCTTCTGCAGCATGCTTACCCTAATAGCCCCTAATTTATCTTCAGTATCTTCTCCTTCCCTAATTCAATCCTTGGTTTTCAAGAGTCCCCCTCTAACTTGTTCAACTTATTTATGGACATTTATTCTCAGCTGTTACTTCATACAAAGTTTATAGGTCTACAGGGAATATTAGGGCAGGCTTGATGTTTAATAAAGACATATTCTCATGTGCTTATTTTTGTTAATGCTGCCAGATAGAGATACTAACCCTCCCTTATTCTTTTTTATATTCCCAAATCCTAATCATCTTTCAAGAGTCTGCCCAAGTTCTTCCCATCAAACCTTTCCCAACTACCTTAACCTCATAATTACTGGCTTTCCTGGGTCCCATGAGACTACCACACACAGTATTATTCCATTAACTCAAACTTGCTGATCCAGAATTCAGTTTTACCCAACTATTTTTCTCTGAAATCATCTCATTCATGGGGTCTCATCCCTAACAGTGAAGGGCATAGTATCAGAGGTCTAACCAAAACAGGGAAAATCCTATTGTATAAGCTCCTCAGTGGTTTCTGTCCTCAGTACTAACGGTCTTTCTGGCCTTTATTTTTTGTAGGTGAAAGTCCCTGTGTAGGGAGATAAAAATATAAGAGGCCCAGTCAAATTTCAGTGTCAAATTTAAAAAAAAAACACACATTTGCCTAGTATCAACTATGCCAAATGTTGCATGGAAAATACACATGTTAAAAATATTAATTATTTTTTATGAAATTCAAGTTTAACTGGTAATGATATATTCTTATATGCCAAATCTGGCAAATCGGTCTCTGGGGAGTCCACCCAACTTTTTGACATATTAACTGCATGACACCTGGTCTCAGTCAATATTGATTTATTGTCCTTATATGATGCAGTGCTTTACATTTCTATAATGCTGCACTGTTTTCAAAGCACATTTATTACCTCATTTATTACTTGAAGTTGCCCAAGTGTATGGTTACTATCTTCACTGCTTATTAACTTGATTGCTTAATATCTTTGGGTTTCAGTTTTCTAGGATATAATATAGAGTTAATTACATATGCTTTGAGGAATGGTTAAAAGGTTACATGGAATGAACTGCATAAAGCAAATTCCCTGACAGATAAAAGAAAATAAATGACCTAACGAACCTACATAACCTCCACACTTCTCTGTTGTCACCCTAATTAACTTGCTTAAAATCAAAGAGCCAGTGCATGGGGAAGCTGAGGGCTTAAGCTTCAATCAGCTAGTTACAGTTAAAGCCTTGGAATATGCTCCACAGAGAGTAAAGGAAGCTCGGCATGAAGCTTAAGAAAATACACTTACTCATCACATTCTTTCCTTCGCTTGGATATTCCCCTATTTTCATGATGAGACTATTTTCCAAGAAATTCCTTGATTATAGGAGATATATAAGGCAATGTTCTTCATTTGAATCAGTTGCTCTGTGGTTTTTTTTTCTCAGGGATTCAAGAATTAAACAAAAAAAAAAAAGAAGAAGAAGAAAGAAAATGTTTTTAAGGAGTCTTGGTTAAACTAATTAACAGTCTCCACACAGGAACAAACACACTATTCAAAGATAAAGGAAGTGGATTGTAAATCTTTGTCCATTCTCCTCCGTGGATATACAAGAATGTTAATTAGTGAAACACGGATGCCAACAAATGCCAAAGAAGTGTCTCTCATAAATCTTTGTGAAATGTGAAAAATAGAAATACATCCTGGGGAATAGAATGAATTCATGTTCAGGGATCATATTTCAAGGTACATGATTAGTATTCACGAACATGGAATGAGCAGAATTCAGAGTGAACTTCTGCCAAGCCAGAAGTTCATCCAGGAAGACTGAGAGATTGAAAAGAGGAGCTGTTAAAATAGCTAATTTTGATTCCATTACTTTTATTTTTCCTGCAGTGATATTTTAGATTCCAACATAACATGCTGACACCTAGGAGTGTCATTTTCCACGGTTACTGTGTTGAAATGTGTTTTGAGAAATTGGTCACCTCTTACTAAAATCTAGAGAAACTTTCTTTTTCACTTCACAAAAGCTGCTTTCCACAATCCCATGCTATTTGACTGTAAATATCCATGCCATGTTCTTCTTTTTTTTCCTTTTATAGTGGAGAAATGAGAAATAATAATTCAAATGGAGCATAACATTTTTAGTATGTTTTCTGTTTATTTCTTTGTGTGCCTGCATATTCTTTTAGGAAAAGCAGTTTTTATAGTACATACACACTCTGCATATTACATCTAAAAGTTATGACTACAAAGTGATATGCAGTGTCTAAGGAGTCTTTTATCTTGCAAATTTTTTAGTGCTATAATTACTTAGGAAATAATGTCATTCCAAAATGTATTTTCCAGTGGAAAATTGAAATATGAGATGACAAGCCTCTAATACACATGTCCAAATGCATTCCACATATATATAAGTAAAATGTTTATACAATAAATAATTGCAAGTATATAGTATATATACTGTAACATACAATATGATTCAATAATATATATTATACAATGTTGCTTGTACACATGCCTATTATAGAATAAATATATCTAGAAATTTGTAATTGAGTATTTTACCAAAATATATGCTATAAAATGTCCAGTGTGGCCATTTTTGGATTAAAATTAGCATTCTATAAATGATAAATACTGAGAAAGAAATACTCTAAAGTGTTATAAAAATTTAATGGCAAGTAAGAAACAGCTTGTTAAGTGGATGATAGATACAACTTAATTTCTTAGCACAGTGTATTCAAATAACACAAAAAGGTCTTATTTGAAAGATGCATTTCCTAACTTTTGAATCCTTAAAAAATAATAGTTTATATAAAAGGAATCTTCCTGTTTACTCTTTAATTGTTTTTGAAAACACTAAATACAGTTTGCATATCAGATCTGTCTTTTAGTGACAGACTTGCTTAACAGCCTGATGGGCAATACTTACTTGCAGTTTTTAGGTTTCTCAAAAAGACAGACCATCAATCACTGCTGACTCACAGGGCCCAGCAGTGAGTGCTTAACAGAGTGGTGGTATTCTCTGGTGCAAGTCTGATCAATGGTAAATGTCACGTTAGCCCTTAGAGCAGGAAGATGTTTCACATAACCAAGAAGCAGTATTATGATTATTTTCCCATGTACCAAGTGCCTATGAGATAGATATAGGTCCTCATGCTCTCCTAGACACTAACCCAGCCTTTGTTGTCACCCATTTGAGCAAAAGTCTCCTAAACAGTTTGTCTTTTTCCTGTCTCTTTAGATTTCAAAACAGCATCCTCACTGGAGACAGGATATTCTTATTAACCCAAAATACAGTGACAAGATTTTATTAAATGAACATTCTGAGCTCTGAACAGTGTTCAATGATTCAAGTGATTGTTTCTTTAATCATTGTGGTAACTAACAAAGCAGATTATGAGCTGGGTGTGAAAGTGTTTAAGTAACCTGCTTCAGATGACCCAGCTAATAAATGGTAGAGCTGATGTCTGAATTTCAGTTTGTCTTATGTGAGAGGCCTTTCTGTTTCTTATAATGTCATGTCCCCTGCTGAGAAATTCGGTGGCTTCTCATTGATATAAGAAGACACAGTTCAAACTGTTGTACACACTAAAAGCTAGATATGATCTGCCTCCATCCTACACACCTTTTCAAACTTTTCTCCCAATCAAAGGAAATATACATGAACTCCATACGTTTTACTCACCTCCTTATCTTTGTGTATGTATTCTTTCTGTTTAAGAGAATAATTCTCTGCTTATTCAAATACTGTATTTTCTCTAGATCCAGTTCAAAGTTCACTCTTCCTATGGTCCCTTCCTTGATCACTTTCTCCAAATTCTTGTAGAACTTTCTTTATGCTTGACTTATAACACTGAATTGCTATTATCCATTGATGTGTTGTATCCTTCCTACTAGATTATAAATTCCTTGAAAGGAGAGTCTATTTCAGACTTAATTTTGCATTTAACAGTGCCTGTCTTGAATAGGATTGCAGACACAGTCTGCCTGATTCAAGGCTTGAGTGAATGGATGCTGCACCTTTACCTAAACAATAGAGTCATTTGATGGAACTTTTTTTTTCCTTTCAGAAGAGGTAGAATACAGACTCACCAATAAGTTCAATTATGAAGAGATTTTAAAAATTCCTTTTCAAAATGGGCCTGAAGTTTTAAGACAGTTTTTAAAAACTGTCTAAAATTCTTATACTATCCATTCATTCATTCAACCAACAACTTTTGAATGATGACTATGTTCAGAAATTATGGCTGGCAATGAAGATACAGAGTTATAAAAGGCAATGCCTTCCCCATCAAGAGACCTATAACCTAGTGAGAAATCTGTGTCAACAGATAATTAGTGCAGCATATAAAATTCAGAAGCAACTCAGGGGAAATAGAATTTTTATTTGCTTGGACAAGGCAGGGAAGAATTCACTGAAGTAACATTTGAATAAAGTCTTTAAGGAGGAGGATTGATGTCTTAAAAATCTCTTTAAAATTTATGTTATATCTGACAGTTCAGGATAGAGGAATGAAAAGGTGGAGAGGTAACAGTATTAGCCATTAGTGACCCTGAGGACCAGTTAATTTATTAGGACCTTAACACATTAAACCAATGCAGGTATAAGAAGTTAGGGAAAATTTCATAGAGTACCAAAAATGCAGCCCAAGACTGCATTTTTGTGTGAAATCTCAGTTCCAGGTGTTGAAGGTAATAAAGGGCACCAGAATTGATGAGTGTGGCCTATTACATAATTAGGTATAAATCCAGCTACACCTTATGTGACCTGAGTAGTACTAACCACAGAGCTATGTCTTCTCGAGCATCAGTCCATTCCTGGGAACTAGTTAGTGTCTACAATGGAGATTAACCAAAGGGTAGGGTGTAGTTTGCATATTACTTTCTTGGCACCAGAACTTGATTAGCTAGAAGCAGAGCAAAGGAATTATATTTCATCTGTTAATAATTAAATTGACCATTAAAATTAATGACTAAAAAAATAATTAGGGAGACAAAGTTAAGATGGTGAAGTAGTATGGGGACCCTGAGCTTATCTCATTGCTGAAATGCAGTTAGAGAAGCATCAAATAATTTTGAACACCTAGGAAATTGATCTGAGGATTAACACAACAATCTGCATAATTTGGGCCAGAGAACTTGGCAGGTATGTGGTTTGAAGAGAGAATTGGGGAAGAGAAAATTGACAGAGCTGTGGAAGGAAGGGAGCTGTTTTCATGGAGAGAGGACAGAGAAAGAGAAAGGGAAAGAGTGCAGCGCACCGGGATCATGCAAGAAAAGTACCCCCCACCCCCCCAAAAAATAGCTGGAGAGAAAGAGAGAGAAAGAGTGAGAACACTAACAGGGGACAGGACAAGAAATTTATTCCCCAAAACTATTGATGAGGAAAAAGGAGAGGGTTTAAATAATTCCAGGATTCTATAAACAGTGGAGCACAGAGTCTGAAGGTTTGGAGCTCAGTGTCTGGCAGTGCTGTGGTGAGGAAGTAGGGTTAATTTCTAAGAGCAGGCAGCACAGTCTGAGGGGTTCATGTGCCACACAGGGAGAAGTTTCCTTGCTTGGAGTACATTTGAAGAGAATACATGGCCTCCCCATGGGCAAAAGTACCAACAGACCCTAGAGAGCTGGCACATTTACTGATATTGGAACAAGAATGCCAGAGTGGAGCAATACCTGGCACAGGATGTGTGCTTTGGTTTACCATAAAATCTGAGCCTCTGGCACAGAGAGATTGCATGAAATTTTTCTGGGACAAGCTGGCACCTGGCCATTGCTTGGTGAGACCCTCCCCCAGAGAATCAGCGTTAGTTTACACCTTGGAGGTCTCTGAAGCATGGGGTTTTGAAACACAGCCCTGTCTGAAATAAAACTCTGGAGGGAGGTGCCACCCGGCAGGCAGACAGCTTGGACACAGACAAGGTAAAGGCAAGGAGCAGTTGGAAGCCTGATAAAAAGGAGGAGTACTTGATCACATGTCTGTGAAGACACAAAATTCCTGTGCCAGAGACTAGAGAGCTGGGTGAAGACATTTTCAACATTAGTGTGCCTGGGCACAGGAGCACATGCACATGCACAGATTTGTCTCCAGTAAGCTAAGAAGTTACACCACCAAGTTACACCAAGCCCTGCCCACCTGCTCCCTCAAGGACATCATGAAGAATATCAGCATAAATCCCTTCCACCTGCTTAGTCTACGGACTGTAGTGTGCTGCAAAGTTTCAGTTCTAGGAGAAACTTGATGTAACTTCATTCAGGTTTCATTCTGTTTGCTTGTTCATTTGTTCATTTTCATTGCTTCTGTTTTTGCTTATGTTGTTTTCTTTCTTCTTTCTTTTCTTTCTCTTTCTCTTTCTTGGATACAGAAAGATTAATTAATTAATTAATTTTATTCTATTTTATTTTATTCAATTATTTAAATTTTTAAAATTTTAAACATTTTTCCCCTTTTTCTTTTTTCTCTTTTCTATCAAGCTTCTCTCAACAAGCAGACTGAAACGCACCTAGCCTCATCTATTTGATTTTTGTTTTGTTTTGTTTTTAATTCTTTAATTTTAATTTTAATAATTTTTTTTCTTCCTCCAAAATGACAATATGGAGGAACTCACCCTAAAAGAAAGAACAGAAAGAAATGACAGCTAGGGATTTAATCAACACAGGCATAATTAATATGTCTGAACTGGAATTTAAGACTGCAATTATAGGAATACTAGCTGCGTTTGAAGAAAAAAAGCATGGAAGACACCAAAGAATCCCTTTCTACAGAGGTGAAAGAGCCAAAATCTGGTGAAGCTGAAATTAAAAATGCTACCACCAAGATGCAATCTTGAATGGACACTGTGATGGCAAGGATGGTTGAAGCAGAGCACTGAATCAGTGATACAGAAATTATAAAAAAATAATGAAGCAGAAAAAAAGAGGGAAACAAGGCAAACAATCACCATACCAGACTTTGAGAACTCAGAGATTTATTAAAGAAGAATAACCTTCATATCATAGGAGTCCCAGAAGATGAAGAGAGAGAAAAAGGGGCAAAAGGTTTATGTGATCAAATTTTAGCTGAACACTTTGCTAATCTGGGAAAGGACACAGACATCAAATTCCAAGAATCACAGAAAACTCCCATTAGATTCAACAAAAACTGACCATCACCAAGGCATATCATAGTCTAATTCACAAAATACACAGACAAGGAAAGAATCATGAAAGCAGCAAGGGGAAAAACAAGTCCTTAACTTACAAGGGAAAACAGATCAGAGTCACAGCAGATCTGTCCACAGAAACTTGGCAGGCCAGAAAACAGTGGCAGGAAATATTCAATATGCTGAATTGGAAAAATATGCAGTCAAGAATTCTTTATCTAGGAAGACTGTCCTCCAAAACAGAAGGAGACAAAATTGCACTGGCATTTTTCTCAAAGCTAGAACAAACAATCCTAAAATTTGTATGGAACCACAAAGACCCCAAATAGCAAAAGTTGTGTTGAATAAGAAAACCAAAGTGGGCGACATCACAATCCCGGACTTTAGCTCTATTACAATGCCATAATTATCAAGACAGTATGGTATTGGCACAAAAACAGATGGAATAAAATAGATAACCCAGAAAGGGACCCACAAATGCACGGCCAACTAATCTTTGACAAAGCAGGAAAGAATATCCAATGGAATAAACACAGTCTCTTTAGGAAATGGTGCTGGGATAACTGGACAGAAACATGCAGAAGAATGAAAATGGACCACTTTATTATACCATACACAAAAATAAACTCAAAATGGGTGAAAGACCTAAATGTGAGACAGGAAACCATCAAAACCCTAGAGGAGGAAACAGGCAACAATCTCTTCGACCTCAGCCACAGCAATTTCTTGTTTGACACATCTCGAAAGCAAGGGACATTAAAGCAAAAATGAACTATTGGGACTTCATCAAAATAAAAAGCTTCTGCACTTCAAAGGAAACAATCCAAAAAACTAAAGGCAACTGACAAAATGGGAGAAGGCATTTGCAAATGACATATAGGATAAAGGGTTAGCATCCAAAATCTATAAAGAACTTATCAAACTCAACACCCCAGCAACAAATAATCCAGTGAATAAATGGGCAGAAAACATGAATAGACACTTTTCCAAAGAAGATATCCAGATGGCCAACAGACACATGTAAAGATGCTCAACATCACTCATCATCAGGGAAATATAAATCAAAACCACATTGAGATAACACCTCACACCAGAGTGGCTAAAATTAACAACTCAGGAAACAACAGATGTTGGAGAGGATGTGGAGAAACAGGAACCCTCTTGCACTGTTGGTGGGAATGCAAACTGGTGCAGCTGTTCTTGAAAACAGTATGGAGGTTCATCAAAAAATAATAGAACTACCCTATGACCCACTAGGAATTTACTCAAAGGATACAGGAGTGCTGATTCATAGGGGCACATGTACCCCAATGTTTATAGCAGCACATTCAACAATAGCCAAATTATGGAAAGAGCCCAAATGTCCATCAACTGATGAATGGATAAAGAAATGTGGTTTATATATACAATGGAATACTACTTGGCAATGAAAAAGAATGAAATCCTTCTATTCGCAACACTGTGGATGGAACTGGAAGGTATTATGTGAAGTGAAATAAGTCAATCAGAGAAAGACGGGTATCATATATTTCACTCATATGTGGAACTTGAGAAATTTAACAGAAGACCATGGGGGAACGGAAGGGGAAAAATAGTTTCAAACAGAGAGGGAGGAAAACCATAAGAGACTCTTAAATACAGAGAACAAACTGAGGGTTGATGTTGGGGGGGGGGAGGCGGGAGAGGGGGAAATGGGTGATGGGTATTGAGGAGGCCACTTGTTGGGATGAGCGCTGGGTGTTGTATATAAGTGATCAATCATGATAAACTACCCCCCAAACCAAAAGCATATTGTATACACTGTATGTTATCTAACTTGACAATAAATTACACATACATAATTTATTATATATGTAATAATATAATATATATTTATATTATATTTATATAATAAAAATAGTCAGAGAGATAAAGAGTTTTCCAGACAAACAAAAACTAAAGGAGTTTGTCACCACTGAACCAACCCGGCAAGAAATTTTAAGGGGGACTCTTTGGAGAAAAAACAAAACAAAAAGACTGAGAGCAACAAAGACTAGAAGAAACCAGAGAACATCATGAGAAACACCAACTCTATAGGCAGCACAATGGCAAAAAATTCATATCTTTCAATAATTACTCTAGATGTAAATAGACTAAATGCTCCAATCAAAAGACATAGGGTATCAGAATGGATAAAAAACAAGACCCATGTATATGCTGCCTACAAGAGACTCATTCTAGATCTAAAGACACCAGATTGAAAGTAAAGGGATGGAGAACCATCTATCATGCTAATGGACATCAAAAGAAAGCCCGAATAGCCATACTTATCTCAGACAAACTAGGTTTTAAAGCAAAAAGTGTAACAAGAGATGAAGAAGGATATTATATCATAATTAAGGTTTGTCCACCAAGAAGATCTAACAATTATAAATATTTATGCCCCCAACTTGAAAAACCAAAATGAATAAATTGATTGATCAGAAACATAAAGAAAGTCACTGTTAATAATACCATAATAGGAGAGGACATTAACACCCCACTTACAACAACGGACAGATTAAGCAAAAAATCAACGAGGCAACAATGTCTCTGAATGACACACTGGACCAGACCCAACATATAGATTCAGAACATGTCATCCTAAGCAGAAGAATACACATTCTTCTCAAGTGCACCTTGAACATTTTCCAGAATAGGTCACATACTGTCATAGATAAGCCATCAGCAAGTACAAAAAGATTGAAATCATACCATGCATATTTTCAAACCACAATGCTATGAAACTTGAAATCAACCACAAGAAAAAAATTGGAAAGACCATAAATACTTGGAGATTAAAGAATAGACTACTAAAGAATGAATGGGTTAGCCAATAACTTATAGAGGAAATAAAAAGTACATGGAGACCAATGAAAATGAAAATACAAAAGTCCAAAACCTTTGGGATGCAGCACAGGCAGTCATAAGAGGGAAGTGTATAGTAATCTAAGCCTTCCTAAAGAAGGAAGAAAGGTCTCAAATACAAAACCTAACCTTACACCCAAAAGAGCAGGAAAAAGAATAGCAAATAAAGCCCAAAACCAGCAGAAGAAAGGAACTAATAAGGATTAGAGCAGAAGTAAATGATAAAGAATTTAAAAAGTAGAGCAGATCAATGAAACCAGGAACTGGTTCTTGGAAAGAATTAACAAAATTGATAAACCCCCAGCCAGACTTATCAAAAAGAAAAAAGGGAGGAGGAGGGAAGATGGCGGCATAGGAGGATGCTGGGCTCACCGCGCGTCCTGCTGATCACTTAGATTCCACCTACACCTGCCTAAATAACCCAGAAAACCGCCAGAGGATTAGCAGAATGGAGTCTCCGGAGCCAAGCGCAAACGAGAGGCCCACGGAAGAGGGTAGGAAGGGCGGCGAGGCGGTGCGCGCTCCACGGACTGGCGGGAGGGAGGGGCGGCTCGCCGGCCAAGCAGAGCCCCGGAGTCTGGCTGGCAAAAGCGGAGGGGCCTGACGGACTGTGTTCCGACAGCAAGCGCGACTTAGCGTCTGGGAGGTCATAAGTTAACAGCTCTGCTCAGAAAGCGGGAAGGCTGGAGGACAAAGGGAGGGAGAGCTGCTGAGCCCCCTGACGGCAGAGCTCAGTTTGGTGGGGAACAAAGGCGCTCGCCAGCGCCATCTCCCCCGCCCATCCCCCAGCCAAAATCCCAAAGGGAACCAGTTCCTGCCAGGGAACTTGCTCGCTCCGCGCAAACACCCAACTCTGTGATTCTGCGGAGCCAAAACTCCGCCAGCGGATCTGACTCCCTCCCGCGGCCACAGGGCCCCTCCTGAAGTGGATCACCTAAGGAGAAGCGAGCTAAGCCTGCCCCTCCCGCCCCCGTGCACCTTGCCTACCCACCCCAGCTAATATGCCAGATCCCCAGCACCACAAGCCTGGCAGTGTGCAAGTAGCCCAGACGGGCCACACCACCCCACAGTGAATCCCGCCCCTAGGAGAGGGGAAGAGAAGGCACACACCAGTCTGACTGTGGCCCCAGCGGTGGGCTGGGGGCAGACATCAGGTCTGACTGCGGCCCCGCCCACCAACTCCAGTTATACACCACAGCACAGGGGAAGTGCCCTGCAGGTCCTCACCACTCCAGGGACTATCCAAAATGACCAAACAGAAGAATTCCCCTCAGAAGAATCTCCAGGAAATAACAACAGCTAATGAACTGATCAAAAAGGATTTAAATAATATAACAGAAAGTGAATTGAGAATAATAGTCATAAAATTAATCGCTGGGCTTGAAAACAGTATAGAGGACAGCAGAGAATCTCTTGCTACAGAGATCAAGGGACTAAGGAACAGTCACGAGGAGCTGAAAAGCGCTTTAAACGAAATGCAAAACAAAATGGAAACAACGACGGCTCGGATTGAAGACGCAGAGGAGAGAATAGGTGAACTAGAAGATAAAGTTATGGAAAAAGAGGAAGCTGAGAGAAAGAGAGATAAAAAAATCCAGGAGTATGAGGGGAAAATTAGAGAACTAAGTGATACACTAAAAAGAAATAATATATGCATAATTGGTATCCCAGAGGAGGAAGAGAGAGGGAAAGGTGCTGAAGGGGTACTTGAAGAAATTATAGCTGAGAACTTCCCTGAACTAGGGAAGGAAAAAGGCATTGAAATCCAAGAGGCACAGAGAACTCCCTTCAGACGTAACTTGAATCGATCTTCTGCATGACATATCATAGTGAAACTGGCAAAATACAAGGATAAAGAGAAAATTCTGAAAGCAGCAAGGGATAAACGTGCCCTCACATATAAAGGGAGACGTATAAGACTTGTGACTGAACTGTCTTTTGAAACTTGGCAGGCCAGAAAGGATTGGCACGATATCTTCAGTGTGCTAAACAGAAAAAATATGCAGCCGAGAATCCTTTATCCAGCCAGTCTGTCTTTTAGAATAGAAGGAGAGATAAAGGTCTTCCCAAACAAACAAAAACTGAAGGAATTCATCACCACTAAACCAGCCCTACAAGAGATCCTAAGGGGGATCCTGTGGGACAAAGTACCAGAGACATCACTACAAGCATAAAACATACAGACATCACAATGACTCTACACCCGTATCTTTCTATAATAACACTGAATGTAAATGGATTAAATGCGCCAACCAAAAGACATAGGGTATCAGAATGGATAAAAAAACAAGACCCATCTATTTGCTGTCTACAAGAGACTCATTTTAGATCTGAGGACACCTTTAGATTGAGAGTGAGGGGATGGAGAACTATTTATCATGCTACTGGAAGCCAAAAGAAAGCTGGAGTAGCCATACTTATATCAGACAAACTAGACTTTAAATTAAAGGCTGTAACAAGAGATGAAGAAGGGCATTATATAATAATTACAGGGTCTATCCATCAGGAAGAGCTAACAATTATAAATGTCTATGCGCCGAATACCAGAGCCCCCAAATATATAAAACAATTACTCATAAACATAAGCAACATTATTGATAAGAATGTGGTAATTGCAGGGGACTTTAACACCCCACTTACAGAAATGGATAGATCATCTAGACACACGGTCAATAAAGAAACAAGGGCCCTGAATGATACATTGGATCAGATGGACTTGACAGATCTATTTAGAACTCTGCATCCCAAAGCAACAGAATATACTTTCTTCTCAAGTGCACATGGAACATTCTCCAAGATAGATCACATACTGGGTCACAAAACAGCCCTTCATAAGTTTACAAAAATTGAAATTATACCATGCATACTTTCAGACCACAATGCTATGAAGCTTGAAATCAACCACAGGAAAAAGTCTGGAAAACCTCCAAAAGCAAGGAGGTTAAAGAACACCCTACTAAAGAATGAGTGGGTCAACCATGCAATTAGAGAAGAAATTAAAAAATATATGGAAACAAACGAAAATGAAAATACAACAATCCAAATGCTTTGGGATGCAGCGAAGGCAGTCCTGAGAGGAAAATACATTGCAATCCAGGCCTATCTCAAGAAACAAGAAAAATCCCAACTACAAAATCTAACAGCACACCTAAAGGAAATAGAAGCAGAACAGCAAAGGCAGCCTAAACCCAGCAGATGAAGAGAAATAATAAAGATCAGAGCAGAAATAAACAATATAGAATCTAAAAAAATGGTAGAGCAGATCAATGAAACCAAGAGTTGGTTTTTTGAAAAAATAAACAAAATTGACAAACCTCTAGCCAGGCTTCTCAAAAAGAAAAGGGAGATGACCCAAATAGATAAAATCATGAGTGAAAATGGAATGATTACAACCAATCCCTCAGAGATACAAGCAATTATCAGGGAATACTATGAAAAATTATATGCCAACAAATTGGACAACCTGGAAGAAATGGACAAATTCCTAAACACCCACACTCTTTCAAAACCCAATCAGGAGGAAATAGAAAGCTTGAACAGACCCATAACCAGCGAAGAAATTGAATCAGTTATCAAAAATCTCCCAACAAATAAGAGTCCAGGACCAGATGGCTTCCCAGGGGAGTTCTACCAGACGTTTAAAGCAGAGATAATACCTATCCTTCTCAAGCTATTCCAAGAAATAGAAAGGGAAGGAAAACTTCCAGACTCATTCTATGAAGCCAGTATTACTTTGATTCCTAAACCAGACAGAGACCCAGTAAAGAAAGAGAACTACAGGCCAATATCCCTGATGAATATTGATGCAAAAATTCTCAATAAGATACTAGCAAATCGAATTCAATGGCATATAAAAAGAATTATTCACCATGATCAAGTGGGATTCATTCCTGGGCTGCAGGGCTCATTCAACATTCGCAAATCAATCAACGTGATACATCACATTAACAAAAAAAAAAAAAATAAGAACCATATGATCCTGTCAATCGATGCAGAAAAGGCCTTTGACAAAATTCAGCAACCTTTATTAATAAAAACCCTTGAGAAAGTCGGGATAGAAGGAACATACTTAAAGATCATAAAAGCCATTTATGAAGAGCCCACAGCTAACATCATCCTCAATGGGGAAAAACTGAGAGCTTTTTCCCTGAGATCAGGAACACGACTGGGATGCCCACTCTCACCGCTGTTGTTTAACATAGTGCTGGAAGTTCTAGCATCAGCAATCAGACAACAAAAGGAAATCAAAGGCATCAAAATTGGCAAAGATGAAGTCAAGCTTTCGCTTTTTGTAGATGACATGATATTATACATGGAAAATCCGATAGACTCCACCAAAAGTCTGCTAGAACTGATACATGAATTCAGCAAAGTTGCAGGATACAAAATCAATGTACAGAAATCAGTTGCATTCTTATACACTAACAATGAAGCAACAGAAAGACAAATAAACTGATCCCATTCACAATTGCACCAAGAAGCATAAAATACCTAGGAATAAATCTAACCAAAGATGTAAAAGATCTGTATGCTGAAAACTATAGAAAGCTTATGAAGGAAATTGAAGAAGATATAAAGAAATGGAAAGACATTCCCTGCTCATGGATTGGAAGAATAAATATTGTCAAAATGTCAATACTACCCAAAGCTATCTACACATTCAATGCAATCCCAATCAAAATTGCACCAGCATTCTTCTCGAAACTAGACAAGCAATCCTAAAATTCATATGGAACCACAAAAGGCCCCGAATAGCCAAAGTAATTTTGAAGAAGAAGACCAAAGCAGGAGGCATCACAATCCCACACATTAGCCTCTACTACAAAGCTGTCATCATCAAGACAGCATGGTATTGGCACAAAAACAGACACATAGACCAATGGAATAGAATAGAAACCCCAGAACTAGACCCACAAATGTATGGCCAACTCATCTTTGACAAAGCAGGAAAGAACATCCAATGGAAAAAAGACAGTCTGTTTAGCAGATGGTGCTGGGAGAACTGGACAGCAACATGCAGAAGGTTGAAACTAGACCACTTTCTCACACCATTCACAAAAATAAACTCAAAATGGATAAAGGACCTGAATGTGAGACAGGAAACCATCAAAACCCTAGAGGAGAAAGCAGGAAAAGACCTCTCTGACCTCAGCCGTAGCAATCTCTTACTGGACACATCCCCAAAGGCAAGGGAATTAAAAACAAAAATGAATTACTGGGACCTTATGAAGATAAAAAGCTTCTGCACATCAAAGGAAACAACCAACAAAACTAAAAGGCAACCAACGGAATGGGAAAAGATATTTGCAAATGACATATCGGACAAAGGGCTAGTATCCAAAATCTACAAAGAGCTCACCAAACTCCACACCCGAAAAACAAATAACCCAGTGAAGAAATGGGCAGAAATCATGAATAGACACTTCTCTAAAGAAGACATCCGGATGGCCAACAGGCACATGAAAAGATGTTCAACGTCGCTCCTTATCAGGGAAATACAAATCAAAACCACACTCAGATACCACCTCACGCCAGTCAGAGTGGCCAAAATGAACAAATCAGGAGACTATAGATGCTGGAGAGGATGTGGAGAAACGGGAACCCTCTTGCACTGTTGGTGGGAATGCAAATTGGTGCAGCCGCTCTGGAAAGCAGTGTGGAGGTTCCTCAGAAAATTAAAAATAGACCTACCCTATGACCCAGCAATAGCACTGCTAGGAATTTACCCAAGGGATACAGGAGTACTGATGCATAGGGGCACTTGTACCCCAATGTTTATAGCAGCACTCTCAACAATAGCCAAATTATGGAAAGAGCCTAAATGTCCATCAACTGATGAATGGATAAAGAAATTGTGGTTTATATACACAATGGAATACTACGTGGCAATGAGAAATAATGAAATATGGCCTTTTGTAGCAACGTGGATGGAACTGGAGAGTGTGATGCTAAGTGAAATAAGCCATACAGAGAAAGACAGATACCATATGGTTTCACTCTTATGTGGATCCTGAGAAACTTAACAGAAACCCATGGGGGAGGGGAAGGAAAAAAAAAAAAAGAGGTTAGAGTGGGAGAGAGCCAAAGCATAAGAGACTGTTAAAAACTGAGAACAAACTTAGGGTTGATAGGGGGTGGGAGGGAGGGGAGGGTGGGTGATGGGTATTGAGGAGGGCACCTTTTGGGATGAGCACTGGGTGTTGTATGGAAACCAATTTGACAATAAATTTCATATATTAAAAAAAAATTAAAAAAATTAAAAAAATTTTAAAAAATGAAAAAAATGAAAAAGAAAAAAAAAAGAAAAAGGAAATGACCCAACTAAATAAAAACATGAATAAAAGAGGAGAGATCACAATTAACCTGGGAGAAATACAAAGGATAATAAGAGAATATTATAAGCAATTATATGCAAACAGATTGGGTAATCTGTAAGAAATGGACAAATTCTTAGAAACATACAAACTATGAAAACTGAAATGGGTGTAACTAGAAAATTTAAACAGACCCATAACAAGTAAAGAAATTGAAACAGTAATTTAAAATCTGCCAACAAACAAGAGTCCAGGTCCGGATGGCTTCCCAGAAGAATTCTACCAAATATTTAAAGAAGAGTTAACACCAATTCTTTTAAAGATGTCTCAAACATTAGAAATGGAAGGAAAACATCCAAACTCATTCTATAAGGCCAAAATTACCTTGATTCCAAAACCAGACAAAGACCCCACTAAAAATGAGAATTACTGACCAATTTCCCTTTAACATGGATGTAAAAATTCTCAACAAGGTACTAGCAAACCAAATCCAACAATACGTTAAAAGAATTATTCAGCATGATCAAGTGGGATTTGTTCCTGGGCTGCAGGAGTGGTTCAATGTCCATAAATCAATCAATATGATACATCACATTAATAAAAGAAAAGATAAGCACCACATGATCTCAATAGATGTAGAAAAATCATTTGACAAAACACAGCATCCCTTCTTGATAAAACCTTCAAGAAAATGGAGATAGAAGGAACATAATTCAAGATCATGAAGTCCATATATGAAAGACCCAGAGCTAATATCATCCTTAATGGGAACAAAACTGAGAACTTTCCCCGTAAGGTCAGGAACATGACAGGGATGTCAACTCTGACCATTGCTGTTCAACATAGTACTGGAAGTCCTAGCCTCTGCAAACAGACAACAAAAAGAAATAAAAGGCATCCAAGTCAGGGAGGAAGAAGTCAAACTTTCACTTTTTGCAGATGACATGGTACTGTACATGGAAAACCTGAAAGACTCCACCAAAAAATTGCTAGAACTGATACATGAATTCAGCAAAGTTGCAGGATATAAAATCAACATATAGAAATCAGTTACATTTCTATAAACCAATAATGAAGCAGCAGAAAGAGAAATCAAGGAATCAATCCCAAAAACCTAGGAATAAACGTAACCAAAAAAGGTAAAATATCTGTACACTGAAAACTATAGAAAGTTTATGAAAGTAATTGAAGAAGACACAAAGAAATGGAAAAACACTCCATGCTCATGGATTAGAAGAACAAATATTGTTAAAATGTCAGTACTACCCAAAGCAATCTACACATTCAATGCAATCCCTATCAAAATAACACCAGAATTCTTCAAATAGTTAGAACAAACAATTCTAAAATTTGTGTGGAACTAGAAAAGACTCCAAATAACCAACGTAATGGTGAAAAATAAAAGCAAGCTGGAGGCATCACAATTCTGGACTTCAAGCTGTATTACAAAGGTGTAATCATCAAGAAAGTGTGGTATTGGCACAAAAACAGACACATAGATCAATGGAACACTATAAAGAACCCATTAATGGACCCACAGTATAGCCAACTAATCTTCAACAAAGCAGGAAAGAATATCCAATGGAAAAAAGATAGTCTCTTCAGTAAGTAGATGGTGTTGGGAAATTGGGCAGCAACAGGCAGAAGAATGAAACTGGACCACTTTCTTGCACTGTCACAAAAATAAACTCAAAATGAATGAAAGGCATAAGTGTAAGACAGGAAACCATCAAAATCCTATAGGATAAAATGGGCAACAACCTCTTTGGCCCCAACCACAGCAACTTCTTACCCAACACGTCTCCGGAGACCCGGGAAACAAAAGCAAAAATGAACTATTGGGACTTCATCAAGACTTCATCCTTCTGCACAGCAAAGGAAACAATCAACAAAACTAAAAGGCAACCAATGGGATGGGAGAAGGCATTTGCAAATGACATATCAGACAAAGGGTTAGTATCCAAAATCTATAAATAGCTTATCAAACTCAACACCCAAAAAACAAATAATCCTTGGAGAAATGGGCAGACAACATGAATAGACACTTCTCCAAAGAAGACATGCAGATGGCCAACAGACATAGGAAAAGATGCTCAACATCACTCATCATCAGGGAAATACAAAACAAAACCACATTGAGATACCACCTCACGCCTATAAAAAAATGGGTAAAATGAACAGCTCAGGAAACAACTGATATTGGCAAGGATGCAGAGAAAGGGGAACACTTTTGCACTGCTGGTGGAAATGGAAACTGGTGCAGCCACTCTGGAGAACAGTATGGAAGCTCCTCAAAAAATTAAAATAAAGCTACCCTACAACCCAACAATTACACTACTAGTTATTTATCTGAAGGATACAAAAATGCTGATTTGAAGGGGCACACGCACCCCAGTGTTTACAGCAGGCCTATCAACAATAGCCAAATTATGGAAATAACCCAAATATCCATTGGCTGATGAATGGATAAAGAAGATTCGGTATGTATATGTATATATATTTATATCTCCACACACATGCACAATGGAGTATTACTTGGCAATGAAAAATAATGAAATCTTGCCATTTGTAACAACGTGGATGTAACTGGAGTGTATTAAGCTAAGTGAAATAGAGGAAACAAATATATTATTTCAATGATATGTGGAATTTAACAAAACAAATGAACATAGGGTAAGGGAAGAAAAAATAAGAAAATCAGAGAGGGAGGCAAACCTCCCTCCATTCCTGTTTAAGAAATTCTTGTTAAATAAATGAGAATTCAAGAAGTTCTAAAACTTCGAACTTATGTTTGAAAAAAAATTATGGACCATCCTAGAAATACAGATGTTTAGGCTGCCTCCCTCTCCTCAGACCTACTGAATTAGAATCCTATGGATGTACCTGTGTTTGTACATGTTAATAGATTCCAAGTGTTATCAGTGTGCATTCCTTATTAATCACTACTGTTAAAGTTCATTCTTTATATTGCACAGATTGGAAACTGAGGTCTAGAGGGATTAAGTATACTGTTCAGGGCCATACAACTAGTAAATGGGAAGACAGGATTTGAAGTGTTATTTTCCTTTTCAGTGCTCTTGGCAGTACCTGACAGCTGCCCCTGAAGGACTTGACCTCTAGAGGCCTCAGGAAGAAGTAGCAAGTCAAAGCCAATTGCAGAATAGAAGCCTGGTCAGAAATTTAAAATGGCAGTGGCAATGATGGAAGAAAGCATAGAGAAGAGATTATTCTAAAAAGATCAAATGCCCCTCGACAAAATTAGTCGGAAAGATATATATTTTTAATGAGATTAGTGGATTCTCTCGTTGAATGAAATTTTTGAGCATTTATTATGTGCTAATTACTGAGAACAGGAAAAAGGAGAATACGTATAATGAAGCCTAGGCTTTACTCTTTGGTGTTTAAGACTTTTTTAAGTATTTTTGACTAGAAGTGAAGATTCATAGATCAATCATGTTAAATTTGCCTTGAAGCCTCTCTTTTGCATTAGTAAAGCTATACAGATGGTTAACCTGCTCTACTTTTCTGGAAACCAGCACTTAGTGTTTTAAGCAGCATTATTTTCTGTTTTCTATAATTCTATGGAGAAATGCCAGCACACATGAGCTGATACATGTGAAGGCTTGTGAGACACAGTAGAATCTCAGGGTCCAACACCTTAGTAAGCCATATACTAATAGTTGCAATGATCCCTATTAGGTCTCTAATGCATATGTTTACAGGGGAGACACTGAACAAAAATCAATAAATTTATTATAATTGAGATTTGGGCATCAATTTCTATTTGGAATTTCAGGGTTTTTTTTCAACTGAACTAGAGGGGCACCTGGGTGTCTCAGTTGTTGGGCATCTGACTTTGGCTCAGCTCATGATCATACAATTTGTGACTTCAAGTCCTGCATAGGGTGAGCTCAAGCCCTGCCTCAGGTGAGCTCGTGTTCCACTTTGGGTAAGCCCTACTTCTCTCCCTGTCTCTTTCTTTCTCTCTCTCTCTCTCTCTCTCTCTCTCTCACACTCTCACTCTATCTCTGTCTTCCTCTCTTTCTTACTGCCCCTCCTGGGATTCTTTCTTTCTCTCTGCCCCTTGCTCACTTGTGTCTTCTCTAAATAAAGAAACAAACTGAACTAGACTTTGTAGTCTTTGAGCCTGAAACAAGTACAGAAGAAATCCTATTTTTGCTTTTTTATCCCCCACTTCATGTCCTTACTCTTAAACCTTGATCCATTTGATCCATGCATGAGTTCTTATCACTTTCATTGCAAGAGTTTACACACACACACACACACACACACACACACACACACGGACATACAGGAAAAAGAGAATTTGTCTTCCTGATGCTTAGAAGAGCTATTCTAATTCCCTATTTGGTCAACCAAGGGAAGAGATTTCCCACAGCTTGGGAATATTCCTGGCCTTTACTGCATCGTGTAAATGGGAGCAACTAGAGAAAGGCCTAACTTGTTATTAGCATACCAAATTCTCCGACTCCTGTCAGCATGGCCTATATAAGTTTTTCTCTTAGTACAGGTTATAAAACTTAATTGATACTGTATATCTAGTAAATGGCAGGACCAGAATTTAAATCCAAACTTAGGAATGTCAGCCTCCAAAGCAAATGTGCCTTCTATTTCACCACATTCACTGTCTATATGAAAGAAATCTAATTTTCCTATCATATGGGTCTCTCAGCTATGCCTCACTTTCCTTCCATTATCATCTTGCTACACCTCTTGGGGCCTAAGAAAAAAACTAATGGGTCCTTGGAGATCAATTTATAGAATTTAGTTTAGGTGGTATGCTTAGAAAATAAGATGTCCTAAATTTTCTTCCATTAGGACTTGGATGGATGCTTATTACAGTAGATTTATTTGCCTCAGAGAACTACATTTGTCTGTGTAGTTACAGCAGGATGTTGGTATTCTTGAATTTAACATTTACAATGTCTATTTATTCATAAGAAAATCTAGCACCATGTGCCATGTAGTAGTTTATTGCTTTATATGCAAAGAGGAATCTCCAATCTAGAGACATACATGAACACCTCCTTTGGCCAGTTGTCAAGGATATACCTGGAAACATGCTTTCTTATCCTCCATTTGCAATTATTTATGCATTTGAGAAGAAATTTTTGTAATCCAAAGTTTTTCCACTTTATGGGAATCCCCTAATCTGTGGATGTGTCATTCTCAAATGTCAAAGGTTTACTGATATGCCTCAGCACTGTCATTTTCCCAGGACTATATAGCCATTTCCTTTGCATTTATCAGCAGAGCATACCTGGGGTGTTACCAGTAGAAATAACCATGTATATTCTATTTTAATATAATGGTCATTCTATTTGAATGACATGGCTTGAAAAAGCCAGACTATGATTAAAAGCCAACACACCCATCCCTTCCATTCTTGTAATAATTTGCTATTAATAAAATTACTTTTACTTTCACTTATATCACATTTGATCCTGGAGGTAGAATAGCAGGTATTATTTTCTCTGGTTTATGAATGAGGAATATGTTGCTCAGGGCACTTAAGGGTCTTATCTAAAGTCTTGCATTTAGGCACTGATACAGATGGGACTTAAATCCAGGCTTCTTATCTATCAGAGCCTACTCTTTCCATTGTATCATGATACCCCTTGGCTAATCCATGAGCAGTAGTAGTTCTTATAGTAGTTAAAATAGAAGAGCATTGATTCATTTTTGAAATATTTACTGAGTGCCTGCCATATTCTGGACAATGTAGTTGGTACTGAGGACTTGATGTGAATAAAATATGAATCTTGTCCTTGAGGAACACATAATTTGCTATGGGAGATAAATAAATAATTTGATAACTGCTTTGCAGGTAAATGTTATAGACGTTTAAAACGGGTGCTTTTTTACCACAAAAATTACATAACTCTGCCTGGGATGATCAGAAAAGAATTTGATATAACATAAATTCCTTTTGTCCAGAGATTTACATAACTTGCAGAAGCACTAGTGTTTTGGCTTAGGAGTTCTGAGTAAGAACTGTACTAAATTGGGAATCAGGAGATTTGATTTTAAACAACTAATTTACAGAGTGGCCTTGGCAATTCTTTCCCCTTTTGGGCCTCAGTTTCTTCCACTCTGAAATGAATGTTGAGTTAAATGATAGGTAAGTTTCTTTCTAGCCCTAAGGTTTGTTTGTTTGTTTGTTTGTTTTACTTTTCTCACATATGTGCAAAACTCCCTGCAGTGCTGTTTTCAGAAATTGCTGTTAAGATTTTTTTCCAGTTAGGAACACATTCATGATGTCAGTTTCTCTTTTCTCTGGAAGCTGGTTCTAACTTCCATTGTCTATAGGCCCACAGAGTCTGATGTTTGCCAGGAAGTCTGGGACCAAAGCCCAGACTGTTTCAATTGGGATTACTGATATGTGCTTCACTGCATTATCTAGTATTTGGTTTGAGCTGGGCACTTTCTAAACTATTCATGCCATTCTCATTTATGTAAGTAAAGGATAAGAAAATGTGGACTGAGAAATCTTTTGGCCTCTGTTTTCATAACTGCTGTGACTATAGATACACAGGAAAGCTAGCATTGTTCCAAAATGCCCCAAGACAGGTTAGACATATAAGTTCACATGCAAACGTAGGCTGAAATCATATCTGTTTTCCATTAGAGGTATGGAGTGTCATATTTTAAGATTAGAATATCTTTGTGATATGCAGTTCTACTTCTTTGTATTATTTATTTCATTGTATATTTGTCCATATTATCCATAACTGCACTGCCCTCAAATAAATTGTAATAACTTGATGCATATGCTTCAAAAATTTTCCATGTACATACATATGAATATCATAGTATATCACATATATATAAAATATATGTAATTCCCTTTATACATCCTATACAAATGGTAGCCATACTTGTAATGAACATAGTAGTATAACATAGAGATGTTGAATCACTATGTTATACATCTGGAACTAATGTAACATTGTGTCAAATATACTTCAATAAATAAATATATACACATTCATAAAGACTTTTACAAAAATGAGATGACACTACATATACTGCTTTGTAGTCCCTAATTTAATTACTGCTGATACATTTCCATGTTAAATGATTAGCTTTAAATATTTTTATCTTCATAAGTTATTTTGGAAATCAATAATAAAAATTTAGGTGCATAAGATTATTACTATTATAAACAGAAATGCAATGAAAATTCTCATATGAAAAGATGTGGACAATTTTAAAGCCATTATTTGAAAGCAAACTTCCTGAATGAAAGGACATATACTTTTTAGAATTCTTGATGCATATTACCAATTTGCCCTCAAAGAAGTACCAGAGGGTTTCTGTTTTTCACATTTTTGTCAACATTGGATACTAAACAATGATTAATTTTAGAAGTACTTAATTTTTTTTTTTTTTACTTTATATCTTTCTCATTTACTGTGCGTGCAGAGCTATCTTAGAACAAGTGCCAAGGTTGCATGTGTGCCCCCTGAATCTTCTCTGGTTTTTCGTAGAGTAGAATAGGTTCCACAATTGTACTTTTTCCATGCTCTTCTAAGGTTAATAAAGAGCAGAGAAGCACAACTTTGACTCAAAATCCAGGATTATAAATCCCAACTCCTTCCCCCAAATCCCTACCTATAAGGCAATATTTATGACCATAATGATAACTTTTTGCAATAGCACATGCTTTTTATAATAGCTTTTGCTTTTTCAAAGTCTTCCAGGTTTATTTTCTCATTTATTTTCCCTACCAATGTTGTTAAAACTAGAAAAAATATGATATTTAAATATTAAAAGTTGACTTTTTAAAAAATAGAGAATTATGAATTTGATTATTTAAGAGGAAGATTGTAGTTCTATGCCCTTCCAGAACAATCACTGCACAATAACGAACTTTCCACTTAAGAATATTTTTTTAAATGAGCTGCATTTTGAAATTCTCCTGATAAGTTACCATTAATTCCACAGAACTATTTTCTATGTAATATACTGAACTTAGGGTCAAGAATTCCTAGCCCAAAATACAGTGCCTTGTCCATAGCAAATGTTCAACAAAAGTTTTTGGAATGAGTGGATGAGAGATTAATAAGACAAGTACCTGACCTCAAGGGATTTTTTTTCAGCAAATGGAGAGAACAGGAGAAAGAAAGTTAATTAAATGTTGTTGTCATATTCAATGACAAGGTTGAAAATAGAGTTGAATGCCACCTAACACTGATGTAGGTGGAAGGGATAGCGTTTAGTGTCAGAAAAAATTTCCATCAGAAATTGATACTTGGCCTGGGGTCTTAAATCCTGAATAGGAGTTAGTTGTTTGCTGAGTGAATGAGGAAAGAGCAGATGAGAAAGGAAATGGGATTCTAGTCCGTGAGAGGAAATCACAAGATTTTTACAAGTATTATAAAATACCTAGAAGAGAAAATGACACAATGGCATTTTATCATACATTGAAATATTTTAAGGCTTATTATTTTCTGTGCTTATGTCATATCTCTCCAATGACATTTAGAGAGGTGTGTGCAGAGAGAGAGAGAGAAAGACTGTGAGCATGAGTGAGCATGGGCAAGAGAACTCCTTAACGCTTGTGGTTAGCAACAATTCTTGAAACTATTTAAGTTCATAGAGTAAATTATATTTTCATAATCAAGATCGAATATAGGTGTCCTGACACCCATCTCAACTGTTTCAAACCACAATAGGATCCTATGTTATGACAGGTAGGAGAATCCAGAAAATTTAGAACCTACTTTAAAATAAGCTGTTATTACTGTTGGGAAATTAGTGTTGCCAGACTTATTCAATTTATTTTTTGTGGCTCACATTTTTTTTTGGTATAGTCTTAAGCAAACCTCAGAAGTATTTAATGATAAAACCCTCTGGGCTATTACTGAGATTACTTAAGACATGCTTATTATATTTCGTATTCCTCAGGAGCTAGTTCTTTGATTTGCATTTGTGGATAAAAAAAACTGACTTGATAATGGAAACCCCATCTTATTATTTTGAATAAATCAATTCTGTAGTGGTGATGCCCAAGCCTACACAGTCACTGAAATTAATTTGTAATTTATTAATTTAATAACAAACATTTCTTGATTGCCTACCTGTGTACCAAGAAATAATCCAAAATTTAAGAGTGAAATAAAATGACTCCCCTTTCCTAATACATATGTTTGTATACCTTCCTTCCACCTGTGTCATCAGGAAGAGAGATGAAGGCATCTGTTTATTCTGCATCTTTCCTGGAGAGCAATATTATTTCATGGCCCTCACAGAGGTAACGTGTGGCAAAGAATAAACACATATGACCCTAACTAAGATCTCAAGAATATTGTTTTCCATATACCAAGTTCCAGTTACTTTTTAGGCTATGAATCAGGCATATATAATGCAGGACCCATGGAAGATGTTGATCCCTCTTTTGTGACCTCTCATGCATAAATGGAAATCATTCATGAAAATATCCTGACATTTACATTCTTTATGATTTGTTACCTGATTTTTTATCATCACAAATTTCTACAGAAGTAACAAAACTGAATTGAAGCTGTATGTGGTTTTCCGATCCAATTATCTGTCATTAGCATGAAACAACTTAAATTGACTAAACAATATAGTGACTGTCATGTATGTCTTTTAGATTGTGTCTTCCATAAAATTTGGAAGAAAATGGTGCTTTTTACAAAAATTGAATTAAGTTATTCAACAAGTATTTACTAAACACCTTTTGTTCCAAGTAACCCAGAAGTATGGTCTTAAAAATGATGGTAACTGCCCTAGAAAAAACCTTAAAAGTTTGATGGTTATTTTGCATGAATGACTCTTAAGAACTAAAACACATAGCAGCAAACCCAAATGCTGGAAACCTTGCTTTGCTTTCATTAACTAACCACACGACTGATTCCTTGAACCGCATTTTGTTCATGGATCTTGTCTTTGTCACCACTTATTTTTAATTATGCTGGAAATGCAAGCAATCCTGAAGAAACATAATAGTGTTTATGCTAGCAGTAATAGTACACTAAGCAATTTAATTATATCCTTGAGATGATTTTCTGGACCAATTAGTTGAACCCATTTTCTCTGAGTAATTCATTGTAGTCCATTTCAGATTACTAACACATTTCATTAAATAAGTAACAATCCAGAAGACTAGCCAATTGTTTTTGTTTTTTCACCAAGAAAGCTTCTGAAATGTCTCTCTATGGCCCTTCTATTCAGTAGGGATATGTGACTATGAAATATTTTGTTTTCTCAAGCTAAAAGATCCACTGTGGCAACCACATTGGCAATAAATTGCAAACTGGTTGGGAACATAGAATGAATTCTAACTCTTCATTCACCACTTACTAGAGAAATTATTTTGGGCTAGTAACATAACCTCTTTAAGGTTTCGTTTACGCATTTGTAAAATGAGGAATAATAATAGTATCCAGGTGATATGGTTGCTATAGAGTACTATCCAGGCTAAGAACCTGTCACAGAGCCTTCTACAAAATAAGTATACAATGCTATAGTTACTGCTGCTGCTGCTGCTGCTGCTAGTACTCCTACTACCACCACCACTATGACTACCATTGCTGATTTCTAATGACTTCTCAGATGCCTTCAAGCAATAATGTCATAAAACAATTCTTTACTTGCCTTTCCCTATTATATAGAATTCATCCTAATAGACTATTCTATGTTCATGGTCAACTCTTCCTTCTTTTCCAGCTGCATTGTCCAGGTCAGGTCTTAACCTGTGTTGTGTCCCGAGGGAATCACAACCCTGCTGCTTGAACTTGAGTAGCCACTGTTATGTAATATGGAGGGCATGGGCTGTGAATCATATTGAATCAGAATATGTCACCAACTGTACAAACCTGGCCAAGTCACTTCCTCCTCTCTGGCATGCTACTTTCTCTTGTGAAATAACATTCACTCATTTCCAGCTTGCCATAATCTCTCTTATGAAATTCAACAAGTGGGGATTCCAATACCTTTCATATTCCAGTACTGTGGATCCTATCATCTTTCCATATGTCGAGCTCTGATTATTAAATACTTTCCCATATTTTAATTTGAAATTTTTGTAAACTCATTGCATTTTGGTCTTTGGTCATTATTTGGTTTTGGTCATTAGAGCCACATAACCAAAATTCTTTCTAATGTAATTCACCTTGGAGGGTGGTAATTATGCTCTATGAGAGTTCTTTAGGTTTTACATCCATAGTTGTCTTAGGTATTTCTCATACTAACTGAGCTGTAGACTCATGGAGAGTATCGATCTCCATGCACCCCATCTAGGATGTATATCCATTAGGACGTGAATGTAATTTTTGGCCTAATTCTTTATCCAAGTTGACAAGACAGTCACAGTGACCATACAGTGACAGGATGTGACCCCTCATCCTAATACTCTCTCTTAATAGCATCATCATCCTCTTCATTGTTAAGGTTTGAAACTCTTCAATATTCTATATATATATAATATGTATATTTATATATCTAGAATATATCTATTTATATCTATATATATAGATATATTTATATCTATATATATATAAATAGAACCTTGGATTGTGAGTAACTTGTACTGTGAGTGTTCCACAAGACGAGCAAACACTTCTAGTAAATTTTAACTTGATAAATAAGCAATATCTTGCAATATGAGTAGTACATGGTGCCGAATGTCACATGATCACAACTGAGCCAACGGTTCTTGAAATTTGCGTTGATATATGAGTGCTTTGGATGACAAGCATGTGTCTGGAGTGAACTATGCTCGCAAACCAAAGTATTACTGTTTGTTGTTTTCACGTTCTGTTAAGTTTACCTCCATGATGCTTGTCACATCCACTCCTATTAATACACTTTATTTCATGTTCTTAATCTCAGTTGCAATAGATTCTTGGCCACATTGCTTGTATTATATTCACTTTCGATCATCTTCAAAAGGTTTAGCAGAATATTTCTCTTAAAATGTCATTCACCCAGGGTGCCACCGTGGCTCAGTTGGCTAAGCATCCAACTCTTGGTTTTAGCTCAGGTCATGATCTCACAGGTTTGTTGGTTTGAGCTCCGTGTAGGGCCCTGTGCTGACAGTGCAGAGCCTGCTTGGCATTCTGTCTCTCTCCCTCTCTGCCCCTCCCCAGTGATGCATGTTATAAATAAATAAATAAATATATACATACATACATACATACATACATAAAATTATTCATTCAGAGGTCTGTGATCTTAACTCAATTCTCTAGACTCACTACACTATCCCAGATCTGCCAGAGAATTTTAAGCCATGACAAACAATTTAGACTTAATAAGGGCAAAAATTACCCCACAAAGAGTTTTACAGAAGGGGATAAAACAGCATTTATTAGAAAGGTTGTTTTAATTTCAGTGCAAAGAATGGCTTGAATAATGTGGTAAGATGAACAATTCGGGAGGTTGTTGAATTAATCATGATGAGAGATACTGATTCCCTAAAGGAGGGTAATACAGATGGGAATACATAAAAATGGGCATATTCCAGATATGTTGAGGATTCCAAACACCAAATTAATTATTCTTTCTCTGCCCTTCCCAATCTGTCCCTGATGCCTTCAGTTCCTTCCTTTTCACCTCATCACCAAGTGTGTCCCTATTTCAGTGTGAGCAAACATGGTTGGCTCTTCTGGTTGGTTTGTTTGGGCTCTAAAAAACTAGGTAATGACTATATAATAAAATAGAAGGAGATTCTATGGCTTACTTAGAAACACATTCCAATTTTTTTCTTCATATTATGATAAGCACTTTGTGATTTTTTATTTTTTTATTTTTTAATGTTTATTTATTTTGAGAGAGAGAGAGAGAGAGAGAGAGAGAGAGAGAGAGAGAAAGTGAGAGAGAATCCCAAGCAAGCTCCATGCTCAGCACAGAGCCCAGTGGGGCTCAGTCTTATGGCTTAGAGATCATGACCTGAGCCAATATCAAGAGTGGGACACTTAACAGACTGAGCCACCCAATTTCCCCTATTCTGTTTACTTTAATTCCAGTGTAGTTAACATGCAGTGTTATAGTAGTTTCAGGTATACAGTACAGTGATTCAACAATTCCATCCATCACCGAGTGTTCATAATGACAAGTGCACTCCTATTTCACCTATTACCCAACCTACTGCCCCTCTGGTAACCATCTGTATGGGATCTATAGTTTTTTGTTTTGTCTCTTTTTTGCCTTTGTTCATTTGTTTTGTTCCTTAAATTTCACATATGAGTGAAATTAACTAGTATTTGTCTTTCTCTGGCTTATTTCACTCAGCATTACACTCTCTAGATCCATCCATGTTGCTGCAAATGGCAAGATTTCATTCTTTTTTTTTTTTAGTTTATTTATTTGAGAAAGAAAGGGAGAGAGACAGTACAGCAGAAAGGGGCAGAAAGAGAGGGAGAGAAAAAAATCCCAAGCAGGCTCCAGACTGTTAGCACAGAACCTGACATGGGGCTCAATCCCATGAACCAAGAGATCATGACCTGAACCAAAATCAATAGTTGGACACTCAACCTCCTGAGCCACCCAGGTGTCCCAGTGTTTCGTTCTTTTTTATGGCTGAGTACTAGTCTATTGTATATACATACCATGTCTTATTTATCTGTTCATTTATTGATAGATACTTGGGCTATTGTAAATAATGCTGCAATAAACATAGGGATAAGTGTATCCCTTTGATTTAGTGTCTTTGTATCTTTTGAGTAAATACCCACTAGTGTGATTAGATTATAGGGTATTTCTATTTTTAATTTTTTGAGGAACATGAATACCATTTTCCACAGTGACTGTACCAGTTTCCATTCCCACCAATGGTGCATGAGGGTTCTAGTTTTCTCCACATCAATACTTGTTGTTTGTTGGACACTTTGAAATTTTTAAGAAATTTTTAAAAACTCATGCACATAATCTTAAATCTCTGAGAATTCTTAATTCTTTGGGAATAGGGAATGGTATGATTTCCTTTAAGACCACTAAGAAAAAATTTTTCAAGGAAATACTATTAAATGATAGCATTTTATGATCAAAGTTATATCCTATACTTTTCTTACCTCTTCCAAAGCACAGAAGTATATTGGGTAGTCCAGGCAATATGTACTGACTAAATACTGCTGATGGATTTGTAGATAGAAAGTCTACTCAGTACCAGAAATCATAGAAGTCTTGTCTTAAATATGTTTTACTTCTTGAATGAAATATGTTAATGGCAACTCCTAGAAGAGTAGTTTCCCTGGCCACTACATTTATTTAGTTTTCTTCTGTTTCAAGAGTTGGTATCCATTGTGCTAATTCTGGCATATAAATAGACCAAATTAGAACAATGGAACAAATATCTCAAGTTACCTATGACTGATTTTGCTCAGATAAGATTCATACATGCATACTCATCTAAGCGTGAGATGTGCTACTCCTACAGCAAAAATATCTGTGAGATTTGTCCAGCCCCCACTAAGTAAACTGTACTATTGGTTTAATTATAGGATTCAACCCTTAATGCCACCAGAAGAATAAAAAAATCAGAGTATTGAAAATAAAATTGGGTGCTGAGATGAAACAGCCTGAATGCTGATAGTCTTATTTCTGGGACTCTACATTGTGTCTGACTTGCTCTCCTGACTTTCTTTTATTTCTACAGATGTCCTTCTGCCTGTCCCTCTCTCTCTCAACCTAGGTAGTATACTAATCAATGCCATCAAATCCATTTTACTCTTCTTTCAACGAAACTAAAATAGAATGCTACAAATATTTGAATAGGAAATAAATGACATAAAAGCCCAGGGAAAAACAAATGAGTTTACAGAACACAGAGTAAATACTGATTAAACAAACAAACAAACACCAGCTAACCAACCAATAAACAAAACCTTCTGGCTAGATGTTAAACATGGATTAACATCAGTTCCTTTTCTAACTATGCCATAAAATTGTAAGGTTGTAAAATATTAATATAATGTTTTAACATAAGTTAAATACCCTTTATTTAATAGTACCCCATGTACTTCTGTATGTATTGTAATGTTGACCATTTAGTATGTATTGGTATTTTATAATTCTAAGAAATGCAATTTAGTAAACAAAACAAAACAAAAACCCCCAGCAGTCCAAGTTATCTGTAGAATGTCCATTTATTGAGCCTCTACTTTGTGACAGATTTGCATCTGTTACCTGTCTAATCAAGAGAGACTGGAAGTTGGTATTGGTATCAGCTCAACATTAATGGCAACAGCTATTTGTTGAAGTTTCCTGGATCTACATTTGAAACTGAACATAGAAAGAAAATATGACAGAGTTGTTCTTCTTAAGCATCTTATTATGTTTCCTCATATCTAAATTTCAACCCAAAAATTTTACCTAAGATCTTCACTGACATATGACATTTTCAGTGAAGTTTTCATAAGTACCTCAAACTCAGCTAGCACGAAACCAGGTTATTATCCTACCATCTAGAGCTCCTCCTGCCTTCTTCTTCAGAAGTTTCAGTTCTGAAAAATGAGAGTCATTGTACAATATTTTTTTGAAACCTTAACCCTCAAGTCTAATTGATGACTGATGTCTTCAGTCCATTTCTCTGCATTCATATTGCCACTGTTTTTAGATCTTCATCATCTCTTGCCATTGCTATTGTCTCCTATGTGGTCTTCCTGCATTCCCCCTCCCATTCTTGCAATTCATCTCCCTCATTGCTGTCAGAGTGATCTTTCTAAAATTTAATTCTGCTGTTCTAATTTCCAGAGGCTCCCCACCACATACAAGATAAAGTTCAAACTATCTATCATTGTAGTTCAAGCTCTTCATAGTCTAACTGTTGCCATCCTTTCTAAATCTACTTTTGGCTGTGTTCATTCTTGCTGCAAATGCTCCAGCCTCACCTTTGCAAAGTATATCAGGTTATTTCCTACCTTCAAATGATTACCTCTGTTGTCTAAAATGCTCTAACCCCCGGTCTTTGTTCCTCATTTCTGCTTCATAAGTGTTCTCTCTTTTCTATCCTAGGCATCCTGTCCTCTTATACTATCCCAAGAGTATGCCTTGTGGCATATACATCTAATCTCATATATTTGTTTTTAAAATGACTTATTGGGGCAACTGGGTGGCTTAGTCGGTGAAGCATCCGACTTCAGCTCAGGTCATGATCTCACGGTTTGTGGGTTCGAGCCCTGCATTGGGCTCTGTGCTGAAAACCCAGAACCTAGAGCCTGCTTTGGATTCTGTCTGTCTGTCTGTTTCTCTCTCTCAAAAGTGAATAAACTTAAAAAATTTTTTTAATTTAAAAAAATAATAAAAAAAAATAAAATGACTTATTACATCTTATTTCTCAGTGGTATTTTTCTGTTTTAAGTGAGAAGAATATTATGCTTCATCTGAAGTTATAAATCTTGTGTGGTAAGATTTTTTATGAGGCAAATATTTCTAGTCAAAGTGCCTATTACATAGTAATAAAATATAAATTTTTCATGTGTAGCTTTTTTTTTTTGTTAACTTTCTTATTTAGTAAAGATGGACAAGATAGAGGCTAGACACTCAAAGAATTCAGTTTGATGACAAAAACAGTCACATAAACTGGTAAGTACAGTGCACTGTGGTGTTGTATGTGTGAAAATAATATGAATAACATTTTATAAGTAATTAATGAATGGGTAGATAGATAGGAAGATAAATATAGTGCAAAAACAGCATGGAATGTCTGGAAAAACACTTAGAAGTTGCCTGGCACATAATAGATGGTCAATAAATAATTGTTGAATGAATTAATTTTAGATAATAGTAATTTTAACAGAGTCAAGGAAGACGTTATTTGGTATTTGATACCAACTAAACCTTGAAGGATATGTAAGACTTATGTAGAAATATAAGGAAAGGAAGTATGCTGGAGGCCAGACAAATGGTATGTGCAAATACATAAAGGAACAAAAGAGCATTGTATATTGGGGAAGCAACAAACATTTTCATACTGCTACCACATAGAATTTACTATTGGGAAAAGTGAAAGAAAAAAAATCTCTGGAACTAGTGAAATTTTTAGCTTAATAGCTATCCTGTGGACTATGGAATTCCACCAGTATATAGTTTAAAGACTTAGACATTTTCCCTTCAGTTTTTAACATGGTACCAGAAGAACTTAAAAGGTTTCTATCATTCCAAAAGATAAAACTCATGACAAAATTTCCACAGTCCATACAAATTCTCTTGTATATTACAAAAATCTTTTAAAAACGGTTAAATGTGAATGATCAATGTTTCTATTTATGACACAAAATGAAAAATTATTATATATAGCAAATATCTCAACTGATAGGTAGGCTTTGCCTAAATAACTCATTCTTAAACTTTCACTTAGAGAAGACCATTTCTTTTTTGCTTCTATGCTATTTAAATTGGATTTTGTCTTCAAGCCCTGACAGTTTATTTCATTACCCACAATTTCTTGCTAAGGAATCACCCTCTGCTTCTTGGTTTGCCATTCTTCTTTCAATCATAGACTTGACTATTATAACTAGAAGGAACTTCAGCAATTATTTGTCCCATATTCTTCATCATCCAGATGTAACTGAGAACCAGAGAGGGGAACAAACTTTCCTAGGTTCACATCCAGGACTGTTGTAGGACATGGTTCTACTTCTTGCTCCAGTGTTCTTTCCTCTAATTATGTTATTGATCCAAGAAGACTGACTTTTCTTCCACAATTACCCTCCTTATCAATATACTCCCCAAGAGGCCAGTAAGAAGACAGATGCCCACAAAATACCAATGGTTTATGGTAAAGGTGGCATAGAATATCAAAATACGAAATTTGGAAGTTTTCCTCATTCCCTTAAGCTATTATACATTACATTGTCTCCAAAAAGTTATATGTAACCATATAAATCTCTACTTGATGTATTTTGCAACATAGCTTTCCATTTACAATTTAATAGCCTCTTTTCCATTTTCTCTAGCAAATGACAGAATTGGAAACAACATGTAGTTGACCCTTTAACAACTTGGGGGTTAGGGTTGCTGACCTCCCACACAACTAAAACTCCATGTGTAACTTTTGACCCCCCTCCAATTTAATTACTAATAGCCTACCATTGACTGAAAGCCTCTTCTCTTTCTCTTTAAACCATATGCCAATGGCATTCCATAATCTACAGGATAGTGATTAAGCTAAAAAGTTCACCAGTTCCTGAGATTTTTTTCTTCTACTTTCCCCTGTAGTAAATTCTGTGTTGTAGCAATTGTAAAGAGTTTGCTGCTTTCCCCAATATATAATGCTCAGAAACAATGGATTAACGCATGTTTTGTATGTAATATGTATTATACACTGTATTATTACAATAAAGGAAGTTAGAGAAAAGAAAATTTTATTAAGAAAATCATAAGAAAAATACATTTACAGTACTGTACTGTATTTATATTAAAAAATCCACATAAAAGCAGACCTACATAGTTCAAACCTGTGTTGTTTGCTCAAGCGTCAACTGTAGTTACTGTAAACAGAACTGGAAGTTGAGAAGAACTTTTTTTTCTTATCTTTTTAAAAAAATTTTTTTAATGTTTATTCAGTTTTGAGAGACAGAGAGAGACAGAGCATGAGCGGGGAAGGGGCAGAGAGAGGGAGACACAGAATCTGAAACAGGCTCCAGGCTCTGAGCTGTCAATATAGAGCCCGATGCAGGGCTCAAACTCACAAACTGCGAGATCCTGACCTGAGCCGAAGTCAGACACTCAAGCGACTGAGCCACCCAGGCGCCCTGAGAAGAACTTTTTTTAACCTGTTCCCATCATATGCACATTTTTTTGAGAGCTCAAATAATTTTAACATATTTTCAGTAATTTATTCTCACTATTTTTACAGCCAAGTCTGACCATGTCTGTCTTTGTTCTCAAATAGAAAAGATGTCATGTGAAACATAGATGCTGGGAAACACGATATACCATAATTTCACTATATTTTTAAATGGAATTATTGGATAAAATATGATTTATTTACTCATAAAAGTCCTTTATAACACCCTGACTTTTCATGTATTTTACCCATGTGAGGTCCCTGGCCTCTCCCCACTCTATTCTTACTATTTTCTGTTTATTCTTAGGCTCTTCCAGTCTAAAATTCTTCATGTTTCCTTGAGGATACATTTTTACCCCTATGTTTGATCTGCTTTGTTTCTTCTAAAAACTTTCCATCAGGTTTATTGTATCATATCCAAAGGGCCCATTAAATTTATTTTACAAAAGAAAGAAAAACATTTTTTTAAAGTTTTTCTGGAGCCCACCATTTACATATAATGACCTATTCTGATCTATGATGATAAGAAGAGTAAGGAAATGTTTCTTGCAAACCTACTGTTAGCCAGCAGGATATAAAGAGAATAGCATCTATAATGTAAATAGTCATTACGACAACATTTATAAAACACCCACTTTGCCACAGAGATGAATAAGGTAAAATATCTCCCCTTGAGAAATTCATAGCATAATAATGAAGACAGGTATTTTGAACCTATATACCTACCTACATGACATCTCTACTTGGGTATCATACTGACCTTTCAAACTTAAAATGTTAAAAAAAAACAACCAAAAAACTAGATATTCATTCCTCCCAGCCACCATCACCGATTCCCTGTCTCAGTTTAGTGGTATTTCATTACTAACACCAGAAAACAGGAAGTTATCCTGTCTCTTCACTTCCTAAATTCAACCCATCAGCAACATCTGTTAATCTATTTTTAAAGTGGAACTTAAATATATTTTCTCCTTACCATTACTCCTCTTGTCTTTCTAACCCAAACCATTGAATCACAGCTGGACTGTTTTGGGAGCCTTCTGTTATTCCAGCTCCATTCTTGCAACAATCCCATTCACTCACCACACCCATAATCCCAAAGACTCTTTTTGAAATCTGTAAGAGGCCATGCCACTTTTCTAATCAAAACCATTTGACCCCTTCCATAAACGCCTTAAATAAATCCCAGTTTAATTTTAGACATCAGGTCTAAACATCATCTCTTCCAAAAGTCCTTTCCTGACTGCCCTAATTAAAACACACACATGAGAGCACACATGCACACACACACACACACACACACACACACACACACACACTATATTTTTAAGTAAAGAGTTCTGTTTATTTCATTATATATTAATTATAACCTATAATTAATATGTTTTTATTTACTCTCTTGTATTTGTTAGTCTTTTCCATCTGAAGACCATATTTAATGAACATCTGAAACATTGCAAAGGCTTAGTATTTTCAACACATGATTTTAGTTTTAATTCATACTACAAATATTTTCAGTGCCTCCTGCATGCCAGCAACTCTTCTTGGCCCAGGGTGAGCAAGACAAACAAAAGTCCCTGACTTCATGGAGTTTACATTCTAATTTATGGTAAATGAAATCATTGGATAAAAATATGATTTATTTATCTGTAAAAGTCTTTTCTACCACCCCAGCTAATGGCAGGGAGGGGAGATAGACAATAAACACAAATAGTAAAGCACTGAATATAAGAAAAATGAAACAGGGAAAGGATATTTCGAGAGTGTATGTGAAGGTGATTTAAAAATAAGGTGGTCAGGAACTACTTTACTGAGAAGGTAATATTTGAGATGACTTAAAGGAGAGGAAGGATGGGGAGCCATGATGGTATTTATGGGAAGAACTGTCTAGACTGAGGACAGTACAAAAACAAAGGACCAGAAGTGGAAGATACTCCATACATTTCCCGAGCAGCAAGAAACCCAGGGTGGCTGATATAGCATGAACAATCAGAAGAATTGAAAGAGATGAGTACAGAAAGCCAAAGAGAATTTACTGAATAATGTAAGAACTATGATCACTTTGGTTTTTACTTTTTAAAAAATATTCATTTTTGAGGGAGACAGACAGAGAGAGACAGAGCATGACTAGGGGAGGGGCAGAGAGGGAGACACAGAATCTGAAGCCAGCTCCAGGCTCTGACATGGGTCTGGACCCCACGAACTGTGAGATCACGTCCTGAGCCAAAGTCTGATGCCGAACTGACTGAGCAACTCAGGTGCCCCTGGCTTTTACTTTTAATAAGATGAAAAGCCCTTAGAGGACTGTGTGGTGTTATCTATACCAAGTCATGGCAAGGCAATGCATTAAGCATTTTGTGAGCTATCACTTCAAATTCATTCTGGTTGGTGCAGGGATGGCAGAGGCAGCAAAGATTTCTTGGAGAAAATGATAGCTGAGATGACTCTCATTTATGTATCAAACTCCTACCCATCATTCAGAACACCTCCCAAGTGTCACCTCTATCATACTGCTGCTGCATCTTATGCATAGTTCTATTTCATTATGCTCTGTTTTTAATTTGTTTCTCTCCTAGGCCATGAGCTTCTTGATGCCAAAGACCATGTCATATTCCCGTCTGTATATTTAATACCTGGAACAATGGATAGCAAATACTTGATGTCTCTTAGACAAATAATCATAACAGTGGAGATAAAAAAATGTGTGCTTCCTATTGGTGCTTCTGAAATAACAGATTTTTAAATTAAGAGGTTGGATATCTCATCTAATGTGCCAGTTTATGATTAGATGATATCATATTATCTTTGGCATCTGAGGAGAGCATAACAGTGCTGCCAATAAAAGCAAGATATTGTTTTATTTTCTTTCCAGTAGTTACCTTTAACCTTGCCTGCCGGTAAATAGTTCATGGTCATTATCACTGTTGCTAGCCATGTCAAAGATGACAAAATATAGATACCCTTTTGCTTTTTAACTTCTTTTATGCTAAAATTTTCAGTAAAAATTGGAAACCTCACTTCATCAATAATAACATGCCTTTCCTAAACACTTACTATTTGCAGATATCTTTGGTAAAAGTACCTAATTGGGCCAAGCACCTGAATACTTGACTGCATAATGGTATGTGTATGAGGATTATGTATTATTGACCAAAATATGCTTCTAACAACATAACCAATAACGTAATATTCTTAGACATGATTGTTCAGCCGCCTTTAGTACCTAATTCTTTTGTTTTCACTGTAGTTGTTTTGGAGTTATAAGAAATATGACAGTGCACATCTTCGTTATATCTTTCTCAATTGTTTAAAAACAGATCTTTGGTCTATTTCTTCTTAATCTGTTCATTTCCACATTAAACTTCAGCATAATCTGACCTTCCTTCTTTCTTTATTTTTTTTATTATAGTTGACACCCAGTGTTTCAGGGGTACTACATAGTGATTAAAAAAGTTTATACACTTATGCTGTGTTCACCAGGTGGATACTACTGTCTGTCCTTATATATCTCTATTATAATGGCATTGACTATATTCCTTAGGCTATGCCTTTTATTCCTATAATTTACTGGAAATCTATATCTCTCATTCCCCTTTACCTATTTCACTCAACTTTCCTCCACCTCCCTTCTTCAAGCCATCAATCTGGTCTTTGTATTTATAAGTCTGATTCTGCTATTTATTTATTTATTTATTTATTTACTTATTGTTTATTTTTTAAGATTTCAGTTACAAGTGAAATCATGTGATATTTGTATTTCCAAGTCTGACTTATTTCATTTAGCATAGTGCTCTCTAGGTACATCGATGTTGTCTCAAATGGCATGATCTCACCCATTTTATGGCTGTATAATATTCTGTTATATATTTTACACACACACACACACACACACACACACACACACACACACATTAGTCCATTAGTCTATTGATGGATACTTAAATTGCTTCTATATCTTGGCTATTATAAATAATACTGCAATAAACATAGGGGTGCATATATGATTTCAAATTAGTGCTTTTATTTTCTTTGGGTAAATACCAAATAGTGGAATTATTAGATCAATGGTATTTCTATTTTTCATTTTGTGAGGAACATCCATATCATTTTCTACAGTGGCTCTACCAATTTACAGTCCCACCAACAGTGTACAAGTGTTCTTTTTTTTCCACATCCTCACTAACACTTCTTATTTCTTGTCTTTTTTATTTTAACCATTCTAACAGGTATAAGGTGATATCTCATTGTGGTTTTGGTTTTCATTTCCCTGGTAATTACAGATGTTGAGCATCTTTTCATGTATATTCTTTGGAAAAAATGTCTATTCAGTTTTCCTGCCTGTTCTTTGACTGAACTGTTTGCTCTTTTTGTTGTCGAGTTGTATAAGTTCTTTACATAGTTTGGATATTAATCCCTTATTGGATATATCATTTGCAAATACCTTCTCACATCGAGTAGGTTGTCTTTTTGTTTCGATGATTTCTTTTACTGTTCAGAAATCTTTTATTTTGATGTAGTCCCAATAGTTTATTTTTGCTTTTGTCTCCCTTACCTACGGAGACATATCTAGAAAATTTTGCTATGGCAAATGTCAGAGAAATTACTGCCTGTGTTCTCTCCTAGGATTTTTATGGTTTCAAGTCTCACATATAGGTCTTTAATCTATTTTTAGTTGTTTTTATGTATGGTATTAAAAGGCACCCTAACTTCATTCTTTTACATGTAGCTGTCTAGTTTCCCAGCAACATTTATTGAAGAGATTGCATTTTCCCCTTCTATAACCTTGCCTCCTTTATCATAGATTAGTTGACCATATACGCATGGGTTTCTTTCTGGGCTCTGTTCACTTACATTGATCTATTTTTGTGCCAGTATCATACTGTTTTAATTACTACACCTCTGTAGTATACCTTGAAATCTGGGATTGTGATACCTTCAGCTTTGTTCTTTCTTGAGACTACCCTAACTCCTTGGGTTTTTTGTGGTTCCATAAAAAATGTTGTATTATTTGTTCTAGTTTTGTGAAGAATGCTGTAGGTATTTATTAAGGACTGCATTGGATAATAAGGATATTAGATTCTGTAGATTACTTTGGATAATAAGGACATTTCTACAATAGTGGTTATTCCAATAAATGAGAATGAAATATCTTCCCTTTTGTGTTTGTCATATTTAATTTCTTTCATCACTGTTTTATAGTTTTCAGAATCTAAGTCTTTTACCTCCTTGGTTATGTTTATTCCTAGGTATTTTATTCTTTTTCATACAAATGTAAATTGTGTGTGTATGTGTGTGTGTGTGTGTGTGTTTTAATTTCTCTTTCTGTTACTTTGACTGGTATATAGAAACACTACCAATTTCTGGGTATTATTTTTTTTTAATAATTTTATTTATTTATTTATTTTTTAATTTACATCCAAGTTAGTTAGCATATAGTGCAACAGTGATTTCAGGAATAGATTCTAGTAATTCATCTCCTGTGTATATTGGGTGTGTATACCACCCAACGCTCATCCCAAAAGTGTCTTCCTTAATTCCCCTTACCCATTTAGCCTATCCCCCCTCCCACAACCCTTCAAGCAACCCTCTGTTTATTATCTCTATTTAAGAGTCTCTTATGTTTTGTCCCCCTCCCTGTTTTTGTATTATTTTGGTTCCATTCCCTTCTGTTCATCTGCTTTCTATCTTAAATTCCTCATATGAGTGAAGTCATTAGATATTTGTCTTTCTCTGACTAATTTCACTTAGTTTAATACCCTCTTGTTCCAACCACGTAGTTGCAACTGGCAAGATTTTGTTCTTTTTGATTGCCAAGTAATACTCCATTGTATATGTATACCACTTCTTCTTTATCCATTCATCTGTCAATGGACATTTGGGCTCCTCCCATACTTAAGCTATTGTCAATAGCACTGCTATAAATATTGAGGTGCATGTGCTCATTCAAAACAGTATACCTTTATCCCTTGGATAAATATCTAGTAGTACAATTGCTGAGTCACAGGGTAGTTCTATTTTTAATTTTTTAAGCAACTTCCATACTGTTTTCCAGAGTGGCTGCACCAGTTTGCATTCCCACCAGCAGTGCAAACGAGATCCTCTTTCTCTGCATTCTTGCCAACATCATTTGTTGCCTGAGTTATTAATTTTAGCCATTCTGACTGGTGTGAGGTGGTATCTCATTGTGGTTTAATTTGTATTTCCCTGATGATGAGTAATGTTGAACATTTTTTCGTGTGTCGGTTGGCCATCTGGATGTCTTCTTTGGAGAAATGTCTATTCATGTCTTTTGCCCATATCTTCACTGGATTATTTGTTTTTTGGGTGTTGAGTTTGATATGTTCTTTATAGATTTTGGATACTAACCCTTTATCTGATATGTCATTGCAAATATCTTCTCCCATTCCATCGGTTGCCTTTTAGTTTTGCTAATTATTTGCTTTACTATGAAGAAGCTTTTTATTTTGATGAGGTCCCAGTAGTTCATTTTTGCTTTTGTTTGCCTTGCTTCTGGAGTCATGTTGAATAAGAAGTTGCTGCGGCTGGAGTCAAACAAGTTTTTGCATGCTTTCTTCTCTAGGATTTTGTTGGCTTCCTGTCTTACATTGAGGCCTTTCACCCATTTTGAGTTTATTTTTGTGTATGGTGTAAGAAGATGGTCCAGGTTCATTTCTCTGCATGTTGCTGTCCAGTTTTTCCAGCACCATTTGCTGAAGAGATTGTCTTGATTCCATTGAATATTCTTTCCTGCTTTGTCAAAGATTAGTTGGCCATATGTTTGTGGGTCCATTTCTGGATTTGCCATTCTGTTCCATTGATCTGAGTATCTGTTTTTGTGTCTGTACCATACTGTCTTGATGATTACAGCTTTGTAATACATCGTGAAGTCTGGGATTGTGATGCCTCCAGTTTTGTTTTTCTTTTTCAGGATTGCTTTAGCTATTCGGGATCTTTTCTGATTCCATATAAATTTTAAGATTGTTTGTTCTAGTTCTGTGAAGAATGATGGTGATATTTTGATAGGGATTGCATTAAATATGTGAATTGCTTTGAGTTGTATCAAAATTCTAACAATATTTGTTCTTCTAATCCAGGAGCATGGAATACTTTTCCATTTTTTTGTGTCTACTTCAATTTCTTTCATAAGCCTTCTATAGTTTTCAGTCAATAGATGTTTCACCTGTTTGGTTAGGTTCATTCCTAGGTATTTTATGGTTTTTGTTGCAACTGTAAACGGGATCAATTCCTTGATTTCTCTTTCTGTTGCTTAATTCTTGGTGTATAGAAATGCAACTGATTTCTGTGCATTGATTTTATATCCTGCGACTTTGATAAATTCATGGATCAGTTCTAGAAGTTTTTGGTGGAGTCTTTTGGGTTTTGTGTATAGAGTATCATGCCATCTGTGAAGAGTGAAAGTTTGACTTCCTCCTGGCCAATTTGGATGCCTTTTATTCCACTGGGTTGTCTGATTTCTGATGTTAGGACTTCAATACTATGTTGAATAACAGTGGCAAGAGTGGACATCCCTGTCATGTTCCTGACCTTAGAGGGAAAGCTCTCAGTTTTTCCCCATTGAGAATGATATTAGCATTGGGTGTTTCATATATGGCTTTTATGATCTTAAGGTGTGATCCTTCTACCCCTACTTTCTTGAGGGTTTTTGTCAAGGATGCTGTATTTTGTCAAATGCTTTCTCTGCATCTACTGAGAGGATTGTATGGTTCTTGTCCTTTCTTTTATTGATGTGATGTATCACATTGATTGTTTTGTGGATATTGAACCAGCCCTGCATCCAGGTATAAATCCCACTTGGTCATGGTGAATAATTCTCTTAATATATTGTTGGATCTTGTTGGCTAGTATCTTGTTGAGGACTTTTGCATCCACGTTTATCAGGAAAATTGGTCTGTGATTCTCCTTCTTAGGGGGGGGCTTTGTCTGGTTTTGGAATCAAGCTAATGCTGGCTTCATAGAATGAGTCTGGAAGTTTTCTTTCCATTTCTATTTTTTTGGAACAGCTTCAAAAGAATAGGTGTTAACTCTTCTTTAAATGTTTGGTAGAATTCCCCTCCTGCCCTGGACTCCTGTTTTTTGGGAGATTTTTGATGACTAATTTGATTTATTTACTGGTTGTGGGTCTGTTCAAATTTTCTATTTCTTGTTGTTTCAGTTTGGTAGTTTATATGTTTCTAGGAATTTGTCCATTTCTTCCAGATTGCCCATTTTATTGGTATATGATTGCTCATGATATTCTCTTATTATTGTTTGTATTTCAGCTATGTTGGTTGTGATCTCTCCTCTTTCATTCTTGATTTTATTTATTTGGGTCCTTTCCTTTTTCTTTTTGATAAAACTGGCTAGGGGTTTATCAATTTTGTTAATTCTTTCAAAGAACCAGCTCCTGGTTTCATTGATCTGTTGTACTGTTGTTTTGCTTTGCTTTTTTTGTTTTGTTTTGATAGCATTGATTTCTGCTCTAATCTTTATTATTTCCTGTCTTCTGCTGGTTTTAGGTTTCATTTGGTGTTCTTTTTCCAGCTCTTCTAGGTGTAAAATTAGGTTGTGTATCTACCGTTCTTCCTTATTTAGGAAGACCTGATTGCTATACTTTCCTCTTATGACCACCTTTGCTGCATCCCAAGGGTTTTGGGCTGTGGTGTTATCATTTTTATTGGCTTCCATGTACTTTTTAATTTCCTCTTTAACTTTTTGGTTAGCCCATTCATTCCTTAGTAGGATGTTCTTTAGTCTCCATGTATTTGTTATCTTTCCAAATTTTTTCTTGTGGTTGATTTTGAGTTTCATAGCATTGTGTGCTGAAAATATGCATGGTATGATCTAAATTTTGTACTTGTTGAGAGCTGGGTTGTTTTTTTTTTTCCCAGTATGTGATCTATTCTGGAGAATGTTCCATGTGCCCTCGAGAAGAATGTGTATTCTGCTGCTTTAGGATGAAATGTTCTGAATATATCTGTTAAGTCCATCAGGTCCAGTGTGTCATTCAAAGCCATTGTTTCCTTGTTAATTTTCTGTTTAGATAATCCGTCCATTGCTGTAGGTGGGGTGTTGAAGTCCCCTACCATTATGGTATTGTTATCAATGAGTTTCTTTATGTTTGTGATTAATTGATCTATATATTTGGGGTCTCCCACATTTGCAGCATAAATGTTTAGAATTGTTAGATCTTCTTAGTGGATAGACCCCTTAACTATGATATAATGCCCATTCTTCATTTCTTGTTACAGTCTTTATTTTAAAATATAGATTGTCTGATATAAGTATGGCTACTCCAGCTTTCTTTTGGCAACCATTAGCACGATAGATTATTCTCCATCCCCTTACTTTCAATCTGAAAATGTCTTTAGGTGGGAAATGGGCCTTTTGTAAACAGCATATAGATTGATCTTGTTTTCCTATCCATTCCATTACCCTGTATCTTTTAATTGGAGCATTTATACCATTGATGTTTAGAGTGAGTATTGAAAGATATGAATTTATTGCCATTATGTTGCCTGTAGAGTTGGAGTTTCTGGTGGTATTCTATAGTCCTTTCCAGTCTTTGTTGCTTTTGGACTTTTGTTTTGTTTTGTTTTTCATTTTTTCTCCTCTCAGATAGCCCCCCTTAAAATTTCTTGCAGGGCTGATTTAGTGGTCACAAAATCCTTTGTTTTTTGTTTGGAAAACTTTTTTATCTCTCCTTCTATTTTGATTGACAGCCTTGCTAGGTAAAGAATTCCTGGCAGCATATTTTTCCAGTTCACCACATTGAATATATCCTGCCACTCGTTTCTGGCCTTCCAAGTTTCTTTGGATAGTTCTGCTGCGAATCTGATCTGTCTTCCCTAGTAGGTTAAGGACTTTTTTTCCCTTTCTGCTTTCATGATTTTTTCCTTGCCTATTTTGTGAACTTGACTATGATATGCCCTGTTGATGGTCAGTTTTTTTGTTGAATCTAATGGGAGTTCTCTGTGCTCCCTGAATTTTGATGTCTGTGTCTTTACCTAGATTAGGAAAGTTTTCTTCCATGATTTGCTCACATAAACCTTCTGCCCCTTTTTCTTTTCATCTTCTGGGACCCCTGTGATTATGATGTTATCCCTTTTTAATGAGTCACTGAGTTCTCTAATTCTTATATTGTCCTCTTTTGCCTTAATCTCCTTTTTTTTTCTGCCTCATTATTCTCCGTAAGTTTGTCCTCTATATCGCTGATTTGCTGCTCTGCTACATCTATCCTTGCTGCTGAGACATGTATTTGAGATTGCAGCTCAGTTATAGCATTTTAAATTCCAACCTGACTAGCTTTTACTTCTTTTATCTCCACAGAAAGGGATTCTGTGCTATTTTCAACACCAGCTAGTATTCTTATTATCATGATTCTAAATTCTGGTTCAGACATCTTGCTTGTATCTGTGTTGATTAAATCCCTGGCTGTCATTTCTTCCTGTTCTTTATTTTGTGGTGAATTCCTTTTTATCATCATTTTGAAGGAAAAAAGGAATTAATAAAGTAAAATAAAAATTAAAAAATTAAAACAACACAAAAAATCAATTAAAGGATGCTAGATCCTAGATGTGTTTTGGTCTGGTTGTTGAAAGAAGCTTGATAGACTAGAGGAAAAAATGGAAATAAAAGGAAAAAGGAAAATGTTTGAAAATTTTGAAAAAATGAATACAATGAAATAGAATAAAATGAAATGATGAAATTAAAATAGAATTTAAAAATTCTACAGAAAAGTAAAAAATATAGTAGAAAAAAGTTAAAGAAAAATCTTTTTAATAAAAACAGAAAATAAATTTTTCTCTTTCTGTATTCAAGAATAAGAAATGAAAAAGGAAAAACATTGAATAGATGAACCAGCAAACAGAATAAAATATGATTGAAATTACATCCAATTTCCCCTAGAAGTCAAACTATGAAGCACTTTGTAGTCCATAAACTAAGCAGGCACTAAGCTCTTGGTGTTCCTCAAGAGCACAGTTGGCCTAGTTGGGTAGGGCTTATTGTAACGGCTCCATTCTCCACTAGATGGCACTGCTTAGCATACTGGGGTGGATTGTTGTGGCACATGTAGGCATTTATGCACATGTACGGGAGGGGTGAAACTGGTGTCACGCAGCTGCGTGTTCTCTAGTATCAGAACTCTGTGTGCTCCCTGTCTGGCAATCAAGCACCCTTCCACTCCCCACTTCTACACAGTCTGTGACCAAGTCATCAGGTTGCCAGGCAGCACCTCCCTCCTGAGTTTTGTCTCAGATGGGGCTGCGTTTCCCAACCCCTCACTTCTGAGGGACTGTGGCTTTGACCACTCAGACCCTCTGGAGGAGGGTCTGGCCTGAGTAATGGCTGGGTTCTGTGCCACCCCCAGCAGCTTTCACATGACCGTGCTGCTGCCAATGCCCAGAGACTGAGCCCAGGTGCCAGCTCACCCCAGAAAAAGTTCACACAATCATGCAGCAGCAGTGTTTCATGGATTATCAAAATCACAACACATGTCTTGCACCACACTTTAACCTTAACATCCTTGTTCCAACACCAGTGAACATGGTTGTTCTCTGGGGTCCACTGGGACCTTTGCCTGTGAGGAGGCCGCACAGCCTCTACCAAATGTCCTCACAGCAGGGAAATGGCCTCTCCTTGTGTGGCCCAAGGACCCCTCAGACCTCTCTCTCTACTCCTGGGGATTCACCCTTCCCACCAGAGTTCTGCCAGGTATCAAGCTGTGGAGTTTCAGACTCTGTGCTCTGCTGTTTATAGAATCTTAATGGAATTTAAACCCTCCCCTTTCACCTTTCTTCCTTTTTTGTTCAGTCCCTTGTAGCTGTTTCCACTCTTCCTCCTTCTCTCCAACTGCTTTTGTGGGATGGGATGCTTTTCCCAGACTCCCCCCACCCTATCTCCATCCTCCCTCCACAAGTAAAAACAGCGCCCTGCTCTCCATGGCTTCTCTTTCCCCCAGTTCACCTCTCTGTGCTGTGTACCTGCTGAGTTCTTTGGTTCAGGTTGTGCAGATTGTTGTGCTAATACTCAAATCAGTTTCCTAGGTGTGCAAGATGTTTTGGTGTTGATCTGGCTGCCTTTCAGGGACAGGAAACACAAAAAGACTTCCATGCTATTCTGCCATGTTGGCCCCTCCCCTCTTCTTTCTAGATATTACTTTTTTATCTTGCAACTTTACTTAATTCAGTTGTCACTTTAATAGTTTTTTGGTGTAGTCCTTAAGATTTTAACCTTTTTAAAATGTACATAAGGCTTTATAAGGGGAGATCATGCTCTCCACATTTAGGAATTGAGTGAAATAATTACCAAGATAGAAAGAATAAAATTCTTATGAAGTATGTAATTTGTTCACAAAAGTATTTATTTGATGGTCATTAATTGCAAGGGAACATAAATGCAATTTTAATGTTACCAAGGAACCAAATGCTTATCGTGGAATCGTTTCAGTTGAGATAGAAAGATAATCCCATACACTCCACCTCCACTGACAATCCTCTGCAGAATACATTTGGAATCTTTTAAGAGCTCTGTTTAATGTTAGTAATCAAAATGTTCTCCTTTTATAGTGTGTTAGTTGCCATGGTGTGGTAAATTGAATATAGAATTTTACATTTCAATACCTCTTGAGAATGGTTTCAAAATATTAGCTTAAGTTAAGTCTTTTCCTGTGAATAACATGGCATAAAACTATGAAAATATTTCAAGATAAATTTACCAGAAAGGATTATGTGATGGAGATAGGAGTTAAATATTTGCAACACGTGACCAGAGATTAACATTCCCAAAGATGGACAGTCCTTTATCTGCTAATCAGGTTTATGGACTTGCCTTGTGTTTTGGATAATTCTCTAAGGAGAAATGAAATTCTGCATTTATGGAATTATTTTTAAAAGACATTTATTTCCTAATGCTGCAGTTATCTTCACTTATAAAATGAATATAAACTACCTATGGCAATGCAGTTTTTATTCAATACTATGGGAGAGGAATTGATATAGTGATAAAGAATACAGGCTTTGGAGTCTATCTGTGTTCTAGCCAGTCAAGTGCAAACATTTAGAGTTTTGCTGACATTGGATTATTCACTTAATCTCTCTGAACTTAATTTTCCTCCTCTGTATTTCATTGTGGATAATATCTACCACATAAATTATTGTCATAATGTAATGTGATTTGCATTTAAAACACTCAGCACAATATCTAGCAGCTAGGTAAGAGTGGGCTCAGTGGGAAGAGAGCAGTGATCAACTAGTTCTCCAGTAGGTGTGAAAATGGAGAGTAGAAGTGTGGTTCCTATGGGTGGTTCTAAATCAGAAGATTTTTACACTATGCTTGGGTGTCCTATCTGATGGATCATTATCTAATTATGTGATATGCCTTATCTTTGACACCTGAGCTGAGCATGAGATTGCTGGGAACACAAACAAGATATCTGCTTACTTTCTTCCCATTAGTTGCTTTCTACCCTGCCTGCTTTCCACCCTTTCCACCCTCCTGTTTCTACCCTGCTCTCCACCTTCCTCATCCTAAAGAGAAGAATATGATAGGTAAATTATGTCTTGTACTAGTGAATATATATAACTGGGTCTTGGAGCAAGAACCAGGAAGTGGGGAGGTGACATGAGAGGAGGTTGATTTGTAGCATTATGAGAAGATGGGAAGAAGTACATATACTGGGCTCAGGTAAGCTGATATGAGGCCGACACCTGCACTCCACTGATTACAGGGAATTATTTTTTTCTTATGTATATAGAAAGACTCACTGCTAGCAGATTTATGGGATCAAAAGGTGGAACATAAAAGTAATCACTAGTGTTTCCTATGAGCCAGTGTGTAAGATGCTTTGCAAGTGCTAGCTCATATAATCCCCCCCAAACCCTGTGAAATAGGTGTGTAAGATGTTTTCTAAGTGCGAACAAAAAAAAAAAATTAAGAAATAGAAGTGTTCCTTCAATTCTGTCATTCACAGTTACAAGGATCTTTGGTATCCAAAATGATTATGGGTAGAATTGTCCTTATTATCCAGAAAGAGGACAAGGAAAAAAATAGAATTAAAAATCAGACTCCTGGAAAGTTATGGTTGTTATGTAGTAGACCTGACTATGGGACACATGCACCTCTCAAACTACCCATGCTTCATTGTTTTCCATTGTATTTGCTTTTACTCTCATTTCTTCTCAAACATGCATACCTACATACATTCTCTCTCTTTTTCTTATTGAAGTAGTTTCTTAGAGCCTGCAGATATTTAAATACTTAGACAACATCTGGGGTGATAACAGTCATAAAGTTATAATTATAGATGGGCAGTCAGGAAAAGACCCACTATTTAATGCTGTATTGTTTACAGGATTTTAAAGACTCAGAGATGACTCTAATGAATAAATTGTTTGAATATAAGTCCATCACCTTGAGTTTAATTTGAAGGTATCTGCAAATTACTGTAAGGGATGGTTATACCTCACTAGATCTAACAGACAGCGTCCATGTTTTTACTATGTGTAAAGATGCCTTCACTCCATTTTGAAAGTGTGGAAACAGATACAATATTTAGAAAATAATTAATTTGGGTCCTAATCAGCATATTAATTTAGAGTCCAGACTTCGGAATCAGGCAGACTTTAGTTTCAGTCCTGGCTTTGCCACAGTCTCACACAATGATCCTGGGCAAATGGCTTAATGTCTCAAACAATAATGTCAGTAAAGGGCCTGACACCTTGCCTGACATACATAGTGAGTGGTCCATAAGTGAGTACACCCATTATCATTATTGGTATTTTTTTTCTGAAACCTGTTAGAACACCAACAGGTCAGTCTTGGACCATTTGAATTGACATTTTAATTATTTTGGCATTATTTTAATAAAGGTACCCTTTCCTTGTAACATGGTGAAACTTAGCATTTTCCAATATACAGAGCATAAAAAGGTACAGCTTCATTTTTAATAGGGATAATCTTAAATGAGCAATTACATGCAAAGTCACAGGGAAGTGTCTGGAAAAATGATATACACTTAGTAAAAGTTAGCCATCACTGTTAATACTACCACTGCTACTAATAATAATAATACAAAAACAATTAATGTTTTCTTATTATAAGTTCATTTTGATTTGGGGAACCTGGGTGGCTGAGTCGGTTAAGCGTCTGACTCTTGATTTTTGCTCAGGTCATGATCTCACACTTTGTGGGTTCAAGTCCCACGTCAGGCTCCTCACGGTGAGGGGGTCTCTCTTCTCTCTTTGCCTTTCCCCTGCTCTCTCTCTCTCTCTTTCTCTCTCTCTCTCTCTCCCAAAAGCAATACTTTAAAAAAAGAAATTCATTTTTTCTTAAATAACTTTAGAAAGAATTTAGACCTAATAATATATGTTTTCAAAAACATGTGATTCAAGGAAAAATCTGTAAAAATCTAAGTAAATAAAAATAATTCCATGGGGTGCCTGGGTGGCTCAATCAGTCAAGTGTCCAACTCTTGATTTTGGCTCGGGTCATGATCTCACAGTTCGTGGGTTCGAGGCTTGTATCAAGTTCTGTGCTGACAGCATGGAGTCTGCTTGGGATTCTCTCTCTCTCTACCTCTTCTGCTCATACTCTAAATCTCTCTCTCCAAATAAATAAATAAACATTAAAATGCTTTAAAAATAAATAAAAACTAATTTTGTGAATCACAATATTTTTTCAATGCACAAATGCAACATTTTTATCCAAGAGGGATAGCATATAAGAAAAGCTTGGAAACACATGTATAAATCCAGTATTGTGTTAATGTGATTCTCAGGCTCCTGCTGTCATGTAGCCACATTGTTGGCAGCTAAGAGTGTCCCTAATTCCTCTACTCAGCATGGGATCTCAGTTTTGTGGGCTTGTCAGTTTCAACAGGTATCACTGAACTGAAAAGCAACTAGACCCAGGACTGTAGTTCTAGTAGAACCCCATGCCTGGGTTGTTCTATGGTCAGCACCTCGAAGGTTCCCCTCTGTGTTCACACTTCGCAGGAATGCAGGGACCCTTCTGGAAGTCACTAAGCAGCAGAACAAGCTCACTGCTTGCCTGACAAATGGGCCTGGTTGGAAGCAACCAGGGGACCATCTGTGAGAATAAAATGTAGTTGTGATGGCCAGAATCACAGCCAGGAAAATCCAACCTGCTTGGAAATGCCAAGCAAAGGGCTGTACCACACCTTTGTTTCACAGAACTGTATATCTAACGTAATGCATGCACAAAAGTATAGATATATGCATAATTATAAATAGACTGGTTTGAATTCTGCATAAATCTGTAAACAAATGAAAGATTCATGGCTACATAATAAGTGTGTGTGTGTGTGTGTGTGTGTGTGTGTGTAGCTTCTGAGGTTCATCTCCATTTATGTAATGTTTTCATTTCTCTGCTGCTGATGCTCAGACCACATTCTGGTACTTTTTAGATTATCAGTGAAGAGTACTGATAATCAAAGAGATGTATCTTAAAGGTGTTGAATTTTCTCTTCCTCTCATGCTTCCTTTCTTAGTGACTCCTTCCCCTGTGTGCTTTGCAAAATAAGCTTTGCACAAAAGGCTACATCAAAAGAAAATATAGAGCACAGTAGCTTGGTTGTTTCTGTTCTGTCCCATTTGTTTGTTTCTTCAGCTCTGAAGCCATACATACAGCTACTCAGAAAGATTGGAATAATCCTGAAGTGATTCCAAAAAGTTTTAAGACTTACTAGTAAAACAAAAAATATCTGTGTTGTGATGACTACCTAAATATAATGTGTGAGTGGATCAAAGGATGCTGCAAATGTGCCTGTCTCTTGAGAGGTGCTCATTGGTAATGGAAGTTAAATTTGGACAGTTTATTTTGATCACTTTTTCTCTGTCTCTAATAACTCACTGATATATAGCTATATGTCTCCTACATATGTAGATATCCCCAAATGCAAACTAATACTTGACAACATTCATGGATTTATGTATGTACTCTCAAAGATACTGCCTGAATTAACTCTCTTGGCAATAAAAATTCTATGACATTAGCAATATTATTATCTCCATTTTCAAGATGAGCAAAGCCACTCACAGAGAACATATTTTCCCAGTATACAACTGGAAAGTAGTTTGGTCAACCTTATCAGGATAGACCAAGAAAAGAAGTCTCAAACCATAACTAGTCTAAACCATGCTCACAACAACCTGTAGGTTAAAATGTTTAGTTAAATTAAAACTTTTTAAAAATTTTTTAATGGTTATTTTATTTTTGAGACAGAGAAAGACAGAATGTGAGCAGGAGAGGAGCAGAGAGAGAGGGAAACACGAAATCCAAAGCAGGCTCCAGGCTCTGAGCTGTCAGCACTGATGCGGGACTCGAACCCACAAACTGTGGGATCACGACCTGAGCTGAAGCCGGATACCCAACTGACTGAGCCACCCCGGCGCCCCTAAATTAAAACTTTTAAAAAAATAAAAATAGAGAAGACATTCAGTATTTTTCTAGTATTTTGAAAATTTGCAAAGATTTCCCAATAGAATTAATAAAGGAAATCCTTGATTAGAAAAAGCACCATAGTAGAGTGGAGAAGTAGCCTGGCATAATGTTTAAGAGCATTCCAGCAGAGAAGACAAGTGTTAAAATATAACTACACAATTAATTATTATCATTATAAGTGCTACAAAAAACAACAACAACAACAACAACAACAACAACAACAACAATAAGGCCTTAAGGGACTATTTAAAGATGATCTTCATCGTCTCCTTTATTTCTGAAGGAAAAGATTCTGCAGGAGAAATGAGACCTGAAGAATGAGCTATACTTTGCTAGGGAAAGGAGATGTGGGAGAATGTTCTATGCATAGGGAGTGGCATCATATTTTCTAGGAAATGAAAGAAGCCACAGTAGCTAGAGCATGGAGAACAAGAGGGAAATGTATCCCAGTCCAGAAAAAGTGATGGGGGTCATGTCTAGGGTGGTTGTCGTGCTAAAGAAGAGGGAGATAATGCAAGAGACATCATGGAGTTGGCATTAATGGCCTTCATAATAGTGTTGATGTGTGATGTAAAAAAAAAAAAAGATTGATTTGTGGAGTGCCTCGGTGGCTCAGTCGCTTAGACTTACAACTCTTGATCTCAACTCAGGTCAGTATCTCACAGTCACGAATTTAAGCCTCACATCCACATGTGTGGACGTGGAGCCTTCAAAAAAAAAAAAAAAAAAAGAAAGAAAAGAAAAGAAAAAAGAAAAGAAAAAAGAAAAGAAAAGAAAAAGATTGACTTGAAGCAGATGAGCTGTGGCTTCTGCTGTTTGGTGACTAAGAACCCAAATAAGGCAGGTTTTTTGCTGCATTGTAGAAGTTAGGAGGAAGAGAAGTTTCAAGGGTGATGAACCTCTTTCAGATCTGTATGTGTGGGTAGGCATGAGTGTGGGTGTGCAAGGATATTAATTTCTTTAATTCTGAAATTAGAAATCTCTGATGTCATTTCCTCTTTCTCTTGCAAAAGCACAGAGCACAATCCTGTTATTGAAATCCTCAGATAATTGGGATTTTCTAAAAAGCAGAGAAATTGAACACCAATCCAAACTCAAAACAGTGTTCTCGTTTTCCTTAGCCTCTGTTGCAATGTGATCTTTTATACCCAACGGAACCTGATATATTTAAGACACCAGAGAACAAAATACGGTATGTTGGTTTTCTTTAGAACAAATGCCATCATGAGGCTGGCTTCAGCCAGATGAAGAATGAAGGGATTTCAATTGCCTATCCCTTCCCAAATTGCTATGAAAGGCTAAACTGCCCTTACAGGGTTCCCATTTATAGCTCCAGCAGCTTAGCCAGACACATCTTCACCTATGCAGGAGACAGTTGAGAATGGTGGATACCATAGGCTTTGATTGAAGATCCGATTTAAATCCCATGCCTACCACTCTCTTACTAGTCTGGTTTCTTAAGCAAATTGCTCTCTGAGCATCTGATTCTCCATCTGTAAAAGACTTTAATGAGAATTAAACTAATAAGTGATACAAGTTATTTATTATACAAAGTGAAGCCCTGGTCTAGATAGAGTAAGCACTTGATAAATGGTAGCTCATTTTATTTAACCCAGAAGAGCTGCATGCCAAGATCTTGCTTCAGTAGAGAGCAGTGAATTATTATGTAAAGTATATTTAAAGTTCATGAAACTGAAGTGAAGATATCCTGATACATAATTTGAAACAGCTTTTCTTCCTAATTTAACAGAGGAACACTTTTGTTAAAAATACCCAACTGAACTAAGAACAAGACCTTGAATTGGTGAGATAAGTTCTCTGAGCCATAGTTTCTTCCTTTATCGAAAAATCAAATTAGACTAGGTGATTGTTGCCCAGTAGAAATAGAATATAAGAGAAATATAGTATGAGTCACACATACAATTTTAAATTTTCTAATGGCAACACAAAAAAAGTGAAAAGGAGCAGATGAAAATTTTAAATTATATTTTATTTAATCTAAAATACTTAAAACATTACCATTTCAACATGTAACAAATATAAAAATTCTTGAGCTAATTTGCTTTCTCTTTCTTGGTACAAAGTATTAAAAATCATGAGTGTGTTTTACACTTTAGTCCATCTTAATTCAGACCAGCCACATGTCACGTGACTAGGGGTTGTCACTCTGGACATCCTGGAACTGGAGGGTCTATAATGATCTTTCCATATCTAATATTCTGTGGTATTAACTACATATTTAGTCATTTGTTTTCCTTTTTATTTTTCTTCCAAGTTGTGACTTAAATTCCAATTAGTTAACACACTGTGCAATATTAGTTTCATGTGTAGGATTTAGTGATTCATGTATACAATACCCAGTGCTAATCACAAGTGCCCTGTACCCATCACCCGTTTAACCCATCCCCCTACCCACGTCCCCTCCAGCAACCCTCAGTTTATTCTCTGTAGTTAAGAGTCTGCTTTATGCTTTGCCTCTCTCTCTCTCTCTCTCTCTCTTTTTTCCCCTCTGTTCATCTCTTTTGTTTCTTAAATTCCACATTTATTTTTCTGTTTTTATTGAATGTTATTTTTCATGAGCACATGGGTTTACCATGTAGTGAGAGATGAATTTCTGATTTAACTGAGTTAAAAATGAGAAAAGGACATTTAAATTGCTTAGCAACTGCTGAGTGGCAATATGGTCATATTTGTCCAGGAATCCATTCTGAGGCTAAGTGACAAATGTCCCTCTGTTATTCTTTTTGGAACTGAATATATTATCAAATGATTATGTTTAAATTAAACTCTGCCAAATTCTACTAATACATGTGCTGTAAATGGTTTAAATCATTAAATGCCCCAGAATTGTAACCCTTATCAATTTCTGTCAAGAATACATTCTCTGCTGGAAGCGTATTCCTGTTACTCCTCTTGTGTGATAAAATTCTGTTCAGTTTTAGTGACACATACTATCAATCACAAAGTAATAAAACAAATATATAACCAAGCCAACAAAATTTCTGATTCCTACATCATTAAAACAGAAACTATATGCATGCTTCATCAAGTAATTAAGAGCAAGGATTTTTTTTTCAATAGATTTCTTTATGAATACGCTTTATTTTTTAGAAGTTTTAGATTTACAAAAATGTTGAGCAGATAGTACAAAGTTTCCTCTTACCCCTAAAACAAGCACGTAAGCATATTTCCCCTGTTTTTAACATCTTAAATAATACATTACAAATATTCATATGGTATATTTGTTAAAATTAATGAAAAATATTGATACACCATTAAGTAAAGTCCATACTTCATTAAGATTTCCTTAGTTTTTACTTGATGTCCTTTTTCTGTTCTGTCCCATCCAGAATACCACATTACATTTAGTCATGTCTTCTTAGGCTCCTCAGGACTGTGACAGTTTCCTATTCTTTCTTTATTTTTGATGACCTTGAGAATTTTGATAAGAACTGGTCAAGTGTTTTATAGAATGTTTCCAAACTGAGATTTGTCTGATGTTCTCTTCATGGTCAACTGGGGTTAAAGGTTGTTGGAAGTTAGATCACAGAGGTAAGGTGAAATTTTAATCACATCATTTTAAGGGTGCATATTATCAATATGATTTATGACTGTTGATGTTGACCTTAGTCCCCTGGCTGAAGGAATGTTTAGGTTAGCTTTCTCCACTATAAAGTTACTTTCCCCTCCTGCTTCCATACTTTAGTCTTTGGAAGGAAGTCACTATACATACCCTCAGTTTAATAGTGTAGAGTTTTGCTCCCCTTCTTTTAGAGTAGAATACTTACATAACTTATTTGGAATTCTTCTACAGAAGAATTCTTCTACAGAATTCTTCTACAGATAAATCTATTCTTCCCAATTTATTAACTCATTCAATTATTTACTTTTATCAGTATGGTCTTGTGGATATTTATTTTATCTTTTAGTTTGTAATCCGATAATACCGTATTTTGTTGCTCAAATTTTCCAGCTTTGTCCACAGGGAGTTCTTTCAGTTTGTACTTGTGCCCCTTTGACATATCTTTCATCAGTGTCTATTTTGCTGTTTTGTGAGAGCTTTCTAACTTTATAAGAGTACTACAAGATACTCCAGGGTCATCTTCTATATTTTTTGCACCTAGAATTAACCAGGTCTTCAAGCAGTACTGATTACTTTAATTGGAGAATGGTAATAGAGATCAAGATCTGGATGCTAGGTATTATACTGAGCCCTTTCAGCTTCCAGAGCAAAGGTCTGTGTGAACACTAACCCATGTATACACATATCCATAAATATTTCTGAATGTAACAGTCTGCATCTATGTTAAATTGAACATGACTTCTCCATGTCTCTAATTCTATTCTATTATCACGTGTATTACTTGCTGATCTGTAAAATCCCACTTTAACGGTGAGAAAGTTGGCTCCCACCATCTGCTGCTATCCATTTATTTAACTATGCAATTGAGGGATACTTATGTGTCAGTCATCATGCTTAAGCCATATGCCTATGGGAAACAACATTTATTACAGTACAGAACTTATGTACAATTTCTTTTCCTTTATAGACTCTATTTATTCCAAAGATACTTAGGCTTGCACCTCCTTCAGTGAGCTTTTTTCATGCATTTTTGTTGTTTTGTTTGTTTGTTTTTATTTTTATATTTTGTTTCATACATTTTTAATATAGTCAGATACTCTTGTTATAGTCTGCATTCTTTCCTGGTATCTCCAAAATCCTAAATGATTTTTTAAAATTTGTATACATTAAAATTCACCCTTTATGTTACAAATTTACATAGGTTTTGACAAATGCTTAGTTGCATGTATCTACCAATATACGATAGTTTCACTGTCCTAACAATTCCCTGTGCTTCATATATTCATTTCTCCTTGCTTCCCAAACAACCACTGGCAACCACTATATATTTGGGCATCTCTATATTTTTGCCTTTTTCATAATGTAATAGAACTGCAATCACACAATATTTAGCATTTTGGACTAACTTTGTTCACTTAGCAATATTCATTTAATGTTCTTCCATGCCTTTCCATGGTTTGATAGCTCCATTCTTTTTTAACCATTGAATAATATTCCATTGTATGGATGTACCACAGTTTATTTAGCAATTATTCTCTCTGCATTATTCTCCTAATGCAGAATATCATGGTTGCTTCTCATTTTGGGACATTATTAAAGTCGCTATAAACATTTGGGTGCAGGTTTTGATGTGGATATTAGTTCTCAGCTCAATTAGCAACATACCTAGGAGTACAACTGGTGGATCGTATGGATAGCATTGTAAAAAACTGCCAAACTTTCTTCCAGAGTGTACTGTTTTACATTCCCACCAGAAGTAAGAGTTCCTGTTGCTCTAAGTCCTCATCAGCAGTTAGTATTGCAGTCTTGAATTTTAGCCATTCTAATAGGGTATCTGGTGGTATTCTCATTGTTGTAATTTACAATTCCCCAATGAGAAATGATGTTGAGCATCTTTTCTTATGCTTATTTTCCATCTGTATATCTTCTTTGGTGAGATGTCTGCTCAAATCTTTTACCCAGTTTTTCATTGGATTGTTTTCTTGTTGTTAACTTTTAAAGTTCTTTATTTTGGATAGAAATATTTTTATCACATATGTGTTTTTCAGTTATTATTTTCCCAGTATATAGCTTGTCTCTTCATTCTCTTAGCAGTATTGTTCTCAGATTACAGTTTTTAATTTTAATAAAGCTGAATTTATTTTCTTTTGTCCATGGATCTTGCTTTTGGTGTCATAACTAAAACCTCAGTGCCAAGTCCAAGGTTACTTAGATTTTCTCCTACGTTATCTTCGAAAAGTTTTATAGTTTTGCATTTTACATTTACATTGTTTTGCATTTAGCGTTTGCACTTTAAATAACCCATTTTGAGTTAACTTTTGTGAAAGGTGTTAAGGTATGTGTCTATATTCATTTTTTTTCTTTTTTTTTTTTTTTTTTTTTTTTTTTTTTTTTTAGAGAGAGAGAGCATGAGCAGGGGAGAGGGGTAGAGGGAGGGAGAATCCTAAGCAGCCTCCATGCTCAGCACTCAACCCGTGGCAGAGCTTGATCCCATAAGCCTGGGATCATGACCTGGCCCAAAATCAAGAGTCGGACACTCAGCTAACTGAACCACCCAGGCGCCCCTATATTCGTTTTTTTAAAATGGATGTCCAATTCTTCCAGTACCATTTCTTCCAGTACCAGAGAATGAAAAGATTCTCTTCTGACACATGAAAAGATGCTCAATATCACTTATCATCAAGGAAATACAAATCAAAACCACATGACATATCATCTCACACCTGTCAGAATGGCTAAAATGAACTCAGGCAACAACAGATGTTGGTGAAGCTGTGGAGAAATGCACACTACACTGCTGATGGGAATGCAAACTGGTGCAGTCACTCTGGAAAACAGTATGGAGGCTCTTCACAAAATTAAAACTAGATCTACCCTATGACCCGGCAATTGCACTACTATGTATTTATCCAAAAGATAAAAATGCTGATTTGAATGGGCACGTATACCCCAATGTTTATAGCAGCACTATTGACAATAACCAAAATATGGAAAGAGCCCAGATGTTCATCAACTGACAAATGGATGAAGAAGATATGATACACACACACACACACACACACACACACACACACACCTTATATATTGGCTATTGTTGGTACACACACACAGACACTGGAATATTACTTGACAATCAAAAAGAATGAAATCTTGCCACTTGCAACAATGTGGATGGAACTAGAGTGTATTATGCTAAGCGAAATAAGTCAGTCAGAGAAAGACAAATATCATATAACTTCACTCTTCTGTGGAATTTAAGAAACACAATAGATGAACATAGGGGAAGGGAGACAAAAGTAAGATAAAAACAGACAGGGAGACAAACTATAAGAGACTCTTAAATACAGAGAACAAACTGGGTTGCTGGAGGAGAAGTGTTTAGCGGGGGCGATGGGTTAAATGGGTGATGGGCATTAAGGAGGGCACTTGTTGGGGTGAGGACTGGGTGTTATATGTAAGTGATGAATCACTAAATTCTATTCCTGAAATCATTATTACACTGTATGTCAACTAACTTGGATTTAAATAAAAAATAAAAATAAAAGAAAAAGAGAGAAAAGACTCTCTTCTCTCCCCTGAATCACCTTTTCTCTTTATCAAAGCTAAATTAACTATATTTGTATGGGTCTAGTTCTAGCTCTCTACTCTGTTTCACTGATCTATGTGTCCATTTTTCACCCATAATATGCTCTTTTCATTACTGTAGCTTTATAGGAAGTCTTAAAGATGGGTAATGTTTATCCTCCAACTTTATTCTTTTTCTTCACTATTGCGTTGGATATTCTGGGTCTATTTGCTCTTCTTGTCCTACTATACTCACCAGGACTTCCAGTGTGGAGTTAAATAGGGGTGATTAGAGAGGGGCATCTCTACCTTGTTTCTAATCTTAGGTGGAAAGTACCCAGTTTCTCATCATTAAGTATCATATCAGAAGTAGGTCTTTTATAGCTATTCTTTATCAAGTTGAGAAGATTTCCCTGTAGTTTTTTGATATTTTTAAAATCATAAATAGGTATGGATTTTGTCAAATGCTTTTTCTGCATCAACTGATATGATGACATGATTTTTCTTCCTTAGAATGGAAGGAATGTAATGTGATGTGATGGATTATAGCACCTGATTTCCAAATGTTGGACCAGTTTTGCATACATGGAAATGATTGTCTGGGTAATTGCTTTTTTTTTTTTTTTGGAAGGTTATTAATTATTGATTCCATTTCTTTCATACTGTAGTCATAAACCTATTCAGATTATTTACTTCTTCCTGTGTGAGTTTTGGTAGTTTTTACCTTTTAAGGAGTTGTTACACTTCACCTAAGTTATCAAATTTGTGGACATAGAGCTATTCATAATGTTTCCTTATTATCTTTTAATAACCATTGTGTCAGGAATTATTTTACCTCTTTCACTTTTGATGTTAGTAAATTGTGTCTTCTCTGGTCAACTTGACTAGAGGTTTATAATTTTAAATAATCTTTCCAAAACTCTGCTTTTAGTTTAATTTATTTTCTCTATTGATTTCCTATTTTTAATTTCATTGATGCATGCTGAAATTTTATTACTTCCTCTCTTCTTCTTCTTTTTCGATTCAAATTGCTCTTCTTTTTTTGGTTTTCTAAGGTGAAACCTTAGATTATTAATTTTAAATATTTTTTTTTCATTCCAGTGTATACATTCAGTGCTATAAATTTCCCTCTACTGCTTTTGCTGCATTGTACAAAATTTTGATGTTTCATTTTTATTTTCATTTAGTTAAAAATACATTTTTTAGTTTCCCTAACACTTCTTCTTGGACATATGTGTGGAAAACATTTAACACTGTACTGTAGCATACATCTATACTCTTGCAAAGAGTTTTGCGGTCTTAGCTTCTCATTGTCAGGAAATGGGAAGCCAAGTTGGCAGTCTATGGGTTCAATGAGAAATAGAAAAATGAATACAAATAGTATTTTATTATTAAAAATATTAAAGAGCATTTCTAACTTTGTGGAATCAGTTTTATACTGATGTGGATTTACTATCTGGAACACATTAATCTCTAAGTAAAAAGTGTATAACTTTTAATAACTCTACTTCAATTGGATAGTCTCTGTACTTAAAAATTCCGAAAAGAAATAAGGTGTAAAGTGTTTGATTGGTAGAATTTGCATTTTTTATGGCTGCATTTCTTGACTTTATTATAGTTTTTAAAGTTTTTTATTGATAACAGCAAACTATAATTCTTCATTCTCAAATGCTTGCATGCAATATATTTTTTCTCTTTGCAGTTAGCTTTGATGTGTGAATATGTAGAAAATTGTTATTCTAGCCATATTAATAGACATCCTCTTTGGCTGAAATAAGAGATTAGGAATTCTGAAAATCTGTCACCTTCAAACCAATTAGTATGAAGAAGGCAGGAGAAAATCAACTTATACACTGGAAAAATATGTAGGCTTAATCTTTGTTTGTTTGTTTGTTTTTGTGTCTAAATGCAAGGGGTGCAAACAAAATCCAGTTTCATTCCAAGAAAATAAATTGTTTATTATTGACACCATCATCATCACAGCATTTATTGAGCATTTGCAATATGCCATTGCCTCATTTAACCCTCAAAGCAACCCAGTGAGATGGGTATTAATGTTCTTTCCCTTTCACAGGTGAGCAAGTTGAGGCTTAGTGAGGTTAAATATTTAGTCTGAGTTCATGAAGCCTTCAAGTGAGTCAAAATTTGAATCTAGGCCATCTGATCCATCATATAATAGAGTATTTGATTAAGAGTCAGAGAAACCAGTAAAATGCCATGAAATCAAAATAAGATGTTTTTTTTCAACATAAGGAATGTAACAAAAAATCATACCATTTTCTTATTTGGGGAACCTATTAATAGAAGTTCTGTTTTGAAAAGTGCCCAACAATGGAAATAAACATTGTATCATCATGAGTAGGATAGCAAGAATCCTGCCTATCAGCTGAGGATTTATAGTTGTCAAGTAGTGTAAGATAAAATTGGAGTGGTATATGATAAAATCCAGTGAGACTGTATTATACAGGACTTTGAGGACCAAACAGAGCTTAATCATATGTAGTAGAAAATAGAAGACCTTTGGAGGTTACTGAAGAAGATAGTATAGCAAGGTGGAAGCATTGGGTCCCTGAGACAAGATAGGAACTAGTATTGGAAATAGCAAGAAAGGACACGTTTGCTTATATATTATATTTAGGGATTCATTCAGTAAACATTTATGACAGATACTATGCTAGAAGCACACTGAACAAAGGTGCCTTATTTCTGTTGTTAGTCAGCTTATTGCCTAATATTAAGAAAAGGTAAATTAAAAATGGGGAGGAAGTACTTTATGATTTTTTAGAAGTCATTGTGGAAGCCTATGAATGTCTCAGAGAAAGCACAAAAGAAATTTGATCAACGGAAACAGAGTGGCGGGAGTGACAGCAATGTGGCTGCCAGAGGGGTGGTAACTGAGTTTAGGTATTTGTTGGACATGCTAAAGAAGAGTGCAGGAAATCCCAGGATTATCAAATTCACAGCAAAGGCTCGAACTGAAGGCAACTATTATGGCCAACATTTACTGAGTGCTTAGTATATACCAGGCACTCAGCAAAGGGTTATTTCTTCTAATTCTCAATTCTTTGAGATAGGTACTCTTATTATATTCATTTTACAGATGAAGGGACTGAGGCACAGAAAAGCTAAATAATTTGCCCAAAGTCACACAGGTAGTAAATGGAAAAACCCAAACTTGTTTAACATAAACAGTGTAATGACAGAGACTTACCACTGGATTATGCTGTCTCCATAGAAAATGGAGATCAAAGGTTAACTGAAGTGCTAGAATCAAATCTAGAATAAGAGTTCATATAGGAGTGCATATCACAAAGTAGAAAGCCAAATCACAATAGTCAATTCAAATTTAGGAGAATTAATTCAGAGAACAGAGAATAAGGCAAAGTGGCTTATCCTAAGTCAGCTAGAAAATACAGTCAGGAAACTCTTTCCTATAAAAGAATCAGAATCAGAGAAGCTTCTTGGCCAAGAGTCCCTGTCTGGCTAACCTTGGCCACATTGTTAATAATCCTCATCTTACCATACCAGAGACATCCTTACATTTCACAATAAAAACTAGTTTCAATTTTTGAATTTCAGTGTTGAAATAAGTATTAAATAATATTTTAAATGATTCTTAATAATTTATTAGGTGTAACTATGATATTGTGAAATATATACATATATTTTAAATATCTGTTGGAAAGAAATACTAATGTGTTTACAGGTGAAATGCCTGGATGTCAGCCTTTAACTCTAAAATACTAAAATGACCAAGATTTAGCTCTAAAATACTACAATGTCTGTTTCTAAAAGATAGATAGACAGATGGGGAGAGAGAGAAGGAGACAGAGGTAGTTTAAGGTGGGACAAGATGACTGGCAAAATTTTGAAGAGAAGTGAAACCAAATGATGGATAAATGGGAATCCTTCTTTGCATGTGTTTGAAACTTTCTACAGTAAAAAGTTAAAAAGAAAAGTTTCATTTCAAAGTTTTATGTTTGTTTATTGATGTTTATTGTTGATATTTATTGAGAATGGGTAACTTTATCTTAGACAGTAGGTATCTGCTCAGTAGTCTCCAGTTCAACAAGGTAACTTGAAATAACGTCTTATTTAACAGTATTATTAAAGCTCATTAGGCACATCAAATATTGTAACCAAGAATACCCATTTTTAAATCAAGACTTGAAAACAAAATACAATTATTTTTATGATATTTGAATATATTTGAGGTTAAATTATATAGCATTTTTGTAAGACTAAAGAAGAAAAGGAAAAAAAATTATTTCCTTAGAATAGTCTGCTTCTAATCTTGAGGGAATCAAAATAACATATTCTTTCAAATCACTTAATTCAAGGAAGTTTCTCTTCAAGCTTGTCTCTCAAAATGAATTCAATTTATTCTGAATTTAGCTGTATTCCTAAATTTTATTAGTCCTTGCCCTTGGACCACTGATTGATGCCATTTGTCTACTTATAGTTTTCCATTTTGGTCTCATTAGTAAAGGAAGATCTATCTGCTCTTCTATATTTTGAAGTGTTTTCTTCATTTCTGTTGCCTTCCCTGGGGACCAGAGTTCACTGTTGCTGGAATTTTCTTCCAGCCAGGATTTTGAGATGTGGAATACCTGCAAAGGAGAGAAGAAATTGAAAGAAATATAATATGATTATGAGAGAGATGAGGAAATGAGATAAAGGGGACAAATCTTTTTAAGAATCATTTGGGAGATCCAGTCAGTTGAAGTCGGCTCCATTTCCCACCTATCCTACAAAGAAAGATAGGTTGGAGTGTCATTAGAAAGATGGGTCCCAAGTTAAGTGGGTATTATCAAACCCTAATGGTTTAGCTATGGACACTTCCTCTGGGCCTCCTTCTTGAATGCCTCAGGTAGTTCTCAGCAAGGACAGAAACTAGCAACAAAAGTCAGGGTTTGGGATGGATTCTGGGGGAACCTCTCCCCAGAGTTTTCCTATAGCAGCCCTTTGCCAGAGCTATTGCTAATGGCATGCGTTGTGTCAGTGATATGTGAGGTAGCATCGTTCATGCTGGGGAGAATATAGAGTGGTGTCCAAGCATGCCATCTTCTTAGGGAGACAGGACTAGTACAGAAAGAACTAGTTAGAAATATGGGAAGTGTAGAAGTTTTACTGTAGAAGTTTACTGTAGAAATATTGGAAGTTAGAAATATGGTATATATAATGATGTCAATGTACAAATGAACTGTTCAGACTGAGAATTCTATGGGGTTCAGTGGAGAGTTAGGGAATGTCAAGAGATCTGAGTCATGGAGAAACAAAAACAGGGGTGTTGGGGCCCATAGACCTGGGTATAAAATCTGACTTTGCCACTTCCTGACCATGTAACCTTGTGGTGGTCACTTATACACCCTGGGATACATTGTCTTTTTTTTTTTTTTTTTAATCTGCAAGGTCTAATAATAATTATACTCAGGTATTAATAAAAAGTAAATTGTCTAGCAAAGAGCCAAGCATATAGCTGGTCTTCAATCAATGGGAGCCAACATTATTTGTCAGTATATTCTAGGGAATTTTTTTTTATTTCTAAATTAGTATATAGGTATATGACTATTCTTGGATAAGTAGGCCTTCCCCTGTACTAAAACTCAATGGTTGTCAAATGCTTGCCCTTTTTAAACATTTCCCAAGTACTATTTTTGAGATCCAAGTGCCTCTGATAGAATTGTTATTATTCCCTGGGTCAGGAATAAACTCCTGAAATTGGAATCCAGTCCCAGAGTGCCACTGGCTCACCAAATGGGCCAGCCATGATTCCTTCCCATAAAGGTAGCAGGAGTGGGGACCAGCTCTACCACTTTTCTGAAGCCTTAGTTTCCTGTTGGTTTCCCAGTATGAACTGGGTCCAATGACACCTGCCTTTCAACGTTTATAAGGGGATTGAATGAGTAGGGTATGTGAAAGGCATAGAAATGTGCACCTTTCCATGACAAGTTCTTAATAATTTTTAGTTTCTTCTCTTCCATCCCCTATTCCTGGGCATCCGTTTCAGAAGCTGTAAAATGAAGGGAATGGATTTTGTAACTTTTAAGGTCTCCACCAGCCAATAACTCAATGGTTGCTGAATATTTACTTATAGCAAAGGTGACCTTGTCATAAATAATGGTTTGCTGCACAGAATGTCTGGCTGTTAATGTCTCCTGTCTGTTTGTAATGCATTGCCATTAAGCCTCAGTATCATTTTTTTCTTATCCTGCCTTTTTCCTTTGGCCTTTCATTAATATTCTTCACTTGGAGATATTTAATGTAAATCAAATTGCTCTCATTTGGCTTTGTACTAGGTTGAGGTAAAAATTTATTCATCTATCATCCTAGATTTATAAATTCAGAACTTAGTAAATAGGCAGTACCTGTTTAATCTCCTTTTATAATTTTACTGGCATGTTTCTCATATTAAAGTTCGTTTGACAAACCTGTAAACAGCTGCCCTGCTCACCAACCTTCAGTATCATTTTGATCTTTTCTTGAAACAGCTTTGAATTTTGCTTTTGATATTGCCTAACTAGTCAATATGAGCTTCATTACCACTGGCAATTAACTGTAATTCCTTCCAGCGTGTATGGCCAAATCAGTGTGTGTGGTCAATCATCTAGCACTAATTAGAAGTATCTGCTGCTTCTGGGGCTACAATCTGCCATTTTTGGTTAGTGATTAATTGTAGAAATTGTTGTTAGGTTTCTGATATGATGCAATGTGATTTTATTTGCCTCAAATCTCTTCCAGACAGACAGGCTATTTGGTTCACTGATAATTTGGATCCTGCCAAAATGGCCCATGGCCTATCCTGAGGCTTTGTAATCATATCCCCTTTACTGTCACTGAATCCTGCAAGCCCACTCAGATTTGGAGCCCACAAAATAAGAGATAATGTCCTCGAAGAGATCACCACTGAGGGTCATTTTGGGAAAGTCCCAGGCTCTGTCATTTCCAATCATGCTGAACATATCCAGCAGTGGAGAGGTAATGTCATGGGAGGTAAAGTGTGTATGTCCCAGATGTTTGGAAACTGAGGTAAGGATAAAGATCCAACATACTAAGGTTATCAAAACATCATCTGCCCACCACTCTCCCTTCCCCCACTCTCAGGATCTTGTGCCACTAAAAAGTAAAACATAATCATGAGACCTATTGAATACCAAGATTCTGTGCCAAATAATCACCAGTTTGGGTGACTATTTTCTGTTGGGATTTTCTTCAGAGCTTTGTATATTTGCTTACCTATTGAAGTTCTACAGGGAATATGAGACAGCTCCTTAACTTTTGCTTTGAAAACCTTGGCTCTGATATCCACAGCCCCATGCAGGGGCAGATATGGAGTTCATATAAAATAGGGCTTAATGGGTGGCAATCTCATTGGAAGGAGAACCTAGGAAACTTTCTTAAAGCAATGTTTGAATAGCAAGCTTCCTTTTTTTATATAGGATATAAAATATGGATAAGATTTTGTCTTTTCTGCAAAGTCCTGCAGAGATGTTAAGATAGGTTTTCCAGAGGGTTCACACTTTGAAAGATTTTCTCTCTATGACATTATTATGCCTCTCCTCATAGCCTTTCCACAGGAAGGAGACATCTATACATGGAGCATCACTAAGAGAGAATATCTGACTCCTCATTTCTAAGTATAGTTCTTCCTTATCTTGTAACAGGGTTATGTACCTATAAACCCATCGTAAGCTGAAAATATCGTAAGTTGAAATGCATTTAATGTACCTACTGAATAGCAGTGCTTAGCCTAACCTACTTTAAACATGCTCAGAACAGTTATATTAGCCTATGTTTGGGCCAAATCATCTAACACAATGGTTACTTTATAATGAAGTACTTTATTACTTTAAAACAAAGTGTTGAATAGCTCATGTAATTTATTGAATACTGTACTGAAAGTGAGAAGCACAATGGTTGTGCAGGTACAGAATGGTTGTAAGTATGTGGGTGGTTTACCTTTGTGATCATGTGGTTAAATGGGAGGTGCAGCTCTCTGCCCCTATCCAGCATCACAAGAGGATCATCCTGCATATCACTGGCCCAGGAAGTGACTGAAAATTAGAATTACAGCCTCTAGGGGTGCCTGGGTGGCTCAGTTGGTTAAGTGTCCAACTCTTGGTATTTCAGCTCAGGTCATGATCTCATGGTTAGTGAGACTGAGACCCACCTCAGGCTCTGAGCTGACAGCATGGAGCCTGCTTCGGATTCTCTGTCTCTCTCTCTCTCTTTGCCCCTCCCCCACTCTCTCATTTTCTCTCTCTCAAAATAAATAAATAAACACTTAAAAAAAAGAAGTGCAGTTTCGGGGCACCTGGTGGCTCAGTCGGTTAAGCATTGACTTCAGCTCAGGTCATGATCTAGCGGTTTGTGAGTTCGAACCCCACTTCGGGCTCTCTGTTGACAGCTCTGAGGCTGGAACCTGCTTCAGATTCTGTGTCTCCCTCTCTCTCTGCCCCTACCCTGCTTTTTCTCTGTCTCTCTCTGTCTCTCAAAAATGAATAAATGTAAAAAAAAAATTAAAAAAAAAGAAGTGTGGTTTCTATTAAATGCATATAACCGTCAAACCATTGTAAACTTGAAAAATCAGAAGTCAAACCATTGTAAGTCAGGGACCGTCTATATCCTGCTCCTTGATTAACTGGCAAATTGGAGGAGTTGGTATTACGAAGAGAAAACTGGAAGAGAAATTAGAAACCTTGATTCCTAATTTGGCCCTACTTCAGGATTTGTCTTCTCCAGCCATCAAATTTTCGAGCTCCTTTAGTTTCCTCTTCTGGGAAATAAGGATTTTAATAATATGTTTTCTGCTTATCCCATAAAATTGGTGTGAGGATCAAATGAGATAATGGTTATGGAAGTGTTTTATAAGTATTATGCAAATGTAAATAATTACTCTTATACCTTGTCTAGAATTAAAATAATCAGAGATTGAACTCTATGACCATCTAGATCTTGCACAGTTCTAATTCCTATTATTAGGGAATGAGTCACACAAGTGTCACTCAGTGCCACACTTTATGGCTATTTAAGAGTCTCTCAGCATCTCTGACACAACTTAACCTTACTTCCACTCCACCATAGCTGAACTTGCTACTCAGAGATGGTAGTATATGTGGTTTTTATGGTGTCCTCTTGCTAACACAGTCATCTTACTTGATGGGCCACTTTGTATTTTTAATGTGTTTGCATTTATAACAGGTGTGTGCTTCTGTGGGCACTTGTCTCAATTTCTCTGCCTTGATTATCCTCACAGCTGGATCTGTTTCCTCCTTGAAACCTTCTCTTAACCGTCCTACCCAGACACACCACCACAAAGTTGGAATGACTGTTTCCTCCCATGTGCACCCTGTATTCATTACTGGAGCACAGCCTCACTAGAACATGGATTCTTCGAACATGTCCTGATCATGATCTATTCCCTGAATATATGCATGGCTTATTGGAGGCACTTGATAAAGAGTGAATGCAGGGGGCGCCTGGGTGGCTCAGTTGGTTGAGCGTCCAACCTCAGCTCAAGTCACAATCTCACGTTTTGTGGGTTCAAGCCTCATATCAGGCTCTCTGCTGTCAGCACAGAGCCTGCTTCAGATCTTCTTTCCTCCTCTCTTTCTGCCCCTCCCCTTCTTCTAAATAAATAAATAAATAAACTTAAAAAAAAATGAATGAATGCGTGGATTTAAGAATAATTGAATGAAAGAGCCCCATCTATCTGTTCAACTATGTCCAGCTCTTAAGATATTTGCTGGCAGATGTAGTAGAAATGGCACCACTGTCAGGCCTACTGAAAGTTTAATCTGAACTCAAAGCCCCCTAGGCTTTTCCTGGCTGTGTGGTAACTGTGCTGCTATGCCTACGAAGAGCAGGGGCCTTTAAGGTTTCCAAGTTGCAACATTCCTTCCTCCTGTGCTGGCCTGGTTATAGAACTGAAAGTTTGCTTCAATTCTCTGCTCTGTAGTTGGCCTGATTACCTGCCTGGTATTCAAGACCACTGATCTCACCTAGCTCTGACTAGTCCCATTTCCAGACTTGGATACTAATTCTTTTCATCATAAATATACTTTAATCACTACCATTAAACTTTTCATAAGCAATGGTTGCTGCCTAATTTTATAATTCTTGGTATTCCTTCTAGATATGGCTAATTAATTACCTCAGGTGTATTCATTCTTCCATCCTGCACCCATGGTATACACTCCTCCTAATCAATTAAGACAGTGTGGAGAAAGATACTACCCATAGAGCATATCTGGAACATGATGAAACCATCCTGTTACATCTCCAATTGCTCTACCATTCTTGCTAGAATATACCTGTGCAGCCAGATTATCATTCTTCAGCCTCACCCTTGTGAGTAAGCTCTACCTTGTTGTTCTATGCTGCTGAGATCCTAACATGCCTTGTGTACTTACTGATCTTGTCTAGAGACAAGAGAGAAAAAAAATCCTCCTGGTTCTGGCCAAGCTTTATTAGATTAAATGTTTTATTTTGATTGAAAACATGGAGTCTAGAGCCAGACTGCTTAGGTTCTGGTCCTAACTCTGTCACTTACTGGTAGAAAGACTTGGGCAAGTTATCTAAGTTTCCTGTGTCTCAATTTCCTCATCTTTAAATGAGTATATCCTCATAGTGTTACTGAGAAGATTGAGTTGAAACATGTGAAATGTTCAGAACAGTACCCTGCTACATCCTGACCATATATATATTCCCTAAAATATATGTGCTGCTCCAAGATTTCCATTAAAAATATTAAATGAAAAAATATCTGAGTAAATAATAGATTACAGAAGTAAATAACGGAAGTAAATAATTTAATAAAGGTAAATGAAGGAGGGGATGGGAAGCTCTTCCTCATGGTAGAATTAAATTAGTGAATGTAGAAAGAGTGATGACAATAGGGGAAAAAGTCATCATTTGGTAAACATCACAGCAACTATTGTTTTAGCCAATATCATCAATGGATGGTAAAATTAGTATTTTAAATAATGAGAAATACAATATTTTCATATTCTGAGAGATCTCTCTACAGTGCCCTCAGCTATTACAAAGGGAAAACTGGTAACCTGATATTAGAGAGACGTGACCAATATCATGTTAACCAAGTGATCACAACGAACACCAGTAGTGAGACATATCAATATCGCATGCCTGTTGATATGACTCCTTGAAAGGGCTCAAAATAGGTTCTGTTGTATTTTTACAAAAAATGCACGATCCAAGTACACTCAGGAAGAAACATAGACAAACCCAAATTGAGTAATACTCTACAAAATAACCAGCCAGTATTCTTCAGAAGTGACAAAGGTATCACAAATACAGACTAAAGATCTATCTGCCAAGATCAGTCAGCTGAGAGGTATAAGGGTGACCATGTTAGATGAGGTAAAAGTAAGGATCAGGGCATGAACTATTGGCTGGTTTATATTATTTCAAAATTCAGTATTCAGAGAAGGAAAAGGAGTCTGCAGGTAGGAGCATTGTTTTCTTAACTGTGAAATAGTTGTTCATGTTTAAATAAACCAATAAAAATTGTAAACTCAGAAATCTTCATATTTGCAGACACAGATGGTAGAAATGAGTCCTCTTATGAACAGCTTTGTCACTAAGACATTTGCTATCAGCTGTTCCAAACAATAGTTGGGGCAGCTTTAAATAAAGGCTTGGAAGTGAATGAATATTTTTTAATGCAAATTTAAGGAAGGCAGCATGTCAAGTGCAATTTAGGTTTTGAAGACACCATTTTACTGAGGTTCTGACCATTAATTTTGTCATAGCATTTCTTAAATATCCATTTATTGCACAAATTTTGAGACATAATATTTAGGTTACCAGCTTTACATTATATAATAAATCTTTTTATACTCTATTTTGTCATGTTTTATATTTATAAAAGATTTTATAACTATGCTAAAGTACAAATAATGAAATAACAGTATAAAATATGGAAACATGAGTTTAAACATTTCAAAAACATGCCCTGTGTCTTCAGATGTTAGTAATAGTTCACAATGTTTTGGTTGAAAACTACTCTCTGAATAACTGAAGTTAAAAAAATCTATTTTTATTAGATAAAACTTTCTAACTTTCTTCATTCTGGTTTACTCATTTTCACATATATATTTCCAAGATATTGTAATTATCAATTTTATATCCCACCTTTTTTTTAAGTAGGCTCTATGCCTAGCATGAAGCCCAACAGGGGCTTGAACTTATGACCCTGAGATCCAGACCTGAGCTGAGATCAAGAGTTGAACAGTTAACTGACTGAACCACTCAGGTGTTCCTATATCCCACCTTTTAAAATCACTTTAACACTTTTTCTGTGTGTTATGTCACTTTCTTATATTGAGAGCAAAATATTATATCATGTGCCTAAACATACCTTAATCATTTTACTATCACTGGAACTTTAGGTTATTTTTACTAATTTTTATAAACAATGCTAGAACAAATACTCTTGGGCATGTATATAGTTTTTCTAAATTAAAAAAAAATAGAAGCATTCACATCTAAAGTAATATTCTAGGGGCGTTTGGGTGGCTCGGTTAGTTAAGTGTCCAGTCAGGTCACGATCTCACCATTCATGGGTTAGAGCTCCAGGTCGGGCTCTATGCTGACAGCTCAGAGCCTGTAGCCTGCTTCAGATTCTGTGTCTCCCTTTCTCTCTGCCCCTTCCCCACTCATGCTGCCTATCTCTCTCTCTCTCTCTCTCTCTCTCTCTCAAAAATAAACATTAAAAATAAATAAATAAATAAATAAATAAATAAATAAATAAATAAATAAATAAAATAAAGTAATAATCTAGTCCCTAAAAGCAAAGTTACCTTCTGTAACCGATCAAAAAATATGTGGCATTTTAGTCACTGGATTTTCATTGTTGATAATTAATACTGTTGATTTATGTTGAAATTATTAAATTATTAAAATCGTGAATACATTTATTCTGAAGTCCAAAGATTAAAAGGAAATCTTCCAAAGATACATAGTAAATTCATACAAAAAATAGGAAAGTGAACAAGGCTCATTCTTTTTGTGTAACCTTTCTTTCAAAACATGAAGTGCCTGGGGTGCCTGGGTGGCTCAGTCGGTTAAGCGTCCAACTTCGGCTCAGATCACGATCTCGCGGTCCGTGAGTTCGAGCCCCGCGTCAGGCTCTGGGCTGATGGCTCAGAGCCTGGAGCCTGCTTCCGATTCTGTGTCTCCCTCTCTCTCTGCCCCTCCCCCGTTCATGCTCTGTCTCTTTCTGTCTCAAAAATAAATAAACGTTAAAAAAAAAATAAAAAAAAAAACAAAAAAAAAACATTAAGTGCCTAACATGAGAAACTCACCACTGCAGTCTCTTGGGCTCCAAGATGAGTAAGACCTAGTCTTGGACCTCAAGAAGGTTTCAGTCTATGGAGGAAAATGGTTGAGAACATTTATTTTTATGATGGTGGTTTCTATAATTTAATAATAATTATATATATTTGAGTATTTGGTATTAGATTATTTTTTTAATATTTTTACTGTTTTATTTATTTTTGAGAGAGAGACAGAGCATGAGTGGCGGAGGAGTGGAGAGAGAGGAAGACACAGAATCCAAAGTAGGCCCCAGGCTCTGAGCTGTCAGCACAGAGCCTGATGGAGGGCTTGAACATGCGAACTGCGAGATCATGACCTGAGCTGGAGTCAGATGCTTAACCGACTGAGCCACTGAGGTGCCCCGGTATTAGATTCTTGATGTGTGATTTTAATCCTCATAATAATCATTGAGATATAAGTTAAAGTATTCCCATTTAACAGATAAGGAAACCAAGAATTAGAAAGAGCAAGTAAATAGCAAAAGGGCACATCATAGTCGAGTTTGAAGTCTAAGTTCATGATTCTAAATTGCCTTTTATTATTGAAAAACCAGCATTGTTTCATTTTCTTTTAATTGAGGTATTAATTTCAGATGTACAACATAGTGATTCAATATTTGTATACATTGTGAAAGAATCACCACACTAAGTCTGGTTAACATCTGTCATCTTACATAGTTACAAAAATATTTGTTTTTCTTGTGATGAGAAGTTTTAGGATCTAGTCTCTTAGCAACCTTGAAATATGTAATACATTATCATTAAGTATAGTCACCAGGCTGAACATTATATCCCCAAGACTTACTTATTTTATAGCCAAAAGTTTGTGCCTTTTTATCCCCTTCATCCATTTGTTCCCCAAGCCCCTGCCTCTGGCAACCACCAATCTGTTTTCTGTATCCATGAGTGCACATTGAAAAATGAGCACTGTTGATTAGATTAGTCTCTGGCTCATGCTTGGCCCAAAACTGAGAGGATGAGTATTCTCAGGATGAGCCAACCAGCATACCTTGGACAGGGTAACCACTTTCACTTCTGAAAGTACTACCACTAATTACACCAGGGCAAAAGGCTTAAATTCAGCCACTGTGGGCAAACCAAGACTGTGGGGACACTGATTATGCAACACCAGTTATAACAATAAAGAATATAATTCTGGTCTATATTGTTATCAGTGTAAGGTATACAGAAAAGTCTCAATGAAAATACTCCTATATAAAAAGCAAACACAAGGGGCACCTTGGTGACTCAGTCCATTAAAAGTCTGACTTCAGCTCAGGTCATGATCTCACGGTTCCTCAGTTTAAGCCCCACATCGGGCTCTGTGCTGACAGCTCGGAGCCTGGAGCCTGCCTCAGATTCTGGGTGTCCCTTTCTCTCTGCCCCTCCCCTCCTTGCACTCTGTCTCTCTCTCTCTCTCTTTCAAAAACAAATAAACATTAAAAAAAATTTTTAAAAACCAAATAAAAAAGCAAACATGAGAAATTCTCAGTGAATTAAAACCAGAGTCTCTTGGGGTAGCTCATTTGTAAACATAGTTCCATTTATTTGAAAGGTTCACAGACACGTGAGTTCGAGCCCCATGTCAGGCTCTGTGCTGACAGCTCAGAGCCTGGAGCCTGATTCAGATTCTGTGTCTCCCTCTTTCTCTGCCCCTCCCCTGCTCATGCTCTGTCTCTCTCTGTCTCAAAAACAAAATAAAAGCATTAAAATTTTTTTTGAAAGGTTCATGGGCATGGTAAGTATGCAGTTTGGAGATTATGTAATTACTGCTCCCATTTATGAAGTTCCCACATGCAATTAAATAACACTTAAAAACATTTTCAACTATTTCAAAATATTTGAATTTCATTTAGTCTTTTAAAATTTGTTAAAAAGGAACATGTATCTTGTAGTATAGCTAGATGTGAATGAAGATTGGAGTCTAAAATCATGACAAGATGCCCCTACCCACCTTTTATTTTATACAGATCTGGGGGAAAAAAATACCACAAGATGTTCTGTACAAGTCTGTCATGTAGCTATCCTGTTGTTGGCCCCCTCAGTATCAGCCAATCAGGTCAGAGGACAGGCCACCACACACGGAATTAAAAATCAGGAACTCTTATTCTACCATTTTACAGGCGTCATGAACTCCCTCAGTCTTAGTTTTTTATTTGTAAAAAGGAAAAAATGTGAAAGAACTTAACACATAAAACACATTTAATCCATGTTACATGGCCCTAAATTTCATTAATTTTCATCAACATTTAAATTTTGGTGAATACCTCCTGGATGTAAGGCACTGGGGTCCCAGAGAAAGACACTGTCCCTGACTTCAACTTAGTTGTGGGGGCTAGACAGAAGAGGTCTAGTCAACTCTTAACACTGCCTATGAAAATATTGAGACCAGGATGTGCACCCTAATAGTACTGTACCTTTTGAAATAGCCATCAACTATGAAATCTGAGTCTGGACATAGGAAGCAACACTTTATGAGAATTTGCTACTCTCTTTGCAGGCATGAAATCTTTTCACTACTTGAACTTCAAGTTGCAAGTTCATATTCAAATTGTTTCTTCCAGGGGCCATCTTTTCTTTTCTTTTTTTTTCCTTTTCTTTTTTCCTTTTCCTTTTTCTTTTTTTTTTTCTTTTTAGCCCTGGATTCCATAATCAATTTACTTAGGTAGATTCATGGTCCAGAGTTTCGTTAGATCTGCTCTATGCACTTATAGGCTGGATAAATTTGGAGGCTAGGTGACAAGGCTACACAGCCAACACATGGGAACAGCACTGGTTTTCCAGTACTTTGCTAAACTATGCAGCCTCCTTCTCCACATATTGGTGACACATAATTTTGCATCCCTGGTTAAATGGCTACTAATGTAATGAAAGGAGCACTCTAATTTTGTAATGATGGATTATATTCATGCCCTGCAAGGGGATTTAACAACAGAGAATCAGCAAATGATACTGTTTCCTCATCCGTCTTGTCCTGAAGAGAAATATGCCTGAGTGGGCCAATTGAAGGCAGGCACCATAGAAAATGATAGCAAAGCAGGACCCTGCCCTCTTCACACTCACATAATTGTAAGAAAGTTGGAAAGAGAGGCAGGGAATATCAACTCTTCTAAGTTATAACAGAAGTTTCTTCATTGAAGAAATAGCCTTGTTAGAAAGAGATGCCAGAGTCCAGCTGCTGGAACCAGCCTGTTCTGTCTCAGAGCTGACTCAGTCCCGTGAACCTAGCTTCTTGAAAAACGTCCTGAGAAAGAAACAAAATAAACATCAGGGCCATCAGAATGTATCTTTCTTTACCTGTGTAGGGTTGGGTAGGCATCAGATCAATTTGCATGTGAAAACACAAAGACTCTGGAAAAGTTAGTCTTTGAGTCCAAAAATAAATTTCATATTATTACTTGGAATGGGTGGATTCCAGGGAAGTTTTTTTTTTCTTTTTTAATTCATTGTTTTTCCTTGTACTTCCTATGGACCTTATTTCTCATAGAATGTTAGAACTGGAAGGATCTTTAGAAATCATAGTGTTAAGTCCCTTTGAGGCTAAGAGAGGTGAACAGGTGTTTCAAAGGATGTAAATCGAGTGACCACTATTGATTGTCTAAATCATTACAATTTTGAGACTGCTGAAGAGAGTTACTACTCTGAGAGAATAGGCCTAGAGGGAGATAGCACAGTAAAATGGAGCCATGTGGTAACTCCAGACATAAATATAATTAATAATTATGTTTTTGCATTTGGCTTTCAGACAGTTGTCTGGTACACCCCCTTCATGACTATGCGGGAGAGTCTGTGGCTGGGTGTCCCTATTGTGTTGGTAGAATGGAGAATGGTATTACCTGAGTCAGTGTCACCTGGACACTAGCATTTGACATTATGACTGCAGATTTGAGAATAGGGTGAAAAACTGATGAGTTGTTTTCCAGTTATAAACTAGTGGAAATGCAGAAGCACCCATACACAGGTGTTATGCAGGTGTCGCCCACAGTACAGTATACACTCGGGCTGCCTCCTTAGCCAGGAAAGCAGGGGTGGGGGCAGTAGACACATTCCAGATTCTTTTACTGCTCAGAGGGAAAGAGGACCCAACCTACTTCCAGATTCTCCTTGGCTCAGCATCTGGAGGACTAAGCTCACTCCTTGGCAAGCTGTTATTATAGACTGCTGTGTGAAAATAAAGCTGGCAGGGATGACTAGAGACAGGTAGGAAGTGACATGGAATAAGACAAACATTTTACCAGTGTGAAACCAAACAAGAACTTAATGGGCACAGAACATGTTAATCCTAAGGACTACTTTTATTTCATTTTCTGGCAAAATGGAATCCTGATGAAACTACATTTTTAGACTAAGTTTACTGACCACAGATTGCCATGGAAGCTGAGATTTCATTTCATGGTTAAATTAACAGTTATCTTCAGCAAATGAAGGAAAAGCCCATGAGACAAGAGTGAGAATGTGGTAAATATCAACATTAAAAACAATTAATAAATTTCATGGAGCACCTGGCTGGCTCAGTCGAAAGAGCATGTGACTCTTGATTCTGGGGTCATAAGTTTGAGCCCCACATTGGGTGTAGATATTACTAAAAAAATAATTAAAAAATTAATATATTTCTGGTGTCATATATAAGAGAGGCTATCATTTAGAGCCAATAAATCATTATAAAAGCAGTGATAGCTTAAAATATGTTTATTTTGAAAGTGCACATAAAATGTCAAATCTCAGTGAGACCAGTTTATAAGTAGATTATAGAATTCACTTATTTTTTTATATTATTACCTGATTAAATACTAATTTAGTGAACCTAGATCCCATCCATGATGTCTCTCCCTGGTCACCTATTACAGCCATCTGGCTACCAAACAGTGTTACTTCCAGCTCTGGAATCCATTTCCAATTTACCATATATGTCGACTTTAATACACTCCTTAAAAGTGCATAATTGGTGTCTTTACTTAGCACCTACTGTACTAGGTATTGTGCATTATAGAAAAATAATACACAAAACTTTTGCATCTGTGACCAAAAAAAAGTGATCCAGATAGCCTCAAATTAAAAACAGATTCAACATATTGAGTACAACACCTGGGGTCTTTTATTTTACAAGGGAATTGCAAAATAGGACTATTTGGGTCAACTTATACTGTAATATAACATTTCTTGAATGTCACTCACGATTATTTCATATTTCAGAAATAATTTTTCATATCCATGCACTTCTTATACTACTAGTTTCTTTGTTATTTTTGAATAAAATCAATTCTATAATGAAATTAATTTACTTAGAAGGAAACTTTGCTTTACTTCTGCAAATGGAAGAACAGAGTAATTTTAATAAAAGTAAGTGAACCATAAAAATACATGACTATTGAAATAAAACTATTCACCAGTAAGTACCTAAAATTGTCTTGTATATTCCCAGTGGTCCTCACAGCATGCTTTGGTAACTATAGCTTACCTACCGTCTTAGAAATGCAGAGCAGGCAGGCATCAGGAGACTCACTGATTTAGAATGTGCAGGAAACTGCTACAATAAGGGTGGGAATGATCACAGGCATACCTTTCCCCCAATTTTCTTTCACTACTGCATTTTGTTCTTACAGAACAACTGCCTTCTCTAAAGCTTATTAATTTCCTTGAGCTCCCCCAGAACCAAAAACATTTGCAAGAACAAAATCTGCACAGCTTCCTGAGAAATTTCTCTGCCATTATGTAACATTAGACAAGCAGAAAAAGCACCTGCAGTCCTGTGGGGTCAACTCTCAGAAATCTTAATATCTAACCACAAAAGCTTTGCTATTTCTAGCTTTTCAATTTTCACTTGTTAATGTGTCTGCAACTACTATAGCATAAATGGAAGCATTGCTTTTTTTCTCTAAGTTAAAGAAGTAAGAAATTTGCTGGACTTGTCATATCAAAACATCCCCTAGCCCCCAATGTGCTTACATTGCAAACAGAGAGAAATCAGGGTCAGATTATCTGGGTTCTAGCCCTCACAATGCATGGTCTGAAGAAAGGATTTGATTTCACTGAATCTTAGCTTCTCTCTCTCTCTCTCTCTCTCTCTCTCTCTCTCTCTCTGTCTCACTCTCTGTGTGTGTATATGTGTATGTGTGTGTGTATATATATATATATATATAGTATATATATATATATATATACACACACACTCTCTCTCTCTCTCTCTCTCTCTCTCTCTCTCTGTCTCACTCTGTGTGTGTGTGTGTGTATATACACACACATACACACACACACACACATATATATGGAAAAATTATTCTTTTTCTCAGTGTATATTTTTTGTCAGGCTTTACAGAATCTTCATGAACAGATGGGAGAATGATATATATGCTTTAAATATTCATTGACAGACTTTAATTTACAGTTATTGCATTTAAGATGCTGTTCTAGATGCTAGCGATAAACAGCTAAGCAGAATGTGGTCCCTACTTTCAAAAAACTTATAATGAAGAAACACCCAGAGGAACTTATAATATAATGTATAAACACCCAGAGAAACAAAACACTATGGTAAAAAGTAATGTTTTATCCTATAAAGACTAATTTTTTTTCAATCTATCATTATATCTATTATTGCTAAATAGTTTTATTGGGCTATTCCTATGAAATCTATTTGTCAGGATGAATACATTGTAGCAAAATTAAAGTGTTAAGGAAATTCAGAAAAAAATCAAAACTGCACTTAAGCAAATATAATTTTGCAAGGATCCTTTGAGGTTAAGCATCCAGACTCTTGATTTTTGGCTCAGGTCATGATCTCATAATTTGGGAATTCAGACTCCACGTTGGGCTCTGTGCTGACAGTGGGGAACCTGCTTGGGATTCTTTCTCTCCCTTTCTCTCTGCCCCTCCCTGCCTCTCCCTCTCTCTCTCTCAAAATAAATAAACTTAAAAAAAAATAAAAATTAAAGAAAAAGAAAGGATCCTTTGACAAGGATCCCAGTTTAAGGCATCTGCTGATGTCACCCAGTCCTGGAAAAGTATAGCCTGGACAGGCTGTCCAGTGTCTCCAGAGCAGAAAGAGTCCTATTTGCTTAGACACAGAGAGATGTGCAGAGACAGTCAAAAGGATCCAATGAGACTTTGTGTTCTGAGGCTGACAAAGTTTTGCATGGGAGGATTACTTTTGGCTCTTAATCAGCGATCACTTTATCTTCCTTCTCCACATATTCTCTCTTATTCTAAATTCGTTTCTTTAAATAATAGTCTCTCAATAGCAGTAACAGGAAATTTGATGTCACACATTTCTTATATTTATAACCCTATTCTCTGAATTAAGGTCTCCTCATCTGAAGAAATAAGTGGATTGTGTGTACTTTGACAGATTATGATAAACATGAAACCAGCACATTGACAAAGTGCTTAGAACTCAGCACAGTGTTAAGTACATAGTAGATATTGAGTAAGTATCGGTTCTTTCCCCAGAGCCAATGTTAAAGATTACTTTGTGTTTTTCAAAAATTGTGGCTCTCTTGGTTTTCAGGCATTTATAACACCTATTTATAACACTATACTTATTCCTATTGTATGTATTATTGTTAGTTCATCATTCAAAAACGTTGACTGATATGTGCATGAGCTAGCCACTGGATTCAACTCTGAATTTAGAGATTAATGAAACAGAGTCCTGCCTTTAGGGAGCTTGCAGTCAAACACGAGAAACCTACAGCTCAACCAATGGTTTTCATACAACTTGGTAAGTGCTATGGTGGAGACATATGCAAAGTATGGTAGGGCTCAGAGGAAGGAGTGCTGAAATTTGGTGATAGGCAGGGATGTTACGAAGAGGAAATGGATGAATGGTTATTGTTTCAGTCACTGAAGGAAGGACTAGAATGTGATCCAAGAAAACCTGGACAAATCTTATTTTGAGTTTCATTTTTGCGAGATCACTCTAATAATAGGGGCCTTGATTCAGTGGTCCTATGGAAGATTAAACTACAGCTGGGACACAATCACTCCTTTTATAGTCTAGAAGAAATAAATTCTTGCTATGGAAGTCAGCAAATTTATGTATTTTTAGAGGTGCTTAGGTTATCAATTAGATAAATAAAAAGGATGCTATGATTGTCAGCCCTTAGGTTATCAAGGATGAACAAAAAGGATGCTTGAGCAAATATGCCCAAAGTAGCAAATATTACTAATTAATACTTTTTCATATTGATCATTCAGTTACTTTCAGTAAACTTAGATCATGCCACTCCATGCCAGGCAGTGGGGATAGAGCAGTGGACAAGGCAAAGGGTCTCATTACTTAAAGGGAGGTGGGAAAAACACATATTCCAATGATGTTGGTGTAACTTGGTAAGTGATAGTAAATCTCATTCATTAAACATATATTGAACATTTGAGCCATGATATAGGACTACATAGAGTGAGGCAGCAGCACACAGATATACTTGGCCTAGGCTGAGAATTCATGGAAATCTTCTTGGAGAAGGTAACATCTAAATTGTACCAGAGGAATCTCAGGTGATATTCCAGGCAATGAGAATATTTCCGGCAGTAAAAAAAGAGTAAGCAATGTCCAGAGGACTACAAAACAACATGGTGCTGGTGAGGAATAGCCAACAGTTCATTCCAGAATTACTAGAACATTACATATAAGGAAGAACTGGGAGGTGATGAAGATGGCAAAGCCTATATGACAAAGAACTCTATCAACTTTCTGGACCCCTTAAAAATACTGGCATTTTTTTTATGGAGATTAGAATTTTCTGTCTTCAGTAGTGTCTTGATGAAGATTTTCTTTTAACTCCTAGTAATTACCACCTGGAGTATAATATTTATATGTTAGTTATCCATCCATTTGTTCACTAAGTATTCATTGATTTCCTACAATGCCCAATCGTTATTACAGATTCTGAGAATAAAGTCATGAATAAAATGCATTCAATTATACCCTTGTAAAACATACTGTCTAGAGAAGGAGATAAATATCAAATAGACAATTACAAACTAACAGTTATGGGAGATACTGTGAAGAGGAAGTATCGGGTACTGGGAAGCCAGTAACTTTAGGGCCCAATATGAGCAGAGTGCCAGAGAAGGTCTCCTAAGGAAAGGTTATTTCAGTGGAGACCTGAAAATGCATAAGATTTAAAAAGGTGAAGATGCAGTCGGAGTGAAGGGATGCCCCACACAAAGGGATGGCATGTGTTTAGGCTTTGTAATAGGTTAGTAACTCAATACTCTTATTTAAGAGAGAGATAGCTAGTAGAGATGAGTAGAACTGAGCAGTCAAGAAAATGGTCAGAGATGGATGGGGAAACATAGGTCGTTACCAGCACATGTAAGGCCTCGTAGGTTATATTAAGAATTTGAAGTATCTCCTAAGAGGGTTTAAGTTAGGATTTGCATTTTCAAAAGGTCACGCTGGCTACCAAGTGAACAAAGAGTTGTAATAGCTGCTGAAAGATCAGACATGTGGTTAGAGTAGAAAGCTTTGATGTTGGCCAAGATGGGGTCTGTGACTGCAGGGATGGAGAACACTGGAGATGATAAATCACAGGGTAACTGCAGCTCAGAACCTCAAAGATACAGGCAAAGGATGCTCTATACTGAACAGTTGATTGTTACCTAGTTGCTTGAATTTTCAGATACTTCCCACATCTTTTTTAGAATTCATGTAGCTTACTGACCCTTTCAACAGTAACAGCCATTTGATTGGAGAGATCAGCAAGAAAAAAGCAAGGAGCAACAGGGACTCTCATTCAGTGCTGGTGGGAATGCAAAATGGTACAGCCACTTTGGAAGGCAGTTCAGCAGTTTCTTACAAAGCTAAAAATACTCTTACCATATAATCCAGCAGTCACGCTTCTTGGTATTTACCCAAATGAATTGAAAACTTATGTTCACACAAAACCCTGCACACAGATGTTTACAGAAGCTTTAGTCATAATTTCCAAAACTTGGAGACAACCAAGAGGCCCTTCAGTGGGTGAGTGGAAAAACAAACTGGGGTGCATCTACACATAAAATATTATTTAGCAATGAAAAGAAATGAGCTATCAAACTATGAGAAGACATGGAGAAACCTTGAAAGCATATTGCTAAACAAAAGAAATGAATCTGAAAAGCCTACATCCTATACGATTCCAACTATGTGGCATTCTGAAAAAGGCAAATCTATGGAAACAGTAGAAACATCAGTGATTGCCAGCAGTTTCAGGGACATGGGATAAATGGGTAGAGCACAGGATTTTTAGGGCAGTGAAACTATTCTGCACAGTACTATCCCAGTGTACTATCCCAGTGTACTATCCCATTTGTCAAAACCCACAGAATGTACAACACAAAGAGTGAAGTCTAATATAATCTGTGAACTTTAGTCAGTAATAATTTATCAATATTGGTTTATCAGTTATAACAAATATGCCACACTGATGCAATATGCTAACAATAGTGGATCCTGGGAATGGGGTGAGGGAGTATATAAGAACTCTGTACAGGAAACTTCTAAGATACTTCAGGTGTGTTTCCAGACTACAGTAATAAAACAAATACTGCAATAAAGTGAATATAACAATAAAGTGAGTCAAATGAAGGGTTTTCCAGTGCACATAAAAGTTATGTTTACACTATCCTGTAGTCTGTTAAGTGTGCAAGAGCATTATGTTTAAAATGTACATACCTTAATTAAAAAAATACTTTATTGTTAAAAATTCTAACCATTATCTGAGCTTTCAGCGAGTTATAATCTTTTTGCTACTGTAGGGTCTTGCTTCAATGTTGATAGCTGCTGATTGGTCAGGGTGGTAGTTGCTGAGCATTGGGTGGTTGTGGCAATTTCTTAACATAAGACAACAATAAAGTTTGCTGCATTGATTGACTCTTTCTTTCACAGGTGATTTCTCTATAGCATGTGATGGTGTTTGATAGCATTTTCCTGCAGTAAAACTTTCAAAATTGGAGTCAATCCTCTCAAAACCTGCCACTGATTCATTAACTAAGTTTATATAACATTCTAAATTTTTTGTTGCCATTTCAACATCCTTCATAGCATCTTCACCAGGAGTAGATTCCATCTCAAGAAACCACTTTCTTGGCTCATCCATACAAAGCTCCTCCTCCTCATCCATTCAAATTTTATCATAAAATTACAGCAATTCAGTTCCATATTCAGGCTCCACTTGTAATTCTCGTTCTCTTGCTTTTTCCACCACATCTGCAGTTACTCCCTGCACTGAAGTCTTGAACCCCTCAAATTCATCCATGAGGATTGGATCCACTTCTTCCAAAGTCCTTTTCGTGTTGATATTTTGACTTCTTCCCATGAATCACAAATATTCTTTGCATCTAGAATGGTGAATCCTTTCCATAAAGTTTGCAATTTACTGTACCTGGATCCATTAAAGTAATCAATATCTATGGCAGCTATAGCCTTACAAAATATACTTCTTAAATAGTAAGACTTAAAAGTTGAAATTTCTTCTTGATCCATAGACTGCAGAATGGATGTTGTGTTAGCAGACATGAAAACAACGTTAATTGTGTACATCTCCCTCAGAGTTGTTGGGTGACCTGGTGCATTGTCAATGAGCAGTAATGTTCTGAAAAGAATATTCTTCCAGAGCAGTAAGCCTCAACAGTGGACTTAAAATATTCAGTAAACCATGTTGTAAGCAGATGTGCTACCATCCAGGGTTTTTTTTTCTCCCATTTTTAGGGCACAGGCAGTGTAGATTTAGTGTAATTCTTAAGGGATTTTAAGGATGGTACATAGCATTGGTGTTAAACTCACCAGTTGTATTAGCCCTTAACAAGAGAGTCAGCCTGTCCTGTTCTGTGAAGCTCTGAAGCCAAGCACTGACTTCTCTCTGGCTATGAAAGTCCTAGAAGGTATCTTCTTCCAATAGAAGACTGTTTCATCTACCCTAAAAATCTGTACTTTAGTGTAGCCACCTTCATTATCTTAGCTGGATCTTCTGGATAACTTGCTGCAGCTTCTACATCAGCACTTACTGCTTCATCTTGAACTTTCATGTTATGGAGATGGCTTCTTTCCTTAAACCTCATGAACCAACCTCTGCTAGCTTCAAACTTTTCTTCTGCAACTACTTCACCTCTCTGAGACTTTATAGAATTGAAGAAGGGTCCTCCTCTGGATTAGGCTTTCGCTTAAGACAATGTTGTAGCTGGTTTGATCTTCTTTCCAGATGACTAAAACTTTCTCCATACCCACAATAAGGCTGTTTCCCTTTCTTGGCATGTGTATGTTCACTGGAGTAGCAATTTTAATTTCTTTCTGGCCTAGCTTTCAGCCAATCTTGACTTTCAACATGCCTTCCTCACTATGCTTAATCATATCTAGCTTTATATTTCAAGTGAGAAGTGTGTGACTCTTCCTTTCTCTTAAACACTGAGGGGTCATTGTAGAATTATTAATTGGATTAATTTCAAGATTGTTGTGTTTGAGGAATTAGGGAGGCCCAATAAGAGGGACGGCTAGAACAAACACATTTATCAGTTGAATTTTCTATCTTTTATGGGCACAGTTTGTGGCACCCCAAAACAGATACAATTGTAACATAAAAGGTCACTGATTACAGATTACCATAACACATCTGAAATATTATGAGAATTTCCAAAATGTGACACAAAGACATGAAGTGAGCAAATTCTGTTGGAAAAATGGTGCCAATATACTTGCTGGATGCAGGGTTGCCACAAACTTTTAATTTGTAAAAAATGCAATCTCTACAAAGTGCAATAAAGCCATGTGTAATAAAATGAGGTATCCCTGTTCTTTCTGATAAAGTTTTCTGTAAACCTAAAACTGCTCTAAACTGATAAAGTCTATTAATTATAAGAATAATTAAATCATGCCATAGCCATTAATTAGTAGAAAGTCCAAATTAAACAGACTATTTCGTCATATAGCACACAATGGGAAATTTCTGGCTTTTTGCCAGGGCATCTCCTTTGTCTTAGTGTAGAGAGAATTTTTTTTTTTTTTTTTTTTTTTTTTTTTTTTTTTGTATCAGTGCCTCCCAACAAATGTGAGAGATTCAGGAAATAGAAGCAGCTTCACTGAGAGTTCTTCATGTTATGGTCTCTGAAAAGTACAAAAGCCACCACAAAATGATTCCCCCCATTTCTGGGTTTTCTCTCTGCTCAATGCTTAGAGATATGTCAAACAATAGTCACAGCAAGGCCCTGGAGGAGGCTGGAGTGTGTCAGAAGCTCAGCACACTCCCCAATAAGCCACAAATGGCTGGAATTATATTGCATGATGTCATCAGGGTATCTCTGCAGTGATACCAACTCAAATTAACACAATTTGTTAATAGTGTTCTGTTTTTCCACCCTCCCCCTCCACCTAAGAGGTCAAAATCAAGTATAATGCCAAGTATAGTTATAGGCTAAATGTGTGGGTGTTGTTAGTGATTCTCAATAATGCCATGTAATTTTTACTAAATGTGGACCAAAAGAATGTTCAGTTATTGGATGTTTTCTTCTCATTGGCTTTGCTAATTAATTTGGAAATGTAAATTGACCCAATACTCAGTGACAGGCCATGTGTTCAGCTTGTGATAATTAGATATCACTAGTCATTCAGTCACACCTTACATCCCCAGTCTGTTTTTCTGGGGAGATACTAGGAAGCAATGAGGTATGTCTTCATAAAAGTGAACAGTCTTTCAAATTTGTATCCAGTATTGTGGAGAACAAAAGCTGCCTTTTCCTTTGTCAATTTCTTTTCACATATTTGAAGATTTTGGTTTAATAGGACATTCTTATCTATATTAACCTCAGAAGCATAAAAATTTCATTATAGAGAGAGACTTCATACATATATATTTTGCACTCATTTCCAACAAACTATCAGTTACTTAAATGGCACAAAATCAAGGTGTGGCTGTGCATTTATAACAGTGTGATTCTGGAGAGGTTTATTGTTTGGAATAATTACTGATATCTACCTTAAAAGTATAAGTATGCATGATTAATGCCACTTACAATGAAAGATAATGCTACAAACAGAAACTTTCATTCTTTTTTAATGTTTATTCATTTTTGAAAGACAGAGAGAGAGCACAAGCAGGTATGGGGTGGTGAGAGAGGGTGACACAGAATCTGAAGCAGGTGATCTGAGCTGTCAGCACAGAGCCCGTGTGGGGCTCAAACTCACGAACCATGAGATCATGACCTGAGCTGAAGTTGGACACTTAACCGACTGAGCCACCCAGCCACCCCTACAAACACTAACTTTAAAGTATGTTTTACTGTTGCTAACATGGAGTAAACATGCTTATCTAAATTCAGAAGAAAGGTCCTACTTTTAAAGTCCCTAGTTCTATATTCCTCAGTTAATAAAATCAAGAAAATATGAAGCAGTAAATTCTCTTTTTTTTTTAATGTTTTAACGTTTGTTTATTTTGAGAGAGAGAGAAAGTGCGCACATGAGCAGGGAAGGGGCAGAGAGAAACAGAGACACAGAATCCTGAAGCAGGCTCCTCACTCTCATTGCAAAGCCCAATGTAGGGCTTGAACATAGGAACCATGAAATCATGACCTGAGCTGAAATGAAGAGTCAGACGCTTAACTGACTGAGCCACCCAGGCTCCCTAAAGCAGTACATTCATATATTCAGATTCCTAAATGTTGCTGAGGTGGCTGTAATGATCAGATACAGCCTCTTCCGTGGACTTTCTCAGCCCCATATTCCCACCAAAATATTCAATTTATGGAAAGAGGGAAAAGTTAGTTGTTCTTTGAATGATGAAAATAGTATTATAGGTAACCATTATTGAGAGTGTTTCTGTGTCATAGGCATGATGCTCAGTGTTTTACATGTATTCTCTCATTTAGCCTTTCCAACAATCCTATGTTAAGGTTCTATTATTACCGAATTTATAGCTGAAGGGAAGAAGCTTCAAAAAGGTTAAGAAATGTGCTTAAGATCACGCAAGTGATAAAGTGGTGATGCCAGGATTTGAACCCACATATCCAAATACTACATTATGGCTACCCTACATTAACTATGTGTACTTGTTTCTACTTACAGAAAAACACGTTGGAGGTTTGTAGACATTACTGAACACTTGTCGCTGTCAATAGGGACTGGTTTTGAGCTAAGTAGTATAAGCTGAACAGGGACCTTCCACACCCCACTCCACACACATGGATGAATCTGACTCCATAGAAATGGTCTGAGTCCACTGCATGAGTCTGAGTCCATAGAAATGATCTTTGGGGAGGGTGCATAATACTTTCAGAGCTTAAACAGCAAGGTGCTCTCCAACATTCCTTTTAAATCTTTCTACAGTGTGTTGACTTAATTTTGGACAAGCTGGGTAATTATTCACATTACAGAGAAAAGAATGCCCATGGTCTTCAGTAGCAGTCTGTTTTTATTAAGTAAAAATATGAAATATCTGAGTAAACAACAGATCACGATAGCTTCATATTGCCTAAAGAAAAAAGAGACAGCAAATACTCCAAAACAAAAGTAATCTTTTGTTATTGCTCCCAATCTGTTGCCCAGACTATCAGTAAATTACCTCAGTTAGTCACCTCATTATCTCTCATTCCATGATCCTGGTGGACTTCAGGGAAGAAGCTCTACCATAGTGTAGCATGGTGCTCTAAAAGGGGCTTTGTTGGGATTGTACCCTGTCTAGGATGAGTATCTAGTTATACTTGCAGTATGTTTCAAGCTAAAACTGTTTTGGCTATAATTTGTGGTTTAAAATAGTATAGCCTTCATCCAGTTGATTGTATGAGAGGCAGGGTCCTAAGCAACTTTTAAGGTAGATGGCAGGTTTGCAGAAAAAATGCTCATTCAAATACCTTGTCCCAGAGGCTGAGAGTAGCCTCTTAGTAAATTATTCATATTTTATGAAAGGATGCTCACCCCTTCCCTTCACCTAATTGTCTGCTAGGAACAGTTAAGATTCTGTTAGATCTTACTCATCAGTCAATATAAAAGACTCCCACTCCAAGCTCTCTCTAGAGTATTAGCTTGAGTTCACTGCCACTCATTGGTTAGATATTTGAGGAAAAGTCTTAGATTTTGCATAGTATAGTTATTCCATCCACAGAAGAACACACCTTCTGTGCATGCCTCTATAATTTTTCACATTCCATTCATTTATCCAACAAATATTGATTGGATGCCTCCTGGACACCAGGGCCTCTTTTAGGCTCTAGGGATACAGCAGTGAACAAAACAGACACATATCTCTGTCTTCATGGAGCTTACATTCTAGTATGGAGAGAATAGCAATAAAGAGATAAATAAAGTGTCTACCATGTTAGGTAGTAGTATTAAGAGAGTGTAGGACAAGGGATAGAGGATAAGTCCGTTTTAGACAGCCTGGCCAGGCATGCTTCACCAGGTAGTGGCATTGGAATAACTACTGGAAGCAGATGAGGAATTCAGTCACATGTCTCCTTCTCACTGAGGTCTCTTACAGAGTCTGTGCATTATTTGAGAAAAGGAGTCATGTGCATGTTTGTAAATGAATGTATCCTATGAGTTAAGCTTTTAGAGTATAATAGTGAATTCAACTTATGCTCCCCCTCACATCATAATAGGGAAAACAGTCATAAATAAGTTATTTCAATGCAGTAAAATATGTAGGTGTAGAGACATAAAAAGCAAAATGAAAACTAGGAAGATAGAGAAGTGAGCTGAACCTAAAGAGAATACAGGGAGGCTTTAGGAAAGAGGTGATATTTGAACAGAGGATTAAAAGATGATAATGGCTAATAATAACAGCTAACCTTTTCCTTTTTGTCAAGAAAATTTTAACAAAACATGTTTTCGCATCTCCATTTTGCAAATTACGTAACTAGTAAGTGAATACATTTCTACTGTAAAACTTTCAAACAGAAATGCATAGAGGGGATGTGAAAGTTACACACCCACTCTTCCACTTCCGCTGGCCCTATAGCCTGGACCTAACCACTCCATTACTCAACAAATATGTGTGGAAGGCTTATGTTTTCATAAGCACTGTGTTAGGTACGTTGAATATAAGGATTAAGACAACATGAACCTTGTCCTCAAAAAGGTTGTCCTCCAGCAATTCCAGGTAAACAGAACCACAATGGACAGGCATTAACATATGAAGACATATGTCATGTCACCTTCAAATGGTTTGGTAAAACCAGAAAGCAGAGAGTTTTAGGGATTAGGCCTTGAAAGATTACAAATCTTTCTGGGAAGATAAATCTTATACGGATAGATAGTCAATGTCTAGATTATAAAAATCTGGGTCAGTAACCAAGGCATTTGGATTTAAAATATTTTCTGTGAGAAGCCTTTAGAAATTATTTAAAAAGTGATACTTTTGCATGTTCATAGCTCTTTTGCCTAAATAAGAGCCTTTTCAATATTTTGATGAATTCCTTATAATCTTTCTAATGCATTAATAGATTTTATTTTAGTTAATCACATAATTATCCTTCTAACTATAGTTATTATAGAAAGTATGGAAAACACAGAGAAGTAATGGGTAGAACATAAAACACATCTGTAATTCTAACACCTAGAGAAAAATGTTAACATTTTGATGCATTTCTTTCACTTTCCTAAATATGTGTATATATTTCCTTAGTGTGTGTTATATATACCTACTGCTGTGCCATAGACATTTTCCCATGCCTTTAAAATATTTTTCAGAAACACAATTTAGTGGCTAGAGAATAATATTCCGTTGTAAGGAAATATCTATTTTATTTAGTTAGCTAATGTAGCATAGTGTTTAAAAACAAGGGCTGAGGATTCAAACGGAAGCAGGCTGAGTCTTTGCCCTGAACTTGTCCGCTGGATGTTTCAAGGAACTCAATCTCTATAAACCTCAGGTTCTTCATCCATAAAATGGGGATTGAAAATGGATTTAGTTTATAAAGTTGCTACAAAGATTGAATCAGTTGTGGAAAATTTTCCAAAGCATAGTGCCTGGAAATATTAAACACTCAATAAATAAATGTTAGCACTCAATAAATAAATGTTAGCCACTGTACTCATTAAAAATATTAACAAATGTAATATTATATCTAATACTTAGTAAAACATTAACTATTTTTCTGATGTTTCAATGTTTATAAAGCAATTTTAACATACACAAAGACTAACAGATTTTTTTTTTTAGTATATAACACTCAATTGCCACTAATACTGGTTTTCTGTGATAAATAACTGATTCTTTATTTATTTTTTTTTAATTTTTAACATGTATTTATTTTTGAGAGAGAGAGAGAGAGAGAGCAAGCAGGGTGTGGGGGGAGGGCAGAGTGAGAGGGAGACACAGAATCTGAAGCAGGCTCCAGTCTCTGAGCTGTCAGCACGGAGCCTGACATGGGGCTTGAACTCATGGGTTGTGAGATCATGAATGACCTGAGCCAAAATTGGTTGTTTAACGGACTGGGCCACCCAGGTGCCCCAAGAACTGATCCCCATTTAAATGGCTCAGTCTACAGAGGACCTTTTTGTACTGACTTTTTTTTTCCTTTAAAGAAAGGAAGCAGTTGTGTTATGTAGCTTTGCTATTAAGTCACAGACATACATGATGATTTGCTAATTTTCTAAATAGGAAAGATAAAAAAATACAGGCAAGTGGGCTGGCTTAGTGTCCATTATTAGTACAAGTCAAACCAAGTTAGCCAAACCTGAACAGCCTTGGGAATCTACCTCTTGCCTAAACCCAGGGTTTAGGCTTATGTTGACCCACGTTGCCCATGACTTTCCAGACCAAACTTCTTCCTTACTAGCAGCTCCCATGCCTTTTGTCCTAGGATTCCCTCTCAGGGTATTGCTCTGCTGCCACAAACACATACCTCTTTTTTTTTTTCTATTTTTGCAGGACACTTTTAGAATAATACACAATCATATAATTCCAAAGCTGGAAGGAATTGTAGTATGCATCTAATTCAGTGTTACCGAAACGTGGCTGTGAATCAGAGTGATCTAACACTGTTGATAAAACAGAAATTCTTAGACCCAACCCCAGCTACTTTAATTCTGTATTTTTAACGAGCTCTATAGGTTATTCTCATATATAACCAGGTTTAGAAGATTCTGATTTGGTTCATCTCCCCACCTAAAATAAAACTGAGAGGTAACTAAGGCAGGAATTATATCCTTTCTCCACTGTCTCCCTGATCCCTAATGCTGCATACCCAAAGCAAAAGCCCAGAGTTGGCACTTAGTAAATACCTGATGAAGTGAAAATGAAATCACAGTGTATCCTCAGCATTATTTTTTGTGTGTGTATGTATGTTTACTCATCCTTGTTCCAAAGTGGATTTAAGGCAGGTTACAAATATTCATGTAAAATCTCTCTCCATTCTGAATCAGGAGACGATTCAATTGTAGAATAATCCAGGAAGGATCAACAGCAATGTCTGCTTCCTAGATAAATTCTAACTCTAAATTAGTAACATTCACCTTACTGATAATTGCATAGGTTTTTTTTTTTTTAAATAAAAAAATGTCATCATGGAGAGGTTTTGCAATATAGTTGACAAATCCTGTGTCTTGTAGTCAGATAAAACTGTATTCAGATCTTACTAGGCACCATGTTTAGCCCATAACAGCTCTGCAGTCCTGGGAAATACACTTAACTGTTCTTTACTACCATTTTATCACTGATAAGATTTCATTCAATTCATTTTACTTCACAAGGATTTATTGAGCATCTAGTATATGATGGGTGCTATTTTAAGCATTTGGGGAACCAGACAGACAACTACAGCTGTCGTGATACTTTTACTTTATAAGGCACAATGATGCCTATTTCAGAGGATTGTTATGAAGGTGAAAATGTACATAAAGGCTCCATATATTTACCCACATTCCATAAGTGTTCATTCTCTTTGCCACCTTTGATTCCTTTCAAGTGGTACACACACCCCAAAATACCGTTGGAAATATAATTCTCCCAAATGGCCATTTTTCTTCTAATTTGGAAGAAAAATTAGTAAGAGGGTGGGATTCAAAAAAAGACCCTTAACCTGTATTCAGGTTCTTTCTTTCATGCAGAATAGTGGAATTTACAGTCTCATTTATGACTGGTGCCAGGGAGCAGCAGGTAGTCACATCCTTACAGAGTTCTAGATGCAGCTGGACCATATATACATGCTGTAATGTACATCAACAGAAACATGCATCCGACTCATTCTTGTGTACATGAAACTCCATTTCACAGATTACTTAAGAACTTTATGAAGTAAGTGTAGACGCACTTACAAGCAGCAGAGGCAAAGTGATTGCCATCTAGGTGTGACCAAGCTGCAACTATGTCTTGAAGAAGGGACCATAATGACTTCTAAAACTGCCAGACTATTCAGTGGTATATGGCTGGACCTGTAAGCAGCAAGAGATGATCTAGATTCCCATCACTGTTTCCCAGAATGTCTCCATTAAAATAATTTTCCTCCATTTTTACCCTTCATGACTACAGTGTTCCCAAAGACATGTGTTGTCATTTTTCAAAGCTGACCTTGTAGCTGACACTCAGAGCACTTCCATGCATATCTTACCCTTGGGCACGCCACTCTCTGAGAAACCTTCCCACCCTCCGTCTCTACCCACCACTGTTCTTACAGCTCCTTAAAACCCAGTTCATGGCCTGCAGCCTTTAGAAAACCTTCCACAGGCCCCCTTTAGCCCGTGGTAGCTCCTCCACCTTCTAGATTTCGCCAAAATGTATCGTCTGTGCCACTCCTTCACTGGTTAACTGAAACTACAGTTTCAGTTGTTAACTGAAACAACTACTTAAGTTGTTATCAAATTAGCAACCATGATTGAAAGAGCTAAAAACTGAAATCCATATTCTTTGCACAAAAAATCTACCTATTTTAAGTCTAAAAAAAATCTTTGATAAGTTAATTATAGGCCATAAGATTCATACATCTTAAAACTTCACAGTGTCAATCTTTTCCCTGTTACTGTCTTTGAAAAATGTACTGTTTTCAACTGGAAGAAAAAAATACTGGCTTCTTAATTTTCATGGAGAACTGTCAATAGTTTGGGAGCTTTGGGGGAAAGATTGGAAGTGTTTTTCTCCCACAGCATTTTATCATTTAGGCCCCACGATGAATTTTAGTCTCCAAAGAAGGCCCTGAGTGCCTGAGCCAAGTTGCACATGCCTGCAGACATGAGGTTGCATACTTCTTCCTGGAGAAAAAGACTATGCTTCTTCCTTCCGTGGAACATTTACATCATATTCATGTCCCTGACATTTTAGTATTTGGTTATACAGCAAAATGTGTCTGGACATGAAAAGGAGATGGGTAAAGATACCTCTGTTCTGTCCCTGCATTGCACATGGCACAGCAAGATCTGTTGCTGTATGTGCCTTTCCTAATAAAAACAGCCATCACTAGCTGAGCACTTGTGCGACAGACACTGTGCTCAAAGCTTCATAATTATCAAGACTCTTTCATCTTCACAGCAACCTTAAGTGGTAGATACAATTATCTCTTTTCTACACATGTCAAAATGGAGGCTTGGGAAAGAGGATCAGTTTACTTACCCAAAGCTCTTAATGTTAATCCCTTCACTGTACTGTAATAAACCATAAACTCCTTGGGAAGGAGGACATTTTTATTAATATTTATTTAGAAACCACTTGGCTAACATAGAACCAGACTCTTAGAACATGCTTAGTAAATATTTATTTCTACCAAATGTCCAAAGTGAATTAGAGGTACAGTGTGGCACTATGCTCCTGGAATGCAGTTGCAAATTGTGAACATTCCAAAATGTTACTGTAATTTGCTAAGATCTTCCCAAAGCTAGAAGAGAATAGAAGGCAGGGATTCCTTTTTCTACACCAGGACCTTTCTATACCCAGGCACAGAGGTTAATGTTTATTAACCAAAAAACAAGCTTTGATGAATACCAAAGGCACCAAATAGGGAAAACAATGTATAATTGTCAATTTTGTATAAACAGAGAGATAATAGCTTTTGGATTTTGTATTAGTCTTTATAATATTCACAGCATGTACAGGATAAAATTGCATCTGATTCTAATGATGTTCCTGAGATGGTGACAGGGCAAGTTATTATTTTTATTTTACAATTTAGTGAAATTACCCTGATCAACCAACTGTCAATGATATGACCCAAGTCTTTGGCTCCTAGTCTATTTTTCCTTAGAGATTATTGACATCAAACTATGGACAAGATTCACTCTAAGACCATTCTAACCTAAGATGACTATGTTACCTCTGTTATTTAAGACTCCTACCTTACCCTGAATGCAAGTAAGATATTAAGACCGCAACTCTGGTTATAAACTTTAGTCTCACTTTTCCCCTGAGAAACCCCAGGCTGTCCCTATAGTCAATGTCAGATGAAATGAACAAAATGCCAATGAGCCCACTAACAGTGTCTCATTGAATAATGCTTCATTCCTCTACCAAACAATAACAAAAACCCTAAATTCCAGAGAATGTTGGCTCTAATGAGTTCCTACAAACAGTAGACCATCTCTCCTTCCAACATATATGTGATGAAGGTGGGGAGGGCTTAGGAAATGGTGACTCAGGCATTTCAACCAAAGTAATAGACCTCAGAGCAGTCATACAATATGTCACTTGTTTACAATTTATTACTAAATCTCAGTACCTTCTTGAAGAAAGCAAGTTACATTTTGTGATTTATAGAATCATTTACATAAGACAAGAGGGAAGGATTTTAAGCTTGCAAGGGAAGCTCTCCTCATTCCTCCAGTAATTACTTCTGTATCTCTGTCACAGTGTTTTATATACTCATTCATCAAACATTTAATAAATAAAAATTGTGTACCATGATGGCTTCTTGAATGCAAAATGATTAAGATATAATATTTGCCCTCAAGGAATTAAGTCTTGGGTGTGGCGGGGGGTGGGGGGACGGTGACGTGAAAGGAAATGTAGGTTACCATTATCAGAGTTAGTGGGTTATAATGGAATCTCTCTCCCTCAGTTCTGACATTGACCAGTTGTGTGACATTTTGGAAAAATTTCTGCACTTTGATTCTTTATTCTTTGAAATGTCGATAATATGAATTAGGAGAGTAAGCATTTTCAAGTATTATTTGCTAAACACTGCTCTAAATGTTTTAAATAAATTATGACATTTAATCCCTTCAACAGTCCTAATAAAAAGATACTATATTATTATTCTGATTTTATAGATGAGGAAACTAAGCGATTAAATAACTTGTTCATAGTCATGTAGCTAACAAATGGTAGGTCCAGGTTGTGAAGACAAGGAGTCAGAGTCCAGAGCGTGTGAACTGGAGAAGTACACGTCAGCATGAGAACCATAAGAGCTGTAAGGCAAAGGATTCTAAGGCTGAAACCTTCCACTGCCTTTAGAATAAAGACACATTCCTTTAGGGAAGGCCCCTTCCAGTTGCCACTCCAGATACAGCATTGTCTCTTCTCAGCTTGACCCAGTGCCCTGGGAGTTAACACACGTGGACTCCATTCTTGGACTCTTTTGCCTTTGACTGCAGTGGGGTTCAGCCACGAGGAGGCTGATGCAAGAAGTTTGAGGGAGGAGGAAGTAAGTTATTTACTCCTCTGGAGGGATCTCTTTCTGGGGGGTTATTTTCTTCTTTCCTAAGGTGTCCTTTCAGAGGACATCTTTACTCAACCCTCTCTATTCCTGGGTTTCTGTAAGGTCACGGCTTCCTGCCCTTGCTTCTTTGCTTTAAGGGCTGGTAACGAGGCTCCCCTGGCATTAGGATCTGGGTACGGCACTATCCCAAATAATTTCACCACACCTTGCCATCATCTTCATAATTATCTTCCCAAAATTGTTTTCTTATTTGTCTTCTCAAAATGTCCTAATTATCCTAATCTGAGTGTCTCATCTGTTGCCTCCTGAAATGCAAACACACTGGGCTCATAAGGTACTACATGATCAGCACCCCTGGCCCCAACTTACCCTTAATAGTGTAATTTTTCTACCTCAATTTTCAGTGTTTATATGACTGGACTTGTTGAAATCATCAAACTTGCATGTGCCTTCTTTTTGCATGGACTTTGCGTATCCTTTTCCTTCAGTTGAAATGCCCATTCTCAGCATACCCTTTCCTCTCCACAGACACAAACTCACACTCACACATACTTATACAAACCTACCTGATAGGTATAACAAGTTCCAATTATTTTTGACTAATTTAATGGAAGCAGGAACCAACGAAAGACTGTGTTCTTCAAATTTTTATCAAATAATTTTGATCCTTTAGAGTTGAGCGCCTCATTATATTTTGCAAAGCAATTTATAATAGCATGTTTTATTTTCAACCACACTTATTCTGTGATGGTGGAGAAAATGAGCTCTGGGTAACTTAAGTGATTTGTCTAATTTGCTACAAGCAGTATGTGACAGAGCCATGATTTAATCTCAGGTTGGTGGGTATCCACTTCCCATTGTTACTCCCTCTCCTGGGCTCTTGCTAGCAAGCCAGGCCAACGTGGTCACCTCCTTAGCGAAAGTTTCTCCGAGGTCCTAAAAATAAAAGGAACTTTAATAAAAACTTTTAGCGATGTGCTAGAAACTATTCTTTTCCAGAGATTTTTTTTTTTTCTATTTTGTTGCCAGTATGTTCTTCCCACCCACCAGTTTTAGGAAACCACACAAAACAACACTTTCTGTGGTGAACACAATTGCAACTTTGCAAGTGCTTCCTTTTTGAACAGATGAAGGAACAATGCCTGTCTTCAGAGGCACTGCGCTGCAGAGTGCCACAATACTGAGAAACGTTAGCGGAGATAATTCAGCTCCTGGGGAAGTTTAATTTGAAACTATTGGAGTTGTGAACGTGGACACACAGCGTTTTCCCTCTGATTTGTGGAGGAGAGAGAACCGAAAGGACCTTTAGCAAGAAGCTGGAAGAGGCATCTTGGTAGGCAGCAGAGCTGTTCCTCGCTTGCTCTCCAACTTCGTCGTGCCAACTCCAGTGGCAGTTATTTCCTATTGAGAACACATTCCGCTTGTTCAGTGTGTGTTTGTGAAGAGAGAGATTTTCAGACACTCAGATATAATGGGGCATTCACACATTCAAAACCCAGCTAAATTTGCCCCCAGGGCCAACGGGGATGATGCCAGCAGCACATGCTTGCCTGGGAATAGTCACAGAAATACAGCCTCTGTTGCCTTAGAGTGAGTTTGGGCAACTAGCCCAGTATCCAGTGCTGTGGGTTCATTCCAGTTTCTGCTATGACATTTAATCCCTTCAATAGTCCTAATCAAAAGATACTATTATTATTCCCAGGCAGGATGATACAGGCAGCCTCCTCTCTAGACCATCGTTTTGGTTACCTCACTTCAGACAACTAGATTCAGATTTCATTTCCAGGAAGGTCCTTCCTCATTCTGGTCCTCACTGTCATTGTCTACTTTCTTCAATGCCAGTGGTCCTCGGAATTCTATCAGTATTACAAATACAGGCTTGTCAGACCCTGCTTAAAGGATTCCTTGTTGCTCATCAGATAGAGGCCACATCGCTTAACCTCTAAATGACCTGACCTCTAACCAGCCCTTTAGTTTCATGGTCAATCTCTACTTTAGTCTTCCCTTGGTTATTGTTACACAGAATCTCTCACTGGGGCCTTGACCATAATCACCTATCTGATTGTGTCTTTGCACATGACTTCCTTGCCATTTTCTTTCCTTGGTCTACTCACTGATCCTTCCAGATAAGTAAGCATCTTCTACTTGGGGAAGCTTTCTCCGGTATCTACTCTCTCCCTTTGCTGAACATGTTGACAGGCAATCGTATCCAGTTAGGTTACTTCCTTCATGTTGATCTACTTCTGTTAAAAGATTATGGCTTGAAGGATATTGCAGGGAGGTTGTTTAAAGGCAGAGAGAATGTTCAAATCCCATACTGGAAAAATGTTCTTCTCCAAAGAGTCCTGTAGAACTTATACACAAAGAATTAAAGTACCCTGCTTTATTAGATGGGTCACAGTCCATAGCAAAGCTTCAGACCTAAAAGTCCTCCTTTTTCCTCAGCTTGAATCAAAACCTCAGGATTGTGTCTATCACTTACCAGAGGCCTCGTGGTACAGAAATTTGAATAGCAACACTCTCATCCAGATGTGGAGGGAAATAATAAGCAGGGATAAAAAAAATGAGAGTTGGGGATGGTCATGTTGGTTGGCTCAGCCAACTTGTACACCCTCATGTGGTAGAAAAGAGAAGAGGATTCTACATGTGTGCATGGCCTTTACATCCAAATGACACTGCTCATTTATTTATCCACCATATACTTATATATATCCAAATGCCAGACATTGATCTAAGTATTTTTAAATATTAATTTAAGAGGGCTGCCTGGGTGGCTCAGTCAGTTAAGTGTCTGACTTCGGCTCAGGTCATGATCTGATGGTCCCTGAGTTCAAGCCCCACATCAGGCTGTGTGCTGATGGCTCGGTAACTGGAGCCTGCTTCAGATTCTGTGTCTCCCTCTCTCTCTGTCCCTCCTCCACTCACATTCTGTTTTTCTCTCTCTTTCTCTCTCTCTCTCAAAAATAAGTAAATATTAAAAATTAGATATTTATCAGCATAATAGCAGTATGAGGTAGGTTTATAATATTTTATAGATGAGGAAATTGAGTCACATTACATAATTTCCCCAGAATCAGACAGATACCAGGTGGCAGAACTGGGAGTCAACCCTAGACAAGACTACCTTTTTAATGACTAAACTGAGACCACTCAGATTATCCACTGGTTTCCCCTTGAGAGACTCAGAAATGAGGTACACAGAGAGATGCCGAATTATTCCTTGAATCTCCTCCAGCAAGAATAAGTGAGAGAGAGAAACATCATTAATCCTCAAACACTTCAATCTGTATAGCATGTCATTCAGTAGTTAACTTTACTGTAAGATCACCAGTTTCATGAGTTTTCTCTTAACAATGCCAAAGACTGGTCACCACTAACTAAATACCATCTCCTTTAATGAGACTCCAGTCCTGTATGCAGCTGGTAATTCTTAAACTTAGCTTTAAGAAAAAGTACAGATGCTGGAAAACTGTAAGAACTCATATCTTAGATGGGGCGCCTGGGTGGCGCAGTCGGTTAAGCGTCCGACTTCAGCCAGGTCACGATCTCGCGGTCCGTGAGTTCGAGCCCCGCGTCAGGCTCTGGGCTGATGGCTCGGAGCCTGGAGCCTGTTTCCGATTCTGTGTCTCCCTCTCTCTCTGCCCCTCCCCCGTTCATGCTCTGTCTCTCTCTGTCCCAAAAATAAATAAAAAAAAAAAATGTTGAAAAAAAAAAAATTAAAAAAAAAAAAAAAAAAAAGAACTCATATCTTAGAGAATTTGTATAACCTTTCTTGCACAATAAAGAGATTAACCTGAAGGTAGATCAATTTCTGTATTGTCACAATTTGATCACATGGGGGATCGTCACCTAAGGAAGCGGCTTTTAAAATAAGGTAATCATACATCCAGTTTTATACCTGTTATCCCTGGACAACTGTTAATAGTGCCTCTTTCACCCATGGATTGGATGATAAATTATATGGCCACTTCGTCTAAAGGAACATCTCATGTCAGAGACTTCACTCTCCACTGTGGTGGATGATAACAATATACAGATAAAATACAGTCCCTGCCCTCAAGGATTTCACAGGTTGAATTTCACTCCACTTTGAAGGAGATGAATAAAAATAAAATTACAGTACAGTGCAGTAAATGCCAGGATAGAGATGTTGGGACAAAGTGACTGTACAGTACAGGAGAGGTACTAAATGTGGAATGAAGTGTGAGGGCTTAGGTACTGCTTCTCAGAGAAAACACTTCAGCTGAATATTAAAGGAATATTTAATAGATATTAATATATTAATAGATATTAATATTTAATAGATATTAATATATTAATATCTATTAATATTTAATAGATATTAATATTTGAGGATCTAGTGAAAGGTAAGCATTCATAATAGAAGAACAACAAATGAACTTTTGTGGGATATGTCAGAGAGGTAATAATATATAGTGGTCAAGAAACACAGGATTTGGGATCAAAGTGTCAGATTTTGAACACCAACTCTCTGAAATGCTAGCTGTGTGTTATTAGGAAGTTACTGAACCTCTCTGAGTCTTGGTTTCTTCATGGAGAAAATGGAGAAAAATGATATCTAACTTATAGGGTAATGTGAGACTTCCATAAGTTAATGTATATAGAAAACTTTAAAAAGTGGGTGACACGTAGTAAGTGCTAAAAAGATTGGTTATTGGTTTAATAAGACTGAAACATGCCAACTGTATACATATGAATATCCTAAGTGTGGAGAGGAGGGTAGTTTCTTGTGTGACACAGCCAAGGAGTAAGCACCTGAACCTGACGGAAATAGTTGTTATTGAAGGGGAATGACACACACAAGAGTGATACAGTCAGATTGGATTTTTAGAAGAGTATTCTTGCAAGTGTGTAGAGGAGATACATTGGAGATGAGATGAGCAGGAGGCAGAGGGAAAAGCTATATCAGTAGGTGGTAAATGGGAGCATCACCTAACCCCATGTCAAAATTTTCACCATACTTGTGGGAAATCCTTGCCACAAAAGCTAATTAGCCAAATTAGGGTTGTGGAGATGAAATTTGAGCCTTCAACACAGTAACACTTTTAGCATCTATTTTTATAAAGGTTACATTTAGGGGTGCCTGAAATGTTACAGTGAGAAGGTACCTAAAGAAATGATCCAGCATAGTGGTTCTCTTCCCTGGCTACAATTAAGACCCTCTGGGAAGATTCTACAAAATACCAATCCTCAGGTCCCACACTTGGTCACTTAAGTAAGGGTCTCTGGGAGTGGAGCTCAAGCATTGATGGGTCTTCAAAGCCCCCCAGGTTATTCTCATGTGAAGCCAGGAGCCAGGACAAAGAACCACTGCTGACCTCATCCAACCCCCACTCTGGACACGGGTGGAAAATGAACCCCATGAATTCTTATTCTTTCAGGATGCGGGTGATAATTGTGTTACCTGTCTTACCTATAATATATAAACATACTTTCTTATGTACTTACAACAACATTGGAACCTCTCGAGCATTTGATACAAAGTCTTATTTTATAGTAAGTTTATGTTGATGCTTAGAAATGGGGACAGGGAACAAGGCATGAAAAGAAAATCACTAAAACCAGAAAACAAAGAGAGGAATAGCTTCATGCACACAAAAGGAAATAAGACCACATATACATTCCAGCAACCCAGGGTAGACAAGGCTTACTAAGTTATATGTAATTGGTTTCCTTCTGTGGTTGTTGGGAAAGGGTAGTTATGATAGAACAGAAAAAGCATAGTGATCAGGAAAAAAAAAATCCCATGAAAGCAAAGCGCTATGTCAGTCTTCTTCACTTTTGCATCCCCAGCATCAAGGACATCATTTTGCAAATTGACCAGTTCCATGCCTTAAAGACTAAATAAATGGAAGAAGGGAAGGAATGGAAGGAAAACAAAAGGGTCAGGGAGAGTTGCTCCTTCGCTTTTTCTCTTAGGTCCATTAAGTCTTTCAGAATAGGCCCAGGGATGAGAAAATAATTTTCAAAATGTCCAGTTCCATTTAAATATTGGGCTTCTTTTTCTGCCGAAGCAGCTTTGAATGTCTTTGGGAGAGGAATATGCAATGGTCCCACCCTAGGTCTGATGCTGTATGTAGAAAAGACATTATTGACATTGTTAGACACTGGGGGTTGACAGTTCAACATATGAGTTTCTGGGGAACATAATTCAGCCAATAACACCTTACTAGTGAGCCTTAAATTCAATGAATCACATGGTTTTGACCCTATGAAATTATCCAAAAACACATTTTAAGTTACCCTCCATTACACATCACCTCCCCATAAAATCACGTAAATACCAGAATAGTTAAAAGTGACTGAATTTCCTTTTGAAATCATAACACAATATCTGGGTCTCTAGGAAATAGACACCAAAAATAAGAAAAAATGCACATAGGGGCTTTACTAGAGAGGATCTTGGTAACAGCAACTGTGAAGAATAAAGCAAAGCAGGACTGAACAGGAAGAGAAGTTGGACCGTGAGGCAGTTGCAACTGCAGAAAGATAACTTTCTGTGATCCTTTAGGACTCTTGAGCTACGTAAACTTTCAGGACTCCCCTTTTGCAGTGAATCCTCTCTCTTCATACAACTACATCATACAACTGCAACTGTGGATGGGGTGTACCTTGGACAAAACAGCTTTCCTGTATCTGCCACAGTCTATTTTTTGTACTATTTGGATCTAGTTGCTTCATATACTGAGTTTACTTTCCTAGAAATATCTGCTGCAAGATTTTGACTGGTCTTTTTTCCAAGGGAAATATACAAAAGGAAGGTGGGTAGGAAAAGCCATAGCTGATCTTGAGTCCTTCACTGATACTATTGTTATTCTCTCCTTCCTCTGCTACCAATTTTAGATTTGTATATTAACATTGTAGACTTCCCTTACTTCAGCACGCATCCTCAGCTATGCTTGTCTTATTGGGTTACCTGCTGATTGTGATCCAGAACTTCATCCCATAGGGGTCTGAGCTCCTGGTCACTGTGTCCTTTATAGTCCATGGCTACTGTACTCATTAATTTTCTATCAAGATGAGACAAGGACATATCAAAAGATATTCCTGTGATTCGCCCAAGTGAAAACCCTATTCTTCCCTATCACTGTGGCCATTGTGTGTTGGTAGCTCTTCCTTCCTTATGATTTGGTCAATTATTTATGCCAGGATGGTGGTTCCTTTCCTTGATTTCTGCTTTCTTCACCCAAGAAATCTAAAATGACTGAGTGGCAGCTAAAGCTAACAATTTATTGAGATGCTTTCTGTGTCACCTCCTGAAATCATCTCTTTTTGGGAACCAGGACCTCTAGAACCACAGAACCTAGGTGTGTCCACGTGAGACACATAGAGTGATGATACCTGGGACCACTCATAGTTCCACTCTTGGTTGCTAAGCCAGTATTCTCTACCTATGAAAGACACAGCACCACTTCATTGATTAAAGCTATCTGCTGAATCTTAGAGAATGTCATCCCATCTTTGCAGGGCATTGTACCCAAGCTAAAACCTCAGCTATGCCTTTCAAGATGCTTTGCCATTACTATGTAAGGCAGACAGCTTCTGGGGGGTGCAATATGATAGGACCAGTGAATCCCATGGATATGTGACTACTGCCACACGTCTTTGGCTGATCAGTGAGTCCCTTGGTCTAGCGCAACATTATGCAAGATCCCATATTGGTGGATCAAAGACTCTGTGAGCCACATATAGAGGTGCCAGCTGAGGCCCTGTGTGCAGGAAAGGTAAATCCATACTTGCATGTGTTGATATCCATGAAATTATTTCCCCTTTAAGGCTGAAGAACAGCAACAAAGACAACATGTCCCAAGTTGTTGGTTGGTTTCCTTGAGTGATAATGCCATATTGGGGATTTGACCTTGCTCTCTGTTGCTTATAGGTTAAAACTTTGACAGTGCCAGTAGCTAGACCAATCTTGGAGAATAAAAGCCCAAGCTGTAAAACCCATGCATAACCAATAGTTACTGTCTTTTTGAGCTCATTGTGCCAGCAATGGAATGGCCAGTGACAGAGAATGGCTGTATCAAGAGGTTGTTTGGTGGCCCTTCTGTGGTGATGCTTTCTGATGAACTTTAACATGCAATATACAATGCTCTTTACACTTTGGCCACTTCTATAGGTTCATACATATATCATCAGGCAACTTTTCTTCTCACATGGAGTGAATATCCACCAAAGCTCTGTCCATTGGGAGGATCTTCTCTCACCATAATTTAAAAAAAAATTAACTTTTTTTTTTTGAGAGAGAAAGAGAATGGGGGGAGGGTCAGAGAGAGAGGGAGACATAGAATCCTAAGCCGGCTTCAGGCTCTGAGCTGTCAGCATGGAGCCCAACGTGGGGCTTGAACTCACAGACCACAAGATCATGACCTGAGCCAAAGTTGGACACTTAACCAACTGAGCCACCAGGTACTCCTCAACATTATTTTTCAGGGCTACCCTGAGAACATCTGTGATGTAGCAACAGCCCATTTTTTGTCTTAGATGTTTTTTTCTCTTCTATCATTGGGTCATAAGAGACTCCCCATGCAGCCATAGGTGTTAGTCCTGGGATAATTACTGATTTAATAGTGATAACATGGGATATGGAGTATCTATTTATGAGGCATAGTAGCTTTTGTTGGACTGGCTTATTCTCAATCCAAAATATACCACTTTTTCATTGCACAGTGGAATGCTACTTCACCCTCCAGAAGTAAGGGGGTCAGACTTTGTATACCTCCATATCCACCAATCATTGGCAGACTACTCCCATGGATGGTTAGTGCCTGGAGTAGGGCAGGTTCCTAGCTCCTTTGGCTGTAGTAGCTTCCTGGATAGGAGCTCAGATGTGCTTTGTCAGTAGTCAACACTCCTGGCAGCTGATAGAATAAATACCCTTGAACTGAAGAGAAATCTTCATGATCCCTCACAGGAACCATTGCACATATTTTAAAGGATAATACTGAACGAGATAAGGCCTAGGAAGTGAGGGAAGTTTGGTAACACTGACCTTGTTTGGGATCTGATTACACAATAAGTTTTTTATTTGTATATGTAAAAAAAATGCTTTAATGAAAATTTAGGGCCAGAAATTCTCTATCCACATGTCTAAGTGTCCCTCACAAGTAGCTTGTTGAATACAAATAATTGACTATCTTAAACTATATAAAATGTCATACCAGAATATTTTAGACATCATAATTAAGGAAGGCCCTTAGAGAATAGCTAATGCAACTCTTTCATTTGTCCAAATGGGAAACTAGCACATAGGTGGAGTGATTTATCTATTTGTTACCACTCCTCAGTTTTCTGCATCTATAAACTAGAAATAACAATAGTTGCTACTCATAGATTATAACCACTTCTAGAACATGGAGGCTCAGAAGGACCCAAGACCATACAACTAAAAGTGAATAGAGAGGGCATCTGATCTTAAGAAATATGGTTAGAAGTCCTTCAATTTATTCAATCCATTATATATCTGTAATTTCTACTTCTAAAAACCTTATAGTTCAACAGAAGAGACTTTATTCATTCACTCAGGAAATGTTTATTGATGCTTCCTCTGTAACTGGCACCCTGCCAACCTGCAGAAATTCAACAGTTAAGAGTACTTGCTTTCACAGTTCCTGCAGTCTAATTGGATGGATTCACATTTATCAAATAATCATAAAGTAAATAAAAACTTAACAGTTGTAATAAGTGCTCTGAAATAGAGAAATGTGGTTCCATGAATGTGCATAAAAGTGGAATTGACCTAATCATGGATGTCATGGAAGATTTTGCTAAGGTTATGTCTACTGCATGGAGATACAAAGCATTAATAGCATTAACTAGACAAAGAAAATAAAAAGGAGTATTCAAGGCAGAAGGAAAAATACATGCTGAGAATTTTTGCCAGAATAAGACATGGCACATATGAAGGGCTAGAAGTTTATTCTGGCTCGAGTAGAAAAAAGCAGGAGTGTGCAGTACAGTGGGACTGGTAAGCAAGGGCTGGACCATACGGGGTTATGTTCAGGTTTGTCTTTACCCTGACAGAACTCACTAGATCGTTTCATCAAGGAAGGAGATAATCAGATTTGCATCTTTAAAATTTCCCCTTATTTCCCTGTGGAGGATGGACAGGCTGGGGACAGGATTGGGTGGTGATGGAGAGTTATGGGGTAATTGCGATTGTTCTGATAAAAGATGATGATAGCACAGACTATATTCAGCCGGTGGAGTTGGAGAAAGTGAATGGATTTGAAAGGTATTCAGTCAGTACCATGGACAACACCACATGCTAGATTACATATGGGAGAGAAGATAATCATCAGGGTTTGGGTTACCATAACTGAATGGAAGGAATGCCAAGACAGATACATATAAACATTTCCAGGCAGGGACACCTGGGTGGCTCAGTCAGTTAAGTGCCTGACTTCGGCTCAGGTCATGATCTCATGGCTCATGAGTTCTAGCCCTGCATCAGACTCTGTGCTGTCACCACAGAGCCTGGAGCCTGCTTCAGATTCTGTCTCCCTCTCTCTCTGCCCCTCCCCCACTCATGCTCTGTCTCAGTCTCTCAAAAATAAATAAACGTTAAAAAAATAAACATTTTCAGGCAGAATGTGATTAAATATTTAATGTGTTTACTTAAAATCAAAGAGAATTCAATGAATTTAGAGACTTGGTCTTCAACATGGTCCTTAATTTTTGAATAGTAGATCATGTAAGAAATTGATGAAAGTTCTGAAACCTCTGTACAGGCCAAAAAAAAGTGCTTTCCCATTATCTTATGATTTTACATGTATTTTTTGAGTCATCTTCATCTACGTTAATTTCAATTCACATGTAATTTATGCAGTCTATAGGTCTGAGGCAAAACAAGCTCTACCAAATCTTTGTTCTTCTAATTTCTACCCTGCCGCTTCACTTGCACACTGCACCACACAAAGTTGAAAGATAGGGAACATGATTTCACGCAGCTGCTACAGTTATCCGTTTATCTTGTATTTTACTGTTGGTTAACAGATGAGTATCTAGTGGGCATTTGCAAAGCACTGTCCTAATTCTCACAGGGAATGACAAAACATAAAATGCTCATCTGGGAACCCACGCGAAAGTACATTAATCCTTAATGACGGAACCAAACACAAGGGTTACTCTGGCACTACCATCAGGAGAGAGCAGCTTTCCCTCAGAGAAAAACTGCCTTCTGTCAGCTCCTTTTTGAGTTGCTGGTTTCATGTGGCCTTGGGGGTGGGGGGCAGATAATATAGTTCCATCCCCAGGGATAGTCATTTGGATGCAGCTGCATTTGAAAGAGAATTGCTGACTTAGGATTTGATTACATGATGAGCATTTTATAAACATTCTATATATAGAAATTATATACACTACATGCTGTATACACATGAGACATAAATTATATGCTAAATCAGCTTTTGTGCCAATCCAGAAATAATGGAAAAGAGAATAAGTGCTTAAATTATAGCTGGCAGGCTTGGAAGGAAACAAAATTTTTAATCACATACAAAGAGATACACTATCACTTTCTCCAGAGAGTCTTTTAAAAGTATACAATCATGTGGGTAATCAGGCAGTTGAGTTTCCAACTCTAGATTTTGGCTCAGGTCAGGATCTCATGGTCATAGGATTGAGCCATGAAGTGGACTCCACACTGACTGTGGAGCCTGCTTAAGATTCTCTCTCTCTCTCTCTCTCTCTCTCTCTCTCTCTCTCTCTCTCTCTCCCTTTCTCTCTCTCTCTCTCTCTCTCTCTCTCTCTCTCTCTGCTCCTCTTCCCTGCTCACTCTCTCTCTAAAATAATTTTAAAAAATTAAACTATATATATATATATATATATATATATATATATATATATATATATATATATATATAACACCATCATCTGGACTTTAGAGAGAAGTTTGATGAAGTTCAAAGATTTTTTTCTATTTCTCTCATTCAAAGGTAGTAACTCCACGTGCATACTGAGGGGTTTGCCACTTGCAAAATATGCAAAACCCTGTGCCAATAATTTATAGACATCATCCTTTTTAATCCTTCATAGTCACACTATGAGGCAGGTACCATTATAAAACCCATTTTACTGAGGACTAAACTGAAGATCGGAAATGTCACATAAGTTTCTCAGTGGGAATTCACTGTCAAATATCAAACACCATAATCAAATCCAGGTGTGTCTGACTTGGACTGTCCAAGCACTGTCTTATTGACCATTTCATCTAAACCACACATCCCACCTAAGTGCAAATAATGATGAGTAGTTTAATATCCAGATTATCTGTCAGTCTTTTTTTTTTCAAATTATCTGTCATTCTTGTCACCACAGTAACACAGCTATCAAATATATGTGTTGAACCATTAAAAACTATAAGTCTTCTTTCAGGGGCACCTGGGTGGCTCAGTCAGGTAAGTGTCTGACTCTTGATTTTGGCTCAGTTCATGATCTCACGGTTCGTGAGTTCCAGCCCGACATAGGGCTCCTCACTGACAGTGTGGAGCCTGCTTGGAATTCTCTCTCTGCCCCTCTCCCGCACAGGTGTGCATGGGCATGTGTGTGTGCTCTCTTTGTCAAAATAAATAAATAAACATTAAAACAAAACAAAACAAAACAAATACTCTTTTAGGACCATCGTAATTGGAGGACACAGAAAATCTCACCAGGTAATACTCAAATATGAAGACCAAGTGTAATCTAAGTCATCATGTTAGAATCTTATCAATGCTTCTTTGGTAATGGGAAAGGTAGACTTACCTGGGACCTGGATAAAATCCTCAAAAACTAAAAATAAAGCCATAGTTATTTCCTAAAAATACTGACCTGGGGCCTTTTAAAGCAGTAGTATGATCACACCAAGTAGAAATATGCTCTTGTGTGAAAAGTTTCTTCTTAGTGAATCTCAGTATTTGGTCTTAAAAGCAAGTAGGACGGCTGCACTAAAGAAATAATGGAAGTCCATATTTGGAAGGTGGATGAGTTAAGTGGTCAAGCAGGGATGCAACATCTAAGATCTGTACTTTTTAAAAAGATAAACTCATTGCTACATGGTTACATAATCATTTCTAGAGGTTGTTAAATTGCAGTCAGACAAGTCTTTTTGCTTCCTTTCTGAAAATATATTTGATAAAGAATAAGAGGCATACAAGTTCTTTGCTATTTCTTTCTCCTTGTCAGGTGCCACATCTACATGGCTACAAATATTCCCTCCCAGCTATTCTATAACCTTTGATCCAGACATATAACCCTGAAATTAGTCATTAAACTGGCTCAAGGCCAAGGCTTATGTGGTTAAATTTAGAGTTCATTTAAGAGCACGTACTTAATCAGGAAGCTTAAAAACATTTCCATTTGACAATCCCATGTTTCTAAAAAAAAAAAAAAAATGTGTGATAGATGTGTTTTAGCATTCTAGCACATTCATATACAGGAGTAATAGTTCATCTGCCCCTAAATCAAATGTAATCAACAGCCTAAGATGGTTCCATAGCCATAAACACTCATATTTGTATAATATAAATACCCATAACCTTGCTTTCTAGAAGACCAAGTAAGTGCATTCCTGAATAATCTTCAGCTGTATGATCATGATGTTCTTCTGATTTTTCAGTCATGCACTTAAGGGCACTTAGGGCCCCTAAACAGTCAAGGTTCTGTTTAAAGCTTGTTTAGGCTCATTATCCTGGTCCCATCAAAAAAAGTTAGATGCTCTAAAAAGTGTGCAACTGGAAATGAAATTATTCCCAGTGTTCTTTCCACCCTGATGTCCTTTGGCAGTCTTCGTTTAAAATCCCACCACTTCACTTAAACTGTGTCCCATCCTTGCACTTAACTATACTATGCTTTTTTGTGCCATTCATTGTATGTGCCTGTAATGGTCTTCTCTCCTACTACACAAATCCATAGGAGACTCTTTCTGTGCTAATACACTACATAAATATGGCGGACTAAATGTCTTTAATAGGACCAATTCACTTCAAAAAAATCCAATACCCAGGAATTTGATTCACCAAGCTGATATATCAGAAAGAAAGAGATTATTAATAAAACCCAAAATACCCAAGTCACTTTGTGAAGGAAGAAGCTGTCTGATTGTTCTACATATCCCTTTGTCCAATTACTCTGGTAATAGAAGTTAACATAGCCACTATTTATTGAGTTCTGTGAAATAGGTACTGTTATCCCCAACTTGAAGATAAAGAACCAAGGGTCAGAGAATTTGGGTGATTTGTTTACATCAAGAAGAACTAGGATTAAACCCATGTCTGTTTTATTCACAGAGTGTTCTTTTTTTTTTAATATATGAAATTTATTGTCAAATTGGTTTCCATACAACACCCAGTGCTCATCCCAAAAGGTGCTCTCCTCAATACCCATCACCCACCCTCCCCTCCCTCCCACTCCCCATCAACCCTCAGTGTGTTCTCAGTTTTTAACAGTCTCTTATGCTTTGGCTCTCTCCCACTCTAACCTCTTTTTTTTTTTTTCCTTCCCCTCCCCCATGGGTTTCTGTTAAGTTTCTCAGGATCCACATAAGAGTGAAACCATATGGTATCTGTCTTTCTCTGTATGGCTTATTTCACTTAGCATCACACTCTCCAGTTCCATCCACGTTGCTACAAAAGACCATATTTCATTCTTTCTCATTGCCACGTAGTATTCCATTGTGTATATAAACCACAATTTCTTTATCCATTCATCAGTTGATGGACATTTAGGTTCTTTCCATAATTTGGCTATTGTTGAACATGCTGCTATAAACATTGGGGTACAAGTGCCCCTATGCATCAGTACTCCTGTATCCCTTGGGTAAATTCATAGCAGTGCTATTTCTGGGTCATAGGGTAGGTCTATTTTTAATTTTCTGGGGAACCTCCACACTGCTTTCCAGAGCGGCTGCACCAATTTGCATTCCCACCAACAGTGCAAGAGGATTTGTTCATTTTGGCCACTCTGACTGGCGTGAGGTGGTATCTGAGTGTGGTTTTGATTTGTATTTCCCTGATAAGGAGCGACGTTGAACATCTTTTCATGTGCCTGTTGGCCATCCGGATGTCTTCTTTAGAGAAGTGTCTATTCATGTTTTCTGCCCATTTCTTCACTGGGTTATTTGTTTTTTGGGTGTGGAGTTTGGTGAGCTCTTTATAGATTTTGGATACTAGCCCTTTGTCCGATATGTCATTTGCAAATATCTTTTCCCATTCCATTGGTTGCCTTTTAGTTTTGTTGGTTGTTTCCTTTGTTGTGCAGAAGCTTTTTATCTTCATAAGGTCCCAGTAATTCATTTTTGTTTTTAATTCCCTTGCCTTTGGGGATGTGTCGAGGAAGAGTTTGCTACGGCTGAGGTCAGAGAGGTCTTTTCCTGCTTTCTCCTCTAGGGTTTTGATGGTTTCCTGTCTCACATTCAGGTCCTTTATCCATTTTGAGTTTATTTTTGTGAATGGTGTGAGTAGTGGTCTAGTTTCAACCTTCTGCATGTTGCTGTCCAGTTCTCCCAGCACCATTTGTTAAAGAGACTGTCTTTTTTCCATTGGATGTTCTTTCCTGCTTTGTCAAAGATGAGTTGGCCATACATTTGTGGGTCTAGTTCTGGGGTTTCTATTCTATTCCATTGGTCTATGTGTCTGTTTTTGTGCCAATACCATGCTGTCTTGATGATGACAGCTTTGTAGTAGAGGCTAAAGTCTGGGATTGTGATGCCTCATGCTTTGGCCTTCTTCTTCAAAATTTGGCTATTCGGGGCCTTTTGTGGTTCCATATGAATTTTAGGATTGCTTGTTCTAGTTTCGAGAAGAATGCTGGTGCAATTTTGATTGGGATTGCATTGAATGTGTAGATAGCTTTGGGTAGTATTGACATTTTGACAATATTTATTCTTCCAATCCATGAGCAGGGAATGTCTTTCCATTTCTTTATATCTTCTTCAATTTCCTTCATAAGCTTTCTATAGTTTTCAGCATACAGATCTTTTACATCTTTGGTTAGATTTATTTCTAGGTATTTTATGCTTCTTGGTGCAATTGTGAATGGGATCAGTTTCTTCATTTGTCTTTCTGTTGCTTCATTGTTAGTGTATAAGAATGCAACTGATTTCTGTACATTGATTTTGTATCCTGCAACTTTGCTGAATTCATGTATCAGTTCTAGCAGACTTTTGGTGGAGTCTATCGGATTTTCCATGTATAATATCATGTCATCTGCAAAAAGCGAAAGCTTGACTTCATCTTTGCCAATTTTGATGCCTTTGATTTCCTTTTGTTGTCTGATTGCTGATGCTAGAACTTCCAGCACTATGTTAAACAACAGCGGTGAGAGTGGGCATCCCAGTCGTGTTCCTGATCTCAGGGAAAAAGCTCTCAGTTTTTCCCCATTGAGGATGATGTTAGCTGTGGGCTCTTCATAAATGGCTTTTATGATCTTTAAGTATGTTCCTTCTATCCCGACTTTCTCAAGGGTTTTTATTAAGAAAGGGTGCTGGATTTTGTCAAAGGCCTTTTCTGCATCGATTGACAGGATCATATGGTTCTTATCTTTTTTTCTGTTAATGTGATGTATCACGTTGATTGATTTGCGAATGTTGAACCAGCCCTGCATCCCAGGAATGAATCCCACTTGATCATGGTGAATAATTCTTTTTATATGCCATTGAATTCGATTTGCTAGTATCTTATTGAGAATTTTTGCATCCATATTCATCAGGGATATTGGCCTGTAGTTCTCTTTCTTTACTGGGTCTCTGTCTGGTTTAGGAATCAAAGTAATACTGGCTTCATAGAATGAGTCTGGAAGTTTTCCTTCCCTTTCTATTTCTTGGAATAGCTTGAGAAGAATAGGTATTATCTCTGCTTTAAACGTCTGGTAGAACTCCCCTGGGAAGCCATCTGGTCCTGGACTCTTATTTGTTGGGAGATTTTTGATAACCGATTCAATTTCTTCGCTGGTTATGGGTCTGTTCAAGCTTTCTCTTTCCTCCTGATTGAGTTTTGGAAGAGTGTGGGTGTTTAGGAATTTGTCCATTTCTTCCAGGTTGTCCAATTTGTTGGCATATAATTTTTCATAGTATTCCCTGATAATTGCTTGTATCTCTGAGGGATTGGTTGTAATCATTCCATTTTCATTCATGATTTTATCTATTTGGGTCATCTCCCTTTTCTTTTTGAGAAGCCTGGCTAGAGGTTTGTCAATTTTGTTTATTTTTTCAAAAAACCAACTCTTGGTTTCGTTGATCTGCTCTACCATTTTTTTAGATTCTATATTGTTTATTTCTGCTCTGATCTTTATTATTTCTCTTCTTCTGCTGGGTTTAGGCTGCCTTTGCTGTTCTGCTTCTATTTCCTTTAAGTGTGCTGTTAGATTTTGTAGTTGGGATTTTTCTTGTTTCTTGAGATAGGCCTGGATTGCAATGTATTTTCCTCTCAGGACTGCCTTCACTGCGTCCCAAAGCGTTTGGATTGTTGTATTTTCATTTTCGTTTGTTTCCATATATTTTTTAATTTCTTCTCTAATTGCCTGGTTGACCCACTCATTCGTTAGTAGGGTGTTCTTTAACCTCCATGCTTTTGGAGGTTTTCCAGACTTTTTCCTGTGGTTGATTTCAAGCTTCATAGCATTGTGGTCTGAAAGTATGCATGGTATAATTTCAATTCTTGTAAACTTATGAAGGGCTGTTTTGTGACCCAGTATATGATCTATCTTGGAGAATGTTCCATGTGCACTCGAGAAGAAAGTATATTCTGTTGCTTTGGGATGCAGAGTTCTAAATATATCTGTCAAGTCCATCTGATCCAATGTATCATTCAGGGCTCTTGTTTCTTTATTGACCATGTGTCTAGATGATCTATCCATTTCTGTAAGTGGGGTTTAAGTCCCCTGCAATTACCACATTCTTATCAATAATGTTGCTTATGTTTATGAGTAATTGTTTTATATATCTGGGGGCTCCGGTATTCGGCGCATAGACATTTATAATTGTTAGCTCTTCCTGATGGATAGACCCTGTAATTATTATATAATGCCCTTCTTCATCTCTTGTTACAGCCTTTAATTTAAAGTCTAGTTTGTCTGATATAAGTATGGCTACTCCAGCTTTCTTTTGGCTTCCAGTAGCATGATAAATAGTTCTCCATCCCCTCACTCTCAATCTAAAGGTGTCCTCAGATCTAAAATGAGTCTCTTGTAGACAGCAAATAGATGGATCTTGTTTTTTTATCCATTCTGATACCCTATGTCTTTTGGTTGGCGCATTTAATCCATTTACATTCAGTATTATTATAGAAAGATATGGGTTTAGAGTCATTGTGATGTCTGTATGTTTTATGCTTGTAGTGATGTCTCTGGTACTTTCTCTCACAGGATCCCCCTTAGGATCTCTTGTAGGGCTGGTTTCGTGGTGACAAATTCCTTCAGTTTTTGTTTGTTTGGGAAGACCTTTATCTCTCCTTCTATTCTAAATGACAGACTTGCTGGATAAAGGATTCTCGGCTGCATATTTTTTCTGTTTAGCACACTGAAGATCTCGTGCCAATCCTTTCTGGCCTGCCAAGTTTCAAAAGAGAGATCAGTCACGAGTCTTATAGGTCTCCCTTATATGTGAGGGCACGTTTATCCCTTGCTGCTTTCAGAATTTTCTCTTTATCCTTGTATTTTGCCAGTTTCACTATGATATGTCGTGCAGAAGATCGATTCAAGTTACGTCTGAAGGGAGTGCTCTGTGCCTCTTGGATTTCAGTGCCTTTTTCCTTCCCCAGTTCAGGGAAGTTTTCAGCTATAATTTCTTCAAGTACCCCTTCAGCACCTTTCCCTCTCTCTTCCTCCTCTGGGATACCAATTATGCATATATTATTTCTTTTTAGTGTATCACTTAGTTCTCTAATTTTCCCCTCATACTCCTGGATTTTTTTATCTCTCTTTCTCTCAGCTTCATCTTTTTCCATAACTTTATCTTCTAGTTCACCTATTCTCTCCTCTGCGTCTTCAATCCGAGCCGTCGTTGTTTCCATTTTGTTTTGCATTTCGTTTAAAGCGCTTTTCAGCTCCTCGTGACTGTTCCTTAGTCCCTCGATCTTTGTGGCAAGAGATTCTCTGCTGTCCTGTATACTGTTTTCAAGCCCAGCGATTAATTTTATGACTATTATTCTAAATTCACTTTCTGTTATATTATTTAAATCCTTTTTGATCAGTTCATTAGCTGTTGTTATTTCCTGGAGATTCTTCTGAGGGGAATTCTTCTGTTTGGTCATTTTGGATAGTCCCTGGAGTGGTGAGGATTGCAGGGCACTTCCCCTGTGCTGTGGTGTATAACTGGAGTTGGTGGGCGGGGCCGCAGTCAGACCTGATGTCTGCCCCCAGCCCACCGCTGGGGCCACAGTCAGACTGGTGTGTGACTTCTCTTCCCCTCTCCTAGGGGCGGGGATTCACTGTGGGGTGGTGTGGCCTGTCTGGGCTACTTGCACACTGCCAGGCTTGTGGTGCTGGGCATCTGGCGTATTAGCTGGGGTGGGTAGGCAAGGTGCACGGGGGCAGGAGGGGCAGGCTTATCTCGCTTCTCCTTAGGTGATCCACTTCAGGAGGGGCCCTGTGGCAGCGGGAGGGAGTCAGATCCGCTGGCGGAGTTTTGGCTCCGCAGAAGCACAGAGTTGGGTGTTTGTGCGGAGCGAGCAAGTTCCCTGGCAGGAACTGGTTCCCTTTGGGATTTTGGCTGGGGGATGGGCGGGGGAGATGGCGCTGGCGAGCGCCTTTGTTCCTGACCTCTGTCGTCCGGGGGCTCAGCAGCTCTCCCTCCCTTTGTCCTCCAGCCTTCCCGCTTTTTGAGCAGAGCTGTTAACTTATGACCTCCCAGACGCTAAGTCGTGCTTGCTGTCGGAACACAGTCCTCCCAGCCCCTCCGCTTTTGCCAGCCAGACTCGGGGGCTATGCTTGGCCTGCGAGCCGCCCCTCCACCCCGCCTCCCTCACGCCAGTCTGTGGAGCGCGCACCGCCTCGCCGCCCTTCCTACCCTCTTTCGTGGGCCTCTCGTCTGCGCTTGGCTCTGGAGACTCCGTTCTGCTAATCCTCTGGCGGTTTTCTGGGTTATTTAGGCAGGTGTAGGTGGAATCTAAGTGATCAGCAGGACGCGCGGTGAGCCCAGCGTCCTCTATGCCGCCATCTTCCCTCCTCAAACCTCACAGAGTGTTCTTAATCATCACATTATTCTGTCTCCCCAGGGCTTGCTTATAAAGTTCACATTCAGCGGTTCCCCTGCCTGAAATGCCCTTGCCTCTCTCTCACCACTCAGATCCTGACATATGTTGGGAACGTTTCTTCCCTAGCCCTAATATTTCCATCCTCAGAAGGGCTTAATCAATGTATCTCTGGGCTTCTCTCTGAGGAGGTAGGGTGCCTTCTCTTACTAGAAAGTATGGGAAGAATAACTAGTATCAGCTCATCTTTATCTTTCTTTTGTGGGCAGTGATCCTTATTTTAGAGCAAGAATTGTCCTGAGTTCCATAGGTTCAGCTTGTCCATATGGAAAGTTATGTCCAGGCCAGTGCTACCATGGTGGGTGGGTAAGTCTGCCTGTTTCTGGGGATCAGTTTTAAGAAACCCACTTGTTTCTCTACCAGAGTTGTCTCCAAGTTTAGTGTCATTAGTGATTATTGTGATACTTTGCCCTACACGTTACTCTATTTCTCAACTTTTTCAGAATTCAGCAGGGATGAGGGGTGCAGTTTAGGAGCCTGCCCAGACCCCAAGATTCTGCTTCCTCTGAAAAGCTTTTCCCAAACACCAGATAAGAAATTGCCTTTTCTCTTCTTATCAACACAATCTTTTGTATTTCTATACTAGCTTTTATAACAGGTTAGCTATATTAGTGACACATTTATTGTTACCTCTGTGAAACTGTATCTTCCACAGAAGAAACAGTGTATCTTCTACAGAACTTAACATAGTATTTTGCAAATAGTAGGATCTCAGATGTTTGTTGGATTCAATTGAATATAATAGCTTTTATGTAATGTCATCTTTGTGTGTGGCTTTAAACTTTTTTTTTTCACTTTCCTTAATTTCCCAGTTGGTTAAAAGCTGTAGGAGATACAAAATCCATTTTCTCTCCTCTGCAGTAGACCACTCAGTGAGGCAATTCAGGCCCAGTGGAGAAACTGTAAAATTGCTGGCCTTCTGGCTGACAATGTGCCCGTCAACTGCTTCCATTAGGAGAACTGCCTGTTTGCCTCTCCTCCCGTCCTCTCTGATCACCCATCCTGCACAGGCCCTCAGGTGCAACCATCAGGAAAGGTTACTGTGGAATTAAGAGAAGGGACTTTGCCATAAAAAATGGCAACACTCTCATATTTAAAACTGAGGCATCTTCAGGAGCAGTTGGGAGCCAGCTGCCATTAAGTCTGTTTCAGGCAAGAGAGAATCTAGCATTTTTAATTGAAAATGGAGTATTGTTCCATATCTTACAGTTTTATTCCAAATGAATATGAGCATGACACTGTTTCTGAAGCAATGTATTTAACACCTAGCATTTTAAGAGCTTGCACTTAGTGCTGAAGCACTAATTAAGCTTTACAGATGAGAAGCTAAGTGACTCATTAGAGGTCACAGAGAACATCAGTGACGAGGCTTCTGAATGTCATGAGGGCCTCCTATGAAAGCTGGGCTCTGCTCATTCAGCGTTATTTTTTATTTGAAGTTCATGCTGTTGGTGATCATAATCTAATTCATTCACTCACTCATTCACCTGCACCCATGCTTTAATACATCCAGAGAACTCTTACTGAGCACTTACACTATGCAGATCCCTATAGGAGGTGCTAGAGACAGAAATAAACAGATTATCACTCTTGCCCTTAAGGGGCCCAAAGGGAAGGACAACTCAGAAAATGAAATTAATTAGAGGACAGATACTATGAGATAAGGGTGCTATGGGAGGATAAAAGAAGTTTCTAGCCAGCTTGAGGTCTAAGAAAGTTTCCTAAAAGGAGGTCAGTGTTGAGCTGAACATGGAGGGCTTTCATAGAAGTTATCCAGAGACAAAGGAAAATGTTGCAGAGCCTCCTGAGTTTCCAGAGCAGAGTACTCCTCTGGAGAGAACTACAGCACATAAGGATTGAATCTGGGGCCATGCTCAGTAAGTAAATTGGACTCTATCCTTCCCGTCATGGGAGAGATTGTAGAACCATGGGAACAGAATGTAGGCTGTTGTAATATTCTTGTCTAATAAGAGTCCATGAGATGGAGAGGAGTCTTGTTTGAGGGATATTTATGATAGAATGATAAGACTTGGTCCTGATTAAGTGCCTGTTTATTGGAGGTTCATAGGAAAGGTCAGAGGAAAGACAATAGAAGAGAAGCTGGGAATGGTGGGTAATTCCTAAAAGTCTGGCTTAAAGTATTTAAGGTATTACCCAGTAATAAGATACTACCCAGTGGTAATATCTATTAACAGTGCCAGGAAACACAAGGTAACAAGTGTGGGGACATAAATGATAAATCCGGATGTTGACACTGGAGTATTTGTGGACTATCCAGGTTGGAGTGGACACACAGAGTAGACAGCAGCCGAGGATTATAGTCAGCAGGCATAAAATAATCCTCAAATAGAGACAGCGGTTAAAATTATGGGTGTAGATAGAATTTTCTCTGCATGTAACCGTATTTCTAATTGCTTTGACTGCCTAGATAGTGTTTCTCATTTCCAATACAAAGGTCACTTTTGGGTCTTCCTACATGGCTGAGCAGAGTAACTATTATTTTTTTGAAATACCAAATACCAGAAATATGACACATCTACATATTATTTTTAGGAATACAGAAAAATGACCACATGGGTCATTGCAATAATTAAAATGTTAAAATGTGATCTTCCTACCATAAGAGAGGAAAAACAATACAACTGTGGTTACAGTAGAAGAGGTGTTTGACTCAAGCCCCTATTTGACTTTATTAGAAATGTACTGTCTTCTCCTACACCCCCTTTTGCTGCTCCCCTTCCCACCACCCTTCCCACCCTATCACCCCATGGAATTTGCATAACTGCACAGCAGCTCTAGCCCTCTCTTCCTGTTAGAGGCAACTTATGTAAAGAACCAAAAGGACAGTCTCCTCTTTCTGTTCTACAACATTTGTGTATCAGGTTAAGTAAACTTGTCTGTATGCTGGTTTTAAATTGGTTCTCTTCCAAATTCCACATGTGTGAGTTCCATCTGTAAAGCTAACTCAGATCACTGAGCGGACAGGTGAATAAAGATGTGAGGTCAAAACTGAATGTGGATTCAGTGATTAATCCACTAATCTACATTCAGTGATTAATCCATTAATCTACAATTCAGGTTGTACCTCTAGCGTTGGAAACCTTGCATGGCCCCTTTGCCTTCCAATCCCCAAGCCTGATTTAGAAGAGTGCTTTACCATACCATGTCAGAAACATTTGTATCTCTGTGACCAGAGTGACTACTTCTCGAGAGGAGGGAACATGCTATTTGTTTTAGTTGCCTCAGCACCTAGTGTGGCATCAAATCCAACACAGGAATTTAGTTAGTTATCTATCACTGCCAAACCATGACAAGCCATATGAATTAGGAGCTGTTTCTTTCAAATAAATTGTAACTCATTCCAGAATCCGTCCTTTTAAAAAGATAAAGTATTATGAACAAAAATGCCATTGGGGAATTGCATATCATAGCCTATTTAATGAATAAATCCATTTCATTATATCACTTTTTAAAAATTATTTTTACTTATTTTAAAAAATTTTTTTACTAAAGTATAATTGACATATAATATCCTATTAGTTTCAGGTGCATATCATAATGATTTGATATTTTTATACATTATGAAATGATCCCCACAGTAAGTCTTGTTACCATCTGTTATCATATATATTACATATTCTTTTTTATGGCAAGTAATATTCCATTGTGTGTGTGTGTGTGTGTGTGTGTGTGTGTGCACCACTTCTTCTGTATCTATTCTTCTACTGAGGAAGCAACTTAGGTTGCTTCCATATTTTGGCAAAAATAAATAATGATGCAGTGAACATAGAGGTGCATATATCTCTTCATATCAATGTTTTTGTTTTCTTTGTATAAATACCCAGAAGTAGAATTGCTGAGTCATATGGTAATTCTACTTTTAGTTTTTCGAGGAATGTTTATACTATTTTCCACTGTGGCTACACTGGTTTGCATTCCCACCAGTTTGCAACAAGGGTTCTGTTTTTCCCACATCCTTGCCAACACCTGTTATATTTTTATCTTTTATGATAGCAAATCTGAGAGTTTTGAGGTGATATCTCATTGTGATTTCCATTTGCATTTCCCTGATGATTAGTGATGTAAAGTATCTTTTCATGTGTCTGTTGGCCATCTATGTCTTTGGAAAAAAATATCTATTTGAGGTCTCTGTCTAGTTTTTAATTGGGATTTTTTTTTAATCTTAAGTTGTGTAAGTTCTTATATTTTGAGTATTAACCCCTTATCATATGTGTGGTTTGCAAATATCTTTTCCTATTCAATACGTTGCCTTTTTTAACTGTTTTTTTATGTTTTTTTTTTAAATTTTATTTAAATACAAATTAGTTAACATATGGTGTAATAATGGTTTCAGGAGTAGAATTTAGTGATTCATCATTTACATTTAACACCCAGTGCTCATCCCAACAAGTCCCCTCCCTAATGTCCATCACCGATTTAGCCTATCCCCCCACCCACCACCCCTGTAGCAACCCTCAGTTTGTTCTCTGTATCTAAGAGTCTCTTATGGTTTGCCTCCCTTTCTGTTTCTGTCTTATTTTTCCTTCTCTTCCCTACATTCACCTGTTTTGTTTCTTAAATTCTACATATGGGTGAAATCATATGATATTTATCTTTTTTGACTGACTTATTTCACTTAGCATAATACACTAGTTCTATCCACGTTGTTCAAATGGCAAGATTTATTTATTTTGAGAGACAGAGAATCCCAAGCAGACTCTGCATTGTCAGTGCAGAGCCTGATGTGGGACTTGAACTAATGAATCCTGAGATCAGATGCTTAACCAACTGAGCCACTCAGGCACTCTACCCCCTTGCCTTTTTGTTTTGTTGATGGTTTCCTTTTTGCTAAAAAGCTTTTTAGTTTGGGGTAATTCCATTTGTTTATTTTAGCTTTTTCTGCCCTTGCCAGAGAAGACCAGTTTAAAAACAAAGAACAAAAAAAAAAAAAACAAAAAACCACGCATTGCTAAGACTGAAGTCAAAGAGCTTACAGCTTTTGTTTTCTTCTAAAAGTTTTATGGTTTCAGGTCTTACATTTAATTATTTAATCCATTTCGAATTTATTTTTGTGTGTGGTGTAAGATAGTTGGCCCAGTTTTCATTTGTTTGCATGTAGCTGTCCAGTTTTCCCAATACCATTTGTTGAAGAGACTCTCTTTTCCCTATTTTATATTCTTATCTTCTTTGTTGTAGATTAATTGACCACATATGTGTGGGTTTATTTCTAGGCATTCAGTTCTGTTCTTCAATGTACCCGTCTGTTTTCATGCCAGTACCAGACTGCTTTGATTACTACAGCTTTGTAGTATAGTTTCAAATCTGGGACTGTGAGACCTCCAGCTTTGTTCTTTCTCAAGATTACTTTGGCTATTCAGGATCTTTTGTTCTCTATTAATTTTAGGATTATTTGCTCTAGTTCCCTGAAAAATTGTATTGGTATTTTCATGAGGGTTGCATGGCATCCATAGCCTACTTTGAGTAGTGTAGACATTTTAACAATATTAATTTTTCCAATCCATGTGCATAAAATATCTATTTCTTTGTGCCATCTTCAGTTTCTTTTATTAATGTCTTACAGTTTTCAGAGTACAGGTTTTTCACCTCACCTCATTGGTTAAATTTATTCCTAGGTATTTTATTCTTTTTGATGCAATTGTAAATAAGATCGTCTTCTTAATATCTCTTTCTGATAGGTCATGTGTGTATAGAACACAACCAATTGCGTATGTTAATTCTGTATCCTGTGACTTTACTGAATTCTTTTATTAGTTCTAATACTTTTTTGATGGAGTCTTTAGGGTTTTATATATATAGTATCATGTCATCTATAAATAGTGACAGTTTTACTTTTTTTGTTCAAGGTCTATAATATGCCTTTCGACAATCATGGAGTTCCTTTTCTCCACCACCACCACCCCCCCAAAATAAAACAGATTGAGGTCTGTTCCAAGAATAAATTGTGAGCTATTAAGTTAGAATCAATTATTCTGAATCATATATCTGAAATCAGGGTCAATAAAGCTGCTCATATTCTAAAATCATAATATAGAAGAGCTTATTTAACCATAAATGAAAAGAAAATAACACTGTGATGCCTGATATATGTCTCTGTGTCATATATGCTCAACGATAACATTAAATTTTTTTTAAAGAGGTGCTTGTGTAGCTAGTTGGTTAAGCGTCCAACTTTGGCTCAGATCATGATCTCATGGTTTGTGGGTTGGAGCCCCATGTTAGGCTCTGTGCTGAAAGCTCAGAGCCTGAAGCCTGCTTCGGATTCTGTGTCTCCCTCTCTCTCTGCCCCTCCCCTGCTCATGCTCTCTCTCTCTCTCTCAAAAATAAATAAACATTAAAAAATTATATATGCTCAACTACACTCTTATTTATCTGCATGAATACACTGACTGCTAGATAAGAATCATCTCTCCTAGACCTTTGCACAAAATTTTATCAGCATCTTTCTTGCTGTGCTATGCATTTGTTTTCATGTTACTCAACCCAGCTGGATGGTGAGCTTTTGAAGGACAGTTTGTTTTGATTTCTCAGTATCTATGATGGTGTCTGGCATAAAGAAAGAACTTCAAATATGTCTCCTCAATTAAGAAAAAAAGACTGTTTTTTAAAATTAAGGACCTCCCAGCTTAGTTTTGGATGGTATCTGGTGGTCACCTGTATCACCATGCTCCACAGCCAAGCTTCTGTCTTCATGCCAAGAACAGTGCAGAGGAAAGAAGCCAAGGAAGGGTCATGAACTGATGTCACACACCATGAGGAATAAGCACAACCTCAATGCTGAGCAGGTAGAAGAAAAACAGAGCTGGGGATCAGAAAGTGACCTGGTAAAGTGGAGTCCAGATGCAAGTGAGAACAATAGTGCCTGAGGGACTATCTGGGATCAGGATCCAAAGAGGGTAATGAATTATGAAATGAAGAAAATTAGCAAGCACATTTGCAGTGTACAAGTTGCTCACTGTGGCCATATAGGCCCGTAACGAAGCAGGCTTTCTCTAGTGTTTGTACTACCCCTCCAACTATAATATACTTTCATCACCTCAGTTGTTCCACTATTTTTGTAAAGACTGATACCTCTCAGTCATTCTCTGAGAATTCTTAATAAACTCTTCAAAACTAGGTTAGGTATCCTTCCCGCAAGTTCATATTACCTTTTGTGCTACCAAATGCATCACAGTGTATGGAAATTGCTTATTCAGGGATCTGTTTTACTAACTTGTCTGAAAGTTGCACTTATTCATACAGTGCCTAATACAGAGTAGGCATTTGATAAATATTTCTTCAATGAAATGGAAAGAGGAATGTTTTGTTTTTCCATATGGACAAGAACTGTTGAAACACTGAGTTTTTTCCAATATTACAGTTAGCAATTTCTAGTATTCATTCCTTCAACAAATGTTTATCAAGTGCCAATTACATTGTCAGGAACTATACACAATGCTGTGAGCATTACATTATAAATTTTTATCTTTGTAATAACTCCTTCATTTAGTGTGTTTTCTATCAGTACTTTTTATATTTTAAAATTAATTATAATAATAACCATGTAGAGGTGGTACTTTCTCTTACATTTTGCAGATGATGAAAGTGAATTTCATGGAATCTCACTAACTACTCAGGGTCTAATCTAATAAATTGAGGGGATGGCTGGACTCAAACTCATATCTGTCAGATTCAAAGGCAATTCTTTTTCTACAATGTATCTATAAATATTTACTTATAATTTATATAATTCTCTCATTTAGTGAGCAGATAAAGGATATTGGATTCTTTTTTTTTTTTTATTTTAATTCCAGTATACCTAATATACAGTGCTATGTTAGTTTCAGGTATACATTATAGTGATTCAACCATTCTATACATTTCTCAGTTCTCATCATAAGTGTATCCCTTCATTCCTATTGCATCCCTCCACCCCACCTCCCCTCTTGTAGCTGTCTGTTTATTCTCTATAGTTAAGAGTCTGGGTTTTGTTTTTCCGTTTTTTGTTTTTTATTTTTGGTTTATCTCTTGTTTTCATTATTCATTGAAATTGTTCTTAATTTCATTGTTCTTAAATTCTACATATGCGTGAAATCATAGGTTGTCTTTCTCTTACATTTCACTTAGCATTATGCTCTCTAGATTCATTCATGCTGTTGCAAATGGCAACATTTCATTCTCTTCATGGCTAAGTAATATTACATTTATGGCTGAGTAATATTACATTATATATTATATATATACATATATACAATAATGTATATATAATGTGTATGTGTGTGTGTGTATACATACATATATATACATATATATATGTATACACACACACACATACACACACATACACACACACATAAATGTAAGTAATATTACATTTATGGCTGAGTAATATTACATTATATATATATATATATATATATATATATATATATATAATGTATATATAATGTGTGTGTATGACCTCTTCCTTATCCGTTAATCTATAGATGGACACTTGGACTGCCTCCATATGCTAACCATTGTAAATAATGCTGCAATAAACATAGGGGTGCATATATCTTTCCAAATTAGTGTTTTAATATTCTTTGGGTAAATGGAATTTACCAGTAGTAGAATTGCTGGTTTGTACGGTAATTCTGTTTTTAATTTTTTTAGGGAACTCCATATGGTTTTCTACAGTGACCCTACCAGTTTGCATTCAATTTGGTTCCTCTTTGCTATGGTTTGGATTAGTGAATGAAATGTTTTGGCAATTTTGTTTCTTTGAAAATGTAACTGGGGGCAACTGGGTGACTCTGTTGGTTAAGCATCCAACATCAGCTCAGGTCATGATCTCCCCATGTGTGTGTTCCAGCCCCTCATCGGGCTCCGTGCTGACTGCTCAGAGCCTGGAGCCTGCTTCAGATTCTATCTCCCTCTATCTCAGCCCCTCCCCTGCTCTCTCTCTCTCTCTCTATCAAAAATAAACATTTAAAAATATTTAAAAAAAAATAAAATATAACTGAAAAAAAGAGTCTCAGGATAAATAAAAAGCTTTCTGGTCAGTTCTTTCTATGTGCCATAAAATTAACTTTAAATGGGGCATCTGGGTGGCTTAGTGGGTTGAAACTCTTGATTTTGGCTCAGGTCATGATCCCAGGGTCATGGGGTCAAGCCCCGCATAGGGTCTGTGTTGAGCATGGAGCCTGCTTAAGATTTTCTTTGTCTCCCTCTGCCTCTCTCCTTCACTCGTGCTCCCTCTCTCTCAAAATAAACTTTTTTTAAAAAAAATTGGTTTTTACTAGGCTATATTTAATTATGAAATTAAATAGATTTTATTCAAATATAGAAAGTCCCACTTTTGGTCAATATTTTATTAATACTTTTGTATTTTGTACTGAAAATTGGAGACTGTTATTCTTCAGTCTTGCCTAGGTATCCTCTAGCCTGGGCATCAGAAAATAACTTGTCCACTTGCACTTTAATTATAGCTGTTAGGAATAAAGTGATTTAAAATTAAGTAAACTAAAGATAATCACAAAAGATTATATAGCAAGTAGATGTTAAGATATGAACTTTATTTTATCCACTATATAGTGCATTTAGGACATTTCTTTAAATACCCAATCACCTGATTCTAACAGTTTAAGTCTTTAGTATATAAGTCCAGTATTAAAGGTAGATCTCTGTCATACTGCCCTGCTCATTTCTCATCCAATACCTTTACAAAAGGTATAGCTTAATTGACCATTTAATATGAGCGAGTATGTATGTACAAACGCCTGTGAGTGTGGGTATGTAAATACATAGAGTGAAGGGAAAAGGAAAAGGTTAAATTTAAAGGAAGGCTTAAATTAAATATTTGAGACTTCTGAATAAGCTGTGTTAGACTGGAGGGAAGCTGCAATGATAGGTGATGTTCTGGATTTGATTCTCAGTATTACCACTACCTTGCAACTTAGATAAAGTTTTTAAACTTTCTTAACTTTTCTTACATATAGCATAGTAACACTAATAATTGATTAGCATGAGAACTCTAATGAGTTATTTAATGTTGGTTAAGGGGCTTTTCTAAATATAAAGCACCATGCAGATAGATATATATATTAAATTGAAAATTCCCATTTTTCCTCAGTGAAACTGTATAGAAATTTAGGTGCAAAGTATGGAAAATTCATTTTACACCATCATGTGTAGATAGATGTGGAATGCATATTTTTTAATGATGAACTTCTGATATGGCTTTCTTACCATGGGAAATCCTTAAGTCTAGAGTTTTACCAGGGGGCCAAGGAAGATTCTAGGGAGGAAAGGTCCTGTCCAGTGAGTAAGTGTAGACCAGATAAAATATTGGGGAAGAGCAGGGGTCAGGAAGGAAGTAACATTTCCAGGCAAAATGAATAGAAAACTCCCAAGTGGGACCCTTATCTGAGGGTGTAGTAGAGGAGATAAAGCTAAAATAGAACTGTAATAGAAAACAAAACCTCTTCAGTGCCTTGAGTGCCATGAGATAGCAAAAGGATAATTTGAGGAGAGTTTGGAGAAAGATCCCTTCCAGCTGGGCAGTCAGGGAGGATGGGGTGGGAATATGTGGAGGGTGAGGAGAAGGAAGTTGGGGAGGAAGGGGGAGAGAGGCTTTGTTAAGAGCACAGTGCTGTCCTATGCTCTTTGCCTCACATTCTCATGTTTCCTATGGTTTTGAAGACCACCTCCCTTGCTGCTCATTCTGAAATTTATTGCCTCCAGGCTGGACTCCTCCCCTTGAGACCCCCCCCCCCAGCCCCTTGAGTTCCAGATGCATCCATTCAGCTGCCTTTTCAACATCTCAACTAGAATGTCTACTAGGCATATTAAATTTAGCATAGTAATATGTATAACTTGATCTGTGCCTCTAAACCTTGTACCACCCCCAGATATCTCCACTTTATATTTCTGCCATGCATCCTTCAAGCCAAAACCTCTGGGCTTACCTCTTACTCCTCTCTGTAACTCTTCATATCCAACCAACAGCAAATTGCACTATGTTTAAGCTTCACGGTGTACACCCAGTGCAATAGTTGGTATCACCGACATTTGCACGTCTCAGTTCCTAACCACCATTCTCCCTTACCTGGACTAGTGTGTTAGGTTTCACATCACACTTAAAATAAAATGGCCTACAGATCCAACATGATCAGATCCCTCTCTTTACCGCTCTCCCTTTTGTTCATTATGCTTCAATTACACTGTTCTTCATTCTAAGAACATACCAATGCTTATTTCTGCATCAGAGCCCTTGTGTTCCCTATTTTCGCAGCCCAGAATATTCTCTTTCCAGACTCCCTATGCGTGCTTCCTTCTCATTGTACAGGTCTCAGTTCAAATGTCACCAACTCAGAATAATCTTTCCTGATCACTCTAGCTAAATACCACAATCCCTTCCACAATTGTTATTGATTATAGGACTTTACTCTCTTTTACTATGGCCCATATCACAATCTAACATTACTATGTATGCATGTGTATGTGTGTGCCTATTTGTCTTCATGCAACTCCCTCTGAAAGAGCTCAGTAAGAGCAGACACCCTTCTTATCTCTTATTACCACTGATTTTCCAGTGCCTGAGCCAGTGCTTAGCACATAATAGGGCTCATTAAGAATTTTTAACTGTTGAGGGATTTTTTCCTAGATCATCAATTTTCATTTATCCAAAGTAGATGTTGAATCTTGCATGAGAGCTCAAAGAATTCTTCTTAAACTACCAACTATATATGAATCTATTCAGAAAACTAATTTCTAAATAATAATACTTTAGGTATTTTATGTGGTTATTAGTGTGTGAGGACAATGCCAAGTGACAGTCTCCATTCAGATACTTCCATGCACAGCTTATCACACTGTGCCCAGGAAATCATTAGCATGCTTTAGTCTAGCAGGAGATAGGTAAATACATACATATATATGTACATACAAGTAATAGGTGAAATATAAAATGCTACAGTACTAGATGACTCTATGCAAAGTTTATATGATGTGTCATCAGCACTGTTTTCCCTGGTGACAACTTAGTGGGAAGGATTTCCTGGTAAAGGAATAGAGTGAAAGCCATGTAATCAGGAAACATCAGGGATTCACAAACACCCATACCTCATGGGGGCATTGACAATACCATTAATGAACCACAGTGTGAAATTAATGCAGTTCCTTGTGGGGACAATGATCCTCTGAGACCCACCTGTGGTGGCATTGTAGCTATGACTCATTGTCATAAATTGTTAGGAGGAAAAGTACTTTAAAAATAGGATAGAAACTATATTAATAACATAAAGTTTATATGAGTTGGGAGGAAGTATCTTGCTTTTAAAAGTTGAGAAACTATTTAAGGTAGTAACGAAGTTGACATCATTGAAAATTCTCAGTACAAAATAGTTGCCTACAATGTTAGTTGATTAGTAGCACCTGGGTAGTTCATTCGGTTGAGCATCCAACTTCGGCTCAGGTCACGATCTTGCAGTCTGTGAGATCAAGACCCACGTCAGGCTCTGTGCTGACAGCTCAGAACCTGGAGCCTGCTTACGATTCTGTGTCTCCCTCTCTCTCCACTCCTCCCCGCCTCTCAAAAACAAATAAACATTACAAAAATTTTTAAAGAATGTTAGTTGATTAAAAAACTATTCAATTTGGGGCTCCTGGGTGGATCAGTCAGTTAGGCATCAGACTTTGGCTCAGGTCATGATCTCACAGTCTGTGAATTCAAGCCCTTCATAGGGCTCTGTGCTGAGAGCTCGGAGCCTAGAGCATGCTTCGGATTGTATGTCTCCCCCCTTTCTCTGCTCTTCCACCACTCGTGTGCGCTCTCTCTCTCTCTCTCAAAACTAAGTAGACAAAAAAAATTTTTTTGAAGACTATTCAACTTAAACACCAGTAAGCTATTAAACAGCTATAATGAACCAGACATGTGGGAAATATCAAGAAAAAGAAGAATAAAAGGAAGGAGGAAAGGAGGAAGGGAGGGAGGGAAGAAAGAAAGAATACTCCTTTAATTCATGGAGATCACAAATTAGTGGTAGTATACACAAGTAAACAGTTGACTGTAACCTGTCCAACTGTGATTACAGATACCTGCACTAACAAGCAAACAAGCAAAGCATCACAAATGCATGTATAAAAAATTGATTCATTATTAAGAGAGAAGGAAGGATTGATTAAGGTGTCAGGAAGTAATTAATGCCAGAATTTGTTCTTGGATGATAAATAGGATTTAAAGAGAAAAAAGAAATGGTGCCGAAACATTTTTCAGTTGTCAAATAACTGATATTCTGGTGGTAGTTCCATGTAGATAAATATATAGGTAACCCATTGTCCTGGATATTATTGCTACACATGATTATATCTAACACAATACCTGATTATAATCAATGTTTACTTCTTACTGATTTGAGCCATAAGCTCAGTGTTTTATTAAAATCATTATTCTCCAAGGCTAGATTGTTGCTGAATTTTTACATTACATTCACTATAAAGTTGCCTGATGCCCTTGCATCTTCCAGGCTCTGCCTCTTTACTTAGTCACCAACCCAGCAGCCCCACAGACACGTATTGATACATAAGGAAATAAGTTACCTATTCTGGGCCCTGAGTCCTAGTTTACTTAAAGTCAGTTTACTGGATTTAAATCAACCATAAGTTTTAAACTGTCCTAACAATATTGGTAATCTTGTTGTTCTATGTGAGCACTGGATTTTTCATTTATAAATATGTGGTGATATACCTGGTGGCCACATTTGGATCATTTAATGAGTAGGACAAGTGATCACCATGAGAATAGCTAAATTTCTCAAAAAAAAAAATACCATGCAATATGAATAACAAAAAAAAGAGAAGAACTCTACCTCTAGAGTTTGTGAATAATGGGAAATACAATCCAGAAATGAAAAAATGGAAAGAAAGAAAAGGAGCCAGAAAACCATTCTAAATCAAATAGCCCTGGTCATGAAACCAAAGAGGAGAGTTTCAAGAAAGGGCTCCAGATAGGTCAAATGGAAAAAAGAAAAAAATTGTGATAGATAGATAGACAGATAGATATCTCTCTGTGTATTTACATGCATTGATTTACATTGACAAAGTAATTTCTGTAGGAAGGGTAGAAGGGAAAACAACTTAATAAAGACTTGAGATAGTTAAGGGACTGATGAGGAAGTGAAAGTATAAAGCATGCTCCAGTAACACAAGTTTTAAAATGAACATAAAGGAATAAATATGACATAACTTAGAAGAGGATAGGAACAAGTTAAGACCATTTTTTAAAGAATGTTGAGGCTGTGCAAATTTTAAGATGCAGGAAATGAGAGAATGCAAAGAGAAAAATTGAAATGCTGACAAGGATTCTGACAGCAAGTCCATTCAAGTGTTTTTGAAGAGGAGAGTCTGAGATCTAGACACAATGTAGGGCATTGAATCTAAGACTTAGAATCAGTCACGAAACTCATACAAAAGACAGAGTCTTGCAAAAGTCTTCTAATTGTCTCTTATTTATAATTCTCAACTACCTTTTTCACATAGCATTTCATGCCATGATGAATTTTTGATTCCCAAATTTGTTCCAACATACTCCCTTTTGTTAAGTGATGTAGGCTCTTCATTCAAGAGGTCTCTCAATCCAGCTCTGTTGTTTTTTTTTTTTAATATATTACATTTAAAGAAGTAGCCTCTTCAAGGACCTTCTAAGATTCAAGTGGGAAATCTATATCATGGACAGTCCAGAGTGTAACCCATACCATCATTCCTCCTTCACTATCTTCCTTATATACTTCTTTCTGAGCGCTTTTCAGAGCATCTGGAAGACTCAAGAAGGAAAATGGTGAGGGCAATGTGATATAAGTGAGATGCTGGCATGATGAAAGATGAAGAAGGTGTGATATTTTGGTTTAATAATGACTGCTCCTGAGTTATTGCTCATAGAACACCAGCATCCACATCTGGAGAAGCCAGAAGGCTGATAGAAGACGTTTATTTAAGTAGTGGTTTAAACATTGAAATTGTAGCAACTCTTAGGTCTTTGGGTTTTGTTTGTTTGTTTGTTTCTTATTAAATAGATGAAACAGGTGAAGAGTAAGGAAGGTGTGAATCGGGGTGTGAGTGCCAAATTTAAGATCTCAAAAGCAGAAAAGTGTCTTACTTAAAATGGATTTGTCCGGTATGTGGCCAAGCTTGTGTTTTCTTGAACTTCACTTATAGAAAGCAAGCTAAGTGGCATCAACAGAGATATCCCTCAGAATGACACTTGCTGTCCAACTTATTCACCTTCCACATGGTTTTTAAACTAATTTATTCTTTTTAAGTTTACTTATTTATTTTGAGAGAGAGAGAGAGAGGGAGAGAGAGAGAGAGAGAGCGAGAGAGAGAGAATGTGTGTGTGCATGAGCAAGCAGAGGAGGAGAGTTGGGGCAGAGAGAGAGGGAGAGAGAGAGAATCCCAATCACCAGCAGGCTCCACACTGTCAGCGCAGAGCCTCACACAGGGGCTCGAATTCATGAACCTGAGCCCAAATCAAAAGTTGGATGCTTAACAGACTGAGCCCACCCAGGTATCTCTTAAACTAATTTAATCTAACTTCTCTGCCAACTTCTAAATGGAAGGTGCCAATAAAATTATTTGAACCCCAGGACATGGTGATACATAAAGCCAAATCTATGAGTGGACTTCCAGTTATATAAGGCAATAGAATCCACATGGATGACCAGAGGGATAGATGGATGGATAGATATACAAATAAGTACATACATACATACATACATACATACATACATACATACATATATACATACATTTATGCAAGCTAGTTTGTATTTTATTTCTTTTATAACCTAATATCCCTGACTCCTTATTCTCAGATTCATGTGTCCAGTGAAAAATTTTTGCAATCCCAAACTAGTATATCCAATATCTCTAAATGCATATTCAAAAGTCACCATCTATAAAATAGAATTCATAATTTCCTCTCCAAAACTGATTTTTCTCTGTGTACCTTCACTTAATGACTGGTACAACTAGCCTTCAAGCTGTTTAAGCAGGAGATTTGAAAATCACATAATCCTCTGTCTTCATATAGCTAGTATGTCTGAAAATCCCAAAGTTCCATTTCTCACTGTCTCTCAAATTTCTTGGGTATTTTCCATCTCGACTGCCATCCCCCAGGCTGCACTGACCTCTCTCTATAATCCATGCAGTCAGTACAGTTGCATCTTAATTTGCAACTGTGTCTTCTACTTTTGGCTGTCACCACTAATGTTTCATATTTGATGTAGTTTATAGAGTAATGTTTCTAAAATGCAAATATGATCCATCATTGCTTACTTGAAACTCTTCAGTGAGTTTTCATTCTTAGGACAAAGACTAAAATTTTTAAAGTGACCTGTGACGTTCCAGTGATGTGAGTTTGGGCACACTGGGCCACTCCCTCTCATTCTCTGTCCTGGCTTTCATCACTTCCTTACATGAGTCATCTCCTTTCTCTTAGAGACTTCAAATAGGGGCTTCAAATAAGATACTTCTTCTCAGCATCCTGCTTTACTTGGTTAATTATTACTGGCATATTTCTTTAGTTGTTAATTATCATCATCTTGTGAGCTCAGATTAAACATTCACATCTTCATGAAAGTCTTCCTGGCCCCCAGATGAGGTCAAGTCAATGTATGAGATTTCTTCATTGTTGTGCCTCTTTCTCTTGTAATCAATTTGTAATTTAAAATTATAATGTGATCTTGGTGTAGATGTTTTTATTCACTGTAATGGCATCACATATATCATTTTTTTGTTTTTTCTTTAGATGTTCTGTAACTAAGTTCATTGTCTGGCATATAGGAGTTGCTAGCTAAATGCATTGAATGAATGAGTTAATAAATAAATGAGAAGATTATGGAGGGGAAAGAACTAGGAAATTGCTAAAGTATGTTAAAAGGTTGAAAAAGAGTGCTGATGGCCAGTGGACTTGAGAAGCAACAGTTTCTCTGGAGTGATTCAGATAATGGACAAGAGAGGAGAGGTTCAGGATGGGCTAGAGCAAATAAAAGTTTATCATGTTTGTAATTTTAAGTCCACATTATTCTGTATATTGTGATTTTTAATTTGCTAAGGATCATAAGTTTATTATTAATATTATATATGAATTTCAATATCTTAAAATATATACAGACAGCATAATTGTCAGTAACTGACTATCTGACAGTAATAAAATTCCATGTATTGTGATAGTATGCAACATTAATCTAAAAACTTCCAAATTTTTAGTATTTAATGCAATAAAAGTCTTTTTCTTCCAGTTAAGTGTTTAAAGTAACAAATCAAACACAAAGATACAGCTTTATGATCAATGATGATCCATAGCCACATTTCAATCTAGCACCTACTTGTAATATTTAATGTTTTTATTTTTTTAATTAAAAAAAAATTAATGTTTATTTTTGAGAGATAGAACATGAGCAGGGGAGGGGCAAAGAGAGAGGGAGACAAGAATCCCAAGCAGGCTCCAGGCTCCGAGCTGTCAGCACAGAGCCTGACACAGGGCTTTACTCCATGAACCCTGAGATTGCCACCTGAGCTGATGTCAGGCCCAACCAACTGAGCCACCTAGATGTCCCAGTGTTTTTATTTTGGATACAAATGACAGATAACTCAATGTAGACTAACTTCAGCATTAAAGAGAACATATTAGTTCATGTAACTGAAAAGTCAAGAGTGGTCTGGTTTTAGGTATGTTGTGATCAGAACTCTGACTCCATTTCCATGGGACTCTCCATGAAACATGAAGCTGAAATAGATTTGCTCTCAGTTGGTTTCTCCCTCATGGTGGAAGAATAGCAATTAGCAGCTTTACCACTTCTATAACATTGCCCTCAGGGAAAAAGAGAATATCTGCATCCCATAATTCCCAGCAAAAGTTGTGACTAAGCCAGAAAAAATATAAATTCTAACTCTACTGGCTAAGGTTACCTAAACCAACAGCTGTAGCAATAAGATAGATAACTCTGATTGACTGAGACTGATCAGGACATACATCTAGAGTTAAAATGTGTTACTACAAAGGAAGACAAAGATGAATATTGACAGGAAACCATTACCCAACATAGATCAGGGCTTCTGGATAATGCTGCAAATGTACAACTGAATAAAAATTGTGATATATATTATATAATATGTAATATCATATATCTATATATATTAGAGACAGGGAAAGAGAGATACCTTCTAGTCACATAAATGCATGCAGTAAAATCAACATAATTAGACATTAACATAAATAAAGATGTGAAGTTGTAGGCTGTCCACCAATAAAAGAATTTAGAGTTATTCATTTATAGAACAATTTGTTATTATCTTATTGCTCTAACTGCATTTCAACAGCTTTGAAGTATTTTTTCAAGTGGTTGGTTAGCAGAAGAGATTATTTTCATTTTTTAAATATAAATTGCTTTTCTGTAATTTCAGATGAATAATCATTGAATTTTTTCAACAAAAAATGATTATGTCTTGGTCACCTTTTGACCACAAGCATTAAGTGCAGTGCTGATGCACAGTAGGTGTTAAGTAAGAGTATTAAATAAACACACAGATGAATATATTAAGTTTTAAAGACTCATTAACTTATTAATTCTGTAATTCTCACTTTAAAAATAATTACTTTCAGGGCACCTGAGTGGCTCAGTCAGTTAAGCACCCAACTTCAGCTCAGGTCATGATCTTATGGTTCGTGGGTTTGAGCCCTGCATCAGTGTGCCGACAGCTCAAAGCCTGGAACCTGCTTCAGAATTGGTGTCTCCCTCTCTCTCTGCCGCTGCCCTACTCATGCTCTCTCTCTTTCAAAAGTAACTAAACATAATTTTTTTTAAATAATTACTTTCTTTATCTAGCAGCTTGATAATGATGAAGTACTTGAGTTGAGAGATTCACTATGTCTAATTCACTTATTCATTCCAAAATTTATGAACAAAATTGAGAATCTCTCTACAATACCCTATTCTAGGCGATAAGTAATAATCATTCTTTTTATACTTCCTATAGCATCCTGTGCATATATAAATCATAGCACTTACAATGTGTAATTTGTCATCCTTTAATTCAACAAATATTTACTCAGTGTTCACAATTTGCCAAGTACTGGGACATAAATATAACAGAGATACAATACCTGCCCCCAAGGAACTTGAGTATATGTGGGGTGGGAATGAAGGTGAATAAAGAATGTATTATTTATCATTGCAACTCAAATGATAGCATAGATAGATAGTAGGTGCCTACTAAATATTTTTAAGTTTACAAATAATTCATTGATGACTGAATTAATAATGTTCTTTGGAGAATTTTATAGCTCACTCATTCCCCTGGAAGGGATGGGAGTGGGACTCAAGTCAATCACGGTTATAAAACCAATCAATTAAGGGAATAAAACACTGAATTAGAGAGCCTACATTTTATGAGGGTGTTACGATAAAATTCAAGACATTAAATTAAGTTTTATGGAATGCTGGTAACTTCACTAAAGGATAAAATATGTTGACTTTCCTAATGATCCCTCTTGCCAAGTTCTTTGTTATAATGAACTTCAGAGCTTTTATCCAAGAGTTCATGAAACCAGAGCTGCAGTTCCCAGCACCTAATGTTTCTAACTCTCCAAACAGTATGTTTGATTCTCTTCCATTTAAGGATGCCCAGACCCTTGATTATGGCTATAATTCTTTCTGCCTTTCCATACCTCATCCATTCTTCCCTGTGTTTAACTTTCACGTCGTCACATTGGACTCCAAAGCCCTTCCTTTTGTTGATTAAACATAAATAGAATGCCCATTATGTGCCAAGACCATTACCAGACTCTTTAGGTGTAGGATATGGAAGAATGAGTCCAAGCATTGAAATCTGGATGAGTTGATAGAGGTCAAGACAATGCAGCTGACTAAGGGGGGGAAGAAGATGAGTTTGACTTTAAGTATAGAGTTTCAAATAAGGACGGGACACCCAGATAGAATCATCTGAAAATCATTATGATTGTGGGACCGACTCTTTGAGGGGAGTTTGGATTTTCATGGAGGTAATAGTTAAAATGGAATACTTACCACCACTCACACATGCCAGGAAAATCTCCATTCTTGTGCCTGATGATCCCTTTATCTTAAAAAATCCTGTTTATCCCAGCCTACATAAAATCTATGGATAATGAAAACTCAGTTCAAATCCTTTCTTTTCTTTAAACCCTGCTCTGAATATCCTCATTCCTGTAAACATACTCTACTACTGTGTTTCTCTTCTAGTGTCCATCATAACACCTCTGCTTATAGATAGCCTTAGGTTGTTCTAAATTATTTTGTGTACTGAAAGTTTGTCAACCAAAAAGACTTTAATCTTCTTGAAGACAGAAAATATTACTTCCCCTCTCAAATACCCTACAGGCCTGAAGCCTCAGCATAGCCTCCAAAATACTTATCCATTTTAACTGCTCACATATCTCTCTTTTCGTTGTCATGAAAATGTTCTTCTTTAACAACTGCTACACTCCTTCCATTTATCCAGTATTAGGGAGTCTCTGTTTTATCAACAAGCAAAGAATTAAGTGTTGGGGCTATGGAACTAAAGTTGTTCTCCATTTCTTGAGGAAGAGAAACAGATAAACGATTGGAATGCAGTGTGATACGTAGTGAATTGAAATTAAGATATGAAAGCATCTCTTTCAGACAGGTAGGATCACAAGAGGATTAGAAGAGAAGGCATCTGAAAAGAGGTCAGAAAACAGGTAGAGTTCATGAAATGAAGGGAAGAAAGTTGTGACTAAGCAAACATGAATGATTATTAAAATCATTCTACCTAAAATCAAACTATCTTCCTTGTAGTAGAGAAGACTACAGGAAACCATGATATCTTCTGGGAACTTAGAGTAATCAGGGCATAGAGAAAGAACAGGAGAATGATGAGAGATAATATTGAGCAGAATAGTATCATGAATGGCCTGTGTGCTTTGGTAAGGAGTTTATACTTTATTTAAAGACAAAGAAAGCCAAAGAAAATGTTTCAGCAGAGGTATGTTATTATTAGATTTGTGTTTTAAAAATCTCACTGATAACAGCAATGGAAGACAAGTATCACCTAATCCAAGTGAGAGAAGATGGGGGTCCTAAATAAATCCGTCCCTGGGATGGTCATGGGAAAAGGAATAGATTCCCAGGGTAATGAGGACATGGAATCACCATGACTTTGTCTCTGGAAAAAGGGGGCCCCTGGTAAGGAAGATAGACACTGCCCCTCCCCTAAGACTCTGGCTTGAACAATTAGAGGAGTAATAGTAGTATACATCAAGAGACATACAGCAAAGAGGGAAATAGTTTCTTTGGGGGAAAATAAATATTGTAGTTTTGGGCAAATTGTACTGGAGGTACACCTATATCCAGCTGTCTCCTAGGTGTTGAATACTCTGGTCTAGAACTTGAGAAGGACAAGGCTAGAGGTAGAGATCTAAAAGTAATTATATTAAAGTGGCAGTTGAAGTCATAGAATGAAATGTAGAAGAGATACTATAAGAAAGTTCAAGTAAAAAGTACCAAAGACAATCCCAGGGAGCACTAGTACCTAAGGTGTAGGTGTAGGTAGAGAGCCTCAGCCAGAATGGAGAAGGCAAGGCAGTGAGAGGAGCTCCAGGAGAGTGTTGTGCCACAGAAGCCATGTGATAAGAGATTCTCAAGGAAGTAGTAGTCAGTGCAGCAAAGGTCAATGACTGTCAACATCCCTTCACCACCCAAATATTACCCATAGTGATTTTCCAGTTCACTCTGCAATTTCTTCAATCTACCATATAAATAAGACATGCTGATTCTTCCCTCATACTTCTTTGAATCTTCTCAATGCTTCTTTCTGTAAGCCTGAGCCTTACCTTCACATCGGCTGTTTCAAACACTGCAACACATAGATGCTTCTTAATTATACTTCCCCCCCCCCCCAAATAGCATGGCATCTCCTGGTCTGATATGGACATTAAACTATAAACCATTGGGCCCTATCACCCCATCTCTATTCCTCTTACATTGTCTAGGTTCATATTTTCTACTAAAAATAAAATACACTTCCCTGAACACCTTTTTCTCCCTTTCTCCTTCTGAAACATAATTTTTGCTCTAACTGAACATTCAGACATGTAGAGCGAGTACATTCAAACCATTGAGGGGCAATAGCAAGCCAAAAAGTGGATTTTATTCCCCTAAAAATATCTATAATAAATGAATTTGGTAAGATGAGGAGCCAATGAATCTACTTCTCAGAAATAAATTATTCTTAAGTTGCCAGGCTTCTCTGGGGTGACTTTAATAACTAGACATAGTTCCAGAGCAGAATAACTGAACTGCCTAAATTCACATTCTGAGTGTTATTTTTTTTTTTTGGTTGACTCTTCTGATTGAATGTGACTAAAATCTTGTACTACTCATTGCCAGTAATTTTACAGCTGCAGATCATCATACTGTCTGTTATTTGGACCAAATGAATTTTTGTTTGTCTCTTTCCAAATCATCCTATAAGGTGTTATCCTGTAAGGTGATGCTTACACGGAACACTGGTTTTATTTTTCCTGTGCAAATTTATGTGGATCCATGTGTCTGTGCATGCACATATGTGTGCTTGCATGTGTTAGCATGTATATTGATGTGTGTGCACATGGATGTGAATGTGTGTATAAGATCTTAACTGCTCTAGAGAATGGATATTAACAGCGATTTTCTGGTTAGCAGAAAAAGTAAGAAAGTCATGTACCAGTTAGGTAAAAACGTTCTGTCCAACAGATGCACATCACATTAGGTTAAAACAACTCAACAAACAAATAACAATAACAAACAAAATAACCTCCCTGTTATTAAAACATTGTTTACTGAATCCTGCTCAAGAGTTTCCCTAGTTGATGCCTGGTTAACTCAGTCAGTTGAGGGTCCTACTTCGGCTCAGGTCATGATCTCACAGTTTGTGAGTTCGAGCTCTGCATCAGAAGCTGGAGCCTGCTTCAGATTCTGTCTCCCTCTCTCTCTGTCCCTCCGCTGCTCATGCTCTGTTTATCTGTCTGTCTCAAAAATAAATAAATAAACATTTTTAAAAATTTAATAAAAAAAGAGTTTCCCTAGTTGTAAAATTTCTTTATTATAATCTAACATGATAATATATTGGTGCTTAAACATAATGTGTTGCAGTGAAATTTAATCGAAAAGAATAGTTTTGCATTAGAGAAGAGTAAAGAAAATAAATGTCCAGTCTATCCTAGCATATGCCTAATGGCACATCATCAGTTCTTCCATCCATCTAGAGATACGAAAGTCAGTATCCTACTCTCTGAACAAGCATGTTTTGTCATCTCTTAATAATCTCTTGTATCATCCCTAAATTTCATTTTTCCAATCTATTTTTTGCTTTTACCATCCTGTCCTGTTTTTACTGCCTCTTCATATGCCCTTGCTCTCACAGAAGGCCCTTATTTTATGCTTTATCCATTCTCCCCTATATCTCAGCTCCTTCCAGGCAAGCCTGAGTTTCTTAATCATCCTACACCATAGTTGATTACTCAAACCAGTTCCTCAGCCTAACCCTCAAATGTCTTGTAAACCTGATCTTTACATATCACTCATTTGGCAAATCCATTCTATAATCCACCTTCTGGAGCCCTATTTCTAAACTGTTGAGAACTATGAGAGAAAAGCATGCAACTCTACTCTGTCATGACCCACACCAGCCCTCTCTTTCTCTCTTCTCCTTCAATCTTATTCCACTGAGATATGGCTTCTATCCTTACTCCGCTAGAACATCCCCATCATGTTGTCAGATCCTAAGGACAGTTTTTAAGTCTTGTGTTTTGTGTTGGATTCATTGGTGGCTATATTGTTTCTTTTGAAGCTCTTGCCTTTCTTGGCTTTGTGTTAGTACCCTACTCCCCATCACTACACCATTCATTGTTATTCTATTCCCTCTTTATCTTTTCTTTATCAATTTCCTAAAAGCATATCTTCTCCTCCAAGTATTCCTTAAATGCAGGTATTATTTGGACTTAGACATTTTCCCTTGCTCATGTCACACAAAACACTCTCACACTCACATTACCTCCTAACAATTCTACCAAATACTAATGTGTTGACAAAATTTAAATTAAATATCTCAGGCCACACTTCTCTAAGTTCCAAACTATATATGCATCTGCATTCTTGATATAATCCACTTGAATATTTCACAAACATTTCAGAGTCAGCATATCTAATAAAACTAAACCCTCAATGTACATTTCTCTTTACTAAATTGTATATATTATGTAAAAGAAGAAGATTCAGAGTCATTCTGGATTCCTTTACCTTACCCCCAGTCTACAGAATATTAATTGACAAACCCTGCCTCTTTGAACACCTAAATATAGTATTTCTTACTTTAATCCTTTGCTTTTGACCCTGTGACCACTTGTGTTTCTCAAATGCTCATCAGTCCTCATCTGAATTATCGCAATAGCCTTCTAATAAGTCTTGCCTTCCTTCAAATATTTGTGTAGAGGAATCATCTATCAAAACTGTAAATTGAACTGTGTCACATTCATGTCTAAAACTTACGTGAAAACCAAACTACTGGCCAGAGTGATGTCATCAAGATAGCAACATAGGTTGTTCTTGCCTTCAGTTGCCCTCACAACTAGCAATTATCCAGAGACAAGACATGGTTGTGGAAATCCCAGAATCAAAAATGAAGCTGAAGCTTCCCTTGAGCACACAGACTGAGAAACGTTGCACCCATTGTAAGGGCAAAAGGAGCAGCTACATGCAGACCCCATCACTCCTACCCCAGGCCAGCACAGCTCCAGAGCAAGATGGGTCCCTGAGCCTATGTTTTCTCAAGCGGGGAAAAAAGAATCCAAGGTAGGCATCCAGCTCCCCCAGTGTTGCAAGGTGCTTTCTAGGAAGTGCACTTGCTTCTCACCTCACATGGATCGCTGGGGAAATCCATGAGGCTTGACCACTGAGGACCACATAGAAACAGAGAATGGTGTTAGGGTTTTTAGCAATTAGCACTCAGCTCTTGCAGACAACATTCTTCCTTGCAGCTGTACCTGAGTGGAGATCCTAACCAGTGGCTCTGCCCAACTGCAGAGCTGAGCCAGTTTCCCTGTCTGGCCAAGGAGCCCAGTGGGCAGTTCTGCCTGGTTGGTATCATCAGCCAGTGAGCTGTGCTGGTTGTAGAGCTTGTTCTGCCACTCCACCCAGTCAGAGAACCAAATTGGAAGCCCTACCTATTGTTGAAGATATCCTTCATACCCACATGACCAAGAAGTCTAACCAGAGAACTGGGGCAACTCCACAGCATAGCCTTCAGCTGTTCTCCCAGTGGCATCTGAGCAGAGAGCCCAGCCAATGGTTCTGCCAGTCCACAAAATTGAGTCTATGGCTCTGTCTGCCTGGCCAGGGAGCTTGGTGGACAGTTTTGCCTGATTCAGGCCACCAGCCAGTGAGCTATACTAGCCTTGGAACCTGTTGAATGGCACTGTTTGGGCATGGAAGCAAATCTGAACCCTTGACTACTGGCTAAATATAGCTTCAAGTCCTGCCCAACCAGGAAGCCTTACCAGAGAACACAGGCAGCTGTGGAGCCTAACCAGTGACCATTGGTAGTTTTGGAACCCAGTCTTCAATCATAACAGAAAAATGAAATAGAAAACAACAGAATTGCAGCAGTAAGTCTTTACCTATCTATAATTAAACATAAATGGATTAAATTATCCAATCAAAAAGCATAAAATGGCTGAATGGATAAAAACACAAGATTCAACAATATGCTACCCACAAAAAACTCATTAGCTTTAAACACACATAGACAGAGAGTGAAAGGATGGAAAAGATATTCAAGCAAATGGAAACCAAAAGAAAGCAGGGGTAGCAGCACTTGTATCAGACAAAATACACGTTGTTAAAAATGGTCAAAAAAGACAGGATAGGTTATTATGTAATGATAAAAAGGGCCAATCCATCAGAAAGATAAAACAATTGCAAATACTTATGCATCCGGCATCATAAATTCTGAATATATAATCAAATACTAACAGAACTAAAAGGAGAAATAAACATCAAAACATTAATAGTTGGGGACTTTAATACCCCACTCTCAACAATGGATATATCATCCAGACAGAAAATCAATAAGGAAACAGAGGCTTTGAACAACACTATACATCAAATGGACCTAACAGACATATACAGAACATTCCTTCCTACAGCAGAAGAATACACATTTTTCTCAAGTGCACACAAAACATTTTCTAGGATAGATCATATGTTAGGCCACAAAACAAATCTTCACAAATTCAAGAAGATAGAAATTATGTCAAACATCTGTTTCTACCACAAAAGAATGAAGCAGTAAATCAATAACAGGAGGAAAGCTGTAGCATACTTATCAAAAGGAACCAATATCTTAACTTCTAACACTATATGTTAGTATTGTCTTTGTCTTAATTTAATATGAATGGAATAATATGTTTTGTGTATATTTTTCACTCAATATTATGTCTATATTACACATTTTGCTTCATGTAGCAGTAGCTTGTTCATTTTCATTGCTATCAGTACAGATATATGAGTAAACCACAATTTATCAGCTGTTTTACTGGCAATCAAAATTTTGGTTGTTTTCAATAAGACTGTTGCAAATAGTTCTCGTGTAAACATTCTTCTGCATACCTTTTGGTGTGTATATGGTAGCATTCCTGGTAGGGACATACCTAATAGTGGAATTTCTTGGTCATAGTGTATGCTTATATTCAGTTGTTATAGACACTGCCAACTACTTTTCAAAAATGGTTACACCAAGCTATACTTTTACTGTCAATGTTGAAGAATTGTAATTGCTCCAGATTTCATTCTGCACTTTGCCAATCTTTTTTTAACTTTAGCCATTCATGTTGGCATGTAATGCTATTCATAGTGATTTTACTTTGTATTGCCCTAATGTATGAAGTGGAGCATTTGTTTCACCTATTGGCCATTTCAAAGATATTCTGTGAAGTGTAGTGTTCAAACATCTTGATATTTTTTCCTATAAGACTTATTTTTATATTAATTTATGTGAATTCTTCATATATTCTAGATATCAGTACTTTGAAATTATCTATCAGCTATTTACCTACCTATCTCTTAATCCATCTGTTATCTATGTATCGACTTACACACACACACACACACACACACACACACACACACACACACTCCAGAGATCTTCTCTTAACTTGTGGCCTGCCTTTTCACTCAATCGGTAGTCTCTGTCTTTGCCTCTCTCTTTTATGTAGGCTGTATTCCCCAGCTAGAGCCTAACACAGGGCTTGAACTCATGATCCTAAGATCAAGACATGAGCTGAGATCAAGAGTGAGACACTTACCCAACTGAGCCATCCAGGTGCCCCCAGTGGTATCTTTTGATGAAAATAAATACATCAATTTCATTATAAATACTTTTAATAATCCTGATTTTATGGTTAGTCATTTTTGTGCTGTGTTTGAGAAATCTTTCTTATCCTAAGGTGATGAATATATTCTCCTTTTTGTTTGTCATCATCTAGAAGCTTTATTGTTTTATCACTTACATATAGATCTATAATCAGCCTGGTTTTAACTTGCATGGATTAAGTATCAAGATTTTTTCCATATAGATATAAATTTACCCAGAATAATTTATTTAGTTGAACATTTTTTGTACCTCTTTACAGTGTTGCCTTTGTCAGAAATCAAGTCTCTGTATAATGTAGGACTCTGTTCCATTGGTCTATTTATCTATCTCTACAAAATTGTATAAAGTTGTAACTTTATGATAAGCCTGGGTATCTAACAGTGCATTCCCCAACTTTTTTCTTTTTTATCAATATAATAATGGCTATTCTTTGTCCTTTATATTTCCATACAAATTTTAGAATCTGTTCATAGATTTCCTCTATGTCTCACCCCTACCCACCCACCCCAAAAAACTGCTTAAATTTATTTTAGTTGAATGATAGACAATGTATATGAAACATTGTAGAGATCATCTGAAGCTATGTCTAATAGTACATTCCTCCAAAAATTATTTGCTTTTCAAGGAGTTATAACAGAGAGTGACCATTTTAATTCAGCATTGAGGTGATTTGAAGTTGGGCCTCATTGTTGTTGGGGTTTGTCTTACTGGTGGGGCCTGACAACTGGGGTATAGCCTTTAAGCACTGCAAATGGAAGCCTGGAATATTTACTGGGAGTTTTTCTTTTTCGAGGTCCAGAAGTCCAAATCTTTTTTCTTTAATCCACTATGTGTAACACTCTAGCCATCTATTCGAGCCTCTTAGCCGTTGTTTATGCTCAACTTCTAAGCTTCACAGCAACTGCCTACCAGTAAGCAAATGATTGAGGAATAATACCAAATGTCTTTTTCACATCTGTGCTCTCTTCTCTCCCAGATATTTGCTGATAGTGTTTTTGGAGTAATGTTAGCCCAAAATTTAAAAAAACTTTGAGCCTGACCGTCTGCTTTTGTTCCAACTTCTTAGCCACTCACCTTGCCTTTCAATGAATTATGACTACCTCAAAGGGAAAGTCATACCTCAGTACATTTTTTTTCTCTCCAGGATCTTGGTCCCTGAGATCTGGCTGACTTGACAGCTTTCTTAAAGCATAAGTGGATGTTTTTCAAAGTTTATCTAGATTTTCTAGTTGTCTTCAGGAGCAGGTTTGTCTAATCTATCATATATCATAGCTGAAAGTGGAAGTATCTGTTTAGTTTCTAATCTGTGGCCCACATTTTCCACCTGTTTGGGTTAATTATTAGGCCTGTAGCATCAAAATTCATGTAAATGTTCAGACTTTGAGGTTATGAGTTTTGTCTGGCTTCTTAAAGAATGATTCTTTCTAAACCTTAATCTCACACCCAGAATAATTTTTGATTATTTACTGGTCTTCTACCACTTGTAAGTGTTCACTGGTAAACCATATCTGATAGATGTGAGACATTAACAACAGATTTGGTTTCAGTGGGTGTCATGGGAATATTTTGTCAAGGAAAAACATGTTGCCTCAAAGTGAAATGTGAACTGAAGAGAGTCCATTCAGTGTTTATGTACAGATACCAAGGTCTCTTGAGCATCTCCTAATAGCTTTTATCCTTGTGAGTAGAAAGATTCTTAATAACTGTGCCAGTGTATTCTAACACTACAAAGATAGCATTTTTTCAGAAGATGAATGCAGTGGTTTAAGGCAATTCTTTGTTTACAGTCTCAAGGAGGAAAAAAAAGAAACCAATTCCAAGATGTGTGTGTGTGTGTGTGTGTGTGTGTGTGTGCGTGTTTAACAGAAATTAAAATAACTCTTTCCTCTGTACACTCTCATGTACAAAACCAGGTAATTTTGAACACATATTGGGATCAAATACCACATTAATAGGTTGTACAGGTTCAGTTTTGGTTTCTAGGTTTAGGTGGACTGAGTTTGAATCTTGTATAAACCTGGGTGATTTATGATTTTTCCACCTGAATTTTCTTCATGTAAAATGTGAGGATATAAAATATCATATGACATATAAAACATATAAATAATACATGGCAGAGAGGAAGTACATATAGAAAGTGCTGAGAACAATCAATGCCTGGCAGGCAGCAGACCCTAACTACTGTTACTACTCTGTAACTACTCTGTTATTTCCCTGTCTCTAATGCTGAAGTGTGGGTAAGGAATGACAGCTTTTCTTCTCTTTATTCCTCATACATGGCACTCTGCAGAGAAATGAGCATGTGCAATGTTGTTTGTTAAATTTTACTAAATGAAAGGATAGGTTAAATACTACAGGAAGGTTGAGGAAAGTATGAGGAAAATATATTAGATCTGAAGGACCTGTTTTAAGATATAAAAGAAGAAAACACATTGGTGTGTGTGTGGAGTGGAGGGGGTGAGTATATTCTCCAGCGTCATCATGAAATATGCCTTATTTCTTGGAATTTCATAGATGTTCTATAAATAATTATTACTCTGAACATTATGCTTAGTTTACCAGCATAATAGAGGAAATCAGTGGAAAGGGGGTCTGAAAACTAGAAGGTTATCCTAAGTACAGAAGCTTCATGAGAAAACATGAAAAAGGTTATAGAAAGCTGTGGGTAAAATAGCCTGCTCATAACGCACTTTCTCTATTTAACTGAATCAATTATCTTACCATATTGTACATTTTACACAATTGCCTCAAACAGCTATAATATGACAAGGGAAGCAATACATTGTGCAGCTCACAAAAAAATCTATTCACAAAAATTTTTCTCAGCTTCTCCTCTGTGAAGAATATGTATGGGAAAGAAGCATCCCCTGAGAAGCAGGTCTTTAAACCAGAAGGGAGAATGCCTACCATCCTAAAGTCTAAATTGAAGCAAGTTGGATGTTCCAATGATTCCAACATATTAAATACTCTCTGTAATTTTTGGTGAATCCCCAAGCCTTTGGAAGCCTGTCTCTTGTGACAAAACCAAGAATTTGGTCAAACCTCTACATTTGCATTCCCTTCCAGTATTAACGTGCTTCAGTCTTCCAAGTGAAGAAATGTAGAAGAAAGGTGGAGAATGAGTAATAACTTTCTATGGCAGTATAGCAAATCACCACAAGTTTAGCAGCTTAAAACAATACTTATTTATTATTTCATACTTTCTGGAAGTCAGGGGTCCATTCATGGCATAAGGGGGTTCACAACTCAGGGTTGAACAGGCTGAAATCAGGGTATTGGTGAACTGCATTCCTGTCTAGAGGGTTTTTTTTTTTTTGAAGAATCTACTTCCAGGCACATTCAGGTTTTTGGCTGAATTCAGTTCCTATTGGACGCAAGCCTGAATCTCTGTTTCTTTGCTGGTTGTTAGCCAGGTGGCACTCTCAGCTTCTAGAGGCCACTAGAAGCCAGCAGTGGAGCGTCTCCTCCAGTTCTCTCATCTCAAATCATTCTCATATTTGAATTTCTTTGCCCAGGTACAGCCAGTCACATTTCAGGGATTACCTGATTAGGTCAGACTCACTGAGGTTGATCTCACTATTTTAAGATCAATTTATTTGTGACCTTAATTACATCTTGAGATTCCTTTTCAACAGCACCTATCTAGATTAGTGTTTAGTACACTAGTACACTAATTAGTAATTAGTACACCAGAGAGCAGGAATCTTGAGTGCCATGTTAAATTTCTACCTATGTGGCCCCAGCCATACACTCTGCTCCCTATCCTTCATTGTATGCCTCTTAAATATGGTACCCTTAGGAAGTATTTCTCAGTGCTGTCATCACTGTATGTCTTACTTTGGAGACTCTATGAGATATGGAAAGCACTGGAGTTTTGCAGCTAGAAATATCTGGATTTAAATCCCCTCTATATTTGCTGTGAGATTTTGAGTAGGTGCCTTAATCCCTCAGAGCCTCAGTTTCCTCAGCACTAGAAAGTAGGGCTAAAAATAGTCACTGCTAAGGCCTACAGAGAATTAAGAAAAGTAATAAAATGGAAATCACCTGACCCCCATGCTAGAGACATAGCAAATTTTAGCTTCCTGACTTTTTGTTCTTCTTTTGAATGTCCTAATATAGCTCCACCAATCTACATCTACTTATTCTTTATAAAGCCTTGGGGATTAGAAAAACTAAGATTTATAAACCCCAGTTATTCTCAGTAAATAACCATTTTCTTGAAAATTCTGCATTGTGCTTCTCTTTAGAATTAAACAATTCATTAGTGTTGAATGGTATATATTCGTAAGAACTTTTATCGAAAAGCTCAATATCCTTCCTTGTTTTTCACTATTATTTAGATTCTAAGACCTCCTACTCCCCCCCCCCCCGGGGGGGGGAGAAATATTATATGAAGACAACCAAGCAGTCAGTAGACTCCCACTAAAAAAAAAAAAAATCCTGAAATATCTTCTAAAATGCTATTGGTGAAAGATTTGGCAGGATGATGATTACATGTGGGTAGAACAGCAGTTTCCATAATAATTATGTGGGTTGTGAACAGATTTTGGAAAAAAAAAATGCTGGGATGCAGCCTAATGAATGTACTCATTAACCTTAATAGTATCAGGTAGAAAATGGAGAGGACCATTTTGGAGGGGGGAATCAATTCAGCTTTTCAGAGATATTTTATAAGGTGCATCTGACAGCACTGCATTCTCAATTAAAAATGAATATGTGCAGTTATCTGGAAAGAATTCTCTATAATTTGAAGTTTTATTTCTAAATTCTAATTTTCTAATAAGTTATATTAGACATTTCTTGTGTGCTTAGTATGTTCCAGGCTTTATAATAGACATAAAGATGAGATGTCCAAAATATAAAATTTCTAGTTGACTTGGAGAGACAGAAATAAATATGATGACAAATGCAAAACTAAAAGCATCATAATATTCCCTTTACGAGAGCAGAAATCTCATCTTCTTGTTCACCTGTATACTCCCACATTTAGAATATTAGTTACCCAATACTTGTTCAATTAATAAATCAATAAATGTCCCAGAATCTTGGAAGTGGAGAGGAGAAAACTGTTCAGCCCAGGGAAGCTCAAGAAGGTTTTGATAAGCTGCATTCTAGCCCAGTCTGTTGGCTTCACAGATGTTGGATTTTATCAAATCAGAAAACACATGAGGAGTTGAAGAGCTGACACTTTTGCAGAGGGAATAGTGTACTCAGAGGCCTGGAGGTGTGAACATGTGACATATTTGAGGCAGAGGAATCAATGTGTCATGTCTCTGATACACAACATGTGTGTGCTTAGTCTCTGCAGCGCGGATACTATGACAAAGCAGGACTGAAGAATGATCACGTGTGACTGGCACAGCCCCACCTCCACATCCCCTGACAGAAATTTAATGGCTGCTAACTTCTAGGAATAGTCATTCTGATGCTTACATTTTAGTCTGGTATTTCTCCCTTTGAAACAGACTTTGAGGTGATTTTTTATGTTGTTTGCCCACAGCAGATGCCTCCTCAAGAACTCTGTGGAGTTATACTAAATAATCATCTTGCTGTCTGAGAGAGTTCAACTAATGAAATCCATACCCATTGTATGTGATTAGCCTTCCATGTAAATAAATCAAGAAATTGTAAATGTTAAGGACTGAGAGTTTGGAAACATCCAGAATACTAATTGAGGTGACTGGGGAATAATCTCAGGGAGGTAGGATAGGAATGTGATTTTCAATAAGTAATGTTTCAGTGACTGGAAACCTAATGAATTATACTGTTTGCATATAGTTTGAATAAAAAGGAAAAGGGATGTTCAGTCTGAAGGATAGATGAGGAAACATCTAGTGGGCTGGAAGTCAGCATAACCCATTCAGGCAGGTCATGCCTAATGGACTGTTGGCTCCTTGAGCGCATGCACTAGAACCCACCACAGTGTCTGTGCAGTTTGAACACATAGAAGAGATCTTCAAAATGCTTATTTAATTAATGAATTATAATGAATAGAACATGGAAACTGAAACTAAAGGATCATGCAACGCAGTTTTCGGCACTACATATATTTTTCTGTTTTCCATAGCGTAAATAACTTAAAATATATTAGTAGGAAATGAGGAAGGGAAGAAAAGATTATATCATCTGTATTATACAGCTTTAGATTTTGATAAGAGAGACGCTTTTTTTAAATTATTTAAACATCAGGGTGCCAGGGAGGCTCAATTGGTTAAGTGTCTGACTCTTGATTTCAGCTCAGGTCATGATCTCATGGTTTGTGAGTTTGAGCCCTGTATTGGGCCCCTTGCTGATGGTGGGGAGCCTGCTTAGGATTCTTTCTCTCTCCCCCTCTCTCTGCCCCTCCCCTGCTTGTGTGCATGCACATACTTTTTCCCTCTCTCTCAAAAAAAAAAAACTTTAAAAGAATAATTTAAAAAATAAAATAAAATTTAAACATCTCTAACATTTGATAATTAATAAATCTTTTTTCTTCATAATTTTCCAATATTTTTTATTCCTTTTGACATGTAGCCCTCAGGGGCTTCCACATTCCAGAAACATATTTTGATATTAAATCTATTGGTTATAAACCTTGAAGTAATTATTTTATAACCATTAAGTATTGATCTGCTTTATATATATGTAATTTAGTAAAATAAATGATAAAAATAATAATTCTAAGGTTACAATATTTCTCTTATAAGGACATAATGATATAGAGTATCAAATCTTTGGAGTTCTATAATTTTCATTATTTCTCATTTTCTGATTGCCAACAACTATTGTTTAGCATACAAGAAACTAAACATAATAGAATGGGGTGGATTAATATAGTACTGGACCAAAGATAAGAAAATTGTTAACTTTTTTTTTTTTTTTAACATTCAAATCAACCGTATATGTCAAGAATAGGTAGAAATTCAGGAGAAAGGAACTACTAGAGAGCATATAAGGGGAAATCTAATCATCAGAGACCCCACCTTGTATTCGTTTTCTTTCTTTTTCAGCCCAAACCTATTCTGTTCCTCTACTTCACAGCCTAGGACACGGAGCTGCAATATCATTTACACTGTTGTTAATGTCTCCTCTAACTCACAAAATTCCCCTTTACCTCTATTCTCCATACATGTCTTCCTAGGGATTCTTAGAATTCCTTGCAAATAAGGTTCCACATCCCCACTGCTACTTCTTGAAATTCAGGCCTCCATCAGTTTCCTTGACCTGCAACACATTTTGCAACTCGATTCCCTTAACACTGATGTACAACCACTATAACCTGTCACACTGCTACCATAGTTCATCCAATTCTCATCAGCTCCTCATTTTATTTCCCACCTTAAAAGCCACCATTGGCTCCCTGTTACCTGAATGAAAAAGTCAGGTAATGATGGCGTGATATAAAAGACCATTCGCAACTGGTCTTCCCCCGCTGACTTCTCATTGGCCCATTGCCCTAGGTGATCTACACAGCTGCAGTGCTTCATAGTCACTACTTCCTGAATCTCAAATACCTTCTCTTGTCTTAGAAAATACCATTTCAAAATACTGTTATCACTCCATTACCCATATGTGTCAAGTTCCATTTAAAACTGATCTTCCTACATAGAGTTAGTCAGTTGTTTTCTGATGTTCTCTCCCATTGCTGTTGTTTCATGCCTGCGACGATATTTATTTATATGCATTTATATGTCTGTCCTCTGTCATTCCTCTACTAGACTGTGAGCCCTGCCTGGTGTGTAGTATCTAATACCTATTTAATTTATGTTTTCTCCATCTCAGTACAATTTCAATACATCATAAATATGGTGAAGTGAATTTTTCTTCACAACATTCACTGGTGTGGGAAAGATCATACACACCTGTCCCATTTAGGTCTGGTTTGGCCATATGACTTGCCTTCATCAATGAAATGTGAGAAGTGATCTGTACCACTTCTGAGTAGACAACTTAAGAACCATTGCATATTTTTTTCCTTCTACAAGATTGGCCACGTCCCAGGAGGAAACTGCTCTTTCAGACTATGTCTCATAATGAAGGCGACATGGAGTAGAGTTAGAGACCATCTGTAATGAATCTAAAAGCTGAGCAAGAAATAAACTTTTGTACTACACCACTGAAATATTGACAGTTTATTGCCACAAAATAATTTAGTCTAAGGTAGATAGATTTTTAATAAATGTTGATGAAAATAAGGAAAGCTATAGAGATGGAGAAGATGAATTAGAACTGGAGATTTCGGGTCAATTTTGTTAAAAAAGAACCTTCTGTTGAAAACACATAAAAGTTCAATTTTCACGAATTGCTAATTATGTGAAATAATAGAATTGAGGCTTGAGAGAAGAAAGGAAGAAGGGGATATCATAGAATAGGAATATATATTTTGGTAATGCAATCTTGAAAAGAAAATGAAAATAAATTCTTGCTAGATGAATGTGTCCTAACGATGTCTTCAGGGAGACATTTAAAGGGAGAATATAAAGAGTCTAAGGTATCTACTGAGGAGGTGTTTTGAGAATGGGTACATAGTAAAGATTCCTCCTTTAGTTAAGCCAACCTAATCTAAAAATATTTTTCCTGTTTCAAATGTCCAAGTCACTGTTTCCATAGTCAAAGAAAAACTGGAGGCCTGACTAAAACAACACTCAAATTAAAAATATATTTGTGTACTCAATTCTTGTTATTCACAGTATTTATGTTCCATAAACATGCACCAAACACCAAATCAGTGAATACTGACCATTGCCCCCAGGGAAGATACAGGTTTAAATTGCTATGGGCCTCTGGTCACAACATTCCCATCAACTAGTCTGTACATAACCTTGTTTTATGCGTGTTTCTGTATTGAATAAGATTTCTTCTTTAATATATACTGTTTTTTCATTAACATTGAACTCATAACAAACAACGCTTTACTCATTACTTGCTTTACTCATGCAGCTGATTTAAAAAATGCATTTTCTATATAGGATATATCACAGCCTTTTTTATTTAGGAACTCTAGATAACACTATGCTTGGGGGTTATTTTAAACAGTGAAATCAATGAAAAAAAAAACATAAAAAATACAAAAACCCTTATACTAAATAGATCATGAAAAGGATACTTGTTTAGAATATGAAAGCTAAAACAAGAAAGCAGAGGATCATCTCATTCAACCTCAGCTGGGAATGTGCACATCCAGAGACTCAAAATTTTTGCCACTCTGTGCATGTGCGCAAATGACCACAAAGGTGCCATGAATATTGATTTGGGTGTTGCAAATAAATTTAGCAAGTAGATAAATCTTAAAATAATGAGGATTAACTGTATATCAAGGAATTGAAAGGAAAATAATGAAATGTATTATGAGGAGATGGTTAAAATGCCCACCAGTGAGGAGAGAAATTAAATGGATGGATGGATGGATGGATGGATGGATAGATAAAGATAGATAGATAGATACTAAATCTAGAAGAGTGCTTTAAATATGGTATATTTTTAGTTTCTTTCCTTGTCTTCCTCCCCACTTTTTTCCCTTATTTGGTAAAATATATGTCCCCTGAAAGCATTTAGGTAGTACTTGACAGTCTAGTCTATCAGTGTAATGTAAAGCATTAGATCATAGAAAAGTACGTTCAAGTTTTTCTTGGCATTTCATTTTGCATTTGGATTTATTATTCCTTACTTAGAGATACCCTATCATCTTAACACAAATCTTGAAAGCACATTTTTTGTGAAAATGTTAATATTTAATAACCTAAATGACATATGACACCATCTAACTTAGCCAGCAGGGAGTGAAGTTTCTTAAAACTTGCATAGTAGATATTCCCCTGTAAATTTGAATAGAATAACCCTGTTTTGTCAAATAGAAATTGGAATTTTCTGTTTACATTCACACTCCTCTATGATTTTTATTTTGCTGTTGAATGGAAACATCTGGAACTAAATTGTTTTAAATTCACAAGCCAAATGTATAGGCTGCTAATAAAACATCATCTTTTGCCAAATTCTTTTAACTGTGGAGAAGAGAATTATACCTGAAAAAAAAAGAGCTAAAGAACATGATGAGAAATGAATCAATTAACACATTCTGGTGTGGATATTTTTTTATGGAAATATTACCTCCAAAAAAGTTTATCAAGACAAGCTTTTTACAGTCCCCATTAAATTCAATGAATGAATTGTGAAGGGTAAATTGGACCCATTATAATCTTAAATTTCTTATGTAATATTCATAATCATAGTGTTACATAAGAGCGAGCTAGCATTAACAAAAGGAGCAATTTAAATTACCACTTCTTGGAGAATGGGGCTCTGCTTGACAAACAGAGCTTCCTGCCCCGTTTGCAATACGCCCATGCATCTCCTCCAGTGCCAGTGAGACCCACACTCTCATACCAGTGATATAATAAACCCTCCACAACAGAGGGAGAAAATGAGGCAAACAAGCCCACATCATTTCAACTTGTCAGCTTTAAATAAAATCTTCTGCAGCTGAAAATGAGAAATTTGAGGGAAGATAATGTGTGAAGTAACCAAATTCAACACTGGGACAAAACATATTGCATTACTTATTTTTTTTCCTGATCTTCCACAAAGGTTTTTGAAATTTCACCATAATTTTAATGAAATATCTTTTGTCAGAAATGACTTAGAAGAAGAAATCGTTTATTTTGTTTGTTTATTTTTTTTCTCCTCTTCCACCCACTGATGCCTTAGGAAACATCTCAAGTTATCCCAAGCCCCTGTGATATTTTAATGAGTAATCTGTGACCTTTGGAAAAACTCTCATTATCAGTTTTTAAGTCAGAGTTGGTATAGCAGAACATGCTGGAAAAAAGTACATGCTTTTTATACTTATTTTAATTAATTACTTACATAATACCTTCCCCAGCGCTGATTTTATATGCGAAATATTGGTGCATGGTCTCCACCTACAAAAAATATATATAAGAGACAAAAATGCATTTGAAGGAAGATAAAAAGAAATTAACATTCTGATAAGTATATCTGAAATGGATGAAATAAACAATGATTGTGAATGTAAATCCTTTCCTTCTTCCTCTCCCCTGTGCCCACTTCCCCCAACCCTGTGTAACTCCAAAAACTTTACTGCTTTGCATTCAGGAGGTTCCATTCTACTCTTCCCTTCAGTTCTCTCCAAACCCCTTCTCTTCCTTCTTTGTTACTTTTTTTTTCAGTATTAAAATATCCCTTGACTTTCCTTATCTTTCCTGAAAAAGTACTTGCCTTCTTCTAAGGAAAGACACCACCACTAGGTCCCAGCAGATACTTAGCACAAGTTGTGCCTATTCCAGTGGAAGAGGGTGAAAAAGTCAGTCTCATTTGTCCTGAATGCCCCAAGGTGTGCCCAAATTTGATATAAACATCTTTTTATGTCTTTTATTTCCAATGTTGTGCCTCACTTGTTTTCCAAATAAGCTTAGAGTGCTTTCCTCTTGTTCTATTATATTCTTATACCATTGTAACGTGAAGTCTCCGATTTCTAATTCTTTTATCTTAAAATCCCTCGCTTACTTTGAGTGATCAGTGGATAGAATGAGATATTGAAGAGTATGATTCCTGACACTATGCTTGATATACCATTGTTAAGAAGTTGTGGTTGTTGTTGTTTTGTTTTGTTTTGTTTTTTGAGAGAGAGAGAGAGAGAGAGAGAGCACGAGCGGGTGAGGGGCAGAGGGAGAGGGAGAGAGAGAATCTCAAGCAGGCTCCACACCCAGTACAGAGCCTGATGAGGGGCCTGATCTCACAATTGTGAGATCATGACCTAAGCCTAAATCAAGAGTCAGATGCTTAACCCACTAAGCCCCCCAGGCATTCCTGTTAAGAAGTTTTTTTAATCCATCCAATGCAAAACATGATTCCATATGTGTATTTTAAATATATTAGAGAAGTACCATGGGACAGGAAAGAGTATATGGACAGTGGATTACAGGATTTCAGTTTGAGGTGCTGAAGAATCAATATTTAACAGAATGACCATAATCAGCAGGTATTTTTAACCTCTCTATTATTTACTTGTAAAATATGAAAACAATGAATATCATGTCATAGGATGGTTAAATTAATACTAGGTGTATGTTAGAGATATTTTCATTTTTACCCTATGGTCATTAAACTAATTGTTATAAAGGAACAGAATGGATTTCAAGTTAACTTCACTTAGCCATTAAGCATTCAGTAAATAATGTGAATGGTGATATCATGCAGCTTCCATACGTATACTGTGTCTGAAAACCAGTCACATTCTGCCAAAAGTATTAGGTTATTCTCCACAGTTTGAGGCTAGCGAGACTGGTGCCTTCTAGTACTCTTAGACCCTAAATTCCCATGGTGTATTATACTCTTTATTCTAAGTTTCTATCTCAGTAATCATGTAAGTATAATGTAGGACCATGGTGTGGCTGAGTAGCCATTTAATTACTGATCTTTTCAAAAGGAAAGCAAATGGAATCATTGGCTTAGAAGGTATCTGTTCTAAGCTGAGCTGGTTTTTGTCTCCCCACAGTGATGGCTGGGCTGACAGGTATGATGTGACAGATGGATATCAGCGAGAAGCTGTTGGTGGAATCACAATCAAGCTTCAATCTCCCGATGTCAAGTGGTTTGATGATTATTATCTGAAGCTTCGGCCAGAAACAAACCTTCGAAATCCTTGGTTTCAAGAATTTTGGCAGCATCGTTTTCAGTGCCGGCTGGAAGGGTTTGCACAGGAGAACAGCAAATACAACAAGACTTGCAATAGTAAGCAGATTTATTGTTTCATTTAAAGTGGATAAGGCTAGGGCTCCAATTTATGTAAACTGTGTCATGGGGATAGTGGCTATAATCTGTTGGAGAAGAGGACTCTTACATAAACAGAGGGGCTATTGCCACTTACAGTGATAAACAGGCTTTATTCTCACTAAGAACATATCAGAGCAAATTTTTACTCCACAGAGATTTAAACCAATTTTGTTATTTATATCATTCAAGAAATTGGCACTGTGCTAAGAGGGTAATGTGAGCTCCAGAGAGGAACTGCGATTGCCATCCCTGAAGGCAAGAACTACACTCTGCACATTTTGATTATCTTCAGCAGTTAGCACCAAGGTAAACACTTAGTAAGGGTGTCATATTCTGAAGAATGAATAAGGGGGCTCCTGGGTGGCTCAGTTGATTAAGCATCTGACTCTCAATTTCAGCTCAGGTCATGATCTCATGGTTCGTGAGTTTGAGCCCTGCATCAGGGTCTGCACCAATGGTGTGGAGCCTGCTTGGGATTCTCTTTCTCTCCCTCTCTCTGCCCCTTCCCTGCTCTCTTGCTCTTGCACTGAATCAGGTGAATATTAAAGGACAGAGCCAATTCCTACTTCCATCAATATATAGAACAGGAGCAGGGATAGGGTATTATGTTTCAGGAGACATAATCTGAATGTTGCCATTCATTCTTCTACACTTACAGGGACTCATATTGTACCAACTATTGCTTTTTTTCCCTCCAACTATTGTTTTAGTTGTAAAGATAACAAGGTGAGGAAAACTAGTTCCTGGCCTTAAAAGGTTTAGTGTCTAGAAGGGAGATAATCATGCCAGCCAATGTTGTAATTCAGTGCTATAAATGATATTATAAGAGTTAAACACAGGGTTTAGTTGCAATTATTTGTTGCACATTGAAAGGGAATCTTGACTCCAGTAACCAAGGTACGGCCAATATTGATCTGTATGTCAAAGCCTGCAAAAATTAAGGTTTGTCAAAATTGATAAGTGATTTGTTGATACTTCCTTATCATCACATTGTGTAACAAGAACTCCATATGCATTTGCATAGGAGTAAAGTGTTTTAATTGGTGATATGGGTACCTTTATCTATGATGCTGGAATACAGGAGTGCATTGAGATAGTGGGGTTGAAATTATGGCCCACAAACCAATTCAGTGCACAGAGAAGTTGTCACATACGAGCACAAAAAATGAGAATAATGTAAATAATATAGTGAATTTTTTCATAATGCACTTTCCCTCCCAGTTCATGTCCGTCATGTTTTTGGTATCACTACATTCTTTTGTGAAATTAAGAAGGGGGTGAATGATGATTTGTGATTATTTTAAATATCAGTATCTGGTAAAATAAGAACTTGGCATCTTTATGTCAGTTTCTGTTTGAGTAAAGAGGGGGGAGAAAGATGCTGAAGTGTGGGATATTGTATTGATCGGTGAAATCCAGAAATCGCAGAAGTATGGTGTGTGTGTTTGTTTCTCTCTGACTTCAGATACTGCTTGTCCAAAATCTTCAAATGCTTATTCATTTCCTTTGGTTTGTTTTGTTTTTTTATTTTCATGAAAAAAATACATGTGAATGAACAGCATGATGACTTCTGTTTCACAATTTCAATGTTTATAGCTAATGTCATATCTTTCATCATTCTATCTAGTTTCTGATGGACACAGACTTCTTTCCTCTCTTGAGATTTGGGGGCTATGCCTCTCTGTATTCCAGTTCTATGGTTGTGTACAGATTTCTATATGTAGCTACACTAGAGGAGTTATAAAGTATAAGCAATAGATTTGATCTCATCTCCAGTTCTCCTTTATTAAAGAGTTAGTGACAGTCCCTAACCAGTGTGTCTAAGGTAATGTTTCCAACTGATCCTCACCCTCTTCCTCTTTTGTGCCAATATTATTTTCCTTTTCTTTTTTGTCTAAAATGTCTTCCCTTTGAAATGGTTCTTTGTTTCTCTTATTTTTTTCCCCACTGTTGGAGATTTTATTTAGATATAGTTTTAAAAAACTCTTTAATTGATTTCCAAAGAACATTATTTCTGTGGAAAACGTTCTGTAAAATCCTCCCTTTTAGCCTGCTGTTGATCTCTGTCTTACACATGAATACCCAGATATGATTTCTCTGCTCAGAACTGGCTCCTTACTCCAGTACTGGAAAGCACTCGTTAGCCACTTCCCCCCGCCCCCAGAATATTATCCGACAAGAGATGTCATTTTCTACATACATGGACACTTATGTGTAATACCTCTGTTATTATTTTCAGTAAGGGAAATAATATTATTATCTTTATTTTAAAGATTATAAAATGAAGATTTAGGAGAAAACAATAGCTTGCTCAAGGTCAGCTAACTATTAAACACTGGAACTTATAATTGAACTCAGATTTGTCTGAAGTTTAACCAGTATGGTATGCTAAAAAGATAAAATATTACAATTTTTAAAAATTGCCATAAGATTTGCTTTATATTATAGTTAATATATAGGTCAAAGATACAAAAAGGAAAAATCTTAAAATTATTTGTACGTTACTATGGAATTCATAATAGATACCTAATTGTTCACTACTCTCTACTTTTGACTGTATTTCCTTATTCACTCACACGTCCTCTTAGCATCTTTATCCCCACCTCCTAAGGGGCCCCAAATAGTTTACTCATATTTATAATATTACTAAATATTACCAGCATTTTCCTAAATATAATGCACTTAAGCCCTTTCATCAGGGAGTGTGCATAAGACAACCATTTTTGAGTTGGAGTGTTAATTTTAGGAGTTTCCAATTCATGTCAATCAAGAAGCTTTTCTTTGCTCACTTTCTCCAGTACCTTAAATCTAATAGATAATTCAAGAAGAAAAATGGCTTCACACAAAGGATAGAAATACCCATAGCTGAAGTACTGCTTATTTTGTCTTGGGAGATTCTTTGAAGGCAAAGAATAAAAGTTAGGACAGGTATCTAAATCTAGTAGTCCAGAACTAGCAGTAGCCTTATAGAGAATATGCCCCATTAATATGAATTTTTTCACTGCCTGTTAGTCTTGCCTATTCTTATACATTATATAAATAGAGACTTACATTATTTGCTTCTCTGTAATGGCCTTTTCCCCTCAAAGTAATGTAGTGATTTTCATCCCATCATTGCATGTATTAGTTTATTCTTTTTTTATGTTTTATTTTATTTTGAGAGAAAAAGAGAAAGAGAGAGTGAGAAAGAAAGAGAGCATGTGCAAGGGAGGGGGCAGAGGGAGAGAGAGAGAGAGAGAGAGAGAGAGAGAGAGAGAGAGAGAGAGAATCTTAAGAAGACTCCATGCTCAGTGCAGAGTCCCATGTGGGGCTCAGTCCCATGACCCTGGGATCATGACTCAAGCCAAAATCAAGAGTCAGACACCCAACTGACTGAGCCACCCAGTTGCCCGTAGTTTATTCTTTTTTATTGCTGTGCAATATCCCTTTGTATGGATATACTACCAGAATTTACCTATCAGTTCTCCTATATGATAGACATTTGGATTATTTACATTTTTAGGTATTATAAATACTTTATGAACATTTATGTACATATACTATGGCAGACCTATATCCTAATTCCTGTTAGATGTACACCCAGTACTGGAACTGCTACATCATGGACTACATATATATTTAGCTTTATTAGAAATTGCCAAGCAGTTTTCCAAAGTAATTGAACTAATTTCCCCTTTCACTGAAATGTATGAAATTTCAAGTTGCTTTGCACTACTGTCAACACTTGGTACTATCTTTTTGTATTTTAAACATTCTGTGAGTATGTGTTTGTATCATATTGTGATTTTGATTGCCTTTCCATGTGTATTACCAAGTTAAGTTCCTTCTCATATGCTTATCGGAAATTTGGGCATCCTATTTTGTAAAGTGTCTGTTCAGGTCTTTTGCACATTTCTTTGAATTGTTTATCATTTAACATCTATTTTAAGACTTCCTTATATACTGTGGAGGTGAGTCTTTGGTAGATATATGTATTGTGAAAATTGCCCACTTAGAGAATAGCTTATTCCTATTTCCTATCCCTCTCATGTGTTGTTTTCTATTTATCCACTTTGTTCTTTAATACTTATTCCTCTTTTACTGCCTACTTATGGATTAATCAATATTTTTTTTTACCTTATTCTATCACCCCTCTTAATAATTTTGTTTCATCTCAGCATAATTCATTTAGAGTTTTCAACAGAAATTACTAAATGAATCTTTAATACAAACAACTTTATGTTGGTTCTTGTTTATATTAAAAAATCTTGCAGGGGTGCCTAGGTGGCTCAGTCAGTTAAGGGTCTGATTTCAGCTTAAGTCATGATCTCATGGTTCATGAGTTTGAGCCCCACATAGGGCTCTGTGCTGACAGCTCAGAGCCTGGAGCTTCCTTCAGATTCTGTGTCTCCAGGCTTTCTTTGCCTCTCCCCCTCTCATGCACACACTGTCTCTCTCTCTCTTTCAAAAATGAGTAAACAATAAAAAAAATTTAAATCTTGCAAATATTTACATCTGTTTATCCCCTCATACTATATTTTGCAATTGCCATATAATTTATTTTTATCTGTATTATATATAAAAATATATAAATATAATAATATAAATATTATATATACACATGTGTGTGTATATATATATATATATATATATATATATATATACATATATATGACTTTCTTCATATTGTTGCTCTAAATGGTTAACAGTCATATTTCCCCACTCCAGTGTTTTTCATTCCTTCTACCTGCTTGCTTTCACCTGTGATTTTTTTCAGCCTAAAGAATTTCTTGTAGTGTTTCTTACAATATAGATCTACTGCCAACAAATTATATTGACTTTTTTTTTCTGAGAATATCTTTATTTCCCCTTTGTTTTTGAGGAGTGTATTCACCAAGGATAGCATTCTGTATTTCCAAGTTTTCTTCATTTTTTTTTTCTTTGAAAACAGCATTTCATTTTTTTTTCTCTGGATTCCATCATTTCATTGAAAATTTAACCATCATTCTAATGTTGTGTCTTTTTTTTTTTTTTGGCAACATGTCTTTTTTTCTAGGCTTTAAAATTTTTTTTAAGTTTTTATTTGACTGTGATAAGGTTAGGTGTGATTTCCTTTATATATGTCATTCTTTGGATTTCTTAAACCTGTGGATTAAAAATGTCTATCAGTTTTGAAAATTTCCTAGACATTACTTCCTAAAACATTCCTTCTGCCACATTTTTCTCTCTCTGTTCCTTCTTGTGCTCAGATATACCTATTAGATTATTTGACTGGGTCATACAGGTGACTTTTTCTCTGGACTTTCTTTCCTATCTTTTTTTTCTCTCTGTTCTTCTATTTGATTCTTTTCTATTATTTTGTCTTTTATTTCACTAACAATGTATCCACCTATGTCCAGTCAGCTGTTAACCAAAATAAGTTTTCAACTTCAGATATGTTGTTTTACAATCCCAGATGCCCATTTAATTCTTTTTATAGTTACTAATTTTCTTTTGAAGTATTCTTTCTCATCTATTTTTCAATCCTTTATTCCATGTCCTTGAACATAGTTATTATAGTTATTTTAAGGCCCCTTTTTTTCTAATTCTAACATCTGGATCTTCTGTCAGTCTTCTATTGACATATTTTTCATTGGTCACATTTCATGCTTCCTGATACAACATATTTTCTTTGTTGTATTGAAGTTTATATTATTTTCCCCCAATGATGGTTTGCCTTTTCCAGGTTCAAAGTAATTGAGATGAGATAAGTTGCAATATAAGACAGAAATAGTCAACCTGTAGTTAAAAGTGTCTTTAAGGAACAATTGACATGGAATTTTGATGGGGAATCTAGATAGTATATCCTATGCCCTGGATGACTGACTCAGTCAGATTTTTGTTGTTTTTTGAGATTTTTTCCTCCAGGCCCCTATACCATACTGTTTCTAAATTTGGCATCCATTGTGAGGAAAAGACTACTTGAAGTTTGAGCAGTTTCTAATCCTCAGGTGGGGCTTTTCTTCCAAATAGTATAAAACAATGGGACATTTCAGCCTTCCTCTTCAAAATCTTGAGCCTCATGCAGCCCCCAGAATCAGCAAGTGAATCACAAGGGAAAAAAGCTATCATGTGGTTAGGTTTCCTGCACTTTATATATTGACATACCATATCATTTTAATATCCAAAAGTACTTCTGGCTTCTCTTTTTTCCAGAAGTGTCAGATACTATGTGAAGTCATATATTCCCCAGCCACAATTCATGTACTTTCCAAGAACCTCAAAATGTGCCTATATTGAGAAATAGCATCAGTGCAGAGTTAAGATGAGAGGATGTACTAAAGTAGGATGGGCTCTTAATTCCCCCAAAAGAGGAGAAGTGACACAGAGACAGACACACACAGGAAAAGTGGCAGGGGGAAGACACAGGCAGAAACTTGAGTGATGCAGCACAAAGACAATAAATGCCAAAAATTAATGGCCACCACAAGAAGCTAGGAAGAGGCAAGGAAGGATTCTACCAAAAGTCTCAGAGGGAGCATGGCCCTCTTGACACCTTGACTTCTGACTTTGAGCCTCCAGAACTGTGAGAGAATAAGTTTCTGCTGTTTGAAGCCACATAGTGTGTGGTATTTTGTTATGGCCGCCCTAGAAAACTAATGTCCCTTCATGCAGACCATGTTAGATTGGCAGCCTGGTCCAGAACCTGCAGATGCCCTCCGATGAGAAAGCAGTGGGTGACACCTGCCTACTTTCATAGGTCTCCTTTTTGCTTGTTCATTTTGTCTTTGTTGAGTCCATACATCTTCACTGCCTTGAAAATACTTTATTTTTGCATTTCTTTGGCCTCTTAAAGTTATATAGTAAAAGAATGTTCATGTGCTTTCTTCTCCACCCCACATAACACCAGAGGTCCCTCTTTTATATTTTAATCTTGTCACTCCCCTGCAATCCCAATTTGGATGCATAAACAAACCCTGCAGTTATAATGTCCAAAATGTTCATACTTTTGTTAATTTCTGTTTTTATCTTTAAGCATTTAAAAAATTAAGTCAAACTATTTCTATACCCTTAAGTGTTTTAACTATGTGGTTTTCACAGAATCCAGGTTTATATACTATTAACAGTGAGCCCAATTTCAGTAAGTGTTACTTAAATTGAACAATCATGTTAGACTTGAATTATAAGTTAAATGACCAGTAACAATAATAAGTTAAAAGTATAAAGAATATAGTTTAATTTTTCCAATTGTTTAAGTAACCCAGTAATAAAAGCTACAGCTAATTAAATTAAAACTGTTTTTTGGTAACTGGATCCTATTCTATATTTGAACCAATTTAAAGACCCATTTCCTATACAGTTATTTGAACCAATTTAAGGACCCATTTCCTTTACAGTTATACTGTCACCCACTGACATTCATTTACCATCTCCTTTCTATGATTTCTCCCTGTCACTTCCAGTAGCTTCCAGAGGTGTCATTTATGACATTAACACACAAACATTCTCACCTGGATGTCCTGAGGGCACCTCCAACTTACATATCTAAAACTCACCTCATTATAACTTTTCTAACCACAGCTCCAAACTTTGAGCTTCTCCATTATGTACCTCCAGTTTGAGTAAACGATACACCCATCTGGCTTGTCCCCCAAGATGTGGAAATAAGGGGTCTTCTCATATTCCATTCTCTCATCCTCACAGCCAACTGGTAACCAAATACTATTAAATCTACTATTCATCTTCCACATCTGTTCTCTGTTTTTCATTACTGGCTGAATTCAAATCTTTATACCACTGCTGTGGTTTGTTTCTTCATTATCTGTCACCTCACATATGAGAATAATCTTCGTATCTAATCTTCTTTTTGATACCAGCTTCTTTCTCCTCCATTTTATGCTAAAAAGTAGCCTCAAAAGAGTCCATCTAAAGAATGAATCTCATTGTGTTACTTCCATTCTCAATGCTCGTCCATGGTTCTCTAATGTCTACAAAAAAGGAATTCCACCCCTTTTCCCCCAGTCAAAACTCTTCAAATTTGCCATATGTGTTTTTCAAATCTTATCGTCTATTCCTTAAGCCCAAGAAATCTATGCTCCAATCACTTCACAGCACAATTCACAGATTGTGCTCTTCCATTTTAGAGTGGCATGCCTACTTAAGTCTCTGCACTTTTGCTCCATGAAAAACCTCCCTCAGGATATTTGTTAGTTTCACTGAGCATATATCCTCATGGCTTCTAATAAATCCAGTTTCCTGTTCTCAAAGAAATTCTGTTTCCCTCATGTCACTTCCTGTACATTTTGTCTTCTTTTTGACACATACCAATCCAGATATTGAACACAGATCCTCCCCTCTCCTTATTTTTATGCCTCCAAGTAACCACTCACACTGACATTTATGTGTATGCCACCCTACTATCAACAAAATGAAGATGAGAAAAATGGGTGCAGAGCAACATAAAAGTCCTTTAGCCAGAAGGGCATTTCTGGGGTTCTAATGATGTGCTATTTCTTGAGCCAGTGGTGATCACTAGGATGTATTTCTTTTGAGAAAAAATTAATGTGTTATTGTGATTTTTGCACTTCTCTGCATTCGTGTTCTAATTTCATGAGAGTTTACTTTAACTACCCCACCTCCAAATAGAAGTTCTGCAGCCCCTATATCCAGTCTAACATTCCTTCCAGTCCAAATTTCTCACAATAGATTCCCCCACACATTCTCACTCCATCAGATTTCTCCCACCATGTTGCTTGATTCCTGTCCCTTTATTTCCCTGTAACCCTTACCTCATTTCCTCACAATGTTTTTAAACACCACAGTAAATATTTCTCCATTTCATAGGTAGAACTATTGAGCTGTTTCTTTGTTTTCTTGTCTCCTTTAAAATTCTGCCCTTAGATACAGGAGTACTGATGCATAGGGGCACTTGTACCCCAATGTTGATAGCAGCATTCTCAACAATAGCCAAATTATGGAAAGAGCCTAAATGTCCATCAAATGATGAATGGATAAAGAAATTGTGGTTTATATACACAATGGAGTACTACGTGGCAATGAGAAAGAATGAATGATGGCCCTTTGTAGCAACATGGATGGAACTGGAGAGTGTTATGCTAAGTGAAATAAGCCATACAGAGAAAGACAGATACCATATGATTTCACTCTTCTGTGGATCCTGAGAAACTTAACAGAAACCCATGGGGGAGGGGAAGGAAAAAAAAAAAGAGGTTAGAGTAGAAGAGAGCCAAAGCATAAGAGACTCTTAAAAACTGAGAACAAACTGAGGGTTGATGGGGGGTGGGAGGGAAGGGAGGGTGGGTGGTGGGTATTGGGGAGGGCACCTTTTGAGATGAGCACTGGGTGTTGTATGGAAACCAATTTGACAATAAATTTCATATATTGAAAAAATAAATAAATAAATAAATAAATAAATAAATAAATAAATAAAATTCTGCCCTTAGAAAATGGATGCTGCTCACCTTTTGAGCCCAAAGCTGCTGCTAAAGTTACATTGCCAAACAGAAGGCCATTTACTCCAGAGAAAAAAAATGATACCATCCTCAGAGGGGATAAAGCAACTACAGCAATATAATATTTTCCACTGGATTACACTGACGTATACATAGATTTTTCACATCATTACACCATTACATAAACATTTTATGTTCAGGGGCTCTTGGGTGGCTTAGTCACTTGAGTGTCCAACTCTTGATTTCAGCTCAGGTCATGATCCCAGGGCCCTGGGATCAAGCCCCAGCTTGAGTCTCCACACTCAGCATGGATCCTGCTTGAGATTCTTTTCTGTCTCTCTTTCTTCCCCTACACTGCTTGCATGTACTCTCTGTCTCCAAAGTAAATTAAAAAACAAACAAAAAAACAAACAAAAAATGTTATCTTCATCTGTCTCTGTTAAACTATAAATTTCTCCAGGAGAGGAACTGTCTTACTCATCTGTTTTCCAAATTCTGAGCATGATGCCTTATATAGAGCAAGCATGTGAATAAATATTGTTAAATGAATATGACTTCATGTCTCTTATACCCAAGCAGAGTTACAATGGCTAGAGGATCTAGAACAGTGGTTCCCAGTCTGTAGGCTGCAGGTCCCAGGGTCACTGTTGAGTTGTTGCCTGATCTAGAATTCTTACATTGTTGAGCATTATCAGTGAAATGAACTATGCTTTGCATATCCTTGTGTGAACATGTGTATGCTTATACACACAAGTACCTTATTTTTATGCACAAGCTGCTGCAGTTAACAAATTATAAATTAATTTTTAAATTGCTCAAATCATGGTAGCTTATTGCCATTAGGTGTTTTCTATAGTACTAACAGCATTTATGGAGTGTGTGGAATTTTTTGACATTAAAAGAATTTCCTATATTCAAAAAGGTTGATTCCACTAGCTTGGAGGTATCTCTTTTCCCTTTTTTTATAGCAAGTTTCCAGCCAGAGGTGTCCACATTTTCTTTGATGAATATGTGTCATAAGGATTTGAGATGGGTTAGTTAAAGGATACTTCCTTATGCATCAGAATTTTTTTCTGCCATCTTGTTTGCTTTAAAAACACTTATTGGTGATTTATCCATTGCTCAAAACACTTCAGTATCTCTGAAAACATGACTGGAAAACCCAAAACAGTACATTGAGAGGAAATAATTATCTAATAAGAGGGGGGCTGAACAATAGTAAAGGCATCACAAGCGCCAAGTAAACAAAATGCCACAGCTAACCCCAGTTTAAATATTTCCCATCCTTGCACTACATTAACATTTCCAAGGTAGCACTTGGAAAGAAAACTAATCCAATGTAAAAAAAGGATTCTGTGGTTGCATATATTGGATTATTACATTCTGTATCCATTATTTTTAGAGATTCATAATGTATATCCACATGTTGGAAAAGAACAAAGCCCACTGTAAACATTTTTAAATCCCTTTCTTTAATCCAGAATCTCCTTTTTGTTGTTTTGTTTTACTATGAACTCATCTTCTTATGTAACACTGATTAGCATCATACTTTTGGAAAGACTACACTGGAACAATTTAATAACCATATCTTTAAAAATAAATTTGATCACATTATCCTAGTGTATGTGGTGAAATCTAATCAGAAACACACTTCTGTCTATATAACAGACAATGAATTAAGTTAATTAGAATTTGATGTGTCAGTTTTGGCTTAATACAATTCTTGGATTGTTACATGTTAATACTTTTCATTTTGAGGAGGGAAAAATTTCTCCATCTTGGACTCTGCTTTAAAGAAATGGTTGCAGAGCCAGATCAAGGCCCCAGATATTAACATATCAAAGTTTTGAGACATATAATCTGTCATATTTCTTTTTTGAATTCCAAAGTTTAAGAAATAAGAGTAATTATCCATCCAAGTAAGTGTCAGTGTATGTAATTCTTCATGATGAATAGCTACCATCAAAAACTACTAAAAAAATAATCCTTGCATTAGGAATTGCAACAGTTTCCAAATTCTTAAGACACTGGAATTGGAATCCACAATGTATTAAAGATATTTAAGGTAAACCAAAGAGAGACCTGACAAGCTTGCTCAATCAGTCACTTAAGGCATACAAATGTGAAAAGCATTAGATTTACACCCAGAAGATCTATATTAAAAAACTCAATCTGTAGCCACTACTAGGCCTCTCTGAGTCTCTGTTTTCTCAAATGTGAGATGCGATGTGTATTAAAACTGATACCTAACTGGGGCGCTGGGTGGCTTAGTGGGTTAAGCGTCCAACTCTTTACTTCGGCTCAGGTCACAATCTCACAGTTCATGGGTTTGAGCCCTGCATTGGGCTCTGCATTGACGGTGCAGAGTCTGCTTGGGATTCTCTCTCTCTCTCCCTCTCTCTCTCTCTCTCTCTCTCTCTCTGCGCCTTCCCCACTCTCTCTCCCTCTGTCTCAAAATAAATGAATAAACTTAAAAAAAATTAAAAAACCTGATACCTAACTGACAGAGGACTCTAGTGAGGCTCAAATATGATGATGTATGAGGGGACACCTAGGTGGCTCAGTCGGTTAAATGACTGACTCCTGATTTTGGCTAAGGTCATGATCTCACAGTTGCTGGGATCAAGCCAGTGTTGGACTTTGCGCTGACGGTGTTAGACCTGCTTGAGATCATATGGGATTTTCTCTCTCCCTCTCTCTCTCAAAATAAATAAATAAATAAACATTAAAAAAGCCAAAATAAATAAATAGGATGATGTATGAGAAAATACTTAAAAGATGTGAGGGCAAAGTACCTGCTTTTAGCAAAGATGAAGTAACAGAGACTGGATTTACTCTCCTTCTTAAAATGATAAAAAGAACAAAAGACAAAATATATAAAACAAGAGTTTTCTAGATATTGGATATCAAGCAATGAAGGACAGTTATTCTTATGAAACAGGAAATAAATGAGGTATGCTTTCTGAGTTAAGAAGATGGAATTCTGACTTCAGAGAAACCAAGGAAGCTAGAGTTCTAGCTAGAGCAAAGAAACAGAGAGGAGAGGTGCAGGAAGAGAGAACTCTGGAGATGGGCAGAGGTTCCCTCGAGTATGCAGCTGACTATTGATTACTGCATCTGTATAAGGATAATACTTCAGATCTGGGAAAGGACCCTTATGGGATTAGAGAGACAGTGTGGCAGCCATATGGGACAAGGAGCAGTGTCTGTCCCTAGCTGTCAGACTAGAAAAACTTACAATTCAGAAGGCTAAAACAACAGGGGAAATTTCATAGCATTAACTTGCTATATCGGAAAACAAAAATATCTCAAGTCAATGACCACAGCTCCACCTGAAGACATTTGGAAAAGAAGAACAAATTAAACTCAAAGTAAGTAGAATAAAGGAAGTAATAGATCAGAGTGAAAATCAATGAAATATAAACCAGAAATACAACAGAAAAAACCAGTGAAACTAAAGTCTGCTTCTTTTAAAAGATCAGTGAAATTGAAAAAAAAACTGATCAGGAAAAGAAAGAAAAACAAATTACAAATATCAGGAATGAGAGACATATAGCATCACTCCAGAGACAACAAATATGGAAAGGAAAATAAGGGAATATTTTTTGAAACAATTCTATTCAATATTCTATTCAGTATATCACAAAAAAAAGAATTATATACCTCAAAAACATTGGTGTAAATATTTTAAACAAAATTTTAGTAAATTATATACAATAATATGTAAAAAATATACTATATCGTGACAAAATAAGATTTGTCCCAAAATGTAAGGCTGATTTAATATTCAAAAATTGGTCAGTGTAATTTATTGTGTTAAAAACCTAAAAAATTATTAACTTTCAAACATAATATGAATTTATGATAAGGTTCTCAGCAAACTAGGAATAGACAAAAACTTCCTCAAGCTAGTAAGATTTCCCCATATGATCAAGTATTAAGGAGTCTGGCTCTTACCACCAGAGTTTCTAGACAATGAAACTAGACTGTGTCAGCTAAAGAAATAAAAGTTACTAGATTTGAAATAATTAAGTTAAAATGTTTTTACTAATGAATGACATAATTGCCTATCTAACAAATCCAATGGAATATTCATAAAGTTCAAGTGAGTTTATTAAGTTTGTAGTATAGAAGATTTATGTACAAAAATCTATTGTATTTCTTGGACCCACAACTATATGGTCAACTAGTCTTCAATAAAGCAGGAAAGAATATCCAATGGGGGGGGGGAAAAAAGCAGTCTCTTCAACAAATGGTATTGGGAAAACTGGACAGCAACATACAGAAGAATGAAAGCAGACCATTTTCTTACACCATACACAGAAATAAATTCAAAATGGATTAAAGACCTAAGTATGTTATAGAAAACCATCAAAATCCTAGAGGAGAACACAGGCAGCAACCTTTTTAACCCCAGCCGCAGTAACTTCTTACTAGACATGTCGCCAGAGGCAAGGGAAACAAAAGCAAAAATGAGCTAAGATAAAAAGTTTATGCACAGCAATAGAAACGATCAACAAAACTAAAAGGCAACCTACATAATGGGAAAACATACTTGCAAATGGCATATCTGATTTAGTATCCCAAATCTGTAAATAATTTATCAAACTCAGCACCCAAAAAAATAATCCAGTAAAGTAATAGGCAGAAGACATGAATAGACACTTTTCCAAATAAGACATCCAGATGGCAAAGAGACACATGAAAAGATGTTGAAGCATATGAGTGGCTCAGTTGGTTAAGCGTTCGACTTCAGCTCAGATCATGATCTCATGGTTCATGAGTTCGAGCCCCATGTTGGGGTCTGTCCTGACAGCTCAGAGCCTGGAGCCTGCTTCGGATTCTGTGTCTCCCTCTCTCTCTGTCCCTCCCCACTCGTGCTCTGTCTCTCTGTCTCTCTCTCAAAAATAAATAAACATTTAAAAAATTTTAATAAAAAAAAAGATTCTCAACATCACTCATCATCAGGAAAATACAAATCAAAACAACCAGAGATACCACCTCACACCTGTCAGAATGGTTAAAATTAACGACACAGGAAACAACAGATGTTGACAAGGATGCAGAGAAAGGGGAATCCTCTTACACTGTTGTTGGGAACACAAACTGGTGCAGCCACTCTGGAAAACAATATGGAAAACAGTATTTGAGGTGCCTCAAAAAGTTAAAAATAGAACTACCCTATGGCCCGCAGTCGCACTCCTAGGTATTCACCCAAAGGATACAAACATACTGATTCGAAAGGGCACATGCACCCCAATGTTTATACCAGCATTATCAACAATAGCCAAAGTACGGAAAGAATCCAAATGTCCATTGATTGATGAATGGATAAAAAATATATGATATATATATATATATATATATATATATATATATATACACACACACACACACACAATGGAACATTACTCATTCATCAAAAAAGAATGAAATCTTGCCATTTGCAACAATATGGTTGGAGCCAGAGTGTGTTATGCTAAGCGAAATAAGTCAGTCAGAGAAAGACAAATACCATATGATTTCACTCATACGTGGAATTTAAGAAACAAAACAGATGAATATAGGGGGAGGGAAAAAGAAAGAAAGGGAAGGAAATCATAAAAGACTCTTAACAAACAGGGTTGCAGGAGGGGAAATGGGTGGGGGATGGGCTAGATGGGTGATGGGTAGTAAGGAGGGCACCTGTGATGAGCACTGGGTATTATATGTAAGTGATGAATCATTAAATTCTGCTCCTGAAACCAATATTATACTATATATTAACTAACTAGAATTTTAATAAAGATTTCAAACAAAACAACAACAAAACACTACATGATTTCAAGACTCAGTCTAAAAATAGAGTAATCCGAAGTGTAGTATCAGGATAAAGACAGACACATAGATCAATAGGGATTCAGACACAGACCCCATGTATATGGAAAACTGGTTTTGACAAAGATGTACAAGCAATTCAATGCAGAAAGAATAGGCTTTTTAGAAAAATGGCAGTGGAAAATTTGGATAGCTGTAGGTCCAAGGGAATATTACTCATTACCAGAAAGCATTGAACTATTGCTATACCTAACAACATGGCAAATCTCTAAGTAGTTATGCTGAGTGAAAGAAACCAGGAAAAGAAAGAGTACACACTACATGATTCAATTTCTGTTAAGCCTTAGAAAATATAATCTACAGTGACAACAGATTCGTGGTTGCCTGGGGATGGGAGGGATTAAAAAGGTCCATGAGGAAACTCATGGAGGTGATGGATACATTCATTATCTTGATTGCTGTAATGGTTTTACAAAAGTATAAATATATGAAACCTATCAAATTGTCCACTTTCAATATGTGGAGTTAATGTATGTCAATTATACTTTAATAAAGCTTTTAAAAAGTTCTTAAGTACAAATATATAAATATATACTTTCCAGACTTACTCTCAGTCTTCAGAGAACTCTAGCAAATACCAAATCCTTTATCCCTTCTATTTCTTATGATATTGATGCCCATAACCAAATTGAAATTCATTTTTCTAGGATTTATCCTCTTGCTTTTAATCCCAAAGCTCATCCCCTCTGAGCAGCCTATGAAGCACTGTGTCCTAGTCTCTGGCATGGCTCAGTAGCCTGTGCTGTGCAGTGAATAGGAGAGCTTTGTAGTGGGTGGGGGACTGTATTAAGTTCATCTCCACCAATCACTCACCCTGTAACCTTGGGCCAGTTACTTATTTTTGCCTTCTCACTTACACAATTTAGATAATACTTACATTTTAGACTCATTGTGAAGATAAGACAAGACCATATATATGAAAATCCTATAGAAGGATCTCTAGAAGTGTTGTATTAAACCTTTGTACTTATAAAATTATAAAAATAGGTTTTGCTTTAAGATACTTGTATTAGTGGCTCTGTTGGTTAAGCATCCAACTTTGGCTCAGGTCATGATCTCATTGTTCGTGAGTTCAAGCCTCACGTTGGGCTCTGTGCTGACAATCCGGAGCTTGGAACCTGCTTTGGATTCTGTGTCCCCCTCTCTCTCTGTACCTCCTCCACTCATGCTCTGTCTCTCCCTCTCTCTCAAAAATAGATAAACATTTTAAAAAATAATAAATAAGTAAATGAAAATACTTGTATTAAATTATTCTGAAATGCACCATGTGGTATTAATAAATATATTTTCCAAAAATCTCCAGGCTAGGAAGGATGATTAACAGCATTTTATTAGAATATGACATTAAAACACACACACACACACACACACACACACACTTATTTCCTCTTCCTTTTGATGGCCTTAGTCTTCATATTAATGTAAGTGTTTTAGTCTAGTGTACCTGCTTTATAGCCAGGTGCCTTTCCTTGAGCCAATATATAAGCTAACTTTAATTTTAAATTTATGTCTGAGTGTCAGATGCTATATATGAGTTTACCCACATCACCATGGCAACTGTGTGGGTTGGTTGTTGCCACAGCCCCCATGGCTGGCCTAGTGTTTTGACATTTCAGTAATTGCCAGTGTCACAACCTTTAAAAATTGTAGAGAACTGCCACCCAGGACAGATGGTTACTAAATAAAGAAGCTCCTGTCCCCCACAGCTGTGATGTGGCACTGAGGTGACAAGAGAGCCTTTCGTCAAAGATATGATCACTTAGAAAATGATGTGAAAGAGCTTGACTGTTAAAAGATAATTCACATTGGTAAATTATTGTTGTGCTCTAACAACATTGGGTAATACTGGGTGGAAATCAAGGGAAGCATAAGATCTGGTACTTGACTTTAAGGTACCAACATAAAAGAATAAAATATATTATATTAAAACTAAATAAGTTATTTATCCCTTCAGCAAACTCTTAGTTGAATGCCTACTATGTGCCACTGATTTATTTATTTTTGTTGTTGCTGGGGCTATAGCAGAAAACTAAGCAGACAAAATTTCCTGCCTTCATGGAGCTTACCTGCTTATTAGGGGGAGACAGATTAAAACAAACTAGATAAGTAAAGTATGTATTCTATTAGATAATGATAATCACTAAAAGGAAAATAAAGCAGGGAAGCAAGATTTAGAATGTAAGGGAGGATGCAGTTGAATAGGGTAGACAGAGATGACCTTACTAAGAAAGTGACTTTGTATAAATCCAAGGAGGAGATGAGGGAGTAGCCCAGGTGGACAGGGGGGAAGATGTTACAGTAGTAGGAAATCACAGGTCAGAAGTTCAGAGAGGGGCAAGAGTTGGAAGGCCAGTGTGGCTGGAGCAGAGTTAGTTAGAAGAAACTAGGAGGAGATGATGGCAAAGAGGTAACAGAGGGAGAGATCTTGTAAGGTCTTGTTGGCATTGCATTGACTTTGGCTTTTACTCAACTGAAACCTTAAGCCATTAAAGGATTTGGGCAAAGGAGGGACTTGAACTGGCTTTTTAAAGATCACTTTGGCTGTCATGTTAAGAATAGATGGTAAGTGTGGGCAAAAAAGAATGTAAGGAGGTAATTAGAAGGCTATTGCAGTAATCAAATGATAGATGATGGCTTGGATCTCAGCAGTAGCAGTGGAAGCAGTGAGTATTTTTAACTAGTGGAAGTGAAGCAGAGGGAACCTTTATTTATTGAGGGATTCTATATGCCAGGCACTGTGGAAGGGAGACTTAAGTACAGTTGTATCTCTTATTCCTCATATAATTCTATTGGGTTATAGTAGTATAACTGTTTTTCCAATAGACACTGAAGCTTAGAGAGATTCACTAGATTTTCCAGGACAAGTTGCACTGCAAGTACTTGTACCCAATCCAACTCCACAGTCCCCAGTCTGCTCACTGTGCCACAAGGTCTCTCAGTTTTAAAGCATTGCTGAAATGCTTAACTAGCAAGAGTCATAGAAGTCTATGGATAGGAGAAATCAGTGAAAACCAGGGTATCCAAGGATCATTGGATTGGATAGCTTGGACATAGTATGGGTAAGTGGAGAGGAGAGACCAAGCAGAGAGACTAGACTGAGAAAATGGGAAAGTAGTGCTGGAGTAGCAGAGTCCATTCTATTTGTATATGGACAATGACAGCACTTCGGTTCACAAGTCATGGGATAGAAAGAGCTTGGTTCCGAGGTCACTTGGAAGACCCAGGACAACTTCACCATCTGCATCAGACTGTGATATGAGCAAGAAATGAATGTATTGTATTAAGTTACTGGAAATGCAAGGGTTGTCACAGAAGTTACTTTCATTGTCCTGACTTGATGTCTCCTCCTACTGTTGCTGATGGTCAGCAGCTCCTAGACTTTTGTCATGATACTTAAATGTTACTCTACTCCAGAGGGATTACAAGAATTAGAGAATCCATCTGTTAACCATGTTGATTCCCAATGACTCTCTCAATCCAATTTTTGCAATATACCCAGGATATTTGAGCTGTTGCTTCTAAAATATTTTGCAGATTACTTCAAAGCCTCAGAGAAGATATTAAATATGACCTAAGTGGCACATGCTTTCTTTTCAAAAAAATAAAGTACTGATGCAAATTCATGGAATTTATTCAATTTTTATTATATCTTCTTTATCAAATTATCATTTTTGAACACTGATTAAGTAAGATCTTGAGCTAATTCAAAAGTCATAAGAGAGGATGCAAAGATTAGCTAGTGGTTGACCTCTTCCCTTGGGTATCTTACAATTTACCTGGGGATATTTTTAATGTAATGTTATAGTTGTTAAGTAGAAAATTAGTGAAAGAGGCCTTAAGAGCTTTAGGCATTAGAGAAGTGGTTATTGCTTGTGTCTGGGGAGGTTAGGGCTTAATGATATAGCTGGGATTGTGCATGCTAGACCATGATTTGAAGAATTTTCTTTTACATATTAAGTAATTGTTGAAGATTTTTTAGCATGAAGATTATATAATCAAAAATCCATTTAAAAGGCTTGATTTGAGGGGCAGCTGGGTGGCTCAGTACCCTTGATTTCAGTTCAGGTCATGATCTCATGGTTTGTGAGGTCAAGCCCCACATCCAGCTTGGTTGGGATTCTCTCCCTCCCTCCCTCTCTCCCCCTTTCCTGCTCTCTCTCTCTCTTTCTCAAAATAAATAAAAAATAAATATTTTTTTAAAAAGGTTCATCTGACAGTATCTTCGGGAGTTTTTTGGATAAAGGAAAGATTAGTGTTAGAAGTGAGCATGAAATAAACTTTATTGTTCCACTGGGAATGTGAGAATGTCATGGTAGCTACTATTGTATAACAGAAGAGCGATATAAACTTGGAGACCTTGTGTGGGGCTGAGGAAAAGGGAGGAGTCAAAGGTGACTTCAAGTTTTCAATTATAGGTGATTGAGAAAAAAAATTTTAATAGAAAAATAGAGAAAATAGAAAAAAAGGGATAGATCAGGAAGAGAAAATGAGTTTCAAATATTTCATGTTTAAAGTTACACAGGTATAGAGACAGAAGTGGGACTGGTATTTTAGTAACATGCAGTGGGAATGAAGAGCCCCTGGTGCAAAATTACATTAAAAACAAGACTAGAAGCCTGGGTGGAAGCATGGAGAACTCCAGGCTAGAGGCCAATTCAAAACTGTCCTTAATGCCCATCATTCAGACAGTAACTGCAGAAGGAGCATGGATCATTCGACCTAAAAATATTCCTCAAAGAAATATGTCGTAAATGCATATATTAATAAATATGAAAGATATGATTAAATTGATTGATGAGTGGCAAATTTACAAAAAATGTTGTACACATTGGAGCCATCATACCAGAGTGGTTATGGGCCAGCTTTGGCACATGACAGGCTAGATTTATATACCCAGCTCTGCCATTTAATAGCTCTGTGACACTGGACAAGTTGCTTAAACTCTCTTTCCTTACTTTCTTCAGGTGTGAATTTGGGATGGCATTAAATGCCTACCTGATAGAGATCTTATATAGATGATGCAGTAGTACCTATGAAACACTTAAATGGTGTCTTAGTCAGCTGAGGCTACCATAACAAAATGCCATAGACTGGGATGTACAAGTAGCAGAATTTATTTTCTCACAATTCTGCAAGCTCAAGATCAGAGTTCTAATATTATGAGGTTTTGGTGAGAACCTCTTCTTCATGGCTTGCAGACAGGTGCCCCTTCACACAGCAAAGAGAAAGAGAGCAAGCTCTCTGATGTCTCTTCTTATAAGGATCTTAATCCCAACATGAGGGCTCCACACTTATGAACTCATAGGCCCAATCCCAAATACCTTGCAAAGGGCCCATCTCCCAAAGGCCTTATATTAAATATCACATTGGCAGTTAGGGCTTTTGAGAGGACACAGTTCAGTCCATAGCACTTAGTCTCTGGCATTTAATAAAATTCAATAAATCCTATCATTATTAGAATGTTTCTTCCACACCATATTTTTCTCTAGTAGTTTCATAGAGCTGAAAATCCTAACACTTCAGAACAAATGAAAGAATGATTCTAAGAAAGAGTTCAGCCAAAGATTACAATGTGTGAAAAATGTTACTCAAACAAATGAATTCAAAAACCCCTATAGGCCACACCACAGTAGAGAGCGACACAAGAGGTTTGTACATTTACAAACTATGTGCAAACTCTTGCTTCTATGGATGTCACAAGTTAAAATGTTTTCCATATTCTGTTCAAGTTGGCATATGCTACACCTGGAAATTCTAACAAAATTTAAAAACAATATTCAAGGGTGTTTTATGGTTCTAGAATACCTTATCTACTATATAGTAAATTGCTTCAAAAGGGGAGATATTTTAAAAATCCTGGATAACTAGATATTACCAGTCATCATGTGGAAGATTTAGAAAAGAAAACTGGTGTTTAATCTGACTATCTCAGAGGCACATGGCAAGTTTTCTCTAGTAGGAATTCCTTTGACGCCTGAAAATTTAAGTTTCTTATTCCAGTTTCTCTGTTGTCATTTTTCCTTCCTCTCATGTTTCTCAGTTTCTTTGGAGGAAGCAAAGAAATAGGCAAGGACTAGGGTTTCCCTCTGTGCTTTCGGGTAATATTTAATTAAGGCTCAATCTGCAATGAGACAGACAGACAAGAAAACTGATCTGGTGATTCTGTCTCTAAATTGAATCAGCTGGTTCAAATAGTCACAAGTAATTGGAGAGTGCTCTCTCTTATGAAATCAGCTTCCAGGGGTGCAAGGCACTGCTGTCCCTGACAATGGAAAGCAGGAGTAGTGAACCAAATTTGATGTCTGCATTCTCTTTGTTTAATAATTCAACTCAGGAAATCTTTTGGTCCGTGGCTCTACTTCAATATTAAAATTAAATAATTTGCCTCTGTTGGACTGTAGGCACCCACATAAACCCATGGAATACTGGATAGAGCCAAGCCAGTAATTATTATAAAAATTAACAGAGAATTGGAATTCATATAATTAGTGAGTAGTTGTCCCACTGATAACAGGTTGCTTTTGCAAACAATTTGACTCCTGTCAGAGGTTTTGCTTGTAATCACTGGAAACCACTGTTAGCTTGGCTCTCTAAGGTAAAACAAATGAATATGAATATAAATATAAATAAATATTTGAAAGAATATTGAGTCCTCTCAGGATCTACTGGCTGCTGTAGGACCAAGTTTGAAAACTTGGACCAACTCCCTAAAGCCATGAAATAAGCCCTGCTTTTGGCTGTTTAGCCAGAATATAACTGCATTTGGCCCCTACCATTCACTTCATTATGAATAAATACCAGCCATCCTTTAGCTTGACTTCACTTTATACAGATTCCTGGGAGAAAATTTATAATTTACTGAGCCTGGATTATTTATATTCCCATTACGTGGCAACCAGGGCCCAGAGAATGCAGTGAGACAAGGCCACTTCAACTTCCCTAATGAAAGTATGATAAAGCCTACTAGAATCTAGGTACAATAAGGAGTTTATCAAAATTAGGAAGGGGATTTGGATTGTGTAAGGCCAAATAATGAAGATTACTATAGATTAATTCAATAATTGTGAATACTGTAATTGGTCTCATTATCACTATCATAATTAACATGTAATATGCAGCTACTTGCTTGCTAGGCTTTATTCTTACCCACACTTTCCCAGCACTATCTCATGTTATACTCCCATCAATCTTGAGGTAGCTACTATTAGAGTCTGTTTATTAAAAAATGGAAGGGGATGCCTGGATGGCTCAGTAGGTTAAGCGTCCAACTCTTGATCTCAGCTCAGGTCTTGATCTCATGGTTGTGGGTTCAAGCCCCACACTGGGTTCCACATGGGATTCCACTCAGGTCTCCACACTGGACTCCACGCTGGGCTCTGCACTGGGTGTGAAGCCTACTTTTAAAAAAAAAAAAAGAAAAGGAAAGAAAAATGCTTAGTGAGGTTAAATGACTTTCCCGAGATTGCACAGCTAGTAAGTGGCAAAGCAGTGTCAAACCTCAGGCTGTACAATTCCAAATAAATTAACCCATGATCACATATATGGGATTGACTTCTCTGCTGCCAGTAAGCAATTTTACAGATTATTGAAATACAGTAGGTACTTAATATTTGCAGAAAACACTACAACAGTTCTGATGTATAGTTGGTACTCAATAAATACTTGTTAAATGAAGAAAAGAATGTATGTTACATATTTATTAAATGACCATAGTTCCCCCCCAGCACACAGCTTTGAGCTTTGTGCTGAATTGGTGATCCCATGAATTAAAGAGATTGAAGTCCAGTTTATAGTGAAATCATTACATATTCACAATGATAAGATGAACTGTGCATTTAAGCAGTAATGTATCTTTATTCTTTTTAAACATGATAATAGTTTAGAAAATATTTTTTTACACAAGAAACTGTATACAGTTTAAAATTCCTTTGTGAATCATTTAACTTTTTAACTCCATAACTTTCTACTCTGATTTTTTTTTTTTTTTAATGGATCAGCCCTGGAGACTAAGCAGGGAAGAAGTATTTCAGACACAGGAAAGAAACCTCTACAGATGGGCCACAGTTAATATACCCAAGGGCAGGTCTGCCTTGAATTCCAGCAATAATTAGACCTAAGAAGCAGGACTTCTTTCCAAAGGACAATGATTTTTCAATTCTTATTTGCTTCACTACAGATAGATATCATGCCAGAATGAACCAGCTCACAGATTTCTTTGGAGAACTGGTATAACTTGCCCTCATGTCTATAGATTATAAATTCATAATATTAATTTGTAGTCATTGTAAAATGGTTTATTTTGCTCTTTCATTCACTTGCTCTGTCTTGATCCTCAGAAATTATGATTGTTGTTGTTGTTTTATAGATGAGCAAACTAAGGCCCAAAGAGGCTTACAATGGCTTGCCCAGACAAGGACAGATCACTGACAAATAAAGAGCTAAAATTTTTTAATCCAAGCCTCTAAAATTATGTTATTTGTATTATATTGTGCTGCCTTCTATATATGCAAAACAAACCTGTGGAACACTAGGTAGAACCTAACAAATAATTATTGTAAAAATTAATAGACGAATTAGAACTCAAATTATTAATAAGTAGTTATCCAGCTGATAATATTAAGCCACCGTTGATTGAAACTTGAAATTTTGCAGAATGATGTAAAGCAGGAAAAATCAGTCTCTCACTGAGTACCAATTTCAAAGAGATTTAGCTTCACGGTTTCTATGCTACTAGGTTTTGTCTTCAACCCAACCCATGGCATTAAATATGAGTCCACTGGAAAGGACTTACAGTGTGTTGTATCTGTCTGGTACTCTGATGACATGTATCTGCCTGGTGACATGATGGCAGAGAATTAAGTTGGGACTAAGCCTAGGAGATAAAAAAAGTTAATGTTTCAAAGGCTGGTTTCTTATATTACACTCCTCCATGATTCTCTATGTTAATACAGTGCTAGAGTATTTGAAAAACTATTCAGTCCAGATACTAGCGATGCTTTACAATTTGCTGTGTTTTCTTTTGTTTTGTTTTGTTTTGTTTTTTGGTCACTTTCAATTTCTTATTCTGTTATTAGTTATTATTAGTTATGTTCTTCTTTTTAAAATATTTTAATTCCAGTATAGGTGACTTACAGTGTTGTTACTGTTATACAATATAGCGATTCAACAATTCTATACATTGCTCAGTGATCATCATAATAAGTGTACTTTTAATCCCCTTCACCTATTTCACCCATCTCCCCACTTCCCTCCCCTCTGGTAACCATCTGTGCTCTATAGTTAAGTGTCTTTTTGCTTGTCTCTTTTTCCTTTGCTTGTCTGTTTTGTTTCTTAAATTCCACATATGAATATTTATCTTTCATCATATGGTATTTGTCTTTCTTTGACTGACTTATTTTACTTAGCATTATACCCTCTAGATCCACCCATGTTGTTGCAAATGGCAAGATTTCATTCTTTTTTATGGATGAGTAATATTCAAATATATAGTTTTTCAGATATTTCATATATATTTTTCTATATATAATATTCCAATATGTGTTTCTACATCCATTCATCTACTGAGGAACACTTGGGCGCCATCCATAATTTAGCCATTGTAAATAATGCTGCAATAAACATAGGGGTACATATATCTTTTTGAATTAATGTTTTTGTATTCTTTAGATAAATACCCACTAGTAGAATAACTGGATCATATGGCAATTCTATTTTTAATTTTTTGAGGAAACTCCATACTGTTTTCCACAGTGGCTTAACAAGTTTACATTCCCAACAGTGCATAAGTGTGCCTAGCAACTATTTTCAAATGCAGTTGTTATATCTTATATACTATAGGGATATAATACATAACTTGGGATTTATCATAGGTTAGTCACTCTAGATGAGCCAGAGAGGTAGGCAGAGTATAAGCAACATGCTTATTTTTATCCTAAGACAATGGGAATTCATTCAAAGTTTTTATGAGTGATGAGAATCACAGAAGACTATGGTGACATGATCAGATTTGTTTTTCAAAACATATTCTTTATGTGTATGGAGAGTAGATTAAAGGGTGGATGAAGCTAAATTGGTTGGGAGGCAATTATGGTAATAAAAGTGAGAGATGATGGTCATTTGGACTAAATCAGTGATGGCAGAGATGTAGAGAAGTGAATAGAGTTTGAAGATATATTGACAGGACTTGGATATGGGTATTTCAGAGGATTAAGAAGAAGTGAGAGAAAAGTGTCAAAAATGTATATTAAAAACTAGAATCTGACACACATAGATTTGTATTTGTCTTTCCCTTTTTCTTCCTCTACCCCCTTTTATTTTTTTTATTTTTATTTTTTGTAATTTTTTATTTTTTAATTTTTTTAATTTTTAAAAATTTTAATTTATTTTGTTGATTTTTTTAATTTAATTTTTTAAAGTTTTTTTTAATTTAAACTTTTCCCTTTTTCCTCTTCATCCCCCCTTTTATATATAGTATATGTAGAATCAACCCAAATTTTGGATATATATATATTTGCTTTATTTTATCTATATTTTAATTTTTTCTATTTCATTATTATTTTATTTTTATTATTATTATTATTATTATTATTATTTAGACTAAGCATATAATTATATAATCAAGAATATATTTCTAGTTAAGATATTTCCTAATTATACATTATCGAGGCAGGAATTTCCTAATTTCTGACATGCCTGAAATTTCTGAAATTATACAATTTAATTTTTCAATCTGTTTGTCTTTAGAAAACGTGTTTATCATAAATGAACCTCATTTTCCTTGTATAAAAATTGAGGCTAATGGTAGTATCTACTCACAGGGCTTCTATAATGGCTAATTAGAATACTGATAGTTTCCCAATAAATATTACTCATTACTATTAATCAAAACATTTTACATATACTTTCTCATTTCTCCTCAAGTCTTAACCCTCAGAAGATAATAGGGATAGTGATTCTCACTCCCAAGTGAAGTAAAATGACATTTGCAAAAGTGACTTTCTTATGTTTATATAAAGTTAGGGGAGATACTGGTGTGGAAAGGTCGGTCCATAGAGCCAGCCTGAACTGAGTTTGAAATTTCACTTTAGGTGAGACAGTTTGGACTCAGAGACTTAAAATGCCCAATAACATAGAGCTAAAATGTAGTAAAGTGGAACAAAGGCAGAAAATAATGTTAGGTCATATGTCTGCCATGAGGGTTAAATTAGGTAATGAATGGAAAGCATCTAGTATCCAGCATCTGTGGGATACTGTCTTCTCCCAGCTCTTCTCCATTAATGCCCGCTTTTGAAATTATTTTGAAATAAAATAGTTTCTATAAAATAATTACTGTCATAGTTAAAAGTGGAATTATTGTGATTTTAATGCAATATCTATAATGAAGAAGCTAGTACTAGTGGTACAGTACCTAGCACACTCAGCAGAGGGAGCTTCATAAATAGTTTCTGATAAAAATGATCCAATGTTAAGGGCACCTGGGTGGCTCAGTTGGTTAAGGGTCTGACTCTTGATTTGGGCTGAGGTGATGATCTCATGGTTTGTGAGTTCGAGACCCGAACTCACATTGGACTCAGCACTGACAGTGTGGAGCCTGCTTGGGATTCTCTCTCCCTCCCCCCTCCTCTTTCTGCCCCTCCCCCACTCAATGCACATGGACTTTCTCTCAAAATAAATAAACTTAAAAAAAATGATCCAATGTCTATCAAGTCTTTCTATCCTAATCAAATCTCTAGTATTAGACATGATAATTAATCTTTCACATGTACAATTTGTGAACTCTACATTTTGTTTATATACAGAGGGTTTATATGCTGAAATATAATTCATTTTTTCAATTTTCTATTTCATTTCAATCACACTGCTTATTATATCAGATGGGGTTTTCAACTAGTATGTTTGTTATTTTTAATTAGAAGTAAAAGTCATAATGAAACTTAAATTTTTTTCATCACTTACTTTCAGAAGCATAAACTCTGGAACATTTTGTAAAGTAAAAGGTATAGTAATTCTCAAATTTTCAAAGGTGGGGAGCAATGCTAATTTTACAAATAACTTTGAATAACCAAGTGATCTCTTGGAAATAAATTGTACTAGATATACAACAACACCAGCAAGAGCTTCCAAGTATTTGGTACCATAATATTATGGGGTCATGGCTTCTATACATACTGTCTTGAATTCTCACAACTCTACAACAAGGTATTATTTCCTTGTTTTCCAAATAAGGAAGACCTGAAAAAGGAATTATTCAACTCTACTGGGAAACCCTAGCAAGGCTTCACAGTAGAGATCATTAAATTGTGTATCAGAATATGATAGGGGAGCACCTGGGGGACTCGGTTGAGCGTCTGACTTTGGTTCAGGTCATGCTCTCACAGTTCATGGGTTGGAGCCCCGCATCGGGCTCTGTGCTGACAGCTGAGAGCCTGGAACCTGCTTTGGATTATGTGTTTCCTTCTCTGTCTCTGACCCTCCCCCACTCGTGCTTTCTCTCTCTCTCCCTCTCTCTCTCTCTCTCTCTCTCTCTCTCTCAAAAATAGATACACATCAAAAAAATTTTCATGAAATAAAATAATATGATAGGAAGCTCATTGGTTAGGATGGGAATGTCACATCTTTAGGAAATATTATAAAACAAAATAGGGAAGAACAGTGGCAATGAAGATGGTTGGCCAGATAGGGCCAGTTGGAAAGCTGTGGCCTAGGAGTCTGGTCTTAGTATAGTAAGGAGAATGTAATGCTGTGGCTTTTTGCCATGTACTCTTTTAAATAATACAACCACGAGCCTTCATATCCCTATGGAAGTCTTCCTTAATTTACATACCATATGGAAGTTCCTCACAATATGGTAATGTGAATGAAAGAGATACACTATCTGAAATCACATATCCATCACAGGCCTGCCAACCAACCGGCTGCTCACAGTGAATCATTTACATTTAAAATTTGGTGTTCTGCACATAGAAGTGTACAATCCCTGTTGAATTTCTGTAGCTCCCTGAAGATGCGTCTTCTTTCTGCAGCTGCTGCATTCATTTGCATTTCAATATGAACATTTAGAGGTCAACTGCCTGTATTTCAGACACAGTTATAAATTGGAGCCAAAGCAGATATTAGAAATTGGTATCTCTACAGGTGTATGGATACAGCTCTGGGTTCCCAGTGCTGCCATGCTTCCTGATATAGAAAAAAGCACATGATATAGTCTTAGGAAAGTCTGAATGAGTTATGTGATGTCATTGGTCAATTCAGCCCTTTCATGGACTTTTGTTTTTCCTTCTTGATATCTCTAATTTCTGTCCAAGCCCCAGCTCACTTAACATGTCCTTTATTTTATTAATCTTAACCTATGGTCCCAAGAAGCTTAGTTGCGTCTTCATTATAACACAGATTTCTTTGTCTGGCCCACTATATGTAAAGTTCCATATAGGAGTTCTATCCATAGTCATCCATCATTCATATGACCCACCATTACTGACAATGTTGAATATTATTCTGGGTACTGGAAAGCAAGATCAATGTGGGCCTGACCTGCATAGAACTCATTGCCTAGTGTGAACTAAATTCTGAATCTCATGGTATGTTTTGAGGCTTTTGCAAAAAATAGGTGCTTAGTAAATGTTAAATGAAGGAATGGATTGCTCACTCACCACAGCGTTAGGAACTGTGGAGCATACAGTGTACCCAAGACAGTTTTAGCCCTCAGGTGGCTCATACCCTGTGGTAGGCACAGACAAGCACATAGGTAATTGTAGTGCATGACGGAAAGTATTCTGTAGTAGAGGTATACACATATTTCTGTGGGAGTGTGTAATGCCAAAAGATGAATTCTGGCTTGGGGGATGTTCTGCCCTTCTGTCACAGTGAAAACAAATTATTGTGTCAGCCACTGAGCATAATTGGAATCCATTTGCCATATGCATAAGGAATGAGTAGATTCAGAAAATAAATGACGTTAGGGAGAATTTGTTTCCCTGCTATTTATTTTCTCTCGCAACGTTACAGTATGTTATCAAGTGACATCTTCCAGATTTATAATCTCCTTCCTAGAAAATAATTGAATCCCTTCCCTCACATCTTCCTGTCCTTTACTATCCTTCCCCAACTGGTGGGTAGAGAGGAAATAACGGGGACAATCCAAAAGTATTTTAGTAGCTAGTTTAAGGGATAACACAAAGAACTGACTTGGGATTTTTAAAATATTTTTTTAATAATTTTTTGCCAGATTCATTACTCTATGGTCATAGGTTAGTTTGCTGAAAAGAATTTTAAACCATGGTTTCCTTTGTTGCCCATATGAAAATAACACTAGTCTAAGAGTTTAAACACAAGATGCCAGCTGCCATTAACCAAAGGTGTGACTTTCAAGAAATCTTTTTCCCTCATTGGCCTTATTCTTCATCTACAAAATGAGTTCATTGGACCAATTAGGAAGTCCCAACATCAGAGGAATATAGGGGCCAAACATGTGATATAAAAGAGAGAAGCAGGTTAGCATTTGCCATGTGAGAATCTGAATGAAGCCAGTATTGTGACATCTGTTTTTTTTTTCCCCAAGAGTCTACAAAGCTGGATTCTCATGTAAAATTTCCACAAAGTAGCATTTAGCCAAACAAAACATATCTAAATGCCAATTTAGTTCAAAGGCATCCTTTCTGTAGCCTCTAGACTAGATGCTTTCTAAAGTCCTTAGTATCTTCTCTGATTCTGCTTTGTTAAGACACTCTGATTTCCCTCTGTTTGACAGCTACTAAGCTTCAAAGTTCTGATTCTCCAGATGAATTAAAGAACATATTTTTAAAAGAACATATTTTAAGTGCTGTAAAATTAAATTGTAATCACAGATTGAAGGATTTCAGTTTCTGCTAATCCTTTTAGAATCTTCTCATTTGATTAAACAGTAGTAAAATTAGGATTGAATGTTAAGTGTTCTAAATCAGTGATCCAGTTTTGAAAAAAATAAAATAAAAAGGGACCAGCCTCTCTTCCTTGCTTCCATTTCTTCTCTCCAGGCTGCTGTGAGGCAAATGGAGCCTGAGAGCAGCTTGCAAGTTTGGGTTGGCACAAATCCTCATGCCTGCATTGGGCTGGCCAATAGTGGACCGTAAAAAATAATCCTTAAACAAAGTAAATACTGTTGACTAAAGTCCAGTTCTTTTGTGCATTAACAAGCCAACTAATTAACATGCCCTCTCTTTCCTAACGCTTACTGGGTATGAAAAGAAGTCTAGATAAAATGAGCTGTTTCATTGTGTGCACTCAGGACTTTAAAATTTTCCTAATAAGGTCAAACTTCTTGGGTCTCCCAAATTTCTTTCACTGAGCCCATGGGTTACATGCTGAGTGTTTCTGAGGAGAGAGATACTGCGTCACTTGTATCACCAGCATCCATCACAGTGTCTGACATACAGTATGGGTTCAATAAATGTCTGTTTAATCAATAACCTAATTAATCTCTGAATGAGTCAATGAATAAATTAACTAAGAACTAGAATTTCTCTCTAGGGCCTAAGCAGCAAGAACAAAGGAATTGAATAGAACTCTGAGTTCTATTAAGACATCTAAAGAAAGGCTGTGTCAACCAACAGAAAGTAAGGAGTTTGAAAATGTAGACAGAAGATCAGCAAAAAGGTGGTTGGGACCCTTACTGCTCTCACACATGATCATAGATAGTCCCCTGACCCCGGGTGTCATCTCATGATTCTGGACACTTCAAATATGATGTTATCTTAGATAGAAGGGTGATTAACAAAACAAAACAAGAAATCAGCCTGGTCAGCGTCAGGCTGCAAGTTGGTGCCCACCGTCTCTAGGCTGCGGTTCTACTGTCAGCCCAGTTTTCAAAGCCTCTGCAGTTTTCTCAGAGCTTATTGCTTATGCGCCTGGTGCCAGGAGTTCATATTTGACTTTGTAGGATCACTTTCTTGAGCTCCCCCCTTCCCAGTTTCCCTGACATTTTTCAGCTCTCTCTCATCTCCGTCCTGATCCTGTGGGTAGAAATGTGCAGCTTTGGTGTCTACCTCTGTCTTTCACCTTTGTCCCTTTGACTAGATTACCACGGAAGCCACCATTTGGGGGAGAGGCTAGGAGAAATGAAAAAAGCATTTCCCCACACTCTTGAGACACAGTTCCTTTGGTCATGGAGAAGGGCTCCCACCTTAAAGTACAGCAGCTTGCCCCACTACCTCTGCAGGGCTGCCTGGGGCTCACACAGACCAAAACAAAAATAGAATTTCCTCCACTCTCTCTGACTCATAGCGAGCCCCCTTCCACTCTTCAGACCAGAAATAGAGGACTTCTCTTGGCGATCCCTCTGCCCACACCTCAGATTAGCCCACAGCTCCATGTTTTGGGGCTACCTTTGCACCCAAGCCTGGAGATACTGGAGGGAAAAGATCCAAGAATCTCACGCATGCTTCAGTGGTGTTTTAAATTCTGGTTTCCTCCCCCAACCCACCTGTTACCATTTACTTTTCAAAATCCTCTGAAAACTGTTCCAGTCATTCTGTCCAGGGTTTTTAGCAGCATTCAGTGGGAGAAATAGGGTGGAGAGGGCTTATTCCATCTTGACTGGACCAGAATTTTCTCAAGTAGTTTTATTAGGTGGTGAAAGCCCATGAGATTGCTTAAGGGGATTGTTTGGTCCACCTGGCAGATCCGTTTATAAACTGGCAGTATTAGTTTTGTTTATCGTTATTCTACAAAGGAATGACTGCTCTTGTAAACTGATTTGACAATCTGGAGACCAGACCTGGTATTTGGTGACATCCTGTCATTCATCAGGCCACATTCATGTACCTAAGATATATTACTAGTACCAATTATATGTCAGGGGCTGTGCTAGGCACAGGGGCTACCTGTATGAATGACACAGAATCTCTGTCATTGAGGAGTCCACAGTGTACTAGAAACCAGCCAAAGGTCACCACCAGTGCTACAAGAGGACAAAGCAGAGCTTTAAGTCTAGACCAAAGACATAGGCAAATAGGCAACTTGTGTATAGGGTGATCAGTGCTGTGGGCGAATAGAGCAAAACCTTAATTCTAAACTGGAGGAGGGTCACGACCAATTTCTGAGAAGACGTGAGTCTTAGACACACACAAAATAATAAATAGAGAATCTGCAAGAGAGTATGTTCCACATATATAGAGCGAAATGCACAGAGGCCCGGATACAAGGGAGAAGAGTTTACAATGTGACTACAAGAAGTTTCGAATATGTGGTATTATACAGTATCATGGATCAGAATTGAGGGGTAAATCAAGGGCAGAAAAGAAAGGTCTGGAAAGTTGGGACAAGGTATTTGGAGTATAATTTGGTTATCAACTGAATGGTTTTAAAAGGAGACTAATAAAATCAGTTTTGTGCTTTAGAAAGACCACTCTATATATCTACACTGGGAATATATAGATTCCAGCAGAACAAGATTAGAGGCAGTAAGATCTGTTAGGAGGCTATTGCAGTAACCCAAGCAAGAAATTATAAGACATTCTGGAACTAATAAAAAATAAATCATGCCATATCCACACAAGGAAACACTGTACAGCTGATAAAATAGTGCAGCACCAGGAACTCAAAAAGGAGTCTGATACCTGAGATAGATCCAGTCTGTCATCTGGTCATGTCAGTTCTGTTTTCAACATGTGTCCTGAATCTGAATGCTTCTCACCCTCATCTAAGCCACCAGTGTCTGTTGCCTGGTCGGTCACATCGGCCACTGACTGATCTCCCCGTTCAATGCGTGGCACAGCACTTTTGATTCCCCATCCCCACCAACCTATTTCTCACACCTCAAATGTACACTAAACCATCAAGTTGCTTAAAATGAAAACCTGGACTAATCCGTGATTCTTCTTTTTTCTTAATACCTCACATCCAACCCATTAACACATCCTATTCTCCCTGCTTCCAAAATATACTTAGAATCCTATCCTAAACTAAGGCACCATCTTCTGTTAGCTTCCTATTTCCACACTCCCTCGGTTTTCCCACCCTCATTCAATCTTCATCCTCAAAATAAATTTTTTAAAATGAAAAGGATATCGTGACATCTCTGATAAAAGCACTCCAAAGTCCTATACTAGGCATCCCTTATCTCATTACCCTCCTTGTCTTAACCTTACTCACAATTCTGGCCTTTCTTGTTATTCCTCAAAAACACACTAGGCACATTTGCTCTGGCAAATGCCTCTACTTGTGAACATACATCTTCCAGATCTTTATATTCTGCATATGAAGAAACAAGCCAGATCATTTGTAACAGAACTTGGATCAGGGGCCAAGTAACATAAACCATTTTACTTTATCAAGTGCTTTATAAATATAAACTCAGCTAATCCCTGTATAAATCAATTGCTTAGATATTATTATTAAACCCATTTTTTTTTCAGGCACAGAGAGGTTAATGACCTAGGCCAAAGTCACACAGCTAGTACATGGCACCGCTGTGATCCTAACCTGCTGCCTGGTTCCAGAATCTGTACTCCCATTCTTTATGCTCTGCTATTGTTAGTAGTTGACGTATACTCTCTAACACAAAGTAAGGTATTTTGCGGATTTCACCCCCTTCTGATGTGTGTAGAGTTAGGGAACAGGTAGAGATAGACAGAGATCTAAGCCTGAGGAGGTAAGAGGCAGGAGAATTACCTAATTAACCAAATTCGCACCCCCATATACAAATACTAAAGCTATTGCGTTAATTGCTTTTAAATACAGCTACCACTACCCTGTGCGCAAAAAGCTAGGCTTGCCAGCTACTGATGGGTCATCTTGATTTCCTTAGTTTCTTCCTCTACAGTGGAAGGAAACAGCTCCTAAACCTCCTTGAGTTTTATGAAATTGAAGCATTTTTAAAGTATTTATTTTGTTGTCACACATTTCAAAAGAGCTCTCTCAGTTACCTAAAGGTGATAACTTAGCCTGGAGCTGCTGCTTCTGATGGAGGGAAAGGCTGGTATGTAGGTGAGGTGGTGTAGGCAGAATTTAAATGTGAATTTCTCTTAATTGCCCCCTTGTTGCATCCTGAATGCTAAAACAGATTAAGATATCCTTCTTTAAAAATTCCTCATCAAACGGACTTAAGGAGATATTACAAAGGTTAAATTTACATTGGTTTTCTTCTGCAGGTTTTGTTTGTTTTTTGAATTTGCAGTTTCTGGTAGTTTGGGTGACAAGGGAAAATAGTTACCAGGAACTTCTGTAAGAGCCTAATGCTGCCCACGTAGGTCAGGTGTTTGAAGATGCTCAGTAACAACAAATGATACAACAGACTGTGCACAGACACATGAGTCCTTTGGTTTCTGAGCTCCTGCTTTTTTTTGGTCAGCTCCTTTTGTGCACTGCTGGGCCCAGATTTTGGGCAGCATTAGCCGACATTATTGGAAGGAACAGAAACATAGCACTTTCCAGGAAGGATTCAATCTTGTTACCAGTTTGTTTTCCCTCACTTTATCTCTTAAGTAGAATACTTTTTAAAGGTGATACAGTAATATCGTGCAGGGGGTATTTCTAGAGAAAGCAATATAGTATAGCAAAAAGGGCACCGATCTTAGTGTTAGAAATTCTTGTCTATTTTTGATTTTTATATCCACGTAAGCCTTGGAAAATCTACTTAAATTGTCTACACCTCAGTTTCTTTATCTCTGCAGTGTGAATACAGGTATTGATGCACATCACTGATACACGCAAAAATTATTTTGAAAAGTGCCAAACAAATGCAAATTTTCATTCTTGCCCCCATTCAGTTCAACAAACAGTTCAGTAACCATGCCCTAAGCACTGTCATTTGATTTACAAATGAATAAGCCTCAAATGTTGCCTTTGTGCCAGTTGCTGTCTATTGTAGACAAGGCAGAAAGAAAAATCAGGAAGGAAACCTGAAACATGACTGCCTGAGAGCTCTACTGAGCATCATATTAGGCCAGACCTTTGGCTTGCTTTTGTTTTCCAAAGTGATGACCACAAAACATGGTGGCTAAAGGGCTTTATGATTTACATTTTGGTACAGTTACTATTTATGAAGCATCTATCTTGTGCCAGCCTCTGTGCAAGGTATTTATGACTTGTCGCCATTTAACAGGTGATTAAACTGAATCTTAGAGAATTTAAGTAACTTGCCCAAGTCACAGAGCTAGTAAGACATAAAGCAAGAATTTACATCTCCCTCTCCTGCTCATAAGAGGAAAAAACAAAATGAGACTCAAACCACCACCTATCTAGTAGCCACAAAAGCAACTATTGCTGACCTCCGATAAGGGTTAGGAGGCTGAGCTGATGTGTGAGTAAGACACATCCATTTAGGGAGTTAAATAGAGGAAGGTAGGAGATGGACTGACGTGGGGACCGGATGTTCCAAATTCTCCTCCCCCTAAGTATGCCCACATTTCTATAGTATGTTGTGCAGGGTGCCTGAGATAGGTATAGAGAAAGTGGTAGGAAGTTTGAAAAAGCAAGGTTAATTTTAGTATCTATAATCATGGCTGTCTTCATGAAGGAAGTCCTCTTGGAGCCTTTGAGAATGGATAGAAATAGTGTTGGTAGGGTCAGGAAGGAAAAGAAAATAGAAAGGAGAGTTAGAAGGGACAGTTCTTTAATTTACTCAACAAATATTTTTTGAGGTCCCACTCTGTGCTAGGCACTATTCTAAGCACTGAGTAGTAAAGGAAACAGGCAAAAAAATCCCTGGCTTCACAGAGGTTACATTTTAATGGGTAGATGTTTTAGGCGATAAACAAGGCAAATACATAATATTTTAGATAGTGGTAAGGAGAAAACTACTGTTGGGAAAGGAGACCCACCGGGAGTATGTGTGGAGAGTGGGACAGAGATGAGATGTAGCCAGGGTGTCCCAAGGTCTCACAGAGAGGATGATATTTGAACAAAGACCTGCACTTAGGAGGGAGCAGGTTCTGAAGACCTCTGTGGCAGAGCCTTCTGGGTAGAAGGAACAGCAAATACAAGGGCCCAGAGGCAGGGGCACACCTGAATATTTGAGAATCAGCAAGGAGGTGAGTGTGGCTAGAGAGGAATAATTCAAATCAAGAGTGTTAGGAGATGGAGTCAGAAGCATGAGGGGTAGGATGCCATGAGTCAAGTTCTTGTATGTCTCTGAAAGTCATTGCAAGGACTGTGGCTTTTATTTTCAGTAATAAATGCCACTGAAAAGTTTGATCAGAGGAGTGTCGTGATCTGATCTACATTTTAAGGGAATTTCTATGGCTGTTGGGTTTAAAATTGGCTGGAGTAGGGGAGGAAGGGCAAAGATAGAAAATAAAAACAGTTTAAAGACTATTGTTATAATCTGGAAGAAGGCGATGTATATTAAACCCAGTAGAACAACCAACAAAACTAAAAGGCAACCAACGGAATGGGAAAAGATATTTGCAAATGACATATCGGACAAAGGGCTAGTATCCAAAATCTATAAAGAGCTCACCAAACTTCACACCCAAAAAACAAATAACCCAGTGAAGAAATGGGCAGAAAACATGAATAGACACTTCTCTAAAGAAGACATCCGGATGGCCAACAGGCACATGAAAAGGTGCTCAACATCGCTCCTCATCAGGGAAATGCAAATCAAAACCACACTCAGATATCACCTCACGCCAGTCAGAGTGGCCAAAATGAACAAATCAGGAGACTATAGATGCTGGAGAGGATGTGGAGAAACGGGAACCCTCTTGCACTGTTGTTGTGAATGCAAATTGGTGCAGCCACTCTGGAAAGCAGTGTGGAGGTTCCTCAGAAAATTAAAAATAGACCTACCCTATGACCCAGCAATAGCACTGCTAGGAATTTACCCAAGGGATACAGGAGTACTGATGCATAGGGGCACTTGTACCCCAATGTTTATAGCAGCATGTTCAACAATAGCCAAATTATGGAAAGAGCCTAAATGTCCATCAACTGATGAATGGATAAATAAATTGTGGTTTATATACACAATGGAGTACTACGTGGCAATGAGAAAGAATGAAATATGGCCCTTTGTAGCAACGTGGATGGAACTGGAGAGTGTGATGCTAAGTGAAATAAGCCATACAGAAAAAGACAGATACCATATGTTTTCACTCTTAGGTGGATCTTGAGAAACTTAACAGAAACCCATGGGGGAGGGGAAGGAAAAAAAAAGGAGGTTAGAGTGGGAGAGAGCCAAAGCATAAGAGACTCTTAAAAACTGAGAACAAACTGAGGGTTGATGGGGGGTGGGAGGGAGGGGAGAGTGGGTGATGGGTATTGAGGAGGGCACCTTTTGGGATGAGCACTGGGTGTTGTATGGAAACCAATTTGACAATAAACTTCATATATTGAAAAAATTTAAAAAATAATAAAATAAAATCTTTTTTAAGTAAAAAAAAAAAAACAAAAAAAACAAAAAACCCGGTAGAAGTAGATTGGTATGAAGTAGTTTAATTATTAACGGTAGAAAAAATAAGAGTTGAGAAGGTATGAAGGAAAGAGGAGGGAAAAGCGACCCAGAAATATTTGACTTAATACCTAGTAGCATGGAGTTTAGAGTTGAGGGGGGTCGGCAGGGGTGGGGAAGTATGAAGCGAGCCTATGTAGAGAAGAAAATTATGAGAATTGATTACTAAGCCTGGGTCCAGTGCTTAGTCCTTAAATGGAAACGGGATTCCTCATCTTAAACTTATGTCAGGATGAGTTGTGCTGTTTTCTTGGTTTCTCTGCTCAGGGAAAATATCAGCATTTGGGCCAGCAATCAAGAAGGGGGTAATATGCCTCTACAGTTTAAAAAGTCATGAAAAATCATGCTACCTTTAGAAAATTCCTTTCTATCTCTCTTACAGAAAACTTTTTTCCCAAATGACAAGCTCTGTCTTTATTTCAGCTGTCACTTTTGCCTTCTTTCCATGTTCTCCCTATGTGCCTCAATCTTCCCCATTCTTCAGTTACCAGCCCTGGTAGTAGATTCTGCCTCCTGAACACTTCTGCCCATAACCATGGCCTCTACCTAGGCAAGGCCACCTTCAGCTATCATGGGGATCATTGCATCACTTCTTCATAGGTCTTTCTGGCTCCACTCCTGTAGCCCTTTTAATCTTTCTCCATGCTGTAGCCAGATCAGTCTTCCTAAAATAGAAATCTGATCATGCCCCTACCTAAACACTGCAAGGGATCCCAGTGATCTTAAGATAATGTACCTCATAAAGTACACCAATCTCAATGTGGTTTAAGCAGCCCTTCCCTCCTCTACTTCTCTACCTCTCCCCATTCTCTCATCTCCCATATCATGTTCTGGACATTCCAACCTTCTTAAAGTTTCCCAAACACAGCACACTCTATCTCATCTATGAAACTTCAAACACACTTCCCTCCACTCTTCATCCAGCTGATACTCAGCCATAATGCTCAGCCTCAGTGAGTCTCTGGGTCTGATGCCCCTCCTGACTCAGTCCTGCCTCAGGACTTACCAAACCACACTGCAGTGGCTTGCTGAGATGCTCACGTGCCTTCTTGACTCTAGGGCAAGCATCAGGTTTATCTTGTGCCACGTATGTCCCTCGCTCCCAGCAAGTTCTGAGCAGTCATAAGTAACAGACACTCATTCCATACTGCATCAATAACCTATAACAAATGTTAGTTCTTTAATGAAACTTTTCCAAGAGCTGTCCATTGGAAGGGTAACTCGACATGTGTTACAAATTTATCACCTTCCACCTTTTGCTGTGGTTACATAATTTATCTCTATTATTGAACAAGTTCTTCTTAAGTGCCAAATCCATGCCCAATTTATCATTGTTTTGTCCCTAGATCGTCTACCATTTTTTTTATTTTCAGACTCTAACAATTAATTGATTAATGGAGTATAAATGTTATATTTTAGAATTTCCAAATAGGCCAGTTTATGGAGAGCATATGCTTTGAGGTTGCAAGGGGTGCATGATAAATCCAAGCAGGTAAGTTGAGACAAGATGGTAGAAAATATAGTTTGTTTAGCTATGACTTACTGGTTTGGAAGCTGGAGATTTGTTGTGGATTTCTAAACCAAGGAGGTAATATTATCATAACTGAGTATGAAGGAGATTAATCTGTCCTTAAAATAAGTTTATGATACAGAAATACAGTGCTTTCCTGCATCCATCTCCAGGATTGGTAATAGAGGAAGTGAATCTTGGTACTGTTGGGGATTTGGGTCTTTCTTCAAGGTTTTTTGGGGGGAAAAAACTGGAAATAGAAGATAATTATTAGACATACGAATTTGGGACCTCTGTCTTTGTATTTACTCTGGTTCTAACTCTGATAAATTGCTCAGTGAATGCTCAAGTTATTCAGAATCCATGGATATAGCTATAGCAGAATTAAATCTCATAGTTAATCCATAATTTGTTTCTCAACAGGTTCTCTGACTCTGAGAACACATCACGTTCAAGATTCCAAAATGGGATTTGTGATCAATGCTATCTATTCCATGGCCTATGGGCTCCACAACATGCAGATGTCCCTCTGTCCAGGCTATGCAGGCCTCTGTGATGCAATGAAGCCAATTGATGGACGGAAACTTTTGGACTCCCTGATGAAAACCAATTTTACTGGGGTTTCTGGAGATATGATCCTATTTGATGAGAATGGAGACTCTCCAGGAAGGTACTGTTCTGATTCTCTTCTAGACAATAGCACCTGAACAATCATCTCTTGATCCTAAGGTGTCTGTTTCTGTCTTTTGTAGTTATCTCAGCTTACTGGTCATATTTGGCCAGTTCTGACACCAGAAAGTGATGAAAGATAGAGAGGGGAAGCCCCATTTTCTGTAGCCAGGTACATTACTGATGCTGACAACAGACTCTTGGAACCATATTTCAGAGACCTGCACTTAGAGACAGGAGCCTCATGTTATTGTAGCAAATCAAAAGCCAGCCCTGTGGTTTCTCTGTACGTGTTTTCTGTTATTCTCTGTATTCTGCTCTCTTTTGGGGTCATAGAACTCTTCTGAAACATGAATGGTTCCATTTGTGGTAATTCAGAAATGGGGCTGAGGTGCTGTTACATTGTTTGCTGTACCTATAGTAAGTTATAAGTCATTTTATTTTATTATCCTGTAGCTGGAGGACTTTCTCCTTTCTCGAGGACTAAATTGCCTTTTCCTCTGAAATTCTACCTTTCATTATTTATAGAGGAGCCTGAGAAATATGAACTTACTGTTAATTATAGGTCAGCCTCCAGAGAAGTCATTAGGTACCTAGAACTTACCACTATTCACATCTATCTCAGACTCAAAATCCTTAAGTGACTGTACACATGAGACTTTTAATCCATGAGGGATAATGTTGTTAAAATGATATTCAGAGTTGTAGCAGGGCGAGGTCTTCACTCTGCCTTACATTGGCACAGTCAGGGTCCTCTGGTCTCCCACTGTAAAATCCCAAGTATTCTTCCAGCAACAGTTTATGCTTGACATGGTGTCTTTACACTCTGCAGCTGATCCTGCCAAGAGAAGGTTTCATGACTCCATGACTCACACCCCATGTGCCCACACATGTAACAGCCACCTTGGTTCTAGCTTGTTTCCACATTACTGAGGTGAGCTGGAGCTTGTCCCTGACTGCAGCTGTTACCATCTCATAAGCTGAGCTTCGAAGTGACAGTTAGTTCCAAATCATGCAGCCAAGAGCCAAGCTATATATTTTCTCCATTCTAGAGGCTTGAAGAATATTGTTCCAAGCAGGCGCTTTGCCAAGAAAAGCTGACTTTTCATATATAGTTTTCTTCTTTTTGGCTATTCAGTATATCCATGGGGAGTAGGGAATACAAGCATTCTATTAGGGCCAAAGAAAACTTCACGTTTGTTGTAAGGCTTCATAGGGCAGGTCAACCAATGAGCTCAGTCTGTAGCCTCAGGTCAAGGGCTAGTCCCTGATATCTGCACATGTATTTACTATTCTTATGAGCATACCAATCACACCAACATCAGCTTAGGACTTGTTCCTCAACTTTGATGACTACAGCTCCAATATTCAGAGTTTTCAAGGCATGTACCCAAGCCAGTTCCACAAAGCAGATAGTGAAGAAATGTCTCAGCTCTATTCCAATGGAAAAGCTTAATGGATCAGACAGAACATCACTGTCTCATTCATAATCCTCCAAATTTTCTGCAATAGGGTACACTTATGACATTGGTTCTTATCCTTTTTTAGAACACGAATCTCTGTTAAGACTCAAATGAAATTTATAGATGTTCTCTAAATTACAATATACATAAAATTTTGCAAACAATTTCCAAGAATTCACAATTGTTTAGAGATTCCAGAGTTACAAAATTATAAAGGTTTGGTATTACAGTAACTCATTAATAAATAAATCTGAATTGGACTCTGAGGGCATGAGCCAGATTCAGGAGGATGGTTTCTAACTTTTTATTTTTCCAATTAATCCAGTTCTATTTACAAAATAACTAAACTAATATTAACTGAACATGTGTTCTGAGCCAAACACTTAGCTAAGTCCTCTACATTTTAATCCTATGAGGTAATGTTATCATTCTCTTTTCCCACTCCAGGCTCACAAAGTGAAGCTTACAAAGATTAAATTACTTCCCCAAAGATACAGTCTAATACATGATAGCTCAAGATTCAAATTCAGTCTCCCGGACTTCATTCCTAGCATTACACAGTAGCCTGCCAATTAATCAACCAGGATCAAAATTTAAAACCCACTGTTTTTTGAGAAATGTATGGGGAGACATTCTGTTGTTATTTCTGTGGAGTAAAAGTTATGGCTCTGTTGGATCAAAGACATTCCAAACTGAGAAATGAACCAGAGGAGCCCTGGGGGTGACTAGGCAGTCCCCTAAAATGCCAGAGTCACAAGAGGAAGATCCTAAACAAAGAAAGCAGAGACAGGTAGCTCACTCTGGCAAACTACTGTAGAATTCACTTCAACCACTGCTTCTAAACCTCACAGCTAATCAGACTACTATTAGTCCACAATTCTTTAATGAAATCTTTGGGACCAGGTATGTTACAGAATTCAGGATTTTTAGATTTATAAAAGGTAACATAATCATATAGTACCACCAGCATGCTGTGGAGCAGGCTTTAATTAACATATTAATATTTCTGTAGCAAAACACACAAATATTCACACAAAGTGTGATACATAGGCTATATGTAGCAAAACATACAAATATTCACACAAAGTATGATACATAGGCTATAAATAGCCCCATTACAGTGCAGGTCAAGTTCTATCACCAGATGAGTTCAGATTGGGTAATGTTTTGTTGCCAAGTGAGTTATAAAATAACATAATTTTCAGAGCTCTAAGGTTTTCAGAATTATAGATAAGAAATACAGACCTGGACTACTTACCACCAATGGTATAGATCACAGGTCAGCAAACTGTGGTCTTCAGGCCAAATTGAGTCTGCTGTCTATTTTTGTAAATCAGGTTTTATTGGAATACAGTCAGCCTCACTTATTTAGATAATGTCTATGGCTGCTTTCACACTACACTGGAAGCGTTGAGTAGTTTCAACAGAGACCATCTCACAAAGCCTGAAATATTAACTGTACCTTTACAGCCAAAGTCTTCTGACCCTTATATGGAGACCATTGAGAACTAAGGTTTATGAGGACTTGCCACTGCCTGGGACTGAACATAAATGGGCAGAGGAAACATGGAGTCAACATCAGACTAAGTACAACTGACTATTTAAAGCAAAAATTTTAACAATATATTGTGATATTTATAAGCATGGCTGTGTAAAGTATTTGGCAACATGGCATAAAGAAAGGGGGTATAGAATTATACAATGGCAAGTTTCTTATCTACATTAAGTGACACAACATTAACTTTAAGTAGAATAAGATAAATAGAGTGCATATTTAATCCCTTAGCAAGAGGAATAGCTAAAAAACCAACAGAAGACGACTTTAAAATTTTTGATTAATCCAAAAGGTAAGAAAAGAATAACACATGGACAGATGTGACAAAGAAAAAAAAAGACTAGAACACTAGAAATTTGAAGATACTGAGCTGGTTTGCACAATGGTTCTTAATATGTGGCTCTGTCCACGGAGGGTCCATAGAGATGATTTGTTTCAACTTCCTAACTCTCTCTGGGGTGAAAAAACAGTCTCAGAGAAAGGAAGAGGCATGCCCATTCCCATGCAGTCAGTTAGTAACAGAGCAAGGACAATATACAATTGCCAGGCACAATCATTAAATTCAAATGAGAAGAATGTAACTTAATTTACACCCCCTCCATTTTCTTTATGTTACATGTGAAATGGTTTTATGTATATCCTGAAAAAAGATCTCATTATTATTTATTAAAGGATTTGGTCAAAGCAACCCTGTGGTCTCTGTTTAATCTCTGACAATCCAACCCCAAATTCACAGATCATTATAATCACTTTGTTGCATGGACTTGTGTATGGAGTGTCCATTTTGTTAACCAACAGACAATTTATCACATTTCTAAGAATTAAACTTTTAAAAAACACACACCTTAGAATTATATACTGAGCTGATCTGAGGAGCTACAGACATCTAATATTCTGTACAGTCAGTTCCCCTTACAATGTTGCAGTTCCCCTGACAACCTTGCTTCAGCCTCTTGGGTAAACAATACCTCACTATCTTCTGAGGAAGGAAGACTGCTCCAATTTTCAGGGACTTATAACTGCTTAGAAAGTTCTTTATTTCTGTTAAACTGAACCCTGCCTGCCTCTAGTTTCTACTTAGGGCTTTGATAGGACTTTTTTTTTCTTTTTGGTTAGAACACATTTCATGTTTTATTTTGTTTTTGAATGCTATATAAAATTCATTTTTTAAAATGTTAGTGGGGCGCCTGGTGGCTCAGTCGGTTAAGCATCTGACTTCAGCTCAGGTCATGATGTCGGGCTCTGTGCTGATAGTTTGGAGCCTGGAGTCTGCTTTGGATTCTGTGTCTCCCTCTCTCTGCCCCTTACCTGCTTGCCTGCTTGTGTACATGTGTTCTCTCTCTCTCTCTCTCTCTCTCAAAAAATATTTAAAAATAAAAATAAAATGTCAGTATATTTCAACTGTAAATTGTGGTCAGTTAAGGAAGAGAGATGAGGGAAGGCAGAGAGAAAGGAGAAAGAAGAGAGATATTGCAGAAGACAGACCACACCCATCACACACAGTGATGAGAAAGAGGTTTCAGGAGCACAGAGATGTAGAAACCAAGAGGCTCAGTGAAAGACAGCAAGAGAGCAAGACAGGGAGAAAGAGAGGGAATGAAATAATGGGAAACAATTGCAGAAAGCTATTATGTGTTTCAATTCTTAGCTAATTAATTCTTCTCTCACTTTTGATGGAGAATAAAATCTATATCCTATCTCTGAAAATTGAAAGAATTCATATCAATTGATAAGTGAAGGCAAAAACAATTTTTTTCATGGAGAATTATTTTTACCTAATTTTTTTCTAATATACTGCTAGCAAAGATTTTTACAGTAATGTTATATTTTCATCACTACAACTACTAATGATAATATATCTGTGTTTGTCTTACAGATAAGAAATAATTACCAGAAATCTGGAGGCTAATAATTGCATGGGGAGGATTCATTCTCTCTAACATAGTTAAAACAGGTTGACAGGTTTGAACCAAATTTAAGGTTTAACTTTTCTTGAAGTCACTTCCCTGTCAAATATAACATTTTCCATTCTATGCAGTTTTCATATTTATTTTTCAAAAACTGGATCTCTTCATGGTTTACCATTCTCCTACATAAAACAGATTTTTGTGAAAGGGAAGCAACGAGGGTTGATTCTTTGCTCTATCAAATAGTTATGGCACATTCTAATGGAGAAGAACAGCAGACTGGAAGTCTAAAGGCTGTTTAGGTTTGCTCTGCCACTTGTATACTCTGCAGTCTGGTACCACTCAACAACCTCACCAAGCTTTGGTTCCATTATCTGTAAAATGAAAAGTGTGTACTAGACCTTATCAGAGCTAAGAATTGGTAGGAATGGGTTGATGCCTCAAATGGGGTGAGCAATGAAACCCTCATATCTCTTCAAATCAGTAGCAGCAAAGAAAGAAGCTTCCTGACACCGATAATTCTTTATTTTTCCAAGCCTAGAATGTCCAAAGGCTCACAGAGTATTTGCTCACAGGGAGTACCTTTTGAAGTCTCAGAAGCCCATATATTTGAAGTAGTCAGTGACATAATATAGGAGTTTCTTTTTTTTTTTAATTTTTAATGTTTTTATTTATTTTTGAGACAGAGAGAGACAGAGCATGAACAGGGTAGGAGCAGAGAGAGAGGGAGACACAGATCTGAAGCAGGCTCCAGGCTCTGAGCTGTCAGCACAGAGCCCGACGCGGGGCTCGAACTCACGAACGGTGAGATCATGACCTGAGCCGAAGTCGGACGCCAAACCGACTGAGCCACCCAGGCGCCCCAGGAGTTTCTTTTTTAACCTTAGTGCTCTATTTTCTAATATCTCAACTCACTGCATTCTTAGTAGCCACTGGACAAATGTGACCGAGTGGAACGGTTTAGGACTCAGTTTTGTATTCTATAGATTGGTACTTTGGGTTTAGAAGTGGACTTTCGACAGTTACTCAAAATTGTTGCTTACTTCAGATAAAACACTTTAGGATAATCCTTAAGCTACTAAACAGTGAACAAAATTTAAGATTGAATTAAAATTCTGAAAAAGACACTACAGTAAAAAAGAATTGTGATTGGGAGTAAAAACAGAACGGTATTATTTTACAATGTACATCCAAACAGACTGATTTCATATTTGTTCTGAACATTTCCTTACTGAGCATTGGTCTGAGTATGTCAATCTGTCACTGGAATCCAAAAGCTAGAAAGTTTCCCATCCATGTCAATTTGCAGATAGCTAAAATAAGCTGAGCATGAAAGGATGAAGGGATCACGTGTAAGAGCCCATCTGCCAATCATTTAAGTCCTAGGAGGAAAACACATAGGGTACTATGTGAAGACACTATATACCTAAGACATACCCACAGTTTACATCTACATGAGCCAATAAAGTGATGGTATTGTTTATCCACTGTCCTGACACTAGAAAATTATTTCAAAAATGCTTCTCTGGAAATGTTCTTACATACAAGAAAAACCTTGTAAATAATCACATTAATTTTGCCTCTTTACATCTCTATCCCCATACTCAAAATGAGAACAATAGCTAATAAAGGCTGAGAACTCACAAGGTACTCCTATCTTCTAGCATTTTTACAGTGCTTTAGAAGCTATTTTCACACTTATTTTATTTTGTTTTTTATTTTAATTCCAGTTAGTTAACATACAGTGTTATATTATTTTCAGATGTACAATATAATGATTCAACAATTTCATACATCACCCAGTGCTCATCCCAAGTGCACTCCTTGATCCCCAACAAGGATCAAGGACCCATCCTCCCATCCACTTCCCCCCTGGTTACCATCAGTTCTCTACAACTGAGAGTCTGTTTCTTGATTTATCTCTCCCTCTCTCCCTTTATTTTCCTCTTTGGTGGGTTTTTTTTTTTTTTTTTTTTTTTTGTTTCTCAAATTCCACATATGAGTGAAATCATGTGGTATTTGTCTTTCTCTGTCATATTTTGCATATCATTATACTCTTTAGCTCATTGCAAATGGCAAGATTTCATTCTTTTGATGGCTGAGTAATATTCCATTATATATACATATATAGTTAATATATTAGTATTATATATAGTATTATTTGATGAATGGAATTCTTATTATTCTTCTTATTATTTAATAAGAAATTATCTTATTTGTCCATTCATCACATGATTGACACATGGGCTGCTTCCATATCTTAGCTGTTGTAAGTAACAATGCTATAAACGTAGGGGTGCATGTATCCCTTTGAATTGGTGTTTTTGTATTCTTTGCGCAAATACTCAGTAGTGTGATTACTGGATTGTAGGGTAGCTCTATTTTTAAACATTTGAGGGACCTCCATACTCTTTTACACAGCAGCTACACCAGTTTGCATTCCCACCAACAGTGCAAGAGGGTTCCCTTTTCTCCACATCTTCACCAATACCTGTTGTTTCTTGTGTTGATTTTAGCTACTTTGACAGGTATGAAGTGATATGTCTTTGTAGTTTTGACTTACACTTCCTTGATAGTAAGTGATGATGAACATCTTTTCATGTGCCTGTTGGCCATCTGCATGTCTTTTTTGGAGAAATGTCTGTTCATGTCTTCTGCCCATTTTTAATTGGATTATTTATTTTGGGGGGTGTTGAGTTTTATAAGTTCTTTATAGATTTTGGATAGTAACCCTTTGTCAGATATGTCATTGGCAAATATCTTCCCATTCTGAAGGTTGCCTTTTAGTTTTGTTAATGGTTTTCTTCACTGTGCAGAAGCTTTTCATTTTGATTAAATCCCAGAGTTGTTTCCCTTGCCTCATGAGACATATCTAGAAAAAAGTTGCTATGGTTGATGTCAAAGAGGTTATTGACTATGTTCTCTTCTACGATTTTTATGGTTTCAGATCTTACATTTAGGCCTTTAATAAATTTTTAATTTATTTTTGTGTTTTCTATAATAAAGTGGTTCTGGTTCATCTTTCTTTCTTTTGCATGTAGCTGTCCAGTTTTCCCAACACCATTTGTTGAACAGACTGTCTTTTTCCCATTGAATATTCTTTCCTTCTTTGTCAAAGATTAATTAACCATATAGTTGTGGGCTTATTTCTGGGTTTTCTATTCTGTTCTGTTGACCTATGTGTCTATCTTTGTGCTAGTACCATACCATTTTGATCACTATAGCTTTGTAATATAACTTGAAATCCAGAATTGTAATGCCTCCAAGTTTGCCTTTCTTTTCCAAGATTGCTTTGGCTATTCACAGTCTTTTGTGGTTCCATACAAATTTTAGAATAGTTTCTTCCAGTTCTGTGAAAAATGCTGTTGGTATTTTGACAGGGATTGCATTAAATGTATACATTGCTTTAGGTAATATGGACATTTTAACAATATTTGTTCTTCCAACCCATGAGCATGGAATGTCTTTGCATTTCTCTGTGTCATATTCAATTTCTTTCATCAGTGATTTACACTTTTCAGAGTAAAGGTCTTTCACTTCTTTGGTTAGGAATAAGCCTAACCAAAGAAGTGATTATTTTGGGTGCAATCATAATGGGTTTGCTTTCTTAATTTCTCTTCCTGCTGCTTCATTATTGGTGTGTAGAAATGCAACACATTTCTGTACATTAACTTTGTATCCTGAGACTTTACTAAATTTGTTTATCAGTTCTAGAAGCTTTCTGGTGGCGTCTTTCAGGTTTTCTATATAAACTATCATGTCATCTGCAAATAGTGAAAGTTTTACTTCTTCCTTACTGACATGGATGAATTTTTGTTATTGTTATTGTCTAATTGCTGTGGCTAGGACTTCTAGTACTATGTTGAATAAAAGTGGTAAGGGGCACCTTGCTGGCTCATTTGGTAGAGCATGCAGCTCTTGATTTTGGGGTCATGAGTTTGAGCCCTATGTTGGCTGTAGGGATTGTTTAGATAAATATATTTTTAGAAATGATATTTATTTATTTATTTGTTTGTTTATTTAGAAAGTGCACATGCATGATAGTGAGGGAAGGGCGGAAAGAGAAAGAATCTCAAGCAGGCTCCATGCCTAGAGCAGAGCCCTACATGGGGCTCAATCTCACAACCCCAAGACCATCATCTAAGCTGATACCAAGAGTCTGATGCTTAACCAACTGAGCCACCCAGGTGCCCCATAATTTTTTTTAAGTGGTGATAGTAGACATCCTTGTCTTGTTCCTGACATTAGGGGAAAAGTTCTCAGTTTTTCCCCATTAAGGATGATGTTAGCTATGGGTTTTTCATATATGGCCTTTATTATATTGAGGTATGTTCCCTCTAAGCCTACCTTGTTGAGGATTTTTATCATGAATGGATGTTGTACTTTGTCAAATGCTTTTTCTGCATCTATTGAAATGATCTTATGGTTCCTGTCTTTTTTCTTATTGATGTGAAATATATCACATTGATTGATTTGGCCGTATTGAACCACCCTTGCAATCCTGGTGGATTCACCACTTGATCATGGTGAATGTTTTTTTTTTTTTTTTTGGTTTTGTTTGTTTTACTGTATTATTGAATTTGGTTTGATAGTGTTTTGTTGAGAATTTTTGCATCTATGATCATCAAAAATATTGGCCTGTAGTTCTCTTTTTTAGTGGTGCCTTTATCTGGTTTTGGTATCAAGGTAGTGCTGGCCTCATAGAATGAATTTGGAAGTTTTCCTTCCTTTTCTATGTTTCAGGATAGTTTGAGAAGAATAGGTTAAATCTTCTTTAAATATTTGGTAGAATTCACTGTGAAGCCATCTCTTCCTGGACTTTGTTGGGAATTTTTGGATTTCTGATTCAATTTCTATGCTGGTTATTGATCTGTTCAAATTTTCTATTTCTTCCTGTTTCAATTTTCATAGTTTATATGTTTCTAGGAATTTATCCATTTTCTAGGTTGTCCAATTTGTTGGCATTTAGTTTTCATAATATTCTCTTATAATTATTTTTATTTCTATAGTGGTTGTTATTCCTCCTCTCTCCCTTGTGATTTTGTTTGAGTCCTTTCCCTTTTTTTCTTGACAAGTTCGGTTAAAGTTTTATCGATTTCATTGATTTTTTTTTCAAAGAACCAGGCCAAGGTTTCATTGACGTGTTCTTTTGAGTTTTAGTTTCTACATCATTTATTCTGCTCTCATCTCTATTATTCCCTTCCTTCTGCTGGTTTAAGATTTTGTTTGTTGTTCTGTTTTTAGCTCTTTCAGTGTAAGAATGTTTATTTGAGATTCTTTTTCCTTCTTGAGGTAGGTCTATGTTGCTATAAACTTCCCTCTTAAAACTGCTTCTGCTATATCCAAAAGGTTTTAGAATGTTGTGTTTTCATTTTCATTTGTTTCCATGTACCTTTTTATTTCCTTCTTTAATTTCCTGGTTGGCCCACTCATTGTTTAGTAGCATCTCATTTAACCTCCATGTTTTTGTGAATTTTCCATACTTGTTCCTATGATTGACTTCTAATTTCATAGTGTTGTGGTCAGAAACTAGGCATGATATGAGTTTGATTTTCTTGAATTTGTTGAGGCTTGTTTTGTGACCTAATATGTTATCTATTCTCAAGAATATTCTGAGAGGATTTAAAAAGAATGTGTGTTCTGCTTTTTTAGGATGGAATGTTCTGAATATCTCTGGTAAATCCATCTAGTACGGTGTATCATTCAAAGCCATTGTTTCCTTGTTGGTTTTCTGTTTAGATGATCTATTGATGTAAGTGGGGTGTTAAAGTCCCCTACTATTATTGTATTATCATAGATTAGTTGCTTATGTTTGTTATTAACTGTTTTATGTATTTGGGTGCTTTTTGTTGAGTGCATAAATATTTACACTTGTTATATCTTTTTTGTTGGATTCTCCCCTTCATTATTATATGTCCCCTTCTTTGTCTTTTTTTACAGTCTTTTTTTTTTAAGTATTATTTTGTCCAATATAAGTATTAGCTATCCTGGTTTTCTTTTGACACCTACTTGCATGATAAATGTTTCTTCATCCCTTCACTTTCAATTTGGTGTTTTTAAGTCTAAAAAGAATCTCTTTCAGGCAGCATACAGACAGGTCTTGTTTTTTTATCCATTCTGAAACCCTATGCCTTTCGATTGGAGTGCATAATCAATTTACATTTAATTATTAAGAGATATGTATTTGTTGTCATTTTATTATTTGTTTTGTGGTTGTTGTGTATCTGCTTTTGTTGATTTTGTTGGGAGATCTCTGTGCCTCCTGGATCTGGATGTTTCCTTCCCCAGGTTAGAAAGTTTTCATCTATTATTTCTTCAAATAAATTTTCTGGCCCCTTTTCTCTCTTTTCTTCTGGGATCCCTATAATATGAGTGTTATTACATTTGATGGAGTCACTGATTTCCCTAAGTATATTCTCATTTTGCATAAATCTTCATTCTCTCTTTTGTTCAGCTTGATCACTTTCCATTACTCTGTCTTCTAGGTCATTAATTCATTTCTCTGCTTCTCCCAGTCTGCTATTCACTCTATCAATGTGTCTCTCTTTTAGTTTATTGAACCTTTTATCTCTGCTATGCTATTCCTCATCTCTGTGTTAAGGGTCTCATTCATGTCTTCCACTCTTTTTTTGAAGTCCAGTGAATATCTTTATTACTTTAAATTCTGTACCAGGCATGTTATTTTTATCTGTTTCACTCAGATCTATGGCCATGACTTTGTCCTGTATCCTCTGTCTTCTCATTTTGTCAAAGTCTGTGTGCCTGCTTCTCTGTGTTAGGAAATTCAGCTACTTCTCTTGTTCTTGAGGGTAATAGCCTTATGAAGAAAAGGTCTTGTGGTGCCCTACAATATAGTGGCCCCTGTTCCTCAGGGACTGGCACTTCAGGGAGTATCTCCAGTGTATGCTGCCAGTGCTCTGCTATTGTGCCCTGGATGCTTTATCCTTTAGGCCAATCATCTATAGAGGTTATCTTTGTCTGTTGTGGGCAGTGTTTGGTTTCCAGCCTGAATGTGGTGCATTTTGAGTAAGTATGGTCTGGTCTGCTTGTGAAATGAGACCTTTTGCCACTACCTCCAGAACCAAGGCCCCACAAAACTCCTGGGTCAGGAGATGGGGTGTCAGCAGGGGTTTGGGCCAGTCTTCTTGGGGAGGGGGACCACCAAGCTGGGATTTAGGCAAGGGTGACTGGGAAGGGCAGTTCCACTGGATTGCAGGGGAATGACTTGGTGTAAGCAAGTTAGGTAGTGAGTGTCAGTGTTGGGCTGCTTACCACAGGTGGCTCTGTGTTTATGCTGAGGGGTGGTATGGGGGAAGGGTGCCTGCCAGTTCCTTTGTTCCTGGAAGAGACTCTGTGAATGTTGCCTCTCTGGGACACACTCCAAAGTGAGCAGATACCTCTCCACTGTGTGCCCCAGGCGCTCTTCAGCTCACTGTTTCCATGCTACATGTCCATGAGTTGTTTGCCTGCCTTCTCTCCAAGAGTAGCCCCCTCTATCCTTCTGGAGCCAAGTCTGCTGACCTTTAGAACCCCAGGCTTTAAGCCCCACTGGTTGCAAAAACTCATGAAATTCAGCCCCTCTCACTTTCCAAGCCAATTGTTATGGGGTTTCATTTTCCCTGTGCACTCCCCTATGTGTTAGTCTGTCTGTTGCATCTCCACAACAGCGACTCCTCCCACCACACCACAGCAGCTATGATCCATTTCTATCCCAGACTGCATCTCCACACCTCCTACCTTCTTCAATGTGGCCTCTTCTCTATCTTATTTGTGGAGTTTTTTCTGCCAGTCTTCAGGTTAATCCCTGGGGTATTTAGGATGATTTGATAGTTAATGTAGTTGTATTTGTGGGATGAGACGAGCCTAAGATCCTCCTACTCTGCCACCATCTTCCCATCTCATAAATTCTTTTCAGATTTATTTTAAATACCACTCCTGATAGTCTCTTTAGACAACAATTTAGCCACTGATAAAGTGTAAAATAATAAAGGTAAAATCAGTCCCTATCCAGATTATCCCCACATTCCCTACAGCTGAAGACAAGATTAAACATTTACCAAATTTGTTACTTGTCTAGTAAAGGAAAATTTTGTCATTTTATTTGAATGGAGATAAAAACCTTTCTATATTTTTTAGAAGTCTTAACAGTAGTACTTGTTTAAACTTCTTGAAGTTATTTCAAAACTGTTTTTCATCCTGCTGAGGTCAAGTCACCTTCTCACATGGGATTATCTTCTATTTCATGTATAAGCTTGATGGTAAAAAAAAACAAAAAAACAAAAAAACAAAAAAACAGTCTCTTAAAGGAAAGTGAAGCAGACAGGCTTTTTTGTTATTTTAAGTATACTGTCATGGAAAATTCCAGTGTCACTAATATGATAGTAGATACATTTTTGGGAAATGAAATCTATTGCTTTTTCATAGCTGAATACTTATATTCTTAGCTGAATAATCATTATGTTCTTGTTCCTAAGGTATGAAATAATGAATTTCAAGGAAATGGGAAAAGATTATTTTGATTATATCAATGTTGGAAGCTGGGATAATGGAGAATTAAAAATGGATGATGATGAAGTATGGTCCAAGAAAAACAACATCATCAGATCCGTTTGCAGTGAACCATGTGAGAAAGGCCAGATAAAGGTAAAATAAAGTCCATGTTTTTTAAATTTTTTTGTAAATTCAAAAGTATTCACTGTCATTGGCTATTTCTGAAACTTTTAGATACTTGTCTTACCTTTTACATTATAAGCTTCTAATGTCAAAAATTTTTTTTTTTACTTTTCTGTCATTAATTCCTTTTGATGGTATGACCTATAGTTGTCTTAGTAATTGGACTGATTGAACCAATTGACAGTTGAGTCATGTTTATCCACAATCTTTGTACTCATGTAAGCCTTTTAAGGACATGCTCCTGGGGATAGATAGTTAACAGTTGGAAAACACATTAATTCCTAATTAACTTAACAAATATTTGTCAAACTATTACAAATGCAATAGTTTATATCAGTGGGGCAAAAATAAGTAACACACATTTACTGCCAGAAGAATTATAGTCTAGCTGAGGAAAAGTACCACAAGGCACAGATAAGCAACATCATATAAAATGTGATGATTTCATTAAGAAAGAAAAAAAAAACAGAGCTATATAAGTTCACATAAAAGAATGGGAGAGATTACTTCTGAGTAAAATGTTAGACATTGGACCATGAAGAATGGATATGATTTCAGAGCGAGATGTGGGAAAATGATCACTTACATAGAGGGAACAGTAATAGGAAAGATACAGAAGTGGTCGATTGAAGAATGTTCTGGAATAATAGTGAATAATCTAGAGTTCATTGCTTTAAATGGTTATTATAAAAGAGAAAGTCAAAATGATAAATTGAAGCCATATTTGTGGAGAGTTTTGAATGGCATACTAAGCACATTGAACTTAATTTTTATTAACCAGGAGTCAGGATAATTTTGACAAAGATGTTGACATAAACTAGGCTATAGTAGGTAAAGATGCATGAGTAGTTATAAACATGAATAGAGAAAGAAGAGACAAGGACACTGATAGTGATAACAAGAATCCTGCATTATAGAAGAAACAGTGAGAATGGAGAGGGAGCAGGGGAGGTATTTGAGAGAAACATTATATATATATATATATATATATAGGTATACTTAATCAATCCTGGCTACCAACTAGAGGTCAGATTGGAGAAGAAAAAGAAGTCCAAGACAACTGCAATTTCAAGTCTTAGTAACTAGAAAGTCAAGCATAGAAAAATGGGAATGGTTTTAGAGAAAAGGCAATGGGTTAATTTGGCAGCCTATTGGTTTGAGATATCTATCCAGTGATAGAAAACATTGGTCTACAACAATGAGAAATAAGGCTGAAGATACAGAGTGAATTGAATAGAGCTAAAGTTGGAGCTGTTAGAGTAGGTAAGTCACTGAACCGGAAAGTATACAGAGGAAATAAATGTGGACCAAGAACAGACACTGAAGATATACTTTGAAAGCATAAAGGGGGTAAGGGGGGGGGGGGGCGGTCCCTCCAGTGGTTCAGTCAGTTGAGTGTCCAACTTCAGCTCAGGTCATAATCTGACGGCTCATGATTTCGAGCCCCGCATTGGGCTCTGTGCAGATGGCTTGGAGCCTGGAGCCTGCTTTAGATTCTGTAGTCTCCCTCTCTCTCTGCCCCCTCCTGCTTGTACTCTGTCTCTCTCTCTGTCAAAAATAAACATTTAAAAAAAGCCTAAAGGAAGAAGAAAAGGTAGGGAATGAGGGACAACAGGGCCAGGGAAAGATAGAGAACCAGAAAGCAAGCTGTCATGCAAGGTGGTAGTCAGTGGAAAAGAGAGGTCAAGGAAGAGAAGCACTGAGGGAAAGACAAGAAAATTAGGGTTAGCCCTTCACCTGGGCCTTCTGGAAACAGAAGCTTGTAGATTAAAAGAATAGAATGGTAACTGAGCAAGAAGAAGTATGTGATGAAAAGCAGTTAAGGGGCATGTCTGATAGTTAAGGACACTGAAAAGTTACTTTTAGGCTAAGTAAGTTCTGACCACACTTACAGGAAATAAAAAGTCAGTGAAAGAGAGAATGAAGATATAATAAAAATAAAAGAAGTTTAGCTATTGAGGTATAATGCCCTAGGGGAAGAAAAATGATATCAAATTATTCATCAAATGGTTATTGAAGTACTAGACTACCACACTTCAGGCAGTGTATACCTGGAGTAGTCAGCCTTGGTCTTTTCAGTCAATCTCATGTTTACTCTGTTTAGAACATTTGAGGTGTTTATTCATTGGTGATTACAAATTAAATGGAAATAATTTAGTGTTAACTGTAAAACCTTCAAGGGGTAGTTCTGAAGATTTGGTAAGCATAAGACCAGCAGGAAGAAAGACAAGGTAAATAAAGATAAATAGACATTCATATTATCTGCTAAATGGCACAATAGCTTATGGGGTATCTAAATATTTCTGTATGTTTTGTTATGGTATACAACACGGGTTAATAAACCATAACCCATGTGCCAAATCCAGCCTATTGCTTGTTTTTGTAAATAAAGTTTTATTGAAGTACACCATGCTCATCTGTTTATGTGTTGTCTATGCCTGCTTTTGTGCTACAATAAATGGAATTTATCAGTTGAGTTGAAATAGAGACTGTATGGCCCACAAAGACAAAATATTTACTTTGCAGAAAAAGTTTCCTAACCTTTAATATTCAGTGACAGGCTGCATCTTGCCCAGTCATCTTGCAATTAGATTCTGTACGTGAAATTATTTTTAGACTCACTCAGAATATTGATTGTTCATAATTTCCATTTCCTCCTGTAGAAAGATTAGCCTGGATAAATTACCACATGGACATTGTTTTGACCTTTCACAGCAATACAGTTTGAACCTGTAACTTCAAAATGCTGAATAGCTGATTTGCGAGATTTTTTTATATGTACTTTTCTACCCCATTCTACTGGGAATAACTTACACAATGGAAGAATTTGACTCCCTGTTATCATATGTTTAATACTAGTTATTTTTTAATGTTTAGTCTTTTGTTAATCCCAAATTTTATTTTCCTAATCATATATTATTTTCACTGTATTAAATATACAAGTGACAATATTTTCTTAATATGGCTTAATGTTGTCATTGAGCAATTCTATTAAAGATGTCAACATCTCATGCCATCTTTCAGATTTGTTAATTTAGCGTCCATGCAAGTACACTTGGTCTAGCAAAGGTTCAAATATATTACATATTGTTATTCACAAAGAAAGCACCACTACTTCCAGGATCTTCAAAAAGAATGGGAGTCATGATGTTAAAGAATTGTCACTACCTTTTCATGAATGTGAAACAGAACATATATAATATGTGAAAAAAAAAAGTAAAATCAATTCTAAATAGAAGAAATATCAAGTTGTCACCACTGATGTAAAAAAAAAAAAAGACTATAATATTGGAATTATTCTTAGAACAGGAAATGATTTTATTTTGGTAAAAAAAAAATTGAAATTTACAAACCAATGCAAACATGAACTGCACAGGAACTGAGTATATTTCTAGAAGGAAAAAAAATGCAGCTGCTTTGTTTGCCATGCCCTCCTAAGAAAGAGAATCCTTCAGTATTTCAGATGTGCTTGTTTGCATTACAAAATATAATAATTGTCCAACAATAGTTTTACCAAGTGTGGTTGAAATTACCTTAAAATGACATTTTTTCTCTATATAAATATTCATATGCATATTACTAATAAAACAGTTAACATCGTTAGAGCGTCCTACAGTTTACAAATCACTGTGCTATTAATCATCAGGAAACCCTATAAAGCTAGATATTACATGTAAAGCACTGGTCTTCGTTTGAAGAAGTCAGTCAATCAGCTGTGGAACTGTTCAAAGCTACACAACTATTTACTGGCTATAAGTAAGACCAGAACTCTGGTGCCTCTTGATTCTCAAGTCCAGGACTCTTGCACTGCATCTTTCAAAATATCATGAACTCTATTGTTTTTACGTTTTTATTTTAATTGCAGTTAGTGAGCATATTAGTTTCAGGTATGCAACATAGTGATTCAACAATTCCATACCTCTCCAGGTGCACATCACCCACAAGTGTACTCCTTAATCCCTATCACCTATTTAACCCATCTTCCCACCCCCTGAACTCTATATAGACCAGTAAGGCACAACATTTATGAACATGAGTCTTGAAGTCCAACAGGCATTGTTTGATCCTTCATTTGCCCATATGTGTTATCTAAGCTCACCACACTTCAGTTTTCTCCCCTTAAAAAAAAAGAATAAAACCAACCATCTTATTACAGAGCTACTCTAATGTTTTAGTGAGATAACAGTATATGGCATGCAGAAAATAGCCATTAGTCAGTATTATAATGAAGACTACTTTAGGTAGATTAAGCAGGTCTAATTAGCAACGCTGTCTTACTTATCTGTTTATTTTAAGGAAGGGACCATTCAGACCCTTCTGTCATTCTCTACTTGTGTGGTGGCAGTGTCAAGAGTCGGCAAAAGGTATAGGAAATACATAAGAGGTGCCAGCTTACAATTGTATATGGCTACAGATATCTAGACACTGTTACTATTGAAGGTCATTAATAGAATCAGCATGGAGGACAAGGAATATGCAGTGTAATCATTGCTGTGTCTGGTTATTGCTGGTTATTAATCACAGTTTTAATTATTTATAAGAATGTTTAATGAATGCTGTCTCTATTCCACAGAGGCTATTCATGCACCAGTGGTGGAAAAAAAATAAAAGACATCCATTTCTAAAGAATAACATCTGGGACTCCTTCAACTGTTAAATTATTTCAATTATTTTCCATTGCCTTAAAAAAATCAAACAGATGAAGAGGTATATAATAGTCTCAATGACCTTATCCACCATCATCCCAAGCAAATCAAAGCTACTAGAATAGGAAGGAATGGGCTGTGAATTATTGAACCAGATTTTCATTAGAAATAGAGACCAAGAGATGAACTCCAGAAAAAAATACATGTTGAGTCTCTTAATTCAATAGGAATTCCTAAGGATTTTTTTATCATACAAGTAGACTTTTGAACTTTAGCAGGTATACAATGTTTTTTGCTAACAATTATTCAACTGATGGAAGGAGCCAAGATAAATTTAGAGAGCAAAAGTTTTTAATTTGAGGGAAAACAGAAGACTCTGGGGAAAATTCAGTTATATACATACAAGTGTAAGTGAGTGTGTATTTATATATAAGTACAAACACAGACGTTTCATTAAATATAGATATCTAAAGCTAAGTACCCAAAGACTTGTATTTATTTTTTTCAATATATGAAGTTTATTGTCAAATTGGTTTCCATACAACACCCAGTGCTCATCCCAAAAGGTGCCCTCCTCAATACCCATCACCCACCCTCCCTTCCCTCCCACCCCCCATCAACCCTCAGTTTGTTCTCAGTTCAAAGACTTGTATTTAATTTAATTCTAAACCCTGTCACCAACCAATTTTATGATGTGGGACTAATTGCTTAAACTCAGCTTCAGTTTCTGTGATTATAAAATGAGAATATTAATAAACACACTACTTATTTGATAACATTTGAAATAATTTATGTTAAAGCCATTTCTGCTTTGCAAAGCAGCATATTTGAATAACAGATTGCTGGATTTTCATCTATACAAAAAAATAATCAAAACTTTAAATATTTACCTTAGGTGATCCGGAAGGGAGAAGTCAGCTGTTGTTGGACCTGTACACCCTGTAAAGAGAATGAATATGTCTTTGATGAATACACCTGCAAGGCGTGCCAGCTGGGGTCGTGGCCCACTGATGACCTTACAGGTATACGTATCACAATGTCAGCATGGATACATGCTTCAAAAATTAACTGAAAAAGGATATACACATGGAGGAGGTCACATCTCAAGTATTTCTCATCTTGGTGGTATTGTTCACATGACAAAGAATTCCCTTAGGGACAGAAGCCTTCCCAATGCATGGGCTAATCTCAAAAATCTTTATATCTCAGGGAGAGATTGGTCAATATTCCTGCTCACACCCCCAAAGTAGATCAGAATTCCTAGGTTTTCTACTGGACATTTCCAGCCCATCCTCAGTAGAGTCTCAGAAGATCCTAAGCAGGGTCCCAGTTAACCATGTATTTGAAGTGGAGAGGGAGAGCTGTTAGCCAATAAAAGACTAAAACATATGACATATCCAAGAGAAAAAAAGCACAGAGTTGGGTGGAAGTTGGTCTCAAACTTTGCTACTCTTAGTAATTTTCCTTCTAAACCAGGAAGCTCCAACAAATGAGTTTTAAAATAATGTTAGCACAGGGTAAAACTTATCTCTACTTGTTTTTTTGTTTTTGTTATTGTTGCTTGTTTGCTTTCTTTGTTTGACTTTTGTGTTGTTTGGGTTTGGGTTTTTTTCCTCCAAAAATGTTAAGGAATATGTCATTGTGTTCTCAAGATTATAGTTCATGGCTATTCCTAATTTTTCCAATGTAAAAACAAAATATAATACCTTTCATCCTTCCTTCCAATTATGCAATAAAAATTTATTACATGCATGTTTGCCCACCATTGAAATAAAGATATAGAAATAATGATGCAAACTCTATCTTAAAGAAGTTAATATGGGAAGCAAAAGGTAAAAATATGATTACAATATTATTAAAGGGCACAGATTTGTGGACATGGAATATGAGGAAAGGACCTATAGGAGTAGGTCTTCAAGGAAATTAAGAGACAGTCTAGGCAGAGAGCCCACTATGTGGGATGTCAGATCATCTAGTGATTCGACAATTAACACAGATTTAGTATCAAACTCCTAGAGGCCAGAAGATTATAAAATCATCACTGTTAGACTCCATCCCTCACAGGATGAGAGATTAGCCATGATAGTTATATTAGCAATTCCAAAAGCCTGGTTCTAAAAATCCTATGATCCTGGGCCTTTTGAGACCAGCTTACATTAAGGCTTTGTTTCAGTGATTGTCAATGATTGGTATTTATACAGAAGACTTCTCTTTTCTTAAAAAGTAAAAAAAAAAAATCTGATTTAATATAACATCCAAGTGCCTTCTAATAGCACTTGAGTCCTGTTTTCACCATTAGACATTGAACTTTCTGATAACTCATACATCCTGGTATCCCTAGAGCCAACTCAGTGCTAAACATAAAGCCTGCAATAAACGTAGTTGAATGGATGAGCTACAGCACACACACACACACACACACACACACACACACAAATTGTGTTTAATATAAAGTAAAAGAACTAAAATAAAAATGAAAATATTAGGGAAGATACAATTTAAATTTGTAGTTATAAAAGTTCTCTTTGAAGAAATGGACATTAGTTGAGGCCTGAGTAACAAATAGAAATAGCTAGCCAAGAAGGGTGAGAAGGGCATTTCTAAGGGAAAAGCACACCTAAGGTCTGCCTATGTGGAAACAAATCAGAAAATCAGAAAGGTAGCAGGAACTAGATCATGTATAACCTCATAGCACATGTTCAGGATTTGAATGTTTGATATAAAGTATAATGAGAAACCATTGCATGGAGTATAGCAGAAGAAGAAAGCCCAAGATGATTGAATGTATATTTTCAAAAACATAATTCTAGTAGCTGTGCAGGAGAATGATTTGGAGGGGGATGGAAAGCAGGAGAAGGGACACAGGTTGGGTGGTTACAGCATGTTGCCATTGCAGGCAAGAGTTCTTGGTGTCTTGGACTAAACGAGATACTAAGTAAGGGAACCAAATTTTCTGCTTTGAAAACTGAAGAAATAAATGCATTCTTTGATGAAGACCAGTAGTTTGGTTTAAGACAAGATCAGTTTGACATAAAATTTGAGATTTTCAAGTATGACTTAATTAATTTAACAAATGAAGTCTGAATTAATTTAACAAACTCCTTAGTTTGAGCCAGAAAATGTAGTAGGAACTAAAATTCAAAATGCAATCTAAGTTTTCAGTAAACTTATAATCTAGTGGAAGAAAAATATGTAAATAGTAACAACACAGTATACTAACTGCTGCAGGTAGATAAGGAATGAATAAAGTATTATGGAAAAATGAAGGAGGGCATACTTAAGATGGGAGAATTCCAGAAAATTATGAGGCATAATTTTCAGCTCACTTTTTAAAAAGTGAAGAAGATCATATTAGAGTGTGCCAGATCAAGGCTTTTAATGGCACCACCATTCTCCTAGATGGTGAGCAAAACCAAGGGAGCCACCCTAGACTCTTCTCTATGCCAGGCCACGCATATCCAGTCACTGGTCAAGCCCAGCTATTTGAGTTGCTAAATATTCTTATTCCCTCCTTTCTTCTCCATTTGTACAACTCTTCCCTTGATTAGGTTCTCAGATTTCACACTTGACCCTTGCAGTAATTTCCCAGTTTATTTCCCTACTCCCAAATGTATGCCACATGCCTCTAAGTCTACTTTTCATCTTGCTGCTGGATAATGTATCCAAAGTACAGATTTGTCCCATTTACTTCATTGCTCAACACTTACCAGTGTTTTCATATCTCTACAGGATATATTCCAAGTTTTTCAACATGGCATTCAGAATTCCCTCTCTTCCCCACCCTCTTATAATCTTTCTAGTTTCAATCAGTACCACTTTACAAATCTTTATGATTTTGCCTTCTAGTATCAAGGGCTGTTTAAATACTTGTCTACATACAATGCCATTTTATTCTTCCATGCCCATACATGTGTTATCTTCTCTGCCTGGAAGGTACTTACTCCTCCTCCTTTACTTGAGTAACTCCTACTCACCCTTCCTTATTCTGTTCAGATGTCACCTCTATGAAATCTTTCTTGATGTACTTAGACTGATAAGCCCCCTATTCTGTATTTCTAAAACAAATTCTGCTTCCCTCTTTACATCAGTTTTCAAATTGGATTTTAATGGTCTTTCTCCTTATCTGCCTCTTCTAGTGAATCATTAGTTTCTCAAGGACATAACTGTATCTCAATCGTATTACCATTCCCAGCATGTAACAGAATGCCTGGCACAGAGCAGGCACTCAGTCAATGTATGTCAACCTGCAGGAAAATTATGGGGAGTGTAACAAATGAAAATGAAAGCAGGTATTAGGGTCATCCTGTGAAAATAGCTATTAACTAAGGAGTTTGGACTTTTTCCTGTAAACAGTGGAGGGACAGGGGCTCCAGGGTGGCTCAGTCGGTTTAGTGTCCGACTTCAGCTCAGGTCATGATCTTGCGGTTTGTGAGTTCCAGTCCTGCATCAGGCTCTGTGCTGACAGCTCAGAGCCTGGAGCCTGCTTTGGATTCTGTGTCTCCCTCTCTCTCCACCCCTCCCCCGCTCATTCTATGTCTGTCTCTCTCTCTCTCTCTCTCTCTCTCTCTTTTCAAAAGTTAAATAAAGATTTAAAAAAAATTTTTAAAAATCAGTGGAGGGACAGTGGAGGGTTTCAAGCAGAAGAATGAAATGGTTTTTTTCCTCTGGCTATATGCATACATGTGAGTTTGTGTGTGTGAGGGTAGAAGAGAAGAAGGTAGGGGGAATAAATGCCAAACTTAGAAAGGTCTCCACATTGATATTATGTGAAGTTTAACCTTTAATTGAGATCTACAGAATTTTCCCAAGGCGCCTATAGCTGTTTGCAACCCTATCTCACTGACCCTGATTCAAAGTAACAGATCACTTGGGGCTGCTCTCTAGCCAGAAGACTGCTCTGATGACTTCAGCTCTTCCAAAGCTGCCACAGAGAAGCTTGGGGCTAGCTTCAGGGAGTATTTTAAGTCTTTCTTCTACCCACTTAGTTACCCTACTTCAGCCTATGACAGCTCAGGTCACCTTTGGGTCAGTACCCTCATGGTGATAATGGATAGCAACTAACACATACATTATGCTTTCTATATGTGTGAAAGGAGAACTGTTTGAAACATTTTACAAATGTTAATTTAGTTAATCCCAACACAATCCTGTAAGACTGTTAGTGTGGTTAAGAGATTTGAGCCTACTAACAACTGAATGATTATTTAGAAAAAAAAAAAACAAAAACTAGATGTGGCAAACAACTGACATTAATGTCTATATATTCAGGCATATATTTGTATATATGTATATATTCATGGAAAGATGTCTGAAATGAAGGTTACTCACTGTTAAGAAAACATGTATGTGAGCGCTGGGACTATGGGTTACCTCTTCATACACACACATACACACATATATGTGTATGCATATAATATTAAATTATGTTATAGGCACATATTTCCATCAATAAAGCCATTAAAATAAATTTTAAGCTATCTATATTCTTAATAGCTATCATAAATTATCAGGAACCAGGAACTAGGAATTAGGAAGACAGAGAAAGAGAATTTGGCATGAAAACCAGGAAGACTAAAATAAAATTTAGATTTAAAACTGGAGGATGAGGGCACAACATAGACAGTGTCCCTAATCCATTGAGAACAAAGTAGTTATTCTCTGTCCAGCACTCTTATCTATGTTAGCAGTGAAAAGGATAAATGGGATCCCTGCCCTCAAAGAGATTATCATCCTAAATATCGACAGAGAATAATAAGATGTTGAGTGTTAACAACAGAGAGGACCAGAATGCCATAAGATCCTGAATCAGTGGAAGCAACTTAGATGAGATGAAAATTTCCCCCAGTGGACAGAGTACATGCAAGAATTAAAGTAAAGGTGGACATTGGCCAAACTGAAATGAGGAGAAGAGTGTTTGGGACATAGAATACAGGAACTGAGGACAACCCAGAGTATGGGGTGGAGGGAATAAGACAGACAAGCGAGGCCAAGACCAACCCTTGGAGGGCTTTGCAAGTCATGGGAAATATTTTGAAGTTTATTCTAACAGAATTTAAAAACCATTATTTAATCATTTAGTCCTTTGTTCAACAAATATATACCTAGCACTTCCTCTGTCCCAGGCAATGTTCTAAGGGCTGAAAATATTCCCATGACCAAAACATAAAATTCCCTGCCCTTATAATGTTTACATTCTAGTGGAAAGAATAGTTTCAAACAAGGCAATTATCACCTCCAGGAATATCCAAAAACTGAATAAGAAAGGAAATGCAAACAGGGTGGGCTGTTTTATGAATATTATCCAAATAGCAATGTAAAGAGTGAATATGCTTAAAAGCATGAACAGGAAGGGTAGTGATTTCAGAGTAGTGGTTTAATCTGCAGAGAAGGGAGGGAGTTTGGTGGGAGTTAGGAAAGAGGTTTCAATTTTATCTGTAAGCTGTGTGTTTGATTTGAAACAATCATGATGAAATATCACTGTTTGTCAAATCTAGATTTTTTTATGTTTGTTCTGTAATTCCCTGCATGTTTACAATCTTTATAACTTAAGACACTTCATACTAGTTGAGCTATTTAAATACTGAATACTGAAAGATACAATTTAAAAATAAAGATTAGAATTGGGATTTTAAAAGCGGTAAGAGAAAACCACAGTAATGAAATTTTGCAGATCACAATGTGAATCTATTTGCCTTTTGGACTATGATGATGTAGTGGGAATAAAGAGCAACGAAAAGATCTGATTAGGAATTAAAATCAAAAAGAGAAGGTAATTGTTTCCCTGAGAGATGACAGTAACTAAAGTATAATCTGGCTGGAGCAAGTAAGGGGGGCTGAGGGGAATAGTGGAAGGCAACAATTTGGGTTCAGTGTTCAGAGAATTCCCTAACAGCCTCTGCCAAGATAACTTCTTCATTGCACACCATTCCCCACCAGATATATGCAAAAACTGTCCTAGAAAGAATCTTTAATTTGTTTTCTCTCAAAGAATTTGGGTTAGGTTAAAAGTAGCAGATCTTTGGCTCCTTAGTCTAAAGCCCAAGCCACAGAAACCCTTTCAGGTGGGTTTGCCAACTCTGGCAACCTTCCAACAAACCCAACTAAAAGGAAAAAGCAAAAACAACATGACTTTCAAAAAGTAACTCAGTGAGAAGCTTTATGACAGGAAGTTAGAATGAATTCCTGCTTTTCACTTATAAAGAAATGTATTTTATTCATTTTAAAGGCAAAGCTGTAAAATAGAAGGAAGGCAGTGCCTATCAGCATTTTAATGTCAATAGGAACATTCTCTGGGAAGTTTCTTTGGTTCCCTCAGTTACCTAATTGCTTTGGAGGTTGAAACCTTTGTATATTCATTAAGGGAGAAAAAGAGAACAGAGTCAAACAAAAGGGAGTTGGTGGGAACCTGGGAGGGATTGGAGGATGAGCTCCAAGGGAACAAAACACTGACAAGTTTTATAACTCCAGCATTTCAGATACTTTCTTCTTACAAATAATTACTTCATTTGTGTTCCTCAGTTTGTCCCACTTTTCTTGGGAGGTTTTTTTTTTTTTTTGCCTTTTTTAAAAATTTATTTTTGAGAGAGAGAGAGAGAGAGTGGGGAAGGGACAGAGAGAGAGGGAGACAGAGAATCCCAAGCAGGTGCTGTGCTGTCAGCACAGAGCCTGATGTGGGGCTCAATCCCATGAACCACGAGACCATGACCTGAGCTGAAATCAAGAGTCTAATGTTTAACCGACTTAGCTACACAGGCACCCCTTTTCTTTGCCTTTTAATAAATAAGTACATTAAAAAAATCATAGGGAGGATTGATTTTCATTACCAAAAATTATAACTACCTTAGGCATTATCCTTTTGAATCCTATGAGGTAGATATTATTATTTTATAATTGAATTAATTAAGACCCAGGAAGATTCTGTAAACTGCTCAAACTAGTGACTAATTGACCAAACTAGTGGAAAATCAAGCCTAAGTACTGTGATTGTACCGTATTATGCCCTACCACCTTCCCTTCTCCACAATCACGTTTTGGAGTCCTGTTTTTTGTGGGGTTTTTTTTGTTTTTTGTCTTTTTCCAGAAAACCATAGAAAAGAAAAAAAATTCAGCTTTCAAGCCGGTCATATGTTAATTATCTCCAAGTCACTCTGATATTTTCATTTAAAATGTGCTGCCTATTTATTACAATTCAATCTAGATGAGGAAAGGGGTAAAAAATTCTTGCCATGTATTGAATATTATTTGCTTCTGATTCTTTAGGGTAGATTTGTTATGAGTTTAGATGAGAAATATGTTTATTTTTATCACTACAATTGTAATAGTTTCTGTTAATATTAAAAATGGAACAGGTTTTCATAATGGTGAACCTAATTTCTTGGCTTCTGGGTTAGAGAAAAATTTGAATAGGAATATATGCTATACAAGCTGATTATTCTATCATTCATTCAGCAAAAGTTCTTTTATCAAGTTTTTATACTGTTGTCAACTTGTGCTAAGTTCTACTGATAGAGATGTAAATGGAAGGTGTCTGACTTTCCGTTTATGTAGAATCACATGTCCATAACAGAAGAGGGCTGACTTAAATAATTGCATTAAGAGTATAACATATGATACATGCTATAAATGAACCATATGGCAGGTTCACTGGCGGCACAGAGGATAGTACTCATGAGCAAATGGTTCTAACAAGGTTCAAACATAGCACTGGGCACTGGACACAGTGATCATGGAGATACAATTCCCACCCTCAAGTATCCCAGGGCCTGGGCAGACAAATATACAAATAAAGAGGCAATTTCAATTTAATATATTAAATATGCCAAGCATATAGTAGAAACTGATTTAATGTTTGTCCAATGAAAAGAATAAAAGAAAGAAGAGGAGGAGTGCCTGGGTGGCTCAGTTGGTTAAGCATCCAACTTCAGCTCTGGTCATAATCTCATGGTTCCTGAGTTTGAGCCCCACATCAGGCTCTGTGCTGACAGTGTGGAGCCTGCTTGGGATTCTCTCTCTCTCATCTGTCTCTGCTCCTCCCCAAATTGCACTTTCTCCCTCATTCAAAATAAATAAATAAACTTAAAAAAAGAAGAGGAAATAAAGGAATGGATGAATAAACAAAGGAAAGGAACAAAGGACGAAGGAAAGTGTTAGGATGAGAGTATGCAGTGATTACTACAGGAACACTGAGAAGAGAAAATTAGCCAGTTCTGTAGTACCTTCTGGAAGGAAATGGAATTAATGCATGTGAAATGAGAAGTTAACCAGGTAAAATGGAGAGGAATTTTCAAGCAGAAGAAAAAGACTCTAAGTAATGTTACAACATATCATATCTGAGGAATGTGTCTGAAAATACTTTTTCCAAAATAACAAAGCTATTCAGGAAAGAGTAAAGCACTATTTCACATTTGCCCTTCTTACAAAGCTGATATTATGGAGACTATCCTTTTCTAAAGACCAAACATCATAATGGTGACCAGAGGTAAAAGAAAGTAACTACTCTGTTTAACAATGCAATTGCCAGATCTCTAAGCACCTTCTAGATTTTCCTTAAGTTTGCTACATAAACACCAATACAAACTACGGAAGGTGAATTTATGACAAATGTAGTATAAAAAAATACAGATGAGAATTTTGGCTGTGTGCATGACATGTCTGCAACAATTCATCTCTATTTTCTGTCAACAGCATAGTGGTTTAAATCAAAAGGCTTTGGAGTCAGACATATCCATGTTCAAATCTATACTCCATCAGTGATTCGTTGTGTGACTTTACGCAAATTTCCCTCTCTGAGCTTCATAAAATGAGCTTACATAAAATGGAGGTAACAGTAGTAATTAGTTCAAAGAATTATTGGAGAAATTAAATAGTGTGCAAGTAGTTCAGTACCTATTAACAGTTCAATTATACTATCAGTCTAGTATTAATAAAATTTTAAAAGATATAGTGATAAGAAAATAATACAGACATTGATTGATTGAAGTTGAATGAATGATAAAATCTGGAAAAGGTTCCAATCTCTCTCTATGGGGTGTCTTCCACATTTGAAAGTAAGATCCTTTAAATCAATGACTATCTAGCCCAGTGAATGGCACAGAATAACCATTGAACTAACTGTTACAACTATTATAAGCATTTCCTTTAAGGTCACTCAGATTTTCTTCTTAGGCCTTCTGATTCTAAATGAATGGATTACAGTGCGTTAATGGTGATCTGAAAATCCCAGCAAAGTAGTCATGAGCCATAACTAAAAGGCATTTGCCATCTTTTTTTATAGCATTTTTAAGTTTATTTGTTTATTTTGAGACACAGATAGAGTAAGCAGGAAAGGGGCAGAGGAAGAGGGAAAGAGAGAATCTCAAGCAGGCTCTGCACTATCAGCACAGAACCCGACACAGGGCTCAGACTCATGAAATGTGAGATCATGACCTGAGCGGAAATCAAGAGTCAGACACTTAACTGACTGAGCCACCCAGCCCCCCCTTTTTTTATATAGCAAGTTTTTTATTTATTTTGTGAAAGAGAGTACATGCAGGGAAGTGGCAGAGAGAGGGAGAGAGCATCTTTTTTTTTTTTTTTTAAATCACTCTCAGTAATCAAAAGTTTTCTGGTTTCATTGAAGGCATCATTATCCACTTCTATTTTTCTCAATCACAAGAGAAAAAAATATATTTTTAATCCTCCCCAAAGGGATCTAGCATCTGTCGCCTTCAGCATTTTTACATTTATATCCAGCTATGTGTTTGAAATAAAACTAAGGATAGCGTTTTGGAGTGTCCCAGGGCTCAGTCTTTTCTATCTATATTTGCTTCATTGGTAATCTTACCCAGTCTCATGTTATTATTCTCAGTTATACACTGAAGAAATTTCTGAATTTAAATATATAGTCCCAACTTCTCATCTAGTCTCCACACTTGAATATTCAACTGCCTACCAGACATATTTATTTGAATGTCTAATAGATATCCCAAATTCTACATTTCCACAGATGCAATACAGGTCTTTATCTTCCTCATACCCAAGGCTGCTCTGTCCCTTAGGATTCTATATTTTACCTGATGGCAAATCCATTCTTTCAGTAGCTCAAGCCAATAAATTTGGAATCATCTTTTGAGTCCTCTCATATCCTGTAATCAATCAATGAGGAAATTCCACCGACTCTTCAATTACAGAATTCTACCACTTCTCACTACCTCCACTGTAAGATCCCTTGTCCTAGAAATCATCATTAATTACCTTTACTATTGAAATACCTCCTAAGTAGTATTCCTGATTCTGCCCTTGCCCCTACCTACAGCCACTTCTTAATACCCTAAACAGAGAAACCTTTTTAAAAAGTAAGCCAGATCATGCTACTCCACTGTCTAAGAACATGCAATGGTTTCCTATCTCATTCAAGGTCAAAGTCCTTACAAATTTATGTTCTATGTAATCTGGCCCTTTGTTATATCTCTGGAGTACCTTCCCCTTCACTTCATCTCCCCTTCCCCTAACACATTAGTCCTTTTTTCCTTCTGTCAAATCACCTAAAAGGCTCTTATCCTAGGGTCATTGTTCTAGTTGTTCTCTCTGCCTGGAATATTCCACCCCCAACACCCAAAGTATTATCCTTCCTTCCTCCAAGTCCTTATCCAAATGTCTACCCTGAGCAACTTGTTTAATACTACCAGTTATCCCTCCTTACCCTTTTCTACCTCTGATTTTCTACATTCACATATAACCTTTTATTCTATTATTTTGTTTATGTATTAATTTATTTTTATTGATCATATGCATATTGTCAGTATCCCCAGTTGGACTATTAAGCTAAAGAGTAGGGTTTCTTTTTTCTTGCATACTATGTTCACTTTGGAATATGAAGCTCCTAGAACATAATAGATACTCAAGAAATATTTGCTGAATAAACCAATTACAGAATAGAAGAAAGGAAACAAATCCCCATGTGTTGAGTAACTGACACCCATTTTAATAGGAATTTTGTGTTCTGCCAGCTAATCTCCCTTATCCTCCAAAAAGGTTGGAATCATTATCTCCATTTTAGAGAAAACCGAGGTTGAAAATGTAAAATATCTGTGCTTGTAAAGCACAGTAAAGTAACAAAAATAAGGTTCAAGCCTTACTGTAAAAGCCCTTATGTAAAACTTTTGCTTTTTCCTTGATACGATGCTGTAGGCAATATGGAAATGAGCATGAATCACTGGATCCTTTCTGAAAGGATCTCTAAAATGTAATGAAAAATTTTGTGCAGTTGTCCTTTTCAAATAATGAGCTTGATGAAGCTGTTTTAGTTCATGCTGAAAAGAACAATGATTTTTTTTTAATGAAATTCCAGGGCTCATACATCAAAAAATTGTAAAATGCCTTCTTACTCTTCCAAATTCTAAATTTTCATTAACTGATAAATATGTTTATCCCACCAAATAAGTCAAAAAGTTGGAGTATTTATAAATGTAACACTATTTGTGCCAGGAGAAATAAAATTGCTAAAAGGCCCTCTCTCAAAGGAACTTCTCAAAATAAGTCTCAAAGAGAACATAAGCCAGTTTTCATCTTGCCGAAAACCATGCAATGAAAAATGTGCATTGCATTCTTCATAATGATAAATTTGTGGCTAAAAACAATGTCATCTTGGTCAAAAACCACTCTGATATAACCAGACTGAATAAAATCATGTGGTTTCATTGATTTCAGTTTTTGATAAATATAGCTTACCCAAAATAAATTATCACATTTCCCCCCAACAACATAAAACATTATAACACAGTGACTACCACTACATTACCTAGCCCACTTGGAAAATGCTTCATAAAGCATTGGTATATTATATGAGTAATATGAAACAGATAAATGTCTCCTATCTTGCCACCTCTTAAAAATCACATTAAGTCAAGTGAAAAATTTAGAGAGCATATGTGCTGCCTTGTACTTACAAACAATTTAAGGCAATATAATACCATTTACTTGGGGCTGTGTCTATATAAACAGGCTAGAAAGATGAAACGGGCCTGGCTTTTCCCCAGAAGAACATAGGGCAATCTAATAAAACACACAGGCAATTTAGCAGATGTTGAGTCACTACTATTTTATGCATATACTCTTTTTCCTCCTTTTCTCACTTCATAATTATCATGCCACTCTTCAAGTCACATGTTATTTTATATGGTCCTCATTCTAACCCCTGAGATGGAGGTAGGAAGGGATTATGATCTTCCCTCCTAAAGCTTTTACTGACTTCCCATTTGAACTCTCAGCAGTAATTGCCAGAAATATTATAATTCTCTTATGACGCTCTGTTATGAGGCTGTAGAGATATGGCTCTGCACACCTGACTTCTGCATTTCACCCGTTTCTTTACATTTCTTCCTCTTTTTTCCACATCTGTTTTTCTCCTCCTGTGGTTCCTTTCACTTCAAATGCTCTCCAGCTCAAATCCTACCTTACTTGTCTTAATTAAAAATGCATGAAATAATGGTGCCTACCTAGTAGAGTGTGGGGTATTAAAGAAGATATGTATATAGTGCTTGGCACAGTGCCTAAAGAGTAGAGTCACAGAGCCCGAGTGTTTGACCAAGACACTGGTTTAAAGGAATAAATGACTGTCTTTGTGTCATCGTGGCACAGGCCAAGTGCCTTGAATGGAGTGGGTGCTCAATAATATGCACTGAACGGAGAAGTGAGTGGCATGCTGTAGTTGTGCTAGGTGAACATCTTTAATCTCCTTGATGGTAAGACAAGGCATTCATCTGGCCCCAACAGTCTCTGTTCCTATATTTTCTTTTTATAGTAAACATGAGCATTTTAGTTAATAACATATATGCCGGTGACTCGATTAAGAAATACTTACAACGAGGGGCACCTGGGTGGCTCAGTCGGTTAAGCGTCCGACTTTGGCTCAGGTCGTGATCTCACGGTTTGTGGGTTCGAGCCCCGTGTCCAGCTCTGTGCTGACAGCTCAGGGCTTAGAGCCTGCTTCGGATTCTGTGTCTCTCTCCTGCTCCTCCCCCACTCATGCTCTGTCTCTCTCTCTCAAAAATAAATAAACATTAAAAAAAAGTGTTTGAAAAAAAAAGAAATACTTACAATGAGCATAGGAGAAGGGAAGGAAAAATAAAATAAGATAAAAACAGAGAGGGAGGCAAACCATAAGAGACTCTTAAATACAGAGAACAAACAGGGTTGCTAGAGAAGCGTTGGATGTTGGGTGGGGGGATGGACTAAATGGGCAAGAGGCATTAAAGAGGGCACTTGCTGGGATGAACACTATGTATTATATGTAAGTGATGAATCACTAGATTCTACCCCTGAAACTAATACTACACTATATTTTAACTAACTTGAATTTAAATAAAATCTTGAAGAAAAAGAAATACAATATTATGACTCTTAAAATTCAGGAATTAGTAGGCTTGGGAAGAGAAACGATGGGCAAAATCCAAGGCAGAGTATACGTGCAATTTTGCAACCAGCCTTAGGGAATATAAAGTAAGCCCAGGCCTTAGAACATTTCTCACATATCTCCAAGGCAAAAATAATAATAATAATCATCATATCATCATCATCATCAAGACCATGTGACAGGGCCTATGGGAACACAGAAGGAATACTGTGGGACCAGCAAAATTTCTGTCATAAAATCAGAAAGCCTCTGAACAATTTGATGGAAGACCAGCCATAAAGGAGGAAAATGCCTTCCAGTATGCAGATTCTTTGCAAAAAAAAAAAAAAAAATCATAAGAGTCTGACTAAAACCAGAGGAAAGGGCCTGGGAAGCCAGAAAATTAATAGAAATAAATATAAATGAATTGTAAAACACTCATTACAGTTGATATTATATATGTATAACTTTATTAATAGTCTATTGGTTTTAAAGGGATGACTTTAATGCTTTATTCTAGGAAAACACAAAAAAGTAGGGTTTTTTTTAAATGTTTATTTATTTTTGAGAGAGAGAGAGTACAAACAGGGGAGGGGCAGAGAGAGAGGGAGACACCAAGTCCAAAGCAGGCCCTGAACTATAAGTGAAGAACCCAATGCAGGACTGGAACTCATGAACTGTGAGATCATGACCTGAGCCAAAGTCAGACACTTAACTGATTGAGCCACCCAGGCACCCCAAACACAAAAATACTTTTAAGCATTTTGTGGACTCAGTCCTTATAAATTGCTTCACTGATGCTTTTCAGGTAATCAGTCTTTAATTTCTCATACATGAATTCCTCTACAAGAATTTCTCTAGATTAAAGCTCTCACTATAGGCAAGAGAAAGGATTGGAATTCTGTATCATTTCTGTTTCATGTGTAGAAAAATTGAGACTTAAATTGAGTAAAAGTCTCACATTTACAGGAAATAGTTGTATGTAAGTTGAAAATAAAGTGCATGTCTCCCGATTTTTCAATTGTCCCTCTTTTTTTATTTTTTAAATTTTTTCAAATTTTTATTTAAATTCTAGTTAGTTAGCATATAGTGTAATATTGGTTTCAGGAGAATTTAGTGATTCATCATTGACATACAACACCCAGAGCTCATCACAGCAAGTGCCCTCCTTAATGACCACCACCCATTTAACCCATCCACACCCATCTCCCCTCCAGCAACCCTCAGATTATTCTCTATAGCTGAGTCTGTTATGATTTGCCTCCCTCTTTTTTCCCTTCCCCTATGTTTATCTGTTTTGTTTCTTAAATTCCACATATGAGTGAAATCATATGGTATTTGTCTTTATCTGACTTATTTCTCTTAGCATAATGTACTCTAGCTCAATCCGTGTCATTGCAAATGGCAAAATTTCATTATTTTTGATGACTGTGTAATATTCCTGTGTGTGTGTGTGTGTGTGTGTGTGTGTGTGTGTGTGTAACATATCTTCTTCATCCATTCAAGAGTCAGTGAACATTTGGACTATTTCCATAATTAGGCTATTGTTGATAATAATGCTATAAACATCAGGGTGCATCTGCCCCGTTGAATCAGTATTTTTGTATTCTTTTGGTAAATACCTAGTCGTGTAATTGCTGGACCACAAGGTAGTTCTATTTTTAACTTTTTTAGGAACCTCCATAGTGTTTTCCACACTGCCTGCATCAGTTTGCATTCCCACCAACAGCATAAGAAAGTTCCCCTTTCTCTGGTCCTTGCCAATATCTGTTCTTTCCTGTGTTGTTAATTTTAGCCCTTCTGAGAGGTGTGAGGCGGTATCTCATTATGGTTTTGACTTGTATTTCCCTGACGATGAATGATGTTGAGCATCTTTCCATGTGTCTGGCCCTCTTCTGCCCATTTCTTAACTGGGTTGTTTGTTTTTTGGGTGTTGAGTTTGATAAGTTATTTATAGATTTTGGATACTAACCCATCAGATATGTCATTTGCAGATATCTTCTCCTATTCCATAGGCTGCCTTTTAGTTTGGTTGATTGTTTCCTTCACTGTGCAGAAGCTTTTTATCTTCATGAATTTTCAGTAGTTCATTTTTGCTTTTGTTTCCCTTGCCTCTAGAGATGTGGTCTAGTAAGAAGTTGCTTCAGCCAAGGTCAAAGAGGTTGCTGCCTGTGTTCTCCTCTAGGATTTTGATAGTTTCCTGTATCACATTTTGGTCTTGCATCCATTTTGAGTTTATTTTTGTGTATGGTGTTAAGAAAGTGGTCCAGTTTCAGTCTTCTGTGTCCCTCTTCTTCTTTAATGTAATCACACATTCATTCAACCTGTTTAACTCCCTATTGTGTGCCAAGCACAGTACAAAAGCAAAGGTGCAGCATCCTGCTCTCAAATTTCTCACAGTCTACCAGGTAAAATAGACACTCAAACTCACTATGAGCATGATAGTTGTGCTACTATGTGCAAAAAAAAAAAAATGTGGAAGTGCTGTGATAGACACAGGCCCAAGAGGTTGTCCACCTGAGAGGAACCTGCCCTTTGGGGTCAGGAAATCAGAAAAGCCATCCTCAGAGGATCTGTCAAATGAAAGAGTCAGGAGGAGTTAGCTAGTGAAAAGGGAGAGGGGAAAGGTAAAAATGGAGCAAATTATTCTAATCAGCACATTTTACTATTTAAATTCATACACTGTGTTTTTCCTCTCTTGTTCATCCGCAGTATGACCAGAAGTCATATTTTTCAAAGCTGTTCCCTACAAATGTGCATCTATGATAATCCTTCCCCTTAGTACTCTGCAGTATCATTAAATCATCCTTTATGCTTTAATTATGAAATAAATCTTTGCATACAATTTCAAACTCCCCTATTAAATATAACCAATATAAAAGAACAAAAATAAAAACTAAATAAAAGCTATAGCCCTGAGTTGTCAACTCTCTGAGGGGATTTTATTAAGGGAATCTAAAACAAAAATATTCAATAAACCATGAAAGGCATGATATAGGCTGGATCCAATAATAAATGGATAGCTGTGAGTCCCCAATGTGGCAATGTTAGAAATATCTCACAATCAATCCTTGGGGATTTGGTGCCCATTCAAAAAAATTTCTACACTAGAAAGCTTTAGGGACGCAAAAGCAACAACTTAAAAATCAGTGTCTCTGGTCCAGCAGTGTAGGACATGTGTGCCAGGATGAGAACATTGCCGATGAGTTTGAACCCATGATATTTCTCAGAAGAAGGCAGGGACTTTTGTGAGGATAACAAATATCAAATATGTATGCCACCACCAGCCCCTCCTTGCTCATGGGCTGACACTGTTGATCATGATTCTCCTTCCTACTAAGTAGCCTTAAGACCCCTTTCAAAGAGGCACTTGATCAGTTTCCCTCTCCTAATATAGCATCCATTAATCAATTAGAAATCCCACAGGATTTTTATCCCAAAAAAGCTAGTTTATTAAACCATATATGATTCTATTATAAAATAGAATTAATAATGCCTACCTTATTGCTTATTATGAAGATTACTAAAATATCTAAGAGAACACCTGACATATAGTAGGCACTCAATAAAAGCCAATTTCCTCCTTTTTGTAATGCTGGCATAAACAGGAATAGGGTGGCTTCCTATTGAGGCAGTTTCAGATATAACTTACCCAATATTTTGGATACAGACTAAATTTTTATTTCAGGGAGTAATCATGGTATGCTTTGATTCATGATTATAATAGTAAAAATCAATCAACTCTAGAGTAAGCCTTCCTCACTGAGGACTTTTCTGGCCTAAAGTAAAACATGTTACAATTAACAGCCTTCTTGAGAAGAGTGAATCTGAACTTTATAGTTAGATGGCACTTATTAATGAATGACTTCTGTATACTGCCTTTCTCTTTCCTCCACCCATGATTCTCAGATCCAGTGAGTTACTCATAGTTGGATTAATTCATCAATCATAAAGCATTTATCATTGCCAAGTTAGTACCAGGAATATTTCCAATGTGAAACAAGTCACCTCTAGGCAGAAGTAAGCTCTTGACATACTTAGTTTCACTCTCTCTGGTTACCAGAATCTTTACTCTAAAATTCAGGTGTAATGCACTGAATTTAGACTTCTATCTATAATGGAAACCAAGAGTCTGTAACTTGGGACTTTTTAAAGGCAACAACAAAGGTTTGCGAAAATGACTTGATCCATACACCAGGATGAAAATTATAAACTTTCATTACATGGTAAATATATTAATTTCTGAATTGCTATGTTAACCATATGAATAAGGCACTGTACCAGGGATCCATTTGTGAGCAAACAAGACAAATTCCCTAACCTCAGAGTGTTATATCAAAGGAGGAGGATAGACCTTAACAATATAATCTCTCTCTCTCTCTCTCTCTCTCTCTCATACACATACACACAAGATAGATGACATTATAGTAAGTGCTACAAAGAAAAATAAAGTACCTAAATGTAACGTACACACACACACATGCACACCACTTCTAACTTTTCTGAACCGTAGAAGTGATAAATAAATAAATCTATATCTATATATCTATATCTATACCTATCTAATCTATATCTCAAAAGATCAGGAATATGAACAATGCAGAAAAAATTCTGTCTACATTCTTCTGGTATCTAAGATCATCAGATCAACATCCTAGAAATCAAAATCTAGGCAAGTAAAGAAGGAGTAAAGACAGACAAATGGTCTATGGATGGAACAGACTGAAATAATCATGATACTCGTCACCAGTCAACACCTTGTACTCTGGGTAGATCTATAGCTCGTGTATCAAAGGATAGTCCTACAACAGCCCCATATCAGTTTTGTATACCTGAAATGGCCTGACCAGCAGCTGAGCACACATCCATTTGATTCTCAGAGATTCTCAGTAACTTCCTTTCCTTCAAAAATATGGAGCTTGTTGGGGCACCTGGGTGGCTCAGGCAGTTAAGTGTCTGACTTCGGCTCAGGTCATGATCTCATGGTCTGTGAGTTTGAGCCCTGTGTTGGGCTCTGTGTTGGCAGCTCAGAGCCTGGAGCCTGTTTCAGAATCTGTGTCTCCCTCTCTCTCTGACCCTCCCCCGTTCATGCTCTGTCTCTCTCTGTATCAAAAATAAATAATTATTTTTTTTAATTTAAAAAAATAATTTAAAAATAAAAATAAAAAATATATGGAGCTTGTTAAGGAGTTCCTCCCTAGCTTACTTATAGAATATCAGCAATCCATCCCAGGTTCTTTGACTCTTCATTCCTTCTGCATAAACAGACACCTGGAATGGGATTTGAAAAGGTAATAGTCTAGGAATTATTAACTACAGGAATATTAATCCTATAGGACTAATGCCCCCAAAAATAAGCATGTGTACTAGTTATTGCTAAGCAGTCATATTGTTTTTAAGTGTTCAGGAAATCAGTGGAGTATCCATTCTCCCACTAGAGGTATGGAAAGCACATTCCTGGAATCACAAGACGAATGTGGATAATACAGTTTTGGCAGTTCACTCTACCTTTAAAAAGAAAGCCTCTTGTATTTTCAATATATATCACTTCAAGCTATGCAAGGATAGATTATACTAGAGAACCACAGAATAAGAATCAAGCATGAAAGAGGAGGACAGTGAGAAGTAGATAGCTACTTAAATAGATGTTATCAGAAAATAGGTTTTGGTTTTCTAGTGTATTTATCATCTGCATTTCTAGAAAGGACTGCAATGTTGTGCATCCTCTATGAAACTCTAATATGCTTGCCAGGAGGGAAATTCATTGACATGATCAAGATTCTTTAATCTAAAACATAACATATGCTAAATTGATTAAATTTATAGTAAAACAGATAGATAGATAGATAGATAGATAGATTCTTAGTTAAACTTTATATATCCTGCTAGTATGTAGTAACTGACCAGTACACTAAGACTACTTCCAGTAACTTACCATTATACAAAGAAGGAAAGAGAGACTTAAAAAAAAAAACAGTGGAAAAAATGCCTAATAATTCTAAAAAGGAAATAAAGAAAGATTTAGGAAAAATAACAGGGCATTCAGATGTTTGTAAACCAATGCACACAGAAGAGGTAGTAATCAATGAGAATTTTAATTTATCTCATAATAGAATTAGCATTATTCTGAGATTTGGAAGAATATGTTCCATGATAGGAATATAGCAATGGAAGGATACCACCTTGTTCAAATAAATACTGTAGATCTAACAGTAGTAACAGGGGAAAGATATAAGAGAAAGATATATCCCCAGAAGAGATATCTGCAAACATGAAGCTCAAAGCTTTGTGTGATCCCCCTGTAAGGGTTTTTTAAAAAAGAAAACCTGAATTATATTGTTAGAGAAGGGTGTGGTGGGCCATCCAATTGACCACTTTACTTTGACTTCTGATACACTTCTTTCCTTTCAGCTGGTCTACCTTATGTCTTCCTGACATATGTTCTTCCTATGCCATTCCTTAATATTGGTGTTATGCCAGACTTCTAGGCTTTGCTCTCATCAATATCTGTGTGTTTCCTCATTAATTGCCTTTATTTCCGTGTCTCTTATTTCCACCTGTAAACAGATGATTCCTAAAGCTGTAACTTCCATCCTGATATCTCTTATATACCTCTGCTTCTACCTACTCAGTAACTCATAGACATTTCAAACACATGTCCAAATTGGAACTAGATATCATCCTCATAAAATGTGACTATTTTCTTCCCGCAGCCCTCATCTTAGTTAATAGCATTGCTGTCAACTTGGTTAAAAGCCTCTCTCCTGACTCTTCTGTCTGCCTCATAATCTTTTTCAATGCTAGGTCTAAAATGTCTTTACCAGCCCAGTGTTTCCTTGAGTACAATGACTTAGTTTTTGCCCTATATCCCATGACTATCCTCTTGTGATATCCTTCTAACCAGTTTATTCACCTCCAACCTCCACCTATCATCCTGACCTATGGTTTTTCCTAATCTATCTTCCTCCACCCCTTATCCTGGCCCTGAGACAATATAGTTTATGGAAAGTCGTAGGTAGGGTTAGGGTGATCACATCTTAGAATTATCATGTAAGACATTCACACACTGGATGAGAAATCACACACTGCATTAATAGTCTATGGTTGGGCTGCCAACCAAGGACCAACGATCAGTTGTATAATCATTGAGCTTGCTTATTCAAAATAAGATTCCTTTGTCTTATCCCAAATGTACTGATTAAAAATCCCCTAAGTTAGGCCCTTGAGTTGTATTTTTGTAGACTCTGCAAGTGATTGTGATGCACATCCGTTTTTGGAAACTCTAAGAACTTATCCAATTATAAGATTCAGTGATTATAACACTCTAATCAGAATCCAATTTTCTATTCTGAGAGAATAGTTACAAAAGTATTTTGTGCAATGGCAGCATCATTAAACTAAACATAAAGTCTTCTGAGTGGTTCACATTAAATGAAAAAAAACATGCATTTGAATGTATAAATTCTTGTAAATTTGTGAAAATATTCACACCACATTAGAGGCATGCCTTATGTACATTTCTTCCTATGTATGTATCTGATGGGGTTTTCTTTAGTTTCAGACATGATGTTAATGGGTTACATAGGAAGAGTTCAAGAATATGTTTGATGTAAAAATAGTGGTGAATGCTGTCACGGGAGAACATTTAGAATTACGGTGCTAATTATATCTATACAAAAGCAATTAAGATTTAGCAGAGCAGCAGAAAAAAGTAATAAATATTTATACATTTTTTTTTCAGTTCATTATCTTTAGCTAATGAAAGGATTCCCACTTCACATACCACATAACATGCTTCCTATACCAGTAAGTTACTGTGGACATTAATAGCTCATGACCTAGGAGGAGAAACAGGACCCTTTAGAATTAACTATAGTAGATAATAAATTTCATTGTAATATATGTGTTCTAAACAAACAATTATGGAAAAATAAGGGGAGGAGTGATTAATACCTATTTTTCTGTTGTAAAATAGTCTCTGCAAGGAACAAATCTATATAAGTATGAAACTAAACCCCATTGTATACTAAAGCCTCAAATATTGAATCCCAACATATAATCAGTATATGTAAACATAGATGCCTAAAAATAAGGATTCAGGTATGTTCATTAGCAATGAGATATGTGTTTATTTATAATTAATGACATTATGCAAAATAATTATATTTAGTCTAGGCCATCTACATTTTTTAAGTTAAAAGCACTTTGTTTCAATATTAATCAAGTTTTTAAAATAAGAATGCATTTTTCCATAGAAACAATTTTGTAAATTGTGCTGAAAATTCTATGCTAACTCACAGATTCTATTAAACCCATAATGAATTGGGATGCCTGGGTGGCTCAGTCCGTTAAGCCTCCGACTTTGGCTCAGGTCATGATCTCACTGTCTGTGAGCTTGAGCCCTGCATTGGACTCTGTGCTGTCAGCTCAGAGCCTGGAGCCTGCTTCGGATTCTGTGCCTCCCTCTCTCTCTGCCCCTCCCCTGCTCAAGTGCTTGCTCTCTCTCTCTCTCTCTCTCTCTCTCTCAAAAAATAAATAAAGATTAAAAAAATTAAAAATAAATAAACCCCATAATGAATTTAACAATAATATTAATGGTACCGTTTGAAATCTGAGATCTTGGAGAAAGAGACAGGCAAGGCAGAAATAAGGGACAGAGAATGTTTCCTTTTTACAAGAGCTGCTTTTAGGCGTATTTTGAAAGAACCAAATGCTTCTTTACTACCAGTACTTATTGTCATCTCTCTCGTACCTCCTAGTAACCATTAGTATTCAAAACCACTTACTACAACACCCTTGATCATGGGTAATGGGAATTTAATAGAAAAATATTACACCTATATCAATTAGGATTTGGGTTGGCTGCATATATCAGGGGGAAAAAGTAGTTTAAACAAGATAAATGTGATATACATAGTCTAGATCTAGTCAGGGGTTCCATAGTTAACAGGAATTCAGGCTCCCTCTATTTTTTTCTCTTCCAAAACTCAGAACACATTTTCTGTCCTTAGTTACCTTATATTCCAAGGTAACTGCTGGAGCTCTAGCCACCATGTTTATATTCCAGGCAGGAGAAGGAGAAAGCCAGAAAGGGCAAAAAGGGTACTCTCCAAGATGAGTCACGTTCCTTTAAGGAGTTCCCAGCTTACATCTCTCTGGGTAAAACACCATCACATAGCACATTGGACTACAAAGGTTGCTGGAAAATGTAGTGTTTTAGCTGCACCCTTTACTACCCCCAACTGAAACTGGAGATATGTTGCTGAGAATAAAGGGGAGAATGGATATTTGTTGGCAAGTAGTAAAATATTCCTCAAATATCCAATGCTCCAGATTGTTTAATTCCGTTCCTACTCGCTCAAGATAGTTTCTTTATTTTTATGTTTCTATTAAATGTAACACATGCTACTTCACACACACACACACACACACACACACACACAGAAATGTGGCTAAAGCAGTGGTTCTCATCTTTGGCTGCACATTTAGAAGCACTTAAAGTGTCTTTTAAAATTCCTGATACTCAGACCAATTAAATTAGAAACTTAACACTGAGACCCAGGCCACAGTATTTTTAAAAAATGTCTCCAGGTGATTCTAGTGTGTAGCCCAGTTTGAGGACCACAGTCCTAAATAAAGATATGTGAAAAGAAGGTGCATAACCTAAATGATGCCAAGTTTTGTCACTTTTTTCTGATGTGTAATGAAGTGATATAAAAACCTGCAAGCCATGAGTCGAAAATAATTTTAGGAGTATTGGCACTTCCCACACAGGCCAATTTTTTGTCTCTGGGGTCATTTTTCCTCTCCTGCCTCCCTCTTTTCTTTTAAAGTGTCTTCTCTTGATAACACTGGAACCATAGAGTTTTCTGAAAATCCTAACTGTTCTATACAGTGGATTCAAGGACAGCATAGATGGATCCAATGATCACCATCCTTGATGTCTTAACCTCTCACGTAGCTCCACATCAATTTAAACTCTCTATATTGCCTCAAATAATTTTCAAATCTGTCCACACTTTTATCTCATTCCAAATCCACACAGCAACCAAAGGAATATTTAAAACAGGTCTGACCATGCCATTCCTCTCCTGTACATAGATCCCTCCCATGACTTCCTATTACTCTAGGACTCTCTGCACTGCAAGATCCCTTACTGCCTACCTCCCAGCCTTATCTAGGCCACCCATTACACTTGGTAGGTGGCCTCTTTTTGTGCCTCCAATGCCCCCTAGCTCTTTCCTTACAATTAATCTCTGTGTGCCAAACCTACTGAATCCCCAAACTCAGCCAAACCAACACTTCCATTTGCTAATTCCTGTTGAAGGAGGCTTTTATTGCTTACACAGTGTCAGGAACCATGCTGTGCTTCTTAATGGCCTTTATCACAGTTGTAAGTAATTATTTAGAAGCACTCCCTCCCCAATTATTTTTTATGAGAGCAAAGAACATGTTCTTCACCATTTTGTTTTCAGAACCGAGAACAGCTCCTATCCCAGAGTCTGTGTTTAATACTATAAAGATAAATATTTTATGAATGAATATATGAAGAAATGAGTACTATAGGAGACTGAGATTAGAAGGGCAGATTGTAGTCAAAGTGGGTCATTGGCAGCTGCTTGTAACTTAGGCACAAGTGACCCAAGTAAATGTTTCTTCCTTTTTTTTTCCAATATGTGTCTGTGTCTCTGCAGGTTGTGATCTGATCCCAGTACAGTATCTTCGCTGGGGTGACCCTGAACCCATTGCCGCTGTTGTGTTTGCCTGCCTCGGCCTGCTGGCCACCCTATTTGTTACTGCAGTCTTCATCATTTACCGTGATACTCCAGTAGTCAAGTCCTCCAGCAGGGAACTCTGCTACATTATCCTTGCTGGCATCTGCCTGGGTTACTTATGTACCTTCTGCCTCATTGCAAAGCCCAAACAGATTTATTGCTACCTTCAGAGAATTGGTATTGGTCTTTCTCCAGCCATGAGCTACTCAGCCCTCGTAACCAAGACCAATCGTATTGCAAGGATCCTGGCTGGCAGCAAGAAGAAGATCTGTACCAAAAAGCCCAGGTTCATGAGTGCCTGTGCCCAGCTAGTGATTGCTTTCATCCTCATATGCATTCAGTTGGGCATCATCGTTGCCCTCTTTATAATGGAGCCTCCTGATATAATGCACGACTACCCAAGCATTCGTGAAGTCTACCTGATTTGTAATACCACCAACCTAGGAGTTGTCACTCCTCTTGGATACAATGGTTTGCTGATTTTGAGCTGTACCTTCTATGCTTTCAAGACCAGAAACGTTCCAGCTAACTTCAATGAGGCCAAGTACATCGCCTTCACCATGTACACCACCTGCATCATATGGCTGGCCTTTGTGCCAATCTACTTTGGCAGCAACTACAAAATCATCACCATGTGTTTTTCAGTCAGCCTCAGTGCCACAGTGGCGCTGGGCTGCATGTTTGTGCCAAAAGTGTACATCATCCTGGCCAAACCGGAGAGAAACGTGCGCAGCGCCTTCACCACATCTACCGTGGTGCGCATGCATGTGGGGGATGGCAAGTCATCCTCAGCAGCCAGCAGGTCCAGCAGCCTAGTCAACCTGTGGAAGAGGAGGGGCTCCTCTGGGGAAACCCTAAGGTAAAGGTTGTGGGGGGGAGGTGTGGGGCACTGGTCCCTGTAGCTGAAGCAGTGACATTTGCTTCCTGAGTCTTTTAAGTGTAAAATATCTGAGTGAATGAAAACTGTGGGAGGCAGGGTGCTGGGAAAGGGGTCTTGGCCTTCTCATTGAATGGTTTTCATGGGGTTAATTGGATGTAGAGCCAGTTACTTATGCCAAAGCCAGAAACAGAGAAGTTGAGATAAAGAACAAAAGCAGAGTTTCGGCAAAAGAGAAGTGAGGTCCAAAGGGACAGGGAGAGCACGGTTAAGTCATTAAGCCAAGGAAAGGATCTCCAGGTCCGGAGGGTACAGAGGAACATAGTGGACCAAATTCTAGTTCCCAGAACACAGTAGAGAATTTATTGTTAACAAAGATCAATGCTGAGCACAGAGTGCCAAGAACCTCACACACCTGACTGCGTTATGTGCCTGAACCTTTTCCAAGCTCAGCAGAGTCCTTGACTGTTCATCCCATAGAGGCATGTGAATGTAGAATTTATATTTTAGTTCTTAATGGGCAATTTGAACTCTTAGGGAAATGTCTAAGAATCTGAAAGGGTCAAAACAAAGGGACTTTTCATATAATCTTCCTAAACAACTAGCCAGTTTCCCATTGTGGCCCACAGTCCCACCCCATCCTTCATGCTCAGTATCCCAGGTAGTAGTTATTGGTCACCTCTTATCTGCAAATAAGCCAACAGCCAATTATTTACCCCCATGTGAGGCACTTCTCTAAGTGATAAATGACGCCTATAGCACTTCAAAAGGCAATGAGATCATCTTTTTTTTTTTTATCCAATTAAGACCTGTATCTTTAATAAACATCTGGAGAATACTAGCAGCATAGATTACTATATTCCATGTTGTCCCAGAGAAGTGTGGTTCCTTAAAGTCTGTTTAAGTATGACAGACTCTTAAGAACTGAAAGTGTAACCTATCATCCCATAGAGCTGCTCAGATTCACACCAGTGGTAAGCCTGGCTAGTAATCACTTGCTCCTTCCCTGCTTCTCTGAGGAAGGGGAGACAGTGGCCTCTGTGCACAGCTGATATGAAATTAGTTCAACTAATAACTTCCCAGTATGGGGGCAAAGAGATCAGTGGCTTGGGAACAAATTTGGAGGTATTAAAAAGGCTACATAGGGTGTTACTGGGAATAAGGACTTCCTCCATTTAAGAAGGGCATATCAGTCAGAAGAACTAGTCAGAACATTATCTGCTCACTCTACAGAGATTTGACAATTTTCCTAAAATCTAGATAAATAAGTGGAAGACAAACCACTTACAAGTGGAAGATAAATAGCTAAATATTATTGCTTGAACAGTTCTCTTATACTATCATTTAGCCTGCATGGAAAGTCCCACCTTTCCATCAGCCCTAATTCTTCAAAGCCTGAATAATGGTGATGATAAAGATACCATGTCTTCTGAGGATTGAAAAGCACTCAGAATACTTAATCACATAGCTTAATTCATTTGCATTAACTTCTATCCTTGCCTCTTTTATTTTTTTTTTCCTAATTCTTGTATGCCTCTCATTGCTTTCCATGTACATTGTTCAAGGTATTTAACTAAATTGTAAATCTTGGGGAAAACAACAGTGTCTTCTCCTACTTCAATAAATTGTGACAATATCATGGTCTGTCCACAGAAGGCCCTTCATATATTTAACTTGCCAGAATATTTTCCATCTGCTTTCTTAACTCCTCCCTCCCTAAAATATTCTTTTTCTGAAACTTCTGCAAGATCAGCCTTTTATTTTGTCTAAGAAAATGTATTATATATATTTTTTTAAATTTTTTAACATTTATTTATTTTTGAGAGAGAGAGAGACAGAGTGTGAATGGAGGAGGGACAGAGAGAGGAGACACAGAATCTGAAGCAGGCTCCAGGCTCTAAGTTGTCAGCACAGAGCCCGATGCGGGGTTCGAACTCACGAACCGTGAGATCATGATGTGAGCTGAAGTCGGACACTTAATCACCTGAGCCACCCTGGCACCCCGAGAAAATGTATTTTTCAAACTTCAATTTTACCAGCCTTTGTTTAAACTCTTTCTTCAAGCAATATGTACATTGTTCAAGGTACCTTCCAAGGCACCTTCCAAGGCATCCTGTGCCTTCCAAGGCATCCTGATAGGTAAAAAAAAAACAGGTTGCCAGAGGGATAGAATTGTGAGCTTGTGCCTAAGCACCCCAAAAACTCACTAGGGCAGGCTCCCTTAGACAGTGTGGAGCAGTGGTGAAGAACATGGTTTTGTAGCCAGTTTCTCCTGAGTCTGAATACTGGCACTGCCATTTCTTCTGTCTGAGGCTTAGTTTCTTCATCTGCCACGTTAAGATCATATCATCTACCTCAGAGGATTGTAAAAGAGTGAAAGAAATAATATATGTGTAAAGGCCAGGTACACAGTAGATATTTCAATGAACATATCAGAGTACAGAGCTAGGCAGCTCTGGGATTGAACATTGGCAGCATCGCCTACCAGCTGTGGGACCATAGGCAAATCAGTTAACCTCTCTATGCCTTAATTTCCTTCTCTGATGAATGAAGATAATGAAATACAGACTTCACACAGTGGTTGTGAGACTAAACGAGTAAATACATGTAAAGTGTATACCATGCAGGAAGCACTTCTTAAGTGTTTGTTTGCTATTATTTTTAACTACATTAACAATTGTCAGTCTTCTTCCACACCTGAAAACTTCTGTGTCAGGTATGCAAACAAGATGATCCTAATAACGAAGAGAGAATCATAAAAGGCAGTATAGATCTATAGACACATTAATTACACAGCCTGAGCTTCTAGAGTATCTCCATTTTTACATGGTCTAGTTCCTTGCCAGATTGTAGAGGATACCGTTCATCCTAATTTAAGCAGAATAAGCTCCTTGGGAGTGAGAGCCTTCTCTATCTTGTCACTGCTGTGCCTCCAGTGCCTGGAAGTCCCAAGAAGGGTGCTTGACACATAGAAGACACTAAATAATCTTTGGTATATTTAGTGAGCAAATAAATTTGGCAAGGTAGTAATGCATCCCCTGTACTACTATCCCCTGGTGGTTCCAGCACCTTTTATAACATTAAGTCTACTGTGATCTGTATTATAAATATCTCCTGCACTCCTGTGGTCCTCAGTTTCTGCTCAAGAATCAGGTCATTAATCCCATCCACTGATCTGATGCATTGCTATAATTCTAACATACGTCTAGTAACATTAGGTTACATTTTCAACTATTTTCTTTATACTTCAGTAAATAAGGGGCAACATAAATAACAAAATTCACTAATAGTGCCAATAGAAAACAGAAATTCTCGAGATTTGTGGCAGTATTTTAACTTGTGCTCATTACATGGCCATGTAGTCCTTGATGATTGGATTTTGCATTCAGCATTATTTGAGTACGAAAACATCAAAGAGAATAAGGAGGGACCTTTGGCAATTGTTAGGTTTTCTGCACGCAGTCTTGTCAAATGCTGGTCTGTATGATTACAGCTGAGACAGGCTATAGTCTGATTATATAGTGACTTCTTTTTTGCCCTTAACCAGCACACTCAGACTGGAACCTGCTTTTGATAGAAGAAAGGCCAGAAAAAACTATAATACCCTTGCATCACACAATCCCCTAACTGTCCCCTTCTTTTAAGCTATAACCCTAAAAAATAAATTAGATCCAAACTAAAATGATTTTCCTCTGTGTTTCCCATGAGCTCTCATATGCAGTATTTCATCTCTGTTATCCAACACCAAGATGTTTAGAATCTTAATATAGTATTTATCACATTATAAGACATAACTGGTTATGTATGCATTTATCTTCCCTTTTATTTTATAAAGGCCAGTATGTATAACATTATCTACCTCTAGGGCTTAAATGATGGGGAAACAAGTGAACTCAGAGCTTCTAGTATTTTCACATTTTATTCTAAATTACTTTCATTAGTTGGGCTTCTCAGACTTGAATTCTGTAATATGCCAATAAACCTATCTATTGGGATCTATGGTGGGCTTAAGTAGTTAACTTAACTCTCTGACTGTAGGTCTCTGGGGAAAAGCAGCTGCTATGCAGGACCCAGCCTGGTTCTGCTTTCTTACATCTGTTACATGGAGAAGTGGGCTCCTAGAAACCCAGAGTGGGTCTGGGCCCTGTTTGAAAAGGCTTATCCCTTCCATATCTGATGGCAGAAAGCTAGGGCTCCATTTTGAAGATGGCACTAATTTCATACTCTAGAGTGAAAATAATACCTCCCGAGATTACAGTGACTGTGTTTCCAAAAGTTAGGACACACTCTTGGAGCAGTAGATGTAGGAGAGTAGATGCAAATATGGAAAGCTAGTTTATAGTTCTGGCTTTGGAGCCACACCTGGAATGAAATCTAGCTGTGTGAATTTGAACAAGGTATGCCAGTCTGTCTCCTTAGCTGTAAAATGGTAGATAACGATCCCTGTTGTGAGAGTAAATGAAGTGATGAGTGTTAAATGCTTAGCTATTAGTGCGTTAAAAGCATTCAATAAGTGGTAAACTTTTTAGAAATGTGTTCAGCTGCAAGTAAGAGAAAGCCTGATTTTGAGAGACTTACAGGATTTGTATGGGTTTTGCTTTCCTCACGTTACAAGAATACGTAGACAGACAGCTCCTGGTGTTCCTCCAATGCTCTCAGTGGTGTCAGAGCCGACATCTCTGCTGTTCCCCAAGCCTTTTACTAATGGTTCCACAACAGTTCCATGCATTGCATCCTTTTATTAGGGAAAACAACAGTCTTCTCAGAATCCCATAACAACTGCCTTTATGTCTCATTGGCCAAACTGTCTCATGTAGCTACCCCTGGCTGCAAGAGAGTAGAAAAAAAGCTTACATTGAGCTTTTACACCCTCTGTAATGGAAATGGAGAGGGAGGAGGGAAATGGAGAAAGAGAAGCAAGTCAAGTGCTTGTGGGATAAGCCCATGAATAGTGTCTATCATGGAAAGTGGTAGTACCTAGCAGTAGTAGTGGCAGTAGTAATGGCAGTAGAATTGTCTAGTGGTCACAAAATATTGAAAGGAGAAGCAATAATCTTTCCCATTTTTCAAATGTGGAACTTGGGGTCCAGCATGGTTAGAATACTTGCCCACAGTCTTGTAAATAGTTAGTTATACAGCCATCTTAACTCAAGCCTTAGCTTGTTGGCGTTAGAACTCAGCATTCCCCAGAATGTATTCTTCAGAAAGCTAGTCTCACAAATTGTTCCACGAAAAACAAAAATTATTTGGTCAAACAAGTTTGAAAAAACTCTATTCTTTTAGAACCTTGTGACTTAGGGATAAACACTGAGAAGTTCTGCAGCATAGAAACCATTCATTTGTTAATTCTTTTCCATCACTTCCCAAGCTGGTTGAACACAAGACTATTTTTTTTCAAGTAATCTCTTAACATTCCAGAGAACCGGTAGCACAAAGGGGACTCACTATGGAAAATATCATCAGAGCCGAAGGGAAGACACGTTTCTAGGGGACCAAAGAGTAATTCATATCTTCAGTGAGAGGGGGACCAGAAAGAGCCAATTTCCACCTCTGGGCATGGAAAGAGAATCACTTTTGTTCTCTGAGCACCTAAGGGAAAAACAGAGCTAATTCTAACAGATCTAGCAGTTTTCTGGGAAGTTAAATAGGCTCACCCTAGAGTACCAAAAAGAAAAGCACCCAAGAGTCAGTCATTCAATTCACTGAAATAGCAAAGGGAGATTTTTATTTAAACGGGAGTGAGTCACTATAGATTTCTTTTTTTTATATAGAAACGTACTATTTATGCCATCAATGTATAGAGGTCCCTGTGATTAACATTTTGGTTCTAGACACTAATTCTCCAGCACGACATGGTGCAGCATCAAATCACTGTCAAGCGGATAATGCCATGCTTCCATTTAAGGCCTTCACTTCAGCTGCAAATTGACAAATGAACACAAAACCAGTTCTGACCTAAATAAAGCATTGAATTTGATGAGTCTAAACTTCTGGCTCTCCAAGATTCAGAATTTCCAGGGTCGTGGGGCTGAGTTTCTAAGATGCAGTGGGCATCTCATGGTTTCATTAACAGCAGAGGCCTGTAGCTCTAAATCATAAATTTTCTCAGAAGGTAAAACCCTCTCTGGGGATTCTACTAAGGTGGCAGAAACATTAGCATTGCCTCCACCTTAGTTTTAGAAACTATCATTTGCCACTTTTGTTTTAATTAACTAATTAACTCTGCTTTCATTAAGATTGTCATGAGAACCCAGTTAGACTGTCTGCTAAAGCAATTGCTACCCTTTCACATGTATCGTCCAAATCATAATGTGCCTGGAAAATTAGTTCTCTTGGGTGAATTCCAGTATACCTGGACTATTATCCAAGATCTGATGATTTCCAATTGTTTAGATTTCATTAAGGAATTATTAGTCTGTATGAAGTGATTTTCGTGTGATCCTTTCTCTTTAGAATCATCTGCTCTTTCCTTCCATCTTACTAGGGGTTTTTTATCATCCAGGTCCCAGCCTATCAGATTAAACTATCTCACAGATTTCTCCTCATCTGGACTCTCAGAACATTTAGCACACATTCGTCAAACCTTTTTTGTTTATTATTCATTCACAAACAGAAGTGAGCACTGTCAGGCACTGGTAGGCCATGGAGAGTTGGGGGTTGTCTTGTATATATATACAATATTTTCACAACTATCTAATGCTGTTTTAAGAGTATTTATAACTTCCTCAGTGCCTAGCCTAGTGCCTGACATAGGAGTGCTCAGTGATGGATTCTGAATCTGGTAGAGAACAGCTTTCAGGGCTCACACTGCCATTACAGGGAGCAGAACCACTCACTGTGGACTTGATTGCCCAGATTTTATCTGATAATGCTTTGTTCTAAAAATATAAGAAAAAATAGTTTTTGCTAAAAGCCACCTTTTTGTTTTCAATCAAGCTTCCATTGAGTGCCAGCTCTGTGCCAAGCACTATTCTAGATTCTGGGGATACAAAGATAAGTAAAAAACAGTCTTTGAGGAGCTCTCAGCCTCCCAAACCTGCAAACAGGTTAAGTTCCATAAAGTGCTATAGTGCTGTGATAGGAGTCCATGGGAGAACCGAGGGACCCAGAGACAGAAGCAGCAAATTCTACATGTCAAGAATTAGAAAAACCTCCCAAAGGAACCAGTTCAAACAATAGATACTATTTAAATGCTTTCTCCCTGGGGTGCCTGGGTGGCTCCCTTGGTTAAGCATCCAACTCTTGGTTTCTGCTCAAGTCATGAGCTCACCATTTGGTGGGTTCAAGCCCTGCGTCAGGCTCAACACTGACAGTGCAGAGCCTGCTTGGGATTCTGTGTCTCCCTCTCTCTCTCTGCCTTCCCCCACTTGCGCTGTCTTTGTCTCTCTCAAAACAAATAAATAAATAAACAAACTTAAGTAAATGTTTTATCCCTGCTTAGATGTCCTCAGGGGTTCACCAGCTGGGAAAGGATAGAGCCAAACTTCCTTATGTGGTGGCAGGAAAGGCCCCTTGTGGTATGACCGCTCCCTCCTCCCCCACCCCTGGGCCAGCCTTGCACCTAGTCACTCCCTGCTTGGATTTCCATTCTGACCTATTCAGTTTTCTTGCTTTCAGGCCTATACCAACACAGCTAATTCATTATAAAACACACCTGTCCCATCACCCTCAAGTCTCACTCAGCTAACTCACACTCATCTTTGATACCGCTTTTACTGGAAAGCCTGTCCTGACCCTCTGAGACTACATTAGATCCCACTCTTCATGATCTAAATGAGTTGTGTGCTTCTCCTCTACAACATTCATCATCCTGTGTTATAATTACATGTTTAATTGTAAGACTCCCTTGTACACACACACACACACACACACACACACACACACACACACACACTATACTGTGAACTTACTAAGCAGAGGGTCCATGTCTTTTTTATTTTCTGTGCCATTAGTAACCAGCACAGTGCCAGGCACACAGCACTCAAAAATATTTGTAGAATAAATGGATAAATGGATGGATATATGAATAATGACATTTGAACTACACTGGCATTTGACAGAGAACATAAAGAAGGGCTGAAGATAGTGAATAATTATATTCATTGAGCACTTGTGATGAGCTACGTACTGCTCTAAACCCTTATATGTATTAATTCTTTTATTACTCAAAACAATCCTCATCTTACAGATGAGGCAACTGAGGTAAGCAGAGGCTAATTCTCTTGCTCAAATCCATAGAGTACATGGAGGAGGCAGGCCTGGAATAAAGACAGAATGGCTTCAGGGCCCACAAAGGTAACCATTAAATAATGGTTCTCCATTCCAGCTCTTCATTTTTTACAACCTGAACTGAGAAAAACTGGAATTGAATAGGTGTGAAATGTGACTTCCCCCCAAGAGTTTCCCTGAAAACTGCTCCTGTGGAACTTTATGGTGCTGTATTTTCTTGACATGGTCATGCTTCCAGCTGAGCCTGATCTGACTTGTATTTTATCAACTTTAATGGCTGCCTGACATCTTTTCTATTTAGTGGTGTTTTTTTTAAGTTTATTTATTTATTTATTTGAGAGAGAGAGAGAGACAGTGTGAATTGGGGATGGTCAGGGAGAGAAGGAGAGAGAATCCCAAGCAGGCTGCATGCTGACACTGCAGAGCCTGAAGCAGGGCTTGGATTCACGAAACCATGAGATGGTGACCTGAGCCGAAACCAAGAGTTGCACACAACTGACTGAGTCACCCAGGCGCCCCTAGTGGTGATTTTTAACTATCTGTATAGATTTTGTGAGAGAAAAATCTGACTGATTTGTTTTTACTATTTATAGTATTTATTATACTCATTAATATTACCATCTTATTATAACTAGGAATTTTGAGGATTTACTAATTTCCTGTATAATTTTTTGTTTGTTTTTTTGGTATGCCTAATCTCAAATAAAATCTCACAAAATAGGCATGGAATCCTAATGTTTCCACCCTGACCCCAGTCCATTTTAATTCCAATTAGTGTTTAAACACTGTACACTAAGTACATCACTGAATTCTAGGAATATAAAGATTAAGACACAAACCCTGCCCTTAGGAGCAGCTCATGGAGTAGTGAGAAAGACCAAACCATAACCAAATCACTAATTTTGGGAATGTATGAAGTAGTAAAGGAGACTATATTCACGGAAGTCAGGCTCAAAAGGGCACTTTGCCCAATCTGCAGGTTTGCGGAAGGCTTCCTGGAAGGGTGATGCTTGCACTGAATCCCAAAGAATGAAAGATTAAGTGAACCAGGTGAAAATCATGGGGTACACAGTTTGGGGGAACAGATGAACAACAGCCCAGATGGATGACCCATCATGATGTGGTCAGGGAATTACAGCATATAAAGTGTGTGTGGTCAGGTGGCAGGAAATGGATTGGAGAGGCTTGTAGGGAAGGGGCTTAGCCTGATCAGAGGGCTGTGAGCTGGCCACCTTCCGGCTGTCTCAACTTCCTTTCAACAGCCTTTTCTGTTTACCATCCAAATTCCTCATACTCATGGCCACTTCTCAACACCAACGTGATGCCTCCCCAGCTATCGCCAACCAAAACTTACGTGTCCTCACCCTTCCTCTCCACTAGACAACAAATTCATTTGTGCTTTTACAGTAATGATCATTAGCGACCTGCTTCATCCTTTATGCAGTAAACACTTATTGAGCAACTACTTTATTACAGAGACTGTGCTAAGTACAAATACATGATCTCACAGGATCTTCACACAATATTTTATAACAGAAAGTGTTATCCCCATCCACATATAAGAAAAAAAAAATAACTGAGGCATGAAGAAGTTAAGCAAGCTTTATTTAGTGCACAGTTAATAAGTAGTAAATTTGGGATTCAAACCCAGATCTATATGTTTCTATAGCCCTTTTTTATTTTAATATTGTTTTTTTGATGGATTCATTTTCCCAACCATGTATAATCCACTTTGTCATTGTTCTTGATAAATAAAGTCACTGTGAATATATTTCTGCCAAATAAAATATTAACATTTTGATTCTAATTTTTACTCCCAGAGAAATGACCCTAGAGGTGACTTTTTTTTTTTTTTTTTTTTTTTTTTTTTTTTTTTTGGCATACAGGCAGATCAGTCAAGGCGACATCATGCAACAGGTAGCCTGTCAGTGTCTCTCATGTTATAACTTGGCATAAGTACTGTGGTATAGGAAGTGAGCCTTGACAGCAAAGATATGGATTCCAATCCTGGCTCTGCCATTTACAAACTGGAACTTTAGACAAAGCACTTAATTCTCAGAGCCTCTGGACAATGAGGATGATAATACTCATCACGCTCTGTATTATGCACACAATGATCCTGTGATCCTGTGATCATTGTGCCCATAATACAGCATCTCTCCCATAGTCCAGGTTCATGTGATGTGAGTTTCCTTTTTCCTAATCATGGGGTCATCTCAGTTCATGTCCACCCAATATACAGCTCTGGTGACATAATATGAGGTTCCATGACATCATTCTTCAGGAAATTTACTGGAATGGAAATATCTGACTTTGGGAATCTGGCCTGAATTACTAGTAAATCATTGCTACATCCTGGGAGCCCACAATTCTCTAAATTTCCATTATATTATTAGGCAGTAGGTTACAAAGTTTGTGTTAGTGCTTTTTCAGAAGTCAGGCTTTCCTCAGAGTTTGAAGGTGATTTGTGTTAGCCATTTTTCTCATTCCCCTTGTGGTTTTCGCAGTGAATTTATATTTCTTCATAAAAAAATATTTTGACTTTTAATTTGGCCCAGATGAATCTATTTTACTTAATGTTTAGAAACTACATGATGAATCACTATGGTAAATTTTATACATAACATGATATGAAGCTCTGTTTGCTAAGGCAAGTGTGTGCTCATGTTCACTTACATTTAGCCAAAAAAAAAAACAAAAAAACAAAACAACAACAACAACAAAGCAAAACAAATAAAACAACTGACAGGCTCGCTGCCTGGTCTTGTTCTCAGGCTTCACGACTGCACACTCAGGATAGCAGGAGCTGCCAGAGAATGTGACTCTCTCTCTGCTGAGTTAAAATGACATGGCCAAAATGCAAACTAATGACACTGTTTTCTCTAATTTGTTATTCATGTGGCTTTTTTAGTTGGGAAAAAAAAAAAAAAAAAAAGAAAGACCGTGACTTGGTAAACAAACATAGATCTGTCACTGACCTTGCTCTTCCAAAACAAACAATAACTGAAAAACAAAGTTTGGTAAACTTAATGAATCTCCCGGAGAAGATAAAGATAATTATAATCAACATTTGTTAAGGAACTACTAGTCCTGTGTGAGACACTTTACCATGTGTATTACACATCAGTGTCTTATAGAATAAAGCTCTCCAACCCCAGAGTTTCTGAGGCAGTATGTCTTGGGTGGGGCCAGAGAGTTTGCATTTGTAACAAGCTCCCAGGTAATAATGATTAACATTGATGAATGAATGTGCTGGTGACATAGGGAATCACAGATTGAGAACCACAGACTTAGATATTTTCAGCTAACAACAACCATGTGAGTTAGATAATGTTATTATTCTCTGTTTTAAAAGTGAGAAAACTTTAAGTGCAGTGAGGTTAAGTGATTTGTCCACAATTGTACAGCTCTTAAGGGATGCAGGTGGGATTCAAACCCAAGTCTAAACACCCTGGCTTCTTCCACAGTAATTTGGCTGACAAGCTTTCAAAAGGATATATCAAGTGGGTAATTGTTCCTCCTTCCTGTTTGCCCCCTATTAGGATTTTTGCTGTGTGGACTCAAACTCTAGGGCATTGCCTGCCCACCTGGGCATAAGAAACTAACACTGCTATTGCAAGAGGCTTGCTATTGGTTGGGTTATTAAGCATAATTTCCACTCTCTGCTCATAAATTCTACAGCAGTCTCAGAGAAGACTCTAGAATGTCCTCCCACCTTCTTCCCATATGACTGAAGGACATACATTTTTGCCTCAGTGGAGCCAGTGTCCAATCAGGAGATCAGCTGCCATTCCTCTACACTCAGGTCCAAACAAACAAGTGCATCAGTGCCAAATGGGAGGGCATGGTTAACTAATGGAGGGTGTGGGGAAAGGCCTTGGAATATACATTGACTAGTATTTCAGTGTTTGATCACCATATAATATTGCCATAAAAAGAAAAGCAAAAGCAAACCGGTGGAGCCACCTTCTTCAATTTTAAATGGAATGGGTAGAACAAGGAAGGTAATGGAGCAGTGTAATATCAACATGGATGTCCTCTATGGATGTCCTCTGTAGGAGGCAGACCAATAACCCTCAAACATGGTGACATTCCATTCCCTGGAATGTGTGAATATGTTACCTTACATGACAGAATGGACTTTATGGATGTGATTATGTTAAAGATCTTGAGACGAGATTATCCTGGATTATTCAGGTGGAACTAAGGTAACCACAAGGGTTGCTATAAGAGGAAAGCAGGGGTATCAGAGCCAGAAAGAGATTTAAAGATGATACTCTGTAAGATCTGCAGCTCAACTAAGTGATACTATTCTAACCATAACACTCCTTAAAAGATATCTTGGCTCCGACAGAGAGAGAGGAGATACTGGTCTTCTCTACACAAAACTCTGGTGAGGTTCCATGACATTCCACAAGGTTTTACTCTGGTCATATGTATCACACATACACACACATGTACACATTCTAGCAGAAACCACTGAGGGCAAGAACAATTTCTTATTTATCCCTAGGGTGGCTCTGGGCAGAAGCTCAGTAAATTGCTACTGTGGTCATACAGGAGGTAAAAAGGAGATGGAGCTCTACTGATCCCTCGTACTTATGATCCCCAAAGGAGAAGAGGTCCCCACTGCCCTACGTTGACCATCTGTGTGATGTCCTGGTCATTTCACTCTGACCCCCACCGATGACTTGGTCAGAAGCTGAAGAGAGCAGTACCGACTTGACCCATTGGTGGGAGTCAGGCACACCAGAGAGTGGGTTCTGACTCAGGGAGACACATTATGACATTGAGGGAAAAAGGCACAGTAGGAGCATCTGAGGGAAATAAGAGGGAATTCGAGTTCAGAGTGAAGAGTGGATGCTTCTCTCAGGGACTATCCAGCCACAGGGTACAGCCAAGTGTGCAGCCCATTGCTGGAGAATGGACTGGGGCAGAAGTACACAATGTCTCCTCCATGCACAGAGCTAGTGCCTGCCAGGACAGCAAAATGAGAACCAAATGTTCTAGCCCAAATGGACCAGCAAGCACTTTTCCCTTTCATTGGTTAACCGATAAAAATATAAGGAAAAATTGATTTCAGCATCCACTCATATGAGAAGTCTAACTTTAGGACTTCTTTTAATCTAAAAGATGTTTGAAATTTTTGATGATACTTGAGAAAAACTGAGCAAATTGACTTCAGAGAGGAACTTACAAAGACACATTAGCAGAATGCTAATGTGCTGAACTGGAGCTAAACAGATGCAGACTTCTGATGTCTTGCCTATCTTTTTCACCTTCAAACTCCAAATCCCTGCATCAAAGCACATGTTATCTAATTTCCCCTTGGACATTTCCAGAGGCTTTCATTTAATTGTATTCACAGTGCAGACACTGCTTTGAGACTGCATCTCCAGGGAGAAAAGTGCCAGACAGAGAGCAAGTCGAGAGCTGACAGGAGCAGACAGCCTTTAACTCCAGGGCATTTCTAACCAATCCTCAGTGGTGCCAGTGAAGAACCAGGCTCTATGTGTCAACTGTTTACAGACTCTCCCCTTCTTTCTTCTTTTCCTTGCCCCCACAGCCCTCAGGCCCACCGGGAGCAACAGGGGACTGGTCCCTCTTCTGGCCAGTAGGTGGCAGGCTGGGTTCTCTGGGCAGCTCCAGAGGGAGAGAGCATTTCGCCTGGCTTGTGCAACGATAGAGGACTGCCACTGTGGGCTTGTACAGAGAGCTTGATGCAAACAGCTGGAGGCAAACTTTTGTAGGAGCAGTGCTAACAGCAGATGTGCTGATTCCCAGATGTACTGACTGAAGAATACTCCTAACACAAACTTGTTGGTTTTCTAGTCATCATTGATGACACATTCCCATACCTATAAAAATGGTGTGACATATAAAAGCTGAAAAAAAAAATCAGCATTGCTTCCTAGAATACTGATGCTAGATTTTAAAAACATGTATGTTATTGTCATACACTGTAGAGGTGCCTCACCTAAATATTTTCCTGCCACACACTTTGCCACCAGAAATGCCTTTCAAATTCAGTTGATCATGCTTCCAGTGTTTGTTCTTCTGGAATCAAACCAACTTTTATCAAGATCTTTGATTTATTGGGAATGCAACAAGTGCCCATGCATACTATTTATTTAATGCAATTCATTTTTTTAATTTTAATTCCAGTATAATCAATATACAGTGCTCTATTATTTTCAGGGGTACGATATAGTGATTCAACAATTCCATATAATATTCAGTACTCATCATGATAAGGATACTGTCATCCTCTTCACCTATTTCACCCATCCCCCCACCCACCTCTGGTAACCATCCCTTTGCTCTCTATATAGTTAAGGGTCTGGGGTTTCTTGTTTATTTGCCTCTTTTTTCTTTGTTTTGTTTCTTAAATTCTACATATGACTGAAATCATATGGTGTTTGCCTTTCTCTGACTTATTTCACTTAGCATTATGCCTTTTAGATCCATCCATGTTGTTGCAAATGTGACTGAATATTCCATTGTATATATATATGCCATCTCTCCTTTTAAGTTTTTTTTAATTTATTTATTTTGAGAGAGAGAGAGAGAGAGAGAGAGTACAGATGGGCAGAGAGAGAGGGGGAGAGAGAGAGAGAGAGAGAGACAGAGAGAATCCCAAGCAGGCCCCCCACTGTCAGTACAGAGCCTGATGTGGGGCTCAAATTCATGAACCTTGAGATCATGACCCAACCTGAAACCAGGAGTTGGCTGCTTAACTGACTGAGCCATCCAGGCACCCATATACCACCTCTTCTTTATCCATTCATCTATCCATGGACACTTGGACTGTTTCCATATCATGGCTATTATAAATAATGATGCAATAAACATAAGGGTACATGTATCTTTTTCAATTAGTATTTTCATATTCTTTGGGTAAATACACAGTAGTGGAATCACTGGATCATATGGTAATTCTATTTTTAATTTTTTTGAGAAACCTCCATACTGTCTTCCACAGTGGCTGCACCAGTTTGCATTCCCACCAACAGTGCATGAGGGTTCCTTTTTCTCCACCTCCTCCCAACATTTGTTATTTCTTGTGATTTTGATTATTACCCATTCTGATAGGTGTGAGGTGATATCTCATTGTGGTTTTGATTTGTATTTCTGTGATGATTAGTGTTGTTGAGCATCTTTTCATTAGTCTGTTGGCCATCTGGATGTCATCTTTGGAGAAATGTCTGTTCATAGCTTCTGCCCATTTTTAACTGGATTATTTGGGGTTTTTTTGGTGTTATATAAATTGTTCATATATTTTGTATACTAACCCCTTACTGGATATGTCCTTTGCAAATATCTTCCCCTATTCAGTAGTTTGTCTTTTTATTTTGTTAGCCCAATACTTTTCTTACACCCACCCTGCTCAGAAGGCTTCTTATGTCCATTATACCAATAAAGACACCAAAGTTTAGAGAGATGAAGACACTTATCCAAAGTGATGAGTGGCTAAACCAGTGTTTGAACAGTGCTGATGCAGTTAAGAACTTTAGCCGTAAAATGTAAGGCTTTCTCTAAAGCTTTACCTTCCGAAGGAGAAGCAAATCTGCCCTGTCACATGCTTAGTCACACCATTTCTGGAGGGCAACAAAGCATGAGGAAGGGGCAGCTAGCGTTTTACTTCAGTACAAGTTAATGAGTCAGAGTCTGTAGTATTTTGTACCTGAGTGTGCTCAGTACAAGTAAGACGGGGTTGGGGTCTGCCAGTGGGAGGCAGATGAAAAGGACCCCAAGAACGGGGTGCGGCAGTCACTACTACTACTGGACTTAAAATCAAGCTTTTAGCCACTCCAGCCAAAAGTTTACACAGACAGAAACTATAGAAGACAAGGTGGAGTATAGGATGTGGAAAGAGGATATCAGAATGATGAGTTTGACACTGATAGCTGTTCCCAAGCATTTATGATGTGGCAGGGACTATTATCAGTGCCTCATAAACATTCTTCAGATCCTATTCAGATCCTAAGACAACCCCAAGAGGTAGGTAACATTAGGATCCTCATTTGATAAATGAGAGAACTGAGGCACAGCAAGGTAAAGCAAATTGCCCACGGATAGATATCTGAAAAAGGTTGGACCTTGAATTCTAATCCCAGGAGTTTGTTTTTAGAGTCCACAACCTTAACTACCAGAAATTATAAACACTAATACTATATTTGAAATTGCTGTAAAGAGTTTGTAGGAGTCAATGAAAGGTCAGGATTGAAAAATGACATTTGTAAAAGTGTGACCTTCACTCTATTTTGATTTAGGTCTGATACCCTCCTGTTTACCACCCTTGACAAATGAAATGATTATCCATTGCCCCATTTTCTTTTGTGAACACTTTCCTTTAGTACTTGCTCTTTCTGTGAGACTTAAAGCCACTGTCTGGTGTACTCTGCTGAGTTATGATCTAGTTGAGATCCAAACTCAATACAGTTTGATCATCTAAACAAGAATGCACAAGGACATTTCAGTTTTTCTTAAGTTTATTTATTTATTTTGAGAGAGAGAGAGGGCAAAGGTGGAGGAAGGACAGAGAGAGAGAGAAGAGAGAGAATCCCAAGCAGGCTCCACACTGTCAGCACAGAGCCCCGTGTGGGGCTCCATCTCACGAACTGTGAGATCATGACCTACGCCAAAATCAAGAGTCATAAACTTCACAGACTGAGCCACCCAGGTGCCCCAGGACATTTCAATTTTTTTTTGGCTGAAATATCTACATAATACAGATAGCACTTACTTGAATTAAATTAATACAGTGAATGGGATATGTTTCCTAAAAGCAGATTCAGACTAAGTACATGGTTACATTTTTACCAGTTATAATTTTTAATGATTTATTTTTATTTTCTTTCTTCAAATAAAGACTATTTCTAAAGTTGTCAATATAAAATCATGTGAGACAGTGGAAGGTATCTTTTAATAAGTGGTCAGGTGTGGTTGAAATTTACCAGCTATTTCTTAAGCACCTATTTCATGCAAATATTTTGGTCAATTTTTAGAATTCAGTGTTTTTGACATCTTGGGTAATTATAATGTATAAGACAGGACATCAGATGAAATATTAATTTCATCCAAGAAATTAAATAATAACCTCATCACCACTTCTCTAGACATTGTCATTGAAGGCTCTTCTTATTTTTACATTTCCTCTCTGGATAAAAGCTACACCTTCAACCTAGTTGCCCAAACCGGTGTCAATCTTGACTCTTCACTTTCCTTGATAAGACTTCACAGCCGATCAATCATAGTCTCTGCTTATGTTATTTTATCTTTTACATTCTCACCAATATTGCCATGGATCAGAACTCCATAACCTATTGTCTGTACTGACATAATATTATAAATCTCTATTATTGATACACCAACCTGTCCCAACTGCTGCCAGAGCCATCTTCCTAAATTGCGAAGTTGATCACATGACACAACCTGAAAATAGTAGGTATACAAGTCTTAAAATATAAAAATCTTAAAACTCTTTTACATGACTCACAAAGCCCTTAAAGACCTGGCCCTTCAAGATTTAACCTTGAGGTCTAAGCACCAACTTACTGCACCAATCCCCCAATGTCCCTTCCACCAGTGGTCCTCCAAACACATAATTACATATCCCAGCAGTACCAAACTGCATACAATTCCCCAAACATACCATGCCTCAGCTATTTCTTTGTTTGTTATGTTCTGCCTATGTATATTCTATTTTTTCTGCCTCTTCTAATACCAGTATTTATCTCCCTTTTACCTATAAAATACCTTCTTACCCTCCAATTACTAACCCAAATATTACATCTCTTTTATAAATTGCATTTCCATTGGACTTGCTGGGTCCCTTCATGTAGTACTCCTTAAGTTGTATTATATTTGTATGCTTTTCTCCCGGCTAGACTGTAAATTTCTTGTAGGCATTGCTTTCTCTGTCCCCATAATCAGCAACTGACTATTTTTAAAGGTTCTCTGGGGCACCTGGGTGGCTCAGTCAGTTAAGTGTCCAACTCTTGATTTTGGCTCAGATCATGGTCTCACGGTTCATGGGATCGAACCCCACATCAAGCTCTGTGCCGACAGTGCAGAGCCTGCTTGGGGTTCTCTTCTCCCTCTCTCTGTCCCTCCCCTGCTCATGCTCTCTAACAAAATAAATAAATAAACTTAAAAGAAAATTAAAAGTTCTCTAAAAAATAAGTGAGTGAGTGACCAGCAAACATTCATTTCTCTAGCCTCTGGTGAGGACCTATTTCTTCCCCTAATGGTGAGTCAGCACTCAGTAGCAGTTCATTTCCCAGGAGAATAAGTCAACTTGCCACTGCCTGATAATATACCATTTAAATATATCTCTGTCTCTCACTGGGTATATGTAGAGGTAAAAGCTAAGAAGATTTAGATCTGGTGGACTGTAGTATTATGAAGGATCTGTTTCAGGTATTTAATTTGGGGGAAGAGAAATGCTTTGAAATGATTAATTAAATGGTTTGGCTCTGCAATAATTGAAGTATATTTGTGGAACTATAAAAGACTATGTCTGGATGATTTTGATGAATTGCATCTAAAACATTCCCTTTGTATAATGAATTGATATTCTTGAATGCTGTGATTACAGTGAATTTTAATCTGCATGTGATGTTAGTGATCTCATTTGTTACTATGTGAATTTGATTAAAATATTTTCAATTAATTGACATAAATTGTCTGGGTGGTGGGGTAAACTAAGCATTTTTTTTTCAAAATTCTGTTTCCAGAAATATTCCTTTTATTTGCATTAGCCCTGCTTGGAAGTGAACTAGCTACACCACATGTGGGGCATGCAAGGCCTATCTCTTTCAGAAAATAACATTTCATATGAAGAAAGTATGCCTTAGGCATAATTCTGTGAGTTAATGATTCTTTCTCTTCCCTCAAACTCCATTCCCTTGGTAAAGATGGAATTGTCAAAGAAGAAATAAACAATAGAAAGATAGGAATATCCTTTTCTCTAGCTTCTTGTCTAAAAGAAGTTTTCCACCTTTGTTGAGTCATTTGGCCACCCATTTCTCTAGCATTCCTCCCAATTTCCCCCAACACATACATACACACAAGAAGAAGAGAACAAATATTTACCGAGCTCCTTCAGTGTGCTCTGTGCTATTATATGTCATTTAATTTATACAACAACCTTGCAAAGTAAAGATATACCAGTTTTCATAGTTGTAGAAACTGAGACTCAAAGATGAAATAATTCTTCCAAGATTGTACACTTAGCCTATGATTGAGCTGATTTAAACCCATGACCACCAGGCTACTCGTCATGCTCTTTGTATTGTGCCTCATTATATCCTCCATTACTCTTTGGCTGAAAAAAAATATATTCCTGTTGGAACAGGGAGAATCAGTTATCAGTTTCAACTCTCAGTGATCTACTAAAGTAATTAATAGAGGAGGTAGCATTGAAAAGAAAGATGTAGGAGTGTTTGTGTTGCTTAGGTAGGGAAGGCATGCCAGCAAGAGATAACAGGCACAAAGGTACAGGGTTTAGGGCTCCTTGGGGCCACTTCCTGTCTCCTAGTTGTAAGGTATTCTCTAAGATCAGTCCATGGTCCTTGGCTCTTTTCTCCTTGTGTTCTTTTCTTTGGAGAACCCAACCATCAGTGCACTTTCAATTCTGAAGTATTCTTCCTTAAGCTCTAGTTGTTAGTCTTCAAATGATAACTGGATAGTACCATCTTCATATCTGGCATCATCTCAACCTCAACACATCCAATACTCACTCTTTTGTACCAAATAAATTCTTCTGTAATACTTTCATTATCTCTGTCTTCCTGTCAAATGGAACAAATACTACTTCCCAGCCTTAAAATGTTAGACATGCTTAATTTGTCCTTGTCCTAAAATTAAACATATTTAATTAGATATTAGATGCTATTGAGATATTAGATGCTATTATAAAATGTTTTCAAACTAATACATAATATATTATATATATGTGTGTGTGTATATGTGTGTATATATATATATATATATATATATATATATATATATCCCCATTGAAGATCAAGCGAAAGTTATATGAGTTATATAAGGACTTGGATTATATTTCAATACCCTGATATTATTAGCCAAGTATATCTAGCAAGTATTGAGAATGTGCTGCGTACCAGGAACTGCTCTAAACTTTGTTCATCATAAAGTGGTGAACAAAACAGAATCTCAGCCCTTACATAATTTCAATTATATTTGGAGGATGATAAGAAAAAAATAAACACATAAAGTAATTCTAGATATTAAACAAACACATCATATAATTCCAGATAGGTATAACTGCTATAAAGAAAAGTGAATAAAGGTGAGGGACTATAGTGAGGTTTGGTGAGTTACTTGAAATATTTTTGGATATGGTGTCATGAACAGCCTCTCTGAATAAGTTGAACAGAGAGCAAAATGAAGTAAGAAAATCAGATACATAATGATCCAGGAGGTGGAGGCTAAGTGTTTCAGGCAGAGGGAAAAAAAAAAAATCTTGAGGCAGGAACCAGACAGTCATCTTAAGGGGCAAGCAAAGTCCATCGTGGTTGTGGTAAAATAAGAAGAGGAGGGAACAGTAAGAGAAAAACGCAGACTAACACTTAAGGATCAGAGTAGGTGAGGTGCAGATTTTTGTATTTTGTCTTGAATGTGATGCAGAACTTTGGAAGGTTCAAGAAATTACATGATGAGAGTAATATGTTAAAGAGATCCCTCTGGTGTCTATAGATAGAATAGAATGTAGAGTAGAAAGAAGAGAAAGAAGAAATCAGACATCCATTGTGACAGGCTAGGTAAAGGACTATGATGATTCCAAGTGGAAAGTGTAATGATAGGACTTAATTGTTAAGTTGTATGTAATGGAAAGAGAAAAATTAAAGGTGAGTCTAGGTTTTGACCTGTGTAAAGGGGAGGATTGGGACCGTTGTAATTCAGATTTGGGGAAGAGAGTTTTGAAGGGTAAAATCAAGTGTTCTCTTTTGGACACATTAATACTATCTCTTATGAGCTTAGAGAAGTCCAGGCTGGAGATTAAAATAAAAAAAAAATGGAGGGAGCCATCCACATTTGATGATAATGGGACTATATGAGAAGTAATTTGGGACCAGAGATGATAAGGTAAAGAAGAGAAAGTTTGAAGAAAACATGAGTTTGGTTTGGGAATTGTTAAATTGAAGATTCCCAAGAGAACATCTAAGTGAACAAATCCAAGAAGCTGCTGGGAAAACTGGCCTGAAAACTGAGAGTTTTCTGTTTGAAGTACAATTTGGGAGAGTCAAGGGCAGAACCAGAGACTAGAAAAGAAAGCAAATCTGAGAACTCGACAAAATTCCTGAATGTTGGACTAGGTACACCTGAGCCTCAGAGTCAAGTGATAACACAAAATGAAAAGGAGTGATTCGTAAATGAAGGCGTGGTCAGTAGCTCCAATGTTACAGAGAAGTCAAATTAGATAAAGTGTCATCATCATTGGATATGACGACCAGATGTTGGTTTAAGCTTTAACAAAAAGCAATTTAGGCCCCAGACAAAGACAGGCAGGCCCCAGGCAAAGACAGAAATCACTGTTTATTCATCAGGTAGAACACTTCCATTAGTCAGCTCCTGGATTCCATAGAATAAATTTTGATGTAATATGTAAACTACCAAGAGGCAAGTGGAATACCCATAATCAAGGATCCTATTAGTACCAAGAGCACTAAGACCCCACAGCAGCCTGCTCAAAACCTCCACTTGTAAGGAGTTTCAGTTACAGACATCCTCCTAGCTTGCTGAAGCCCAAGTTTCGTATCCTTGAACCACTACACTACATAGCCACAGTTTGTGAGACAGGGATGACAAGAGCAGGCAGAGGAACCCTAGAAGCTGGCAGTCCAGCCTTGAGTCTGCTGGTCCTAGCCAAGGACCATGCTGCCAAGTGCAGATCAAACTGGGTCCTGAGAAGTGTGTGATGAACAAGGCCCCCTAGAGGGCAGCAGAACCTCACAGGAAGGAGGAGAAATACCAAAAAGGGGTTAATGGGGTGTTTTACTGAAGGAGACACAAGGGGGCAATGCACACTTTTATGGAGCATGGGATCAAATTAAACTTTGTGAATTGAAGTCAGTAGAGGTAGGGCGATCTAAATTGTATACCAGACCAGAAAAAACAAGTTGGCTAGAAAGAGCTGGGAGGAAGTCAGTATAAGAAAACAAGGTTCTCTGCTCAGTGAGTGTTTATTATCCCAACAGTAGTAATAAACAGGTACTGTTTGCTGAGAAACTATTATACATCATGTCTTCTGCTGTGAGCTAGATGGTATTTTAGACACTGGAGATAATAAAGATGAATATAACACTGTCCTTCCCCTAGATAACGCCTGTATCTGTAAACAGGTATTGTCAGTAGATAGTTGTAAGTGTTTCAGGTCTTTGTCGGGGGCACTGTGGGGCACAGAAAAGGAAAGAGTTAGTTAAGAAAGACAGTAAAGTCCTCAGAGAGAGGATAACATGATAGTATGGGTCCTGGTTGTGTTTTTTTCTCTTGCCTGTGATTTCTCTAGGTCTTCCCTGAAATAATCTTTTTTTTCCTCCTTCATTTATTCTTTGAGTCAGCACATTTCTTTATTAAGTCCTGCCAGGTTCTAGTCACTGTTGTGGGCACAGGGATACAGATGTGGCTCTGACACAGCAATAACAGGCAGAACAGTGAGCTTGCCCTATTGCTTTTCCTCTTCCTCCCCCTCTCTGCACCCTCTCTCTTGGGATGAAGGAGAAAGTTGAGCCCTTCAGTCTAACAGGTCCTATGTGAGGAAGAAGGGTAATAGAAAAATAACATCATGTCTTTTCACTTATGCCTTTAACAAACAGTGACTGCACGATGTACCTCTCAGGCCCAATTAAGTTCGAATTCCTTCATGGTATGTGCCATTTTAAGATGTGTCAATCTTGGCCACACTTGGTGTTGTTATCTTCACCATGAATTTCATGTCCTCTAATTGTTTATGGTATCCATTTTTGTCATTTTCATTAGATTATACACTCTTTGAGGTCAGAGGCTATGAAACATGTTTCCTTAATGTCAACTACAGAACCAAGGACTATGCTGAGTATCTAGAACACACTCCATATGTGTTTGAATATATTATTTATAAGAAGGACCTAATGTTGAATTCCAATATCAATATTCATCAGCTATGTAAACTATAGTTCTCTTTTGAATAAAGTCATTACTACCCTTCCCCAGGGTTATAAGGATGCTTGAGACAATATATAAAAACTCCTAACACAGAACTGGCACTTATGTTTGCCCTGTCTCCTTCTCTTCCTATTCTTTGGCTTCTCCTTGATTTTTTAAATTGAGTTTTCCTTTCCCTTTTAGTCATCCCTTTGTTAACTTTGGTTATAGTGTTTTAGAATTCAACAGCTCAGATATATCTGGCTTTGCCCCCTCTTATTGTGTAACTTTCAGCAAGTTATTAACCATTCTGTAGCTCAACTTCTTTATCTGTAAAAAAGGATTATAATAGTACCTACTTCATAATGTCTTTGTTAAATTAAACGCTAAAATCCTCATGTAAAACATCAATGCTATGAGTTAAGCAGCATTATTCCTATTATTCAAAGAGGAAAATTAAGAAAAGTTACATAAGTTACCCCAAACCATTGGAATGCAACTCAGGTTGGCTAACTCCAAAGCCAGTACTCTTAATTGCCCTGATTTATTGCCTATCTCAAGCAAACTACAGCCCAATCTGTTTAGAAAAAATTTGGAGAGCTATTGTATATCTATCTCTATGTGTTTGTTTATGTATATAGAGATGTGTGATTGTGTGTGTGTGTGTGTCTGTGTGTGTGTGTGTGTGTGTATATATATATATATATATATATGTATGTGTATACATATATGTGTTTATGTATGTATAAATCATATATATACATATAATTTTTATGTAATGTTTCTTTGAGTATCTCCCCTTATGAAATCTTTAAAATCTCACTTTCATCTTACTGTGATAGACACTGAACAATGTGGAATCTGCTCAGAAATGGCAAAATTAATAAATCCATCTGTTGTAGTTATATGTGACTATAATAAACCATAAGACATCATCCTAAAACCAGGAGGGGTATAATTCCCTTTATTAAAATGCTACTATTAAAACAATGAAATGAAAGTGAGAAGGGGGTGGAAGGGCAGTCCCTAGTCACAGACTTGTGATTTTAGTAAATTTTGTCCCATGCAATAGAGTGGAGATGATTTGTTGAAGCATATGTGAGTTAGAGCACAACTTTGCAAACCCAGGATTGCCACAATTGCCTCCCTCTCTTGGGGGAGAGCGGTCGTCCCTGCTCTCAGGCATGTAACTGTCACAGAAGCATGGCCTCCCTGCCCTCCTCAGCCCCTCACATGCACGCAGAGACCAGGAACCCTCTGTCACCACCACCTCCTCTTGGTCTTGTCAAAATCAAGCGATTTTAAAACCTGAGAGAAATGGGAACTAAGATTCTTGGCAACACTTGGAAACACTTTTTCTTTGTCCCTCAGGGGTCAAGAGACAGACGAGTAGAGAAAAGGAAAAGTTTGGTGTGTGGCTATGGTACCCGAGCAAGGAAGGTGAAGGAAGAGGACAGAGGAAGAAAGGAGGGTGGGGAACAGAACAATTCTTTGAGAAGAACTGGTGAATGACTCTGTGTACAGGAGGAGAAAGCCAGTTTGCATGGAGCTAGGTTTGGATACAGATTACCGCCTCACCTTTGATAAATGTTCTTGCTTTTACCGTTTCTACAGCTGCATTCATGCAAAAAAGCATCTGCCATGTTGCTGCTGTATACCAGCCCCTGCCTTAGGCGCTTGCAAAAGGAACGCACGTGCCCTTGCTCCTGTGCAGTTTACAGTTTAGTGAGGAAGATAGCAAGCTAGTGAGCAAACTAATATCTAATTAGAATTTGAAATAAGTGTTCTGAAGGAAGAGAACAGGGCACTAATAAAGACTAACAGGAGAGAAAGGCTGAGATAAAAGAAAAGAACCTCAGGGTTCCTGGGTGGCTCAGTTGGTTAAGTGTCCAACTTCATTCAGTTCAGGTCACCATCTCACAGTTTGTGAGTTCGAGCCCTGCATTGGGCTCTCTGCTGTCAGAGCAGAGCCCACTTCAGATCCTCTGTCCCCCTCCCCCTCTTTCTGCCCCTCCCTTGCTGGCTCTCTCTGAAAAAATAAATAAACATAAAAAAAAAGAAGAGAAGAGAACCTCATCTGTCTCCATTTCATTTTCAAATCCAGCCTAAATTCTGGCAGCCTAAGTTAGGGCATGTGGGAGCAGACAGATCCTGTGAGCTAGGTCTAGATGGTAGTTAAAATTAAAGATTCACTAACCCATAGAATGTAATGGAGATCATACAGATCATGTCCCATAGGCAGACTCATGGCATAATATTCCTAAGTATCAGAATTATCTGGGAAAAACCTGCCTGGTTATAGAAGTTATTAGAACAGGGAAAAAATGACAGGTATAAAAGTACCACTAATATGCACCTATTAAAATTAAGAATTTTATATAAACTATGTTACCTGATCCCTGACATTTCCATTTGGCAGATGGGGAAACTATAACTCAGAAAACATTAGCAAGTCTACTAATATAACACAGCTGGCTTATGGTTTCCTTGTGGGATAGGAGGCAAACTCTGGGAAGCAGTAGTAGATTCGAGTTTTTGGAGACTCAAGGTCATACAATTTGGGCAGGGGACTCTGTTTAAGAATAAAGGTAACAAAATATGAATACAAAAATAGGGACAGGGCCTTGCAAGGGACTGCTGTGAGGGTCTCTGCTTTTCCATTACTTTCAGAGCAAATCTGCTTCCACAGAGAAGCACTGAGGGCTGGGCTCCAACCAACCCCAAAGTGAGAAAATCAAGTTACTTAAGTGCAGATTGTAACCAAGGTCAGTACCAAAGAGGGAAACAGGGATCAGTTTTCCTATCCAGTAGCGGTAAAAAGGGTCAAGACAAGAGCAGAGGCAGGGGCTCAAGCCAGCAGATCAGGAAAAAGGTAAAAAGAATAAAAAAATAGCACAGCTCCCTGTGTACTTTCAGCCATTTGAAGACAGAAGCAGGCCCAAGAAAGGGCCCAGCTAGTTTCTGCAACCAACATTTTAGTGAGAAACAATATACATCAGAGTTAACCAATCCGCTAACCTTGGACAATTTACTTAATCTCCCTGTGTGCTGGCTCTTCCTCCCTTGTAAAACAGGGATATGAGTAGTACCTAATCCCTAGGCCAGTTGCAGAGATTCATTCGGTAAATAAATTTGGGTGCTTAGTATGTGTGCGGTATATTCCCAGTGCTTAGTAAACATTGGCTTCTCTTGTCATTACCCAGCTTGGTCTGACTCCAAAGCTTTTCCAGTTGTTTATGCACAAAAATGTTAGAAAGAATTCCTCTTGGAAAAGTACTCATCTGATTTCAGGAAGAATAAATTATTTTGTCTGAAAATTCCTTAGTCCTAAAATAGAAGGCAGTAACTTTTAGTTAATACTTTGCTGAAGCGTTTATTTAGACTGATCCTATTCTCATATAGAGATCCTCTGCCTGGTCAACGTGTTGTTCCTCCCCGAAAAGTTTTCCCTATTGAGGAGGTTGTGTAAGCTTGTAAAGTACTTTAGAATTAGTTTTGAAATCTGTATCTTCCTGGGTTTCTATTGATTGTGAAACAAATAGCCAAATCAAAAGAAAGCACATGGCGAAAGGCAATGGCTTAAGATGATTCATATTTGAAAACAAGTTTCTCATCATAAGTGGGATTAAAATACATCCTTGGGGAATTCTCTGGAAGCTAAATGAAAGGCTTTACTCCATACAAAATTTAACACATTTCCATAGTAGTGCTATGCTGTAATTTATTAAACTATTCTCTGGTGGTTTGTTGTTTTGTTTCATTTCTGCTATTTTTCTAGAACACTGAAAGAAAAAATCTTTGTACCGAAGCCTTTGAGCTTCTGTTGAATAATTTCCTTAGAATAAATTCCTATGACTAGAATTACTGGGCCAATGTAGCTGATTCTTTACATTTTAATTGTTTATTTGCATTGCTTCCCACCTGTCAACTTCTACCTTCCTTTTATTTTATACAGGACAGGGCAATATGTTCCCTGGCAGCTTCTCAAATTCTTTCCCAACTTATGTTCATTTCTGACATTATTTTCTCGGGCTGTTAATCATGCTTATTTCTTTTGTTTTTAATCTGAAATCTCTGAGTGAATCAACTTGACATTGCAAGTCTGGACACAAGCTGTTTTTCTGGATAGGGAGACCACAAGATCTGCCGGAACAAGTAGTAAACCATCTGAATATACTTACTTGCATACAGACACACGGAGGGCAGAAGGAGGAGACTGAAGTAGGGAATGACTTCATAATCATGAACTAGATTTGGCCTTATTCCCCTCTCAAGTGAAAATCCTTAAGGACTTCTCCTCTGTCTTCATCTAGAATTCTCCCCTGAGCAATCTAACCTGAAAGATTGCCTTGGGACTTCCTTTGGCTGTCTTTGGAACACTTTAGAGTTGTTGGAAAGTCTACCACCTCATCCTGTCTTCTGATATCACACGGTCTCCCATACTTTAACACTGATTGACAGTTATTCTTAGCAACGCCTCTCTGACTTTCAGATTTTTGTGAATTGCTGTGTAGGTAAACTCCAGTCAGAGGAATGGCAGTCTGTTCCCATGTTAGCAAGAGGCCTGGAGGGAGCTCTATTCTACTTGGCCATTGGGTAGTCAAATTTAACCTTTGAAAAAAATATGCCTATATTGTGCCCAAAGTCCAGCTGTGTTAAGTACACACTATTCCCTTCATGTATGGTATTTTCAGTCCCTCAAATAGGTTATCTGATAATTGAAATAAGTTTTTTTAGCATAAAATGAATTTAAGAAGTGAGGTGTTAATAAAAACCATGATGTTTGGAGGTAAAACATGTGGTTTCTCGCCCCGTTTCTCTAACCATTTATGGAGACTTGGCCAGACGGTGAAGCTTTCTGAGCCACAGGTTCTTCTGAAGGATGAGGATAATAATTACTTAGTTTGTTGAAAGAATCAAATCGTACAGGAAAAGTTTTCTACAATATTGTAAAAGCTATTCAAACACATATCATAGTTTCTGTCCTTACTTGATGACTATCATGATCCAAAATTAGGATAGTCCTAAAGATAATGTATCAAAAAAATCTGGAAAATAAAATGCAAAGGGTTGCACTCTGCCTCATACAGTTTTAAAATTAGAAGCTGTGTTTTTGGATGATTGCTAAAGATGTTACCTATGGGCAGGTGTTTGATGTGAACTTTGTCTAGAGCCCAAAAACTGAGGGTAGGCTGGTGTTTGAGGAGCCAATATGGGAAAAGAGTTGAATATTTCCAAAGCTGTTTGAAAGGTCTCTGGTGGTATGGAGGGGAAATAGAAACAATGACTAAAAACCAAAAGCAGAACTCTGTCTAAAGCCAGGGAGGGAAAAGGAAAACTAAGAAATAAAATCTGGCTCCAAAATTTGCTAAAGTCAGCCTCAAATATGATGGCACCTAGAAGAGAATTCCAAAATCATCAGAGCCAGGACCACTTTTACATGGGTCTATAACTGGACGAGGTAAGGGATGAGCACATAGGGACACAACTATGTATTCTTTATTTTGTTTTTCTTGATACTTTCTTAGTCTAGTGACAGGAAAGGTAATTGAGGAGAATCTCTAACAAATACATGCACAGCAATGCCAGTTCTACAAACATGTGACCAAAAGCTTTATGGAAGTACTTACAAGTGCTATGACTTATGATAGTTCCCATTAGGTAATCAGTTTGAAAATGCAACACTAAATCTGTAGTAACTAGTTATTTTGGGTTCAAGGACCCAATTCCAGTGTGAATGTGTCGGTGTGGGCAAGTCCCATACCAACAAGCAATTCTCTTGACCAGCTGGGTGTCTTATAATTCAACTCAATTCTGGCACTATCCACCTGGAGATTCAACAGGTTAAGGGTTCAGTCCTACAAGATTGCTGCCCCTCCTCTTCATGCCACTCACGAGTCCAGACTATTGCTTTTGCTTCTGTCTGAGCTGTAGACTGGAGGTTCTAAGGACCTCCTCTTTAAATTTCTGAGCCAGTTGCAAGTCAGGCTGTTACCTATATTTTTGACCAACTGGCTGTGAACCAGAGATTCTCATGACCCTCTCCTCAGGTTCTAATAATTTCCTAGAGTGGTGCACAGAACTCACAGAAACATTTTGCTTACCAGAGCAACGGTTTATTGTAGGATATAACTCAGGAACAGCCAAATGGAAGAGATGAGTAGGGCAAGATATGTGGGAAGGGACACGGAGCTTCTATGCCCACTCCAGGCACACCACACTCCCAGCAGCCCCGTGTGTGCACCAACCCAGAAACTTTCCAAACCCGTCCTTTGGACTTCTATGGAGGCTTTATTACAAGGCATGATTGATTATATCATTGACCACTGGTGATTGAACTCAGTCCCCAGCCCCTCCCCCCTCCTTGGAGGATAAAGGGGTGGGACTGAAAGTTCCAACCCTCTAATCACATAATTGGCTCCACTGGCCACCAAGCCCCATCCTTAAGTGCTTTTGGGAATCACCTTATTAACATAACAAAAGGCATCTTTAGGACTTTTAGCACTTAGGAAATTCCAAGGTTTTGGGAACTGTGAGCCAGGAACAGTGGAAGAAGACCAAATATATATAAGAAATATATATATTCTCACATATATTTAGTCACCTATATTATCTATATTTGGTCATCTGAATAACCAAATATATATATATATATATAAATATATATATATATATTTATTTATTTATTTATAAATCACCATATCACACTGGTTAGGGCTATAATTAGCATAGCTTCCAGTAATTAGCAGTGGAGTCTGTACCACGTTATAAGAGCCAGTTGTTTAGGTGTTCTCTAAATGTGGGCTATTGAGAAAACAATCCTTTGTTTTTTCCCAGTCTATCTCCCTCTTTTTCTACCTATTCAAATCTAACTCTTTGAAGACTCTCCTACTTTTTCATATACAATAGTGTGTATAAAAAGGACTAATATTTAAAAGAAGACAAATGATTAGGTAAGACTAAAGCATTTGTTAGTAACTTGCTTTAGGGTCTTCATAAACACACACACAGGCGCGCGCGCACACACACACACACACACACACACACACACAGAAAAAGACAGAGAGAGAGACAGCTTATAAATATCCAAACCAAATGCTATAAACAACCTTAGACATTCTAAGACTCAGCCTTGGTATGAGAAAGTAACAAAAGTAAATAAGAGGTAGGGGGATTTCAGTATCAGAGAATCTAAAACTTAATTCAAAGTGGCTGACATGATAAGATTCATATAAAAAGTAATTCTGAGCTTAAACAGGTTAATTCAGTCATTGAATTGTCTAAAATCTACATTCTTCTAATCTTTCAGGCCACCATTTTTTAGAATGTTGGCTTAGACTCTCTCAAGCCTGCAACATGGTTGTAGCATTGCCAAGTACCACACCAGACAACTGTCCATAGCAAAAAGATACGATGGTTTCCAAGTGTTTTCTTGCCAAGAGTAAAAATAAGAACACAAACAAAAACAAAAAAACTGTTCTTAAAAAATCTCCAGAAGACCCTCTCTCATGATCATTGGCTGAAACTGATCAACAACATACTGCCTTCTTCCCTTCCTTCTCCCACTGCACTATGAGCTCTGTGAGGCAGGACCTGTGGATTAGTTATCTCTATGTTTCCAGACCAAAGTCCATTGCCTAGAATTAAATGGATGCTCAACTAATGTCTGTTGAATAAAGTAATCTATTCTATCCATTTGGCTTGATTTAATGGGCCATTTTTATTCAAATACTAAATACTTTTAACATCTTAGAAGAAAAGAAAATTCAGAGGGAGGCCTCTATCCAGGACTAATAATGATTTTGCTTTTGTTGCACTTCTTAATTAATTTTGAGGCAGCAAGAAAAGAAACTTATGGCAAAAATGACATTACCAAGGGTAAGCAAGTCTTCTGATACTATGTCATTTTATCACGGCCTGTTGAATACCAGGGACCTGGATGAAGTGATATCATATTAGGCTCCAGTTTGAGAGAAAAAAGGCAATAAACCTTAAGAGTCTTGGGCTGCTGCAAGGTCTACCAGCAGTCATTCTCTACCAATGAGGCTTGTGACTTTGGTCAAGTCAGTTAAGTAAGTCGCAGTGTCCTCCTGTGGCAATGAACACAACAGTACCCTCTTTAATTAGCCACAGGCTTAAACCGATGTATAAAAAAAGATGACTTCTGTGAGAGCATGTTGGCTTTGAAAACGGTCATTCAAATATGAAGGTTCTTCTTGATTCACCATGTAGCAGACTAACACTGGGAATCTTATAACTCATTTTAGACAAAACATCTAGTACCTTCCAGATGTGGTGATATGCCACTTCTGATACAAAAGGGGTTCGAGCTGTCCTCCACAATGTAGGCAGCCCAGTACTGACTGTTCAGCTTCAGCTTAATGGTTATATAAACCTCTTACATCCAAGAAATATCTCTTCTCTTGGCATCACCAGTCTCTCCTATAATGCTCAAACATAATACCACTCAATGAAGCTTTGTTAATGATAAAAGCAATTTATTTTATTTATTTTTTTAATGTTTATTTATTTTGACAGGGCGGGAGTATGTGCTCTGGCATAAGTGGGGGAGGGGCAGAGAGAAGAGGAGAGAGAATCCCAAGCAGGCTCTGTCAGCGCTGAGCCCAACACAGGACTCAATCCCACAACACTGGGATCATGACCTGAACTGAAATCAAGACATCCAACCGACTGAGCCACCCAGGCACCCCAGAATGATTAAAAACACAATCATAATGGAAGGCAACATTACATTACAATGACTAAAAGTGTGGGTTCTAAACTTGGACTTCTATGTTCAAAATCCTTGATCATTCTACTTAATCCTTAAAATCTTAGGTTTCTTTTCTTCAGTAGAGTGGATATAATAATAACAGAGCCTCTGCCATAGGGTTGTTGCCAGGATTAAATTCAGAGAAAATCCTAGCACCATGTCTGGTGCATAGTAAACACTAAATAAATTCTAATTTATTGATATGAATCTTTTCCTCAGAGGCTAGGAATTGCACTCCTTTTGCCTTTGACTATTGAATGTGATGAAATCACAAATTAATAGGCAATCTGGAAGGGTAGATCGTGTGTGGTTTAACAAGAAGTAACCCTGATGTGATGCATATACCATCACAAGCATCCAATAAGTATTACAGGTCAGCCACTGCCGTGAAAAGCAGACACCTGTTTTAACACAGGACAACCCTCTGCAGCCACAGCTGTCCCTCAGCCTGGCCAGTGAAGCACACAATCATATCTTTCTGTTTGCTCCTGTCCTTGTTCATGCTTACCAGGTACAAAGACAGGAGACTGGCCCAGCACAAGTCGGAAATAGAGTGTTTCACCCCCAAAGGGAGTGTGGGCAATGGTGGGAGAGCAACCATGAGCAGGTAAGCAAACCGTGAGTGGCCCAAGGCGGTGTGAACTACATGTACGCAAGCTACAGGAACAGGTGGCTCCCTGGTCTAGGTCCTCACTCCACCGTGCACCCCATGCAGTGTGTCCAGCCTGGGCCACCATTGGTTTTCTGTGTGTGTGTTTGATTTGCAAAACCCATGCCATCCTCGTGTGAAGTGATGGGAGCCTCCTGTCCCGGATGCTGCTGTCTCCCAGGGTTGTGTGCTTTGCATGTCTGAAGCCTTAGCTCACAGCTCTCCCATGGATTTCAACTTCTTGGTCAAATGCTTCTGGAGTTTGCAAAGTGGAAGAGATTGGAGGAAATTCATGTTTCAGGACTATCCAATCGTTTGTCAAAACAAATGCAAAAGCCTAGGACTGGTTCTGAGGGAAGGGCTTCAATGAGGGAAGATTCCAGCCCTGATCCCAGACAAACCAGGGAATTAATCTGACTTATTTTCAGTGGAACATCATCTGACAGCCAAGGGCAAACGCCAAGGCCAAACTAGCAAGGTGTAGAGTCAAGAGGCTTTTCATGAACTGAAATCAGGAAAGCTAGTCCTCCTCTGGCTACCATAGCTTTGCAGCTCCTTTATTTCTCTGTGTTCGGTGGCAAACACCCCCTGTTGCTGCGCTGTGCATGTTCCCTCATACCAGGTACCCCCAACTGAGCAGTGCCCAGTAATCTGGGTTGTTTAGAACTATAAGCATCAACTACGCTGTGTTGCATGAAATGAACGTGCTTTATTGCATGGGACTGGGTTTTAAGAAAAGGACTCTGGAGAGAAATACTGTCAAGATTGGCATTAAACGAGTACAGAATGCTGGAGCAGCCTTGAGCTGGGGAATCAATCACCGTGAACTAACTCTCCACGTCTAATTTGTTGTGCCATTTCCCCATCCACCTGTGGTACAAAACTGTGGAAGGGAAGCTCTTACAAATCAGCCTGGGCTAAAGTAAAGGGAAAGTGCAGAAAGTGCAGTGTGTACATGTGTGTGCACATGCTGAGAGCAGAGCCTGAGATCCAGCTGCACAGCAAGAAGATAACCCTGTTGAATCCTTTGAACTTTCACCCCAAGTATTGTATTTGCTTCCTCAGTAGTTGGCTCCCTCTGGTTTTCAAAATGATGTCTAACTTTCTCCAAGGATGACCGCATTGCACAACTTCTGGGGGTGTAATTCATGTTGCAGTCTGTGAAAATGGTGTGCCAAACTGTGCAGCATAGTCTGACCAATCATTTAAAGCAGCCCTGGATGAGAGGCTGGCCCACTTTGTCCCTGGCTCCCAGACAAAGCAATGAGAGCATGTATATCTGTATAGGCATATATGGTGCACATTAGTGTATTTGATGCCCTTATATCCATGAAGCCTTTATAGAGCCATGTTTGGATCTCAGTGTGTTTGAAAGATAACCCTCAATAGATCATTCTGTGGGAGTAACTCAACAGACTGCTATCGGGCCTACTGGTTTCCTTCCATTCAGATATGACAAAGTGCCATAATTCCTGTCGTTGAAAATCAATCAAACAGCACTGGAGTTGGCTGGACAAGGTGAAAATGACTGTATCGAATGTGTTACATTGCTACAGAGTGTAGAATCAGAGTGACTTCTGATTTGAAGCAATTGTCTAGGACGGGACTTCCCAAATTTGGCCCCCTACCAAACATACTAAGACAGAATCTGCAGTGTTACAAGTTTCCTAGGTCGTTTCAATTTAGCCAGTCCATAAACTGATATTTTGGAATAATCCATTTGTCTAGGAGGTGATATGCAGCTATTCCCAGCAAACGTCAGGTCTCAATTCTGCCATGCATTGTTCTTGGGAGTGTCTGGTCAATGCTTAGAACTCTCACATCTGATCAGCCCAGTGGTTAGATTTGCTTAAGACTGTCCTGATTGAGAATGGTAAGAAGGAGACAGCAGACAATGGGACACAGAGGTTAAGGGGACTCCAGATCAACTGGACCAAGCCTTCCTGGATCAGGTCCAGATCTACAGAGATAGCAATTCAACATATCTACACTGAGAATAGTCCAAGTTTCTCTATAATAACAAGATAATAGTTACCTTTGTTTCCTCACTTGTTTGGATATAGCCAAGGTAATGACAAGGGCTTATTACATCCTGGTGAGGCCTAGGAGACTAATGCATGCGATAGTAAGGATAGTTCTGTTGGAATGACCAACCTCAGCCCCACGGATAAGCATAATTCATTGAGAATAAATGGTTTTCCCTTCCTACTTTTTCTTCCTTACTATTTCTTTAGCATTGAATAAAAACTGATGGAAGAAAATGAAAGTGAATGGGAGGGAGAGGGAGCCCTTCAGTGTTCTAGAAAAGATTTCCTTTAGGGAAGAGAAAAGGCCTAGCAACACATAAAAGAAGAGGTCAAAATGTCTAAGACCATTGAGTATTTTTTTCCAACTTCATATTTGTTCACATAAATACACACATACACACACAATGACATTTATCCAGGAGAAATAAGTTTATCTTTTTAATTTACTTTTATTTATTTTTTACATTTATTTATTTATTTTGAGAGAGAGGGTGGGGGGCAAGGGACAGAGAGAGAGAGGGAGAGAAGGAAAATCCTAAGCAGGTTCCACACTGTCAGCACGGAGCCCAATACAGGGCTCAAGTTCATGAACCAAGAGATCATGACCTGAGCCAAAATTAAGAGTTGGATGCTTAATGCACTGAGCCACCCAGGAACCCTTTTTATTTTTTATTCTTTGAGAGAAAGAGAGAGAGCACATGCACATGCGAGGAGGGGAGGAGCAGAGGGAGAGAATCTTAAGCAGGCTCCATGCTCAGCCCAGAGCCCGACACGGGGCTCCATCACAAAACTGTGAGATCATGACCTGAGCAGAAATCAGGAGTCAGATGCTTAACCAACTGAGCCACCTGGGCACCCCCGGAGAAATAAGTTTAAAACGAATATTAAGAGAAAAGATATCAGAGAGGAGACAACTGCAATGTAAACCGTTTCTAAATAAGAGGTTAGAGTAGTTAATCCCAGTTTTCTCCCTCTGGAATTGAATGGAAGGGCTGGGAAAGAAAACCTAATCAACTTTTACAGATACTTTTAACATCCACTGATGAGGTCCTCTTTCTTGTCTGCTCCCACTCTTTCCCCCAGTTGCTTCCCAGGGTCATAGTCAAGCACATTTACTCTGCAAAGATCTGGGCTGGATCTCTGGCCATAACCAACCAACCAGCCCTGGCAGGGGAGTGCTGAGGGAAGCTCAAACCACCACAGAAACCAGAGGAGTGTGTCCCTGCACCTTATTTGCCTATGTTTTCTATGTTGAAGCTATGAACAGGACAGGACCTGGTGAATTCATGCCTGAACTCTTCTTCCAGAGCCAAGTTACCAGCAGGGAAAGAGTTTTACAGTACATGTAGCCCTAGAGCTGAACACTATTATCTTCCCTGAAACAATGACAGGGCCTTAGAGATAGTCCGTCACTTCCCCCTTTTCCCTCCACCCCCACATTTGGAAAAGACTAAGAACATTATATGTATCCATAGCACACTAGCTTCCTGAAATATTATGTTGTTTTCCTTTTATGTGAATTTATTTTTTCTTTCCGTCTGAATCTAGCATAACTTGTCATCTTTTCATATTTTCACAGTGGACAGTCTAAGTGTGTTTCAGATCAGAGACCTCCTGATTGCAGGAGAAGTGAAAGAGAGAGTCCTAAACAGGGAGGTGCTCTAAGAACCGGAAATTCTCTAAACCCTGTTATCGTGTGAGTTCATACTGAGAGAGTCCACCTCAGGGATGGCTAAAACCTCAACAATGAATGTTATTATCTCCTGTCTCAGCAGGGCCATTCCATCAGAGTGCTCACTGGAGTCTGCATTCTGAAGCACTCATGATGTATCCCCTGAAGGGGGGGGGGGGGGAAGCACAGACATTCTGAGCCTCTCAGTCTCTCTTTGAAAAAGAGCTCCCTAATCAAATGAAATAGACTGATCTACAGTGTCCCATCAGTGCTTGAAGGGAGGAGGGTGGTGCGAGGTTATTTTTACTGTTGCAATGTCATGATATCAACCACCTGAGTCACTGATTTTTACCTAATAGATGCAGCATCTAATTTTAGTGGGCATAATAAATGTCTACTAGGGCCTTTAGAGAATCTAGTAACAGTGATGTCATAATCACCAGGAACTCGGATTTCAAAAGCAATCCCAAATTGTGATGTCTGTGTTAAGATTGTTTTGCCTTTCATTAATTCAGTGATTTCTTCCTTGGTGTTATGCTCACTCATTAAGCACCTACCATGAGCCAAGCACTTACAGGACTCTGGAGATAAATAGATGACCAAGACTTGACTAATGCCCTTGCAAATCTATAGTCCATGGGGGAACAACATCAGAAAAGATAATTGCAATGCAGCAGTAACCCCTGTCCCACAGGAACATGTATGTGTCTAATTAAATCCTCATTTAATATCAGAAAGTACAGTTTATGCCAGTGCAAACAGAATTAGGAGTAAAATAAACAAAATAATATTAACCTGAATTGAGTTTTGAAAAGGACTACACACAGTTATACAAAATTCAGAGCCACAGAAGAGCAACGTTCTTTCTTTCTACTATGAAGCCAGCTAGTTTCATAATGATAGGAATGCTGCAGTAGTCTTCTCTTCATTCCTCCCCAAAGTCAGTTTCAAATTAATGTTCCAACTTATATTTAGAGACATTCTAAAACAGGTAACAATATCAGTTACTACCGTTGCTGTAATTATTATACATCAGACACTGTAGCAGTACCTTCTTATTGGTTATGCACTCAATTCTCCCAAGAATGACCTTTCCATAGTACAGATGAGGAAAATGAAGTCCAGGGATATCCAATAACCTAATATTAAAATGTTTTAGCGAAAATTCTGAAATCAAAGACCTTAAAACCTGGTTCCGGCACTAGTCAGTGTGACCTGGAGGTGCCATTTTACCTCCTTAATCTCTATTTTCTATAAAATGAAGATAATAATATAGCACTCCCCTTACTATATAATCCTGTGAAAATTAAATGAGATAATGCAAGCACAACACTTAGCAGACTGTGTGGCATACAGAAGGCATTCAATAGATTTTATTTAGTATTACTGTTACCCAAGGCTACTTAGAAAGTCCCTTTTTTTGTTTGCTTTTTGTCTTCTATTCTCCACCTGCCATCATGGATGTTTTCCCAACGGTCAATTCTGGAAAAGTATGTAAAATAAAATAGTAACATCAACAAAATTAATTCAATGGTATAACTTCTATGCTTTAAAATTCATGTTCTTCCATGGTTACCTATAAAAGCAGCTAACTTTTATTGGAGATACACAAGACACTAGTATAAGTGCTTTACCTGTATGATCTCTTATTTAATCTTTAAAAAGGTAAATAATAAAGTCCACACTGGAGACAAACTCAGTTTGATTCTGGAATTCACACTGTAACCACTATGATATCCGCCACCTGGGATAAAATCTAAATCCATGCACTCAGAATAGAGGGATCTTCCCACACTAACTCTAACTCTTTGACTTTTATTCCCTCTGTTTCAGTACATGTGTCTTCTTTTTCAGACACCCCAAATTTCTTACCATTCTCCAAACACGCTGACTCCTTTCTACAATTTCACACCTTCACATGCTGTGTTTCTACCTGGATTGCCCTTCCTTTCTCCTTGTATCCATCTTCTCCAACCCCCATTCCTGTTCTCCCTGGTAAACTCTTACTCAGTTTTCAAAACCCAAACCTAATGTCAATTCCTCTTTGAAAGCTTTCTCAAATTTCTACAATCTATTTTACATCTGACCAAACTCATAATTCTAAAGTATTTTGAGTTTACTTCTGATATTGCATGTTATCTCTGGTCACCTGTCTCTTCCCACTGAACTTAAGGTTTTTAAGGGCAAAATCATGTCTTGTTCAATTTTCTACCCTCAGAACCCAAAAGTGTTCTGGGACTGTTAATTCAGTCAATCAATCAATAATAGTACAAGAAAGAACTTCTCTGTATGTAGGTTGCACTGTTTTAGGGACCATGGGGTGTTCCAGAAAGTATGGAATAATCTCCACCCTAAAAAACTGACAATCTTAATAAAGGAACAAAACTCATTCTGATGGAAACTGCAGGAGCATTAGGCTACATTAAGGTGTTAAATCTGTGATCCAGGGGCACACTCTGTGAAGCATCTGACTCTTGATGTCAGCTCACAGGTCATGATCTCACCGTTTGTGAGTTCGAGTCCCACATCAGTCTCTGTGCTTATGGCTCAAAGCCTAGAACCTGCTTCTCATTCTGTGTCTGCCTCTCTCTCTGCCCCTACCCTGCTCACGCTCTGTCTCTCTCTCAAAAATAAATAAATATTAAAAATTAAAAAAAAGGAAATTTCTTAGGGAAATATTTTATAAGTCTGACAAAAAATTAGTTCAGCTAATGTCTTGTGAATGGACTAGAAATACTTAACTTTAGTAAGTGCCACAACTACACAAATATAAACCAGAGTCCTAATTTCCTTTGCTTATTTTTCCAAAATAATCACCTGTTCTTTTGTAAACAGAAAATTACTGTAAGTATATTCTACTTCTTTCAGCCTGTAGCATAATTCAAAATAGTAATGGGACTGCTTGGTTTCCCTGGCTCTCTCATCTCACTTTCTGTCCTCATCTTGTCTAACATCCTTTTTGGTGGGGGGGGGGGGGTTGGGGTGGGAGGGGAGGGCGGGAAAGGGGGTGGTCAAAATCTTTTGTAAGGCTGCTGTCCTTGTCCATGAAATACATATATATGATAATTTAGTAGTTATGTACAAATATAAATATTTGTATATATTTTGAGACAAAAGATTTAATAGCTTACAATTTCCTGTAAAAGGGAAGAAGGAAATCAGAACAGTCTCTGATATGACAAATACCACAAAGGGAGCAGCCTTGGAGTTATCAGTTCACACTCCTAAGCTCTAAAGGAAGAAGTCAATGCTAAGAGGCATACTCGCTACTTTTACACCCACAGCAAAATATGGATAAAATCTTGCAATGTCCACCGAATCTTAGTGCCATGTTCCCTCAGGTGGATAATACCAAAATAAGGGCAAACTATTCCACAGAGCTGAATGCTCTGTAAACTTGAATCACTATTGCATCTAACTCTATGTTTCATGAGTCATTTTGAACTGACTTTTCAATGTAAGGATTATTTATTTTTTTAAATGTTAATTCACCACTTATTATGCATAAAGCTCTATGCTTCATGCTAGACAAAGATCTATGAAATAGGGTTTCTACACCTAACAACTTTTTGTCATTGTACTTAACATGCCTTCAAAGGGGAGACTATGCTTTTATGACACTATGTCTTCCATCCTCCTAGAATCAGAAGCCAATGGAAAGACATAGGCTTTAGTATCCTACATATCAAGATTTTACACCTTAAATATTTTCTACCTTTGTTCACATAAATCCCATGAATCTCTGTAAGCATCAGCTTTAGAATCCATAAAATAGACATGATGTTGAGAACTGCCTCACATATTGTTTTGAGGAATTAAAAATAACATGTATATGAAAATACATATAGATGGATATTTTAAAGTAGTAAAATAATTTAAATGAGATCAGATACACATACAGAAGGCAGTATACTGCAAGAAAAAGACAAAAGTAAATATTAATCAGGAACATCTGTTATTTTTTATATGCACCTACCTAATTAATTTTCTGAGAAGCCAGAAAAAGATTTCTGTCATCTGCGGAACCAGGAAGATTGACATAAACAAGATAATAGTGTATAGGATACATGTAAGAAGTTGTTTGAATACTAAAAGGATAGAATTTCTTTTTTTATTGAGATAAAATTGACATATAAAATTGTATTAGTTGTAGGTGTACAACATAATGATTTGAGATATAGATGTATATATATCTCAAAATGATTACCACAATAAATTTAGTTAATGTCCATCACCACACATTTACAACTTTTTTTCTTGTGATGAGAACTTTTAAGATCTATTCTCTTAGCAACTTTCAAATATATAATAGATTATTATTAACTATAGTCACTATGCTGTACATTAGATCCTCAGGACTTATTTATCTTACAACTGGAAGTTTATACCTTTTGGATCTCTTCACCCATTTCACCCACCACCTGCTCCCTCCTCTACCAACCACCAATCTGTTCTCTGTATCTATTAGTTCAGGGTTTTTAGATTCCACATTTACATGATATCATGCAATATTTGTCTTTCTCTGACTTATTTTACTTATCACAGTGCCTTCACGTTTCATGCACATCATTCATATTGTAACAAACAGTGAGATTTCCTTATCTTGGGAATGGCTGAATAATATTCCATTGTGTGTTTGTATTTGTATGTGTGTGTATGTATATGTGTGTGTATGTATATGTATTTTGTATGTATGTGTGTGTATATATATATGTGTGTGTGTATATGTGTATATATATATATATACATATATATATATATATATATATATATATATATATCACATTTTCCTTATCCATTCATCTGTTGATGGACACTGAGGTTGTTTCTGTGTCTTGGATATTATAAATTATGCTGCAGTAAACATGGGGTGGTAGATATTTTTTTAAGACAGTGATTTCATTTCCTTTGGATAAATACCGAGAAGTGAGACTGCTGGATAATATGGTAGTTCTATTTTTAAATTTTGAGGAATATCCATATTGTTTTCCATAGTGGTTGCACCAATTTACATATCACCAACGGTGCATGAGAGTTCTCTTTTCTCCACATCCTTGCCAATGCTAATTATTTCCTGTCTTTTTGATTCTAGCAATTCTAATAGGTGTAAGGTGATATCACATCGTAGTTTGCATTTTCCTGACGATTAGTGATGATGAGCACCTTTTCATCTAACTGTTGGATATTTGGATGTCTTTTTTGTAAAAAAAACACATTTTGTCTATTCATCCATCAGTGGACATTTAAGGTGTTCCACATCTTTGCTACTACAAATAATGCTGCAGTGAATATGGTAGTGTTAATCCCTCTTTGAGATCCTTATCCTAATTCCCTTGGACATATACCCAGAAATGGGATTGCTGGATTATATAGTAATCTATTTTTAATGTCCTGAAGAACTTTCATACCATTTTCCACAGTGGCTGCACCAGTTTGCATTCCCACCAACAGTGCACAAGGGTTCCTTTTTCTCCACATCCACCAATACTTTTTATCTTTTTTTACGATTATTATCCATCCTGACATGTGTGAAGGGATCATATTGTATTGTACACTAAAAAAACCTGTTAAGAGGTAGGTTTCATGTTAAGTGTCCTCGCCACAAGGAAGAGAGAGAGAGAGAGTGTGTGTGTGTGCGTTCACCATCTGAAGCATCCCAAAGGGAATAGGACTGAAACTTTCTTAGCACTTCATATCTGTGGCAGGTGCCTATTTACATCCAGTAAGAAAAAATAATCAAAAATTACCTTAAGCCAGGAGCTTCATATAGATAATAAGCACATTGGTGGTAGATAACAACAAGGATTCAAACCTCAAAACTAAGGTACTCTTCACACATTAGATTTAAATTAAATATGTTAGGCAGAGGTACTTTAAGATCAAAAGGAATCTTTTTTTCTAAGCAGAAATCATTTTTTCAGCAACCATTCTAACAGTCTGGGGACACTTTCTTGTTCTACAGTCCCTCAGTATTCATCTCTGCAATCTTCAGGTCAATTTGTTGATAGAGAGCTTTGGAATTTATGATCAGGTCATTTTATGGATACAAACTTGGTTGTTATCATTTCCCTGGATGCTCCATAAGGATGTATCTTGTTAGCCCCTTAGTTTTTATGTGCACCTAGCACACAGACAGTATTGCATGTGTGACTCTGGATCTAAGGTCCTATTTGGGGCATATTGTTTTGCCTTTTATTTGAATTGGGCATATTAGTGAAGTTCCATAAGCCTTGGGTTTTGCATCTATAGTAGAGGTTAATAATACCCATTTACATCAGGCATTCAAGGAAAGCATTCTAATTTGTTTCCTTTCCCTAACACTCCCAGCCCACCTACTCTGCCCCAGACACCATACCAAGCATTGGAAATGCTCCCAGTTACTGCCCTTGGAGTGCTCAGGTTTAATCCAGAAACAGACTTGTAAATAAGTGATTAAAAATACCATGCAATAAGTGCTATATTATACAGCTGTTGTGAAGGTCAAATATAATAAAACAGATGAAAACACCTTGTGAGGTATAAAATTCTATTCAAAGGGGAGCTATTATCATTCCAGGACCCTCCTCTTCTTAGTCATCAATCCTAATCCTATGTTTTATTCAAAGCTTTAAATCAAGCTGGATTTTCCCACAAAGACTTCTCTGTGGTATCAGCCAATGGGTGCAAAATAGCTGTGTCTTCTTTTGTTCTCTCTTTATGAAATTGTAATCTGTGCTTTATAGTAATTGCTGGAGAAAATCATTAACATTTTGGGGAAAAAAATCCTCTAATCTTAGTTGAAGCACCTCAAGTGTAGAATTTACATCTCAGTATGAGGAGTAGTTTAGTTTGAGGTTTGAGTCTGAGTTGCTGAATTTTGAATGAAAAAAAAAAATAGCTTAACTTGAGAAAGAAAATGCTCTGATGATCCAACAAAATGCCTCTGCTTGGAACATGCTTTACATCCTTTGTTAGATGCTTTCTCTTTATGGGGATATGGGGCAAGTACCAGCTGTACTAGAACCACTGGGCACTTGAGTGACCCACCCTGAATGGATCGTGACATGTCCAAAAGGCCGCCTGTTAAACCAAAGACTAGTTAAAATAGAGCCAATGGTTCTCCTCCCACAAGGACTTCATTAGAGACTGAATGCCTAGTGAGAGACATTCTCTGAGAGGATTATCATAGAAGCAGGCAGCCCCTGCTCGATCACAGCTACTTAAAAGGGAGGCGAAAGTCCACCTCACAAGGTTGTTGGAAGGGTTTCAAGGGGTTGGGTGTGTGGAATTACCTTCTTTGCCATATATGCAACACATAAATATTAATTGGATTTTGTTTATCCATGTTATTTTAACATTTCCCAGTCTTTAAGGCCTCGTTAATCTCCACTTTATTTGCAAATCCTTCCTTGAAACTTCTTTCCCCAGTGAGCAACCTTTTGTCTAAATTCCTCCAGTACCAAGGACAAACGTCTTTTCTTTCACAATAGTTTTAGAATACCACTATATTCCTTTTCATCATTTTTTCACACCTGTTAAGATCTTAACACTGTATCACTGCATTACTAAAACAGCTTCTTAAATCTACCCTGGACACCACTATTTTGCTTGTGTCAATCTTCTTGGCTCCTTATTGCCGGAAGGACTAATTAACCTAACAGATGTTAATTAGGTCCTAACATATTCCTGAAGTAGGACCAGGACTGGGGCCAAACAAGGAATAGGGTCAATGGATGAAGCTGCAATGAGGGTTTAAAGAAGGTTATGGTGTTGATTCCTAAATTTAATTGCTTTTGTTGAGCTTGAGAAATACCAAATATATAAAATACTAAATAACAAAAAATAATTCCTGCACTTAAATAACATAGAAAATAACTCATGAGTATTTGTTTATATATTCATTCATCTATTGATCTAGCATGTAGATTTCATATATATTTAATAATTAGACCATTTCTCTGGTCAACTATATTAGACCATCTATCTATCCCAGAGTCTAACAAGTCCAAGGTTAATTATGAATTAGTTATTAAAATAGCAAAAGAAAGGAAAAGAAGGAAGATCATTATAGGTCAGGGGTGACCACAAAGAATTTTTACAGCAGACAAAAATGTCCCAACTCTACTCCTGATGCTTCCACTTATTCTCCATCCCCACCTAGTCAAACTGGACTACTGATTATCTTAGAATATCCTTATGGATTCCTGAACCTATGTCACTGCTATTTTTCCTGGATGTCAATGCCTACTGCTCCTTTTGGATTTTGCCATAATCTACTAATTTTTCAAGGTGTAGATTCAATCTGTCTCTTGTACGCAAGCATCATTTCCTGGCCCCTCCCCTCCTGCTGGAAAGTTTCTTCTTGTTGTGAAGTTTTGAATCCCTTGTGATCTGTACCCTATAGTTAGTTACCCCATGAACTACTTGTTTCCATGCTCCACAATCTCTCAGGCTTTGCCCTTAGCAACTTTCCAGCTGCCCATCTACTTCCTCATTTCAAGGTCCTAAGAAAAAGAAAAATAACCCTCCTATCAAAATACTATGAGTAACTCATATTGCTAGCCTTCTATGTGCATCTTTTCTCTTGCCCTCTTTGAGGCAAGTCTCACATCAGTAACTCGCCACCAGAATATCAAAGAGTACTGATGAATAGGGGCACCTGGGTGGCTCAGTCAGTTAAGCATCCAACTTCAGCTCAGGTCATGATCTCATGGTTTGTGGGTTTGAGCCCCGTGTCGGACTTTATGCTGACAGCTCAGAGCCTGGAGCCTGCTTTGGATTCTGTGTCTCCCTTTCTCTCTGCCCTTTCCCCTACTCATGCTCTGTCTTTCTCTCTCTCAAAAATAAATAAACATTAAAAAAAATTTAAAAAGTACTGATGAATCACAATCATTTGCAAAGGTATCACATATCATTTATTACCACTATTAGTTGAAATACCAAAATTTGCAAAATAGTGCAGATTTAACGTTATCCTCAAATTTACACCATTCTTTTTAGTGGTATTTCAAAATAAGTCAGAGAGAAAATAAGTGGGCTACATTTATTAGGGCTGTCCTTATATAGGACAACTGTCTTTTACCAGATCACAGCATGGGGAAAAAAAGAGGGGCTGAAAATTGCCATATAATATTTATATGGTTGTAAGCTTCAAGTGCCTTCATCATTGAGGCATCCAGTCATTATCTTTGACAAATATAAGTGCTTGATCAACCTGTGCTATTTGAGGTAATGACCAAAGAGTGATATAGGGTGCTTTCTTGAGACCTCAAAGTAGATGATTAAGAAGTACAAAGACATGGTAATAGAGAATGTAAATCAAATGACTAATGTTTCTACTTGAAAACACACATCATCACCAGGTAACACCAGAGGTTTTCTCTTCCGTGAAATAAGGGCAGCTCACTTCATAAAGCAAAGATGGGACATTGTACTGTCAGGAAAAATGGAATTGGAAATCATGAGATAGTATTGGTCCCAGGTTGCCATTATCTAACTGCTTAACTTTGGGCAAATCACCTATCTCACTGAGCCTCAATTTTCTTATATTTGGAAGGAGGACAAAGACATTGATCCTATCTACCCTTGACAATCAGTGTCCGGAAAAGTACTTTTAAAGCACTATGCAAATATAAGGTGATATTGCTTTGATTATTGTGTCTTTGGTAGATAATTCATTTTCATTTACTCAAGTGTTTTTGTCTGTACATATATTTCTAATGCATATGTCATCGCGGCCATTTATTTTTTTTGTCAGCAAGATGGCTATTTATATCCATTTATGCTTAACTGGGGAAATTTATATGGATGATTCTATCATTTTCTTATATATTGTGGTGTATTTCTCAGTGTAATTGTCATAATCAAGATGTCATATTTTAGGCAAGGCTCAGAAAGAAATTATTCCACCTAATTTAGAATGTCTGGATATAAACAATATCCAATTCCTCATTATCTTTTAAAAACTTTATTTCCATACTTTGCAACTCAAAATATATTGATAAAAAGGTTAAGAAAATGTACAGAAAATGGAACTGCAATTGGAAACTTTCTACTTATAATATTCTTAATTCATGAAATTGTTTTTTTGGCCTAGTATTTTCTGAAGTCATTCCAAAGACATATTTGCTAGTGACATTACAAGCTTAAAAAAATTTTTTTTAAGTATTTTTTTGTATTAGGAAGCTCATTATCTTACTATTCCTCTCTCCTGGCTGACCCTGGGAAAAAAAACTTCTAAGAATAAAGGTAGAAGGTGTCATTTTGGCAGACACAAATGTAAACAAAAAACCTAAGTCTCAAATAACATGATCAAAATGCACTTCCCCCCAAGAAATAAAGAACAAATTGTCATAGTAGTAAATTATACAGTATTATATTTGATAAAGGGTTAATTGGTACCTGGAAAGAGCACAAAGTTTTTATGTTTTTGTTTTGTTTTGTTTTGTTTTTGGCCAAATTGTCCTCCTTTCCAGGTGTAGCAAACCATGTATTCTGTTTCTTTCCTCCACTCCTCTTTCCTCCTCCTTCTTTTCTAATGTCCAAAATATTCAGTGGGGAAAGTCAAGTGCTATATAGACCAGTACGGAAAAGTTTGCTTTCCCTTTTCTTACCTCAGGGTCCTTAGGAAAAATGTATAATCCTGATGTTTAAAAAAAAAAAAAAAGTTCTCAGTAATAACAACAACAATAATAACAAAGATTTTACCTCAAGTGATTGGAAGATTTTTCTAAGGTTTATTTATTTGTTTTTTTTTTTTTGTTTTTGTTTTTTTTTTTGAGAGAGAGAAAAACAGAGAGACCATGAGCAGGGAGGGGCAGAGAGAGAGGGAGACACAGAATCCGAAGTAGGCTCCAGGCTCTGAGCTGTCAGGACAGAGCCTGACACAGGGCTCGAACTCACGAACTGTGAGATCATGACCTGAGCCGAAGTCAGATGCTTAACTGACTGAGCTATCCAGGCACCCTGGAAGATCTGATGGTGAGGTCTGCAGAGGTACTATGCTTTATAAAGTACCCTCACGTGTACCACCATTTAGTTTCTTCCAGAAATCATGTGAGGTGAGCAGGAGAGGTTTATTTCTTCCATTTTTTACCAAAGAACAAAGAGGTGCAAAGGTGTTAAGTGATTTGCCCAACATCACTGAGGGCCATACCTTAAACCCACATTCTGGGTCTACTATCCATACTGCCTCCATAAGCTTTCATCACTAAGAAGTTTCACTACACATACACACACACACACACACACACACACACACACACACACAGAGATACATATACATATAAATTACAGAAAAGGAACAAATACTTCCTTTATGATTTTCACAATAGAGATGAAGATCTGTGTTCTTGTACTTGGTTAATGAAATATGTACTAAGTACTATTGATTACAGTGAGTTTATAAAAAGATTGATTCATAAGACAAAACAGAATTTCATTAACATTGAATTATTTTTTTACTATTGAATTATTTTTAAAACTTAATTCTACCAAAAACAATTCAGTATGGATTTTTTTAAATCAAATTCACTTATCCACTCAGTTATTAGTTCAAAATATTATTGAGCACATATCATGTTCTAGGCAATGCACTAGGTACTATGGATATAACAGAAAACAAAGAACCCTCTGTCTGTACCCTCAGGACACTCCACCCAGCAGGTGAGGTAGATACACAGCAAAGAGTTATTAAGTGCCTAATGAAAGGACTCTGGGAATCTAACCTAGTCGGGATGGGGTCAGGAATGCTTCTCTCAAATAAAAGCAATTAAGATAAAATAAAAAAAAAAAATGGTAAGAGCTTAGGCCGAAAGAAAGAAAAAGGCAGAGAGGAGGGAGCACAATGAAAGAGCATTTCAGGAAGAAGTAAATTGTGGAAGAGAAATAATGCAGAATTTAGTGGAGTGGATTTGATCACCAAGGAGACAAATTAGCATGGAAAAAACCCCAACAGAGCAAACCCGATGGAACTCCAATTCTTGGTACAGTTGGTCAGGTTAAGGAGGAACAACCAAAAATATTTTTTGGCTTTACTACATATTTTACTTTGTATTGAATTCTTTGTTTCTCAACCAGAGCTCAAAACCACAAGTATACTGTTTTTATTTTCTGAAATGTAGTGTTCACATGGAATGCAAAAATTAACACTCTTAGATACCCTCTCCTTACAAGAAGCTTTCATCTATATGGTCTCATTTAATCCTTATGACAGCTTTCACCAAAGGATTGCTCTCTGCTTTTTACCAAGGCTTAGAGACTATTGTTTTCCAAGCATCCAGGATGGCAGATCCAGGATTAGAATCCAGATTTGAGGGTCCTTTGTCCATTGCACTTTCCAGGACACCACACAATGGTTCTTAAGACTGGTTAGCTTAAGAATCCTATTCGTCCATCAAATGCTTATTAACATCCTGTGTGCTAATGAACAAGATAGATTAGTTTCCTGTCTGTTTCCTGTGGAAACTACATTCTACTCATAAACAGATTAATGTCATAAGTCAGGATTTAAAAAAAAACTTTTTAAAAAGTTCTCATTTATTTTGGAGTAAAAAACCTTTCATGACCCAAGGAATGAAATGAGGTACTTACATTTGGACTCCATTTCTCTGGTGTCTCCTGTGTCCATTTCCGTTGGTATTCAGATTATTTGGCGCTCTCTCTCCCAAATGACCATGGACACTATGAGCAAAGGCATGGCCAGGAAAAATGTCAGTATTTTGTGCAGATTGGCTGGTTAGGATAGTTTCCTTCTCACACATTCATCCAAAGGCTTTTCCATCTGCTGTCAAGTTTTTAGGCACTACTGCATGTGATTCCAAAGACTGACACTGTTAATACCCAGAGTTATGTTCCATCAAAACCTCTCCATGTTGGGAGCAAGAACTTTCCTAGAGTAAAGCTTAGTAGGATAAATCCAGTTATGCTTCTAGTTTATAGCCCAAGCTTTGTATTAAAAGTGGCCTCAGCAACCTGAACGACTAATTTTCCTTTCCAACATGCATGTTTCTTACCTTGCTGGTAGGAGAGAAAGGGGGTTGTTGGCAACCATTCTCCCAATCAAATCCCATAAATAGTCTGGCCCATTTCTTCTGTGCCATGTTCCAGAACTCAATAGACACCTAGGAAGAAGAAAGTAATGCACTAAAAACATAAAAGGTGGCAGGTCAGGTTAATGCAAAATGTAGAAACATTCCTTTCCTGAAACTCTCCTGGAAAGGAAAGTTAGGTTTGGCAGGGCCCATTCTGCTACCGTGGATGTACAGCAACCTCCAAACCTGGAAATAATTGATCCATCCTTTGCAGGAAGAGGGGCAGGGGTGGGGGACATATCACATTCCAGAATTCTAAAGGACACCAGGTTGCAAACTATTGGGTAGATTAAGTGGAATGAGATTTCAGAGGAAGGAGCAGAAAAAGGAAGACAACAAAGAGGAAAAGGAAAGATGGAAGAAATGAGAAGCAGTATGGGAAAGAGACAGAAAGCATCCTGTTATAGGAACTGCAGAAACAGAGATCTGTTATCAAAGGCATAGGTATCTCAGGCAGAGTGGATGTGGCAGTTGAAGTCCGGTAGCCGCAAGGCAAGTGAGCTCCAAATACAATTCAGCCCCCTGCCAGGCAAAGGCCGTCCAGCAAGGAGGCCAAGGGAGCAATGGGAACCCAGAAAGAAAGGACAGCTTCTTTGGGGATGGAGTGCTTATAAAATGCATAGATCTTTGGAACCTTATCTAGGTGATCAGAATCTTCTGGGGTCCTGCCTGGGCTATTTGACAAATACCCGAGGTGAGTTTTAGGCACAATTAAGTTTAATCACCACTGGCCGAGATGATAAAGTTGGGTGGTCAAAGCCTTGGGTCATAGACTGTCCAAGGCTATCTCCTGGTCACAGCACCTAGGGCAGAGCTGTCTGGACAAAACAGACCCCCTAGTTACAGAGATCTTGGATTTCTTTGTGATGAGCCATCACCTGAGGGTCTCTCCATAGAACATCCCTGAAGGTCAGGCCACATTCTCTGACCATAAGTGAGGTTTCTGACAGAGGGTCTGTAGATTTAGAGGTTGTGTCATATTTAATAGTAAGGAGGACACAATCAGGATCTGAGGCTCAGGCGCCAATTGTACCATCAGAGCAGCTTTCAGACCTCATGCTGCAGGACCAAAATGCACTGCTTAGGGAAAGGGAAGAGGGAGAAAGGCCGTAGGAAATCATGTCAGGTAACACTCATCAAGACCCTAGTTGGAAAGCAATATGCTAGGTGCCAGAGGCAATATGCTCCCTCACAGAACTGTTATTCAAGTTTTAGGCCTAAAAATAAATTTGTGAGGAAAATGTGGGTGAAGTAAAAAAGCTCTAATTGATTAGAACTTTGTATATGTGTTCCTTGAATTTCTATTTTCCAGCAGATAAGGCAGACTAACTAAAACCATGTTCAAGGTCAGCAATTCAAACAGAAATCCCTAGCCAAATACACCAATCATTGGCTCGCAGAATAAAAACTGAACTGGAACCACTGTCTATTGCCTGGTAACCCTTGACCCCAACGCTTTCCCTGCCCTCTTGTGTTTGGGTTGGTTAGTTGTTCTAGTTCCAAGTTTTTCTTTTAGAGGCTGCCAACTGCAGGAAGCCCTTGCCCTGTACCAGGTGCTTCTGCTCAATGGCACCATAATAATCCAGGCCCTGGCTTCTAGGTTTGCAACATAACCAGCTGCTGCTCAGAACTACTGCAGAATCTCCATAAATACTCCTCGACCCTTACTACTATCCCCTCTGATACACTTTCATGGTAAGGATAAAGGCAAGGCCAATACAATAAAACGGCCTTTAACTCAAAACAAGGAAACAAAAGCCGCTTCCACGATCTCTGGAGGTGTCCTTTGACGTCGTCCTTCCCAATCCATAACCCAGGGCTGGGGACCCGCTCCCCCTGAACCTCTGAGTCACCTCTAGTCTCCCTTCTCTCCACAGCTCCAATGGCAAATCCGTCACGTGGGCCCAGAACGAGAAGAGCAGCCGGGGGCAGCACCTGTGGCAGCGGCTGTCCATCCACATCAACAAGAAAGAGAACCCCAACCAAACGGCTGTCATCAAGCCCTTCCCCAAGAGCACGGAGAGCCGCGGCCTGGGGGCAGGCGGCGCGGGCGGTGGCGCGGGGGCAGCGGGCGGCGCGGGGGGCGCGGGCGGCGGTCCCGGCGGGCCGGAGCCCCCGGACGCCGGCCCCAAGGGGCTGTACGACGTGGCGGAAGCGGAGGAGCACTTCCCCGCGCCCGCGCGCCCGCGCTCGCCGTCGCCCATAAGCACGCTGAGCCAGCGCGCGGGCTCCGCCAGCCGCACGGACGACGACGTGCCGTCGCTGCACTCGGAGCCCGCGGCGCGCAGCAGCTCCTCGCAGGGCTCGCTCATGGAGCAGATCAGCAGTGTGGTGACCCGCTTCACCGCCAACATCAGCGAGCTCAACTCCATGATGCTGTCCACCACGGCCCCCGGCCCCGGCGTGGGCGCCCCGCTCTGCTCGTCGTACCTGATCCCCAAAGAGATCCAGCTGCCCACAACCATGACGACGTTCGCCGAAATCCAGCCGCTGCCCGCCATCGAGGTCACTGGCGGCGCGCAGCCCGCGGCGGCGACCCCGCCGGCTGGGGGCGCTGCCCGGGAGACGCCGACGGCCGGGCCGGAAGCTGCAGCCGGCAAGCCGGACCTGGAAGAGCTGGTGGCTCTCACCCCGCCGTCCCCCTTCAGAGACTCGGTGGACTCGGGGAGTACAACCCCCAACTCGCCAGTGTCGGAGTCGGCCCTCTGTATCCCTTCGTCTCCCAAATATGACACACTTATCATAAGAGATTACACTCAGAGCTCCTCGTCGTTGTGAATGTCATTGGAAACCACGCTGGGTTCCGCCAAGGGAGCCAAGACCTCCCGTGTTCACGCAGACACAGTGACAAGCATATTCGCCTGGTTAAGACCCGAGGTGGAAGATGCCAAGTACACCCGTAATGGAAACACGAGATTAATAGTGCTATTTAACATCAACCGACGAAGACACCGACCACAAATCCTTTGGCAGATTTTCTTCTAGTGGCCTTAGAAAACATGGGCTTTTAAGAAACACTGCTTATATTTTTGAGGGCTGACAAGAGTCTGTTGAACCAGTTCCATACCAAGTGCTTTGCTCTAGGGAAGCAATGAGTGTGTAACAGCATAATGGAGGGGGAAAAGCATAGTTATTAAGCAACTGTACAAAGTTTTGTTTGTTTACTTTAATTCTTTTCCCAGAAGATTCTTTGATTCACCAAACATGAATGTACATTTTCTAACAAACTCAAAATCTGGGACCAAAACATTAACCTTTCGCTCTCTTTTTTTGTTTTTTGGGGTTTTTTTTTCCGTTTTTTTCTCTTTTTTTCTGTCCTTTAAAGACTTTGAAAAGCAGTAACTTGGGCCCAGTATTTACTGAGGCATTGTTGTCAGTGTGTCCCATGCATAACACACAACTGGATAATGAGTGCTGCGCTGATGTGTATAAGGCTTTTACCAGAGACATTCCTCTCCAATTTGGTTTTGAAATCCTCTTTCAAAAGCCTGCATCCGGGAGTCCACCTAGTTGATTTCAATTCACCTCCATTAACCAAGAAAACCAATGGAAGATTTCTTGACTATTTCACCATGTTGCCAATCAATACTGGAGTAGCAAAAAAATATTTTCTGGAATACTGTTTTGTAATTCCCTCACTGGGGTACCGTTGTGTAGCTGGAAATTCTCTTTATAATAATAATAATTCCTGAGCTCCAGCTTGGCTATCACTTTCATGAAATGTGGCCACTCCTCCTTATGAATGCTGTTCCATTAGCATTGCCAGCTAAAATATTAAAATATGCATTTGGGCTTCTCCATTCCTTTCTTTTGAGAACCTGATGCACAAAGAGCTCCTCTGTTCTTTCCAAGTCCCACCACTGGAAGAATGGTCTATAGACCCAGCGAAGACAGCGACGTGATTAGAGGGACTGTTGTTCAAAAAGTTAACACAATCTTAATACGCTGGAAATTTTAAACTGTGTCAAGTCGGCTTAGCAGAGATTTAGCTATGCCAGTGAGCAGTGATTTTAACTTTTTTTGGCTGCTTAAAGAGGGCAGCTATGAACTATGACAAATGTAGATTTTTCAAAGCAATACAGAATATTAAAACAGAGGAACCTTAATGAATATAAACCACACAGTCTCTTAGCCATTCCAAAAAGAGGCAAAGCAATTATTAGTATTTCCTTTTTAAAATAATTATTAATATGATTTTGTGCACTTCATACTGTCACTTTTTAAATACTGCAGAAAAGAGATTTAAAGATATACTAGAAATACATGTGCTTTAATAGGCTCATATAGGTAGAATTCATAGCTCAAGACCTGCATCCACGGTCATCTCTTTCTTCTCATTACAGTTGTCCTCAGGTGCCAAATGTTTTTTTGTGTTGTTTTGTTTTGGTTTGGTTTGGTTTCGTTTCGTTTCATTTTAAATTTTAAAATAAAGATAGTAATAAAAGGAGGAGGTGTCCTATAAATTTAAAGTTCAGTTGATCCAGCCTTATACTAAAGCTAGCCTTATGAAAAAGATTTGCTGTGAGGCAGAAGTATATTTTTAGCAGAAAGAAAAATAAATGAAACCTTTTTCCTTGAGCTCAATATCCTTATATTGGCATGTATTTTTTTGTTTCATATCTACTTTAAAAAAAGGAATTGAGAAATGGAAATATATCCATTGGTGTAATTTATCATGCCCCACTTTTAAAAGTTATAGGAAATATACTTCTTGATTTTCCTTTACTTATATCTGTTCTTATATTAAATTTAAAATCAAATCTCCCAGTATAAAATGTTAAAAGCTGATATTAGTTTACTAAAATATAAACTTGAAAATCAAACTTACCATACCACATTTGAAAATATCATCAGAGCACCCTGAACCCACATGTTATAATGAGACTCTTGAAGCAGAGTGAATTTAGCTAAGCTTTACAGTTTCATTGAATGTGAACTCTGCCTCTACTTAAAAAAACAAATATAAATATTTTGATTAACACCCTTCAATCCTCATGAAAAGGGTGGCATTCACCTGAGGATTACCATTTTGATTTCTTAAACATTGAAACCTTTCCAAATATACTCAACTAAGTTTTAAATTCGTTTCCCATGCCTTTAGGTTGATTTCCATTTTATTCTCAAGTGTAAGTTTCACCGTGTTGACCAACAGAATATTTTTAGAAAACTTTCTCCATGATCAAATTTCTCTTCTAAATTTTAGTAACATATTTCTTTAAAAAAATACACCACTTTATGAGAAAATTCATCAGAAATTAAAATGTAATACAAATAAATTGCTGTCTGATAATGCCATATGAAATTATAATCAACTGTAATAAGAAAAATATTCATCCAATTAGAGGAGAACAAGGTGTACTTTTCTCTGTGTTTTTATGCCCTTTGCCCTTCATTCAATACATTCTATAATGCATAATATTAGTAATGCACTTTTGGGATCTTTTATTTTGGAATGATGCTAACTCTGTCTCTTTGCCAATTCTAATACCAGGTTCCAAGTAATAAATCTACAAGGAAAACTGAATATTCATTCTAGGGCTAGGATATGAACTTCACAATTCATTTGGGTACCTATTTTCATTGAATTTCCTTGAAAACAGTCTGTTCCTGGTGCCCAGTGATCACTCAGTCGGACCAGCATGACTAAAAGGAAGGGGAAAAGACAGTGAAATGCTGAGATTCAGAAAAGTGACCCTAAAGGACAGTTTGGTCCAAGGATGAAAAGAAGAAGACCTACTTTGATCGAGTTATATGGACCATCTAAGGAGTCCACTCACTCTTCTGTTCTGGGAGAGGAGTAGGGGCAGCCTGAGAAGACCCTATGTGGATTGGGAAGAAGCTTCTCTCTGGGTTAGGGGTGGGGAGCAGAAGGGAGTATGCAAAGGAAAACCATATGAGATTTGACTGAAGTAAAGAAAAACAGTAAATCCCCGAATGTACTAATCCTTGTTAGTAAAAGTCTTTCCCAAACTTCTGCTGTTACCAGCAAGTGATCAGGAAGACTAGGAGCTATTTCTGACTGTGAATGAATTGTGTAATGGCTCTGCTGCAGTTCTGTGACTTCCAAACCAGGAATTAAACACTTTTTAAGAAAAAACAAAAAAACAAAAACAAAAAAAAAAACCATTTCCTATGCTAGTCTCCCAGCAAAATGTACATGTTTTGGAGACTTCAAAAGTATTATCTGAGTTCACATTTAGCCACAGCTTATTAATAACCCTCAAGCTGTCAGAATCTCTATAGTTACCATTTACAATTTTATACTGTGAAAAAAATACAGATCAGTGAAAAACATAAAGATAAATTGAAATTCACTTTTAAGAGGGTCTGAGGCCTGGGAGATTCTCTACTATCTGTTGAAGAGTGAGGCATGTATAAAATAGTTGGCTGAATTTCACTGATCTTCCCAATGTGAACAAATATACTATGTATATTGTGTGTATTTCTAGAATTCAATGGCAGCTGCTGGTGGTGTTGTAATTAGAAATCTATATAGAATATAGATGTTTTAGAGAGATGGTGCCAATCCTAAAAGATTTGTGTGGGCTACAAGTGCTTGTACTTACTTTTTTCTGCACTTTAACGGATTTGGTTTTAAAATTGTGTGCGCGTATCTGTTCTTTTTCTGTTGTTGCAGCTTGTACTATTAAAACAATAGAGAATGTTAAATTATTTTGATGTGAATTGCAAATGATTTTTTTCATAAAGTTTAACATTTTTATCAGCATTGTTTTGCTTTGTACTTGTATAAATGTGTTTTATTTTAGCCTTCAAAAGTACACTTGCCTGTTTCTCAGTTGTCTAAATCATGTTATAGTTGGTGTTTGTGAAGTCAGTTACTTTTTGAAAAATATTAAAAAAGAAACTATGGTATGACTTTAAGATTCTTCCCCTTAAATGTTTAGAATGTTGTCTTAATAGTGTTTTCTAAGACCCAAAGAGCCATACTATTAATCTTAAATTCTGAATGATATATACATTCAAATTATGGGATTGACAAAGTAGCCTATGGACAATAGATTAAATTAAAAATGTAAACCAACCATAAACCAACCCAAGATGCTGTCCTCAAAGACATCTACAAACACCTTTTAAGACAAATATTTTTTTAAAAAAACAATGAAGCATGTAGGGATTATACCTTGCTTTTGTGTCTGGAAATACAAATACGAATTATAGTGCCACAATTATCTGTGTTGGTAGAGGTTACATCATAAAAATAATATAGATTATGTGTGTTTATATATCTGTGAATGTCTGGATGTATATACAAACAACACACATCTATGTAGATTTTTTCCTTTTGAGTCCATCTGTGTATGTGTCTCTGTGTGTATGTTTGTTTGTGTGCGCATGTATGGGCATATCTGTATAATTTTACCAGAAAAAAAAATTACTTGTGAAATCACTTTCTATTTTGATGGATTCTTAAGCAAATTTACACTCCTTGAACACAAATTATCTAAAACCTAAAAGCATGATGTGTGGAAGAGAAAAACAATGTAGACTTTAAAACATAGCTTCTCTCTGCTTCCCTACATTGTATTATTTATACACATATAATATGTATATACATATATTCTTATACATATGGAAATTGATACAAAATATGTTTGATCTTAAAAAAGAAAACCATTTTGTGTGCTTTGTCAGACTCTCCTGCTTCAGTGTCTTCTATTGTGAAGTAATACAAATGGGCATATATTTATATAAACTTAAGGCTAAGGTGAGATGACTGAGGTGAGATATCTGGACCACATACAGCAAATCATTTTCTAAAGATCAAATGAGTCTTGTAAGACTCCATAGACTCATGGTAGGAAAGTCAAAACCAGCTGATGTGATAGAAATGGCAGTGAATTAAAAAATCCATTACCCTGACCCATGTAACTTGGAAAAATTACCTTGAGTTCTCTATAACTCAGTTCCTCTTTCTTTAAATGCAGAGATGAATTACAATAATCTGTGAGATTTCTTTCATATTCAGCATTTCTGGTACATGACAAATGCTCAATAGATAATAGTTATTATTAGTGGCAATATAGAATTTATAATACAGTTAATATTCATCTTAAATATATGGAATATTACTATAAAAAATTCTTGTCCCACTTAAAGTATATATCACTGTGGGGGGGGGGAGTGGGGGTGGCAGGTAGCCTGTTGAGGTTTGAACTCATGCAACCTTGGAACTGTCCATTTAGGATGACTTAGCAAATTGATCTTAAACACCACAGAAAGAATGCTTTTCTTCTGTTATAATCTATGCTGAACACTGGCCAATTTTTTGGTTATACTGTACATGAATGATCAGTTTTTAAAAACAATTCTCAATCATTTACTTTTTAGTGTAGTTAGCTAGATACATAGGTAGATAAATAGAATTATATTAATGAAATTATCTCCTTAGAAACAGTATAGTATTTACTTTTTTTTCTCAAAGTATTTTGTAATTCAGAATCAACTACTACATTTCACCCTGTTTATTATTTTTAAGAAGTATTTTGGAAGATAAATTCTGTGAAGAAAACCTGGAGACTCAGCTTATATGGCCATTCTTAGAGTCCTAAACAAAAAGTATTATAGAAAAACTTAACCTCCACATAAACGAATAGTTTAAATTAACTTTTACTCCAAACCAAGGGCATTTATTTTTGCCATGACATATGAGTGTTTTTGATGTTTATGACCCATGTAAACATTTATATCAACAGGCTAGTCATGTGGTATAAATGTATATATATATATATATATATATATATATATATATACACACACACACACATATATATATCAGACACATTTGGCTTATTTATATATACCTTGTATTTTTACCAGTTGTCACAAAATAAAGCTTTACATAACTATCATGCTTCTATAACAGGAAAAATGCTAAATAATAAATTATATGATATGTCTATGAAAATGACATAATGCAGTAAATTGGCTTTCTCAACTGCTAAATAGTAATAGGTGTTTCATAAAATAAAAGATTTTAGAGTTTTAAAGGTTTGGAAAACCTAATAACTCTAAGTTAAATGGATACTTTTGCTTAAGAACTTTAAATATGCTAATGTATATTAACTTTAGAATTTTATTTTTTTATGAATAGTCTCCTCTGAGTCCAGCTTCATAGAATGAATTTTGAAAATGCTGATATAAAATTTATAATTTGTACACACTTTCTTCTTTCAGTCTTGAAAACTAATTGCTATTTCCATAATTATCTCCTAAGACTTTTAGAGAAGAAAATCAGGATTGATAGTGTCACCTTCAGAGCCATTTTACTGAGCCATGGGAAGTCTTAATTTTATTTTCAACTTTCCTCCTATTTGCTGATTTCTCAGGGTTCTTCCAGCACATTAACTTTTAGGGATCAAGCTGAAGATTTTCTTTTCCCTTTTCTTTCTTTTTTTTTTTCCTTTCTTTTTTGCTTTTGTTTTCACCAGACATGTTGGATGTCTCCAACAGCTTTGGATGAAGCAATAGATGACACAGTAGCATTAGGAGATGTGGAGCAGCCAGTGGACTGTGTGCCAGGAGCATTAGAAGACTATAAGAGTGTTATCCAGAAGTCATTTTAGAAAATTTTTTCAAGTTTTTTTTTTCCAAATTACCTAAATAAAGCCAAGTTACATGGGCATATCTATTACATATACTATATTAATGCATTTCTACTCTGACATGTTCAAAGAATGATGTGTACCTTTTGCTTCCTTGTGTATTGTGGTACTGTCACATACTTGTCTCTGAAGAGCTCAAATCACATCATGAACCCTAGTATATTCACCTCACCCTACACTCCAAGTAGATATTAAAAACTCTAAATGTATACAGAGAGAAAAGTTCTTATTCTGGGAGGCCAGTGCCCACCCTCACAATCTAGGACAAATCAGCAGCAAAATTAGGTCATAAGAGAGAAGCCAGTAGAAACGCTTTCTTGCTCTTTGCATAGTAACAAAAAGCCCCAAATTCAATTCCTAAGAAATAAGGGGCTGAGATAGAGCCATTACAAATGGACAAAGTTGGAGTGAAAGATACAATAAAAATACAAGTAACGATGGCTAGGCCAACAAACAAAAGCCCAAATAAATTAAAGCTGAGGCCTAAAGAAAAATAATGTAATTGTGTTACTGAATGACATAGCACCTTCAGTTAACACAATCCTTGCATATGCAAAACATTGAGACAGACAAATGTTAAATAAACAAAGGTGGGTGTAGGAATATTAATGTCCAACAAGAAATAATTCAAAATGAAATTAATATAGAGGGTCAAAAGGGATATTTTGAATTGGTAAGAACCTACTCAGAATACAGAACAGTCCTAAACCTATGTGTACTTAGCAACATGGTTTCAGAACATATAAAGCAAAGACTAATAGAAACATCTACACACAAAAATTCCACAATAACAACCTTTTTAATATACTGAACTCACAAATACATCAAGAAGCCAAAAGAAAAAAAAGGAAATAAAATTTAGATGAATCAAGTAACAAATACCATGAATAATCAAACTTATTTAGAGCTTTCTTCTTTTCATTCTTTTCATCATCCATGAAACGTTTATAAACATTAATCTTGGATTTTACCACAAAGGAAATCTTAACAAATCCCAAAAAACCAAAATCATATAGTCTATATTCACTGACTAAAAAAATAAATTTTGAAATTAAAGAAAAAGATATGCAGAAGAAATATGTTCATTTGGGATCTCTTTTCTGAGATCTTTTTTTTAGTATGAAGAGGAAATCTTAACTGAAATTACACCCTACTTAGAAATGAACATTTGTAAAAACCCTGCATATTAACATCCGTAGAGCCACTAAAGAGTACTCCAAAGAAAATATTTTACACTAAATGTGTACATTAAAAAATAGACTGAGAGTAAATTAAACATTCAACTGAATATGTTGAAAAATAAGCAGTAAGACAAAGAAAATACAAATAATAATGATTAAGTCAAAATTAATATAAGAATGCAAATAAATAACAGAAAATTAAAAGTGATCATTAAAACCAAAGTCTTCTAATTTGAAAAGACCAATACTTTGACAAACATGTGTCAAATTTAATCAAGTAAAGAGAGACAAACCACAATTAATATTAGTAGTAAGAAAGGAGTCAGAGCTACACATATAGAGAGTACATATAAGGAAACACTAGGTAAAACTTGATACTAATAAATCTGAAAATATAGGTGAATATTATGCTAGGAAAACATAAATTATCTAATTGAAACAAAAATAAATAGAAAATGCAGAAAAACTAAAAATGATAAAAGATCATGAAAGAAATTTTAAATGACTCTAAAAGGCATATACCTAAATATTTTACAGGTGTATTTGATTATGGAATATAAATATAGAACATGGAAAAACATGGAAATATCTATAACTCATTTTATTAGGCTTTTATAACTTTGGAACACAAATCAGACAAGGTGGGAAGTAGTTATATAGGCTATTCTCATAAACATAGATTTTAAAATCCCAAATAAACTATACATCAAATTGTGAAAATTGATACACTAGTAATACACCATGATAAATATAGTTTATCGTATTTTTGTTCAATATTAGAAAATCCATTACCATAGTTTACTAGATTAACATATTAAGAGAAAAAATATAACCTATATAACAAGTATGATAAAAACACTTGATGAGTCAATGCCAATTCCTGATCAAAATAAAACAAAGTAGAGACTAGAAAGTTTCTTAAGATTAAAAATAAATCTGCTAGAAACGTATAGCAAACATGACATTGATAGAAAAACATTAGAATTCCCACTAAGTCAGGAATGAGAGATGTATGCCATTTATGCACAATTTCTAAAGTGACTATGAAATTTTTGCCTAAAACAGAACATTTCTGAGAATTAAAGTGTAAGCATTAATTATATTAACACAGTGGCTTTACCCGGGGCAACTACTTGCACCTGCACTGTTCTGGGAAAACCAGATCAGGCTCGCTCTAACTCACTACTATTTAACGTGATACTCGAAGTGTTAGATAAAATCTAAGTCAAGAAAGAGAAAGTAGATTTTAATAATTTAAAGAAACAAATCTATTAGCAGATTCATTAACCTGTAAGATCTGAAACAAGGAATAAAATCTTAAATGTAATGTGGAAAGACAAAAAAGAAAAAAGTAGTGATGAGTTTGTGACTTTGGGCATGTGATTTCATGTCACAGGTTGTTCATGAGCACTGTAAAATCTGCTAAACTAGTAGAGAAAGTTGAAGACATAAACATAGTAATTTTTTAATTGTGAAAAGAAAAAGAACAGTGAAGTGTGCCTGACAAAGAGGAAGTAAGAGGGAAAGGTGTGGGTGAGATCCACATCTTGAAACACTTCCCAAGGAGGTTTCCAAAGAAAAATTTGAAGGCTCAATAGGACTGACCCAATGCATACAAGAGAATAAAACTTTTAGGCACAAGGAACAGCACATCTACTGACACAAGAAAGTACCTGGTGTGTTCAAGAAGGTCCACCATTAGCTTAATTTGTCTAGGCCTTCTTGGGAGAATTAAATGAGAAAATGTACATGAAGTGAAGTGCACAGTGTTTGGCACAGAGTATGTTCCTGCAATGCTAGTTGCTGCAGTAGCAGTAGCCATATAGTGATAGTAGTGTTAGATGTTTAGACTTAATAAAATATCATATAAAGTATGAAACACATATGATCCTACACTAGTGCAAAATTGGTTATTGCTACTTTTATTCCTGAGCACATATGCATCTTTCTCTAATAGTTGGAACACAAATAAATTCAACCAATCAGAATTCATAAGGATCGTAATCATCCATGGTTCTCTCTCTCTCTCTCTCTCTCTCTCTCTCTCTCTCCCTTTCTCTCCCTCTCTCTCACATATGCACAAGCTCACAACCATTTACTGTAGCAAATATCAGAACTAAATGTAAGAAAGAAGTTGATATAAACATTTACAACCAAATTAGATTAAATGAAAAGGTGAATTAATAAATCACCTCTGGTTAGTAACTAATTAAATAACACCCAATAAGAACAAAAAAGAATGGGAGGGAATGTAGCAAAGACTCGGCATTTGAACTGGGATACTTAAAACTGGGAAGGGAAAAAAAGGAAGGACTTTAGAATACAAACTACATTGTGTATGACTTTGGTAAAGAGTCTTCTTCAGTTCTGGAGCTTTCTCCACGCAGATAATCCCCCTTCCCTAGACCTTCCTGCTTCTTCTGTAAGCCAGAACAGTTGTTTTAGTTCAATGTTTCTAAGATTTTCAGTTATGCAAGGGCTTATATGCCATTAAGAGAGTATATGTATCCATTTTAATTTCTCTCTTTTTTTATTGTGGCAATAGCATTTATCATGAGATCTACCCTTTCAAAAAATTTTTAAGTGTATAATACAGTATTGTTAACTATAGGCACAATGTTGAACTTGACCAGGAAAAAGCTCTCTAGAACTTTTTCTTCTTGTGTTACTAAAACTTTATACCCAATGAATAGCAACTCTTTACTTTTCCCAACCCATTCCCCTGGTAACCACCAATCTACCCTCTGAGTTTGACTATTTGAGATACGTCATATAAGTGGAATCTTACAGTATTTGTCCTTTTGTGACTAGGTTATTTCAATAGCATGAAGTCCTCAAGGTTCACCAGGTTTGTTATAAAAAACAGCACTTCCTTCCTTTTTATGCTGAATAACATTCCATTGTATTTATATATAACATTTTCTTATCCATTCATCTGTTGATGGACATTTAGGTTGTTTCCAAATCTTGGTTATTGTAAATAACTAAAAAGGAATTAAATATTTAAATCCATGTTACCCAATACCCTTCTAGAGGCTTGCTTTCTCCTTCCTTCTTTCCTTCCTTCCTTTTATTTTTTTTAAATAAACTTTATTTATTTTTGAGAGAGAGAGAGAGAGAGGGAGCAGGGGAGGGGAAGAGAGAGGGAGAGAGACAGAGAATCCCAAGCAGGCTCCACTCTGACTGACGGGGCTCAGAATCACCAATCATTAGATCATGACCCCAGCCTAAGGAAGAGTCCTGTGCTTCTGGGACTGAGCCACCTAGGCGCCCCTCTCCTTCCTTCCTTTTAAGAGAAGGCTGTACCTTTATTGGCAAGCAGTCTATAAAGCTACTGCACTGGGTGGCTCAGACATTGGGCCAACCATGCTTTTAAGCCTCAGGTAGTATTCAATCATCTCAGGCTTGTCTTCCACCTGGTTGAAGGCCGGGCTGTTGCAGAAGCCCACTACCTGGGGCTGGAAGTCCAGATAGGCCCGCAGGTGCATTTTCCCACCTGGCCGCCTCCCAGGGCGGTGCCTCGCTGCGCGCTCTGCGCAGGCGCTGTAGCAGGGCGTCTGCGACCCCCTCCGGCTCTAGCGGGTCCCAGAGCGCCAAGGCAGCCTCAGCCGGGGTAGGCGGTGTCGAGCTCCACTCCAAGGTAGGTGAACTTGCCCAAGTTCCACTTCTTCCCCGGCTCCACTTCCGTCATCTTGTCTGTTCTTCGGGAAACTTGTTTCCACCGCATTTGTTTCACATATAAATGTTTAAAAGAATTCATTCCCGGTTGCCCGGCGGCTGTGATCCCTTACCCTTGTGCACACAGCTCCTGACCTGTTTCCCCAGGGCCAGTTCAAAACGGAACCTGTTCACAGCCATTTTCACAGCAGGCAAGCAGTGCACGGGAGGGAGGGGAAGAAGGTCTGAAGAGGGCGGCAGTCCTGCCCGGGTTCCAGCCGGAGGGCGGCCCCGGGAGGGGACTGGACGCACTCCAGAGGGTATAGGGGACGCCTCAGGTGTCGAACCCACAATAACCGGCACCGGGAGAGGCTGCGGAGGACCCGGGAGGGGGGCTGGTGGAAAGTTTCACAATTCTGCCTTTGTGGGGACGTCTAGAGGGCACCAAGAGCCTCGCTCATCTTGGCAGAAAAATTGACCCTAGTGTTGGGAAGTCGCAGAAATGCCAGGGACACTGAGAGCAGGAGGGGATGAGCAGCTGGTAAGAATGAGATGCATGGGTTCCGAACACCTTCATTCATTCCCCTAAACACTGTGAGGCCTCAAGTCGCTTTGGGTTTAAACACGAACGTGTCTGGTTTAATTTAGAGACAAATCATGAACATTTTAAGTTATAAGCAACTTGATTATTTAAACTCCAAATATACTCTTTACACAAATCATGAAGGCAGGTTGTCTTTGTCATATGTAGTGTCATTTCAACCTACGTTTAAATTACATTTAATATATAAAGTAAATATCAAATAATCTTGTCTTATTTTGTCATCCAAATATGGATTTTTCTTCCAAAAATATAAATTTTAACAAGTTTTTTGATCAATGGAAAAGAGTTGAAATATCTCTTTATATGTAATTCATTCAAATAACAAATACTTAATAGGTGCATGGTATGTGCCAGGGCACTTTTCTAGATTCTGGCAGGTCCAGCAATGAACAAAACAAAAATTATGTTTACATGGGCCTTCCTTTTTATTATGAATAGGAATGTATGTGGGGGAGGGCGGGGGGAAGAGACCAAAAATAAATTTAAAGCAAAGTCTAGTATATATTAGAAAATAATAAGTAATGTGGAGAAAAATAAATTGGGTAAAGGAGAAACATTCAAGAAAGAGGAGTAATTTTAAGTAAGTTCATCAGCAAAGATTTAACTTCTAGGTAATATCTGAGCAAACACTTGAAGAAGGTACAGAAGCAAATCATGAGCATACCTAGGGAAAGAATGTGCCAGACAGAGGAAATGATAAATACAAAGACCCAGAGAAAAGAATAAGTCTGAAAATGTTAGGAGCTGCACCAAGTCTAATGTGGCTGAGGGACTGATCCTGCAGTAGCTGATGATGCCATTAAGCCCAGAGTCCACTCATATAGCGGCTTCCACGCCATTAAAAGGAGTTTGGCTTCTACTTTTAGGGCTTTTAGCAAAATAATAACTTTATATAATTTATTTTAAGAGGACCATTCTGGAATCCCTGGAATAAATGTTTAGAAAGCAATTAGTAAGCAGCGAGGTTGTTAAGAATCAATTGAAATTAACAGACAAGAAACTGAAAGTGAATTATAAACCATGGTGGTAGCAGTGGAAGTCACAAGAAAGGGGTGATACTTTGTATGTCTGTGTAGGATGGATGCCTCAAGATTTGTTGATGGACTAGATGTGAGCTGCTAAAGAAAGAAGAGTTGAGAATGACTTCAAGGTTTTTTGACCAGGATTGAGCTCCCTCTGAGTTGGGAAAGGCTGCAGTTGGAACAGATTTTGGAAGGAGAATCAGGACATGTTGAAGTTGAGATGTGTCTTAGGGAAGATGTGGATATTAGGGTTTAGAGCTCAGGGAAGAAGTCAGGGCTGGAGCTGTAAAACATGTATCAATTACTGAAGACAATTCAAGAGCAAATCCTATTACAGTTGACCTTTGAACAACATAGGTTTGGGAGCTGAGAAATGACACATTCCCTTTCTTCAAAGGTGCCCACATGTCTCACATGGGCAGTTGACTGTATGAGATATACTTACACAGGAGAGGTGGTAGTCAATCAACTCTAATAGCTTGTCCCTTGCATTAGCCTAGCGAGACTATTCTATTAACAGCATTTTAACCAATTATCTTTGGAATATACAACATTACATTTCTAAGTAACTCTGACAACTGTTTACCTATATAATCCTAATTGTTTGATAACCAGAGCAATTAGTTAAACCTGTAAATCATTAAAAATAGAAGGGACCATCAAGATCACCTACTAAAGTTGATTATTAACACATTTCTGGATGTGCATGTATCTAGGAACTAACACTGTGAAGGGAACACATAGAGTCAGAAAATAAACACAGCTATAAGGCATTCATTTTTTATTAAAACAATCACACGTGCATTATGGGATAGAATGCAAATAAACCCATGTGAATTTTATTTTATTTTATTTTATTTTATTTTAATTTTTTTAACTTGTATTTATTTTTGAGAGAGACAGAGACAGAGTGTGAGTTGGGGAGGGGCAGAGAGAGAGGGTGAAACAGAATCCAAAGCAGGCTCCAGGCTCCAAGCTGTCAGCATAGAGCCTGATGCGGGGCTCATACTCAGGAACCATGAGATCATGACCTGAGCTGAAGTCAGACGCTTAACCAACGGAGCCACCCAGGCACCCCAAACCCATATGAATTTTAAAGACAAAACAGAAGATGTGAAGTAATCTCATGTGTTCCCATTCCTCTGCTGTGACGAAGACTTTGAGAAACATTGTTTCCCATTCTCTCATTGTCCTTGATATTAGAGTCCACAAACCCAAAATGTCATTTAAAGTTTGCATACCCCTTATATGAACAACCCACAGCTGACATCATCCTTCTGGGGAAAAACTGAGAGTTTTACCCCTAAGATCAGGAACAAGACAAGGATGTCCACTCTCACCACTTTTATTCAACGTATTCAAAGTCCTAGCCACAGCAGATAACAAAAAGAAATAAAAGGCATCCAAATCAGTAAGGAACAAGTAAAACTTTCACTGTTTGCAGATGACATGATACTATATATAGAAAACCTGACAGACACCACCAAAAAAAAAAAAAAAAAAAAAGACTTCTAGAACTGATAAACAAATTCAGTAAAGTCTTAAGATACAATATCAATGTACAGAAATCTGTTGCATTTCTATACACCGCTAATGAAGCACAAAGAGAAATTAAGAAAACAATCCCATTTACACTGGCACCCAAAATAATAAGATACCTAGTAATAAACCTAACCAAAGAGGTGAAAGACCTGTACACTGAAAACTATAAAACACTGATGAAAGAAATTGAGGACCACAATTACTCAGCAATCAAAATGAACGAAATCTTTCTATTTACAACAACGTGGATGGAACTAGAGTGCATTATGCTAAGTGAAATAAGTCAGAGAAAGACAAATATCGTATGATTTCACTCATATGTGGAATTTAATATACAAAACAGATGAACATAAGGGAAGGGAAGCAAAAGTAATTTTAAAATAGATAGGGAGACAAACCATGATAGGCTCTTAAATACAGAGAATAAACTGAGGGTTGCTGGAGGGGTGTTGGATGGGGTGGATGGGCTACATGGGTGATAGGCATTAAGAAGGACACTTGTTGGGATGAGCACTGGGTGTTATATGTAAGTGATGAATCACTGAATTCTATTCCTGAAATTATTACAACACTATATGTTAACTACCTTGGACTCAAATTTTTAAAAATTAATTTTAAAAAAGGAAAAAAGTTGAGGACCACAAAGAAATGCAGATATTCTACGTCCATGAGTTGGAAGAACAAATATTGTTAAAATGTCTATACTCCCCAAAGCAATCTACACATTTAATGCAATCTCAAAGTACCAACAGCATTTTTCATAGAACTAGAACAAGCAATTCTAAAATTTGTATGGAACCACAGAAATCCCTGAATAGCCAAAGCCATCTTGAAAAACCAAAGCAAAACTAGAAGCATCACAGTTTTGTACTTCAAGTTACATATTACAAAGCTGTAGTGATCAAAACAGTATGGTACTGGCACTAAAATAGTCACATAGATCAATGGAACAGAATAGAAAACCTAGAAATAAACCTACAACTATATGGTCAATTAATCTTCGACAAAGCAGTAAGGAATATCCAATGGGAAAAAGACAGTCTCTTCAACAAATGGTGTTGGGAAAACTGGACCACTTTCTTACATCATACACAAAAATAAATTCAAAATGAATTAAAGACCTAAATGTGAGACCTGAAACCATAAGAATCCTAGAAGAGAACACAGTCAGTAACTTTTGTGACATCAGCCATAGTAACATTTTTCTGGATAGGTCCCCTGAGGAAAGGGAAAGGAAAGTAAACTATTGGGACTATATTGAATTAAAACGTTCTGTGAAGTGTAGGAAACAATCAATAAAACTAAAAGGCAACCTACTGAATAGTAAAATATATTTGCAAATGTTATAGCCAATAAGGGGTTAGTATTCAAAATATATAAAGAATTGATAAAATTCAACACCCAAAACACAAATAATACAATTTTAAAAAAATGGGCAGAAGACGTGAACATTTTTCCAGTGAAGACATACATATGGCCAATAGACATGTAAAACTTTCCATTAAGGAAATGCAAATCAGAACTATAATGAGATATCACTTTATACCTGTCAGAGTGGCTAAAACCAGTAACACAAGAAACAACACATGTTGGCAAGGATGTGGAGATAGAGGAACATTCATGCACCGTTGGGAATACAAACTGGTACAGCCACTGTGGAAGAGAGTGTGGAGTTTCCTTAAAAAGTTAGAAATAGAACCACAATCCAGCAGTCACACTACTGGGTATTTACCCAAAGAATACAAAAACACTAAATCGAAGGGATACGTACACCCCTACATTTATACTAGCATTATTTACAATAGCAATTACAAAAATATGGAAGCAGAAGAGGTGGTTACACACACACACACACACACACACACACACACACACACACACAGGAATATTATTCAGCCATAAAAAGAATGAAAAATTTCCATTTGCAATGACCTGGATGGAGCTAGAGAGTATAATGCTAAGCAAAATAAGTCCAAGAAAGACAAAACACCAAACGATTTCACTCCAGTGAGAATTTAAGATACAAAACAAATAAGCAAAGGGGAGAAAAAGTGCAACAATTCAAGAAAATAGACTCTTAAAGGTAGAGAACAAATTGATGGTTATGGGATGGGGGTATGGGTTAAATAGATGATGGGGATTAAGGGGTGCACTTGTTGTAATGAGTTCTGGGTGATGTATGGAATTTTGGAATCACTATATTGTACACCTGAAATTCATATAACACTGTATGTTAACTGACTGGAATTAAAATAATAACTTAAAAAAATAAAGTTTGCATGACCTTGGGCAAGAGTGTTCTATGTCTTATTTGACTCACGCCGATAATATCCACCATAAGGGGTGGTTATGAGGATCAAATGTAACAATTTATGTTAAACACTTAGCACAGTGCTTGGCAACATAGTGTCTAAATATGAGCTCTTCATTCTGGGCTCTTCTTCCACCAGAGATGAGATTGTAGAGAGCATGGCTCATTTATTCAGTACCACAATTAATTCATGAAAGAGTCAGGACTAGGAAAAGGAAAGATGGAGCATCTGCTGTGTGTCGTAACTGGACGTAGAACATATGTAATGTCACTTAATCTATACAGAAGCCCTTGTGAATTAGACTAGAGCCCATTTCCTAGCTCACATTCCAGTGGCTTTCTGCTACAGCATGCAGCTTCTCTGGTTTGGATCCTCTGCCTGCTCAACATGTAATTGCATTAGCTTCCATTGACAGAGAGGCTCACAGAGACATTCACATCTAATTTGCCCTCTTGCTGTAGCCTCTCTCCTGCTTATCATACTGACAGGTGGCTCGAAAATCATAAATGGATGGGGTTCAGGAGAGGCAGAGCAGAGCAGCTGGCAGGCCAAGGTTAGGAAGACACTCTGGTTCAAATGATTTGTGAGATTGGAATCAGATTTGAAAATCTTTCTCTCTCTCAGCTTCTTTCCTAGAGAGAATAATTTAGGAAGATCCCAAATGACTTCTCGCTTTTTTTTTTTAAATAACGAATATCATATGCTTATGCAGTTGCCAACTTGGAAAACACTAGCAGCAAAGGAGTGAGACATGCTATATAGCAGCAGTATTCTCCAGAGATGAGTCTGACACACTTCTGGCTCAGAAGCCTGGGGCAAGCGATTGTAGCCACTCCTAACATCATCCATCTGTGGACAATATGCTAAAAATCCGTTCTGCCAACAGATGGGCAAGGCTGCACGTGATAGTATCTATACACCCATGGAAAATGGTCCTCTTTCAAGATTATTCCATTATACCCTTTCTTGCCCTAGCAGGGACCATTTTGATTACTGTGTGTTAATTCCTTTTCATCAACACATGCCTCTGCTGCTCAGGAAGCACATGCAAAGCATCCAGAGAGACATTAAGAGTTAAGAAACATGCACAATCTGAATCAGGCAAACAACTGAATATAAATTCACCTTGCCATGCATCTGGCATTGACTGAAGTGACAAGTTGTGTTTGGACAGAGAATGGGCAGAGAGGAAGAAGAGCTAAGGAGAAAGCTTAGACATTTTTTCACTAACATTGTATTTTAGGGTTTTTATTAGATCAAGAGTTCCTGAATTCAGCCAAAATTCCTGGCAAATGAAAGAAATAGAGGGTTAGCCCAGGTGTTTCAGAGGACTTAGTATGACAAGTTTTCTATGAAGAGTAATGGAATTGGGCGCCTGGGTGGCTCAGTCAGTAGAGTGTGTGACTTCAGCTCAGGTCATGATCTCACAGCTCGTGAGATCTGTGCTGACAGCTCTGTGCTGACAGCTTGGAGCCTGGAGTGTGCTTCAGATTCTGTGTCTCCCTCTCTGCCCCTTCTCTGCTTTTGCTCTCTCTGTCTGTCTGTCTGTCTGTCTCTCTCTCTCTCTCTCTCTCAAAAATAAATAAACATTAAAAAATTAAAAAAAAAAACAATGGAATTAACGTCTTTCACTTCTGTTTACCAACAGTACCAGCTCTACTTACTGACGTCAGAATTCTCATCAGTAAGATCCTCCTTTGCAGGATGAATGGTAGCTAAAAAAATATAATATTTGTGATCAGTGCCATTCATGAGTTGTTAATTATTATTATTAACTTTAATAATAATATTTTATCCTAAATAGCATTTGCATTAGCTTTTTGACAGAAACACCATCAGACAGCTAATATTCTGGAAAGCTAAAACTTGAACTAAGTCTTCTAACTTCAAGTCCCAATGTAAGGGCTATCTTCATGACACCTGATTGCCTCCTCCTTTTAATTGAACTCTTCTACATCTCAGAAATTTGCAAAAGAAGTTGCCACTTCAGGTCACAAGTGTGCATGGCTAAGTGTGTCCATTTGCTAGAGAAGTACAGTTATACATTCAACCATTTTTCTCACCTTTCCCTTTGTGTCTGCATCTCCCCAGAATGGCATTAGCTGTAGCTGCTTTGGTTACATAGATTGGAGTATAAGAAATCACTGTGAAAGCAGAAGTACTCTTAGTCTGAATAAATACTAGATAAACAGTAAATTAAAAGGCAAAGTGTAACCTGGATGGATCTGTAAGGCCTGAGTTAAAATTTGAGTCCCATCACCAACTGGCTGTGCAGTCTTAGGCCAAGTCATTTTATTTCCCTGAGTCATAGTTTTATTTTCTGTAAAATGAGATGACAATAATTCTATCTCAAGGTTGTCCAAATGATAAAATAATGTAATAATATAAATTCCTTTGGAATTATAAAGAACTGTAAAATAATTCGCTGTTTACTGTTATACTAGGTGTTAAAATACTAAAATGTTTCTGCCAAATCTGTTGTCCACTCCATTGCTCAGTCAAAACAATTGCTTGTTTCTTCTCTTTCCTTCTTTCCTCTTTCATATCTTCATAACTATCATTTGATGTACATTTAAAATACAGAATCAGAACACTTCACAGCAATGTACTTGCACCTGGTTCAAGATACCATTATCACTTGCCTGGATTTCAGCAAAAGTCTTCTAATTGGTCTCTGCTTTCACGTTAAATCCCCTCCCCACACCCCAACGTATTTCAACACAATAGCGAGAGGGATTCCTTTAAAATAAAAGTTGGATCCTGACAGTCCTTTGCTTAAAACCTTCCAAGACCCTCTCATATTACTGAGAATAAAAGCCAAATCTTTACAATAGCCTTCAAGGTCTTTTCATTTCTTAAGGTATCTTGCTAATGAATCAGAACTTTTGTGTCAATACAATTCTTTGTCTCAGAAGACTACTTACAAGACAATGAAACCTTATTCACCTCCAATTTTAACCTCCCACAGGGCTTGGCTTGATCCTCTCTATCTGTTATTATTTCCTTTTTTGTTAATAAGACACAGCTTTGGATCAGGCTCTCAAAACTCTACCTGCCTTTCAACATGGGCAGCATCAGGTACCCACGTGGAATTTTCCAAAGCTCAGGAGAATCATGTTATAGGCAAGTCAAGGGAAGGAACAGAGTTGACCTCTGGTGTAAGCCCTCTGGTGTAAGCCCAAACAGATGATGCTACAGTGTCAGACCTCTATGCCTGTGCACACAGTGCTCCCTTTGCCCAGACTCATATTTCTCAGTTGTCACTTGTCAAAATCCCACCCAGTAGTAAAAACTGAACTTAAATGCCACTGCCTTCCTAGACCCTCACCTAATCTGTCCAGTCAAGAGTGGTTGTTCCTTCTTCTGCTCCACCAAAGTTTTTCCTTCTAGTTTAGCATGTGAATCATTTTCTGCATTCTAATCCAGTGAATATGTCTGCTAAGTACTGATTGATTGTCCCTTCCCTGATGACAGAATTAGTCACAGTGGCTCCTATAACATAATTCTCAAGGCAAGTAGGAAGAAAGTTCTTCAGAATTTCAGAGTAAACTAAAAGGGAATGGGAGAGGATAACACTTCCCTGCAGTGTAAAATGTCTTCTCAGAGAGATCTGTGCTTTCAACTTCCCCAGCTCCCTCCTCTGCCTCTCACTTCAGTATATTAACTGTATTAGAAAAGCTGTAGACTAGACCACTGATTTCTAGAAGCAGGCTAGGGAGAGTCATTCAGCAGAATCATTTGGGGGCAATTTTCAATACATGGATTCCTGGGCTACTTCTCTTTAAGTCCCCATAAATTCAGGTTAAGTAGATCTGGGCCAGGACCTAGGTATAAGATTTAGCATCGAATAATTAGCAAATTTTTGCAATAACTGACTTGGGGGCTAATTTTAATATTTTTTAAAGAGAAGGTGGGAAGTATAGATGATATGGGGGAAAGGGAAAAAGAAAAAAAACAAATGTGGAAAGGTCAGTATGAACCCAGCATGCCACCAGAGAGAAGGTGGCATCTAGCTAGAGGATGTGATTTTCCAATTTAAGCTCGTTTTGTTTTTGTCTTACCATTATATTCACTAATAACTCTCAAATAAAATTTTGGTTTAGGGTTTAGGTCACCCTCAGGGAATGAATATGTAGGCCAAGTATTATAGTATCCTTTCCTTCGGAAGTTCTATGTCTCAGTGTAAATTAATAAGTTGACATCATAATAACTATACATTGGTCAGTGTAGGCTTGTTTACTGCAAGTCTGCTCTAAGACACATCTGTTATCATTAGGTTGACAAAATCAAGTTTCAGAATCTGTAAACCTGTAGGCCTTGGAAGAAGGGACCAAGCAGAATTCGCCCCATTAAAAACCTATACATTAGTAGCTAGTGGAAACCTCTAAATATCCCACTATGTTTTACTCATTAATATATTACTAATACATGATAAATGAAAGATAGAGAAGAGCTGGAGACCTAGATACATACAGATCTTGACTCTGTGACTTATTTGCTTTGTAATATGGTCAATGGTAAATGCTGCTTAAATGCTCTACTCCTATGTCCTAGGCAGTGTCCTTGACATCTTACACACCTCATCCTATTTCATTATCTCACCTACCCTGCAAAAGACTTATTATGTGGCAGATACTACTAGATTCCTACATGTTAGTAATTCTCTCCTTTTCCTCAGAAAGGGAGCCCCAATTTGATTTTAGGTTCTCAATGCATTAAATGTATACAAAATGACTGGAGTTCTAGCAACTATCATGGATTCAGGATGACTTTAAGGATGCAAGCCACTTGTTAAGGATGCAGAATAGATATGGCCTGGGGTTCCTGGGAATACTAGAAAACACTGTATATTCCATGTATGGTCTCCCTCTGTGATTCTTGTATATAATAAATAAATAAACAAACAAACAAACAAACAAACTACCATAACTATATGCTGCTAGACATAATCCAAAGTACTACAGAACTAGATTCTTATTTTACATGGAGGAAACCAAGTACAGAGAGATTAGTAACCTACTTGAGATGACACAGCTAAGTACTGAGCAGAAATTCTTCACTGGCAATATGATTCTAAGGCCAATGTCCTTGAATCTCTGCTTTATGACATAAAAAAAAAAAAGATATTTTGCTTTTACATTTGGTATAGACCAGGCAAACTTATATCTGTTGATATTTTTATGTGCCATACATTATGCTAGGTATTGTCAACATATACTGTATTATCTCATTTATCCATTATGCTTTGGTTTTTTTTATATCTAAAAACTAGGTGATTTAAGTACATTCTCTCTTCTTTTAATCTCTATGAACTGAAACCAAAGACCTTTTCATATAGTCTAGCAGGAAACACTTGCTAATCTATAGCCAATGGTTGACTAAGATCTTTTCTGAAAGTCATGCAGAAAATAATCTCTTCATCTTTGATAAACATCATACATGAGATTTAAACAAGGCAAACTTGTTCTTGTCCTTTGTTTCCCTTTCAAAGCCACTCACATATTGGGGAAAACTTAAGACCTATTCAAAATAGGATAAAATAAAATAAAAGTAAGTAGCTCTCTGCCAGAGGAAAGAGATGAGAAAAGAGAAAGGCTTGTTATCTAAAGCAGCAACTCTACATTTTATTAAATAACTAAATAAGGGTTAAATAAAGAAGAAACACACACACACACACACCATAAAAATAGAGCATGTAAAAACCAAAATTAGAGAATTTAGTAAACACCACACTCCACTCTAAGTAAAATTAAACTGTTGAGTATTTAAAAAATTAGTGGTGTCTTAAAAAAATAAACAAGAAGAAAAGTGATTATTTAAGCTCAGGATTAAAAAAAAATTTTTTTCAGGGGTGCCTAGGTGGCTCAGTCAGTTAAGCATCCAGCTTTGGCTCAGGTCATGATCTCATGTTCTGTGAATTCAAGCCCCGCATCAGGCTCTGTGCTAACAGCTCAGAGCCTGGAGCCTGCTTTGTATTCTGTGTCTCCCTTTCTCTCTGTCCCTCCCCACTCATACTCTATCTCTCTCTCAAAATAATAACATTAGAAAAAAAGTTTTAAAGAAAATAAATTTAAAAAAGATTTGCTAAGGATAGAAGTATAAAAAAGATTTGCTAAGGATAGAAGTAAAGGAGATTGCAAAGGGAAAAATCAATAGATTTTATTATTAAGAAAAATTGAATACAAATACAAATGACAAGAGGAAAATGTTGAATTTTTATGAGAAGTGAAAGAATTACACATCACAATGATAAATAATTGTTTCTAGCACATTAGCAAACATTTAAATGATAGCACTTAATATTAGGAGAAAGGCAATTAAATAAGCATCTTTATACACTGATAGTGGGGAGATAAAATATACAGCTCTAAAAACAATTTTGGCAATGGCTATTTTACCCAAGAATTTAGAACAAAATTTACATGCAAGTATTTTCGTTTTTTCAAATATTTTACCAGGTGTGACCTTTGACTCCTTTTTTATGTATAAAGGCCACTCTTAAATTATGAATATTTACTTCCATTGAAAATATTTATTTAACAAAATGCACAACAGGCTCTCTAGACTTTCAGGAAAGATTTGGTAATGATAGGTTTGGCAGCAAAAGCTTGAAGTTCCCCAGTGGACTACTTAGAAGTACTGTAAGATCCTTTAGAGTATGAATGTTCTAGTATGACTGGGAGAAGGGTCTCATTCATTCATTTACTTATCCATTCAACAAATGGTGTTTATTATATGTTGTGTATGAAGTATGGTGCTAGGCGCTAAGGATGCAATGGTGAACAGAAAACATGGGAAGGTGGCCACCCTTGGGGTCATCTAGTCCAGTGATACAGATAAATTAACCAATAATTACACAAACTAATAGGCAAATGGCAACTGTAGAAATACGTGCTTTGAATGAGGTTATAGGGTACTCAGAAAACAGACAATGGAGAAATGAGGTGATGACAAATTCTTAATTCATTGTGAGTGTAAGAGAAACTTTTCATTCACAAATTTAATGGTCTTGATTTCAGCTATTCCATGATATCCTTGAAGGTCTCTAATGTTTAACTAATGAATGAGCCCTCCTCGCTGTGGTTTTGTTGTTCTCCTAGTTTGGGGGAATTTGTGATAATCTCTGAATTCATACCTTATGAATCATAAGGGTCTTTCCTACAGTTAATATTTCTCCCAGGATTGGAACTATCTGAAAATTTAGGCTTTGAAGAATCTACTGTCTTTAATTGCTATGAAGTCAGGATCTATTTTATCCACAGCTATATCCTTTGTACCTAGTGCCTATCATATAATAGATACTTAATACATATTTCTTTCTTGATTGAACTACTATGATGACTGGTTTAGGAGAACCATGAGGAAGCTCTAAAGAAGTGACTTACAGGGGTGCCTGTGGGGCTCAGTTGGTTAAGCCTCCAACTTCAGCTCAGGTCATGATCTCATGGTTCATGGGTTTGAGCCCTGCATCGACCTCTATGCTGACATCTAAGAGCCTGGAGTCTGTTTCAGATTCTGTGTCTCCCTCTCTCTCTGCCACTCCCCTACTCATGCTCTGTTTCTCGCTATCTCTCAAAAATAAATAAACGTTAAAAAAAACTTTAAAAAATTAAAGAATAGATAAAATGGTTTATCCCTAAGACATACACAAGGACGGTTTCCCAAATGCCTCTTTCCCTTAAATAATATAATGAGACGCAGATTCTTGGAAAGGACATGGATAATGGTTCACACATGACACACTTAATGCTTTGGGGAAAAGCACTTTTACTTCAAATCTCTATTTTTTTGTCTTAGAAAATAATTTTAAGTTTATTTATTTTGAGAGACAGAGAGAAAGAGAGAAATAGAGCACATGGGTGTGTGAGCTGGAGAGGGACTAAGATAGAGGGACAGAGAGAATCCCAAGCAGGCTCCGTGGAGGGGCTCAATCCCACAAACCATGACATCATGTCCTGAGCCGAAGTCAAGAGTTGGGCACTTAACCAACTGAGCCACCCAGGTGCCCCTCAAATCTCTATTTTGTTCAACATGTCTGAGTTATGGTTTCTTTCCACATAACTGTTATCTAACCTGAACATAACACATGCACAGGCCTTCTCCTTTTATTAAGTGGAAAATAGCATAGTTTAAACTGTCTAATGTTTACCTCTTTGCAGATTTCTTTTGTGAATTGATTTGGGATTTTTAAAAAAATCAAATTCCTCAGTTGTAGCCTTTCTGCAACATGTCAGTTCACATTAGCTGAGTGATGCCTACCTACCTAATGTCTGCAAGTTTGCAGCCTACCAATGAGCAAATAAAAGCCAGAAAAAGAATATTTTGACCTGGCTTTAGTCCCAAAGTGGAATTTATTATAAGCAGAGTAGCAGCGAATAGTTATTGAGCATTTACAGTCCCATGCATTACTCTAAAAGCATTATAGTTTTCTCATTTTTTCTTCATATTGGCACTGATGAGGTGGGTACTATTGTCATCTGCATTTTACAGATGAGGAAAGTGATCCCAGAGGTTTTAACCAAGGTCACATAGCTATTAAATGATAGACACAAGATTTGAGTTCAAATAGTCCAATCCAGAGTTGGTGCTATTATTCACTAGTCAACATTTCCTTGCTATGGCTAAGTTTTGTCTCATGGACTACTCTTCCTCTCTGAGGGAATATAGCCAGCTCTCAGAAAGGGTGAAAAAATAGAAACGGGAAAACTGTTGGCAAATAAATAAGTATTCATCTTTTATCTTTCATTTCTGCTTCATTAGGCACCTAGTGGAATATAGTGATGCAGGAGGAACATGACTACTTATAGTTCCCAAGATTACATGTTTGAGCTCTAGCCATAGTGGGTTTCTCACTCTCTCTCAATTTTATTTTTATTTTTACTCTTTCCTTCCTAGATTCCAGTTCCTAACAAAAGAATACTGAATGAACTATGATTACATGCCCAAGTCTGGTCTAGTCATTGGGGGCCTGGTGCCTACTAACACAGCTGCTTGAGGGACCATCTGTGTATATAAGAGGCATTTATTTCTTGTCAATCAATGTGAATTGTATAGATAGTTCCAAATTTTCTATCATCAAACATCCTTGGACTTGAAGTTGAAAAGGCCTCGGGACGTCTGGGTGGCTCAGTCTGTTGAGCATCCGACTTTAGCTCAGGTCATGATCTTGCGGTTCATGAGTTCCAGCCCTGCATCAGGCTCTGTGCTGACAGCTCAGAGCCTGCAGCCTGCTGCAGATTCTGTATCTTTCTCTCTCTCTTTCCTTTTCCTGTTCATGCTCTGTCTCTCTCTGTCTCTCAATAATAAATAAACATTAAAAAAATTAAAAATCAGAAAATAGCACACAACTACTATTAACAAGTCATTAGTTCTCTCAGAATGTTGATTTCCTCAAAAATAAAGTATCTATAATTATCTTTGCTCAGCCTACCTTGCAGGGTGATTGTGGAGACTCAATAGAATTATTCCTCTTCCTCCTAGCATAGCTAAGACTAATAAAGTGCTTATCATGCATAAGCACTATTTTAAGTGCTTTGCATATTATTGACATTAACTTTCCCATTGACCCAATGACATAGACGCTAACTTGTTCCCATTTCACAAATGGGGAAACTGAAAACAGAGAACGTAAGAAAAACTTGCTCAAGTTCACACAGCTGTAAGCAATGGATCAGGAGCCATAGCTTTTGAGTCCATGTTCTCAACAACTTCTAATGTGGACATGAAACACTTAGTAAATGACAGAGCACTATTCAAACATAAGATATTGTTATTACTGTCAAGCAATGCATTTTAACACCAAAAATCCATGTCGGGTCAGAGGATCAAACAAATGAAATATGATCGAGCATTTGGATCTTTGTTTATACCGGATTTTGGTACTCTGGTTTTGTCCTAATTCAGTAGTTATAGAAAAGGTATGTATTCAATTCTGGCTCACATTTTTCCATGAGAGTCTGTTGTAAAACATTTTGTTTCACTTTTATGACAAATATTTTGATACCTCCATCAGAAACTCTTATTTTGTTTTGGTTCACTCAGTTTCATGACTCATAAAATGTGTACTACAATTTATTGCTACTTTGGGACCTCAGTTTCACTGTGTTCTAATTCCAGAGTAAGGTCCCATAACAAAAGAAAAGGCAAACATGAGAAAAATGGCAAGATTGACCATGTCAAGGAACAAAGAGCCAAAGGACCATGGCAGAGAGCCAGGGAGGAGAGAGAAATCTTGGTCACTTCCCAAAGAACATGTTTTCTCAGAAAAGACTACCAAACTAACTTAGAGAAAATGGTGTCAGGGCATGATGGGGCTTGAATAATGAATATACGACCTGTGGTGCAGCTGGGCACCCTGAAAGCTGGGGCTGGAGCACTTAGAAGAGGGCAAGAGTCTTTACCAGAAGGCCCTTTATTAATATGACTCATTGATTGTATGTGTAACAAATTTCCCTCTTTTCTGCCATCAGCTAATTTAGTTTATCAATATATATGAACTAAATTTAAACTATAGCTTATCTTTTTGCAGTAATATGGATGGCCAAACTTTTTGCAGTAGTTTGGATGATTCAAGTGTTCACCTGGTTTAAAAAGCTGTTTCCCAAGGAAATATTCAAGGTCTATACATTGTTTACTCAGCCAAAATTGTGAACAAAGAATATTCTATTAGAAGAAGTTTTGGTTAAGGTGCCTGGGTGGCTCAGTCATTTAAGCGCTTACTTTGGTTCAGGTTATGATCTTGTGGTTAGTGGGTTCAAGCCCCACATCAGGCTCTGTGCTGACAGCTCCAAGCCTGGAGCCTGCCTTGGATTCTGTGTTTCCCTGTCTCTCTGCCCCTTGCCTTGCTCATGCTTTCTGTCTCTCTCTCTCTCTCTCAAAGATAAACATTTTTAAAAATGTTAGAAAAGGTTGTGGCTGGGAAGATACACTAAATGATCTAATAGCATTTACTAGCCCTGACTTGTTGTTTATTTATGTAAGGGTTCAAAATGGCACAAGGCAAATGATTTTTCTTCACAAAACTTGAGCTTTCTTTTGAGAGATCAGACTATCTAAAAAACAATAAAAGAGAACTAAAAGAGAAATTGGTGACTACTGAAACACTTTGTGATACAGTAAGGACAACAGATGCCGTGAGAACTCAGAGAAAAAAAAAAAAGCAAATGATCAGAGTGGTAGGAAAAGGCTTGCCAGGGGAAGCTGGCCTGACCTAGACATGGAAGGATCACTAGGTTTGGATATGGTTGGGTAAAGGCCATTGCATGTAGGAAAGAGTGGAAAAGGATTCTTTGATTCATAGACTCATTTATGCAGCAAGTATTAATTGAACTTCTTTTATGTGGAAGACTTTTGCTCAGTGTGCAGATGTGAATGTTTGCTCCATAGGTTCATGATGGATGGATGGGTGGTGCATCTGCGTAAGTAGGAGTGATGAATTAGAGAACAGTAGAGGAGGCAAAATAGAGATGAGGCCATAATATAGAGAGACCCAAAAGCCAGGTGACGGACTTTTAGGAAACAGAAAACTATTAAAGGTTTTTAAACTAAGAAATGTCATGATGAAATTGGCATTGAAAGAGGACATATTGAGCTGAGATGTACAGCCAGGAGACAGAGACGCCAGACAGAAGAAAATGGCCACAGCCTAGGTGTGAATGATTGAGGATCTGGTCCAGGTTGTTGGCAAGGCACAGAGAGAGGAAGGCTGACACGAATGATATTCTAAATGATGAAAACAGGAGAGAATAAATCAGTGATACTTCTGAGATCTTTATGCCGTAAGTAGAAGTGATAGGTTAGAAACTGAGGATTGGGAGGAAAATGTGTTTGGGTAACTTTCTAAATGTGATGTGATGACAGTTTTACATAGTAAAAACTTACAACCCTGATTGTAACCCTGTTGATGACATGGTCAGGACATTTCTTTTCTTGTTCCTTTGCATTTTTTCCTGGTACCTGATTTTCAACAGATACAGATAAAAGAAGCATGTCTGATATCAGGCTTTTTCAGATCTTTGGTAAATGACAAGCCTTAGAAGTCTTGGCTGTCTCAAAATTGAAGGCAGGCATGGAACAGCTGGCTGTTTCCCTTAGAATACATGGTTCTTTTATTGTATAGCGATTTACTAACTGGGGCTCCTCTCAACAGAGTTGGGCATACTGAATTAATGACCCTGGCTGAGCAGGTGAGAGTGATGGGAAACAAAGCTAAGTTACATAGGATAAATACCAGCCTTATTTCACCCCACCATAAGGAAAACATTTGTTATTCACCCACAGAGTAAGGTGTGTTCTGAAAGTACAGCACCAATGACATATATCTAGATTAGAGTGGAAAAGTGATTTTAGCCAACTTACTTTAAAGAACAAAGTGTATTACTACCAAAATACTACCTTTCTCTACTAAGAAATGTTTCCAACTCTTAAGCCTCTTTCTTTGGCCAAAGCAGAAGACTGTAATGCATGTTCCTTTTGATCCCTCTTGGAAAACTCTTGTTTTCCACTGGAAATAAGTGGACTGTGTTCACACAGTGCCTAACCCAGAAAAATCTGCCCATAGGCAGTGTCTGTGGACAGCAAAGGCTTTGTATCAAGATCCCTCTGCAGTTCGCTGCTAATAGGATTTTACCTTTTGAACCAAATAATTTTAACCCAAAGAGTACTGAAAAACCATAGCAGCTTGGCTGTGGCTGACACTCAAATATGCTTGAAAGATGGAAAATTCAATTTTACTGTTGTCAAGTTTCTGGGTGATTTCTCTCAAGTGGGATATGGGACCCATAAAGTCAAGGCAGCTTGAGGTGTGATTCCATTTTTCATTTTACGGTAAATCCTCACTCAGATTCAATCTCATTCTTAAAGTGAAATAAATATCTCTATCCATGGTGGTACCTCCAACTTCAAGTATTTCCCAGTCTTAATTTATCCTGAGTGCACCCATTGACTGCATCTCTGCTTAATAGCTCAGCCAGGCCTAACTTTACCACTTGAGACCTTCCACAACCTGACCCTAACTGAAGTCATAACTCCTCATATACCTGGCTTCTTATGTGTCTTACCACCTCTGTGTATTTCCTCATGTTCTCCCTGCTGCCTAGAAAACCCTTGCCTCTTGATTCCAAGCATTTACATTCAGTCTTTATTTCAAAACCCAAAATGTGAAGATGGGGAGAATGGAAAGAATCAGCATTTACTACCTGGGAGGCACTGTGCTATTATGTACTTGATATAATTATCTCATTTAATCCCCCCAACACCATGATGCTGGTATTAATACTCCCATTTGAGAAAATAAATGAGGCTCATTGAGCTAAAGTAACTTTTTCCTGAGATCACAGCTCAGATTCAAAACCAATCTGCCCAGAGCTTGAGTTCTCATTATCTTTGATGCTACTTCTTTGACTTTTATTAGCCTCTGCAGAGTGTCAGCAGAATTACCTCTCTTCCTTGCCCCTCCTGGAGGCTGACTGTGCCCCCTCCCCTTTCCTCCTCACCACTGCACTCCCTCCCTACCAACAACTCCCTTTTTTCTTATGTTCCCAGAGGTTTTCAAGAACCCTCTCTTTCCTACCACTATCCCCAAGAACCCAAAGAGCTCGTTCTTACTGCTACATGGGGTTGTGCTCTTTTAGAGGTCAACTTAAGGGATGGCCCAAACTAAAACACATCTAATCATTTTTTGAAAAAAGCTAATAGCTAATGAGTGTCAATTTTGTGTGATGTCACTAACACAGGTTTCTAGATAATTTTTATTAAGTATAATGAATACATAAAAGAGTATATATCATAAGTATAAACTGAGCACATAGATAAAACCAGCGCTTCAGAAACCCCCCTCATGCTTCCTTTCAGTCTCTGCCTCCCCCAAAGATTAACACTTTCCTGACTTCTAACATCCCAGATTGGTTTGTCTCTTTCTGTTACTTTTATAAATAGAATAATACAGTTTATACTGTTTCTTGTCTGACATCTGTCTCTCAATACCATGTCTGTGAAATTAATCCCCATTGTTAGAGCACTTATAGAGGGATCATTCTTATTGCTTCTCTTGATTTGCTTAGTTTTCTACTCTCAGAAATTATGAAAATGCTTTACTTGTGAAATAGAAATTTCTACTTACCAAATGTGCAATATTTGATTATATAGATTTTTTCTCTTTAATTTTTAATATTAGACTTTTTTCCAGCTTCATTTAGAAATACTTAACAAGTAAAAATTGCATATATTTTAGCTGCAAAATGTGATGTTTCGATATACGTGTATGTTATAAAATGATTATCAAAATCAAGGTAATTGGCATATCCATAACCTCACATAGTTAAGGATTGTGTGTGTGTGATGAGAACACTTAAGATCAACTGTCTGAGCAAATTTGAAGTGTACAATGCTGTGTTATTAACTACAGTCATCATACTGTACTTTAGTCTCCAGAACTTATTCATCCCACATTATTGAACTTTTGTACCCTTTGACCAATATCTCCTCATTACCCTTGCCACCCCCCACCCCGCCAGCTGTTGGCAACCACTGTTTGCTTTTATAAATTCAACATTTTTAGATTCCACATATAAGTGAGATCATACAGTATTTGTCTCTGTGTCTGGCTTATTTTGCTGAGCATAATGTCCTCCAGGTTTATACATGTTGCAAATAGCAACATTTCCCTTTTTTTTTTTTAAGGCTAAATAATATTCCCTTATATTTTACATTTTCCTTAGTGAGTTATATAGTTAGAAAGTGATGAACAAAAATCTCACTGTTTAAATATTCACTTACTTGTTCAAAGATCATTAATCAAAAGCTTACTCTGTGCTGGAAAAACAGTATATATATTTTTAATCCTGTAGCTGTTTTATCGTCACTATTTTGACCTGGGAAGCACTCTGATTCTGTGTTAATAAATATAAACATTTATATCAGAATTATAGTAGTACCAATAAATTATTGGTGAGAAATGATTCTTAATGATTCTACAAACCCAAATTAATTCCTTGATCAGTTTCCCATATAGCACACTTAAAATATTTCCAACTTTTCATGTGAATAAAAGTACTGAAATTTAAAAAAAGAGAATCTCACATGAACTGTCTTAAGACAGAAGAAGTTTTAAAGTTTATAGCTAGTTAGGACTTATAGATCATTTGATCCAATATTTTTCAAACATTTTTTTATCCAACCAACACTTAGTGATTGTGTGACCACAGGCAAGTCAACTGACCTTCTGTAAAATGTAGATTACTCCTACCCCAGAGGGTACTACTACTCAGATTACCTTGTATGATGTTCATACAAATTCCAAGTAATATGCTTGACATATAGTAGGGACTCAACTTTATATATGTTTTAAATATGAGTAGGTAGTTGTGCTTATATGACCAACTTCAAGCAAGTGGCTATTACTGTAAGTTAACCAGTTAAAAGCAGAGAAGCAGCATGGCTATGCTATAAAGGAAATCTGTCTTCATTTCTGAATACCTGTGTTCTATTACTACCCTCTCCTTTTCCTACCCAAGGAATTTCAAGACTTAACATTTGGAGCCTCATTGTTCTTAACTGTTCAATGAGGATGTTTTGTATATATATCTTACGGGATTGTTGTAGTAACATTCTGCATGCAGAGGTGCTTTATAAACACTTGTTAAATCCAAATGATTCGTTTTACTACAGAAAAGACTATGGAGAAGCATTGTGGCATTACTGAGGAGAGAAGCCACGCTTGTTTTAGTTTGAATCTTAATATCTGCACATTATGGAGAATCTACAATATGCCAGTCACTGCTAAGCACTTTACAAACACATTCACTGGCTCACTAAATCCTCACAACAACGAGGATTTAGAATTGCTCGCATTTTCACTGAGGAAATTGAAATTCACAGAAATTAAGTACCTTGTCTAAGGCCACTCGGCAATGAGTAGGACCAACGCACAAGTCCAGGTCTGTCTGGCTCCAAGGCTCATGCTTTTTGCACCACGTGGTACTGCCTCAGCAATGTGAAATAACAGATGCTGCCCACGTTAAAATTACATGGAGTTGTGGTAAGCAGATCAGCATGGGCTGTGTGAAGTGGGTGGGACAGATGCTGAAACTAGGCAGAAGTATGTGTACTGTCTGAAGGGAACCAGGACAAACAATCAAATAATGTACTTATGGGGGAAAAAATCTGTGGCTCTCAAAATGTTAAAACATTTTGTTTAAATAGAATCATCATTTTCCTGTAATGAGGAGCACCAGAGATAGTGAAATACGATTAGCGAGGCAATCAGGAATGCTGTTTCAAGTTACAGTATGCCAGGTCTCAGGAAAACCCCGTAAGTCTACTGTGACCTTTAAATGGGCCTCATTTAGAGTGTGACCCTTCAGTACATTAATGTCCCTTTTGGCAGTATTCTTAAATTGCTTATAAAAATGTCATACCGCTTGTTAAAAGAAACATGTAGGAGATTTTAAACCCTAATATGGCTAATTTGGTCATAGAACACTTCAGGGGGAAAAAGATGTTTGATTGGGAAATAATGTTCTTTCTTTTTTAATTGTGAGCAGAACAACTATAACAACTCTGTTAATCTAACGAAGGTTGAATGTCATGGGAGCAGAAAACCTAGGCGGTTTTGTCTTTCCTACCTAGTTATAAAATTCTTCCTGAAAATATAAAAATGGAAACTTTAAAGAGGAAATAAGGGGCGCCTGGGGGGCTCAGTCGGTTAAGCGTCCGACTTCGGCTCAGGTCAGGATCTCGCGGTCCGTGAGTTCCAGCCCCGCGTGGGGCTCTGTGCTGACTGCTCAGAGCCTGGAGCCTGTTTCAGATTCTGTGTCTCCCTCTCTCTCTGCCCCTCCCCCGTTCATGCTCTGTCTCTCTCTGTCTCAAAAATAAGTAAACGTTAAAAAAATTTTTTTAAATAAAAAAATAAAAAATAAAAAGGAAATAAAACCACAGGGATCCTTTAGTAAAACTTGTGTTGTATTTCCCAGGCAAATATTTGGAGAAGCTCATTTCCTTTTCTGTTCTAAACTTCACTCAGCCCTTTTGTGTTTTTACCAATCACAAGCATAATGCATTCTTACTGTAAATGCTTTAAATGATATCACAGTTATATAGAACAAATGTTATCATCTAAACATAAACACTGTGCTTTGATGAACATTCTTCTGCATGCATCTACTGAGTCTCTTTCTTGTGAACACACACACACATACACATATTCATACATAATCCTATATAATTGGAATCAGACATATGTAACATTTCATTAATCTTTTTTGCAAGTTTCCATGGATATCTTTCCAAGTTTTCTAGTATCATGTTTAGTGGCTGCTTAGCATTTTCACTGTATGAATTCATGAAGCATATATATGTATATATACATATATATATACAGTTTAAATATTTTATTTCAAATTTTTATTTAAAATCTAGTTAACGTATAATGTCATATTGGTTTATGGAGTACAATTTAGTGATTCATCACTTACATACAACACCCAGTGCTCATCACAAGTGCCCTCCTTAATGCCCATTGCCCATCTAGCCCATCCCCCACCCACCTCCCTCTATGAAGTACTGTTAAGAGGCATATTAATAGTACTGATTACATACCCTGAAATCAGAGTCAGCCGCTTCTGTCAATGCAAAGTCCCTTTCCTCATAGTTTTTAAGGTTCCTGCTTATAAAATGAGGTGTTTGAAGTAGATGACTTAGCTAACACTGTATGGAACAGTATGGAACATACTTCTTCTATGCCCTACCTTGAACTGTTCTTTCCAGTTTTGTGTGCCCCTGTCTTCCCACACCTTGCAGAATGGTACCATGAGAACACACAAAGGAGAGAGAGGGAGAGGAAGAGGGAGAAGCAGTGGTGAGGTTGGGAATTCTTCATTTGAGAATCAAGAGAGGTTTTTTTTGGAGGAGGGCTTTAAAAAGATGAACTTGACTTTGAAGACTGGTAGTACTGAACATGTGGCATGATGTGGAAAAATTTCAAAAAGTCAGGGAACAGCATAAATATGAGCACTGAGACAGGACAAAGCACACAATCGAGGTTGATATAACCCTACTTAGAGGAAAGTGACAATAAGGAAGTTAGGTTCATATTATGGTGGAAATTTCTAAATTGTAGGAGTTGTGAGGTTGGGAAGGAGACAGGTAGGTGATGAGAATTTTTGAAGGCTTTAGGTGGGAGATAAAATTGTAAGAGCAAAAGGATTTCTCTTACCTCTGTTCACCTGTTGTTTTTGAATGGTTCAGAAGAGGAGAGTTAGATTGGAAAGACCGGTTGGGAGGTTGTAGGACCTGAGTCTTGTTAGCAGCACCGGGATGGGCAGGCTGCAGGATTGAAGCACCATGCAGTCAGACTCTAATAGCATGGCCTCTAGGACCACACTGCCTGGTTTGAATCTTTTCTCTAGGGTTCAGTAAGTATGTGAGTTCAGGGAGTTACTTAAACTTTGTTTCAGTGCCTTCACATGAAAAATGAAGATAATGCTATTAACTACATTCATGGGAGTATTAAGAGGGTTAAATAGGGGCGCCTGAGTGCCTCAGTTGGTTAAGCATCCGACTTGGGCCCAGGTCATGATTTCATGGTTCATGAGTTCAAGCCCTGCGTCGGGCTCTGTGCTGACAGCTCAGAGCCTGGAGCCTGCTTTGGATTCTGTGTCTCCCTTACTTTCTGCCCCTCCCCCACTTGCACTCTATCTCTCTCTAAAATAAATAAATATTTAAAAAAATAGGTTTAGATATGTTAATATTTGCATATAGCAAGCACTACCTTTTTGGCAGAAGAAGTGTAAAGATGTGATGAAGGAGACATTTCAGAAATAGAGTTAGTGGGACATTTAGGGAAAAAGATTTGATGCTACAAGATAAAAGAAAGATGATTCCAGCATTTCTAATTTGGGTTACTGAGAAGATATCAGAAAGAGAGCTGAGGAATGAGAGAGCAGGTTTGCAGAGGGAAATCGTATCTGATTTATGCTAGGTGGATTTTAAGGTACCTAAAGGATATTCACATAAAACCTACAGCTTGAGATTTGAGACATTATTGTACATAGGAACCCAAGGAGAGCTGTAAATTTTGGAGTCATGAACTTCATATATTATGGGGGTGATTTTTGGCTTTGGACATGATTGAGTGAAAATTCTAGGCTTAAAGAGGTGGAGGGCATGCATCCATTCAACAAATAGATGTTGGAGGTATCTAATAGGTGCATGGCAGTTTATAATTTTAACATTGGTCTAGGGTAACAAGGATTGATTTGACACACAACTTCAAATCGTCTGTTATTACCTCCAGGAAACCTTGATGATCCACTGTTTCTGACACTAAACTAACCTGTAGTATAATTTCCAAATGATGATTTTCCAACTGGGCTGAATAAAACAATGACAAATGCTCTACTTAATAAGCCTCAAAGCAATTAAGACACAACATCAGAGAATTTTATTGCATTTAATCATCAGAGAAATAAACAAAAATGTACTGTGATGAGTAAATGAATTTGATAAATCAATAATAAGTTAATTTCTAGAACAGATTTTGAAAGCTGTAGAACTCTGATATGGCATGGTTGTAGGTTGTTAAGTTCTGACAGAATGAGAGAAAAATAATGGGAAAGGTACTTGGCTGGGATCTAGAAAAACTAGGTGTTTGTTTGGGCTCTCCAAATAATTTCATGACTGGTCAAATCGTTATACTTCCTTGAACCTTAATTTCCTTGTCAAATTACACTAAAAATAACATTTGTGATACTGTGATGAAAATAAGTATGATATTGCAATGTAGAAATTATTTCATTGTCTGCTAATCAGTTTTGCTGACACATGCAGGGACCAGGTAGGGTGGGTCATTGGTGTTTGTGGCAAAGAAAGTGGGCCCAGGTGCCAAGAAATCTCATCACAGTTCACTTCCACTTTGATGTGTTCAATTTTCTATGTCAAGGTCTGGACCTTAGCCCTGCAGGCTCAATACAGAGGGGACAGATCTAGTTCTTAGTGATAGACTTATATATACAAGTGAATAAAACAGGAAAGAAAACAATACCAATGTTCTAATTTATAAAATGACATAATAATCAGTGAGAATTGAATATGAAGTAGAAGTTCTGTCATATTCTCTTCCTGGGAAGACTTTCATGAGACAGATGTTAACAATGCCATTTTAGGGGTGCCTGAGTGTCTCAGTCATTTGAGCATCTGATTGATTTCAACTCAGGTCAGGATGACAGGGCTGAGGGATGGAGCCCCACATTGAGCCCTGCATAGAACTACACACTGAGCATGGAGCCTGCTTAAGATTCATTCTCTCTCTCTCTCTCTCTCTCTCTCTCTCTCTCTCTCTCTCTCTTTCTCTCTCTCTCTCTCCCTCCCTCCCTCTCCCTCTCCCTCTCCCCCTCCCCCACTCATGCACACTCTCTCTCTAAAAAAAAAGTTTTAAAGTACCAAATTTAAAGTACTAAATTAAAAACAGGAATTACATAAGTGTAACTGTATAGCATTATACACTGACCTGTTGCAAGCATCTAGAGAAGGTCTTGTCTTTTCTTGATTAAAGTTCCTACTCCTTGGATGGTAGTTAAGTGGTCATGGCCCAAAGCTCACCTATGTGCTTCTCCCTTTCTAGTCTTTAGTGACTGATTAAACACCATTCTAAAAGTCCCATCTTTAATATGTTACTATAGTCAAGCAAGTTATAGTTAAACCCATTGGCTGGTGAGCCACTACCACTAGATCTTTGATTTCTCTGATATGATCAAGATGGCATTGATTCCACAGGTACATCTTATTTTCAGTTTCTTTAGGAGAAACTCATTTTGCTCTACCACCACCACCTCTGCACTCTCCCCTGTTAGCAAAAAGTTTTCATTTATACCCAGTGACACTATGAAATCCTAGGAAGCAGAATGAGACTAGAAGTGTTTCCAATAGAACTTTCTTCAATGATGGTAATATTCTATAATCTGTGTGGTACAATACAGTAGCCACTAGCCATATGTAGCTATTGAGCCTTTCAAATGTAGCTAGTGTAACTGAAGAGCTGAATTTAAATTTCATTTGATTTTAATTTAAATATAAATAGTTACATAGAGCTAGTGGCTACCATGTTAGACACCAAAGGTAGAGTGGCAATTCCCAAACTCCCTGAATCAGAAAAGTGAGTAGGTCCCAGGCATTTGTGTTTTAGAGAAAAAGCTTTCTAGAGAATTCTGATGCACAGCCACCTTTGGAAACTTTTTAAGAGAAAGTAGAGAAGGCTAATCCTGCCCTCGATCTTTCTACCTGTTTGGCTTTGGACAAATAATTGATCTGATTTTCAGCTTCTTTCGTGTAGAAGGGAAACTTGCCTAGGGGTCATTATATGTGTTAGTTAAATTAATACTTGTAAAAAATTGTTAGGTTAAAATTCTTGGTGAGTCCTAAAGTTTCTAGCACAGTAGAAGATGCTAAATAAATGACTGAATGAATGATTAAAACTATGGCAGGAGAAAATCTCTAATAACACATTTCTTAGTTGTTCATAAGGATCATCTAATAATAATACAGCTGAAAATTATTAACCAATTATTATATGTGACCTAATATGCTAAATACTTGTTTTACTCTGTGTGGTAGATATTTTACAGGTGTGGTGTGTAAGATTCAGAGATGTTAAATTTTTTACCCAAAATTTTTTACCCAAGACTACATAGCTAACAAGTGGCTGGGAAAGGGATCAAATTCATATTTGAATCCAATATCCCATGTGCTTGAACAATAAACTCTTCTTCAATTTCAAAATGGCAGTAGCTTTTCTTCCAGTGAAATTCTAAAGCAGAGCAATAGAAGAAGCAGCACTCAGGGCCTTCAACTGCTCATACCCTGAATGATTTGAAGTGGGTGGATCAAAATCAGAGAGGTTTGACAGGAACCTCATGTAAGAGTGGAGTGGATTTGGGGGTGGGGCACCAGCAAGCTCTGGAGGGGAGTACCAGACCTAAAGAGGCTCCAAGCACCTGCTTACCTCAGCCAAAGGTAACTTCTCTACCCAATTCTTAGTTTTAGCTAAGATATCTGAAATATAATGCTGTGACAGATTTTTTTCTCTGTATTTAATTTTTTTTTTATTTTATTTTTAAAAATTTACATCCAAGTTAGTTAGCGTATAGTGCAACAATGATTTCAGGAGTGGATTCCTTAGTGCCCTTTACCCATTTAGCCCATCCCCTCTCCCACAACCCCTCTAGTAACCCTCAGTTTGTTCTCCATGTTTCAGAGTCTTCTGTTTTGTCCCCCTCCCTGTTTTTATATTATTTTTGTTTCCCTTCCCTTATGTTCATCTGTTTTGTCTCTTAAAGTCCTCATATGAGGGAATTCATTTGATTTTTTTCTTTCTCTGACTAATTTCACTTAGCATAATACCCTCCAGTTCCATCCACGTAGTTGCAAATGGCAAGATTTCATTCTTTTTGATTGCCGACTAATACTCCATTGTGTGTGTGTGTGTGTGTGTGTGTGTGTGTGTGTGTGTATACACACACACCACACCTTCTTTATCCATTCATCCATTGATGGACGTTTGGGCTCTTTCCATACTTTGGCTATTGTTGATAGTGCTGCTATAAACATGGGGGTGCATGTGTCCCTTTGAAACACCACACCTATATCCCATGGATAAATGCCTAGTAGTACAAATTTTCCAAAAGTCCAAATTTTCCTAAAGCTCAAACTCACAATTTTGACATAACATTTTTTACATAATTGGGTTTTGTTCCTTCTCAAAAATTTCCAGTGTCCTCTACCAGACTTCCTTTTTCTGTTAAATACCACTTTACCATACATTATATATACACACATACATTGTAAAATCCTGACCAGGTTTCTCTATGCTTAAGTAGTAGTTACAAGGGACTAACCCATGTAATCCTAACTTCTTGCCAGTCTCTACAGTAGAGGTGTAAAAACTAATTACTCAGTTTTCCATTCCTTCCACGGAGGAGTAATCATATCACAGTGGCCCGAGTGATAAAAATAGAAGTCTGGTTTAGATGCTCCCTTGGCCCTTTTATCCTTCATCACAATTTTACCCTTGGTGGTTGGAAGTGGAGAAGTCATCTTGAGAGAAGAGCCAGGGAATAGGAGATCTAGTGGCCTCACCCTCCTAACCCATGGAACTAAGGTCAGCAAACCCCTGACTCAGACATACTTGTTTTGAGGCTAAAAGTAGCCTTTTGTTGGAGCATCTGACTCTTGATTTTGGCTCAGGTGATGATCTCGGGGTTTCATGAGTTTGAGCCCCACATCCAGCTGTGTGGTGACAGTGAGGACCCTGCTTGGGATTCTCTCTCTCCCCCTTTCTCTCTATCCCTCCCCTACTTAAGCTGTCTCTGTCTCTGTCTCTAAAAATAAATAAACTTAAAAAATTAATAAAAAAATAAAATAAGCCTGTTTTTTCTCTGTAATAAGGTTTCTAATATGTACAATTAAAAGGAACTTTAACCAATATAACATGAATTGGGGTATTTTTCTTTTTCAGTGATCTGTAATTACTGATCATTGTAATTATTCATATTTTTTAAAAAAAAAGAAAGAGCACACACATGAGCAGGGGATGGACAGAGAGAGAGGGAGAGCAAGGATCCCAAGCAGACTCCACGCTGTCAGTGTGGAGCTCAGTGTGGGGCTGGATCTCATGAATCTGAGCAGGTATCAAGAGTCAGTTGCTTAACCAACTGAGTCACCCAGCTGCCCCGGAATTATGTATATTTTAAAGTTAGGTCTTAGCTGTGAAACCATCTGATCCTATTGTCTTTTATTTGTTTGTATGTTTGTTTGCTTGTTTGTTCATTTTGGGTGGTCTTTTTTTTTAATTTTTATCTTTTAAAAAATTTCAGTAGAGTTGATAAACGATGTTACGTTAACTACTAATGTATAACATAGTGTTTCCACAAGTTTATACATTGTGCTATGTTCACTGTAAGTGTACCTATCATCTGTCCCCATATGTAGCTATTACAATATCACTGACTATGTTCTTATGCTGTTCCTTTCATCCCTATGACTTATTCATCCAATAACTGAAAGCCTGTATCTCCCACTCCCTTTCACCCATTATCCATACCCCCCCACACCCCCACCCTGGTAACTATCACTTTGTTCTCTGTATTTATAGTCTGATCCTGCTTTTTTGTTTATTCATTTGTTTTTGTTTTTTAGATTCCACTTATGAGTAAAATATTATGGTATTTGTCTTTGTCAGTCTGACATATTTCACTTAGCATAATACCCTCTAGGTCCATCCATGTTGTCTCAAATGGCACCATATCATACTTTTGTATGGCTGCAAAATATTCCAGTGTGTGTGTGTGTGTGTGTGTGTGTGTGTGTGTGTGTGTGTGTGTACACACAGGACATCTTATCCATTTGTCTATTTTTTTTTTAATTTTTAATGTTTATTTATTTTTGAGAGAGAGACAGAAAGAGACAGAGCATGAGCAGGGGAGGGGCAGAGAGAGGGAGACACTGAACTGGAATCAGACTTAGGCTTCATGCTGTCAGGACAAAGCCCTATGTGAGGCTCGAACTCACGAATTATGAGATCATGACCTGAGCCGAAGTTGGAGGCCCAACCAACTGAGCCACCCAGGCACCCCCATTTGTCTATTGTTGGATACTTAAGTTGCTTCCATATCTTGGCTATTGTAAATAACAGTGGATAAATATAATGGTGCATATATTTTTGAGTTAGTGTTTTCACTTTCTTTGGATAAATTCCCAATAGTGGGATCATATGGAATTTCTGTTTTTAGTGTTAAAAACTAAACTTTCATACTGTTTTCCACCGTGGTTGTACCCATTTGCATTCCCACCAACAGTGCAAGAGGGTTCCTTTTTCTTCACATTCTCACAAACATTTGTTATTGCTTGTGTTTTGACTTTAGTTATTCAGACAGGTATAAGGTGATATCTCATTGTGGTTTTGATTTGCATTTTCTGATGATTGGTGATATTGAGCATTTTTTTCTTCTGTCTATTGACCATCTTTAAGTCTACTTTGGAAAAATGGCTATTCAGGTCCTTTGCCTATTCTATAATCAGATTGTTTGTTTTTCTGGTTTTGAGTTGTATAAGTTCTTTATATATTTTGGATATTAACCCCTTACCAGATATATCATTTGCAAATACCTTCTCCCATTTAGTAGGCTGCCTTTTCATTTTGTTAATGGTTTTCTTTGCTGTGCAATTTTTATGTAGTCCCAGTAGTTTATTTTTGCTTTTGTTTCCCTTGCCTTAGGAGACACATATAGAAAATCATTGATACAGCCAGCATCAGAGAAATTACTGCCTGTGTTCTCTTCGAGGGTTTTTATGGTTTCAGGTCTCACACTTAGATCTTTAATCCATTTTGATTTATTTTTGTGTCTGGGTGTTAAAAGACAGTCCAGTGTCATTCTTTTACATGTAAGTGTCCAGTTTCCCCAGCACCATTTATTGAAGAGACTGTCTTTCGCCTATCATATACACTTGCCTCTTTTGTCCTAGATTAACTGACCATATATTCATGGATTTATTTTTGGGCTCTTTATTCTGTCTCACTGATCTATGTGTCTATTTTTGTGCCAGTACCATACTGTTTTGGTCACTATAGCTTTGTAGTACATCTTGAAATTTAGAATTGTGATCCAGAAATTGTGATCTAGAATGCATCTTTGTTTTTCTTCCCCAACATTGCTTTGGTTATTTAGGGTCCTTTGTGGTTCCATAAAAATTTTAGGATTATTTGTTCTAGTTTTGTGAAAAATACTGTTTGTATTTTGATAGGGGTTTCATTGAATCCATAGGTTACTTTGGATTATATGGACATTTTAACAATATTAATTCTTCTAATACATGAGCATGGAATATCTTTCTGTTTGTGTTGTCTTCAATTTCTTTCATCAGTGTCTTACAGTTTTCAGAGTACAGGTCTTTCACCTCTTTGGTTAAATTTGTTTGGGGTATTTTATTCTTTTTGGTGCAATTATAATTAGTGTTGTTTTTTTTCCTCTTACTTTCTCTTACTTTTTCTCTCTTTACTTTCTCTCTTACTTCATTATTAATGTATAGAAACACTACCTATTTCTGAGTATTAATTTTGTGTCCTGCAACTTTACTGAAATTATTACTTCTGGTAGATTTTTAGTGGAGTCTTTAGGATTTTCTATGTATAGTATATCTGCAAATAGTGACAGTTTAACTTCTTTACCAATATGGATTACTCTTATTTATTTTTCTGAAAGCATTGCTGTGGCTAGAACTTCTAGTATTATGTTAAATAAAAGTGGTGAGAGTGAACACCTTGTCTTGTTCGTAATCTTAGAGAAAATGCTCTCAGTTTTTCACCGCTGCATATGATGTTAACTGTGGGTTTTCATATATAATTATGAATGAGGTATATTAAGGTATATTCCCTCTAACTCCACTTTGTTGAGAGTTTTTATCATGAATGATTGTTGCATTTTGTCAAATGCTTTCTCTACATCCATTGAGATGATCAAATGATTTACATCCTTTATTTTGTTGATATGATGTATCACATTAGTTGTTTGCAAATATTGAATCATTCTTGCATCCCCAGAATAAATCCCACTTGATCTTTTCAGTGTATTGTATGTGGTTTGCTAACATTCTGTGAGGGTTTTTGCAGCTATGTTCATCAGGGATATTGGCCTGTAGTTTTATTTTTTTGTGTTATCTTTGGTTTTTGTATCAGGATAGTGCTGACTTTGTAGAATGTATTTGGAAGCTTTCCTACCTCTTCTATTTTTTGGAGTGGTTTGAGGAGACTAGGTATTAACTCTTTAAATGTTTGATAAAATTCAACTGTAAATCCATCTTGTCCTGAACTCCTATTTTTCTCATACCTTTTTGATACCAATTCAATTTTGTAATTTGTAATAGGTCTATTCAAATTTTCTATTTCTTCCTGGTTCAGTTTTGGAACATTGTATATTTCTGAGAATTTATCTATTTTCTTCTAGGTTGCCCAATTTGTTGGCATATAGTTTTTCATATTATTCTCTTACAATCCTTTGTATTTCTGTGGTATCAGTTGTCATTTGTCCTCTTTTAGTTCTGATTTTGTTTGAGTTCTCTCTCTCTCTCTCTCTCTCTCTCTCTCTTTCATGAGTCTGGCTACAGGTTTATCAATTTTGTTGATCTTTTTAAAGCTCTGATTTCATTTTTTTTCCTATTGTTACTTAGTCATTTATTTTTGCTCTGACCTTTATTATTTCCTTCCTTCATTTCCTACCTTCTACTGACCTCAGGGCTATTGTCTTTTCTCTTTTTGGTAATTGGTTGATTCAAATTATGTATTGTTGTTGTTGTTTTTATAACATACTCATTAGGAAGTTATCAATTTTTATAGATTTGAAATTTTTGCTGAAGAGTTGCACATAATATTCTTTTTTACAGCATCATGCTGTTTATATATACATTTATACACATTTGTATTTTATATAATTTAATAATACATTGCTTTGGCATATATACATATGTGGTTAAATTATTGTGAAAAGAAAATAAAATATACAGAAAAATCAGAGAAGCAATTAACATCAATGGAAGAGCAACTGCAGGTAAGCAGGAGAATGCAAGAAGTAGTAAACCAGGGTCCTTAAAATTATTGATAATATTACATTTTTAAAATGAGTGGTTAGTAAAAATAAAATGAGTGGTTAGTACATATGTTTTGGTCTATTATACTTCATACTATATATAAAATACAGTTTTCTTTACTTATGAATATTTCTTTTTTTTCACTTTTTAAATTTTATTTAAATCCAAGGTAGTTAGCATATAGTGTAATAATGATTTCAGGAGTAGAATTTAGTGATTCATCACTTACATATAACACCCAGTGCTCATCCCAACAAGTGTCCTTCTTAATGCCCATTGCCCATTTAGCCCACACACCCAACATCCCACCAGCAACCCTCAGTTTGTTCTCTTTATTTTAGTTTTTCATGGTTTGTCTCCCTCTTTGTTTTTATCTCATTTTTGCTTCCCTTCCCCTATGTTCATCTGTTTTGTTTCTTAAATTCCACATATGCACGTAATATTCTTATTTACACTTTCCTCATTTTTATACTTCTAGATATATTTTTTTTCTTATTTCTAATTTTAACTGCTTTCACTCTTTCACTATTTTGCTTAGTTAAATCTTATCTATTGTCAAATGACAACTCTGGAATTTATTTTTCTAACGTATTTTGTATTAGTTTTAAGTGTTATTAGTTCTTTTACCCTATTTACATTTTGCATAATTTTAATTGTTTTATCTTGTAAATTAGTGATATAAATATTAAATTTATTGACTTTTATATTTTATTCCTTAATAATGAAGACATTTAAGGTATGTATGGTTTTCTATTAATTGTTTTAGTTGTTTCCCATAGTTTGGGTTTGGAGTATTCACATTTTGTCTTTTTATAAGAATTAGGTAATTTTAGGCTTTATTTCAATTATGGTCCAAAGATTATCTAAATGTGTGTTAATTAATTCCAAGTACTTGTCACTTTATTTATCTTAATACATTGGCTTATCTGAGAGTACTTATAAAATCTTTACTTTTGGGAAAGCTGTGAAGATATACTTTGTAACGAAGCACATGACTATTTGTTAGTCATATATATATATATATATATATATATATATATATATATTTGAAATTTATTCATTATTAAAGAATACAAGGCAAAAGTCAAGAAATTTAATATTTACATCACTAATTTGGAAGATAAAACATTAAAATTATACAAAATGTAAATAGAGTAAAAGAATTAATAACTTTTTTAAGTGTGGAGCCCAATATGGGGCTTGAACTCACTACCCTGAGGTCAAGACCTGAGTTGAGATCAAGAGTTGGATGCTTAACTGACTGAGTCACTCAGGTGCACCAAGAATTAATAACTTTTAAAACTAATGAAATAGAAAATATATTAGAAAAATGAATTCCAGAGTTATCATTTGAATTTAAGACTTAACTAAGCAAAACAGTGAAAGAGAAAAAGCAGTTAAAATTAGAATTGAGAGGGGGACATCTGGGTGGCTGAGTTGGTTATGTGACCAACTTCAGCTCAGGTCATGATCTCACGGTTTTGAGTTGGAGCCCCGTGTTGGGCTCTGTGCTGCTAACTCAGAGCCTGGAACCCGCCTCAGATTCTGTGTGTCTCCCTCTCTTTCTCTGCCCCTCCCCTTACTCATGCTTTGTCTCTTGGAAATAAATAAAAATTTAAAAAAATACTTAAAAACTTAGAAATGAGAAAAAATGTATCTAGGGGTATGAAAATGAGGAAAATGAATATAAGAATATTATGTGCAACTCTTTGGCAAAAAAAAACATCAAATCTAGAAAACTGATAATCTCGTAACAAATATGCTACAAAAATAACCAAAAAAATCAATAAATAAATGGTACTTGAATCAACCAATTATCAAAAGGAGAATGGAAAGATAATGTTTAAAAGAAAAATAGACCCAAAAGCAGAACAAATTACTTTCAAAATGATTTTTTTGACTACCTTGGAGTATATTAAAATCTCACATAGTATTAATCTCTCTACTTTTGACTGAGTGAATAAAATTAGTTATTATATTATGTTAAGGGATGATTATTTATTACACTGTCATAATTAGTTACCCAATTTTATTGAATCATTTTTTACTACTAACTCATAGAGCTTTGTAAACATCTTTGGGCTAACTTTTAAGACTCAATAAATTAGAAGAAATACAAAATTTTATTATGTATTTCATATTTTTCAGCTTATAAGCACATTTTCATATAATTTATTAGGCAATCTAAGCCTCTAGAAATTGTGATTTATTTTATTTCAAATGATATGTCATATTTCTTCATTTCTAGAGTTTCACTTCTCTTTTCATGGATTCTTTGCTTTGAGTTAGACATTCAGTCACTCTGTTTATTGAATAATCTATCAACTTTAAAACTAATATGTTTCTTTCTTATAAAGAGAAAAAAAATACTAGCATCTCTATTAAAGTATCATTTAGAAGAGCCAAGTGTAATTTAAAATTTAGTTTTAAAATTTTTAATGGTCTCCATTCCATAATTTCCATCCAAACCACTTCTGTAGCTAGAACACAAGTTGTTGCCAATTTGGTTTGCATATGTATTCTTCCAATTGCTAATTTCCAGATCTTCAGATATATTATTTAATCCTCTTTGATATTTATATGTTGACTAGAAATAAATTTAAAGTTTATTGGAAAAAGATGACTAGAGTAACTTACCAATTATTGCATCATCTAGAGATACTTTTATTTGGAGACAGTGCCAATTAAAAACATCTGGAAATTTTCAAAATCGTGGCTCACACTCCAGTCTCTTTTAATATTACAGTGAACCATCTGCATAGAGATTTAATACAGTTTTCAAAGTTTTCAATAACCCAACTTTTCTCAGCCACAAATAATAAAATGAGATGTATTATTTCAGATAATGTTCCTTCTAGTACAGAAGACCAACCTAAGCCATAAAAATAACTTCAGAGTCATGAGTTTTACATTTTTTTAAATGTTCATTTATTTTGAGAGAGAGAGAGCAGAGGAGGGGCTGACAGAGAGAGAGGGAGAGAGAGAATCCCAAGCATGAAACATTAGATCATGAACTGAGCTGAAACCAAAAGTTGGTCACTTAACTGACTGAGCCACCCAGGTGCCCCTTTGAATTTTATACTTTAAATTAATTCTTAAAATAATTCAAATAGTTGAAACATTGTTGATGATAACTGAATTTTTAAAAACATTTTTGAAATATAATATTTCAAACACATACAGAAACACATACAGAAAGGTGCATAGATTATAGCTCTGTAAATTATCACCGAAGAATGCCTGTTATTGTTATATTTTTGAAAGCCTTTCCTTTATCTTCCATATTAAACAGAAACTTTAGTCTCATTGTATCCTTGAAATCTTCTTCCTTATTTCTCTATAGCATTTATTGCCATCTCACATAGAATATATTTCCTTTCTATTTTGTGTGGATTCTTAACATAGCCACCTAAGTCTACCTGCTTCTACCTTTGTACTAAGTTGGTTCTTAGTCTCTCAAAATTTCAGTACTGAAATGGCCACACTGCTTTTTTTTTTCTTAACTGAGGTTCTTTCCTGTAGAAGTAATTATAACAGTAATAGTAATTGTGGTGAGCAGCAATATTAATTAATAATAAAGTTATAATGTAGTTATTTATGCTGATTGTCTTAGGATGCCACAGAGACCACTGGGGATTTGGATTCCCATCATGGTGGCATCTGTAAAACACTCAGCACTGTCTTCCAGGTGGCCTAAGTCCTGATTAGTTGCAAGTCTGCTCTGAGGATGGTTTATGAAACTCACTGTTCTTTAGATGAAGCATTAGTTTGTCATTATCCTTGAATTGTGTTGTGACTAATAATTCTTAGTTTAGATTGATTCTTCTGAATCTGTAAGGAAGAAGAAAATAACATTAATAATGGACTGTAGTCTAGACATTTTTCTGATACTGTGCAAAAGTCAGAAAAGACTGGAATGTCTTGTGATGTGGAAGAGAGTACAAAATAAAAACAGATACTTATATTTGAGGAAATAGAAACTAAATGATTATTTCAATCAAAAATATGAGTGACTAATCCTAGTAACATAAAGGTTGGATACAAATGACACTCAAAAGTTTTATCAGTAATAGTTGAAAGTGCTACAAAAATAGTTGAAAGTGCTAATCATTTACTATTTCTATGAGAATGATACTTAAAATGTTCTGTTTAAAATTTGTGGTTCAAATAAAGAATATGTGCAGTTATTAATGAGGAAGAAGAATTTAAAAGAACATGAATCAATTTCACATAATAAAGCAACCAAAAACTGAAATTTTGAAAAGATTCTTAATCATAGAGTGTCTAAAAATCTTACTGGAGAAGATCTTCAAGACACCTACCCCCTTTTGGAACTTTTTTGTCAGTCCGAGAGGTTCTATAAAAACATCGTCTTACATATTTTTGATGTCTTAACAAAGGATCTGACAACCCTACCTTAATTTTGATCTTTGGAGCTCATTTCTTAAATTCAGAATAATTTGACATCTGGAGAAGGTGGGAATTAAATAGTTATATTTTTGAACCCAACAAGTGCTGGTTTCTTTAGATTTAATTTTTTTTTTCTTTTGCTTATCTCTCTCCTGTCACATTTATTATGCAGTGAGGGAAAGCCAGGTGGCAATTTCAATAGTCTTCCTGGAAATCTCCTCCGGTATGTCATCAAGTGTATTAGGTGTGTATCTTGTTTTCCTCACTGCAGGTGATTGTTTTGTGGAACTTTTCACTAATAAGTAACAAGGTTCCCCTTTCCTCCAACTGCTACTAAAATGTTACTTATTTTCTTCAAGACTTTGCTTACGACCTCCTCAAAACTGCTGGATCCGCTAATACTTTTTTTGAGGCCTTCTGGTTTTCACACACTGCATAGTCCCAAAGTCAATGATAACTGTTTTAGCCTTTTGTGATAGTAATACACAACTTCAGGTACCAAAATCTCTCTGGTTACTCCTTTGCTTCACAGAAAACCCAGCCTAGTGACATAAAGCAAACACTATTTTATTATACTCATGGATTCTGTAGGTTAGAAAGTCATAAATATTACTGTGGGAACAGGTTGTTTCTCCTCTGTGATGTCTGGAGCCTCAGATAGGAAGATTCAATGGCTAGGAATGATTTAGTAACTGAGATCTGAAATCATTTGAATGTTTGCTCACTCACATGCATGGTGGATTTTCCTGGCTATCTACTGGGACTTCATACCTACATACAAACCCCTAAAAATGACTACTCTGTATGACTGATTAGGCTTTCTCATGCATAGTGACTGAATTCTAGGAGTGAGAGAGTCCCAAGAGAGTCAGGAGGAAACTGTATCACCTGTTTTGACCTAGCTTCAGAGGTCATACAGCATCACTTAGCTGGCATATACCCAACCAGTTCTAAGAGGACAGAACATAAGTCTCATCTATCTATGGTAGGAATGTCATGTAGGAAAAGCATGCATGGTAGGAAATAATTTTGTGGCTGACTTTGGAAAATACAACCATCAATAATAGTGTTTCCAAAACAATTTTACCATAATTTTGACAATTGAATCAGATCAGAATCCATTAGAAAGAGATGGCATACATAAATTATAAATTTTGAGGGGTATCTGGGTGGCTCAGTGGGTTATATGCCTGACTGTTGATTTCAGCTGAGGTCATTTTCTCAGGGTCATGGGATCAAGCCCTGTGTTGGGCTCTGCACTGCCAGCAGGGAGCCTGTTTCAGATTCTCTCTCTTCCTCTCTCTCTGCCCCTTTCTGCTCTTGCTCTCTCTCTCTCTCAAAAATAAACAAACAAACTTTAAAAAATAATTATAAATTTTGAGAAGAGTTTACATGTGTGAGAAGGTTATAGTGATAATTTCGAAGCACAGCACTATTACCACTCTTAAGCTTGAAACTTCATACCTAGTTTTGAATTATACTATATTCATTATTTCATGTCCTGTTCCTTTTTTCAGGAGTCTGTTTGTAATATTCATCCATGTTCTTGCATATAGCTTAGGTTCATTTTCATCATTGTATTGAATTCTCTTTTATGATTACACCACTATTTATTTATCCATTCTCCTATTGAGAGACTTGTTTTCTAGCTTTGGCCATGATGCTCTAAACATTCTTGAACATGTATCCTAGTGCACACAATGCATGGATTTTCTAGGATATATATCTTGAGTAGAACAGCTGCATCATAGATCATGTGCATCTTAAACTTTTAACTTGATAATGCCCAACCATTTTCCAGTGTAATTGAATTAATTGCAATACCACTAACAGTAAATATGAATATCATTTGGTTAACATCCTTGATAACACTTAGTATTGTCAGACTTTCCTATTTTTGTCTATCTGCCACTCTGGTGTTAGTGGGTGTGGTTTTTCACTTTTCCTGATTATTAATGATATTACCCATTTTTAAATATTCATTGACCATTTGGATTTCCTGTTAATAGAAGTAATAGTTCAAGTTTTATGCCTAATATTCTTTTGAGTTGCCTCTTTTATTCTTATTGTTTTTTCAGATGTTTTTATATATTCTGGTGCAACCACTTTGCTAGGTATATGTGATACATATACCTTTTCCTTTTTTTCACTTTCCTTAAGATGTCAGTCTTTTATTAAATGGTTAATATTTTCTTTGCATACGCAGTTTTTCCATAATACTAGGTGATGGTATTTTCTCATGTGATCTTCTTAAAGCCTTATAGGTTTTTTTTATCTTGGTCTACAACCTACCTGAAGTTAATGTTTTTGTTCTGTGTTTAGGAAACATCCAATTTTATTTGTTTCCCTATGAATACTCAATTAACCAAAGACTTTATTGAAAAATATGTCTTGGGGCGCCTGGGTGGTGCAGTCGGTTAAGCGTCCGACTTCAGCCAGGTCACGATCTCGCTGTCCGTGAGTTCGAGCCCCGCGTCAGGCGCTGGGCTGATGGCTCGGAGCCTGGAGCCTGTTTCCGATTCTGTGTCTCCCTCTCTCTCTGCCCCTCCCCCGTTCATGCTCTGTCTCTCTCTGTCCCAAAAATAAATAAAAAACGTTGAAAAAAAAAAAAAAGAAAAATATGTCTTTTCTCCATTTTTAAATAAAATATCTCATATTTGTTGTAACAACTGATATACTTGCTTTTATTCTTTCCATTTTACATTATGTTCATCACATTAGTTTTTCTTCTTATTCATTTTCTTTATTTTGTTTTGGTTTTAGTCAGTTTTTATTCAACATTTCTCCCTTTTTATTAGTGAATATTTATATTCTTCCAAGACATTGTGTTTACTCTTCATTTCCTGAAACTCAGACATCTATATCTATCTGTATTTATAAATCTATATATTCAGTATAATATGAAAACAAAATAGCAAATATTTTACATCTCTATATTTCCTGTTTCTCTTGCTTTATTTTACATTGTATTAAGATAAACATTTTAGTGTGTTTTATTTTCCTAACCCTTAGATTACTATAGGATAAGAAGTTTAGAAAGTTTTGAGATTTCTTGATAGTCTTCTACTTCCTGAAAACCTATATTTGTTAAGATAATTTAGACTATCTAATCACAGGTGACTATCAAGTTTTCCTTTACAATATGACTGTATAAGCTGAAGAGCTCTTGTTTAGAATTTTTATTATACCTTCACACACTATCATTATCCATTTACAAACATATATAGATGGAGGTTAGGAATGGGAGAGAGATTGAATCATTGCTAACCAGTTCAGTTTCTCCCATCTTGATTCTCTGATAAATTTCATTTCTTGATTTGTTAGAATCCTTTCAGGAATATTTTTATCAAATACATATGTTCTCCAAATATTTGAATATCTAGAAATTATTTCCTTTTATCCTGACAGATAAATAATATTTGATTGCGTATAAGAGTCTACTGTAGTAGTCCTGGGGTGCCTGGCTGGCTCCGACAATAGAGCATGCAATTCTTGATCTCAGGATTATGAGTTTGAGCCCCATGTTGGGTATAGAGATTACTTAACAATGAACTCAAAAAATAAAGAATCTAGTGTAGTAGTTCTTTTCCCTATCATCTGTAGCTGTCATTCTTTATCTTTTAGATTTCTATTATTTTAGATTAAATGTCTGGTATGACTCTAATATTTTATTAAAATTTATTTTTCTGTCAGGAATCTTTCAAATTTTAATCATTATTTTAATCTTTTAAAAAAGTCTTTATCTTGGGGCTCCTGGGTGGCTCAGTCTGTTAAGCATCTGACTTCATAATCTCAGATCATGATCTCATAGTTCCTGACTTTGAGCCTGTTGTCAGGCCCTGTGCTAATAGCTCAGACCCTGGATCCTGCTTCAGATTCTGTGTCTCCCTCTCTCTCTCTGCCCCTCCCCTACTCACACTCTGTCTTCTCTCTCTCAAAAATAAACATTAAAAAAAATTCTTTATCTTAAAAAAAAAGTCTTTATATTTAGTGTTCATGTGTTTTATCGGGACATGTCTACGTTGATAACTTTGTTTTCTTCATCTTGCCTGAATGTGGAGAGGACTTGAAATTAGGAGATTTAAATGTTTTTATTTTTTAATGTTTATTTATTTTTGAGAGAGAGAAAGAGTGTTGCGTGCAAGTGGGGGAGGGAAGGAGAGAGAGGGAATGAATCCCAAGTAGGCTCTGCCTGTCAGCACAGAGCATGAACCTTCAGATGATTACCTGAGCCAAAATCAAGAGTGGGACACTCAAGTGACTGAGCCACAGAGGCACACAAATTTAAATGTTTTTAAATTCACAGAGATTTTCTTCTGTCATTTGTTAACCATTGCCTCTCTTATGATAGATCCTTTCTCTTCTATAAGTCCCATTGTTAGCAAGTAAAAGCCCCTGGCTTTTTTTTCTGAGTCCTTTATCATTTCTTCCATTATCTTCATTTCCATATATTTTGTTATATGTTTGGTCATATATTTCTCCTTGTTCTTCCAAAATACTAATAACCATCTCAAGGGTGTGTACCTTTTCTTTTTATTCCCCTGACACATTTTCAGATTTGAAGATTGTATATATGTATATGTACATGTATTTTTTTTCTTTTTTTTTACCTCACATATTTGCCTTTTTTCCTTTCCATTTTTTGTTTTTGGTGTGAATATTTATTTATTTGTTTATTTATTACTTATTTTTGAGTGAGAGAGAGAGAGAGTGCAAGCAGGGAAGAGGGGCAGAGGAAGAGAGAGAGAGAGAGAGAGAGAGAGAGAGAGAGAATCCCAAGTAGGCTCCACACTCAGCATGGAGCCTGACATGGGTCTTGATCCCCATGGCCCTGGGATCATGACCTGAGCCAAAATCAAGCATCAGAAACTTTCCATCACAATATGACAAGGATCTTCTTTCCTTTAGTTTCCAATAACATATTCCTCATATTCTTGTGATCCCTCACCAGCAATAGCTTTAATGCTCATATTTCTATCAACAGTCTGCTTATAATGATTTATGTGTGCACTAAGACAATATAAGTTTTCTGTTCACTTTTCACTTCATTCTGAGTTTTCAATAGCAGAGTTGTTAATGTCCACATTTATATTAACAGTCTATTAAAGGCAATCTAGACTTTGCTATATGCTCCTCAGAATTCTTTCATCTTCTGCCCAATTCCTAAATGCTTGCACATTTTAGGTATTCACATAGCACCATCTCACTTCCATGCACCAAAATCTGTATTAGTTTCTTACTGCTACTTTAACAAAAGGACACAAATTTGTTGACTTAAAACAATGTAAATGTATTATCTTATAGTTCTAGAGGTCAGGAATCTCAAATAGCTTTCACTTGACTAAAATCATGGTGTTAGCAGGGCTGTATTCTTCTGGATACTCTAGGAGGAATCTATCTCCTGGCCTTTCACAGCTTTAGAGGCCTCCTAATTTTTTTTGGCTTATTGCCCCTTCCTTCATCTTCAAAGTCAGCCAGGTATAGCAGCTCCAAACTCTCTGACTCTGCCTCTCCTGCCTCCCTTGTGATTATGTTGGACATACCTGGATGATTCAAGATGATCCTTCTATCTCAAGATCCTAAACTTAACCACACATGGCAAGTTCCTTTTCCTTTGTCAGGTCAAGTAACATGGTATAGTCAGGGTTATCCACAGAAACAAAACCAAAAGACATAGATATATAGATATATAGATATATACCCTCTTCACTGGAGAAGGTCATTTTTTTTTCCTATTAAGGTCTTCAACTGATTGAATGAAACCCACCCACATTATAGAGGGTATTCTAAGTCTAATTATTTAAATGTCTATCTCATATAAAAAAATAATACCTCTACAAAAATGTATAGAATAAAGTTTTGTCAAATATCTGGCCTAGTTGACCCATAAAATTAGCCATCACAACTAGAAATAGGTTTCAGGGATTAGTAGTTGAACATCTTTGCAGGGCCATTATTCTGCCTACCACAGTGAAGATCTAAAAATGTGAATAATGAAAGGAGTAAAATAAGACAGACATGGCAGGGAGGGGAGTACAGATGTATAGAATTGTAAGCATGTCAAATACAAAACATAATTTTCAATAGTGGGAAGGTGTGGGGGAATAGATGGGAACTCATATATCAAAAAATGTGGCAAGAGACAAAGCTATAGAGGTGGCCATAAGCCAACCTATAGAATAAGGGGTCAGTCTTCATTAAAGGCCTTGATTCTTACCCTAAAATGAACTGTGATGTATGGATAGTGAATGAGACAACCCAGTGAGTCACTGATGAGTTTTAAGTAGGAAATGATGAGATTATCATTATAAAAAGGAAGACTACTCTGGAACCAGTGTGAAGGCCTGATTTCCAAGGAGAAGCACTGGAGGGAAGGGAAAAATAAACAGTGAAACTGAAAAAACACTGTAATAGTGGCATTGAAGGGAAGGAGTTTAAGGCATAATAAGACTTGGTGATGGATAAGTTATAGATGGTAAATGGTAAGAATATGCCTTGAAGCATTTGGAAGATTATGTTCATGTCTAAGACAGAAATGTGATTTAACAATTGAATGTATGATTAGAAGAAAATGTAGGCATTAGGCAACGTTTTCTTAGAGTGATGATGATATTTGATTATATTCTAAGAAAATGTCATGGTGGAAATGGTAGGGACTTCCTATTATGAAGACTCTCAAGGAAATTTCAAAGACTCTATAGGTAAGATGCTTTTTTGGTAGCACCAAAGTAGAGTGGAAAAGGAGGGTTTAATGAGGATCCTAAGAATGAAGTGGAAGCAGTGGAAGTCTTCCAACTTAGAGATAAAATGAGGTGAAAACTCCATCATTTACTATCTACTATTTATCTTAGGCAAATATATATATATATATATATATAATTTTTAAAAATCTTAATGACTCAACTGTTATTAAGCATGGTATCAAGCTTCAGCAAAAAAGTTTGCATGCATTTGTCATTTAATGTCTGTGTATATGTACTGTCAGTATTATCATATTAAAGTTGAAATTATTGCAGCTTAGAAAGCTAAAACATCTTACCCCCAGTCACATAGTGGAGAAGTAAGAATATAAACAGACCTCCCGGACTCTAATATCTATTCTCTTAAGGAAAGATCTCTCTTTACTGACAAGATACTTAGTATAATGGGCCAAATAGCAGCTATGGTATAACGTACAAGAAGCACAGCCAAGAGACTCAGGAGTGCATCTTCAAACAGCCAATGTGTGACCTTGAGCAAATCTTTACTCTCAAATTAGATCAAATATCTAACATGCAATACTAGATGTAACATAAAATCTATGTAACATCTAATGTAATGTAATATCTAATATGCAAATTGGATATGTATTTTCCATCCACTGATTTACTATTCAGTATGACAAATTGTTTACCCTTTTATGACTATTCCTTTTACCATTCCCCTCTGTGGGATTGAGGCTCAGATTCCCCTTCTTTCTGGCTCACATTCTATATTTTACCTGGTAGACAGTGACCACTGAGTCTGTAGTATGATTTGTTTTTCAAACTAGTAGACTACAAGACCTCTAAAGTTCATTATAGATCATAAAGTCTACTAATGTGCTGCATTTGACAATGTTTTCACTTTTTTTCCAAAGTGTAAATGTATGTAGCTGTGAAAGAGAAATGTTATTTACTGAGACACCTTTGAAGGTGCATTTTATTTTGTACAAAGGAGAAGTCCCACTAAAAAAAAATAAGACTAGGTGGAATTTCTTCTCTGTGGGAGAGATTAAAGAAATGCTAAAGTGCATTAAAGACAATGGAATGCAAACAATATAGATTGGTTACAGAACTTCGAGACATCTTCACAGTCTGGAATTCGTTACAGAAAGTGGATAAAAATAAATTAGAACTTCCTGAAGTGAACACAGAAAAATTTGACATTCACAAAACTCTTCAGTCCTGAATCTCCCCCAAAATAATTATTTTACTTAGAAATTTAATTTAATTTAACAACAGCTGTCAGTAACATGGAAATAGCTGGTGGGCTTTTAAAAGTGAGCACTGAGATACAGAAAGCTATTATATAAGGGCATCACCGTCTGTGACAAACTGAGAAGCAATATCTTCCTTCAACAGAAGTGTGTGACAAGGCTTGAGACTGTTAAAACAAGTAAAGTTACTTATAATTGGGAAATTGCCTGTTTCACACAGTCCATCAGACACTCACATGGCTGTACTTAATGGAAGATGCTGATGACAAGCCACAAAGGTGTCACTTGGGTGACATTCCATTTAAAGTCACCCCCAAACAGACAGCGTGAGCTTTCCAAGGGGAGGCATAACCATTGGTCTGGAAGCAGGCAGGATTATAGTGCAGAACCTAACAATACAGGAGAGAGTTCTCCAGCCCAGTGACTTGGGGAATGGGGCTCAAGTGGGTAAGTAGTGTCATTACTGCTTGCACATGGATTTTGTGTCCCTCTTCCAATACTCTCTAAGCCCTGTCTATTCCCTGGAGAAAGAATGAAGAATATGGAAGCAGTGTGTACTTCTATTTGATGGAGAATATACCTAAGTGAAAATGAGGAGTGTAAAGGAAAACAAAAGTTCTTGTTAAATGGCATGAAAAGCAGATTAGAAAGGAGAGCAAACCATATATGTGGCCTCTCAGTGAGACCTCCATTCTGTCTAATGAGGGAATTGCCTTAGATAATGTCAAACTCAGCTCTAGAAGTTTATTTCTCTGTATTCATAATTGCTTATTTTAGTTGGAGAGATGGATTTAAGGGATAAAACAAGAGAAAATATATAGGCATTGGCAGGTCCTTTTAAGAAATAAAAGAGAAAACTGACCTAAGTTGGTTATGTTGACTGGTGATAACGTGACATGGTACCTACTGACTGACTCTTGAATCCACTTCCCTTCATCTTTGATCAGTAGCCTGTCACTATTCATGTCTCAATCATTACAAACAACTCCATGGATTTCCCTCCCTCTATTTTTATCCTATTCCAATTTATTTCTACACTTCAACCAGAGGGATATTTCCCAAAATGCAAATCTGCTCAAGTCATTCCTTTGCTTACACATCATTAATTGTTCACTGTTGGCCTCAAAATAAAATCCAAATGCTTTAGCATATTGTACAAACATTTTGCAATATGACCTGTGGGAGTGTTCCCCGTGGCAGGACTAAAGAGAAAACCAACAAAAACTGGGAATCGTGTTTATCTGAAGTACTCTCAAAATGTTGTCAGGAGAGAGAACAGTAAAGGATGTGCTTAGAAATCGGCAGAAATGCCTTGCATCAAATATGAACATTTGAGGTGGAAGTCCTGCCCCAGAAGTGGAGCCAAGCAGGCCAAGGTGACACCTGAATAACAGTGGACCCTGCAAGACGCAGCCCTGCCGCGAGATGTGCTGTTCTTCGTGTGTGAACGGGGCCACTTCTTTCTTAGTCCTTGGGCTGTTCTGCAAGGTCCAGAGCATCATCTGGGCCTCCCTAGCATAGCTGCCTTGGCCCGACTCCTGCTCCAGGCAATGCCTGCAGATACAGACTTCCCAGACTGTGGCCATTGGACCCGCACTCCATGCCCTGGTGCTGCAGCCTGGCAGTCCACTGTGGCACCATCAGGACCCTGGTACTTGGTGCTGGTCTTTTCTCCCTTTATTCTGTGAGTTCAGTGATGCTACAGGCTGGAGGGTTCACCACTGATGGTTCCTTTGAACCAGGTATCCTGCATGGTCCACCGTGGTGAAGTCTATGCCATGTTGTCTCTGAAGATCAAAGGCCAGCACTTCTACTAACTCTTGGACAAAGCTGGACATTTCCCCAACATGATACCCTGACAACACTGTGGGTGCCTACTGCAGCTTGTGAAGAAACCACCTTGGGTTACTCACCCCTCCCAGAGGGGAACAAAAGCAGAACCTTGGTGATGGGGTGATGACCAAGGTCACACAAGGGGCCCCAAAGTTCATTAATGGCAAATAAAAGAGCAGTCACACCCCACCCCAAAACAGCAAGAACAAACAAACAAAAACAAATATGAAGAGTTGAGGACAAAAGCATGAGGACAGGAAATAAATTAGAAAGTTCTGAAGCACAACATACAGAACTGGTACAAAGAATGGGTAGCAAGGAAGCTTCAGGAGGACATTTGTGTAAAGTGAGGGCAGAGCTCTTCATTTACTCTGTGGTGTAACAGAGTGAGAGTGTAAGGGAGGTGGAATGACTCCACACTGCCTCCCTTTCCAACCTCAACTCCTGCAAGTTGACCTCTCCTGTGCTATCCTCTTTGAGTAAAAGGGAATACTGAAAAATGCTCTGTACTGTTTCACATGACTTTATAATTCCAAATTAGCAGAGTAACTTTTGTCCCAGTAAAAACTTAACACTTGCAGAATTGAATTTACTTAAATTGAATCCTTCATAGTGAAATATTCTCTTCATTCCAGAATGAGAGGCTCACACTGCCTCCACTGTAGTGGAATAGGCTTTCTTTTCTCCTGCCTGACAAACTCTTTTTCAATCTTTGAGACATGACATCGATTTCAAAAACTGAATGGGCCCTTCTATCAGAGCCATTCTTTCTCTGTGTCTCCACAGGACCTTATACATATCTAAGAAATATTACATACTGCATACCAGTGTTATTTGCTAATGTGACTGTCTCCACACTGTAACATAATTTCTGGAGGTTAGGGATGTGCCTTACTGGATACACTAAATGTATGAGAACGAGACTGAGGGAGAGACCAAGACCCATTAAAGACACTCTCCTTTCTCATAGATTGAATCCAAAGGGCTAAAATAGAGCTCTACTTTATGTATTTTGCCGTTGTTGTTTATTTTAAATAACCTCTTGGAATGTTTTCTTCTGATTTAAAATAGCTATACCAAAATTGTTATTTTTACCTACTCATAAGAGGGACACCTGCATAGAAGAAAAGGATAAGGAAGCTAAGGACTTTAGATCAAAATAATAGAGATGCAGGGTAGGCAGCAACTTGCTTCCTGCACCACACAGAGTTAAAGAAATGGTTTTAAACTGCCTCCTGGAGAAAGATGACTTAGCCTGCCTTGTGGGAGCAAGTAAACAGTAAAGGGAGCAGGAGCTGATCTAGCACTGCTTATTTTGCAACAATACTTCTCTTTGGATGAGAGGCTACATATCTAGAAAGCTGGATTTGGGAAAAGAATGCATCTCAAAAGACATGAAAATCAAAAATCTTAGGTTAATGGTTGCTTTTTATTTCTCCATTATCTTTCTGGAATGAAGAGAATATTTCACTATGAAGGATTCAATTTAAGTATATTCAATTCTGCAAATGTTAAGTTTTTACTGGGACAAAAGTTACTGTGCTAATTTGGAATTATAAAGGATAAATGAAGCCATGTATTCATGAATGAAAGAGGCAATGTAGAAGAATAACTAAATCCATAGCTTTGGAACCAGATAAAGCTGGATTCATAACTTGACTCTTGCCATATTCTGTCCAACATACGTTGATGTTATTATAAAAAATAAAAAAAACTAAAGTATGTGGATCAGTTAGGATGATTCCAGCTGAAAGTAACAGAATACCCATCTAAAAGTGGCTTATGCCATATGGTAACAAAATGTCTCTATAACAGAGAAATCAAAAGAAAATGTGATAAGAGGGTTAGAACTATATGTCCCATTGATGTCAGTAGGGATCATGCCTTGTCCACTGTGTTGTGGGTTGAATTATATCACCCCAGTTAGATATGTTGAAGCCCTATTCCCCAGTGCCAGAGAATGTGACCTTAATTGGAAATAGGATCTTAACAGAGGCAATCCAGTTAATGTAAAGTAGACCTTAATACAATATTATTTGTGTCCTTATAAAAAGGAGAAATTTGGACATAGAGTCTGACATGCACAGAGAGAAAATATAAGCAAACACAGGGAGACTACCATGTTACGATAGAGGATTGGAGAGATGTATCTATAAGCCAGGAAATGCTAAAAGTTACTAACAATCAGAAGCTAGAGACGGGCAAAGGAGGATTTCCCTACAATTTTCAGGAAGCATGGCTCTGCTCATACATTGATAACAGATTTGTAGCATATAAAATTCTGAGGCACTAAATTTCTGTTGTTTTAAGCCCCACAATTTATGGTACTTTACTATGGCAGCCCATAACTAGGGAACTACTACACATTGTTTCAGCTCTGCCATCCTCAACTTTCTTCTTCTTTTTTTTTTCAATATATGAAGTTTATTGTCATATTGGTTTCCATACAGCACCCAGTGCTCATCCCAAAAGGTGCCCTCCTCAATACCCATCACCCACCCTCCCCTCCCTCCTACCCCCCATCAACCCTCAGTTTGTTCTCAGTTTTTAAGAGTCTCTTATGCTTTGGCTCTCTTCCACTCTAACCTCTTTTTTTTTTCCTTCCCCTCCCCCATGGGTTTCTGTTAAGTTTCTCAGGATCCACATAAGAGTGAAACCATATGGTATCTGTCTTTCTCTGTATGGCTTATTTCACTTAGCATCACACTCTCCACTTCCATCCACGTTGCTACAAAAGGCCATATTTCATTCTTTCTCGTTGCCACGTAGTACTCCATTGTGTATATAAACCACAATTTCTTTATCCATTCATCATTTGATGGACATTTAGGCTCTTTCCATAATTTGGCTATTGTTGAGAGTGCTGCTATAAACATTGGGGTACAAGTGCCCCTATGCATCAGTACTCCTGTATCCCTTGGGTAAATTCCTAGCAGTGCTATTGCTGGGTCATAGGGTAGGTCTATTTTTAACTTTTTGAGGAACTTCCACACTGCTTTCCAGAGTGGCTGCACCAATTTGCATTCCCACCAACAGTGCAAGAGGGTTCCCGTTTCTCCACATCCTCTCCAGCATCTATAGTTTCCTGATTTGTTCATTTTGGCCACTCTGACTGGCATGAGGTGATATCTGAATGTGGTTTTGATTTGTATTTCCCTGATGAGGAGCAACGTTGAGCATCTTTTCATGTGCCTGTTGGCCATCCCGATGTCTTCTTTAGAGACGTGTCTATTCATGTCTTCTGCCCATTTCTTTACTGGATTATTTGTTTTTCGGGTGTGTAGTTTGGTGAGCTCTTTATAGATTTTGGATACTAGCCCTTTGTCTGATATGTCATTTGCAAATATCTTTTCCCATTCCGTTGGTTGCCTTTTAGTTTTGTTGGTTGTTTCCTTTCCTGTGCAGAAGCTTTTTATCTTCATAAGGTCCCAGTAATTCATTTTTGCTTTTAATTCCCTTGCCTTTGGGGATGTGTCAAGTAAGAGTTTGCTACGGCTGAGGTCAGAGAGGTCTTTTCCTGCTTTCTCCTCTAGGTTTTGATGGTTTCCTGTCTCACATTCAGGTCCTTTATCCATTTTGAGTTTATTTTTGTGAATGGTGTGAGAAAGTGGTCTAGTTTCAATCTTCTGCATGTTGCTGTCCAGTTCTCCCAGCACCATTTGTTAAAGAGACTGTCTTTTTTCCATTGGATGTTCTTTCCTGCTTTGTCAAAGATGAGTTGGCCATACGTTTGTGGGTCTAGTTCTGGGGTTTCTATTCTATTCCATTGGTCTATGTGTCTGTTTTTGTGCCAATACTATGCTGTCTTGATGATGACAGCTTTGTAGTAGAGGCTAAAGTCTGGGATTGTGATGCCTCCTGCTTTGGCCTTCTTCTTCAAAATTACTTTGGCTATTCGGGGCCTTTTGTGGTTCCATATGAATTTTAGGATTGCTTGTTCTAGTTTCGAGAAGAATGCTGGTGCAATTTTGATTGGGATTGCATTGAATGTGTAGATAGCTTTGGGTAGTATTGACATTTTGACAATATTTATTCTTCCAATCCATGAGCAGGGAATGTCTTTCCATTTTTTTATATCTTCTTCAATTTCCTTCATAAGCTTTCTATAGTTTTCAGCATACAGATCTTTTACATCTTTGGTTAGATTTATTCCTAGGTATTTTATGCTTCTTGGTGCAATTGTGAATGGGATCAGTTTCTTTATTTGTCTTTCTGTTGCTTCATTGTTAGTGTATAAGAATGCAACTGATTTCTGTACATTGATTTTGTATCCTGCAACTTTGCTAAATTCATGTATCAGTTCTAGCAGACTTCTGGTGGAGTCTATCGGATTTTCCATGTATAATATCATGTCATCTGCAAAAAGTGAAAGCTTAACTGCATCTTTGCCAATTTAGATGCCTTTGATTTCCTTTTGTTGTCTGATTGCTGATGCTAGAACTTCCAACACTATGTTAAACAGCGGTGAGAGTGGACATCCCTGTCGTGTTCCTGATCTCAGGGAAAAAGCTCTCAGTTTTTCCCATTGAGGATGATGTTAGCTGTGGGCTTTTCATAAATGGCTTTTATGATTTTTAAGTATGTTCCTTCTATCCCGACTTTCTCGAGCGTTTTTATTAATAAAGGTTGCTGAATTTTGTCAAAGGCCTTTTCTGCATCGATTGACAGGATCATATGGTTCTTATCTTTTCTTTTATTAATGTGATGTATCACGTTGATTGATTTGCGAATGTTGAACCAGCCCTGCAGCCCAGGAATGAATCCCACTTGATCATGGTGAATAATTCTTTTTATATGCTGTTGAATTCTATTTGCTAGTATCTTATTGAGAATTTTTGCATCCATATTCATCAGGGATATTGGCCTGTAGTTCTCTTTTTTTACTGGGTCTCTGTCTGGTTTAGGAATCAAAGTAATACTGGCTTCATAGAATGAGTCTGAAAGTTTTCCTTCCCTTTCTATTTTTTGGAATAGCTTGAGAAGGATAGGTATTATCTCTGCTTTAAATGTCTTGTAGAACTCCCCTGGGAAGCCATCTGGTCCTGGACTCTTATTTGTTGGGAGATTTTTGATGACTGATTCAATTTCTTCACTGGTTATGGGTCTGTTCAAGCTTTCTATTTCCTCCTGGTTGAGTTTTGGAAGCATGTGGGTGTTTAGGAATTTGTGCATTTCTTTCAGGTTGTCCAGTTTGTTGGCATATAATTTTTCATAGTATTCCCTGATAATTGCTTGTATCACTGAGGGGTTGGTTGTAATAATTCCATTTTCATTCATGATTTTATCTATTTGGGTCCTCTCCCTTTTCTTTTTGAGAAGCCTGGCTAGAGGTTTGTCAATTTTGTTTATTTTTTCAAAAAACCAACTCTTGGTTTCGTTGATCTGCTCTACAGTTTTTTTAGATTCTATATTGTTTATTTCTGCTCTGATCTTTATTATTTCTCTTCTTCTGCTGGGTTTGTGGTGTCTTTGCTGTTCTGCTTCTATTTCCTTTAGGTGTGCTGTTAGATTTTGTATTTGGGATTTTTCTTGTTTCTTGAGATAGGCCTGGATTGCAATGTATTTTCCTCTTGGGACTACCTTCGCTGCATCCCAAAGCGTTTGGATTGTTATATTTTCATTTTCATTTGTTTCCATATATTTTTTAATTTCTTCTCTAAATGCCTGGTTGACCCATTAATTCTTTAGTAGGGTGTTCTTTAACCTCCATGCTTTTGGAGGTTTTCCAGACTTTTTCCTGTGGTTGATTTCAAGCTTCATAGCATTGTGGTCTGAAAGTATGCATGGTATGATTTCAATTCTTGTATACTTATGAAGGGCTGTTTTGTGACCCAGTATGTGATCTATCTTGGAGAATGTTCCATGTGCACTCAAGAAAAAAGTATATTCTGTTGCTTTGGGATGCAGAGTTCTAAATATAGCTGTCAAGTCCATCTGATCCAGTGTATCATTCAGAGCCCTTGTTTCTTTATTGACCGTGTGTCTAGATGATCTATCCATTTCTGTAAGTGGAGTGTTAAAGTCCCCTGCAATTAACACATTCTTATCAATAAGGTTGCTTATGTTTGTGAGTAATTGTTTTATATATTCGGGGGCTCCTGTATTCGGCACATAGACATTTACAATTGTTAGCTCTTCCTGATGGATAGACCCTGTGATTAATATATAATGCCCTTCTTCATCTCTTGTTACAGACTTTAATTTAAAGTATAGTTTGTCTGATATAAGTATGGCTACTCCAGCTTTCTTGTGACTTCCAGTGGCATGATAAATAGTCTCCATCCCCTCACTTTCAATCTGAAGGTGTCCTCAGGTCTAAAATGAGTCCCTTGTAGACAGCAAATAGATGGGTCTTGTTTTTTTATCCATTCTGCTACCCTATGTCTTTTGTTTGGCGCATTTAGTCCATTTACGTTCAGTGTTATTATAGAAAGATATGGGTTTAGAGTCATTGTGATGTCCGTAGGTTTCATGCTTGTAGCGATGTCTCTGGTACTTTGTCTCACAGGATCCCCCTTAGGATCTCTTGTAGGGCTGGTTTAGTGGTGATGAATTCCTTCAGTTTTTGTTTGTTCGGGAAGACCTTTATCTCTCCTTCTATTCTAAATGACAGACTTGCTGGATAAAGGATTCTCGGCTGCATATTTTTTTCTATTCATCACATTGAAGATCTCCTGCCATTCCTTTCTGGCCTGCCAAGTTTCAGTAGAGAGATCAGTCACGAGTCTTATAGGTCTCCCTTTATATGTTAGAGCACGTTTATCTCTAGCTGCTTTCAGAATTCTCTCTTTATCCTTGTATTTTGCCAGTTTCACTATGATATGTCGTGCAGAAGATCAATTCATGTTACGTCTGAAGGGAGTTCTCTGTGCCTCTTGGATTTCAATGCCTTTTTGCTTCCCCAGTTCAGGGAAGTTCTCAGCTATTATTTCTTGAAGTACACCTTCAGCACCTTTCCCTCTCTCTTCCTCCTCTGGAATACCAATTATGCGTATATTATTTCTCTTTAGGGCTTCACTTAGTTCTCTAATTTTCCCCTCATACTCCTGGATTTTTTTTATCTCTTTTTCTCAGCTTCTTCTTTTTCCATAATTTTATCTTCTAGTTCACCTATTCTCTCCTCTGCCTCTTCAGTCTGAGCCGTAGTTGTCTCCATTTTATTTTGCATTTTTTAGCTCCTACCGGCTGTTCCTTAGTCCCTTGATCTCTGTAGCAAGAGATTCTCTGCTGTCCTTTGTACTGTTTTCAAGCCCAGCGATTAATTTTATGACTATTATTCTAAATTCACTTTCTGTTATGTTGTTTAAATCATTTTTGATCAGTTCATTAGCTGTTATTATTTCCTGGACGTTTTTCTGAGGGGAATTCTTCCCTTTCGTCATTTTGTATAGTCCCTGGAGTGATGCGGGACTGTGGGGCACTTCCCCTGTGCTGTCTTGAATAACTTGCGTTGGTGGGCGGGGCCACAGTCAGACCTGATGTCTGCCCCCAGCCCACTACTGGGGCCACAGTCAGACTGGTGTGTGCCTTCTCTTCCCCTCTCCTAGGGGTGGGATTCACTGTGGGGTGGCGTGGCTCGTCTGGGCTATTTGCACACTGCCAGGCTTGTGGTGCTGGGGATCTGGCGTATTAGCTGGGGTGGATTGGCAAGGTGCACAGGGGCGGGAGGGGCAGGCTCAGCTCGCTTTTCCTTCACAGATCCACTTCGGTAGGGGCCCTGCGGCACCAGGAGGGAGTCAGACCCGCCGGATGGATGGATCCGCAGAAGCACAGCGTTGGGTATTTGCGCGGCACAAGCAAGTTCCCTGGCAGGAACTGGTTCCCTTTGGGATTTTGGCTGGGGGATGGGCGAGGGAGTTGGCGCTGGCAAGCGCCTTTGTTTCCCACCAAGCTGAGCTCTGTCGTCAGGGGCTCAACAACTCTCCCTCCCGTTGTCCTCCAGCCCTCCCGTTCTCCGAGCAGAGCTGTTAGCTTATAACCTTCTGGATGTCAAGTCCCGCTTGCCATCGGAACACACTCCGTCCGGCCCCTCCGCTTTTGCAAGCCAGACTCGGGGGCTCTGCTTGGCCGGCAGGCCGCCCCTCTGCCCCGGCTCCCTCCCGCCAGTCCGTGTAGTGCTCACCGCCTCGCTGCTCTTCCTACCCTCTTCCATGGGCCTCTCATCTGTGCTTGGCTCCGGAGACTCTGTTCTGCTAGTCTTCTGGCGGTTTTCTCCTCAACTTTCTTCCTTATGGCATTCCCTTTGCATAATCACAAAATGACTACCATACTCCAAAGCACCATATCCTGCCACACCAAAAAAGAGAAAGGAGGGTATTTTCTCCTGGTATACCTCTTTTTTAAGAAAAAAAAAAAGAAAAAAGAATTTCCTTTTACAGCAAGAAAACTTAGGTTTAGGTCCCCAGAAAGACGTACCTTCAGGTCCCATTGGTTGTTGTGGGTCATATCCTCATGCTCTGTGTGCAAGCATGGGTGGCCACATGGATGTCTGGGATGTTAAATCTCTATCATGGGAAGTATATACTGTTTTCAAAGAAAAAAGGAGATAAGCACAGCTTTTTGGTAGGCAACCAATGCCATCTGCCATAGCACAGAAAGACTTAGGGAGGTGAAGAAAGCTATTAAACTTAAAGATTCAACTTTATTTTAACACTTTATGTATCTCTAAGTGGAATGAAATTTTACATCAAAATAATAGCTAGCTAATATATATTTGGCAATCTATGTGCTAGGTACTGTGATAGATTTTACATGTCTCCTAATTTTATTACATACCACATAAAGGCAGTACAGTTAATGTTCCCATTCAACATAGGAGAAACCTGAGATAAAGAGCATAAGAAAATTGCTCATTGTCACACTAGTAAATGGTGGGGCCAAGAAAGGATCTTAGTTTGGTACATATAACATCTTTCCTATGAGATAGAAAAACATGTCCCTTAATAATCAGATTCTCTTTGGAAGTGCTATGACAAAATTGAGATTTTCAAAAAGCCAAACAAATGCCCTTGGAGGTTTTTACAAACTGCACCTAATACGGACTTCCATATCTACCCACTCCTTACATATAAAAACCTTATATTCCTCAGAGGAAAACACTTTTAGCTAAATTCAAGAAAGAATATTTAGAAAACAAATGTGAATTGTCTTTTTTTTATCAGAGAGGTAAGTTCGATATATTTTAGTCTTTGAATCCCAGTTTAGTCATTTAGAAAATATATAAACTTGAGCCAGTTAGTGAACTTCTCCAAACCACTATTTCCCCATCTATAAAACAGGTAGAACAGGTGACTAAGAGAATGAAATGTTACTATATGTAAGATACCTAACACACTGTGTGTTGCAGAGTAGCACTCAGACACTCAATAATTAGTAGTTCTTATTATTCCACATTAGAATTTGTTGTGTCAGTTCTCCTGCATGAGCTCTGTCATTGACATTAGCATCATCTTAAAAGATATAAACATTGGCTAATCTATTTAAGTGTCAATGAATCTAACTTAAAAAAAGTCCAAAAATGAAATTTTCTTATGCATTGGACCAGCCCCAAGGGAATGTTATCATTGTTAAGTGACCATATTTTCAAAGTAACTAAAGTTGCTGCTATTCCCCTCCCCCCACCCCGCAAGATTTTATTTAAATTCAAGTTAGTTAACATAAAGTATACTATTGGTTTCAGGAGTAGAATTTAGTGATTCATCATGTACATATAACACCCAGTGTTCATCACAACAAGTGCCCTCCTTAATTCCCATCGCTATTTTAGCCCACACCCACCCTTCTTCCTCCATTAACCCTCAATTTGTTCTCTATAGTTAAAAGAGTTTCTCATGCTTTGCCTCCCTCTCTGTTTTTACCTTAGTTTATTTTTCCTTCCCTTTCACTATGTTCATCTGTTTTGTTTCTGAAATTCCACAAATGAGTGAAATCATACAGTATTTATCATTCTCTGACTAACTTATTTCACTGCCTTATAAAATTAGCATTACAGCAATTAATGTCATATAGCAATAGCCTGGGAAAAGTGGTGAGAAATGACCATATTTAGCACCATAAAAACATTGGAAATATATTAAATAATGTTAGTGCTCCTTGCTAAAAATCCCTGTATGGCATTGGTCATTTGGTCCTTTGAATTTCTGAATGTGTCTTAGAAGTATGGTTCTTTTTTTTTACTTCAAATTTATTCCTTCTAAATGCTTTTAGCATATACCTCTGCACAAAATGGAGATTTGACCTGGCAACCATGGTTTGCTTATTTTGGGGTTTAGTAATGCCTAACTCAGAGAATTTTGTGAAGATTAAATGAGTTTATATGTACAAATTGTTTAAAACAGTATCTAACACATAGTGAGCATTCCATAAGAATCAGTTATCATTGCTACTATTATCTTTGCCATCATTATCAATATACTATTAAGAGATGAAATTAATTTATGCTATAATATTTTCTAATAAAAAATAAGGAGAAGCACATAAGTGTTTTTGTTCAGAGAGGTTTATGTGAATTCCTTCATGATTATAATGTCTAGACTTAAATAAAAAATTTATTATCTTCATGCATTGTCAAAGCCTTAAAACCTAAAAAGGTGTGTAATATTTTTCCCCAAATGGATGAGCATGTTGAAAGAAAAGGCATATTGATTTTTTCCTTTACTCTATACAAAAAAATTATGATCTTATCCCAAATCTTCCTGAAGCAAATAAAAAAAAGGTATTCACCTTGTAGAAATATCTTTTTCTTACATGATAAAATATTAGAGGCTATTGGATTATTTAGAAGTATTATACATATCTAATATCTATTTACATAGATGGATAGATTGATAGTAGGTAGAGATATATATAATTTATTATTTTATAGATTGAAAATGTATTCCAAACTGGATAACTTAATACTTTTAAAAAAAGTTTATGCAATAAAATATAATCCCCTTATATTTTTTAATCCCTTAGAGTTATTCAGTTGCTCAGGAGTCGTTTAATACTGACTCTTTTTTACATTAAAATAAATTCTCTCAACAAATATGAATTAGTAGTTTTTAACTATAATCTGTATGCTTAGCATTAGGAAAAGAAAGATAGAAAAGGCACCAGAGCCCCAGCCTTCAAAGAATTCTTAATCTAGAATGGGAAACACATATGAATAGAACTAATCATAATATGATGGGTTATACAATAAGAGGACTACGAAGGTATGATTATTTTGTCTTGTTTACATGTTTCTTCTTTAATGAATTTATTATTTATTTATCCAACATCTTAGTTTTCTTTCCTGACATAAAAAACTATAGCAAATTTAGTGGCTAAATATAGTGCCCATTTGCTACAGCAGAGTTCTGTAGATCAAAAGTCTCCGTGTGCTTAAATGACTCCTCTGCTTAGGATCTCAGAAGACCAAATCAAGATGTCTGCCAAGCCAGGCTCTTGTCTGGAGGCCCTTGGGAAGAATCTACTTCCAGGCTCATTCAGATTGTTGGCAGATTGCAGTTCTTTGAAGCTGTAGGACTAAGGTCCCTGTCTCTTTTCTGTCAGCTAAAGATCACTCTTAGCTGCTAAAATGAAGGCTGGCCCTCTGCAGTGGCAGGTCACAACATGGATGTTTGCTTTCTTCCATAGGAGCCAAGCACATCTGTTTGATTGTCTTCTATTTTTCTTTTCTGTCCTTGCCCTCTGTTTTCAAAGGTTCATGTGGTTATATTGCTCCTATCTGGATAATCCAGGATAAACTCCCTATTTTAAAGTCAATTGATTAGTAACTTCAATTAAATCTGTAAAGTCCCTGTTGCCATGCAAACTAATATATTCACAGAAGGATATCTCATTTTCCAGAAATTAGGGAAGAACATCTTTTGAGGCCATTATTCTGCCTACCACACCTAATAATAGTTGTGAGTAGTTTTAAAAGTCAAATAGTGTCAAAAGACTTAGAATGGAAAAAAAAAAGAAGTCCTATTTTCTCTCTCAAAGACTTTCTCCTCTGCATTGTACTCCTCCAGATCAACTATTTTTTAATAGTTCTTTCTTCTAAAATTTGTTTCCATATTTTAAAAAATGCATTTACTGACAATTGGATTTTTAGTTTGGGACAAGATGGAATAGATTCATCTCTCCTCATTCCTCGCACTAAGTAAAACTAAGAAACCTGGAAATAATACACCAAGCAGTCATGCATAGAAGGACTCTGAAACGTGGAAAGAGAGCAGAGCAATTAGAGACCACAGAACTTGAGGAAAAACAGTGGCCTGGCATCTCCCATCTCCCCCATGAACAAAATCAGGGAGGGAGCACCTGACAGCACTTCTGACTACAGAAGCAGCACTGGCAGGAACTGAAAGGGGGCCTTGCTGGCATCTGGTGACCAAAGGAAGAAGTTTCTACCCTCATAGACCCAACTTTCCCACTCTTCACCTAGAGTTACAAAGTCCAGGAAGCACATGTGTCCCTTTCCAGATGGTAGAAGCAAAAATGAAACATTGGCATCAAGTAAAGGAAGCAGGCCAGAATCACACACTGAAAACTCAATTGTCAGTGGAAACACAGCCCACAAAAGTAGACCAGGACCTGTATGCTAAGCCTAAAGAGGTTGACTACTACCTAAAATAAAAGATTTAAAAATTTAAGAATTTAGAATCTCCTAATATTCCAAATTTTGATGATCCACCCCAAAATCACCTGCCATACCAAAAAACAGAAAACATCTCAACTAGAAAGAGAAAAGACAATCAAAAGACACTGAGGTGAATCAGATACTGGAATTATTTGACACAGATTTAACACAGCCAGAATAAAAATGCTCTTGGAAAAATTTAAGTAAAAGAAATATCACCAAATGAATAAAATATATAAAAAAGAAACAAAAAATGCAGAACTGAAAGTTACAGTAATTAAAATAAACTTTCACTACTCTTATTTAACATAGTATTAGAAATTCTAGTCAGCACAATAAGGCTAGGGAAAGAAATAAAAAGCATACAGATTGGAAAGGAAGAAGTGAAACTGTCCATATTTGCAGATGACATGATTGTCTACATAGAAAATACTAAGGAATCTGCAAAAACAAAAACAAAAACAAACCCTCCCAGAACTAAAGAGCAAATTCAGTAAAACTATAGTACACAAGAAAATAATTTGAGAGACATACTGTGTTCATTGATTGGAAGACTTAAGATAGGGAAGATGTCCACTCTCCCCAAATTTGTCTATAGGTTTAACAAAATTCCCATCAAAATCCTACCAAAGTTTTCTTTTTTATAGGTATAGACAATATTATTCTAAAATGTATATGGAAGTTAAAGGACCTATCATAGCTAAAACAATTTTGAAAAAGAATAAAGTGGGAGAAATATCTCAACTTGAGGTTAAAACATATGGCTACAGTAACAAAGTGGTATTAGAAAAGGAATAGGCAGTTTAATGCAACACAATAGAGAATGCAGAAATAACCCCATAAAAGTATGGCCAACTGACTTTTGACAAAGTTCCAAAAGTAAATTTGATGGTGCCAGAGCAATTGGACATCTATAGGTAAACATACACACAAACCTCTCAATTTAAAGAAGAAAGAAACATAGGAGAAACATCTTCAGGAAGTAGGGCTATGTGAAGACTTCCTGTTCTTGATATTTAAAAATTGCTCCAATGGATAATTGAGTAGTTAAATTTTCTTTAAAAGTAAAAATTTCTCTGCGACAGACCCATTTAAGAGGATGAAAAGACAATAAGGTGCAGGCTGAGAGAAAATACTTATAAAACATATCCAATAAGAGGCCAACATCTAGAATGCATAAAGAACTCTCAAAACTCAACAGTAAAAAAAAAAAAACAAAAAAAAAAAACAAACAAACTCGAATATAGGAATAGACCCAAACAGACATTTTACTGAAGAACATATACAGATAGCATATAAGCACATGCAAAGAGGATTAACATAGTTAGCCATTAAAACAAGACACATAGAAACCTCAATGAAATATCACCACACACCTGTCAGAATGACTACAAAAAAGAGTGGTCACAACAAATGCTGACAAGGGAGCAAAAAACCTGGATCACATACAATGCTGGTGAGAATGTAAACCCAGTATAGTTGATCCGGATGTAAGGCAGTTACTTACAAAAAACTAGGTAAAGGGTACCTGGGACTTCTCGGGACATCTTTGGGCAGCTTTCTGTGACTTTGTTATTCCAAAACAAAAAAAAAAATTATATATATATATATATATATATATATATATATATATACACACACACACACACACACACACACACACATACACGTATATATATACGTGTGTATATATATATATATATATATATATATACACACGTATATATATATATACACATATATATACACACACATATATATACACATGCATATATACATATGCATATATTTACTATTAACTTTTATGTTATCATGATTATACATTCTCAACTGACGTCCTGTTATGGAAAATGAAGATGTTAGCTTTCTTTCATTCTGCCTTCTCTTATATCCCACATTACCCCACTATAATTATCATCACTATTTTTGGTTAAATCTGTATATGGTGCTTTTATTGTTATGATGACATAAATATTACTGCTGAACCACATAGTCTACTGTCATTACATTTCTCATACAATTTTCTAGTTACACTTGAAGTTAAAATTTACTTTTTTGTTTTCATTTGCTTACATAAATATATGACTAAGCCTTCTTCCTACCATTTTAACAGATTTATTACAATATTGCAAACATAAAACCTATCAGACAACAAATTCCATTTTTTTTTTCCATTTTCTCTTTAGAGTCTTTCCTGAGATTCTCTGTCCTATACTCCACTCTGGAGGCTGTTCTATGTGAGTTCTGCTGCACAGTTTAGGTCCTAGAAATTCTGTCACCATTTTAGGAATTTACCTCTTCTTTCTCCTGCTCTGGATTACCTACCTAGTCCCACATATCCATCTTCCCCTATGTCTCGATATACTCCCGTTTTTTGGTGGTACAACATCTTTCAGTAGCTTTTTGAGAAGAGGTGTGTGCAGACTGAGATTGTATATGACAAGCTATCCTTTACCCTCACACCTGATTGATTATTGAGTTGGACATTATGATTCTATGTTGAAAAAAAATCTCCCCTCAGAATTTAGGAGGCATTAGTGCATATTCTACAAACTACAATTCTTAATGTAAAGTCTTTATACATACTGTTTTTACTGCCTGGATCAATTTTAAATTAACATGTTATCATTGGTTTTTGCCAATTCATGACAATTTGTTTTGGGCCTTTTCAACTAGGAAATTCATATCCTAATAAATTTTCTTATATTTTCTTTGAAAATTTCCTGCTTTTCATTTCCTGTTTCTTTTTCCCCAGATTTCTGTTGTTTAAATATTTCCTAAAATCTATTTCTTCTATTTTTGTCTCTTTGCCTTTTTGTTGGGCTTTGTGGATGATTTCATTAATTTTATCTTCCACACATTTTTCTTTTACTTTGGAGATCATATTTTAATTTCTGGGAACTCTTTCTTACTTTCTGATTGTTAATTTTTTGAAGCTGCCTGTTCACTTTTCATGGATGCAGTACCTTTCCTTATCTATGTGATATTAATTTTTAATCTCATATATTTTCTTATTTCATTGTCTTTTATTTTTCTAAGTATATTTTTGTTTTGATTTCTCTCTTTCATTTCAGATACTTTAATAATTCATTCTTTCCCTTTCATATTTAAAAGTGGGGTCCTAAGAGCTGGTTGGAAGTACTATGCTCATATTTAGGGCTTCTTGACTGATATACATCACTCTAAACTAATTGGAAAGTATTCCAGCCTTTATATTAGACATCCCCAATTTTCAATAGATGTAGGTCTTTTTTATGTATCAGGTATGTTATTTTCCTCTAGAGAATAATCCTCTAAACTTCTATCACTAATCTATAAGCCTAGCTACTGATACTTTGAAGCTGGACACTTTGAAGACGGACAAAGGGGCCTAGGATGAGAAATATTACCTTTGATATATAGACTTTCAATAATCACTGTTTTTTTTTAAGTTTTTATTTTTATTTTTGATAGAAAGTAAGTGGGGGAGGGGCAGAGAGAGAGAGAGGGAGACAGAATCCCTAGCAGACTCCACACTGTCAACACAGAGCCCAATGTGGTACTTGAACTCACAAACCATGAGATCATGACCTGAGCCAAAATCAAGAGCCGACACTTAATCGACTGAGCCACACAGACACCTCAATGATCACTGTACAGAATTTCACCTCTTTCCTGTGTGTTCCCAAATCCATAGTGTCTTTGCTTTACTTTTTTAAGAATATATACCTCCAGTGTCCTTCATTGGTGGAAGAAAGGACCTAGATGGACTCAGCCCTCCTTTGTAGACTGCCAAATAGTTCTGCTGTTGTCACTCCAGCCATAAATCTCAAGAATTATTATATTTTTTAACTTGGCAAAGAAAAAATAACAATGAAATTATTGATCCAGTCCCTGTTACATCTTTGACACTGTGTTAACACTATATTTAAATCGCCTCACTTAATTCACTTTACTACTCTATGAGATACATCATCCTTACTTTACAAAAGAAGAAGCTGAAGCACAAAGAGGCTGATTTAGTTTCCCAGTATCACACAGCTAGGTCATGTTGGGAAAGTTAATGTAATGCCTTATTGGAGTTCTCTACTCTTCTATCAAAGTTTGTGCAAAGATTCTAACAATGGAGTACCAGAGGATTAGGAATATCCCTCTGGTCTTTGTTTATCAGTCCATACTGATGATTCTTAGACACTCCTTGACTTATTAATAGTTTGATAAATTATTCTGCCACACACACAGTACTTTTTTGAAAATCTGGTCACTTTTTAGCAAGCTCTCTGTACAATGTCACTGATTTTTTAAATTATGTCATTGTGTTCTTCATTAAGGCCACTCTACAATGCCAATTGCTTTTTTTTAGAGTTTCACAATCTTTCTAGTAAACTTCCCTTCCAGATATTCCATAATACTGTGTCATGGCTGTTCTTTTTCTTGAACTTGAAATCTGCTTTGCAAAACTAACTTCAGACTATGCTTGGTCTTTCCTTCCCTGACTATGATAAACTAATAAACGTGGCAGCTTTCTACCCAGAGACCAATCTTTGTTCATTTCACTATATGTTTAGGCCCCATATATCAGTTCCCTAGATACTTTATCTCCTTCTCAGGAATGAAACTATCCAAAAGATAGTAAAGAATTTGTCAGAAACTCTTCCTTGAGCCAGAGGAGTGCTTTGGCAGATGTTGCAGGATTAGCTTTGTGTCCTTTCTTGGTCAGGATATGTTATTCATTTCTGTAAGTGGTCCCTGCTGCTTCAAGTGAATATCCACTGTGATATCACTGTTATTTCTCTCCTTCTGTTCTCATGAAAATAGACTCTCAAATATAATTTGCAGATTTCCACAATATATTTCTTGATATACAGTAGATCTCCAAATTCTAGCCTAAAAGGTGTATTTTTTTATGTTTATTCATTTACTTTGAGAGCATGCACGAGAAGTGAGGGGCAGAGAGAGAGACATAGAGAGAGAGAGGGAGGGAGGGAGAGAGAGAGAGAGAGGGAGAGAGAGAGAGAGAGAGAGAGAGAGAGAGAGAGAGAGAGAGAGAGACCCAAGCAGGCTCTGTGCTCTCAGTGCAGAGCCTGACACGGGGCTTGATCTCATGAACCGTGAGATCATGACCTGAGTCTAGATCAAGAGTGGGATGCTTAACTGACTGAACCACATGTTTATTATCTGAGATTAGATAGTCTCAATTTCACAAGTTAATATGTAAGTATATGTTTTTTGTCCTCTTTATTACTGTTTTTATTTTATTTATTTACTTATTTAATTTAAATTGTAGTTAGTTAATATACAGTGAAATATTGATTTCAGAAGTAAAATTATTCCATATTGCCCATTTTATTGGTGCATAATTGCTCAATATTCTCTTATTATTGTTTTTATTTCTGCTGTGTTGGTTGTGATCTCTTCTCTTTCATTCTTGATTTTATTTATTTGGGTCCTTTCCTTATTTTTTTTGATCAAACTGGCTAGTGGTTTATCAATTTTGTTAATTCAAAGTATCAGATTCTGGTTTCATTGATCTGTTTTTTTGTGTGTGTGTTGATAGCATTGATTTCTGCTCTAATCTTTATTATTTCCTGTCTTCTGCTGGTTTGGGGTTTTGTTTGCTGATTTTTTTTCCCCAGCTCCTTAAGGTGTAAGGTTAGGTTGTGTATCTGAGACTTTTCTTCCTTCTTTAGGACGGCCTTGCTATATACTTCCCTCTTGTGACTGCCTTTGCTGCATCTCAGAGGTTTTGGGCTGTGGTGTTATCATTTTCATTGGCTTCCATGTACTTTTAATTTCCTCTTTAACTTCTTGGTTAGCCCATTCATTCTTTAGTAGGATGTTCTTTAGTCTCCAAGTATTTGTTATCTTCCCAAATGTTTTCTTGTGGGTGATTTCGAGTTTCATAGCTTTGTGGTCTGAAAATATGCACAGTGTAATCTCGATTTTTTTGTGCTTGTTGAGGGCTGAGAAGTAGAATTCACTGATTCATCACTTACATACAACACCCAGTGCTCATCACAAGTGCTCTTCTTAGTATCCATCACCCATCTAGCCCATATCCCACCCACCTCCCTCCATCATCCCTTAGTTTGTTCTCTGTCATTAAGAGTCACTTGTGATTTGTTTCCTTCTCTTCTCTTCCACCCCTTCCCATATGTCCATCTGTTTTATTTCTTAAATTCCACATATGAGTGAAATCATACGGCATTTATCTTTCTCTGATTGACTTATTTCACTTAGCATATTACTGTTTTTAGTTCTGTTTTTGTTTTTAGAATTATCAGATACTTGATATATGTTCCTTTCCTCATATTAGAACTTTCTTAACATGTTTTCACTCTTTCCCTGGCTTGGTGCTCTTTAATTGACACATAAACTATCTAGTAGACTATAAATTCTCAATGCTCAGAATGCATAAGAAGTACCTATAGCATTAATTTAGAGTTGCAAATTCATGAACTTCCAATCCCCTTTTCCCAACGGGCTCAGTGAGACTTTGGTAGAACCCAGAAATTGGTATTCTGGGTAATAATTCTGATGTACACCCTTTGAGAAGTACTATTCCTGACAAACAAATGTTCCCGCTTTAGTGAAATAGGCTACATCATCCAAGAACCCATCATTCCAGTGTCTTGGGCTATTGTTCAGAAGTCCAAATGATTGCCAATACCATCTGTGTAGCCAAATGTTCAATTCTGAGACCATTTTTCTCTTCTAAAGTCTCATGGATAGAAAGCTATGTCAAAAATACAACCTGGGATCTGTAGTTCCTTCAGTTACTTTAACTTCCTACTCAACACTTAGAAAGAATTCTATTTTTAAATGTCTTTAATCCTGATATAAGTCATCAGGAGTGAGAAATGGTTAGCCATCTTACTGAAGCTTTCCTTCCTCTATATGATACATGCTTGGAAAGAACAAGGCAAAGGTGCCTGGGTGACAGCTCATGATCTCTCTGTTCAGTAAGTTGAGTTTGAGCCCCTCATAGGACTCTCTACTGTCAGGGCAGAGCCTCCTTTGGCTCTGTCCCCCTCTGCCTATCTCTCTCAAAAATAAACATTGGGGAAAAAAAAGGAAGAACAAGGCATCTCTGGTTGATAAGGATGTTTACATTCATGTGCATCTAAATGAATGAGTAGAAAGTACAAAGCCATTCCAATTTATCCCTGCCTCCTGTGACCAATGGCAAGCTTTCCTTTTCCCAACAATGCTTGAAAATCCTCCATACTGGATCGTGTCTTTTCCAGAAGATCTGAAATCTCTAAATCAGTGGTTCTAAACCGGGTGCAGTTTTGACCCAGAGGACATTTGGCAATTACCTGCAGACATATGTGATTGTCATGAGGGAGAAGGGGGAGCTACTGGTACATAGTGAGTAGAGCCAAGGATGTTGCTAGGCATCTTGCAATGCAAGGTCAGCATCCTCACACTCTCAATACAGAATAATTGTAAATTGTGCAGATACTGAGAAACCATGCTATATATAAAACAAACTTCATACCTGCAATGAAAGCACAATAGGTAGCATATGCTCTTTAACTATTTTTGTTGCTTGTTAAATATATATATCCCACTAGCCAGTGTCATAACTTTTCAAACTTCATTCTGATGACTCAGCTTTTGGCTTTTTTATACAATCTTTTATTTCCTCTTCTTCCTCACTCTTCTGTCCTAGAAGCATTATCATAGGTATCTGTTTTTGAATGTCCAGCAGCTTTTCCTTGGGGGAACAGCATCTCACCCAGCTCCATCCACGTGATTCTTATGAGTCTGCCAATCACGAACAGAACACATGTGTGATTATGGGGCTCAAAGGTAGGCCAGTCTAGCTTTTTATAGTGGGAATGACACAGGAACCCCATCTGAGTGAAGACACCAGGAGTACAAGATTGTTGTAACTGACTGACGCATCCAGTGGCAGCTCTCAAGTGAGAAGGGTCCCATGTTTCTGCTGCTACAAGCTGCTCTGAGTCCTCTGTGAATTAGGCAGAGTCCTTCCACTAAACATCCTTTCCTTATTTAAAATCAGTAGAGACCTGTACTGTTTCTAGCAGCCAAGGAACCTATAGGATACACGTTTTTTAATTTTTTTTTTAAATTTTTAATGTTTATTTATTTGTGATAGAACAAAAGAGGGGAAGGAGAAGAGAGAGGGCAAGATACAGAATCTGAAGCAGGCTCCAAGCTCTGAGCTGTCAGCACAGAGCCTGACATGGGGCTCAAACCCACGGACCACGAGATCATGACCTGAGCTGAAGGCAGTCACCTAACCAACTGAGCCACCAAGGCGTCCCTAGGATATACTTTTCTTTATCACTTTTTCACTGATCTGCTGAAACAGAGAATAAATATTCTTCCAGCTGCTTCACCTCTTCTTTTGGGAAGAAACCAGCTTGAATTAGTTCACAATTAGTTGGGGGTGTACCTCTGGTAAGAACAAAATCTTAGGACGCATCCCTGGAAACTAAAGAGTGTTTACCTTAACATCCACTCAGGAAAGAGAATATTTTACAGCCTTGCTACTCAAAAGGTGGTCTGCCTTTCAGTGGCATAAGCAGCACCTGTGGCTTGTTGGAAATGCACAGGAGGGGCTTCTCAGAACTGCCTGTTTTTCAGATTTCAGCTAGCATAAAAGTCATCTGGAAAGCATGTTAAAAAGGATCCCTGGGTCGTGCCCCAGAGATCCAGTAGGTCTGGGGTGGGGCCCAAGAATTTGCTTTTCTAACAAGTTCCATGGTGATGCTACTATTGTAGCTGTTCCACAGAGCATGTTTAGAACAGTTGAGAGCATGTCACTTTTTTCTGCTTTTATCCTTCATCTTATCTGACATAAAGCTCAGCTGCTTTCAGGTGCAAATAACAGAAACCGGCTTAAATAACAAAGGGAATTTATTTCCTCCTATGAATTGTAGTTCAGAGGTTTGATGGCTTTGGCTGTAGCCCAATTATGTTGCCAACTACCTGGTTCTTTCCAAGTAAATGACCTCTTTTTAAATATTACTGAAAAATATGAAGCTCTCTGGTATGGTTGTATTTACTAACTGATCACCACTCTTCAAATGTATCTCTCACAATATCCACACAGCATTTTAGCACATTTTAGGCCCTCAATAAATTATTCATATTAATTTGTTTCCTCCTCCTTTGAAGATGTCTATTATCTCTATGTAAAACAATTTCTATTTTCTTCTTCCACATCCCTTCCCTGTACCAGCATAACTCCCAAATGCCAGGAACTTAAATATAGCGGGCAGAGAGTAGAGAACAAAATAGATGTAGTCCTTCTTTAAAAAGCTTTAAATTCAGTTGGGATGACTTTCTAAGTTCTCCTCATCTTCTCTCCCTCATCCCTTTTCCCAAACCAGCTTAGGAATCTTTGTGACTCCAATCCTTTCTCTGACAGAATGTATCACATTATACTGTGTACATTTAATAAATAGAAAAATATGAATAAGCATAGATTCAATCAAGTAGAAAGACATAATTGGGGGAATATGACTATGTGGCTACCAAAGGCCATAGTTTTTTGTAACTTGGATCAGGATCCATTCAACAGATCTTACTAGGATTTTGAAATATGAAACAGTGTAATAAAGATTGGGAAAACATAAAAATCCCATAAAAGAAATTGTATTATACTTTATTAAATCCAAACCTTAAAATAGCTGATGGTATCTTGAGAAATCAATAACATTTTAGAGCATTCTTTTTTAATAATACTCCTCTGCCTTGGGATAGTTAAGTGTATTAACTGTTATTTCTCCACATACAAAAAATAATAATGATAATAAAGTCATGAGGGCCTGGATTGAACATGTCATCAACTGAATAAATCCTCTGAAGAGAACAGAGTTGATTTATAACTCCATTTGAGCCATTTGCTTCACTGATGGTCTTTTCTCCTTTCATCCAGCATGGTAAAGCACTGTCAAAGAAAACAAATGACTTAGAGTCTGTCTGTTGTGTCAGTGTCTAGTTTATCTGGAGTTTTTCATGTTTCTCCATTGTGAATATCTAACCGTGTTCTCTCAAGGTCAGGGAAAGAGTGAGCACAGACGGCTGAGCAAATCAAACAAAAGTAGGAAAGTTTGTGGAGAAAGGGCAGCAGAGGAGATGCTGTCTCCTGCCCCAGCCTCTCTTTGCCTTTAGGTTTCTCATTTTTGTCCTTTTCTCAACTCATTAACTCAGGAATTGGCATAGCCAAGATGACTTGTAATGATTGCATTTTAATCTGTTGCTATAAACAATAATGATGGAGATTATTATCCAATAACTTAGATAAGGGCCAAGAAAGTGCCAAGACTGTGGTGTGGGAAACACGACCTCTCCTTCTATTGTTTGGGTCATTCCCAGTGGACAGATGGGTAAACAAGTAAAGGAAAGTAGTGAAATACCTGCTGGGCTAATTATATAGGAGAGGATCAATATTCTGTGAGACCAAAAGACAATTTTGGGTACCTAAAGAAAAGAACCCAAGACAACAAAAATAAATGTGTAAAAGTGTGTTTAAAAATGGCAAAAGACTGGGGAAAAATTAAAAATATAACAGTGCTGACAGTACAAACATCACAAAATCTGGAAAAATAACATAACATTCTCATTAATAAATTGTCTCTCCCAGCACTATTATACTTTTTTTTTTTTCTCATACATACTTCCAACTCCAGGTGCCATAACACATTTTTATATAGCAAATATCTCTGACCTTGCAGATTCACATTATGACAGTAGGTGAGTTGCCACATTATGACATTAGGTGAGTGAACAGTAGGAATATAACTGAAAGCCATTGCTGCATTTAACAATAACTTAGCTATTCACTGAAGAGACTGAAAAGCTCATAAGCATCTTTTCCTAAACATAAAATGTGTTTCCACTTCAGTGTCTCCTTGGCCAGAGCCTAAAATTGCCCATAGGTACTCTCCCAACACCTTTCAGGAGGGAGAGTTTGGCAAGGGGAATTCAAGTGAAGGGAGTCAAAAGTCTTAACTAATATGGTTAAAATATATTACGATTGTAAATTTTACAAAGGCAATTTGATAGTGCTCCTGGAGGTGACTCAGAAGGTGCCTGCTATAGACAATGTTTGTGTCTCCCCCAAATTCTTAGGTCAAATACTAACTCCCAGTGTGTCAGTATTAGGTGGGAACTTTGGGAGGTGCTTAGGTGGAGGATGGAGTCTTTATGAATGGGATTAGGGCTTTTATAAAAAAGACCCCGGAGAGCTCCCTCTCCCTCCCACTGTGCGAGGACACAGTGAAAAGATAATTATGAACCAGGCAGCAGGTCTTCATCAGATACCAAATCTGCTGTCACCTTGATCTTGGACTTCCTACCATCGAAAACCATGAGAATAAATTTCTGTTGTGTGTAAGCCACCCACTCTATCGTGGTTTGTTACAGCATCCCAAACAAACTAAGGGCCTAGACTAGTGAAGTGCCTTGAAGCTTAAGGCTCATTAGCTTCATAAAGTACATCTCATATATTATGTATACTTGGCTAGCAACTTGATTGTTAAAATTCAGTGAATATTTTGAGGTCCTATACTAGAAAAATTGGAAAGATGTATGAGGCACATGATGGTGTGTAAGGGAACCTATTTATCTGCACAGGTTCATCTTAGAATTTTAATCTCGGTGAATGAATTACCTGTTCAAAAAATCATTTTAAATAAAATTTTAAAAAAGAAACTAAGGAGATATGGTTGTTACTTTTAGCTTTGATAAGTTTCTTCAAATTATGCTGAAGTGGAAGAGGGAACAAATAAAATTGACAAATTTGAGAACTCTTAGGGGTCTAACAGGGGTACAGACACTAGTCCTTATGTGAGAATCTGGACATCTCAACTTGGGCTTAGTTCTGAGCTAAAGAGTAAAAAGGGTGAGGCCACACAGGATAAAAGGTAATCAAGAGGGGCTATTGTAATCTCAACAGATCAGTCCCTTTGCAAAAGTCCATTCTTAGAATATTGTGTAGAGTGAGAGTGAAGATCCCGGCCAAGTCACCTGGTGCTAAGCAGGAGTCCAGCCATGGAAGGCCACACAAGACCTACTGAGGGCTGGAACAAAGAAACCAGAGGAGGAAGTCTGCCTCCAAAAACTCTCATGCTCCCCTTGCTTGCCCCACCCACACCACACAGTCCTAGTGGCATACCCTGAGACATATTCTTGTACTTTATAGGAGGTAGCCTTAGGCCATGGATGTGTAACAGACTTCTTCCTTGGTCCTTCACGAGCTCCTGACCTACGCAATCTAAGCATGATAAAATGGTGGTTGTTTTAAGCCACTACATTTGGAGCAGTTTACTACAAAGCATAGTAACCAGAAAACACTATCATCCATTCATTTATTTCTGAAGCAAGATACTAGGCACTTTGAGCATTAGTTGTTTTTAAGAGTTGGAACTTTTTTGTCCACAGGCCTAGAGAATTCCTTCAGTGTGTAATCACATGTTTTTAGGTGAGTGGATTGTGAAGCAAGATATCACTCAGAGACCAGCCGTTGGTCTAGCTTCCCAAGAGGCAGAATATATTCCAGTCCTACTGGCCAAGCACACTCCAGAAGAGCTACACTTCTAACCTTTCTGTGTTCTCCTTAGTCTCTCACCTGTGTGCATGCTATTCCACTGCCAGGAATACTTTCCCCTGTATCTCATTCCTTCAATCGCTTTCTTCCTCTCCATTACTACCTCCTGCTTTATCCAACTCCTTGCACTGTAAGTGACCTTCTTCTCTGATTACAAAGCACCCTGCTTTTGTCATTGTTAGCAACCATCACATGGCATAACTGTCTTGCATCTCTCTCTCACAATTATGAAATCCTTGAGGGTGTGGACAAATTCTTACTCATTGTTTTACCCCTAAAGTTCTAACATGCACATAGAATCTGGCACATAGTAAATGTTCAAGATACTGACTGACTAAAAGGATAAACTGTAACATAAAGATAAACTACTACAGCGATTCATTTAAGTAACACTTTATTCCACATTAGTTTTTCTTAATGTATATTGACCAAATGGAATTGAACCTTTATTCTCTTCTCAGAGAAGAGAAGAGACCATTCTGTGAACCAATATCCAGACTTGGGCTTGTGAAAGCAACTTGATATGTTGACCTGGTCATATAAAGCCACTGGTCATATCGACCTGCATCCTTACATTCTATGGCCTCCTTTAATGGCCCAATATAAAATTATACCCATCAATCCTGTTGGAAACAATACAACTTTAGAAATCTCTTAGGAGAGAGCTTCCCTCTGAGGGGTAAAGGAAATGTGCAGGCTTCTCCAAGCCCTGAGCGAGAATGGGACATGTCCCTGCCCTGTATCCACAACTTAGGCCTTCAGGTAGCTATGATCAAGGGAAAGACCTGGCCCTCAAAAGGCATTAAAAACACCATGTGACCTCAAGTGAGGCTAGGCAAGGGGGTTTGGTGGTCTGAAGAAGAGTGAAATCTGTAATCAAACACCGGGCTCAATTAAGGCACCAAAACACATTTCCCATGGAATGTGGGGAGCCCTGCTCATTGATGAAATGAGGAAAATAGTAAAAACTGCATTGCAAAAGCATTCTTGCTGTTAATAAGCTGAAAATGGGTAAAATGTAAAGCCTTTTACAAATGTTAATTATTGTTACAAGGAAAAATGTAGTTAAGACATAGTAAAGACATCAGTAAGGTTTAAGAGTATATTATTTGTATCAATATTGCAAAAAAACCAGCTCCACCATTTACCAATGGCCTTGAGCATGTCATCTAATCATCCTTGCATCTCTTTATCAGTTTCAAAAGGGAGATAAAAGTTGTATTTACCCTACAATGTTAGTATTTATAAAGTGCTTAACCAAGAACTTGAAATCCACTAAATTCTAATTATAGATTAGAATTTGTGCTGTTCATGCTCTGTGCTCTTTGAAAGTTTGGGAGAGGGAAATCTTTTATTTATTTATAATTCTCAAAATGTATTTATTGTTTGGTTTGGAAGAATTAAAGTAGGCTTCATGATGAAGGAAGTATGTTGTCTGTGTTTTGAAGGATATGTGGACATAGATAAGGAGAAAGATCTCAGAATTTTCTTCTATCCAGAGAAGTAAAGAGGCATACTCTGCCAGCTGGCTATCCTTCTGGAAAAGTTATGATGATGTTATCATCTTTTTCTGTAGAATATGGTAGACATATTCTATAGAATATGTCATAGAGACAATGGAGGGAGGAAGACAAAGGAAGGTAATCTGAGGATTTCTGTCTAGTGCTCAACATTTCACAAACTGAGACCCTTAGATTCAATGTAGGAATTGGACCAGAAGTCTTTGTTCCAGGGAAACTTTAAATAGAGGATTAAAACTCAGTTTTAAAATTGTTCACTGAGGGGGTGCCTGGGTGGCTCAGTTGGTTAAGTGTCTGACTTCAGCTCAGGTCATGATCTCACAGTTGGTGAGTTTGAGCCCCACATCAGGCTCTGTGCTGACAGCTCAGAGCCTGGAGCCTACTTCAGATTCTGTGTCTCCCTCTCTCTCTCTGCCCCTCCCCCTTTGTTCTCTCTCTCTGTCTCTCTCAAAGATAAACATTAAAAAGGTAAATAAAAAAAAATGTTCACTGAATCAACCTTCTGCTCTGTTTTTAGCGATTGGTAATATGATAATTAACCTTTCCCAAATCAAGGTCTCTCTCTCCCTCTCTCTCTCTCTCTCTCTCTCTCTCTCTCTCTCTCTCTCTCTCTCACACACACACACACACACACACACACACACACGCATGCACATGCACACACACACACAGGCAAGCACGCATGCTCATGGTTTTTCCTGCCAGTAAGGGCAGGAGTCCTGCTCTGCTTTCTGACTTTCTTTATTTCACACACATCCCTCATCCCTCCCCAGGGAAATTTCAGCCCCTTCCAGAAAAAAAGACCTAGCTTATAGAAGCATAGCCCAAATAAGTCCTTTTTAAAAAAATATGAAAGGAATAAAAGGCAACAGAAATGTTGTTGTGTATTCCCATGGGCCTAACCAGCGTTAAAATTATAAAGTAAGCTTCATTCTATTTCATTGGCAACAATTTAATTTTATAGGCTTTTTTTTCTTAAGTAGGCTCCATACTCAATGTAGGGCTAGAACTCACAACCCTGAGATCAAGAGTCACATGCTCTGACTGAGCCAGCCAGGTACCCCAGCAGTAATTCCATTCTAAAAAGAAAATCTGTTAATGGTAAATGATTAGGAAAATGGTAATAAAAAGAAAAATTTTAAAAAGTTCCCAGGAGAGTATTTACCACAGGAGAGAGCTGCCCTCTGAGGGGTAAAATCTGCAGGCTTCTCTGAGCCACATTGGAGGGTGGGGAGTGGGGTGGCAGGGTAACTGTTCTGGCCTTGGTAACAGTGAGCTCCTTTAGGACTAGCTAGCAAGAGGAAGCTGTGGGAGGGTGTTTGCCAAACAAGTCTTCTCAAGAAAGCAGTTCCTCAAATCTTCAAGTTCCTGGAGGTCATGTGACAGGTCATTTCCTGGTGTCCAGTCTGAAAATTTTGGGGCCCAAAGCAGCTCTCTCTGTCACCCAACCCCATCACCTATGGCCTCCTCATATTTCCTGTACCTTGGAGCTTTTTGCTTAGGAAAGAATTTTCACTTGAGTTAAAAGCAATAAACACAAAGATACCAAACATATTTGACAAATCCCCAATATATTTTAATGCAGGGCTAGTGTGAGGCACATCCCTTTGACACTCAAAATAGGCCTCACTGAAAAGTACATCCCAGGAGCATCTGGGTGACTCAGTTGGTTAAGCATCTGACTTAAGATCAGGACATGACCTTGTGGTTTGCGAGTTCAAGCACTGCATCAGGTTTCCGGCTGTCAGCATGGACCCCACTATGGATCCTCTCTTCCCCACTCTCTCTGCCCCTCCCCAGCTTTTGTTCTCTCTCTCTCAAAAATAAAATAAACATTGTTTTTTTAATGTGCCTCACTGTGATTGTTACCTGTGGCCTTCTAAGCCGATTCAGTTTAAACCCTCTGTTATCCTATAGTAGAAAGCTCACTTTTGTAGATTCCTCTCATTTTCTGCAAAAGTTCAAAATAATTGTTATTTTCAATCCTCCTGGCCCATGGAATCTAAATGTGAACATGAAAAGAATCTTAGGGGTTACCTAGGGTGATCTAACCTACTCAGACCTCACCAGAGATTTGACTTCCTCAAGTAGCGGAATTGAGAGGGCTCTTCAGAGAGATGGTGCTATGGGCCTCTCTGGACATCTCTTCAGAAGGCATGTGTCATAGGTGCTACAGACTTCTCAAGTCAGGTTCTTTGCACTCTACCACAAAGCCTAGCTGTGTTCCTGACTCCTTGTTTTAGGGCTTCTCTTGTCCCCTCCCACATCCTGTCTACACATCCGTGGAGGTCTGCCAGCAGGGAGGCAGAGATCAATCACAACTTGGTTTGGATTTCAATACATACATACACTCATTGTATAAGGAACAGGAAGATTTGTCTCTTAATTAGAAGGTTTTTAGACACTTCCCATGTGTATGGTCAGGGAAAGATGATTAAGAGAAAGCCTCAAAATCACACCAGGAAAGCATTTGCTCACTTGGCACAAACATAAAACAGACCTTGAATGAGCTAAAGCTTGGGCCAAAGAGAGTTTGAGGATTTATTCCTCCCCATGCCTTAGGCCCCTCCTTAGCATGGATAGCCAAGTTGTTTCTCACTGCCAGCAAACATGTCTTGACATCCTGTTCCCATGACACACTCAGGCTCTTTGCTTTGTCTGTTAATTCCTGACTCTATTTATGCCAGTTGGAAATCGTGCTGCCACGAAAACTAAACATGACTCAAAAACAAAACTCCCTCTCTCCCTTTCCAAGTTACATCTCTGCATAGCCTGTCCTTTGACAGCCCACAGGACTGCAGGTGCTCCTCTGGTCTTGTCTGCCCTTGAGGCCTATTGGGTCTTCCTCAAAGTCTCTCAGACTCAGCACTGTTTCCCATCCCTACACAGCATCATCCTAGGTCAGAGGGTGGCAAATTTCTAACCCTAAATATCTCTTCTGTACTTGCAGAAATTAGGCTTAAGCCAAATCATGAAATCCTCCAAGGTCTTTGAGTCTTGGCCTTCCCATCCCCTTTGACACTATTCTTCCAGTTGGAAAATCACTTAGGCATTGTATGTAGGCACCTAAGTTTATTCTCTTATATGACTGTTGTTAATTAGCACTGTAGTGTCACATTGGCAGAATGGGATATAAGCCCTAAATGTTCCTTAATTATCGAATTAAGATAATTGTGTTTCTTTTCATTCTCACTACATTGTCCTGGTCCAGACCTCTATCGTTTTTTTTAACCTGGACACTGGCCTGCTGACAAGCTTCCATGCCTCCTGTCTGCCTCTAACTTTTCTATTCTACACGTTTCACACTGCTACCACTATAGTCTGCCAAAAGTGAAGGTCTGACTCTAAGTGAATTATCTGCTTAAATGTCTTGGTGCTTAAAGGATAAAATCTAAGATCCATAGTATGGCATTCAATTTCCATTTCCTGCTCCACCCCAAGACACACTTCAGGCTGTAGGAACTACACACATAATTGGTTTTTGACCACTCCATGCTGAGCCTCTCTTCCTCCTGAGTCCTCTTCCTGGAATGTCATTCCCTAGGTTCTGTCCTAAAAAAACTTTTTATTTCTCAGAGCTAAGTATAGAGATTCCACTTAGGTTATCATTTAATTTAGAAATATCTACTTGCCTCCCCACCCCCCCCCAAATCTACTCCCATTACATCCTATGTATAACTTACTCATAGCACTTTCCACTTTATGGTCTTACTAACGTGTGTGGGGATACTTTTCAATTTATAAAATGTATTAATTAAAAAAAAAATTTTTCAATGCTTATTTTTGAGAGAGAGACAGAGCATGAATGGGGGAGGGGCACCAAGAGAGGTAGACACAGAATCCGAAACAGGCTTCAGGCTCTGAGCTGCCAACACAGAGCCCGACACAGTGCACGAACTCACAAACTGTGAGATCATGATCTGAGCCAAAGTTGGATGCTTAACTGACTGAGCCACCCAAGCACCCCTACAAAATGTATTTATTACAGAAAATTTGGAAAATATGAAAAGAAAGCCAAATTAAATCATCTAAAATCTGCTAACATTTGAGGTACATTTTTCCAATCTTTGGTTCTCTGCATAAATTCATATTTTTTCTCTCTTGTTTGCTTTCACACACCACACGTACATACACACAAACATGTGCTTGCCCAATCTAACATAGTTTGTAATAACTTTTCATTTCCACTTAAAAATACATTATGAGATTTACTATATACACTTAAGTGTTCAGAGAGTAAGCTCCACATGGGACAGGAATTGTGCCTGTGTGTGCATGTGTGTCAAACAAATATGTAGGGAAATTTAGATGAGTAAATAGTATATAATGGGCTCTCTAGAATTATTTGTTGAACTGATTTAATAAGAAATATGAACTAGAATGGAGAGAAAAAAGAATATGAGAGAATTGGAGCACATGAAATGTAAAGAAATAAAGAAGAAAATAAATCATTTGAGGAAGGCATTTATGACTTTTAAAGTTTTTATATACTCTGGATTTGAGTCCCATAATAGCCTTTTGAAGTATCTATAAAATCATTCACAGATAAAGAAAGGGAAAGTCAGAAAGATTAAGTGATTTGCCGTAGATTGGGCACTTAATAAGTGGCAGAAGTAGTTTTGAGAATCTGTAAATTTTGTTTTATCTTATTCCATGGACTTTTGAAAAAGGAAGGGCAGCAACATTGAGGTATGGGAGCTTGGAGTGGTATCCCTGCTGCCAGCATGGTGCCTGGCACATAACTGGTACCGAACAAGCAATTGTCAAACTGAATTGAGGAACAGAAGTGAGAAAGAACAAACAGGCAGGTGATAGTCTGTAGCCAGGGTTAGGCATCCTCAATCCACTTTTTTCCAAACTCATCATGCTTGTCTGATCTAATTGGTCTGCCTGCTTCCAGTCTAACCCCATTTCATCCATTCTCCATAAATGCAAACTGATCATTCTAAATAATTTATTGACTCCCTTTGCTCTTAGGAAAATGTTCAAAATATTCTCCTGGCTTAAAAGGCTCTTCATGATTGGACCTACCTCATTTTATCTTTATTTCTCATTTCTTTTCCTATTGTACATTCCCAACAGCTCTAGATCTCTGAAAGTGCTAAAACATTCTTCCCCTGCTTTTCCTCCATAACTATTACTCTGGACCTTTCTTTATTGATTGTATTATTTTTTTATTGATGTGTAACAAATTACCACATATGAAGCAGCTTTATACAACACAAATTTGTTATCTCACTGTTTCTTTAGGTCAGTATGGAATGATTATCTTCTTAAGATCTTACTGGGCTAAGATCAAGCTATTGGCCAGATCTGGAACTGAGATTCCTCTTCCAAACTTCATGATTATTGGCAGAATTAAGTTTTTCAAGGTTATAGGACAACGATCCCCTTTTCTTGTTATGTGGTTCCCTTCATCTTCAAGCAAACAATAGTGCATCAAATACTTCTAGTACTTCATATCTTTCTGGGTTCTGCTTCTGCCTCCCTTTTCTGTTTTAAGGGTTCATGCGATTACATTAGGCACACTTGGATAATCCAGGATAACCTCTTTATCTTAAGGTCAACTACTATACAAACTCAATTAAATCTACACATTCTCTTTGCCATGTAACATAACATATTCATGGGCATAATACAAGAGAGTGAAGATCATGGGGGTCAAATTTCTGCCTACTCCACTGATCTTTCCAAGTTTGCCTTAGATGTCCTTATAGGACCCATGCCCATTTATTTCTCTGCCTCCACTTCTGGACTCTAAGCTTCATGAGGGCAATAACTATGTCTATTTCACAAGTCAGTGGTGTATTGGAGCCAGCTTGTACCAACTTTCAACAGCCTATTATTAATTATTCAGAAATTTTGCAATCTGAGTATTAAACATAGATATTAAAATTTTAAATTTGTGATAAAATAAAGTATTTTCAAAAGTTTGTAAATAATCAGAATTGATCACTTCCTATTTATTGTATCCTGTTTGCTCTTGTCCATTCTCTTGAGGTTATTTTCATTGATTTTATCTCCATAGTAAAAATACTATTTATCGTGCAGTAGCATATCTCTTCCAAACTCCCTATTCAGTGATGTCACATTGGGAGCTTGAAATCATCCATAGTGGAAGCATTTATACCATAGAAATTAGCAAACATTAGTTGATGACTTGATTTATTGTTTATTTTCTTGTCTAGACTTTAAAAAATGGCAAAAATGTTAGTAACACAGATTAAGCTTGAAAGGCTGGGTTTATAGCTGTGACACAAAAACTTTAAGAAATGTTACTCTTCCAGTATTCAAAACCTGAGATTACAAGGAAGCATGTTGTTGACAAATGAAATTACAACATTTGTTCTAATCTTGCTTTCATGTTACTACTCATTAATGTAAAAAAAATCAAGTAACATTCCTGTATGAACTGCATTTATTCATCAGTTGCAGCCATAAATTGGCTGAAGACACAAGAATTTTCCAAAAACTAATAATAATAATAATATTCTGTGGGAACAAACTGGCTCTGTGAAATTTACAGCAAAGGGTACTGAAAATTGCATGCTGTACATTCTTTGTATCAATGTTTTACATAAAAACATGTATGTATGTGTGTGTGTGTATATATGTACACATACATGTTTATGCCCATTAAAATTTACCAGCTGGCCACTGACTATATTCCTAGAGCTTACCACAATGCCTCCCACATATGAGGTGCTCAGAAAATATTTAATGAGTAAATAGATGGAAGGCATGGTCTTCATGATTGACCAGAGAACACAAGTGGGTGGAAAGGGAAGAGAGGCTAGGGGAGAAATAATGGATGGGGAAGTTGAGAGGATTCAAGGGACTAGAGGTCAGCTGGGTGAACTGAGAATTTCTATAAGATTCAATAGAAGTGAGTAAGTAGAAGAGAAAAACCATTAAAGGAGCTCTGATGAGAGGAAGTATTTGAGGAGTTAGAGATAATAATATTTAATATGTATTAGACACTAACTTTGTGCTAGGCCCTGCATGTAAGTCCACTTAATTTAAATTAACAATCTTTTATAATCCTCACAAAACCTTCATTTGTCCTCATTTCATACATGAGGGTGAAGAAACTAAGTTAGTAGGTTAATAAACTTGTCCAGACTTGATCAGCTAGGAGAAGGTAGAAGTTAATGTGGTCAGAAGCCAAAGCCTGGACTCTCAAAAGCTATGCCAAAATTGAAGTGTGAACGAGGCTGTGAGTAGGTGTAATTTAAGGTCTTGCTACTCAGTGCGTTCAAAGGGCCAGCAAAGGCAGCACTGGGAACTTGTTAGAATGTTAATGTTCGCACCTCACCCCAGATTTACTAAATCAAAACCTGTCTTTTAAAAATGAATTTACAAGATACCCTGGAAATTCCTATGCATCTTAAATTTGAAAACCACAGATTTAGAGGGCAGATGTGCCAGTAGGTGACTACACTACAGATGGTCATTCAAGCAAAAGAAGTCAAGAAATAATCTAAGGGGTATTACAAGATTGAAGCTGCCCAGAGCAGAGTAAGGGTGCTTCCTCTAGTATGTGGTATATTAAAATCACCTGGAGAGCTTCATATACTATCAGGGCATTAGTCACTTTAAAATGATCCAAATATATTAGTTATCAAAACCAAAAATGAAACAAATGTGTATGGATCTGACTTGGGATTTTAGAGGCTCTAACCTTCTCTTGTCCAGGGGTATAATCACCCCTCTCCCCACAGTGGTTTCCTGGCCTTGCTTTCTATACAAATAGCACTTTGCCTTCCTACCCCAAGCCCAGACCCTCTGACTCCTAGGATTTCACATGTCATGTGCTCTCCGCCTAACACACCCTCTCTCCTCCTAGCCACCAAGCCACATCCTTTCCTTCCCTTAGCCCACATTTATTTCCAGTCTTAAAATAGTTTTTTAATATAAGCCTTCTTCTTCTTCTTTTTTTTTCTCCTCACATGATATCACATTCCTCTCCAGGATCAAATTATACCATAGATCCTTGGAAACAAATTGTACAAAATAAACATAAAGATTTAAGGGAGGGTACATAGTTTTGTTTGTTCAAATCAATTCTTCTTTAAAAAAAAAAACAAAACAAAACACTGAAGCTAACTAATTCCTTTTGTCTGGGTCCTCTGCTGTCACAAGCCAAGGCCCACAAAAGAGTGCCAAGCCTTTTCCTATGTATACTGCTTTTTCTCCAGCAATAGACTGTGTTCTGGTCGACTGCAGAGCAACAATAATCAGCTCATGCTGGCCCACTTTCATAACAGGTCTCCAAAGAAGAGCGGGAACAGGGCAAATTGATGCTTCTAGTTTTCTGTCCATAATCCCTCCTCAAGGTTCAGACTTAGAAATGACTCCTATTATCAACTTTATGTGATCTCCTTAAAGAGATCTCTTGTCTCCTCTTGGTGATACAGAGCCTCTATGAGAACAACAATAAGAAAGCTTATGAACTTCCCCTCACATGATCAACAGACTGATTAGATCTGGTTTAGTCCCTTCCTCTTTGCTTTCACCAGCTGCTGAGCCTGTCGACAGTAACCCTGATTGGGGACATAATTGGTTCTTTGGATTTTGCTCCATTCTTAACAGGCTTTCAAGCTTCTAATTAGATAGTGGGTTATGTAGACTGAAGAATGGTTCAGCTGAGTATAAGGGAAAGTGTTTCCAGGTTATTCTTTGATCATAATAATTCATGAAGACATGCAAACCAATTTCATTTATTTCCTCTTGTGTTTCTCCGATAAAGATTTGCTTTGTGGGGGTGGTGATGATCGTGGTGGCTTACAGAAATTATAGAATAAAGGACATGGAGATGAAATATGTTTAAAACAAGCAAACTAAAACGGTCTCTAGGAAGGAAGTCAAGCAAAATTCCTTTTAACATTTGCAAAGCTTTGATTTGATTTGGGTCCTCACTCATATTTTGCTATTCATATTTTTCTGTGTTTAGATTGTAAGTTCTAGGAACATAGATACTCATTCATTTATTTATACGTGCATACTTTAACCATTCATTCATTCATTTATTCAATAAACATTTACTCGATGATTGATATAAATAACAGGTTCAGGGTAAACATGAATAAGACACGTTCCCTGCCCTCAAGTAGCTCACAGTCTAAAGGGGTAGAAAAGTATATATGTAAAAATTTAAGTTCTCTAGGGGTGCCTGGGTGGCTCAGTCAGTTAAGTGCCCAACTCTTGATTTTGGCTCAGGTCATAATCTCATGGTTCCTGAGATCAGTCCCCTTGCAGTGTTCTACGATGACAGCATGGAGCCTGCTTGGGATTCTATCTCTCCCTCTCTCTCTGCCCCTCCCCCACTAATTCATGCATGCTCTCTCTCTCAAAAAAATTAACATTAAATTTTTTTAATTTAAGGTTTATTTATTTTTGAGAGAGAAAGACAGCATGAGCAGGGCAGGGGCAGAGAGAGAGGAAGACAGAGGATCTAAAGCACAGAGCCGAATGCAGGGCTCAAACTCAGGAATGGTGAGATCATGACCTGAGCCGAAGTCAGATGCTTAACTCACTGAACCATCAAGGTCCCCCTCAAATAAATAAATAAACTTTTTAAAAAGATATAAATTTTCTAAAATTGTATGGGCTGAAATAGAAATTCCTACAGAATACAATGGAATTCCAACAGATGTTCAACTCTGTAACAGTGGCAGTAGCTGAATGGAAAACTTTTCTTAAAGCAAAGGGAGCAAAAAGAGGAGGAAATTTCTGGTGGTAAAAAAAAAAAAAAAAAAAATAGAGCTTTGGGATCACTTTTCTATAACCCAAACTGAGGAGCTCAGATTTTATGTCTGGCTCATCCTATTGTTTCTATCCATGACATGACATTCCACTTCAAGGATCAGATTATACCACAGATCCTTGGAAACAAATTGTACAAAATAAACAGAAGGATTTAAGGGAGGGTATAGTTCTGTTTGTTCAAATCAAGTATTCTCCTTTTAAAAAGTCTTTCTAGCACTGTCTTTTACATGAAACCCATATGTCAACTGGGATAAACCTACTCCTTTGTTAAGCTAAGACTTGTCAGAACTCCCATGCTACAGTGAAAGCCTTTTCTGAGAGCTCTATGAATCCCTGGAGGATTTAGGTTTCCATTGCCACCTCTAGCACTAAACTCCTATTCCCAAAAATCAGTTCTATTTGTGGATTACTTCATCGTCTGCATGGTGTCTCTGATTTAAAGCACTTTGACTCAAGTATAGAATTTCAATCTTCTCCTTGACCTTAAAAACCACCAACAATAAAACCATGGTATGGTGCTCATACTTGCAACAGTGTAAGCAGCAAAGAACCAAATCCCCATATGAACCTATCTACTTTTGTCCCCTAGCCACCCAGGCACAGTGGTGTCACTTGCTCTCTCTTCATCTTGGTGGTGTCTCTCTCCTTTTCCCACTCTCTTCTTCCTGGTGGGCTCCCCCTGTCTTGCTCCTAAGAACTTCAAATTCTTTTAACACGGTGCTGATTAATGCAGTACTCTCCAACTCCAATCCAAAAATTCAGCTCTAGGACACTTTTGTTTATTCAAACTCCTCCAGGGCTTGAATAACCCTGGAATGGTGCTTTTGTTCTCAGAAGAAATTACACCTCTAATACAATCTGCTTTTCTTAGAAAGTACTTATGGTTTTATATAGCAATCTCCTCCTACATTACACCCAGCATTCTTCACATTTGAGGATGACATTGCTATTCATCAAACCTTGCTTTTTTTTTCTTCCTACTTTGGTTCCGGTTTTCTTCTGAGCTTGTTTGCAAGAAATCCAGTTCCACCACTATATTGTCATGCTTCACTTCTGAACTCTAAACATTCTTTGCTTAATTATGATTTTGTTTAATCTGGATGTCTTAACTTTCTAGAAACCCAAAATATTCAGGGACAAGTATTAGCCACCAAACATGACATTAAAAGTGTGCCATGGTCTCTGGATTTATTTACTTGTTTTATAAACCTTAATCATACACCATACATTAAATTAATTTTTGTTGTGCTATAGTAAAGTTCAGTCTGACCAAATATAAATTCCCAATACTTTAAGGAAAAGCAGCATCTTTGGAATTACAGAGTAGCCCCTCAAAAGGGAGACTCTAAAGGAACCAATTTCTTTTGCAGCATATTTCCCAGTTCATTGGTTAGAAATTTCATCCCATGCTTTGCAATTATGCCTCATGCTACATGCTCTATCTCTTGGGATATAATGATGATAATATAGGAATATCTTTTTGAAAAGGAAAAACAGTTGTAGAAATGAAAAGGATAACACTGTTTTCCCATCTCTCCCAATTGTGACATAGAAAATTCCTCCATGCTTTCATATAGTCCAGAGCATTGCACATGTTACATTATATGATAATTGTGCAATCACTTGTCTGTTTCATCTCCTAGTTATGAGCCCCTCGAGGGCAGGGTTATGGTTTACCCAAACTTGATTACTAGCATATGAAACACCTAGTACCTGAAACTGGCATTGTACTCACAGGAGCCATGTGGAAAAAAAGAAACAGGGAAAGAGTAGAGAGGGATGAAGAGAGACAGGAGAGAAATATTATGATTTTCATTAGTGGGAGTGAGGTTGTTTCAGTTTAGCATCTGAGAGAATTCCCCTGCAGAACTGTGGTCAGTCGTACACAGCTTCTAGATGGCTCAGCTGTCAGTTGCATCAAAGTGGGGTACAGTCTCAGCACTGGGATTGAATGCCTTTTGTAACATGTGTAAGTAATATTAAAGTCTTATAGATATTTTATGCCAAACTCCTCTACCTGATACTCTGTAAAAATCACTACTAGTGAAAATTACAGTGGGATTGTAGCCATTTTGTTTTATTTTCTTTTTAATATAAAATGTTATCAGTTGGTTGTCTTAGTGTTATGGGCTGAATCTAGTCCCCACCTCCCCTCCAACTGATATGTTGAAGCTCTACTTCCAGTACTTGAAAACATAACTCACCCCAGGAGCACATAAGCACAGAGGAAATATCATGTTAAGGATACAAAATGAAGACCATCTTCACATCAAGGAGAGAGACCTCAGAAGAAACATGAGAAACCTTGCAAACACCTTGTGGACTTCCAGTTTGCAGAACCATGAGAGAATAAATTTCTGTTAATCCAACAAGTCTTGCAGTACTTTGTTATGGCAGCCCTAAGAAACTAATATGCATAAAAACAGCTCTGATCTCCATGATCTTGGATTGGAAGAACAAATATTGTTAAAATGTCAACACTACCCTAAGTAATCTACATATTCAATGAAATCTGTATCAAAATAACACCAGCATTCTTCACAGAGCCAGAACAAACAATCCTAAAATATGTATGGAACCAGAAAAGACCTCAAATAGCCAAAGCAATCCTGAAAAAGAAAACCAAAGCTGGAGGCATCACAATTCCAGATTTCAAGCTGTATTACAAGCTATAATCATCAAGACAGTATGGTACTGGCAAAAAACAAAAACAAAAACAAAACAAAACAGATACATAGATCAATGGAACAGAATAGAGAAACCAGAAATGGGCCCACAAACATATGGACAACTTATCTTTGACAAAGCAGGAAAAGAATATCCAATGGAAAAATGAGAGTCTCTTCAGCAAATGGTGTTGGGAAAACTGGACAGCAACATGCAGAAGAATGAACCTGGACCACTTTCTTAAACCATACACAAAAATAAACTCAAAATAGATGAGAAACCTAAAGGTAAGACAGGAAGCCTTCAAAATCCTAGAGAGAAAAAAGGTAACAACATTTTTAACCTTGGCCGCAGCAACTTCTTACTTGACATGTCTCCAGAGGCTGAGAAACAAAAGCAAAAATGAATTATTGGGACCCCATCGAGATTAAAGTCTTCTGCACACTGAAGGAAACAATCAAAACTAAAAGGCAACCAACAGAATGGGAGAAGATATTTGTAAATGACATAACAGGTAAAGGGTTAGTATCCAAAATCTATAAAGAACTTATCAAATTTAACACCCAAAAAACAAATAATCCAGTGAAGAAATGGGCAAAAGACATGAATAGACACTTTTCCAAAGAAGACACCCAGATGGCAAACAGACATAGGAAAAAATGCTCATCACTCATCATCCAGGAAATACAAATCAAAACCACAATTAGATAATACCTCACACCTGTCAGAATGGCTAACATTAACAACTCAGGCAACAACAGATGTTGGCCAGGATGCAGAGAAAGAGGACTTCTTTTTGGCGGGAACTGCTGGCAGGAATGCAAACTGGTACAGCATGGAAAACACTATGGAGGTTTCTCAAAAAATTAAAAATAGAACTACCCTACGACCCAATAATAGCACTACTAGGTATTTATCCAAAGGATACAGGAGTGCTGATTCAAAGGGTCACATGCACCCCCATGTTTATAGCAGCACTATTGACAATAGCCAAAGTATGGAAAGAATCCAAATGTCCATCGACTGATGAATGGATAAGAAGATGTGGTATATTTATATATACCACATATATACATAAGGTGTATATGTGGTTTATATGTGTGTGTGTGTATATACACACACACACACACACACACACACACACACTGGAATATTACTTGGTTATCAAAAAGAATTAAGTCTTGCCATTTGCAACAACATAGATGGAACTGGAGTGTATTATGCTAAGCAAAATAAGTCAGAGAAAGACAAATATATGATTTCACTCATGTATGGAATTTCAGATACAAAACAGATGAACATAGGGGAAGGGAAGCAAAAATAATTTAAAAACAGAGAGGGAGACAAGTCATAAGAGACTCTTAAATACAGAGAACAAACTTAGCGTTGCTGGTGAGGTGTTGGGTCAGGAGATGGGCTAAATGGGCGATGGGCATTAAGGGGACACTTGTTGGGATGAGCACTGGGTGTTATATGTGAGTGATGAGTCACTAAATTCTATTCCCGAAATTATAACAATATATGTTAACTAACTTGGATTTAAATTTTTAAAAAATCACCCAATTCAGAAACCACATCAAAAAAAATTAAAATTAAAAAAAAAATAAATAATACTGGTCTCTAGCAAAAATCATTAAGACTAATCTCGGTTATTCTACTAACCAGCAAACATTCACTTTTAAAATTTTCATTGAAAAACTCTATGAATAAATGAATGGAATTACCAAGTGCAAAGATCTAGAAAAATATTACAAGTTAAAATTAAAAATAAACCTACCTATATGATCCTAGGTAAATAATTTTGAAAATCTGAGCTTCCTCATTTCTGAAATAAGATTATTAGAAAGAGAACTCATTATATTTCTTAACATTAAGAGTCTGCAATTTACTACTAAGTACATCATTGGTAATGCTGGTTATGATGGTGATGATGAAAAGTGAAGGGATTCAAGCCAGGATTTCACCAGCCTTGCGTATTAGGAGATCTAATCAACGCATGGCTTTGCATTGACTTGAAGACTATCATTTAGAAACTAACTTTTCAGTCTGAGAAGATAAAGGCTAAGAATCTATTATGCTACTGTATTTTATTACAAAAGGGTAGATGATACTGTAGTAACAACCATCCTCCAAATCTCAATGGCCTAACAGCTGATTTATTTCTCTTTTCACTGTACACTTCCAGTGGAGTTCAGGACTTTTCATACTAGTCACTCAGGGACTTATGCTGTAAGAGTTTAATTGTCAACAATTATTTTTTCACAGAACAAGATGGAACAAATTGAGCATGGCTCTTGAAACTTCTACTCAGAAGTGGCCATATGCCACTTTCATTCAAATATCATTAGGAAAAATAATTACTTGAGTATGCCCAATATTAAAGTAGATAAGCACTAAGTGAAATAAGTCCATCAGAGAAAGACAAATATCATATGATTTCACTCAAATGTGGGATTTAATAAACTAAACAGATGAACATAGGTTCAGGGAAAGAAAAATAAAATAAGATAAAAACAGAGAGAGGCAAACCATAAGAGACTCTTACCTACAGAGACCACAGGGTTGCTGGAGGGGTGTTGGGTTGGGGAATGGGTTAAATGGCTGATGGCCATTAAGGAGGGCATTTGCTGGGATGAGCACTGGGAGTTATATGTAAGTGATGAATCACTAAATTCTACTCCTGAAACCATTATTACACTATATGTTAACCAACTTGGGCTTAAAAAAAATGGAAAAAAAATTAAGTAGATGAGCAGTACAATTTTTCTGTGCCAAGATAAGAAAGGAAATATTTGTCAGTAGCCTGGAAATGTTGACAACCAAATGGTTAAAGATATTCTGCAAATTGATTTTATTTGTGGGTAAACACAATTTGGATATTCTAGCTTATGAGAGCTAGGAAACTCTACTTTAAGCTTGAGAGTTAATTTGACCTCAAAAAGAAGGAAAAGGAGAAGAAGGAAGCAGAACAAGAGGAGGAAAAGGAGAAGAAAGAAGAGGAGGAGCAGGAGGGGGAGAAGGAAAGGGAAGAGAAGAAGGGAGATGAGGAGGAAGACTTTGAAGGAAAAGACTTATCTCATATGTTATAAAGCAAGCCTCTGAAACTCATTACTTCAAGAGGTGGTATAGACCAAAAATTGCTTCAGAAAAAGTCTAAATTAGTACATGGAATTGACTCAATGCCAACTGATAATGAAAAAAAAATTATGATACCCTAAGTGCCCAGTCATTGAATCATTCCATTTTTTTTTGTTTTAAACAAGCACAAATGTTCAAACAGGTACAGATTGAATCATTCAGTTTTGTTTTGTTTTAAACAGATACAAATTAATGTATTAATTAATATATTAATAGCCAGTGTAATAATATTTCAATAGTACCAGTACTTCTGAGTACTCATAGAAATAAATATAATGTGTCTTAAAATTTGAATTTTCTGGAGCGCCTGGGTGGCTCAGTTGGTTAAGCATCCAACTTGGCTCAGGTCATAATCTCGCAGTTCATGAGTTTGAGCCCCACGTCGGGCTCTGTGCTAGCAGCTCAGAGCCTGGAGCCTTCTTCAGATTCTGTGTCTTCCTCTGTCTCTGCCCCTCCCCCACTCATTTTAAAAAATCCAAGAAAGTTATTCTCAATATTGTCAATATGTAAATTGCTATGAATATATATTGGATGTAGGTTCTCTTCTAGGCACTTTACATTTAGTATCATGTTTCCTCTTCTCAACCTAGAGATGTAATTTCCAGTGATCCTGAGTTGTCTCTAGAAACATGTGGGGTCAAAACTGATGGACATTTGACATGAAATTGTCTTCCCATTCCTGAGAACATTTGTATTTGACCAACTGTCAATAGTGAAAGTAATATATAGTATCAAAAAAGTCTTCCAAAAAATTAACTATGTAAATAACAAGGAAGAAGAATAAAAACATGAAATCATCTTGCCTTTCAAATTTCTGATCAAATCATGTCCATGAACTATGAAATTGGGAAGACTTCTTTTAGTCCCCAGTTTCTAACCTAAGATGACTTTGAAAACAAATAAAAGAATTCTTACTAGATAAGGGCCAAGAAACAAATAGATGAGAGAATAGAAAAGACTCTCTCAATGATATTCATCTCTGAAATTCCAAATCTTACACTATTTGTTTTGTAGAGGGAACAAAATAATTGATTAGTTAATTTGTCTGGCAAAGGAAAGAGAGTCCCTTCTGGTCATTGACCAAACATATCTGAAAAAAATGTTACTGGTTCCATTTTACAAATGAAAAAACTGAGGCTCAGAAAGGTCAAATAATCAGTTCAAAATCCAAAACTGGTCTTCTCTACTTAACATCTCCATTTTCTGAACCCTTGTCTCCCTGTTTACTTCTTCAAATGCCTTCCTCTTTCTGTGTGCAGCTAGAATTTGAAAATCCAGGATCAGAGAAGTGCCCAATGGACTGCATTCTCAAGAAACAGTGACACGCATTGCTCTAGCTTTTCCCCAGGCCCTTAATTTGCTTTGTAAGAGATTCAGATAGAATTTTACTTGTTAATCCTTGTATCGGGATTTACATTTTAAAACTAAGTTTGAGATACTGATTGATTTTGATGAAAGAAGGAATCCCTTGTGGCAGGATTATGAACTTCAGGGAGAGAGAAATGTGAATGAAGGCTCTCCTGGTGATCTTGACATCACACCACCACAGAAGCAGTTTATGTACAGGGATGGCTTTTCTCTGATTCTTCCAATCCCGCCATCAGAAATCTGCTATGCAAAAGCAGTCATCCTTGAGTAGGACCCATGAATCAAGAAACTTAATTTGACAGTTTCAAAAAAATATAGGGCACGAGGGGGACGATTTCAAACATTTAATCCAACTACATTGCTTTTAAAAAAAAGAAAATCCACAAGCATTTGTGTTCTGCTCAGAGATGAATCATCTACTGTTTTGCCTTTTTTCTGTCATTCACTCAGCATGTGGTTCTCCTCTAAAGTAAAACATCTGGTTACTCCCAGAGATGTTCCCAGACTGACTCTTGCACTCTTCCTTCACAGTTTGCTGGATCCCTGTCTCATAATAAAGTATGACTTTTTTAGTTTGTGCTTGGTAACACTTCAACACAGGACTGGCATGAGGATGATTTGAACTGATTAGAGGTAAACCTAAGCTAAAGACAATGGTCTGTGAAGGAAACAGCTACACCACCACCACAACAAAAATTGTGCTATAATCCAGTTAAAGAAAGACAGGGAAATGAATAGAGGGGCTGTTTGCCAGGAACCTCCACTCCTACCCTGATTTTCCCATGCCTATTTGGTGTACCAGAAACCACTTGAGAGTTTAAATTCTTTGTTGGTACTTGTCTCCTTCCCCACCGCCCCCAGTGTTGCAACTTGCTTACCTAGGCTTCCTCAACCCACTTAAGCAAGCATGAATGGGAATTTCCATCTAACACATTTCTAAAGAACTTCTGATGCTGGTTAAATGAAATGGAAGCAGCTGTGTTATCTAATGTACACAAAACACTAATTAACCCCTTTTTGCTATCATCACCCTTCTAACTTCAGTTTTTAATGTTCAACCAGAGAGACTGGTTAGAATATGCCTCTTTTCTGAGAGCTCTAAGTAAATCTAAAGACCTAAATCTGATCTATAAAATCAGAAACTGAGATGTGACCTGGAAATGGGATTTCTCTGTGGCTTCTTATTCAATAAGTGTCTCAGCTCTAGGTACTTCAAGATGACCATATAAGCCATTGAAATGGTAATGTGGATACAAAGGAGAGAAAGACCCATTCCCTGACTAACATTTTCACAGTCTAATGAAGGAGATAAGTAAAATAATTTAATTCTATACTGATCAGTCTAGGAGGCAGACACTGATAACTAATATTAAGCATTATCTTTAAACATGACCATGAAGTGGTCTTGTGCTTCCATAATGCTGTTGCTGATGTGTTTCTTGATGTAGACATACTTAGTTTGTGTATCTATGGGCATTTTTCTATAAATTTTTTGTGCGTGTCTGTATCCTATATATACTATTTTAACTTAACAAATGTTTCCAAACCCTTTGAGTTATATATGTTTGGCTCTAAATCTCAAGCATTTCTTCTAATAATCATTCTAGTAATATTTAATGTTTGACCAGCTTAAATACCTTTTCAAACAAGGGACAATAAAAACAAGCAACAACAACAAAAATAGCTTCCTTAGTTAAGTACTTCAGTGTGTCAGGTACTGGACCAGGCATATGAGGTCAGAAGTCATCATGCTGCGAAGAAGTTTATTGGCCATCAGAGGCTTCAAACTGTGCACTTTTCAGGCATTGGGTTAAAAGGAACAAAGGAAAGAAAGAAGAATATGAAGATTTTTAGGTGAAATATGCTTTCTTATTAATTGCTAATCACATCTCTTCCAATTGTCTTGTGCCCACCTGCTTCCCGCATTTATGTCCACCTACAGGGTCTCACAGGGTGGTCTAGTTCCCAGCCAGGTCTAGGTTCTTATGTTCTCAGGGTTGCTGTCTGAAATTCAGTTTTTCATATCAGCATCAAGCTCTATGAGGACCACTGAGCAACCTCCCAGATTTCCAGGCAGCTATTGTGCATTGAACACAAATCTATGGGCCAGGTTAGGTAGTGACCACATCAATAAAAATAATAATCAGCTATCCTATGTTATGGGAGGTGTGGAAAGTCCTGTGAATCCCTTGTTAACCTTCTAACAAGGCTAAAGTCATATAGTCAGCACTAACCAGCCTCCTAAAACCAAAATGAAAATGAAAATCCTACCCAGTTTTTACCTCAAAGCAGTGGCCTTACTTGTGTCCTCAGAAATTATACAATGTTTTGTCTTGCTCTTATCCTTTTCAGTCTATCTCCATCCTGGCCTCTCTTCCCTAGCCATCTTCTTTGCTCCAATTGCTATTTTGCTGTTTATAAAGCTGTGAGGAAGAGCGCAGATTGAAGAGGCAGAGGGGAGATTAGGTCAATTAGAAGATAAAATTATGGAAAAAGAGAAAGCTGAAAAAAATAGAGATAAAAAAATCCAGGATCACGAGAGGGGAATTAGAGAACTAAGTGATTCAAACAGAACACTATCTGTTATCATAGGAATTCCAGAAGAAGAAGAGAGAGAGAGAAAGGAGTTGAAGGTGTACTTGAACAAATCATAGCTGAGAACTTCCCTGATCTGGGGAAGGAAACAGGCATTGAAATCCAAGAGGCATAGAGAACTCCCTTCAGACGTAACTTGAATCAATCTTCTGCATGATGTATCAGAGTGAAACTGGCAAAATACAAGCATAAAGAGAGAATTCTGAAAGCAGCTAGGGGTAAACGGGCCCTAACATACAAAGGTAGACACAAAAGTGTAGTAGCAGACCTATCTACTGAAACTTGGCAGGCCAGAAAGGAATGGCAGGAAATCCTCAATATGATGAACAGAAAAAAAACATGCAGCCAAGAATCCTTTACCCAGCAAGTCTGTCATTCAGAATAGAAGGAGAGAGAAAGGTTTTCCCAAACAAACAAAACTGAAGGAATTCATCACCATTAAACCAGCCCTACACGAGATCCTAAGGGAGACTCTGTGAGTGAAATGTTGCAAGGACCACAAAGTACCAGAGACATCACTACAAGCATGAAACCTGCAGATAACACAATGACTCTAAACCCATATCTTGCAATAATAACACTGAATGTAAATGGACCAAATGCTCCAACCAAAAGACATAGGGTATCAGAATGGATAAAAAAATAAGACCCATCTATTTTCTGTCTACAAGAGACTCATTTTAGACCTGAGGACACCTTCAGATGAAAAGTGAGGGGATGGAGACTATCACGCTACTGGAAGTCAAAAGAAAGCTGGAGTAACCATACTTATATCAGACAAACTAGACTTTAAATTAAAGGCTGTAACAAGAGATGAAGAAAGGGATTATATAATAATTACAAGGTATAAAGCTGTGAGGCAGTAGATGGCAGTTGTCTTATACATCTTGTGTGCTCACTGCATAACACACTATTCAAACACCAGGCAGCCACTCAATAATATGGCTTAAATAATGCAGAAACTACGAAGACCAAAATATATGAAACTAAATACAAATATAAAACTTAAAACATAAAATCAATATGATCTGCTAGAAAATTCTAGCCATCTGTAAACTGTTAGAATTGAAAAGAAACTTATATATGACTTAATCCAATCTCCTCCTCTAAAAAATGAGGGTACAAAAAAGTCACATCACCAACCAGGGCAAAGCTACACGTAGACCTCACTTCAGGAGCCATGCAAATTTCTCCATCTCATGAGTGGAGGCATACCTCATTTTATTGAGCTTCACTTTACTGAACTTCACAGATCTTGCATTTTTTTTTTTTACAAATTGAAGGTTCAAGACTTCAGCAGAGGAAGTAAGTGCAGGTGTGGGGAAAATAACAAGAGAGCTAGAATTATCCGTGAAGACTAAAGATGGGACTGAATTGTTGTAATCTCATGATAAAATTCAAATAGATAAGGAGTTACTTCTTATGGATGAGCAAATGAAATGGTTTCTTGAGAGAGAATCTATGCCTGGTGAAGAAGCTGTGAAGATTGTTGATATGACAACAAAGAATTTAGAATACCACATACATTTAGCTGGTAAAACAGTGGCAGGGTTTGAGAGGATTGACTCCAATTTTGAAAGAAGTTATACTGAAGGTAAAATGCTATCAAAGAGCACAGCATGTAACAGAGAAATCATTCATGAAGAGAGTCAGACAATGCAGCAAACTTCATGGCTGTCTTATTTTAGGAAGTTGCCACAGCCACCCCAACCATAGCAACTACTACCCTAGTCAGTCAGCAGCCATCAATATCCAGGCAAGACTCTCCACCAGCAAAAAGGTGAAAGCTCACCAAAAGCTCACCTGATGGTTTAACATTTTTTCACAATATAATATGTTTTAATTAAGATATTTACATTGGAAATTTTTAGATATAATGCTATTACACACTTAATAGACTACAGTATAGTATAAACATAACTTGTATATATACTAGGAAACCAAAAAATTCATGACTCACTTCATTGTGATATTCAATGTATTATGGTGGTCTGGAACTGAACCTGCAGTATCTCAGAGGTGTGCTTATAACCTTTTCTGACTAATTTCCTATTCTCATCACTTGCAGCTTTGGTAGTGTTTTGGCCAGATACCCAGAATGCTCTCATTATTTTTCTTTTTACTTGTTTTTTGTCAGTTAATGTGTTTTTTCCCTAGTGACTCAGACTTTTCTTACTAACTGTAGTGACCTTTTCTTAACCTTCCAGCTACTTCTCTTTTGTTTTATTTTTGTTCTCTTTTGTTTTAAATATTATCTAAGTTGCCTAACTAAATGCCCACCATCCTTTTCAAATTTAAGAAGAAAAACAAGAACAAAAAACCTTGTACATAGGGGAAGAGGATTTGGAAAATATCCTCGAATGTGATGTAATTAATTGGGAGTGGGTGGAGGGGGAGTGAATTGTCCCAGGCTGGGGAGGAAATATCCAAGCCTAGAAAACTCCAAACCAGGTAAGATAAGACACACCTAAGAAATCTGGAAAGGAGGTCCCAAAGGACATTTTTTTCAAAAGAATAAAAAATAGTTGAGAAGTCTCATTTGGGACATCAAATGACAAAAATAATGCAATTTGGTAATGAGCTTGATGTCCTTTATGTAAGAGAAAACAATCCATGGACTGGGGGAGTACAGTGCCTGACAAGTAGTAAAGCCTTTTTCCTGAGAGATTTGGGGCAAGAACAAATTTTATAGAATCTTAGAAGAGGCAGTACAGACACAGAGCATGATTGCCTAGGAGGTCAGGGACTTTCTGGTAAGGCTAGCAAGTCCTGTTTTCTATAGGAAGGTGAGCTCACTAAAGCTAAGTTGGAGGATTGTGACTGGTATATGTTAGGTTTCCTAGACAGTGAGGTGTTTCCCCTAAGTGTGTGCTAACTTTGGTTTAGATTTGGGGTGTGCCTCAATTTTATGGGTTCCTATATACAAATTTCCTTTATCAGAGATATCTTTCCAAAAAATAAGCCTTGTAAAAATGAAGCAAAATCCACAGTTGGTAAATTCATTCAAATATTCATTTATACAACTAACATTTAGAAAACATATTCATTTGTACCAAACCTCAGACCAGATAATTGAGGTGTAGTGGAAAGAAACAAAACTTGCTCGAGGAGTTCAAGAGACAAAGGAATGTTGTGAAATGCCCAGAGTCTAAGAGACCCCCAAAAATGAACCACCAGAGTCCAGAGTCAAAGCTAAGCAGCAAGGGTCATTTATTGCAGGTTCGAACCTGGACCTCTGCGCCCTCGTTGCCGGTGACGCCGAGAGGTCCTGAGGGAGGTTTTTACACCCCTTTTATAGACAGGTACAAACAAGTCATGGGGAAATCAGGAATTTTCCACAGTTACAGAGCTGCGATTGGTTGGTGTTTAAAGTTGGACACTTAACAGTATTCGATTGGTTCCTGCCTTTAGGTCAGACCACAACCGGGGGTATGGGTATCACAATGATTGATCAGGAATACACGGATGTGCCAGGCAACAATGATTGATCAGGAGTACACGGATGTGCCAAGTAACAATGGTTGACCAGGAATATACGGATGTGCCAGGCAACAATGATTGATCAGGAATACATGGGCACGCCAAGCAATTGTACAGAAGCGGAACAAGCTGGTTAAGCTTGGTTAGGTTTCAGTTTCCCATAACTTAAGCTTTTAAGTTTTAATTTTCTCAGGCCTCTCATTCCCCCCTTTCTCAAGTACCTGAGGACCCAATCTTGGGTCCTACAGTGCTACCTAATCAAACTCACTTTCCATGTCGAGGAGCTGATACTGTGGTCTAAGGACCATAACCTGAATGGTGTTTAATCTATCTCTGATAAAGTTCATTATTCTGTTGAATATAATAGGGCCGATGGTAAAAAGGAGGAGGAGGCCTAGTAGGAGGCCCAAAAGGGGGAGAAGGTAAGGGAGAAACCCATGGAGTGCTGACCACAGTGGGTTCTCGGCTAGTTCTTTTCGTCGGCGTGCGAGGTCCTCTTGGAGCTGTTTAATTTTGGTCCGAACTATTCCTGATTTATTGGCATAAAAGCAACATTTTTTTTTTTTTTTTTTTTGTAGGGCTAAGCAGATGCCGCCTTGTTCTGCAGTTAGCAGATCTAACCCTCTTCTATTTTGTAACAGCACTTCTGCTAGGGAATCTAGTTGATCTTGCAGATCCTGGATTGTCCCTGACAAGGCCTAGACATCGTTAATTAGTTGCCGAGAGAGTCCCAGATAGGAGTGTATGGAGACTCCTAATCCCGCTGTCCCGGTAGTTAATGCACCTGTAATTTCTAGGCTTGTCAGGAGGGGGATAAAAACCACAGCTCGTTTGGATCTGCCAGTTGCAAAGTTTAAACTAGGGATGGGCATGGGGGTTCCAGCGGACGGCTTTTCCAACTGAGCCACGGCAGCCAGCTTGAAGTTGTATATTATTATCACTAGCTTTTGCTGCCCTGTTACTCTGTAGGATAGCTGTAAAGTAGGTAGTGGAGTTGTCTGGCCCTATACATTGCTGATAGGAGTCATAACAAGAGCTATGCATCGACTCCTGGAAAGTAGAGCAAGGGCATTCTGCTGTGGGGGGCAGGGGCTTAGGTTTGTCAACACATAATCACTGCTGTTTTGGGGGTCCCGTGATGTCATAGGTCTGGGTTAAGTGAGAAATTGTGGTCCCACAGTCTTGGGTTTGAGTGTATCTTCGCTGATAGTGACCACCCCTTCCTACAGAGCCGGCTACTAGTCTGTTACCATGTGGCAGGGTGAGGGTTCTAACTACGCCACCTCTGCAATCACAGGGCCTTCTATACAGAGCTCCGTACAATTTCTGTTTGTCAACGGGGGCATTTAGTCCTCCCTCCAGGAGGTTGAGGTTGAGGGCTAGTAGGACAAGGGTTACTATCTTGAACATGTCTAGGGGAGGCACGGCGCAAGGTTAGTTTGAGGGTTTTTTTTTTTTTTTTTTACTCCGGTCTACAGTCCAAGTAGTATTTTTATCAGTGTGTCCCACAAGGTCAGACAGCGGGTCGACAGTCTTCACGTGGGTGTGGTGAATCCAGGTGGGGAGGTTATCTACCTTGATGGCGGCGGGAGTCGTCAGGATGATTTGGTAAGGTCCTTTTCACCTGGGTTCAAGGTTCTCCTGCCGGTGTCGCTTGACGAGGACCCAGTCTCCTGGACGATACTGATGAGGAGTGGGTGGGGGCCCCGTCTCATACAGTTCTTTTAGTTTAGGCCACACGGCCTCATGAACCCGCTGTAGACCCCTGAGAGAAGACAAGAGGCTGTTATCTTGGTCTAATTGAATGAGGTAGGTATGATGAGGTAGGTATGATAGGCGTGGGTCGGCCAAACAGGATTTTATAGGGTGTAAAGCCCAACTTGTATGGGGAGTTGTGAACCCTGTACAGAGCGTAGGGGAGTAACTTTACCCAATTAGCGCCAGTCTCCATAGTCAATTTAGTAAGGGTCTCTTTTAATGTTCTATTTATTTTTTTTTACTTGTCCTGAGCTTTGGGGCCGGTAGGCACAATGTAATTTCCAATCTGCCCCAAGTACAGAAGCCAATCCCTGACTTACCTTAGAGACGAATGCAGGTCCATTGTCTGACCCTATCATGACTGGAAAACCATACCTGGGCAGGATTTCCTCTAGGATCTTTTTGGCTACTATCTGTGCCGTTTCCTTCTTGGTTGGAAAGGCTTCAGTCCATCCTGAAAAAGTGTCTATGAACACTAGTAAGTATTTATAACCGTATTTGCCGGGCTTTACCTCGGTGAAGTCCACTTCCCAGTGGGCTCCTGGTATGGTTCCTTTTTTTCGGTGGCCTTGGGCTGTGGTGTGTGGGTGCGCGTTTTGGAGTTGACATGTGGAACAGGCTGTCACAACCCTTTCTGTCTGGTCAGAGATGTTTCTTAATACCAGTTGAGATCGTCTGAGGAGATCCTGAAGTCTTCGGGGCCCCAAATGGGTAGAGTGGTGTATTTTTGTCAGGATTGCGTGGCCCAATTTTTCGGGAAGGATAAGGCGGTCTCTAGAGTCCCTCCACCATCCATCTGTAACTTGGGTCATGGGGAGCTTGCGCATCCAAATAAGATCATCTTCTGCGTATTCAGGCTCTGGGGGTGAATCTCGGGGCCCTGGGTCTGGTAGCTGCGCAGGGAGTACTTGAATGGGGTTTTGTGCTACCTGGCGTGCAGTCTGGTCAGCGAGGTTATTCCCTCGAGAGACTGGATCAGTTATTTTTTGGTGACCCGGGCAATGTACTATGGCCAATTTTTTAGGGGCCCAAATAGCGGCCAATAGGGCCCGAATTTTATCTTTATTTTTGATGTCTTTGCCTTTAGCAGTGAGTAGTCCCCTCTCACAGTATATTGCCCCATGTATATGGGCCGTGGCAAAGGCATACCGGCTGTCTGTATATACAGTCACTTTGCGGTCCCGCCCCATTCTTAATGCTTGGGTCAATGCAATTAGTTCTGCCCTTTGGGCAGAAGTCCCTGGGGGCAGAGCCTTTGCCCATATCACTTCAGTCTCAGATGTCACTGCTGCCCCCGCATACCTCTGTCCTTGATGGACGAAGCTGCTTCCATCAGTAAACCAGGTGACCTCAGCATCAGGTAACGGCCGGTCCTGTAGGTCTTTCCTTGTTCCATGGATCTGCGCTAGGATGTCGGCACCGTCATGGAGCGGGGAGTCCAGGTCAGGGTCGGGTAGCAGCGAGGCCGGGTTTAGAGTTCGGGGAGGGGTGTATGTGGTCCACAAGGGATTTAACAGGAGTCCCTGATAATGGACCATCCGAGCATTGCTCATCCACCTATCGGGGGGCTGCTTGAGTACTCCTTCGATGGCGTGGGGTGTGGTGACATGTAACTCTTGACCCAGGGACAGCTTATCAGCGTCTTTAACCATTAGGGCTGTAGCCGCTATTATCCGGAGACAAGGGGGCCATCCTGCGGCTACAGGGTCCAGTTTCTTTGAGAGATAGGCCACTGGTCTGGGCCATGGACCTAGATGCTGGGTTAGCACTGCCTTGGCTATGCCTTTATGCTCATCCACATATAAGTGGAAGGGCTTAGAGATATCGGGCGGTCCTAGAGCTGGGGATGATAGGAGAGTTTTCTTTATCTGTTGGAATGCCTGCTCAGCTTCTGCAGACCATTCAAATGATGGTTGGTTTTTAGAGACTGCGTAAAGGGGTTTGGCCATTTCAGCAAAACCTGGGATCCACAACCGGCAGAATCCTGCAGACCCCAGGAATTCCTGAGTTCTGGGTAAATAGGATGGGGGCCGCTTTGGTTTGCCATGGCTCTGACCCCGAGCGCAGTTGCTTCTTTTTGGGACAGTCACGAATCCAATGTCCCTTTTTTTTTTTTTTTTTTTTTTTTACAGTAGGCGCATTGGTCTTTGTCTAGGGGGCGCCTAGGGGGGCGAGTTTTCTGCTTATCCTCTGGAGCGTCTCGATTATTATATACCCACTGAACAATGCAGAGTAAATCCTGGATCTGTTTTTCTTCTAAATTCTCTACTTTTTAGAGTTTCTTTTTGATGTCAGGGGCAGCCTGGTTTACAAAAGACAGATTTTCAGGGGCCTCAGGGTCCATGGGAGTGTACTGTCTAAAGGCTTCAATTAATAAAAAGTTGGCAGGGCTCTCTGTCTTACCTTGTATTACCGAGTACACCTTGACCAAATTGGTGGGCTTGCGTGCTGCAGCCCGGAGACCCGCCATTAGAGTCTGGCGATAAATGAGCAGTTGTCCCCTACCTTCTGCCGTGTTGTAGTCCCAATTAGGCTGAATCAGGGAAAATGCAGCATTAGTGAGGTCAGGGTTAACAGTGGGTCGACCATCTTCCCCGGGGACCAGCTTCCGCGCCTCAAGTTGAATTCTCTTCCTTTCTTCCGTGGTGAACAGGATTCGCAAAAGCTGTTGGCAATCATCCCAGGTAGGCTGGTGGGTGAACATTATGCTCTCTAGGAGGGCTATAAGATCTCTAGGGTTATCAGAAAACCGAGCATTTTGGGTTTTTCAATTATATAGGTCACTGGTGGAGAAGGGCCAATACTGGAGTCGGGGATTGCCTGTTTCATCGGGGGGGTCCTATTTCCCGCAGGGGTAGGGCTACAGTGGAGTCCGGGAGGCGAGAGCTTGGCTCACACTGGGTGCGCTGGCGAGTTTGGCCGGCTGGCCCTTTAAGGTTGGTTACATTTTCAATAGGGCTTGGCACGGCTGCTGCCTGTAGCCTCCCTGGTTCTGGCACAGCTGCTGCTTCCCACCCCCCGCCCCCGTTCCCCTTGAGGGGCAACCAGCGGGGCAACAGGTGGGGCGGCCGCTTCGGGCAGGGCCTGGGGTGCAAGGGGAGGGGGAAGATAGGGTGAAGGGTTTTTAACAAGATCTTGCCAGACGAGGATGTAGGGAACCTGGTCTGGGTGGCCCTGACCTTGGCAACTATAGGCAAACAAAAAGTGCCCTCAGTAGGCCAGCCCACCCCAAAAGTGGGCCGCTCAGACTGGCAGAAAGTGATGAGTCTCGACCGGCGGATGTCCAGGCTTAGGTTATGGCCTCTCTCCCTTCTTCCAGCCTGGACATCCTTGAAATTAGCTAGAAGAAGGGAGAGAGGTGTACTCTGTTTCTGTCCCATAGCCTGTATAGGAAAAAATAAATGTTAGTTTATGTTCCGGAAGCGAGGTGGATATACCTGCAGGGGAGAGAAGACAAGTTAAATCGCAAGCGCGGCGGCAAACAGAAAGTGCCTTGGAGAGGAGACCAGATACAGAACGGGTGTCCGTAACCCAAACAGAGTTCTGATGGGCCAAAATAGTGCCCCAGACGGGAGCCAGAGGACGTCTCCTACTGGTCCCGACTGACTTCCCTATAGCGCGTCCACCAGGGCTAGGTCAGTCACTGATACAGATCCCGCGCGGGAGAGCCAGAAACAGACAGACAACTGACACAGACACAGATACAGACACAGACATAGACACAGACACAGACATAGACACAGACACAGACACAGACAGAGCCGGCTCACTCACCGATCGGTCTCAGAAATGACCCGTTGACTTGGGGTCTGGTGGGTTTGGGGGGGGGCCTTCCCGGCCAATGCACCAAATGAAATGCCCAGAGTCTAAGAGACCCCCAAAAATGAACCACCAGAGTCCAGAGTCAAAGCTAAGCAGCAAGGGTCATTTATTGCAGGTTCGAACCTGGACCTCTGCGCCCTCGTTGCCGGTGACGCCGAGAGGTCCTGAGGGAGGTTTTTACACCCCTTTTATAGACAGGTACAAACAAGTCATGGGGAAATCAGGAATTTTCCACAGTTACAGAGCTGCGATTGGTTGGTGTTTAAAGTTGGACACTTAACAGTATTCGATTGGTTCCTGCCTTTAGGTCAGACCACAACCGGGGGTATGGGTATCACAATGATTGATCAGGAATACACGGATGTGCCAGGCAACAATGATTGATCAGGAGTACACGGATGTGCCAAGTAACAATGGTTGACCAGGAATATACGGATGTGCCAGGCAACAATGATTGATCAGGAATACATGGGCACGCCAAGCAATTGTACAGAAGCGGAACAAGCTGGTTAAGCTTGGTTAGGTTTCAGTTTCCCATAACTTAAGCTTTTAAGTTTTAATTTTCTCAGGCCTCTCAGTTGAAGGAAATTTCTCATATTGATTTTGAGCAGAGGTCTAGGCTTATTTCAAACTTGCTATAAGAGTACTAACTTCAAAGAAAGCCAGTTCAAATCTTGCTTCCGCAAAAAGCCTTTGTAGAAACAAAACAAAACAAAAGCACTGTCTTGATAAGATTGTTAGTCTAGGTGCTAGAAAGGAATGTCTGTTAAAGTTTATTGATCTAGTCCTAAAACTGCTTAAAGATTTTAAGTTTGTAAAAGTATCACACATATGTCCATTTTTTAGGCTAAACTATAATTTCACTGATCAGGAAGTTAAACAAATATACTACCAATTAGTAAAGAAAAATTGCTATAGAATGATATCAAAAAATAAGTTTTTCTTAGTTTGGGTGTAATTTGTTTCTTTGTTATCCTTAAAATTTCTCTTGAGAAAAAAGAGATATATAAACTGAAAATTACAATGTACACTGCCTGTAATAACTAAAGATAGTGACAGGAACTCTTTGTGACTAATAAGACTTATTTTAAAAAGCAAAAGCTTATGGTATAAAATGTTCAATGTCTAGAGCATCAAGTTATAAAGACACATGATCAGTCCCTAGTAGAGGAATTTCAATGATTTTCTATCCTCTACCCCAGAGTAGGTGGAATATTCTCTCAGCTAACAAATTATCTCTACTCTGACTCTCATTAATCAAGTATTCTTATTATTATTTGACTAGCAATGAAAAGAACTTTGAATATTTTCCCATCACTTAACCAGGTTGAAAGGTTGGAAAAGTTATTTCAGCTTTGTGAACATTAGTTCCCTCACTTCTAAAATGAAAATAAGGGTGCCTAGATGGCTCAGTAATTTAAGTGTCCAACTCTTGGTTTCATCTCAGGTCAACCTCACAACTCATAGGTTGAAGCCCCACATTGGACCCTGCGCTGACAGCATGGAGCCTGCTTGGGATTCTCTGTCTCCCCCCGCCCCACCCCTCCCCAGCTCACACTCTCTCTGCATCTCTCTGTCTCGAAAATAAATAAACATTTAACAATAAATAAATAAAAATAAAATGAAAATAGTTTCCCACCTAATAGAGTTGCTAGGAATGTTACATAAGATAATGTAAAAAGCACCTGGCTGAAAGTAAGCACCCAATAAATTATAATTATTTTAATTATATCATCATCATTTTTGTTCCAGTCACTGTGGATGCATTCTACCCATTTTGTGGGATAGAAATCAAAGAATCTTAGGTTTGAATCATAGCTTCAAGACTTAATAGCTATGAGAACAAGGAAGATCATTTAATGTTTCTCATTTGATTCCTTATGTATAAAATTGGTATAAAGTAAGAACTATATCACAAAATTGTGATAACAGCTACCTGAAACAATATGAGTAAGTTCCCACTGCTATATGGGGAGTTCTTCACTAAATGCCATTCCTTTTACCAAGAATGACCAGATCTAATATTCTGGCCATTGGAGAGGCTTTTCTGTGTTATCAATGAATAAATGGGCATTTGATTTGTCAGTCTGGTTGTAAGTTTTGTTAATGAATCAGTCTACTAGGGACTGTAGTGCCTTCTCATCTCTGGAGAAGGTGATCAAATCACATTAAAGAACATACAAAATTGATGACAAAATCAGGGTATCTTAACAATAGTTGTCTTTATAAGAAGCTCTGCTCCATGAAATAATTGGTTCTCTGAGTTAAACTGAGTATATATAAAACTTAATGAAAATCAGGTGCACCTGGGTGACTCAGTTGGTTAAGCTTCCAACTATTGATTTTGGTTCAGGTCATGGTCTCGCAGTTCATGAGATTGAGCCCCACGTCAGGATCTGTGCTGATAGCACAGGATTCTCTCTCTCTCCCTCTTTGTGTGCCCCTTTCCCACTTGCACTCTCTCTATCAAAATAAATAAACATTTTAAAATTAATAAATAGCTAGATAAAAGAAAATCAGAATACTGAGTTCCATGTTGTAGTCTAAGAAGGAAACTACACTATTTCCCAAGAAGGAAATAATGGTTAGAAAATTTCTGAAGGTAGAGTGCAGGAAACAGAGTCTAAAGGTTAGGTCCAGTTGGTTGCTAGACATGAGTGATTTCCCAGGAGTTGGTGTCCCCTGTCACCACTCCCCATGTTTATTTCCATGTGCCCTATATTGAAATCTCTGCCCCAGGCTCCAGCCATTCTGAACTACTTTGTGATTTTTAATTTCAGTACCTTTCCACCCATCTAGCCCATCTGCTAGGAGTGGCTCTATGCCATTCCCCCCTTACTTTTCTTCTGTGCCTGCGTACCTGTTAAGACCCAACTGAAGTGTACTTCTTCTGGGAAAACTTCCTTTTCTCACACAACCAATACTCTTCCTCTGTGTTTCTTTGGACTCTGCCTTGACATTCACTATAGATATCCAGGCAATATCTTTTTTTATTCTCTATACCCTGTAAAGCATCGAATGTAGGTAATATGTTTTATTCTCACCCCACTCCCAAGCTGTTTTTTTTTTTATCTCAAGCCTAGCCCAAAGTAAGTTCCAACTAATACTAACCTGAGATTACCAGGTCAAAAACTGAGATAAAATAAGGTCAAGTTCCAAGTAAAGATAACAATAAGCAGCTTTATCTTTAATTGGAGGGCAGAGGGTGTTAGAATCATCCAGTATGTTATTCTTAGAAATTTTTAAATTTGTTTTATTTTAGTATATAGTACGTTGTTTTTCATTTCTAAAAGAGGAATAAAAATTATTATTCAAGGTAATTGTAAAAATTGAAAAAGATAACATGTGAATTGTGGACGGCATAGTACTTGGACCAAGGTCAGTAATCAATACATGTTGTTAATGTAACCCAATTATCGGTAGTCTTTTCATTAAAAGCAGCTTACACATAGTAACTAGTTGCTGACATACACCTTAGTGAAGATTTCATAGGGAAAATAAAGTGACGTGTTACATCTGACTCTCTGCCACAAACCACAGAAAATCCTCTATATAAAGCCTCTTCTCAGCCATAGTCCCACTGGGGATCTCCTCTGTGACCCCTAGGTAACCACCTACGTGTAGAATAGCTAAGGTATATAATAAATGAATGCTGAATTTTCTGTAAAAATCTGCCAAACAGTTATACAAAGTAATTGTATCATTTTACATTTCCATCGAGAGTGTATGAGAATTCTGGTTTCTCCACATCATTGTCAACTTTTGGTATAGTCAGTCTTTTGAGTTTTAGCCATTTTTTATCTAATATCCATAATGGTCTTATAGCCATAATACATAAATAACTACTTAAACTAATAAGAAAAGGACAACAAAAATATGGGCACAATTCTTGAATAAGCACTTAGCTAAAGAGAAGGCTAATTCATCTGCTGAAAAGGCAAGAAAGATCTTAAGGAGAGAGGTGAATCTTCAAAATAGACCACGAAAGGAATGAGAATAGTTCATGACCAAAAGCACACAGGAGGATTACACAGCAACACTGTGAACCCAGTTGAGACATTATCCAATAGTGTTGCATAATTTCTCCAACATTATTCAGTCTTGGGAATAGCAAGCAGGAGAGAATCAGGGACTAAATCAGAAATAGTAGTTATCATATCAAATTATTCAGCAAAGGGTATCAGAGTGGGATAACTGCAGGAACAAATAGTTCCTCAATTCCAACGGTTTACTGCCAAAAATGGTGTGTATTTCCCACTTACCATGAAATGTAGTACAGGGATGGTTTTGGCTGCATACCATCAGGCGCTCAAGATCCTTTTATCTTGGCTCTTTGTCATCTTGTAGGTCTTTGAAGTTGTCTCCATTCATCCAGTGGATGCAGGGAAAATGCTAGAATTAGATGGGGGCTTTCATAGGCTAGTCCTGGAAGTGCTGCTTCTCACTTCACTCACACTTCACTGGAAGGAACTTAGTCACTGGCTTTATCTAATTGCTAGGAAAATGGATAAAGAAATAATCTGTCCCAGAAGATGAAGATAATAAACATTCTGTTCCTTTCTGACATACAAGACAAAAATCAGTTACCACAGTATCATTCACTATGGGGTCAAATATTAATTTTTTTAAGTTTAGTTTATATAATAACATGATATATTACACATCCTCATCTTTCATTTTTTCCCCCTGAAGACTAGTTCATGCCCCAAACCCTTTATATCCTTAGTACTCAGTGGTCAGTCTTTATTTTTATCTAATTCCTGGCATTATTCTCAGTTTTATATTATGAGTTCATATTCCTCCATCAATTTTCAGCTTTGTGCTAAGAACTCACCATTCTGCTTGAGTTCACTCCTTCTCTAGATATCCACTCCAGCTGCCCGAGGTCTGATTTCTACTTCTGATAGGTGGTTGGTTTCCTCTGCCCTGTTCTTTGTCTATTCAAAATTCTAGTGATTTATTCAAAGCTCAGCTTAATTTAAATGGCACTTCCATGTGAAGCTTTTCCATAATAACCAAATACCTAGGTTCTCAACATGCTTTTTTGATTCTAGGGCTTTCATTTATTTATTTTGATTTGGGACTGGGAACTCAAGAACTTTGAGAATTTTGTTCTTTCTGTAAAATGGAAATAATAGTTGTCTCACAGAATATTGTAAATGTTCAACCTAGTGTGTAAAGTACAAAGTATCTAGTATATAATAAGCATTCAATAATCCTAATGATAATTTCTATTCTGCTCAGAACCTCTTTGGCATTTCATTTTATGAATCCTTTCACACATTACCACATTTTCACTAGTGTTATTGGTCTCTGTGCACTTGTCCTTTTCTTGTCATTGGATTTTGGATTATGGGCAGATGTTCTTTTTTTTTACGTTTGTTTATTTTAGAGAGAGAGAGAGAGAGAAAGTGGGGGAAGGCAGAGAGAGAAGAAAACAGAGGATTTGAAGCGGGCTGTGTGCTGACAGCAGACAGCCCAATGCGGGACTCAAACTCACAAACTGTGAGATCATGACCTGAGCCAAAGTTGGACTCTCAACTGACTGAGCCACCTAGGCACCCCAAGCAGATATTCTTTCTTAAACATGTGTGTGTGTGTGTGTGTGTGTGTGTGTGTGTGTGTGTGTGTGTGTGTGTGTATGTGTGTGAATTCTTGATAGTACTGAGCACATTTATTCATGGCATAGATCTAATAAATGTGTGCTGAGATTATCATTAAAAGAAGTAGATAATGAAACGGCTTAAGCTAATTTGGTAAGTACAAGAAAGAATCTTATATAAGAAAGCACAAGTTATATCTTAGTAAACATGAAAGTTCTATTTGTAGCATATTACACAAATGCAAAAGATTATTATTATAAAGTAGAATAAAATTGAAGTCAAAATTTTATTTTCCAGTTTGCAACTCCTTTTTTCATTGCTTTTCTTCCCCAGGAAGGAAGGCAGAATGATTTCCTATTGAGAGAAATTAAACTCATTGGTCATTTTCCACCAAGAAATTGCTTGATAGAGCTGCTTATCTTTTTAAATGCTATAGGAAGGCCCCATGGATATCTGGTTTAAGCAAATAGAGAAAATCTTTAGCATGTGACCAACTTTGCATATATATTGGAGAGAAACTAGATGAAAGATTCAGAAATTGAGGGTCTACAACAAAAAGAGTGGTCTTTAACACATATCATGTGTTTCATCACGTGTTTCTACACACATTTTTTTTCTGTCACACACAAAACTGACAAAAATAAATAACAAACTCTATTATTGTATGTAATTTTCTTCTTTCTATTAGTATTAAGATCTTGTTTCCAAAATTACTTTTCAGGAAGTTGATTTATAAATTTGAGTTGCTATTACTTAGTGTTTCTAAGAAACAAAGTTACTGAGATAGTATGTGGAATTAGAAGTGGGGCTAAAATAAAAAATAAAGACAACTAAAAATATTTCATGCCCTCATTTTTTTGAAGCCCTAAACCAGTTTTTTTTAAAGAGTTCATGTTATGGCCCTAGTTGAAAATACTTCTATCATTGACATTTTATTCTCTAGAGCATTAAACTGGCATGGAATCTAGGTTACTTCTGATTATATAAAGATTGGAAGAGACAGAATCCCTTTCAGGTGTAAAGACTTCTAGGGAAGACTTCTAGGGACTTTTGTAGTTAAACACAATGCAAGCATATCAAAACTGTTTATTTCTTTAATTAAATTAAAATAGCTTCTGATAACAAAACATTTGGGCAAAGCATGTCTGTAAAATGGTCACTCTTTTATAGTAGCAACCATGATATAAAGTATGAGTTGCTTTATAGATTCCACCTGTTGACTGGAGTACAATCTTCCCAATATCCCTTTCACTATTTACCAGACACATATATCTGTAAAAGGAAGTCTGGAACCAGCTATATTGGAGAAAAGGTATAGCCACCTAAATCTACCACCCTGTTTTTCCTCATCATGTCCCAAGATTTAAGTCCCTCCACTCAGCTGCCTTTTTAGGTACTCAGTCACTCTCATTCATCTATTCATCCATCTATTTATTCATCCATTTATTCAAAGCTATTCAAGAGTATGCATGGACTTACTGTGAGTTAGATACTTCCTGATGGGATACAAAGCCGTTATGGTTCCTATTCCCACAGAACTTTAGTAGAAGAGATAGACACTAATCAAATAGTTACCTAAATACCTAAATACTTCAATATACTAAACTAAGAGCTATGGTAGAAAGGAATCATATGATATAATAAAGAATAACAGTAAAGTCTAATTCAGTTTGGAAGCTTAGAAAAAAAATAGGAATTGGTATTTAAATGGGCATCTAAGAATGATTAGGAGGTAGTCAAATGAGAAACGGGATAAGAGGGAAGAGTATTCCAGGAAGAAGCATTAGAGGTGAATAAGCATTAAGCATCAGAGTAACTGGAAGAGGACTAGTGAGGCAATAGTATAGTAAATAGAAAGAGAGGTATGACAAAGCAGAGCCAAATCATGGGGGACCCAATATGTCTTTCAGTGGTTTTAGATCTTTCCTTAAAAGTATTAGAAAAATTTATAATGCTTATTATATTATATTATATTATATTATATTATATTATATTATTTGTATATTTTATAATATCTTTATAATCATTATAAATTATAAGTATTTTTAATACAGATGATTTAAAGCAGAGGACTAACAATCAGATTTATCTTTTGAAAAAAACACTCCGGCTCCTACTAAGAAGTTTTGTGAGGGAGTTTAAAGAAGATACGGGATATGAGACAAGAGATAAATGATTGTCCCTTAGATCACAGTAGTGGCAGAGTTGAGAGATATTTCTCATGTAAAATGTAGAAGACCCAATGATTGTTGTAGCCAGCCTCCAAGATGGTACCCAATGATCCTTACTTCCTGTTATTCATTTTTGTATATGCTACTTCCACATTGAATCAGACTTATCTTTGTGACCAATAAAATATTTGTGGAAATGATAATGTATTAATACTGAGGTTTGATCTTAAGAGGCAGGCATTGCAACTTCTGCCTTAATGTCTTAAATCACTCATTCTGGGGAAAGACAGCAGTCATGCCATGAGGATACTACAGCAGCCCTTTGAAATGTCTATGTAGAGGAGAATTTGACTTTACACCAAAATCAGGACCAATTTGCCAACCATATGTATGAGTCAACTTCAAAATAGATCTTCCTGCCCCAGTCAAGCCTTCAGAGAACTGTGGTGTCAGCTGACATCTGACTACATTCTCCGTAAGAGACATCACATGCCTGGGGTGCCTGGGTGGCTTAGTCAATTAAGTGTCCAACTTCAGCTCAGGTCATGATCTCACAGTTCTTGAGTTGGAGCCCTGCATTGGGCTCTGTGCTGACAACTCAGAGCCTGGATCCTGCTTCGGATTCTCTGTCTCCCTCTCTTTCTGCCCCTCGCCTGCTCATGCTCTGTGTCTTTCTCTCAAAAATAAAATAAACATTAAAAAAATATTTTTTTAAAAAAAAAGAGACACCACATGCCAGAATTGCCCAACCAAGTCACATCTGGATTCTTGAACCACAGAAATTGTGAGAGAAAATGAACAGTTATTGTTGTTTTAATCCACTAATGTATTACACAGAAATAGTAATTAATACAGAAAGAAATGAAATAGTGGTAAGTGAAAAAGAATATATCAGAGGTAATTCCTACATTTCTGGCTTTCACAGCTATTTTGACAGAGAATATAGGCAATGACCTAGGTTTTGAGGGTTGAACAAATTCTGTTTTATTCTGGATGAATTTGGGGTGCTTTTGGAATATCTAGGTGATTATAAACAATAGCATTCTTAGTTGCAAGCAAAGTAAACAAGCTTTGTCTGATTCACATAGAAAATAATTCACCTAAAGTTATTGGGGAAAAAATCTTTAGAAGAAAACGTAGGGAAATATCTACATGAACTTGTAGTAGGCAACTGTTTCTTAACAGAACACAAAACCACTGAAAATACAGAATAATAACTTGGAAATTCTTTTTTTAGAGTTCATCTTTATCAAAATACTCCATTAGGAGACTAAAAAGGTAAAAGCAACCCACAGACTGAGACCAAAAAAAAAAAAAACAAAACAAAACAAAAAAAAAAATACATATATATATATATAAAATAAATGACATGTTGCCTTCTTATATTCCCTTTTCCAAAAACAGTTTGCCCCTGCTTTTGATTTCATGGAAACTGATTTATGAATAAAGTGTGTTCTATTAAAAAAAAAGAGTCATATTCAGAATATATAAAAAATATAAATATTTGCAATACATACATTAACAAAGCAATATATCCAAAGTATGCAAAAAAAAAAGACCTATAGATTAAGGAAAAAGGCAGAGATCTCGAAAGAGAAATGGTCACAGAATTGAATAGGCAAAGAAGAAGCTATCCAAATCAAAAAAACACACATAAAAAGGGTTCATTGTCATTGTTGCAATGGACAAAATGTTTGTGTTCCTCCAAAACTTACATGTTGAAACCCTAATCCTCAATGTGATGATATTTGGAGATGGGGCCTTTGGGAGTTAATTAGGTCATTAGGGTCGAGACCTCATGATATTAGTGCCCTTATAAAAAGAGTAAAGAAAGAGTGTGATTCCTCTTTCTCTCTCAGCTATTGTGAGAATATAAGGAGAAGATGGCTATTTATAAGACAGGAAGCAGGCCTTCCCCAGTCACCAGATCTGTAAGAGTCTTGATCTTGGACTTCTCAGCCTCCAGAACTGGAAGAAATAAATGCCACCCACTCTATGATATTTTTGTTACAGCAGCCTGAACTAAGGCCATTGTTTACCAAAGAAGTGCAAATTATAACAAGTTCCATACTACTACATACTTACCAAAATGACTAAAATGAAAATGCCAGAAAATACCAAGCATTGATGAGAATATGGAAGAACCGGGAATTTTATGCCCTAAAATAGAATAAATTGTTATGAGCAATAATTGCTACACTTTAGAGAACCATGTGGCAGTACTTAGAAAAACTGAACATTCATAAACCCTATGCCCCAGCAATTCCATTCTTAAGAATGAATCCAATTGAATTGCAAACACACATTCACCAAAAGACAAATACAAGAATGTTCATAACAATATATTGCAAATAATAATGGAGATAACCCCCATCTGGCAACTACTCAAATGCTTGTAAACAGAAGAATGTATTAATAAAGTGTGTATATTCACCTGGTGGCAATTATAAACCAATAAGAATGAATAAGTCTACTACTACATGGAAAAACATGGATGATTCTCAGGAACATAATGTTAAGCAAAAGAATCCAGTCAGACATAATGGAGTGTGTACATATGAAACTATATAAAGCTCAAAATTGGTTTTAGAAGTCAGGGTTATGGTTACCTTTGTCAGAAGAGCTGTAGAAGGAAGTGAACATAAAGGAGGTGTCTGAGGGTGCTGAGTTTACATGTTTGTTTTAGTTTGCAATCATTCACTAAGCCTGTACACATAGGATTTGTTCACTTTTCTGTGTTAGTGTTGTATTTTAGTAAAGAGTTTAAAAGAAAAAAAAAACTTATCTAGTAGCTCACAGAACCATCACTCTGGTACACATCCAGGTCCATGAGTATAGATTCAGGGACAATGGCCAAAATTATGCCATAGAACTAGTCCAGTTGGGATCCAGTTGTAAACACTGTAGCTGTTCCTATGACCCTGTAAGCACTGAACACTGAGTCCTGTCACTGACTCCACCAAAGCTACTGGTCCAGGCTTTGATCGTTTTTCTCTCAACACCACGGCCAAAGGACAGGTGTCACAAATTTCAATTTATTATGTCATCGGTTCTCCATTTACAGTCTGTGGCAGGCACATATGATTGATGGATCATAGGTCATGTCCCATGCTCTAAATACAAGGAAGTATGGGAAATCCAGGATTTGGAATTTTAAATTTCATTGTGGAACAAGGATTATGCATCTTAATTTTCTTAAAAAAGAGAAAGGGAAAAGAAAGGAAATAAGGTGCTGGGAAGTTGAAAACAATGTCAGGATTGACTATAATTTGTCATGCATTAGCAAGAATATGTCAGAATTTGCATTTGTAACTCACAGGAGAAATCTGGGCTGGAGGTATAAATTTAGAATTACTAACATATAAATGTTAAACTTTATTTATTTATTTATTTAATTTATTTATTTATAATATTTTTTATTGAGAGAGTGTGTGCACATGCATGCACACACATAAGCAGGGGAGGGGGAGAGGGAGAGGGAGAGAGAGAATCTTAAGCGGGCTCCATACTCAGTGCAGAGCTGGATGTGGGGCTCGATGTCACCACCCTGGAATCATGACCTGAGCTGAAATTAAGAGTCCAATGCTTAACTGACTGAGCCATGTAGGTGCTTCTGGAATCACTAACATATAAATGTTAATTGACCCCATGTGTATGGATAATGTCATCAAGAATACAAAAACTAAAAAGAAAGAGACCTCAGGTCCAGCTCTGAGGAATTGTCACATGCAGTGAAAGAAGAGGATAAGCTGGTAAGGAGGAAAACTCAGAGTGTGGTGTCACAGAGGGAGGGTTTTTTTTTTCAAGAAAAGAGGAGCATTTAATTGTGTCACACCATGTTGCAAAGACAATCAAGACAAGACACCAAAAGGTATACATTGTTTTTAGTGACACGAAGATCACTGGTGACCTTAATAAGAGCTGTTTCCATGTTGTAATGAAGTAGAGATGGGAAAGGCAGATTAGAGAGAATCAGGAAGGCATTGGGAAGACATAGAATGGAGACAAGTATAAATAACTATTTTGAAAAGTTTTGGGATGAAGGAAAGCAGCACATTTTTCTTGATTGTCTCATTTTGTCCCCATTAACAACACTTGCCTCCCTATATCGTCAATCATACCTGTACTTCATAATACTTTTCTTTTTTTCTTTTTTTAAGGTACTGTTATCCCTCACTAGAAATTCATTAGGGGTATGACCTATATTAGGTTTTTGTTGTTTTATTTTATTTTATGCTCTCAGTGCTTGAAACATTCAATATTTTTAAATAAATGAATCTGTGTTTTCAGATATAAACTTTACAGGGACCTTAACAAGTAAAAAGTAATGAGAAAACTGAAAATTTACATATTATTTTCATGTTTATCCAGCTAAGTCTATGAGTGGAAGCTAACATTTAAATTCAGGTATATGCAGGGGTGCCTGGGTGGCTTAGTTGGTTAAGGGTCTGACTCTTGATTTCGGCTCAGGTCATGATCTCATGGTTGGTGGGACTGAGCCGCACATAGGGCTCTGCGCTGAGCATGGAGCCTGCTTAGGATTCTCTCTCTCTCTCTTTCTCTCTGCCCCTCCCTTGTGCATGTGCACTCTCTCTCTCTCTCTCTCTCAAAATAAATAAACATTTTTAAAAAGTAATAAATTATGTTACACTAACTCCTGAAAATTTTAACATATATGCATAAGTTGTATCCTTCTTATGGTCATAATTCTCCACTTCTAGACATTGCATCTTCCTATGACAGACAAGAAAAGAAAAAAGACAAAGATGCTAAGAACAAAAGATGTGTGCCAGGTGAGTCTGTTACATTTTATTCAGGGAAGCATTGCTTTTCTGAAAGTCCAATCCAGTAGCCTCCTGGTAATATCTTTTTGACCAAAGCTATGTCACATGGCCGTCACAAATACAATGGAGCATATGACATCACATTTTTAAACTGAGTACATTGTTGTCCTGAATAAAGTTGAACTTAGTAAAAAAGAGGAAAGAACCAATATTGAGTAGACAACTAGCAGCATCTATCTTAGCACTTGATCGGAAAATCACATATACTGAAAATTACCATTGGGGAGGCTCTATATTGAAGATATGAGTGCCACACAACTAAATTTTCTCCAACAATAGAACACATCAACTTCTTTTTTCCAGTTGAAGTTTTTACCAGTTGAATATCAGTTGAAGTTAGGTTGATGCATTGTAATACCTAAAATTTCATATGCTACTTTGACATGGGTTACTAGCGTCCCAAAGGGTCCCAAGGATTTGCATCAGATTTGCCTCCCAACCAGCAGAAAGGGCTCCTCACTCAGCTAGTTTCCTTAACACCTGGACCAGCTGCACTGTACTTCAGCCTAACTGCTTCAGTTCCCTGTCAGCCTGTGGGATTATTCGAACAAGCCAGTTACATTCTCCTGTTGGAACCAAAGGAATATCATCGTCTTGTTACTCTAAAGTCTGCCTTCCACAGCCCCTGCGTGTTCACTCTGCTCCCAAGTACAAACTCTCATGGCCCTACATAGCAAGCAATATCTTCCTTCTTTCCAGTGTTGAGTATCATATGATTGATCATCTTGTATTTTTTAGAGTATGGGGTCCCTCCCTCACCAAGAGAATCAATAAGAGATTATATGAACAGTTGAGCAATAGGAAATTGCTAGAATTTGACAGTTTTTGACCTACAAAAATGACAAATTTATATGATTCAGCATAATAATTGGTTTACATTTGAAACCATGCTCGAAAACATACAAACTTTTGGGGTTCCTGGATGGCTCAATCAGTTGAGGGTCCAACTCTTGATTTTGACTTAGGTCATCATCTTTGGATGATGGGATTGAGCCCTGCATCAGGCTCCATACTAGCATGGAGCTTGCTGAAGATTCTCTCTGTGTCTCTCTCTCTGTCTGTCTCTCTCTCTCTCTCTTCCCCATCCCTGCTGCCCCTCTCCCTGGCTCATGCTCTCTCTCTCTAAAATAAAAAATAAATTAAAAAAAAATACAAATTTTAAAATCTTGAAATGACTCCAGTTTACTAAGATAATCATTCTATGCTAGGCAAATGGAAAGAGCCTATATGAAGGGACAAGAAGTCCTCTTGCTCACTCAATAAGTAAAACAGATGTCTTTTGAATTTCTCTTTCTCTTATTGTTAATCTCACGCCACTTTTTGTATGTTTATGTGTTTGTGTGTGTATCTTGCTATCTGTCTCTTTATGTTTCTCTTCCTAGAGCATTTAATTAATGTAAAATAATGAAATTCCTTGAGAAGTCATGAAAATTATACCTACCATTGTAAAAATTGACTCATGGCCTTGTGGGAAATTGGAGAGTCTTGTGAAGACATAAAATTTGGTAAAGTCATTACTCTTGTATTTCAAGTTTGAGTTTCTGTAGAGGAATTTAGGAAGATTTAGGGAATTGAATATTTTCCTGACCTGAAAAATAGTTGTGAGACTTGTATCTCTCTCAGGAAACCAAAAGGAAGCAGCTAAAGGTCTATGATGGAATGAACCTGATAAACACCTTCTGATATTCCACTTTAGGGTTCTGAACACCAGCTCCATCCTCAGCACCCCAAACAAAATATTTATGTGTGTTTCCAAAATTCCAAGGGGAAATCTTCTTGTCCAAAAAGTGTCTTAAGTTGCTTTTTGAATTAATCCTTTAGAGTATATAGAGAGACATGCTGCTTATCATCCTGAATAATCTAAAAGAGTTTGAATTAAATATCAACATTTTTACATTAAGGAAGGTGATTAAAAAGGATTTGAATACTTCAATTTAAAGCACCCTGTAGTCTCACCTGTAGACTTTTACTTGTGGGCAAACTTTTAATTTTTACTTTCTTTTCCAAAGGAAATATTCCAGCTCAAATATGTAGATGGCTCAAGTATGCAAAATAAACCTTAAAGCAGGGAACTTGAAGCACTGTATATGACATTTGAACACCAATAAGCATTTTCTTGGATGAAGAATTTAAAAAAGAAAAATTCTTTGACTTGTTTTGCTCTTATATCCTGAAATTTGTATCCCACTGTATTTAAAAGAATTATAAACAACTTAGCCTCATTTCTTAAGGAAAACCTTTATATAAGAGCTCTGCCTCTTATTTTGGCTTAATGTGTTTGTGTTTTTTTTTAATTAATTAAACATGTATTTAGTGTCCTGTCACTTACTGCACTAAGAATGGGAAATACAAAAAGAAATAAGACCTTCACTTATAAGGTATTTTTTTGTTTGTTTGTTTTTTGTTTTTTGTTTTTACAACTTACACATACTTTACTTGATTGGTACATAAGATGTTTAATATAGTTGACTTCAACTTTGTTCACACTGACTCCAGTGAATTATATTTGGGTTTTCTAAGTTTGAGTCTCTGCTCAATTGCTGCTGTTGCTGTTCATTTGTTTTCTTTCAGAATCAAGGTGGGTACTTCCATATAAAATCTTATTTTTAATTCTTTCTCTGGCAATTCTTTCCTAGATACTTAGCCTTGCATAATTATTCCTACAATGGAAACAGCATCCTAAAGTCACCAAGAAAAATCCTCCCACTTCAACATTAGTTGACCTTTTAATTCTGTTAGTTAGCAAAAAATGTCTAAGGATAGCCACAACAGATCCTAATGAACCATATAATATTGAATCCATGGAATGTTTTCGACATCTTACATTCCTAGAAGCTTAAAAGTCTTCTCATTGGATGGGCTCTGGTGCAGCAACCATGGGCTCCAGTCAATTACAAGTATTTTCTAGAAAAGGATATCTTCTCTTTTTTATCTTTACAATCTATGAGAATACCTTATTCACAATACAATAAAAGTTTGATTGGATTAATTGTGATTGGATTAAATTTCAGCCAGGATTTTGAGGGTGCTCCTTCTATGAGTTGAGTTCTGGATGGGTCTTCCTAGAAAATCAAGATCGACTCAGGAGGCGGGAAAGCGGGAAAATGCTATGGGAGTTACAGCCCACATTCAGTTTAAGATACCATTTAAGAATGATATGTAACATGTCTGACCTGGTCTACTGTATTTGTTAGGAGTTTTCAATCCTCTTTGTCATCCCAGTATGTGTCACAGAGTTTTAAGAAGGAACATAGAAACAGTGGTCTCACTGAGAAGTAAGAGTAATAATTTAGTTCCAGGAACACTAGTGGAATGAAGACACATAAACTTTGTTGATGGATTTAAGCCACATTGAGATCCTGGTTAGTAATCCAACCTGCAGGTCCTTAGGGAAGGGGATGACCCAAGAACTGTGCTGATGCATTGGCCAACACCAAAACACATCCCTCCTGTGATCTTGTTTGATTTAATGGACTCCAGGTCAGCAATACCTGTTTCTCAAGACAAATGGTTTACAGATGAGGTACACTGATCATTCAGATTTTAGATAGAAAAAAATGATTATATAACAGAAAATCAGCATTAAACTGAGCAGAATTTAGGGAAATGATTATGTTTTAATTTTTTAAATGTTTATTTATTTTTGAAGGAGAGAGAAAGAGAGGGAGAGAGGGAGAGAGAGAAAGAGAGAATGAGCAGGGGAGGGGCAGAGAGAGAAGGTGATACAGAATCTGAAGCAGGCTCCAGGCTCTGAGCTGTCAGCACAGAGCCCAACGCGGGACTCAAACTCACGAGCCCTGAGATCATGACCTGAGACAAAGTCAGAAACACAACTGACTGAGCCACCCAGGCACCTCTAGGAAAAGGATTTTTATATCATCAAATGTCTAACTATAGTGAAAACATTTAAGAAGAAATAAAACCCATGATGAGAACTTGGTGAAACATTAACAATACTATAATTTACAAAGCAGAGAAATAAAACCATGTGCATTAAAATAAAGGCTGTCATGATCTGTTAGCATTTATTGCATCCTTATTAGGTTTCAGGCATTCATTCTGAAGTAACTATTATCTAATTGAATACTCACTGAACCACTATGAGGTAGATATTATTATTTATTTTTTACAAATGAGGAATCTGAGGCTAAGAGACATTAAATAACTTTCATAAGGTTATGGAACTAACTAGTACGTAATGGAGTTGATATTTGAAGCATGCTCTTTTTTTTTTTTTACTTTATTTATCTATTTTGAGAGAGAGAGAGAGCGAGCATATGAGTGGGGGTGGAGAGAGAGAGAGGGAGAAAGAGGGAGAAAGCAGGCCAGGTTCTGCCCAATTTGGGGCTTGATCTCACAAACCACAAAATCTCAACCAGAGATTGGACACTTGGCAGACTGAGCCACCCAGGTATACCTGAAGCATACTCTTAAACATGTTTGACAGATGTTTGGATCAGTTCTGAGAATTTTTGTTAACACATGGAGTATTTCTTAGGATTATATTCAGCTGAGTATTACAGAAAAATTCCAAAACCTAATTAAGATGGAAACTTATTCTCTCAGGTAAATAACTCCAGCACAAGACAGTGTCGAGTTGGTAGAGCTGCACTAAGCCTTTCTTGAAGTTCTGGACAACAGCCACTCACAGCTCACTGCCACAAACTTGGTACCTATTCCTAACTATAAAGGAGGATGGGGAACAGTCTCTCTTCTAGGTGGCAGTGTGCTCAGCTCAAAAAGCAGAGTACTTTTATTAAAGAAGAAAGTGAAAATGGATGTAAGGATAGGAATATAATTATCTCTGCCCCAAAAATCTGCAAATTGTGTTTTTTCCCAGTTTTATTAAGATGTAATTTATACTACTGTTGTATTGGTTTTACATATACAACATGATGATTTAATGCATATATATTGTGAAATGATTACTACAATGTATTTAGTTCACATCCATCACTTCATGTGGTTATAATTTTTTTCCTGGGATGAGAAGTTTTAAGACTTAATCTCTTAGCAACTGTCTAATATATGATACAGTATTATTACTTTAGTTGCCAAACTATACATTATATTCCCAGAATGCAAATTCTGTTTACATATTCATATCTTATCCACAATCCATAATGTTAAAACTATTTGAATTATTTGTGGGCAGAAAAATCTTAAATAATTGAAATATTCAATGAAATGGGAGGTTATGCTTAATTTAACTTTTAAGATTTATCAACAACCATTTTTGTTTTAACTCTTTAAAAATATATTGTTGGTTATATAATATATAAAAATATATTGTTGCTTTTATTATATAAATGCTAGTGAGCACAATCGGTACTAATCATTGAATTCTCTGAAGTGCTTATTAGCAATCAGTTTAATTATCATTGGTTTCTGTCCATTCTTTTAGATTTATTTGTTTGATAAACACCTTTTTTGAAAGTATCTCTTGAAGCTGTGCTAGGTGCTTAGATGGGATTAAAAGAAATAAAGCATTTTCTGTCATCTCAAGCACTTCAAGTCTAGAAATACATACATTTTGATTATTCATTTTTATTTTGAAAGAATCTCAAATTACAGAAAAGTTGTAAGTACAGTAGGAATAGTTTTTCCCTAACCTTTTGAAAGTAAGTTATTGACATGATGCTCTATTACCTCTGAATGCTTTTGCATGTATTTCCTACAAACAAAGACATTATTCTATATAATCATAAAAAATGATTAAAATCAGAAAAGTATTGAAATATCACCATTAATGAATCTTTAGATCCCATTAAAGTTTCATTAATTGTATCAGTACTATTTCTATTAGCAAAAAGATCAAACTCATAATCATATTGCCTATTTAGTTTTCATGTCAGTCTTCTTCAATCAGCATTAGTTCTTTGGTTTTTCCTTGACTTTCATGAACTTGATAATTTTTGAACTTGGTAATTCCAGCCTAGTTACTCTGTAGCCCTTTCATCAATTTGGGTTCATCTTACATTTCCTCATAATAAGGTTCAAGTAATCTATTTATTGCAGGAATATCACAGCGTGGTGCTGAGTACATCCTATTAATTGGCAAATAATTTTGATTTGTCCCATTACTGATAACGTCTACTTGATTAGGGTGGTGTCTGCCAGGCTTCTCTACTGTTAATTTACACTTTTTCCCTTTGTAATTAGTAAGTATTTAGTGGGGAGACACTTTGATCTTTTAATATTCCATTCCTCATGAAACCTTCATTTTATCCATGCATATATGTCTGTATATACATCAGTACAAGCTCATAGAATTCCCTTTTTTTTTTTTAACATAATTTATTGTCAAGTTAGCTAACATACAGTGTATACAGTGTGCTCTTAGTTTTGGGGGTAGATTCCCATGATTCATTGCTTACATAAAACACCCAGTGCTCATCTCAACTAGTGACCTCCTCAATGCCCATCACCCATTTTCCCCTCTCCCTCGCTTCCACCTCAACCATCAGTTTCTTCTCCATATTTAAGAGTATCTTAAGGGTTTGCCTCCCTGTCTGTTTGAAAGTTTTATATTTCCCCTTCCCTTCCCCCATGGTCTTCTGTTAAGTTTCTCAAGATCCACATGAGTGAAAACAAATGGTATCTGTCTCTCTCTGACCTATTTCACTTAGCATAATACCCTCCAGTTCCATCCACGTTGTTGCAAATAGCAGGATTTCATTCTTTCTCATTGCCAAGCAGTATTCCATTGTATATATAAACCACATCTTCTTTATCGATTCATCAGTTGATGGACATTTGGGCTCTTTCCATGATTTGGCTATTGCTGAAAGCACTGGTATAAGCATTGGGGTACAAGTGCCCCTGTGAATCAGCACTCCTGTACCTTTGGATAAATGCCTAGGAGTGCTATTGCTGGGTCATAAGGTAGTTCTGTTTTTAATTTTTTGAGGAAACTCCACAATGTTTTCCAGAACAGCTGCACCAGTTTACTTTCCCACGAACAATGCAAGAGGGTTCCCATTTCGTCACTTCCTCACCAACATCTGTTGTTTCCTGACTTGTTAATTTTAGCCACTCTGACCAGTGTGAGGTGGTATCCCAATGTGGTTTTGATTTGTATTTCCCTGATGATGAGTGATGTTGAGCATCTTTTCATGGGTCTGTTGGTCATCTGGATACCCTCTTTGAAAAAGTGTCTATTCGTGTCTTTGGCCCATTTATTCACTGGATTATTTGTTTTTTGGGTGTTGAGTTTGGTAACTTCTTTATAGATTTTGGATACTAAGTCTTTATCTGATGTGTCATTTGCAAATATCTCCTCCCACTCAGTCAGTTGCCTTTTAGTTTTGTTGATTGTTTCCTTTGAAGTGCAGAAGCTTTTTATCTTAATGAGGTCCCAGTAGTTCATTTTTGCTTTTATTTCCTTTGCCTTCAGGGACAGGTCGAGTAAGAAATTGCTGCAGCTGAAGTCAAAGCGGTTGTTGCCTGTTTTCTCCTCTAGGGTTTTGATGGTTTCCTGTCTCTTTCTCTCTTTTTTTAAAATATAATTTATTGCCAAATTGGCTTACATACAAACACCCAGTCCTCATCCCAACAAGTGCCCTCGTCAATGCCCGTCACCCACTTTCCCCTTTCCCTCCCCCCATCAACCCTCAGTTTGTTCTCTGTATTTTAGAGTCTCTTATGGTTTGCCTCCCTCCCTCTCCTGTATCACATTTAGGCCTTTCATCCATTTTCAGTTTATTTCTGTGTATGGTGTAAGAAAGTGGTCCAGTTTCATTCTTCTGCATGTTGCTGTCGAGTTCTCCTAGCACCATTTCCTAAAGAGACTGTCTTTTTACTGTTGGATATTCTTTCTTGCTTTGTCAAAGATTAGTTGGCCATACATTTGTAGGTCCAATTCTGGGTTCTCTATTCTATTCCATTGGTCTTTGTGTCTTTTTTTGTGCCAATACCATACTGTCTTGATAATTAAAGCTTTGTGGTAGTGGTTACAGTCTGAGATTGTGATGCCTCCTGCTTTAGTTTTCTTTTTCAATATTACTTTGGCTATTCAGGGTCCTTTGTGGTTCCATATAAATTTTAAGATTGTTTGTTCTAGCTCTGTGAAGAATGCTAGTGTTATTTTGACTGGAATTGCATTGAATGTGCAGATTGCTTTGGGTAGTATTGACATTTTAATAATATTCATTCTTCCAAATAATGAGCACAGAATGTTTTCCATTTGTGTTTTCTTCAATTTCTTTCATAAGTTTTCTATAGTTTTCAGCATACAGATCTTTTACATCTTTGATTAGATTTATTCTTAGATATTTTATGATTCTTGGCGCAATTGTAAATGGAATTGATTTCTTGATTTCTCTTTCTTCATTATTGGTGTAAAGAAATACAACCTATTTCTGTACATTGATTTTGGATCCTGCAGCTTTGCTGAATTCATTTACCAGTTCTAGCAGCTTTTTGGTGGAGTATTTTGGGTTTTCCATGTAGAGTATCATGTCATCTGTGAAAAGTGAAAGTTTGACTTCTTCTTTGCCAATTTGGATGCCTTTTATTTCATTTTATTGTCTGATTGCTGATGCTAGGACTTCCAGCACTATATCAAACAACAGTGGTGAGAGTGGACATTCCTGTCCTGTTCCTAATCTCAGGGAAAAACCTCTCAGTTTTTCCCTATTAGGGATGATATATAGTTTTTATGATGTTAAGATATGTTCCTACTATCCCGACTTTCTTAAGGGTTTTTATTAAGAAAGGATGCTGTATTTTGTCAAATGCTCTTTCTTTATCTATTGACAGGATCATATAGTTCTTATCCTTTCTTCTATTAATGTGATGTATCACATTGATTGATTCATGAATAAACCAGCCCTGCAGCCCAGGAATGAATTCTACTTGATCGTGGTAAATAATTCTTTTTATATACTGTTGAATTCAATTTGCTAGTATCTGGTTGAGATTTTTTACAACCATGATCATCAGGCATAGTTACCTGTAATTCTCCTTTTTAGTAGGGTCTTTGTCTGGTTTGGGAATAAAGGTAATGCTGGCTTCATAGAATAAGTCCAGAAGCTTTCCTTTCATTTCTATTTCTTGGAACAGCTTGAAAAGGATGGGTATTAACTCTGCTTGAAATGTCTGGTAGAATTCCCCTGGGAAGCCATCTGACCCAGGACTCTTATTTGTTGGGAGATTTTTGATAACTGATTCAATTTCTTCACTAGTTATGGGTCTGTTCAAATTTTCCATTTCTTCCCGTTTGAGTTTTAGTAGTGTGTGGGTGTCTAGGAATTTGTGCATTTCTTCCAGGTTGTCCAGTTTGTTGGCATATAATTTTTCATAGTATTCTCTAATAATTGTTTATATTACTGTGGAACTGGTTGTGGTCTCTCCTCTTTCTTTGTGATTTTATCTATTTGGGTTCTGTCTCTTTTCTTTTTGAGAAGTCTACCTAGGGGGTTATCAATTTTGTTTATTCTTTCAAAAAACTGGCTCTTAAGATTTATAGATCTGTTCTACTGTGTTTTGGATTCTATATTGTTTATTTCTTCTCTAATCTTTATTATTTCTCTTCTTCTGCTGGCTTTGAGGTTTCTTTGCTGTTCTGCTTCTAGTTCCTTTAGGTGTGAAGGTTTATATTTATAATTTTTTTTATTTCTTGAGATAGGCCAGGATTGAAATGTATTTGCCCCATAGGACTGCTTTTGCTGCATCTTAAAGCATTTGGACTGTCGTGTTTTCATTTTTTTTGCTTCCATATATTTTTTAATCTCTTCTTTAACTGCCTGATTAACCCATTTATTCTTTAGTAGGATGTTCTTTAACCTCCATGCATTTGGAGGCTTTCCAAATGTTTTCTTTTGGTTGTTTTCAAGTTTCATAGCATTGTGATCTGAAAATATGCATGGTATGATCTCAATTCTTCTATATTTACTGAGGGCTGTTTGTGACCCAGTATATGATCTATCTTGGCGAATATTTCATGTGTACTCAAAAAGAATGTGTATTTGCTGCTTTTAGATGAAAAGTTCTGAATATATATGTCAAGTCCATCTGGTCCAGTGTATTATTCAAGGCCATTGTTTCTTTACTGATTTTCTGCCTAGATGACCTGTCCATTGTCTTAACTGGAGTATTAAATATTAAAGTCCCTTGCAATTACTGTATTCTTATCAGTAAGATTACTTATGTATGCGATTAGTCAATTTATGTATTGTTTTCAAGTTGGGAGCATAAACATTTCCAATTGTTAGCTCTTCTTGGTGGATAGACCCCATAATTATGATATAATACACTTCATCTCTTATTATAGCCTTTAGTTTAAAATCTAGTTTGTCTGATATAAGTATGGCTACTCCAGCTTTCTTTTGACTTCCAGTAGCATGATAGATGGTTCTCTATCCCCTCACTTGCAATCTGAAGGTGTCCTCAGGTCAAAAATGGGTCTCTTGTAGACAGCAAATAGATGGTCTTGTTTTTTTAACCAGTATGATACCTTGTGTCTTTTGATTGGAACATTTAGTCCACTTACATTCAGAGTTATTTTTGAAATATATGGATTTAGTGTCATTGTGTTATCTGTAGGTTTCATGCTTGTGATGATGTCCCTGGTCCTTTGTATTCTTTGCAGTGTTCCACTCACAGAATCCCCTTTAGGGTCTCTTGCAGGGCTGGTTTTGCTGGTCATGAACTCCTTCAGTTTTTATTTGTCTGGGAAAACCTTATTGCTCCTTCTATTCTGAATGACAGCCTTGCTAGATAGAGGATTCTTAGCTGCATATTTTTCTTATACACCACATTGGATATTTCCTACCCTTCTGGCCTGCCAAGTTTCAGTGGACAGGTCTACTACTACCCTTATGTGTCTACCCTTGTAGATTAAGGCATATTTGTCCCTAGCTGCTTTCAAAATTCTCTCTTTATTTTTTTATTTTGCCAGTTTCACTATGATATACTGTGGAGAAGACCTATTCTTGTTAAATCTGAAGAGAGTTCTCTGTGCCTCCTGGATGTGGATGTCTTTCTCCTTCCCCAAATTAAGGAAGTTGTCAGCTATAATTTGTTCAAGTAAACCTTCTGCCCCTCTCTCCCCCTTCCTATTCTGGAACTCCTATGATATGGATATTATTATGTTTCATTGAATCATTTAGTTCTCTAATTCTCCCCTTGTTCTCTAGTATTTTCTTATCTCTCTTTTTCTTGGCTATCATTTTCCATAATTTTATTTTCTATTTCACTTATTCTCTCCTCTGCTTCCTCCATCCTTGATGTCACTGCATATAGTTTATTTTGTACCTCATTTACAACATTTCTTAATTCATCATGACTATTTCTTAGTTCCTGATCTCTGCAGCAGTGGATTCTCTGTTGTCTCTATGCTTTTTTCAAGTCCAGCTATTAATCTTATGACTTTTTTTCTAAATTCTTGCTCAGATATATTGTTTATATCTGTTTTGAGCAATTCTGCTGCTATTATTTCTTTCTGGAATTTCTTTTGAGGAGAATTCTTCCATTTTGTCATTTTGGCTAGTTTTCTGTCCCTTATGTGTTTTAATAGCTTATTATGTGTCCTGCACCTGTGAACACTATTATATTAAAAAGGGGTCATACACCATCCAGGGCCCGGCCCTGCAGGAGGTGTTTTTGGAGTGTGTTGCATGCTCTCTGTTATTGTGACTCTGGTTGCTTTATCTCCCTACTCTTGGTGGTGGTTTGGACCTTCCACAAGATGTGCTTTGATTTGTTCATTGAAGTAATCCTGGAAAAATTTATTAAAAATGAAGGGGAGTGGTGTAAGAAGGCTTATCCCATACAAAGAGAGAAATGATAGGGATGGGGAAAAAGAAAAGAAAAAAAATTGACCAGGCAGAATAACCAGAATAGAGAAGGGAATGAATAAGAGGAAGAAAAGGAAGAAGAATAAAATTAAATTAAATTAAATTAATTTAAAAAAATGTGTGTGTGTGTGTGTGTGTGTACAAATCAGAAAATGCAAAACCACTGGACTGATATCTGATGGTGCCTTGGAACCAGTGCCTGTGCTGGTCTGGAGGAGACTGTCTGGTTGGGTCAGTGTCAATCTTACAGTGGTAGATACACAGTTACCAGGCTTGGAGGCACATGACTTGGTGTAGGGGGGTCCTCCTTCCTCTGTGTGCCTGCTGTCTGTTCCCTGAAGCCCCACCTGTTGATGATGGGGAGAAAAATGGCAATGCCCCGGTCTGTCTGCTCACCCCCTGGACCAGGTGTCCCAAACACTGTTCAGGCCATCCTCACAGTGGTGTGCAGGCACGAACTGGCTGGCTTGTCCTATTCCACAGTCTCCCATGCCTCCCAGGTGCTCAACTAGGATTCAAACCCCAATGTCTTAAAGGATCCTGCTCCATGTGGCCCATTTTGGGGTAGTGCCACTCCGCCAGCCAGCCGACAAAAACCCTCTGGGTGGTGGGAATCTGCAGGGTCTGTTGTCCTTGGAGGCTATTTGCCTTCTTCCCACAGCACTCAAGGGAGAGGTCTGCTCTCTCCGATTGCGCCTCTGAGCTGGCTCCTGAGCCCAGGGCTGGCTCCCCTCTTCCCCAGGCATGCCAACAAGGTGGCAGGCCCCAGTCAGGAGAAAGCCCTGAAACCCTAGAATGAGGTAGAAATTGGTTCTTTCTCCATTTTTTCCATTCCCTGGTCCGTGGTTTTTCTCTTGTCCAAATTCAATCTTACACTTCCACAGCCTCTCTTTCTCTCCCTTTTTTCTCTCCACAGAAGGAGATTCCTCCCCTCTATGCCTATGCTGCCTGTTTTATCTCTCCTAGTTTGTAATAATGCACCTGTGGCCTGGCAAGTTGTCTCTGTGGGCCCCTGGAGATGTTTCTGTCACTCTATAGCCTGGGTACCTGGAATTTCAAGTCTTCTGGCCTCAATACTGCTGTGTTTGAGGGATGAGGGAACTTCGGGTCTCCCTACTTCTCTGTCATGTTCTAAATCTCCTCTTGTAAATCTCAGGAGGTCTACCTCTCATTCCAGTTGAGCCTGCTTCATTTTCACAGCAGACTAATTCTGCTCTAGTCTCATAGACTTCTATTTAATTCAATGGGTTTTCATCTACTGATACCATTTTAATTCTCATACTCATGCTGTCCCATATTGGGCCTTTAAGAGCCCATTTTAGCTGGCTTCTGTATCATTTTAATATGTCTTCATCTTCTTGGGCACCTCTTTGTTTTTTACAGAACAGGATAATCTAGGCTCATTTTGTATTTCCCCTTCTTTAGACCTGGAACTAGCTATTTCTCCATGAAGTCCTATTATAATTATTATTATAATTATTATTATTATTATTATTATTATTACTACTACTGGAAAAAGATATTTACAAACTAACATCTGGGTACTAGATGTATTTGCTTCCATTGAGCTGCAGCTGACACTAGGCCTCCTCAGTAGACAGGGTAAGAATATAGATAGATACAGAGATAAAAATTTAGATTTAAATTTAGATATACATACATATATGTAGGGCGCCTGGGTGGCTCAGTCAGTTAAGCGTCCGACTTTGGCTCAGATCATGATCTCACGTTTCGTGAGTTCAAGCCCCGCCTCAGGCTCTATGCTGACAGCTCAGAGCCTGGAGCCTGCTTTGGATTCTGTGTCTCCCTCTCTCTCTCTGCCCCTCCCCCACTCATTCTCTCTCTCTCTCTCTCTCTCTCTCTCTCTCTCTCTCTCTCAAAAATAATAAACATTTAAAAAAAGATATACATACATACATGCATACTCACAATTACATCTGTATTTATGTTGGCCTATACATTGTATATTATAAGGTCACATTGATATCTCAAGTCCAGTCTAACACTACAGGTTCATTCTAGTTTTCTCTCTTTCCATATTTCCATCCTTTTCTGAAAGCAATAAACCTGGCTCACAATACCCTTTATCTACTTATTTTGTCCAAGGCCTGGGAATTTCAACAATTTTTCAGTACTAATGCCCACTTTTCCCTCTTGCAGATGTTCTCTTCTCCCTACCTGGACTCTGACACTCTCTCTGAGCTGCCTCCACTCCCCATGTGGACACCCTCCTTCCTCTACTGCCTTCCTACCTCCACTCAGACTACATATCCTATGCTATATTGCACAGGGATTGAGATTAAGCAACCTGCCTGGCAAGGAGGGGTGTACAGGGGGACTAGGGATCTCAGAGTGGTCTGAGAACTGTTGATTCCAGTCCCCAGCATAAGCATGCAATCTTCATCCTTCTCTGGCAGCAGCACAGTGTGCAGGGCCATGTCCCCCAACTCTCAGGTTCTGATGCCATCACTGTAACACCCTCCTAAAAAGACACCCTTTCTACCTGCCTTGAGCTCTGACTCCTCATGCTGTGCCACAGTGGCCCTCCTCCCACCACAGAGACCTACTACCTAATTTTTTTGGACTGGATTATTTAGGATGGAAAAAGAAGAAAAAGAAAAGAAAGGGAAGAAAAGAGAAAAAAAGTAAAGTGGGGAAAAGGGTAAAAAAGAAACTAATGAGGAAGAAAAAGAGAAAACATAAGATTTGGGGAAAGATAATAAAGTCATAAATTTATTGAGAATCATAAGAGTATATATCTAGTGATCCCTAAGTCTGGCTAAATGTTGACATCATCTGAAGAACTTTTAAAAGCTTAGATCCTGGGGTGTCTGAGTGGCTCAGTCAGTTAAGCATCCAACTCTTGATGTTAGCTCAGGTCATGAGCTCATGGTTTGTGGGTTTGAGCCCCACATCAGGCTCTAGGCTAATAGTGTGGAGCTGCTTGGGATTCTCTTTCTCTCTCTCTCTCCTGCCCTTCCCCTGCTCGTCCTCTGTCTCTCCCTCTCAAAATAAATAAATAAACATTTAAAAAAACCTTAGATATTGAATGTTTTGGTGAAAAGGCTGTTATTCAACCAGGTCTCCCAATTCCCTGTTAGTGGCTTATTTTAGTATACTGGTGTTTTCATTCTGTCCTCTGCAGGACCGCATGGTTTCCTCAAGCTTCAAGGCGATATGTGCATGTGTGTGTAAGTGGAAAAGACATAGAAGGATGTCCACCTAGTGAAATATTCCCCACTTCCACTTCAAGCAGAGAAGGGGAACTCCAATGTATTTTCTGTATTTGGCCTCCATGTTATTGCATTAAAAGACTTATCTGGCTTAAAAGTAATGAAAAAACATTGCATTATACTATTTTGCTTCTCATAATCATTGCATTTGGCCTTTACTGTAATCAAGGCAAATTCTGGAAATACTCAAGGATTCTTTTAGAAATATAAGCATTCTTCACTGCAACAAAAATTACTCTAACTTGCCAATCTCATTTAATATTGTATCTAGTAATAATACTATCTCATAATGTTTTGTACATAGTTAATAGGCTTCATTTTCTCATACAAAGGGTAAATTGTAAAAACTCATTCTTTCTAAAACAAACCTGATGTTTTAGAAACATTGATATTTAGAAAATGATGTACTATCTAAATCATGACAAATATTATAGCTATAGCTTTTTCTTTACCATTAAGAAGGTGAAGTATAGTGACGTATCTTTTCACATCATAAAGACAGAAAATTAATGTAACAAATATTTATCATGTTCTTTTTGTATGTTCAGCACCATGAAAAATAAGACTAGTTCACCTCTAAGAGACGAATTCATACTCTATCTGGAAGGACACTGAAAAGCAAAAGTAATGCAACGCTATTAGTAAAGTATAAAGATAAAAAGAGGAGAGAACTATGGAGCCCAGAAAAAGGGTGTATAGGTTAGTCTAGGGGTTTTAGAAAAGGTTTTTTTTTAATTTAACTTTATTTTTTATTTTTTAAAATTTACATCCAAATTAGTTAGTATATAGTGAAGCAATGATTTCCATAGATTCCTTAATGCCCCTTACCCATTTAGCCCATCACCCCTCCCACAACCCCTCCAGCAACCCTCAGTTTGTTCCCCATATTTATGAGTCTCTTTTGTTTTGTCCCCCTCCCTGTTTTTATATTATTTTTGTTTGCCTTCCCTTATGTTCATCTGTTTTGTCTCTTAAAGTCCTCATATGAGTGAAGTCATACGATTTTTTTCTTTCTCTGACTAATTTCACTTAGCAAAATACCCTCCAGTTCCATCCACGTAGTTGCAAATGGCAAGATTTCATTCTTTTTGATTGCTGAGTAATACTCCACTGTGTGTGTGTGTGTGTGTGTGTGTGTGTGTGTGTGTACACCACATTTTCTTTATCCATTCATCCATCAGTGGACATTTGGGCTCTTTCCATACATTGGCTATTGTTGATAGTGCTGCTATAAGCATGGGGGTGCATGTGTCCCTTCGAAACAGCATACTTGTATCCCTTGGATAAATGCCTAGTAGTGCAATTGCTGGGTTTTAGGGTAGTGCTATTTTTAGTTTTTTGAGGAACCTCCATACTGTTTTCCAGAGAGGCTGCACCAGATTATATTCCCACCAACAGTGCAAAAGAGATCCCCTTCCTCTGTATCCTCACCAACATCTGTTGTTGCCTGAGTTGTTAATGTTAGCCATTCTGACAGGTATAAGGTAGTATCTCATTGTGGTTTTGATCTGTATTTCCCTGATGATGAATGAAGTTGAGCATTTTTTCATGTGTTGGTTGGCCATCTGGCTGTCTTCTTTGGAGAAGTGTCTATTCATGTCTTTTGCCCATTTCTTCACTGGATTATTTGTTTTTTGGATGTTGAGTTTGGTAAGTTATTTATAGATTTTGGATACTAACCCTATATCTGATATGTCATTTGCAAATATCTTCTCCCGTTCTGTCAGTTGCCTTTTAGTTTTGATGATTGTTTCCTTCGCTGTGTAGAAGCTTTTTATTTTGATGAGATCCCAGTAGTTCATTTTTGCTTTTGTTTCCCTTGCCTCTGGAGACGTGTTGAGTAAGAAATTGCCATGGGCAAGATCAAAGATGTTTTTGCCTGCTTTCTCCTCGAGGATTTTGATGGCTTCCTGTCTTACATTGAGGTCTTTCATCCACTTTGAGTTTATTTTTGTGTATGGTATAAGAAAGTGGTCCAGGTTCATTCTTCCTCATGTTGCTGTCCAGTTTTCCCAGCACCACTTGCTGAAGAGACTGTCTTTATTCCATTGGACATTCTTTCCTGCTTTGTCAAAGATTAGTTGCCCATACGTTTGTGGGTCCATTTCTGTGTTCTCTATTCTATTCCATTGATTTGAGTGTCTGTTCTTCTACCAGCACCATACTGTCTTGACGAGTACAGCTTTGTAGTACAGCTTGAAGTCTGGGATTGTGAGGCCTCCTGCTTTGGTTTTCTTTTTCAAGATTGCTTTGGCTATTCGGGGTCTTTTCTGGTTCCATACAAATTTTAAGATTATTTGTTCTAGTTCTGTGAAGAATGCTGGTGTTACTTTGATAGGGATCACGTTGAATATGTAGATTGCTTTGGGTAGTATCGACATTTTAACAATATTTGTTCTTCCTATCCAGGAGCATGGAATCTTTTTCCATTTTTTGTGACTTCTTCAATTTCTTTCATCAGCTTTCTATGGTTTTCAGTGTATAGATTTTTGACCTATTTGGTTAGATTTATTCCTAGGTATTTTATGGTTTTGGGTGCAACTGTAAATGGGATCGATTCCTTCATTTCTCTTTCTGTCACTTCATTGTTGGTGTACAGGAATGCAACCGATTTCTGTGCATTGATTTTATATCCTGAAACTTTGCTGAATTCATGAGTCAGTTCTAGCAGTTTTTTGGTGGAATCTTTTGGGTTTTCCATATAGAGTTTCATGTCATCTGTGAAGAGTGAAAGTTTGACCTCCTCCTGGCCAATTTGGATGCCTTTTATTTCTTAGTGTTGTCTGATTGCAGAGGCTAAGACTTCTAATACTATGTTGAATAACAGTGGTGAGAGTTGACATCCCTGTCTTTTTCCTGACCTTAGTTTGTCCCCTGTCTCAGTTTGTCCCCATTGAGGATGATGTTAGCATTGGGTTGCTCGCATATGGCTTTTATCATCTCGAGGTATGATCCTTCTATCCCTAATTTCTTGAGGGTTTTTATCAAGAAAGGATGCTGTATTTTGTCAAATGCTTTCTCTGCATCTGTTGAAAGGATCATACGGTTCTTGTCCTTTCTTTTATTGATGTGATGAATCACGTTAATTGTTTTGCGGATATTGAACCAGCCCTGCATCCCTGGTATAAATCCCACTTGGTTGTGGTGAATAATTTTTTTAATGTATTATTGGATCCGGTTGGCTAATACCTTGTTGAGGATTTTTGCATCCATGTTCATCAGGGAAATTGGTCTATAGTTCTCCTTTTTAGTGGGGTCTCTGTCTCGTTTTGGAATCAGGGTAATGCTGGCTTCATAGAAAGAGTTTGGAAGTTTTCCTTCCATTTCTATTTTTTGGAACAGTTTCAAGACAATAGGTGTTACCTCTTCCTTAAATGTCTGGTAGAATTACCCTGGAAAGCCATCTGGACCTGGACTCTTGTTTTTTGGCAGATATTTGATTACTAATTCAATTTCCTTACTGGTTATGGGTCTGTTCAAACTTTCTATTTCTTCCTTTTTCAGTTTTGGTAGTGTATATTTTTCTAGGAATTTGTCCATTTCTTCCAGATTGCCCATTTTGTTGACATATAATTGCTCATAATATTCTCTTATTATTGTTTTTATTTCTGTTGTGTTGGTTGTGATTTCTCCTCTTTCATTCTTGATTTTACTTATTTAGGTCCTTTCCTTTTTCTTTTTGATCAAACTGACTAGTGGTTTATCAATTTTGTCAATTCTTTCAAAGAACCAGCTTCTGGTTTCATTGATCTGTTCTACTGTTTTTTTGGTTTCAGTAGCATTGATTTCTACTCTAATCTGTATTATTTCCTGTCTTCTGCTGGTTTGGGTTTTATTTGCTATTCTTTTTCCAGCTCCTTAAGGCATAAGGTTAGGTTGTGTATCTTCCTTCTTTAGGAAGGCCTGGATTGCTATATACTCTCTTCTTATGACCACCTTTGCTGCATCCCAGAGGTTTTGGGTTGTGGTGCTATCATTTTCATTGACTTCCATATACCTTTTAATTTCTTCTTTATCTGCTTGGTTAGCCCATTCATTCTTTAGTAGGATGTTCTTCAGTCTTTAAGTATTTGTTACCTTTCCAAATTTTTTTTCTTGTGGTTGATTTCGAGTTTCATAGCACTGTGGTCTGAAAATATGCACGGTATGATCTCAATCTTTTTGTACTTACTTAGGGCTGATTTGCGTCCCAGTATATGGTCTATTCTGGAGAATGTTCCATGTGCACTGGGGAAGAATGTATATTCTACTGCTTTACGATGAAATGTTCTGAATATATTTGTTAAGCCCATCTGGTCCAATGTGTCATTCAAAGCCATTGTTTCCTTGTTGATTTTTTGAACAGATGATCTGTCCGGTGCTGTGAGTGGGGTGTTGAAGTCTCCTACTATTATGGTATTACTATTGGCGAGTTTCTTGATGTTTATGATTAATTGATTTATATATTTGGTTCTTACATTTGGTGCATAAATATTTACAATTGTTAGCTCTTCTTGGTCTATAGACCCCTTGATTATGATATAATGCCCTTCTGCCTCTCTTGATACAGTCTTTATTTTAAAGTCTAGATTGTCTGATATAAGTATGGCTACTCTGGCTTTCTTTTGTTGACCATTAACATGATAGATGGTTCTCCATCCCCTTATTTTCAATCTGTAGGTGTCTTTAGGTCTAAAGTGGGTCTCTTGTAAACAGCATGGAGATGGGTCTTATTTTCTTATCCATTCTGTTAACCCATGTCTGTTGATTGGAGCATTGAATCCATTGACATTTAGAGTGAGTACTGAAAGATATGAATTTACTGCCATTATGATGCTTGTAGAGTTGGAGTTTCTGGTGGTTTTCTCTGGTCCTTTCTAATCTTTTGTTGCTTTTGGTATTTATTTATTTATATATATTTTTTTTCATCTTTTGTCCCCTCAGAGAGTCCCCCTTAATATTTCTTGCAGAGCTGGTTTAGTGGTCACAAACTCCTTTAATTTTTGTTTGTCTGGGAAAATTTTTATTTCTCCTTCTATTTTGAATGACAGCCTTACTGCATAAAGAATTCTTGGCTGCATATTTTTTTGATTCAGCACACTGAATATATCCCACCACTCCTTTCTGGCCTGCCAAGTTTCTGTGGCTAGGTCTGCTGCCAACCCGATCTGTCTTTCCTTGTAGGTTAGGGACTTTTTTTCCCTTGCTGCTTTCATGATTCTCTCCTGGCCTGAGTATTTTGTGAATTTGACTATGATATGCCTTATTGATGGTCAATTTTTTGAATCTAATGGGGGTCCTCTGTGCTTCCTGGATTTTGATGTCTGTATCTTTCCCCAGGTTAGGAAAGTTTTCCGCTATGATTTGCTCACATAACCCTTCTACCCCTATTTCTCTCTCTTCCTCCTCTGGGACCCCTATGATTCTGATGTTCCTTTTTAATGAGTCACTGATTTCTCTAATTCTTAAATCGTGCTCTTTTGCCTTAATCTCCCTCTTTTTCTCTGCTTCGTTATTCTCTGTAAGTTTGTCCTCTATATCACTGATTCTCTGTTCTGCCTCATCCATCCTTGCTGCTGCTGCATCCATCCCTGATTGCAGCTCAGTTATAGCATTTTTAATTTCATTCTGGCTATTTTTTACTTCTTTTACCTCTGCAGGAAGGGATTCTAATCTATTTTTGACTCCAGCTAGTATTCTTATTATTGTGATTCTAAATTCTGGTTCAGACATCTTGCTTGTGTCTGTGTTGGTTAAATCCCTGGCTGTCGTTTCTTCATGCGCTTTCTTTTGGTGTGAATTCCTTCATTTTGTCATTTTGAAGGGAGAAAAGGAATTAATGATGTAGAAAATTGAAATTAAAAATATTAAAATCAAAAAAATATTAAAATTAAAAATTAAAAACACACCCACACAAAAATCGAATAGATAATGCTATATCCTAGGTGTGTTTTGGTTTGGGTGTATAAAGTGGTTTGACAGATTAGAGAAACAAACAAAAAAAAGTTGGGGGGAGAGAGAAAAAGAAAAAAAGGAAATCATTTGAGAATTTGAAAAAATGAATACACTAAAGTAGACTAAAATACACAAAAGTAGAGACTATAGTAGAAAAAAAATTATAGAAAATATTTTTAATAAAAATTAAAAGGAAATATGAATTTTGTTCATTTTCTGTATTTAAGAAAAAAGAAAAGAAATGAAAAAGAGAAAAAAAGATTAAAAAAGAAAAAAGGAAAAGACAAAAAAAAGAAATAATTTGAAAATTTGAAAAAATGAGCACACTGTGGTAGACTGAAATAAAATGATGGAAGTAAGATAGAATTTGAAAAAAAAATTATAAAAAAGCAAAAAATATAGTAATAAAAATTAAATAAAATATTTTTAAAAGAAATTGAAAGTAAAAATGAAGTTTTTCTCTTTCTGCATTCAAGAAAAAGAAAAAGGAAAAAGGGGAAAAAAGAAAAAGAAAGAAAAAAGGAAATTGTTTGAAAATTTGAAAAGGTGAGTACACTGAAGTAGACCAAAATAAAATGATGGAAGTAAAGTAGAATTTGAAAAATTTACACAAAAGTAAAAAATGTAGTAATAAAAATTAAAGACATATTTTTAATAAAAATTGAAAATAAAAATGATTTTTTTCTCTTTCTGTATTCAAGAAAAAGAAAAGAATTGTATAAGAGAAAAAGGAAAAAGAGAGAAAGAAAAATTGAATAGATGAACCTGCTCACAGATTGAAGTAGGACTGAAATTGCTTTTTTTCCCCTAGAGGTCAGTCCATGTAGCTCTTTATAATAGTCCATAGATTAAGCCAGCGGTGAGGTTTGTGTTGTGAAGAGCAAAGTTGGCCCAGTTGGGCAGGGCTCAGTGTAACAGCTCCGCTCTCCCCTAGATGGCGCTGCTAGCCTACTGGGGTGGATTGTTATGGTGCTGCTTGGTGCGTATATGCATGCGTGGGAGCAGTGAAAATGATGCCACCCAGCTACCCAGTCTGTTCTCCCAGATCAGTAGTCATGCACCAGTCCTCCGTCTTCAGCTCTCATCCACTCCCTGCTTTTCCACTCTCCATGACCAGGCCCCAGGTAGTACCTCTCTCCCAAGTTTTGTCTCAGACGTGGCTGTTTTCCCTGGCCCCTTACTTCTGAAGGACTGCGGCTTTGACCCGCTCCGCCCCTCTGTGGGAGGATCTCACTGAGCAATGGCCTAATGAGCAATGCCCAAATATCGGCTGTACCCAGGAATGCCCGCTGGATCCTGCTGTTGTGGGTGCCCCGAGACTGTGGCCAGGTGACAGCCCGCCCCCCACCCCCAAAATCGTGAGACAGTGTACCCTCAGTGTTTCAGGGACCTTGGAAAATCGCAACACACATCTGGCACCAGGCTTCACCCTTAATGACCTTGCCCCAGCAATAGCGAATGTGTCTGCCTTCCGGGGTCTGCTGGGACCAGATGGCTTCAACAGTCTCTACCAAATGTCCTTCCAGCAGTGGAACCGCTTTGCCCCGTGTGGCCCAAGAACCTCCCAGACCCCATTCTGTTCCTGGGGATTCACTTTTCCTACCAGAGCACTGCCAGGTATAGAGGTGCGGAGTTGCAGCCTTTGCACTCCCCTTGTTTACAGTCTAAATGAAATTTAAACCCTCTCCTTTCTCCTTTCTCCCTTTTTAGTTTAGTCACTGCAGCTGCTTCCAATTTTCCACTTTCTTTCTTTTGGGGAGGGGTGCTTTTCCCGTATGCTCCCCCCCTCCCCAGTCTGTGTCCTCTCTCCACCTGCAAAAGGGGTTCCTTACCTTTTGGGGCTTCTTGCCCCCCAAGTTCAGCTCTTCGTGTCATGTACCTGCTGAATTCTGTGGTTCATGTTGTGGACATTGTTGTGTTAATCTTCCAATCGGTTTTCCTAGGTGTGTAGGATGGTTTAGTGTTGGTCTGGCTGTATTTAATGGACACGAGACACAAAAAGCTTCCATGCTGTTCTGCCATCTTGGCTCCTCCCCCAGAAAAGGCTTTGTATAGGAGGTAAAGTTTGAGCTGAAAAGCTTATTCCTGCTGGTTATTTAAAAAAAAAAAAGCCCTTTAATGTGGCCAGGATGAACTTCAGCATATGAAGCCCAGATGCTATATTGATTCTAATGCAAGATCAGCTAACAATCTCTATGCCTTCTTTACATAGGTGTGAGTGGGAAGGTTCTGAAGCATGACATAATTCACTCCTTCTTCCACACCTCATTTAATGGGCATTAATGGTTTTTCTTTTTATTTTTTTCAAATATCCACTTACTGTAAATATTTGGGAAGTAGCCCTCTATGAAAGTAGGTACATAAAAGCTGAAACTAGTCTGAATAGTGAGAATATCCACCACTTGTTAGTTATATGGTGACAATTTATGTCAGTTTTTTACAGTTGTTTCATTTGTAAAATTGGTGAAAACATATTTCCAGATACTTATGTGTCATGAATAAGGCAATAAAAGATCATATCTTTGTTATATTTAATATTTCATAGATGTGAAAACATTCATATGATAAAATGTATGCTTTCATCATTTTCAAATAATGGCTTTTCTTCCCAAAAATATTAAGATGATTACCATAAAAGTGGTAGAAGAATATAGCTGGTATTTTAATAAATTCTTAAAGGCTGGGTATGGACCAGCATGACAGTTTAGTATTCCTGGGAGTCTTGAATACAAGGGAAGTCTGCTCTTTCTCACCAGCTCTTTTGTGTGTGCATCTGCCAGGTGCTCATGAGGAAGACTGGGGCAGGGCAGGACCTGAAAGAGTCCTGTTAGTGGCACAGTCATGCAGGACCTGCCAAGTGTGTGAGTGGAGGAGTATTTGGAGATGTCCATCTGTGTACTATGGGTTCTGTAAGAACACAAGGTGTTGATTGGCTACCACTTGGGAATAGAAACACTGAAAAACCCTACCACTGAGGCCCTTGTATGCAGGGCCTACAAGATTGAGGCAAAAGCAGTAGAACCAAGAAAGCACTGCTCTTACCACAAGTAACAAACAATAGCAGTCTTTCACCAAGAGAGAGGAAAAAGCATAGAGAGAAACCACCTATGTGGCATAGGCTTGCAGACCCACAGAAAGCCAAGGGTGGAACAGGAAAACTTCTACCACTCTGTAACTTGCATCAAGCTTAAGGCAATACTGCCCCACCACTAGAGGAAGCCCAAACCCAGGTCAGCTATAGGTTAGATTTACTCAAGTCTTTCCCTCAAATTATATGACAGAAAAAAAGGTTGGCCATTGCCAGGCATAAATTTTATTTACCTAGCTTTAATTGACATTCCACTCACAATGTCTGGCATTTATTTAAACATTATGAGACATACAAATCAAGAGAAAAAAAAGACCTATATTCAGGAAATAAAAGCATGAATAGAACCGGAATTGGAGATGGCCTAGAGATTGACTCTCAGGCAGGAAGCTTCAAATAACTGATTAACCTGCTGAAGAAATTTAGTAGTGAAACAGATGACAGCATGCATGAAAAGATGGATGGATTTCAGAATAAAGAAGTAAAATATCAAAAAGATTCAAATGGAAATGTTAGAAAAAAATATATGAAGAAATTACTTCAACAGGCTTATCAGCAGGATGGATACAATACTGGAAAGAATCAGTAAATTTGAAGATAGTTCAAAAAAATTATCCAAACTAAAACACAAAGAGGAAAAAAGAGTGAAAAGCAAACAGAAGCATCTGAGTTGTAAAACAATACCAAATGGTTTGAATACCCATAATTGGAATTTCAGAAAAAGGAGAGACAATGTGGCAGAAGAAATATTTGAATAAAGGCCAAGACTTTTTCACATATAATGAAATATAATAAGTCAGAATTTCAGAAGCCTCAGAGAAACCCAAGAAGCAGGATAAATACAGTCAAATTTATTTTAAAGAGATTTAAAAAATTAAAGTCTGTTATATTTACTCACATTGTTACCATGTCTAGCCACTGCTTTCTCTTCCTCCTGCTTCTCCTCCTCCTCCTCTTCCTTCTCTCCTTCCTCCTTCATTGGTGTGTGTGTGTGTGTGTGTGTGTGTGTACATGCGTGCGCACGCGTGCGTGTCTGTCAGAGTTTAAGAAAAGAAGTCTGCCTAATTTTCTCATTTGTTTCTTAGTGTATCATAATGCCTTTTTTCTCTGACTTCAAGATTTTCTCTTTTTTCTTTTTCTTTGTTTTTTAGCTACTTGACTATAAATTGTGAAATTGTGTTTTTCTTCATATTTATCCAGAAAATTTAAAGTTAATTATCACTTCCCAAGTGATAATGAGACCAGCATTATCCTGATAGCAGAACCAAATACACTTAAAAACCTCCAAAACTGTAGGCTAATATCCCTGATAAGCATGAGGAGAAAAAAATGTAAAAAAAAAAAAGTTGACAAATCGAATCAGAATTTTAGTTTTTAAAAGAACACTAAATCATGACTAAGTGGGATTTACTCTAGTAATTCAAGGTTGGTTCATCATTTCAAAAGCAATCTGCATTTTATAGTTGCAATATACTAAAGAAAATACAAGCTATGCGATCATCTTATTAAATGCAGAAAGGACATTTGACAAAATTCAATATAACTTTAAGATAAAAACTAAGTGAACTAGATATATGACTATCTGGATTGTTTATTTCTTTGTGAGTAAATATTGTTACTTTTTTCTTTCAAGGAATTTGTTCATTTAATCTATGTTTTTTAATTTATGTCATGAAATCATTCAAAATATTCTCTTCTTTAATGTCAGAAAAATCTATAGTTATGACCTTTCTTTCCATTATGACATTGGTAAATTGTGCTGTCTCTCGTTCTTGCTCAGTATAGCTAGAGATTTATCAAATTTATTGAAACTTTGACAAGAAGCAGCTATTATTTTCACTGTTTTTATCTTTTTTTCTCTATTTCAATTTTAATAATTTCTACTTGTTCCTGTTATTTGTTTCCATGTCTTACTTTGGAGTTAATTTGCTCTTCTTGTTTTCAGATTTTTATTATTTTTATTATTTTGTTTAGAGAGAAAGAGAGAGGGAGAGAGAGAGAGAGACAGAGAAAGAGAGAGAGAGAGAAAGGGAGAGAGAGAGAGAGAGAGAGAGAGAGAGAGAGAGAGAGAGAGAGATGCAAGCTGAGGAGAGGGGCAGAGGAGGAGAGAGAGAGTCTTGAGCAGACTCCACACTCAGCATGATGCCTGATGCGGGTCTTGATCCCACAACCCTGGGATCATGACCTGAGCCAAAATCAAGAGTGGGATGCTCAATCAACTGAGGCATACAGGCATCCTGTTGATAAATTTTTAAGGCTGAAATTCAGACCATTGATATAAGACAATTGTTCTTGTCTTAATATCAGCATTTATGCCATAGATTTTCATCTAAGCCCTGTTTGAGTAGCTTCACACTAAGCTATAACATATGACATGTTATGTTGTTATTTTATCTAGTTTAAAATATTTCATAACCTCCCCCTAGAAGGGGTCTTCTTTGACCCATAGATTACTTAGAAGTGTGTTGTTTAATTTTCAAATATTTTAGAATTTTTCAGAGAACATTTTGTTAATATTTCTGGTTTAATTCTTTGTGTTCCCAGAACACCCTTTGAATAATTGCATACTTTTAAAATTTGCTAAGATTTTTTTTTAGCTATATCTTGGTGATTATTTCATGTGTACTTGGAAAAAATGTATATTTTGCTTTATGGGGGTATATTGGTTTATACATGTCAATTATGTCACGTTGATCAATAACATTCCAATCTTCTATACTCTTACTGATTCTCTTTTTACTTGTCCTATCAATCACTGAAAGAGAGTTCAAGTCTACAATTATAATTATGGATTTGCCTATTTTTCCTTTCAGTTCTAGCAGTTTTTGCTTTATAATGTGCTTACACATTAGGATCATAATATCATCTTCATGAATTGACCCATTTTTCATTATGAAATGTTCCTATTTATCTCTAGTAATATTTCTCACTCTGGTATCTACTTTGTCTGATATTAACACAGACACTCTGGGTTTCTCTTGGTTAGTGTTTTAATGGTATATACTTTTTCATCCTTGTACATTTAATCTATCTTTATATTTAAACTTAGCTTCTTGTAGATGGCATGTAGTTGGTTCTTGTTTTTTTTATCAAGTCTAAAAATCTCTGAGTGGCATCTCCTTTCGTTGAGATGTTTGAATCATTTATAGTTAATGTGTATATATATATATATGTATAATGTATATATAGTTAATGTATATATATTGATATATTTAGGTTTAAATGTACTATCTTTCTGTTTGTTTCATTCCTGGGCTTCCAAGTATTGGGGTATGTATGTAAAATTGGCTACGGGGATTGCATGTGTAATTTTGCTCCAACACTCTGTGTATGTCAGTATACAGAGAGAAAGTTCACTATGAGAACTTCATTTTGTTGATACTTTAGAAGGGCAGGATTTTATATTATTATTTATGCTCCCTGCAGTACCTAGCACAGCATTCTATATATTTTAAAGCTCAGTGATATTTGTTGATATTCAATATTTTTGTTTCTTTTTGATTAAATATTTCTTTTTCCCTCTAGTCCTTTTAAAAAAGGCATATTAGGGGTGCCTCAGTGGCTTAGTTGGTTGAGTGTGTGACTCCTGATTTTAGCTCAGGTCATGATCTCACAGTTCATAGGTTTGGGCCCTGTGTCTGGCTCTGTGCTGACAACTTGGAGGCTGCTTGGGAATCTCTCTCTCCCTCTCTCTCTGCCCCTCCCCAACTCACACTCTCTCTCTTTCTCAGTTTCTCAAAATAAATACATAAACATTAAAAAAAGGCAAATTATTTGATATGGTGAAATATAATATTAGAACCATGGAACAAAAAAATGAACACAAACTTAAGAGAGAAGACTTTGTTGGGTTCCATTGTGAAGAATATGAACTAATCACTTCACCTCTTTGGAGCTCAGTTTCATTTTCTGGAAAGCAAGGAGATTGGTCACGGTGATCCTCTAATCTCATTCGTTCATTCATTCATTCATTCATTCATTCAAATGACACTGTTTTGTTTGTTTTGTTTTGTTTTGGGTCAGTTCTTCTATTACAGGCACTGAGCTAGGTAGTTTCTGCCATAATGAATCTTTATAAAACTGGTTCATATTATATGTATTTTTAATTAGTTCATCATTGCATCATCAGAAATCTCATTACCTTGCAATGTAATAATATGTGCTGGGAGAAAACAGAAATGGTGAGTAGGATACTGGGGATTGCCTTAACATCTATTCTAATCACCTTTTGTATTGTAGAGGCTGGGAAGCTGAACATCACATTTTCCACATTCCCCTGAAGCTAAGGTTCTGGATATGTGTATGTTTCACCAATCACATGCACAAGCATGAAACCTGAATTTAAATTGGATTAAGTGGGGAAAATGGCCAGATATGAGGCATTTATTTTGCTGTTGTTGATCACAGCAGACTAGAATGGGTATGGAATTGTCTGGAGAAGCACCTTCTTGATTCAGCAGATGTATTCTTGATCATGATAAAAGTGGTAGCACCCTTAAAGATAGTTCTGTGGTGTAGCGTTAGGAGTCATTGTTGGAAGTTCAGCATAATGTCTTAGTAAATTTATTACTGCTTCAGTACTCTGCAACTAAATGCTAACTGACAGAATTGATTAACAAGAGGCAAAACATGCTTGGGAAGAGTTGTGAAAATAGACTAAATCAGAATTTCCCAGACGGATCTGAAAATATTAGTGATCTGAGAGATGTTTAAATAGGTCTTCAAGTATAATGGATTTCTTTTCAGTAGGACTTCTGAAAAACTTTAAATAGTTAATTTGTGTTGTAAATCACACTGTGCAGCATTTTCCCAATGTACTTGACCAGGAAATTAATTATTCATTTCAAGAGAAATCTATTATCAACTTAAGAAACAGAGACAGAGTGAGTGCCTGGGTGACTCAGTTGGTTAAGCGTCCGACTTCTGGCTCAGGTCATGATCTCACAGTTCCTGAGTTCAGCCCCACATCGCGCTCTGTGCTGACAGCCTGGAGCCTGCTTTGGGTTCTATGTCTCCCTCTCTCTCTGCTCCTCCCCTGCCTGTGCTCTGTCTCTCTCTCCTTCAAAAATAAATTAAAACATTAAAAACATTTTTTTAAATAAAAGAAACAGAGACAGAGTTTGTGAAACATTGGTCTAAGAAAAATACCCAGCAGTCTGAACCAAAAAACCTTTGCTTTTGTTCAAGTTTATTTTTTCCAAGCAATCTCTTTAGACTTTTTTCTTTTCATGTATCTTATTGTCATGCTATAGTAGGCAGTTTTCTGAATAGGGATATCAATATCCAATCAGTATAAATAGTATATACTCCTATAAGTTGGAGGCATTACTTATTTGGACAAAGTAATTTCATTTCAGTTTGGATAGTGTAATGAAAACCAGATGTGAAAGAAAGCCCAATTTGTTTTACGATTCAAAAAAAATCAAGGTGATAACAATAAGAAGATAAATATATTTTGTATTTATTTCCTAGTTTTTATGTAGATCTAAATGAGTTCAATGAGGATAAGACTTTTATAAGAGTAAGAAGGAATTCCAAGTATTTTTATGGTGAAATAGTATTTGAATACTATAGAATCCTAGGTTTAAGATCAGCCTTAGCTTTACAATGTTAATGATATCATAGTGCATTGTGACAGGCCACATTTCTAAAGTAAAGGCAGAAATTAATTCAGCCCAGAATGGTAAGAAAAGACATCACAGAAGTGATGTTTGATGTGTAGAAGGCTTGTTAGAGCTGAAGTCAGTTGGCATAGAGTGGAATGTAAGATGATTGAAGATGGGTCAATGTGATTATAGAACCAGGGTATGACTTCTGTAAGTCTAATGAATTTCAAAAATCATAATCAAGGCTCAAATCTTGGCCGTGTGTCACAATGAGAATTAAGTAATTAGAAAAAAGGTCACAGCATTAGAGTGTCATTACTATTATTAATTATCATGAATAAACTTCATGCCTCAGTCTTAAGCAGGCACTATATTCCTGGCCTTAGAGCCAACTTTTCAACATTCCTGCTCACTGCTTCCCCGTGGCTACTTTGTGTCAGGTCTTGGGCAGGGAGAGTTTCCTACTGATCTCTCAGTAGTAGCTGACCTCTACTTTGTATCAGTCCTGGACCCTTTGTATCCATCACCTTTTAATTCTACCCTCTTTTCTAGATTTTTCTCTGGGTCCAAGGATGGGAGGAAACTCTTATGGGTTAGTTTCTTAACCTTTCTCAGAAACAGATACATTTACATCATCACTTTTCACATAAGTGAGGACCCTTTCCTGGGCTCTAGGTGTTGGAAATGTTGCTGTCCCTCTCCAAGTGGCTTAAGAATTTTTTGTATATGAGACCTAAATCTGGGAACAAGGTGGATTATTTGCAACTTACTCCCAGCGGTAACCAATCACTACCTGAACACCCACACGTGGGTGTCACACAGGGGTCTCCATCATGCCTGGAACCCTGCACCCACTCTTCAGTAGGAACAACTTTGGAAGCTCATGGGTAAGAATCTGCAGGTTAGGGTGAATTCTACTTGTACTAATGTTCTCACATCATTCTAAAATGATAAGCTATCCCACTCACTGACTTAAAGAATGTGTGAAATTGTAGCTGATTTCCTTTTACCTGATTTGCTGACAGCAATATTTTCCTTTCATGTTCTGTCAAAAATGAAATAGTTCTTTAGTCCCATCTCTTTTCAGAAGGGCATGACATTCATTGGAATTGAACTGCTTTGCCTTGCAACCTCAGCTCTCTTATGATTTCAAGAAAATTCATGATTTTGTAGATTATCTAACCTTTCCTCATTGTTACAACAAAAGTGACATTTGCTTGCTACTTTCTACATCTGAAGCAGAAACAGAAATCCGTATCCACTAGTTTTAACACTGACTAATGATTTTTGCCTGAAATAGTTATTACTATTATTGTTCACAAATTTCTCTAATTTCATCATCCCTTACACAATTATTAATTGACATTTTAAAGCTGTGTGTTTAAAACAAAACAGGTGCTTTCCACCCGACTAAGGGAGTGTCAATGAGTTCCTTACTTGTTGTAGGGAACCCCACATTGTGTTTCCTGAGACATAAGAACTATGAAGAAAAAAAATTACATTTGAGACAATACCATGAAAGTAGCTTCCAGAAAATTCTCCTAATTTATGCTATCAGTATAAAATGAGTTCCACAATCAATTTTTGAGGGTTTGCTAAGTGGTGGGCATTGAATTAGGTACTATGCTGAAATCTATCAATACAAAAGAAAAGAACCTTTTATCCATCCCCAAAACAATTAACCTTTAACTCAACCTTTACCATGTCCCAGGAACTCTTCTAAATGATTAATAAGTATTATTTTATTTAATCCTCACAGCATTCTATAAGGTACATACTATTATTACATTTTCATTTATAATTCAGTTAACTATGACAGAGATTACTAAAAGTTATACAGCTTAACTGAGGAAGGGTTAAGATCTACCCTAGGAAGTCTTATTCCAGAACCAATTCCTCTAAGTGTGGTGTGGCAAAAAGGCTTGGACTCTGCTGGAAGTAAGAGAAAGCTGCACAGGGCAAATGAGCCTGGAGTGCTATAAAATGCATGGCCAAATCTGTCTACTTTGAATGAGTGATAATAATCACACTCTAATGCTGAATTCCTTTGCAATTTCTCAAAATATTTTACTCACATTAGCAGATGTAGCTGATGCGTGGATCTTGATGACAACTTGAAAAAGCATTGGACCCTTGGAACAGAAATCTTTTTCCATGAACAAACTCGTGTTTGTCCTGACTCTGCACTCTGCTGTTTACAGTAACACAGACAGGACATTTCTCCTCCAGTTATCCAATCTTAAGAAACTAATAGATGAGATTTGTGTCCCCTTTAGTTCTTTTCTTGTCCTGCAAAATATCTCTAGGTCTTCCAACTATTCTTCCTGTTCCACAAAGCTTATTTATTCTGGAAACAGTCACTATTGTACCAGACACTAAGGAAGGCATTGTGAATTCAAAAGCAAGTGTGGCTATAAATCCTGCTAGAATGAAGACAGACAAGTGAATAGATGTTCTCTCAGAATGCTCTAGATTCCAGGCTCTTCTCTTGCCGTGTTTTCACCTCTAAACATACACCAATAAAACATGAGCGAGACTCCTATTTCAATCACATTTGATAATGCATGTAAAATTCTTGGAATTTCTTTTTTTAAATAGGACAACATGACAGTGAAGTTATATCTCCCTTATCTCACAATAAGACATTCCTGGTTCTGGTTCAGGAAAAAAATATTGCAGAATCAGAAAAGCAAATATGCCTGATCAGGCAAAGGAAGAAAGCAGCAGAACTTGGAAGCAGGAGAGCAAAGCTGACTGGTTCCAAATCAGTTTAGATCACAGTAAAAACCATTTAATGTAATCTGAACCCAGAGCCATTGCATTTCCTGTTCTCATAATCATGTGAAGTATCTTTCCTAGAAAAGACAATGTCCTTTTTTGGGCTCTCCTGAGACTCCGCCAACTGAATCACAAAGGAATCAACATTAATCAGTTGGGCTGCTTCCCCAGTGACTTTCAGTATAATTTGAATGAGTTCAGTGGAATTACTTCGGTCATCCCTGCCCCAGCCACACTCTTTTCATTTCAATTTTTTTGACTGCACTGTATGCAAAGAAAGATGGAAATATCTGGGCACATAATTTCCTATCAGAAGTGGGAAGTGAGGTTGGAGGTCAGGACTCTTCCTTGCTTTAAACATTTTACCTCCTCCCCACATGAAGTTGGGACTTCTGATCCATTATCAATGGTTTTCCTGTTGTGCAATCTTATGACCAAAGGTCTACATTTACAAGGTGGCTGGTCAAGGTTAGCAATTCATTCTGTGACCACAGGTTAGTTTTTCTCTATATACATAGCAAGACAACTTCTGTAGACACCAAACCTTAGAAACATATCTTTACTAACCAGCCCAGACCTCTGGACTAGATAGGTTGTCTCCACAAGCTTGAAATCAGGAGAGATGTGAATGCCCCAATTTGCCCAAGAAAAAATACTGTGTTGGAGGGAAGGTACTGATGGTTTAAGGAGAAGATCATTATTGAATCAGCTTTTAATACTTCTTTCCAAGTAGACTCAGGAAAATAGGTAGGTTCCATAACCCAGAGCGGGATTATACATATCTCCCTGGGCCTCAAGCCAAAAGGAGAAGACTCTACTTATTGCTCTGAGTTACATGAGTTTTGTACCAGAAAAGAGCAGTTACAGCTTTAATAAAACAGACTTCTGTGGGAAAGAACTTAAAAGTTAATTTTAGGAATTAAATTTAAAAAACTGCTAAAAATATGTCTTTATCATTATGTGTGTGTGTGTGTGTGTGTGTGTGTGTGTGTGTGTGTGTATGTGTGTATGTGTAGTGGTAAAGAAACACTGCAGTACTGGGCTATAAAATCTATTCCCTTCATCTCCAAGAGTGATCATGGGAAATGTATGGATTTCCTCATGATTTCTTGTTTGGAAAGATCACAACTAAACATGATAAATGTGTCAAATACACATCCAACTTCTGAATAAACAAAAATTTTACTAAACAGTTTTGCTTTTGAATTCTGGGGACCTTCCATGCTCCATCCTGATTATTTAATTAATATCATGCATGAGTATATATACATAAGAATCCCAACAAAGGGAGTCATATTCATTAGAGAGCAACTTGGCTCTATCAATCCTGCTGTCTTCTTTCCATTCAGGATCTATTTTTCTGAGTTTAGTTCCCTTTGTCTGAAATTCTCCCCCATTTTCTCAATCTCCCACTTTTTTTAAACCTAATCCTTATCTTTTCTTTGGATATCAACCTAAATATCACTTCCTCCAGGAAGTATTTCTTAACTCATCTGATGAAGTTAGAGTCCTTTTTTGAAAGCATTCATAACACCCTGTGATTTTCCTACACAGCAGATATCAAGTTTTAGTTATATAACATTTTGTTTAATGTTTATGTTTTCTACTAGATGCTGAAACTTCATGAGGGCAGGAATAATTTTCACCGTATTTACTTCTGTATCCTCAGTGACTAGTAAGCACTCTGGTTCAAATAGATGTTCAGTAAATGGTTCTTTAAGCAGTGAGCAAGTTAAATAAAGATATAAAGTCAAGGAACAATATGATAATCTGAAACGAGGAAAGATTAAAAACTTTTAAGATTCACAAAAGCATAGGTAAGCAACGTGACAGTACCATTTTCAGCCAGAGATTAGGTAATAGCCATGTCATTCAAGTATGTACAATGAGTAATTCACTAATTCAAGCAAAATCAATTAAATATGGAATCTGTAATATATATTGGAGGAGGCATCAAGAATATAAACAACAAAATAATAACTCCATATATCAAGGGCTTACACTTTGCCAAGTTACGCATGCATTAACTCATACAGAGATGAATAAGACATGATAGCAGCCTGAGGAACTCATCATCGAGAGGGGAAAATGATAATGAGTAATGCAAATAATTATCTCTAATTTAATATGTAAACATTATCTCTAATTTAGGATAGAAGTAATTACAGAGAGTTTTAGAAACCAGAGAGCATGAGAGAGATTAGTTCTGCCTACAGGCATCAAGGAGAGATTCAAAGAGGTGACATTAAGCTAGGTCTTGAGTTTAGCAGGTAGGTAAGAACAGAAGGGTGTAATTAAGGGTATTACTGAGAAAAATTGCCTGAAAGGGGGCATGAAGGCTTGAGAAAGGTTGGGATATTTGAGGAGTAAATGAGAGGTCTGTTGCAAAAGGGAAGAGAATGGGAAAGTAGTGCAAGACAAAGGAGGAAAAATAAAATTGGGGTCAAGTTAGAGAAGTCTTGGCATATGGTGCTGAGGAGTTTGGATTTGATGGTATCCTGTAACCTGTATGGAGACTTCTAAAGATTTTTATGTGGAAAACTGAGGAGACCAAATTTATATTTTAGAAAAGGCCTTCTCTTTGATCCAAGACTTTGTGATAACCAGAAGCTTTAAAGAAGAGGTATCAATCAGCAAAATCTGGGCTTAGTTAGCAACTAGGGGGCTTATATGCAGGATAAATACCACATGATTTTGGCATTCAAGGAGAACCGATTCCACACTGATCTTTCACCACATTTCTTTTTTTTTTTTAAGTTTATTTACTTATTTTGAGAGAGAGAGAGAGAGAGAAAGTGTACAAGTTGGGGAGGGATAGAGAAAGAAAGAGAGAATCCCAAGTGGGCTCTGCACTATTGATCCAGAGCCCAGTATGGGACTTGAACCCATAAATTGGGAGATCATGATCCAAGGAGAAGTCAGAGGCTTAACCAATTGTACCCCCAGGCATCCCTTTCACCACATTTCTTTACAGATTGCAACTACCCTCAGCAATACCACCTGCACAAATCAAGAGTAAATATACAGTCATATAACCTCTCCCTTTTGTACATTGGTGTAGTCAACATCCCAATGTTCACAACTGTTAATAAATGCATTTTTTTCATGTCTGGCATTATAAAATCCTAAAAGGTAGAATATAAATTTCACATAATTTGAATTCTAGTGAGCACATCAGAAGAAATTTTTTTCTTCTATGGATTTCTTTTAATTTCAAAAAGAAAATATGCTTTTAAAATATTTAAGTAGCATGTTAGTATATGAACCCACCTTCCATTTGAAAACCACCAGTGGCACTTGTTTTAATATATTATCATGCATTTTTCTATGCATAGACAAGCATATACACATATTTTTTTCCTTTGGGAAATGTACTTGCCATACTATGCATATTTTTAGCCATATAATTATTTTTTAATCTAAAAGACTATAATGGATAACTTTTCAAGTCAACATTTACAAATCAATATTTATAAGCAACTATAAAGTTGCATACTACAAACATATCACAATTTACTTAGCCTATTTTTGTACTAATGGATATTTAACTGAGTTTCTAACTATTCATTCTTAAAAATTATACTGCAATAAATATCATTTGATTTTTTTGCACATTTTCAAGTATTTGTTAAAGTGTTCATAATTACTACTCTTAATATTGCTAAGTCAAAATGTGTCTGCCATGGGGAAACTGGGTAGCTCAGTTGGTGAAGTGGCTGACTTTTGGTTTTAGCTCAGATCATGATCTCACAGTTCCTGGGTTTGAGACCCATGTGGGGCTCAGCATAGAGCCTGCTTGGGATCCTGTCTCTTCCTTCTCTCTCTGCCCCTCTCCTGCTCATGCACTCTCTCCCTCTCTCAAAAGAAATAAATAAACTTCAAAAAAAAGTGTCTGCCTTTTAAATTTTGATTTTTCCAAATCATTCACCAAAAAAATATATTATACTACCACAAAGTATTTAATGAACTGCCCATGTTCTCAAACCTGTGTTTTCTAATACAAGAACCATTAGCTACATGTAGTGGCTTAAATTTAAATTTAATAGAATTTAAACTTCATTTCTTAGTTATACTGGTTATTTAAATGATCAATAACCCCATGTTGTCAGTGGCTACCATATGGGATACCACTGATATAGAACATTTCCATCATCACAGAAAAATTTTTTGGCCAGTGCCACTCCAAAATATAGCCAACATTGGATATTATTGATCTTTTATGTTTTTTAAATGTTTACTTATTTAAATTGAAAGAGAGAATCCCAAGCAGGTTCCACACTGCCAGTGCAGAGCCTGATACAGGGCTTGAAGTCATGAACTGTGAAATTATAACCTGAGCTGAAATCAAGAGTTGGATGCTTAACAAACTGAGCCACTCAGACACCCCTGGATCTTTTATGTTTTCATCAATATGATGATTTAACAAGGTCTAATTTTAATTTTTATGTTTACTTGAATTGTAAACATTTTCCAAGTGTTATTATTTATATTTCTTTTAATGTTAAGTGTCTATGTATACTCTTTCTCAACTTTTCTCCATGATTTCTTGGCTTTTATTATTAATATAAGACAGTTACTGAATGACTCACTATATCTATGAGCTAGCAGAACAAAATATAATTTGAATAATATTATGGTGACATTATTTGATCCATACAAAGGTTTTGAACTGATAATAGTAATTTATTGCAAAAAAACTTTATAATATTATTCAAAATAGTACTAAAATTCCTGACCACAGCAATTAGACATCATAAAGAAATAAAAGGCACCAAAATTGGTAAGAAAGAAGTAAAACTCTCAGTTTGCAGATGACATGATACTCTATGTAGAAAACCGTAAGGACTCTACCAAACTACTAGAACTGACAAATGTATTCAGTAAGTCAAAAGATACAAAATCAATATACTGAAATCTGTTGCATTCCTATACACTAATAATGAAGCTGCAGAAAGAGAAATTAAGAAAATAATCCCATTGCAATTGCACCAAAAACAATAAAATATCTAAGAATAAACTTAACCAAAGAGGTGAAAGACCTGCACCCTGAACACTATAAGACACTGATGAAAGAAATTCAAGATGATGCAAAGAAATGGAAAAACATTCCATTCTCATGGGTTTGAAGAACAAATATTGTTAAAATATCTATACTACCCAAAGCAGTCTTCACATTTAATGCAATCCCTATCAAAATACCAACCACATTTTTCACAGAACTAGAACAAACAATCTTAAAATTTGTATGAAACCACAAAAGACCTTGAATAGTGAAAGCAGTCTTGAAAAATAGAAACAAAACTGGAGGTATCACTCCTCATCAGGGAAATACAAATCAAAACCACACTGAGATATCACCTCACACCAGAGTGGCTGAAATGAGCAAATCAGGAGACTATAGATGCTGGAGAGGGTGTGGAGAAACAGGAACCCTCTTTCACTGTTGGTGGGAATGCAAACTTGTGCAGCTGCTCTGGAAAACAGTGTGGAGTTTCCTCAAAAAATTAAAAATAGAGCTACCCTATGACCCAGCAATAGCACTGCTAGGAATTTACCCAAGGGATACAAGAAGGCCGAGGCATAGGGGCACAGGTACCCCAATGTTTATAGCAGTGCTTTCAACAATAGCCAAATTATGGAAAGAGTCTAAATGTCCATCAACTGACTAATGGATAAAGAAGATGTGGTTTATATATACAATGGAATACTACTTGGCAATGAGAAAGAATGAAATTTGGCCATTTGCAGCAATGTGGATGGAACTGGAGGATATTATGCTAAGTGAAGTCAGGCAGAGAAAGACAAATACCATGTGTTTTCACTAATATGTGGATCCTGAGAAACTTAACAGAAGACCATGGGGGACGGGAAGGGGGAAAAAAAGTTACAGAGAGGGAGGGAGGCAAACAATAAGAGACTCTTAAATACTGAGAACAAACTGAGGGTTGATGAGGGGTGGGGGAGAAGGGAAAGTGAGTGATGGGCATTGAGGAGGGCACCTGTTGGGATGAGCACTGGGTGTTGTATGGAGACCAATCTGACAATAAATTATATTTAATAAAAAAAATGGAGGTATCACAATTCCAGATATCAAGTTATATTACAAATCTGTAGTAATCGAAATAATATGGTACTAGAATAAAAAGAGACGCATGGATCAATGGAATAGGAAACCCAGAAATAAACCCACAGTTGTATCATCAATTAATCTTTGGCAAAGGAAGAATGAATATACAATGGGAAAAAGAGTCTCTTCAACAAAAAGTATTGGAAAACTATACAGCAACATTCAAAAGAAATAATTTGGAGCATTTTCTTACACCATACACAAAAAAATGGTTTAAAGACCTAAATGTGAGACCTGAAACCAGAAAAATCCTTGAAGAGAGCACAGGCAGTAATTTCTCTGACATCGGCCATAGCAACATTTTTCTAGATATTTCTCTTGAGCAAGAGAAATAAAAGCAAAAATAAACTGTTAGGCCTACATCAAAATAAAATGGTTTTGTGCAGGGAAGAAAACAATCAACAAAACTGAAAGGCAACCTGCTGAATGGGAGAAGATACTTGCAAATGACATATTCAATAAAGGGTTAGTATCAAAATATCTTAAAAAAACTTATGCGGTTCAACACCCAAAAATAATCCAATTAAAAATGAGCAGAAGAGGGGTGCCTCAGTGGCTCAGTCAGTTAAGCATCTGACTCTTGGTTTTGGCTCTGGTTATGATCTCACAGTTTGTGAGTTCAAGCCCTGCATCAGGCTCTGTGCTGCCAGTGTGGAGCATGCTTGGGGATTCTCTCTCTCTACCTCTGTCTGCCCCTCCCTCTCCCTCTCTCAAAATAAATAAATAAACAGAAAAATAAACAGGAGATATGAACAGACATATCTCCAAAGAAGACATCCAGATGGCCAACAGATACATGAAAAGATGCTCAACATCACACATCATCAGAGATATACAAATCAAAACCATGAGATATCACCTCACACCTGTCAAAGTGGCTAAAATCAATAACACAAGAAACAAGTTTTAGCAAGAATTTTGAGAAAAAGGAACCTTTTGTACTGTTGGTGGGAATGAAAACTATGGAAAACAGTATGGAATTTCCTCCTAAAGTTAAAAATAGAACTACCCTGTGGTCCAATAATTGTACTCCTAGGTATTTACCCCCCAAAATACAAATACACTAAGGCAAAATTCAAAGGGATACACGCACACCTACTATTATTGAAGCATTATTTACAATAGCCAAATTATGGAAACATCTTAAGTGTCCACTGATGGATGAATGGATACAGTGGTATAGATATACAATGGAATATTATTCAGCCATAAAAAAGAATGAAATCTTACCATTTGCAATGACAGGGATGGAGCTAGAGAGTATCATGGTAAGCAAAAGAAGTCAGAGAACGACAAATACCATGTGATTCACTCATGTGGAATGTAAGAAACAAAACAAATGAGCAAAGGTTTAAAAACAAAAAAAGGGGGAAGGGCGCTAGGGTGGCTCAGTCAGTTGAGTATCTGGTTCTTGATTTCAGCTGAGGTCATGATCCCAAAGTCATGGGATTCAGCCCCACACTGGGCTCTGTGCTGAGTGTGGACGCTGCTTAAGATTCTCTTTCTCTCCCTCTGCCCATCTCCCATGCTTTTGCTCTCTCTCCCTCTCTCTCTCTCTCTCTCTCAAGAAAAAAAATAGGGGTGCCTAGGTGGCTTGGTCAGTTAAGTGTTCAATTCTTGATTTTGGCTTAGGTCATGATCTCAGGGTTCCTAAGATCCAGCCCCATGTTGGATTCCGTGCTAAAAGCATAGGACCTGCTTGGAATTCTCTCTCTCCCTTTCTCTCTGCCCCTCCCCCACTTGCACCCTCTCTCTCTCTCTCTCGAAATAAATAAACTTTTAAAAATATAAAATTAATTAATTTGTCATACACTCTGTTTCTAAAGTTCTCTCTTGTCTAGCAAAAGAGTGGGATGCAGGATTGAAAGTGACAGAGGGCTAATGTCCAGGGAAAGACAAGAGCCCTGAATAAGGGTCCTTGCCCTGTTTTTATTAGGATCCGAAGGTTTACAAACATGGTGATGGACATGAACAAAGAGATGATGAATCTGTGAACATTAACTTGTGGACGTGAGGGAAAGGGGGTCTTGAGGATATTTGGGGTTAGGGGTTAGGTTAATACAAAACCAAATCTGGGTGCTGGGCAGTCAGGAGGAATGTTGTTTACAGTGGACATGAGGCAGCATGTCTGTTTATCTTAGCTAGCCTAGGGGATGAGGTAAATAGGAGAAATAACCTCGAGGATAATAAGCCACCTTTTCTTTTGTTAACCATCTCCACTCTGGGCTGCTTTGCCTGCAGTGCAGTTGTCCATAGTCCATTTCACCAATTTACCTAACCTGGCCCTTCCTCCTGTGAAAGTAGCTTTTATGTTATAGTACCAAATTGGGGGTGCTTTCACCCTGAATATCTAATCTTGTTTATTTCATATACCTATGTATTGGTCACCTTTGCACCGTTCCTATTTTAGGCCTTTGCCTCTCCCTCTTTATTCTGGGGACTCTGCACCCCCTCTCTATTTTGGGGTGCCTTTGCACTTTCCTATTCCTGGCACCTTTGCAGCTCCCTATTATCAGGGTGCCTTTACACCCCCTATTCTTGGGGTGCCAATCTGATTTACCCAAACTCGGGTGTGAGCATTTTATGCCTTTGTATTTCTTTATGCCTTGTTAACCCATTAGTGCAAGCCCAGGTGATTCCCAAGCTTATGCCCCACAGTTAATCAATTTACAAAAGGAAGAGAGAGAGAGACAAACCCGGAAATAGACTCTTAAGTATAGAAGACAAACTCATGGTTACCAAAGGGGAAGTGGGTGGGGGGATGGGTGAAACAGGTGATGGGGAGTAAAGAATACACTTATCATGATGAAAGTAAAATAAAATAAAAATGCTCTGTAATAAATAATAAATTATATATCTATTCATCCAAATAATTTTCTAAAGATCCTAGATTGCCAACACTTGATTAATAAATTTAGGATTATGGATAGAAACTAATTAAACTGATATACTTAATAAAAAATTCTCTGCATCCAGTTCATCTTAACTTTATTCCTAAATAAAAGGCTAAAGAGGTTTTACTGATTTGAAAGACACACTGCATAGATCCTCAAATTTCTGGAAAAGGAAACTACATTAAGTAAAAATAGAAGTAAAAATATAAGTAAAAATGTATCTCTGTTTTACATGCAAAAATATAGAAGAAATAAAAATGTGTGTGAGATTTTTAATGCTTTAGTTTTCATGATTGGAATTTTGTGGTAACAATTACTAACAGCTGCCAGAAGACAAACAATAACATTTTCAACATTTAAAACATTTTTTTAACATTTATTTATTTTTGAGAGAGAGACAGAGCACAAGTGGGGGAGGGACAGACACACACACACACAGACACACACACACACACACAGAATCTGAAGCAGGCTTCAGGCTCTGAGCTTTCAGCACAGAGCCCAATGTGGGACTTGAACCCACAAACCGTGAGATCATGACCTGAGCTCAAGTTGGATGCTTAACTGACTGAGCCACCCATGGGCCCCAACATTTTCAACATTTCTATAGTACTTTGTAATTTCCAGAGAATTTTCATATAAATCACTCCTGAGCCATATTAAACTAAAGACAACAATTAACGTTTGGGGAAAGCTTGAAAGTATAGAGTTAGAATTCTGGTTGAGAGTTTAACATAGAAAATAGAAAAATGTCTCTTGGAAACTTATCCTGGCCGGTGTGCAAGAAACAGGGTTGTTCTCATTGGTCCAGATGGTACTCAGCAGACGACTGCTATCCAGGCATCAAGGGGCAATGAGAAAACAATGTGGGGGCACCTTGGTGGCTCAGTCGGTTAAGCGTCTGACTTTGGCTTAGGTCATGATCTCACAGTTCTTGAGTTTGAGCCCCACATCAGGCTCTGTGCTCACAGCTCAGAGCCTGGAGCCCGCTTCAGATACTGTGTCTCCCTCTCTCTCTGCTCCTCTCCTGCTTGCACTCTGTCTAGCTCTCTCAAAAATAAACATTAAAAATTAAAGAAAAAAAAGAAAAGAAAACAATGTGCTCTGAAGGCTAGAAAAATATCAAAAGACCTGGGGTACACTCAAGGAATTCAGGGAGGTAAGAAATGAGTCAAGGTTTCAGAGAAATGTCTAAACCTGAGGTTCAGAAAGAATGGGCAGTATAACCCAACATGGAATCTATAAAGGTTTTTAGATCTATAAAATAATGATAGTAATAATGATGATGACAATGATGATGCTGCATAGCTACACTTACTCTTCACAATAATTTAATGAAAAACATAATATTGGCTTTGTCATTTTACAAAAACCAGTTCAGAGAGGTGTAATAAATTGCCCAAATCTAGTCAGGGACAGACTGTTTATTCCAGTCAGAAATATTTTAACTTGAAGTTTTATGCTCATAACCACTACTCTCCTGACTCTGGGGGAGTGAAATGGACTGAGGACCTGTCTATATCCTTAGGCACAACTGAAATGATTAACAAGAGTGTCCTTTAAGAATGGAATTTGTGCAGTTTGAACTCCAAGATTCCAGACACCATGGGGAAGCAGTTTGAACTCTCTTTGATGGACTAAAAAAAACATGGCTTCTGTGAAAGAGAAAGAGAAAGACCACACATTCTAGGCTATGGCCTCTGGCAGGGAGAAACCCTGTTCTTCGTTTAGGGAGTTTTTCAGAGGCAGAATATGTGGTGTTTTGTGTAAGTAACAGACGTTTTTATTTAGAAGTGATCTTATCACCATGCAATGTCAAAAATAAGCTTATTTTCAGCCTCTCCATTAAACTCACCTCACCTTTGCCTTTGTTCCCTGTACATCAAATACCTCAGAAGTCCCTGGTCCTGCTGTCTTTTCATCCTTCCGGTTTCAACGAAATGGAAAGGGAAATCTGGGGACATATTGAGGAGGAAGAAAAACTTGAACCTACCTAAGGAGAACTGAGATGGCCACTGTTGTGGTAACAGTAATGGAGAAAAACTTGCAACAGAGAGTCCCCCCAACCCTGTGCTTGGGGTGTAAATGGATGAGTCTACTCATCTACTCTCACTGTGAGATGGCATCACTTACTAGTGTTGCTTGACACTCTTATTAGCAGTCTGCCAATTTAGTCCCTGATACACCTATACTTTGTTTTTTCTGAATTTTCTCAAATGTAAATTTGAGATAAAGATATATATTTTGCTGGAGTTTGGAGGATTAAACGTGATGATTACGTAAGCATTAATCAAGTTCCTCATTCAAAAGAGGAAATTTAAAAGATTTTTTTTTTAAGTGGTGGTAAATTATACCCTCCTTACAAAATCTCTCTGAATTTTCAATTTTCAATTTTCAATTTTCTTATTGGTAAAATAAAGATACTAATACTGTCTTATTTTGAGAATTAAGAGGCATATAGGAAAGTGCTTGGCTAATAGGAGGTAAACAGGAAGTAAAAGGTATCAATGCCACTGTTTCCATTCTGTGCAATAAGAGCAATACTGGGTGACATCTCTGGGATCCCATCTGTAGTTTTCTTAAAAGCCTCAAAAATGTCTATGTAGATATTAACAACTCATTATATGGCAGCTCACTTAACTGAGAAAGGGTGTGTGTATGTATATGTATATGTGTATATATATGTATATATGTGTGTGTGTGTGTGTGTGTGTGTGTATCCTAAATGTCTAACTATAGGGAATAATTATGTATATTTCATGGCTTCTCTTTGATGGAATATTCAAAATAATAACTATTGTGTTCATAATAAGATATAATATGAAGCAAAATAATAGCAGATATAAATTCTATGCTATGGTGAAGAAAAACATATATGCACACAGATAAAGCCTGTTAGCTCTATAAGAGCAAGAACCTGAGAGTGTGTGTGTGTTTGTATGTGTGTGTATGCACCTGCACAAGTGTGGGCAAGTGTGCTAGCACATCCACTGTAGTTTTTCAGCAAAGTACATGGTGCAAAGTACTCAAATAACAAATGCAGGGGGGAGAAAGGAACACAGAAACATAAAAACAATTGTTTTCAATGAGGTAAGGTTGAAATTTGCTTTAAAATTTTTCTCTATTGAGTTTACAATTAAAAATTTAGGTATTAAATATCATAGCCTCCTAGAATATTATAAATAATCCTCACTTGGATTGGTATGGCCCCATACCTACACACACATCTCCACCTCAAAGCAACCATGTATTCCATGTCTGTATTTAAAGCTCTGTCTTCTTTTTTGAACAGTTCCAAAAATATTCCTTACTATGGATTTTCCTTAATTTACTTAGTCACCCTTCTATTACTCAATTTCACTTTTTTTTAAATGTTTATTTATTTATTTTGAGAGAGACAGACAAACAGAATGGAGAGGGGAAAAGACAGAGGGAGAGAGAGAATCCCAAGTGGAGCCCAATCCCACAAACCGTGCGATCATGACCTGAGCTGAAATCAAGAGTCAGACACTTAACAAACTGAGCCATCCAGGCACGCCACACCATTTCACTTTTATAAGCAATACTGTAATGAACCCGTAACCCATGGAATTGCAGGGTTAAAGTGCTACATTTTATCGATATTGTCAAATTGCTCTTAAGAAAGGCTATTTCCATTGTTGTGCCCATCAAAAATATAGCAAAGTACCTATTTCTCCATGTCTTTACCCAAAGTGGATATGCTTAATCTATTATATTTTTATCACTCTTATAGGCAAAAATATCTCATTTTAATTTGCATATTGAATTAATTGGTAAGAATCTAAATTTTTTTATTTCACTTAAACTGCTAATTCATATCCCTGGTTCATTTTTCTATTGGATTTTCTTTCATTATTAATGAAGAATATATATTTGTTCAAAGGGAAGATTGAAATGCAATCACTAAATAGCCCTGTTAAATTTATGTCTTTTCCCTGGGAGAAATAAATCATTTATAGCTGTGCAGAAAAGAAAAGCCCTGAGGGGAGCAGAAAGAGTGAGAATTCAAACTTGACAATTATAGCAAGAGCTAGCCTTGCCCTTATTTCTTTCTCATAAACAGGGGAAACCTTCTATTCATGAAGCCCAAAAGCAGGAAGTTGAGGATTAGACAGGGCTCTCAGTTTTCCACTGGGGAAGGAAGCTTCTACCAGTCCTTCCCATACTTCAGCTTGAAGGGATACCAATTTATTCATTCAACAAGTGATTGCTAATTAATGGGGATACAGCAGGATAAAATAAATGCAATCACTGCCCTCACTGAGCTTATGGTAAACCTGGAGAGAAAAACAACTCATATTCTCCTTCTTCCTTCTCTTCAGTGGAGGTTGAGGAATAAGGTGGATAAATGAGGGGCAAAGATGGACAGGGATGAGTATACAGATTGATAGATTTTGGGAAACTTGTCAGAATGGGGAGAGACAAAAGATGTAGGGTTGGTAAACATGTGCTTGGGTTATTATTTATCTAATATGACAATGAAAAATGCTAATGTTATTTATTATTATTATTATTATTATTATTATTATTATTATTTAGCAAAGTTAACTGAAAACAGTCCTGTGTTTTTCTCTCTCATCTGGTTAAGTTTTCTGTGGATTAAACCTCCCCAACTCTCCTTAACACATTCCAGAGATGTCCATGTTTACATTCAAGTAATAGACAATTCTTACAGTGTTATTCACCTATTTAGCTGTATTAACTTGTCAGAAAAACCTGTAAGTCCTTGGTGCTTTCCATGTTAGAAGAATTAAGCCTATTTCTGTCTATCCCTAAAACTGTGAAATGTTTTCAAATGTTTTATAAATCCTCACCTAAAATAAATTTCTAAATTTAAAACTGTGATTGCTGCATGTCAAAACTAAAAGAATAAACTTAGTCCAATTCTCCACTTTTAGACAGAAGAAAGCAAGACTCAAAAGATTTAAAACCCTTTTCCATTAAAAACCTTCTACTCCTTTCTTTCAAACCTTTTGTTTGAATAAGAAAAAATGAAGCAAGGGTTAAAGATAAGCGAAGGGGAAATTAGTACAGGGTGGCATATGTATTCTGACTGAGCACGTGAGAGTTTATCAGCAGCTACAGAAACCATTTTATCTTTTATAGGACCACCCCGGTATCTGTCAACTGTTCCTTTGAATCATTACCCCACCTTCTAGAGTGCCTCAACCCCTCTCACATGCCACAGTCCACCCCAAAGAATGATAGTATGTATTTCAGTGGTAGATGCTCTGGTTTCAAAAGAAAGGAAGTTAAAAATTATGCACCAAAAAATGAGAGATCTGGTCTTCTGGTTTTGTGAGATCTGCCAAACTGTTTAGCTTTTTGACTTTGAAGCTTTCTCTAATGGAAGACACATTTGTTAAATAACATAAATGTTTCTTGAGCTGTTATAGTTTCCCAAGGGATAAGTTGCAGAGAGAAGTAAATGCTCATGGTAACATTAGATTCTTAAGGTGTTGGAAGACAGGAAACTTTCCTTGTGTTTTTATATGATAAAAAATTGGGCAGATAAGGCTGTGTTATAATGAAAGTGCATGGACATTGGATGTTGACCTCAGTCAGATGCAACATCACCCCTGAGAAGCTGTGGGTTGTCTACAAGTTGATAATGTGCACATTGTTATATATATATATATATATATATATATATATATATATATATATATATATATATCAGGTTTTTACGGGGATTGTATCTTTTAAAAATTAATGCAAAATATGCGAAATAACAGATGCTCTTCTCTTCACAGAATTCAAATAACCAAATTTCAATTGGCTGCAATTTTGGTAAGTCTTTATGTAATGGAATTATCTTCCTAAATCTAAGTCAGAGACTTTCATCATTACAAAATACTCTTTCTTAATCATTCCAAGCCACATTTGATTAGCACAGAACAGTTAAACCAAGGCACACCCAGTGAAACAGAATGACATGCCCAAGGTCACCAGCTAGATAGCAGTTAGGTTTGGCCTGAAACCCAGTTTTCCTGACTCATGGGCAGAGAATGCCAACAGCTGCTTCTCAAAGATGGAGTGCAAGTCCTTGCTACCTTTTCTAATCAAAATAACCGTTCAAATGAGTTTCTTAATGTCATTGACAATCTGTGTTTCACCTCCATCTCAGTAGCACTACCTTTAGAGTTAGTTGCTAACAGACGTTTTTTTCTTTCTTTCTTTCTTTCTTTCTTTCTTTCTTTCTTTCTTTCTTTCTTTCTTTCTGTTTAATCCAAGTTAGTTAACATATAGTGTAATAATGGTTTCAGGGGTAGAATTTAGTGATTCATCACTTGCATATAACAGCCAGTGCTCATCCCAACAAGTGCCCTCCTTAATGCTCATCACCCATTTAGCCCATCCCCTTACCCAATACCCTCCAGCAACCCTCAGTTTATTCTCTATAGTTAAGAGTCTCTTATGGTTTGCCTCCCTCTCTGTTTTTATCTTATTTTCCTTTCCCTTCCCTAATGTTCATCTGATTTGCTTCTCAATTTCAACATATGAGGGAAATCATATGATATCTTTCTCTGACTTACTTATTTCACTTGGCATAATACATTCTAGTTCCATTCACATTGTTGCAAATGGCAAGGTTTCATTCTTTTTGGTTGCCAAGTAATATTCCATTATATATATATATATCTCCTTATATATATATATATACATATACATATGTATATATATGTACATATATACATATACATATATGTATATGTATATACATATATGTGTATATGTATATGTATGTATATACATACATGTGTATGTAATATATATGTATATATATTATATATATGTATATATATTATATATATTATATATATGTGTATATATATATAATATATACGCCACATCTTTATCCATCTATCAGTCAATGGACATTTGGGCTTTTTCCATAATCCAGCTATTGTTGATAGTGCTCCTATAAACATTGGGGTGCATGTGCTCTCTTTAAATCAGTGTTTTTGTGTCCTTTGGATAATACCTAGTAGTGCAATTTCTGGGTCATAGGGTAGCTTTATTTTTAATTTTTTGAGGAACCTCCATACAGTTTTTGAGGGTGGCTGCACCAGTTTGCATTCCACCAACAGTGTAAAAGTGTCCCCCTTTCTCCACATCCTTGCCAACATCTGTTGTTTCCTGAGTTGTTCATTTTAGCCATTCTGATTGGTGTGAGGTGGTATCTCATTGTGGTTTTGATTGGTATTTCCTGATAATGAGTGATGTTGAGCATCCTTTCATGTGCCACTGGTCCTCTGGATGTCTTCTTCGGAAAAGTGTCTGTTTATGTCTCTTGCCTATTTCTTCACTGGATTCTTTGTATTTCTGTATATGTCTTTACATAAATTTGCATCTTAATCAAAATAAGACCTCTTAATACATATATGTGAAAAAGAACCATGCATTTGAATATGAGACATAATGCTCATTTACATGTGTTTTGTGGCATTTTACCCCATAAAAGAACTTCATTTGGTCTGTATTTGGAAATCCTGTATATATACAGTTCATTTTATTATTGTTGGGTTTCTTTCATGTCACTCTTCTCAAAAGAACTGTAAATTCTTGAAGGCAGATAGGAAGTTTCTTGGACCAATGTTGTTCATATTGCTTTCCCCTTTCCTTCCCTCTAGCTTTCAGGAAACCTCCCACAATTGAGGGGGCTCCCTGCTATGATGTTCTCTCTGGGCTTTATCCAAATATGAATCCCTTTGTCACTCATATTTCTTTTTTCCTTTTAATGTTTATTTATTTATTTTGAGAGAGAGAGAGAGAGATAGCACAAGAGTGTGGGACAGGGCAGAGAAGGAGGGAGAGAGAGAATCCCAAGAAGGCTGTGCACTGTCAGTGCAGAGCCTAATACAGGGCTCAATCTCACAAATCGTGAGATCACAATCTGAAACAAAATCAAGAGTTGGATGCTTATCTGACTGAGCTACCTAGGCACCCCTTTCACTCCTATTTCTACTATTATTGTTAAAGAGGTTGTATGGAAAAAATAATTCTAACCAACTGTGAAGTTAGAAGTGATTTTTTAGGGGTGCCTGGGTGGCTAAGTCAGTTAAGGGTCCAATTCTTGATTCTGGCTAAGATCATGATCTCAGGTCATGAGATTGAGCCCCTAATCAGGGTCTGCACTGAGCGTGGAGCCTGCTTAAGATTCTCTGTCTCCCTGGAAATACAAGCTGGTGCAGCCAGTCTGGAAAACAGTATGGAGGTTTCTCAAAAAACTAAAAATAGAACTACCCTACGACCCAGCAATTGCACTATTAGGTATTTATCCAAGGGATACAGGTATGCAGTTTCGAAGGAACACATGCACCCCAATGTTTATAGCAGTACTATCAACAATAGCCAAAGTATGGAAAGAGCCCAAATGTCCATCAATAGATGAATGGATAAAGAAGATGTTTTTATTCACTAAGCTGTAGAGTTTTTTTAATTCTTTTGCCTCTATATATGGAATAATAAAATTATGGAATCTAAAGTAAATTAGAGTTTAGACAGCCAACTAGTCTTAAAAAAAACACTTCATAGAAAATGGAGCCCAGAGAAATTATGATAGCTAATTAGCGGCAGAAACTTCCCTAGATTGGCTGATAGTTTTGGTAAGGAAAAGTCTGAGTCACTATGTAGTCAACTTCCATTTTCCACTCAACTATGAATATCATGTACTCATTATAGTAATTCTTGCTAAAGCAGCATTAAGAATTAGTAGCAGTGGGGTGCCTGACTGGCTCACTTGGAAGAGCCCGACTCTTAATCTCAGGGTCATGAGTTGGGGCCTCACATTGGATGTAGGCATCACTAAAAAAAAAAAAATAGGCTTTTAAAAAAAAGAATTGTTAGCAATAAAATAATTAAAAAATAATAGTCATTGGGGTTTTGGGCAAACAATTCTCCACAGCATTTCTATACATTTGTTGTGGACTACCTTTTCAAGGTTGTTCCCACAGCGGAAAGCCATGAAAACCAGAAATCTGTCTCCCTACAGGTGAAATGACAGATTTGTTTACTGATCAGAATAAGAAAGGTGAGATCTTTCCCTCTTCTCCCAGGAGATATTTCAGGGTAATGAAGATAATACCTTTCTCTGGAGGGACATGAGACTGATTTCCCAGTAACCCTTATATAAAATGGGGATAACTTCTGAGAATTCCACAACTGTGATCTAGATCCAGAGGTGAGCAATAATATGAGAAAACATTTGTTATAATATACTTTATTTAATAATAATAAAAGAAGAAGGTGGCAATGAAGGGGAGGGCATCCCACTGCTACTAATTAAGACCTGAGCCAAAATTAAGAGTTGGATGCTTAACCAACTGAGCCACCCAGGCACCCCTACTTTAATGAATATCTTTATTCCTAACTTTTTTCTGTATTTCATATGATTTTTCATAGGATAGATATCCAGATGTGAGATTCTTGAGTCAAAGGCTAGCAATGTTGTTAGGTTTTTTTTTTTTTTTGAGATTCTTATTTCATATTACCAAAATGTTTTCTGAAATGTTAAACCAGTTTATGTTCTCACTAGCCATGTCTCAGTGTATTTTCATAACCATTATTTTTCACTTCTTCCCCATCACTCTTTGTATTTGCTTTTCTGAACCTCACACACCTCCTTAAATTCCTTCAGACTTTACATATGTTCTCCCTCTACTTAGAATGCTATGGGCATATACAACTCTTACCCTGCAGACCTCAGCTGAAATGTCATTTTCCTCAGAGAGTTCTTCCCTGCATTCCCAAGCTACCATACATCATCTTTATATCCAATACTTACTGTTGTGGTACTCATCCTCATGTGACTGTAATTATTCTTGGCTTACATTTAAGCTCTGTGAAATCAGGGGTCTCATTTGGCATGTTCTTCACCAACCCCTGGTGCTAGAACAAAGCTTGACACACAGTAAACACTTAATAAATACTAAGTGTTTATGAATGAATGAATAAATTAATTCACCTTTTTCAAAATTCATTAACAACAAAGTAAGGTCAGTAGGGCAATTACTACTAATATGACACGGGAGAAATCACAGGGATAGTTTGAATTGATCGCCTCAAACTCTGCAAGTGAGTTAATAGCAGTGATACAGTTATAACCTGGCTTTACTGGTCCTCAGAAGACACTTTTTTTTTTTTTAATATAGTCAATACTTTGGTAAAATTTTGAATATTTTTGTTATTAAAAATAACATATTCATTCAAATTGGATTATCAGTTAGAGATAACCTTAGTGGGGCTCCTGGGAGGCTCAGTCGGTTAAGCAGCCAATTTCGGCTCAGGTCATGATCTCATGAGTTCGAGCCCAGTGTCGGGCTCTGTGCTGACAGCTCAGAGCCTGGATCCTGCTTCAGGTTCTGTATCTCGCTCTCTCTCTGCCCCTCCCCTGCTCATGCTCAGTCTCTCTCTGTCTCAAAAATAAATAAAACATTAAAAAAAATTTTTTAAAAAAGAGATAATCTTAGTGATTCTCTAAATAGATCATTTTCTCTGTCTGTAGAGATATAATAAATACCTCTAAATCAAGTATTTCCTGTTAACAGATTCAGTTGAACCAAATTAGGAATGATATGAAGTTGTTTTTATGGTCTTTTTCAACATGGAGTCTTGCTGCACTTCACATTGTACAGAAAATGAATTTTTTTTTGAGAGAGAGAGAAAGAGAGAAAACAAGCTGGGGAGAGGGAAAAAGGGAGAGCAAGAGAGAGAGAGAATCTTAAGTAGGTTTAATACTCAGCATGGAGCCCAATGTAGGGCTCGATCCCAGGACTCTGGGATAATGACCTGAGTGGAAATCAAGAGTTAGATGCTCAACTGACTGAGCTGCCCAGGTACCCCAAAAATGAAATACTTTTGTTTTGACTTTCAGACATGTCATGTGAATGATGAGCAGATGAGTTTTTTTTATTAGCTCTTGCATTTATGCAACAGGTCTGTTGCCTAAACATAAATTTTTCAAAAAACATCAATAAAGAAATTCAAACATGTCACAATAATTCCTATTTATTCATGTTCTAAGCAACTAGAAAAGTCAAACTGTGGTAATGTGTCTGTATCCTTTTTTTAACTGAGTTTTTTAATGTTTATTTATTTTTGAGAGAGAGAGCATGAGCTGGAAAGGCGCAGAGAGAGGGAGACAGGGAATCTGAAGCAGGCTCCAGGCCAAGCTGTCAGCACAGAGCCCGACACGGGGCTCGAACTCGTGAACTGAGAGGACATGACCTGAGCTGAAGTCAGAGGCTCAACCGACTGAGCCACTCAGATGCCCCTGTATCCTTTTATAAGGAGAGGCCAATGATAAATAAGTTTATGTAAGAAATTTATTTTAATGTTTATTTATTTTTGAGAGAGAGAGAAAGAGAGAGAGAGAGGACATGAGCAGGGGAGGGCTAGAGACAGAGGGAGGCAGAAGATCTGGAGCGGGCTCTGTGCTGACAGCAGAGAGCCTGATGCAGGGCTCAAACTCACGAATGGTGAGATCATAACCTGAGTCAAAATCAGATGCTTAACCAACTGAGCCACCAGGCACCCCAGGAAATTCATTTTTTAAAGCAATTCTCAGTATGTGCCATATTGTGGTGTAATGGTATAATGGAACTGACTAGGTTCAAGATATTACTCAATCTGTATATCATAAAACCATGAAATATGAACCAATGCTTATAGTAATGTCCATCAAGAGTAGCCATGCTCTAATTTCAGAGCCTTCAGTTTTCTAGAGGATTTGGGGACTATCCAGGTTTCTGATCAGTTTCCCAAAGATCTGAGAGTCTTTGCCCCGAGCCCAAGAAATGGAACACCAACTTGCATATGGTGTTGGAAGAGGAAGCCACTGTTTATCATAACCTAGGGATAGGTGAAGCAAAAATCCACTCATTAAAGTTTAGACTCAAAATTTCTTCTTCCTGATTTTCTTTTTTTAAAAAAAAAAAATTTTTTTTTTTAACGTTTTTATTTATTTTTGAGACAGAGAGAGACAGAGCATGAACAGGGGAGGGTCAGAGAGAGGGAGACACAGAATCTGAAACAGGCTCCAGGCTCTGAGCTGTCAGCACAGAGCCTGACGCGGGGCTCGAACTCACGGAAAGCGAGATCATGACCTGAGCTGAAGTCAGCCGCTTAACTGACTGAGCCACCCAGGCGCCCCAGCTTCTTCCTGATTTTCAAAATGTTATCTTTCTTGATCCTCTTTGTGATTCTCTTAATTTTTCCTTCATGAACTTTTTTCTTGAGCTTATTCCTTAAATTTTGGTGATTATTATAACAGCTGTCTTCAGCCTTTCTCTGCTCACTATCCGTGCCCACACTGTAGTCTATGGACTTGCTTTGGGTGATCTTCTCTACTCCTTTAATGTCAACTTTTATTTGTCTTTCTTCCCAAAACACCTACTCCACCATCATTTCTTCTTGCTTAGTGACTGCAGCACTAGTACTATGCTGAACAAATATTTATTAAACAAATGCAATTTTTGTGGTTAAGTATTATACTTCTACAATCTATGGATAACCATTTCTTCAGAATTTCTTCTTAATCTTCATACAAGTAAGGCAATGGGTATAGTGGGGGGAAAATGAGTGGTGGGATTCAGGCATACTTTGGGAATCAGCCCAACTTTCTAATTAAGCCACTTATTAACATGCATGGCATTTGTCAAGATACCTAATCTCTGTGCTCTAAACACTCTTTCATTTCTAAAATGAAGTGAATAATGCCTACCCTATAGTGCTGCTATAGGGATTAAACAGTATGCATATGTACATAGTGTCTAACGTAGTAGACATTCAATAAATGGTCGTCATTATCATAAAAAGGAATTATACCTGCACATTTTGCCTCTTTCCATGATCTCACTTTCTCACTTTTAATTAAATTTCTCTGTCCCTCTTAATCTACTACTAATAACTCTTATCAATATTCTGTACACTACATGGGTGAGAAGGCCTGTTAAAATCATAAAAGTCAGGAAGGAAAAAATATAAATTAAAAACCTAAAGCATCCAACAACAGTGTGAATTTGCATCCCAAGCATTCTCTCCCTCAACACTCAAAGTTAACTGAGTCTTGGAGCACAGCAATATGCAGGACTGGCAAACTACCAAGTTTTGGAAGGTACTTTTGAGGATGCAGGTTTAGGTAGAATTTCCAGGGGAGAGAGCTATTGTGGGACATCTATGAATAGGTAAAAAGAATATGTTCCAAAGAGATATATTTACATGGAAATGTATCAGATTACAAAGCAATTAGAATATTAAAAAATAAGCAGAGGGGTGCTTTGGTGGTTCAGTCGGTTAAGCATCCAGCTCTTGGTTTTAGCTCAGGTCATGATGTCACGGTTCATGAGATCGAGCTCTCAGTTGGTATACGTGCTGACAGTGTGGAGTCTACTTGGGATTTTATCTCTCCTCTCTCTCTGCCCCTCACCTGCTCACACTCTCTCTCTCGCAAAATAAATAAACATTAAAAAAAAAAAAGAAATAGATAACTAAGAACTTTATTAGAATTAGGTTACATTAAAATATTTCAACCACTCTTTCAGAATTGAAAGATACAATAGACAAAAAATAAAATAACTATAGTCACAGAAAGACTTAATTCAATCACTTTGTATATCAGTTGCCTTGAGTAAAGAAAATGTAATATTATATGTTGCTTTTATAGACCTGCCATAAATTTTGCTACAAAGAAAGTAATAAAATTTTAAGTGCTGATATTTTACAGAATATAATCTAAGAAAATAAGTTAAATTAAAACTTAACTAGTTAAAATAAGAGACTCCTAGATAACCTATGGAGGCAATTGGAATCTAAATCTAAATTAAAAACGTTTTAAATGACAAGGGGAAAAAAAGGATTTCACACTGTTCATACTGTAACTTGTGAGATACAGTCAGTTCGTCTCAGAAAAGAAGTGTGGGCCTAAATACCTTTATTATTAAAGGAAAGAGTGAAAATGAGCTGCTAAGTATTCATGCTAATTAATTAAGGAAAGAAAGATAAAATGAACCAAATGAAAGAGAACTTACTACAAATAAAAGATGAAATTAGTTCATTAAAAAATGTGAAAATTATCACAGGAAACCACACTAAAATGGAGTCAGGAAGTTTTTGCTGTAGCTTGTTTGTCCCAGACTGCAATTCTCTGCTATTCCCCAAAACGACCATTTTCACTCGTAAAATAACTGGTAGTTTTATTTTAGGGTTTATATTGGTGATCAAATGTGGGATCCAGAGCAAACCTCCAAAGACCCCCAGGCTGGAGAGCCAACATCAGACAATGCCCACAGAGCCGATGGGGCTCACTGCTTTCTCACTGACCCATGAGTTGGAAGGTAAGTTTTCTCCTGGGTTTTGAGCTCCATGCTTTGTGTTTGAGCTCTTCAGGCTTTGTTTGGGATCTTTGTTTTTGTTTTCGTTTTTATCTCAGAGTAATAGTTTGGCCTCTCATACAACTCCTTTTCAGAATTGGATTGTTCCTGATGGAACCATGCTGGCCTTTGGTCTGACTCGTTTTCAGAATCAGACTGTTCTTGTTGGACTGGTGCCACGAGGAAATGTGCAGGCCTCCAATCCCACTGTTTGGGATCAGACTCTTCTGGTTGGAACTGTACCTGTTGGAATTGTGCTAGCCCTCAGTCAACCTGTTTGGGATCAGACTCTTCCTGCTGAAACTGTGCTAGCATTCTGTCGGACTCCTTTTAGGAACTGGCCCGCCAGCCTTTGGTCCAATTTCTTCCGAACCGGGCAATTCCTACTGGAACTGTTCCGGCTTTTGGTCTGATTCCTACTGGAACCAGGCCATTGCTTTTGAAACTGGTATTTAGAAATGTTTCTGTTTTCTCTAGAAAAAGTTTTAAGAAATGGGATCCCAATCACCAAATGCTTTGAGGGTGCCCCCCTCACTTGGACTTGGGCCGGTTTTATGTTTAAAAACTATGGTCCCTCCTCATGTGCATTTCTCACTAAGTAGTCTGAGTTGTCCAAAAGTAATTTAGAACTTCAATGGCCATTGTGGGGGAACTTTACCTCTCCCCAAACTTATTCTACTCAAAATTAAATTAGAAAGTTGTGGTTCCAAAGGAAAAAAAGAAAAAGAAAAAACATCTGAACAGGATGCATATTTTTAAATGGTACCTTGAAACTTCCAGATGTTTTCAGGACTCTAAGTTTGCGTCTTTGCAAAATACCATTTCTAAATTAACTGGGGCAAACCACGGAAAGAAGTCAAAATGGCTTCTGAGGCCTCTTGATCCCCACCCCAACTTTTTTGTCTGCAGACACATGGCAGCCATCTTATGCTCAGGCCTCACCTTTAGCACTATTTTCCTCTATTCTCTCTGCTGAACTTCCCTTTTCCTCTGAATCTCTCCCGCTCACTCCTCTTCTGAAACTATTGAAACTTGCCTCTTTAAAGTTAAATCTTCAGAAGATCTAAATACACCTCAAATTTCTTATGTTCCCTGAACTAAGGCTAAAATGCAAGTCATAGTTAAGGAGTTGCTTAAAGTGACTGAGGACCCACATAAGTTTGCAGAAGAATGTAGCATAGCTATTGAAATTTACCAATCTAGTTTCTCAGGTTTATATCAATTAGTCCACATACCTGTTGGTGAGGATCAGGCCAAGCCTTGGATGAAACTAGTCAGAAGGGAACATCCTGAAGGGGATTTAGAGAAACAGACTCCTGACTTTGGGGCAACATGATAGAAAATTCATTGGAAATCTCCACTGGGCTATTATAATAGCTTTTCCTAGGCCTGTTGATAGGAACAAAATTCAAGCTTCACACAGAAGTCTTGTGAACCTGTCTATTTATGACTATTACAATCAACTCCAAATTATCTTTTAAGAATATTCTTGTCTTCTTTTGGATATTGAATCTACCTGGTAGCATATAATTCTGCTTATTGATGAGCTAAACTGGAATCTTTCTCTCTTAGTCAAAAGGACCAGAATGTAATAGGAAACTGCCCACTCCAGATTTACTTAACATGGCAAACCAATTTACTTGCATCCTAGATGAGCTACCTAAAAGAAAGACCACTAAAATTCTTTTTTCAACTTTGGCAAATGGATGCCCCTAAATAAATCTCAAAACCTTCTAGTTTCTGTTATTATTCCAAACAGCCAGGGCATTAGAAAAATAATTGTTACAAATTTCAGCACTCCACGCACCTTCTAACCAGCCTTTCTAGTGTCCTCCTAATTCCCAGTGATGGAACTCTGAGGAACTGGTCTCAGGAATCCCTCTGGGAACTGAGGAACTCTTCCCAGTTCTCCCTATTAATCAGCTTGGAGAAACAACTCTCCAGATTGGGAATGAAATCTTTGCCCGTATTGACACCAGAACTACACTCTCAGTCGTAACCCCACTGCTATAAAGCAGCCCCTGCCTTGGAGTATGAAAAAACAGTTCAAAAGTAGAGTCTAATAAATGTCAACAGGTCTCTGGACCTATTCCCTTTGTCTAGGCCTTTTGAGACATACCCTTTTCCTCCTTAGTTCCTCAATTTATTGGGCTGAGATTTCTTAGAAAACTATCTTGCCAGAATTTCTCCCAAAAGAGGAAAATAATTCTATAATTTGACAGTAGTAATCAAAATAGCCAACCAGGGGAATTAAATGACCATTAAACATCTTTCTATGCTGTGTCTCTGATGGCATCATAGTTGAGACCAGGGACAATGATCATTTGTTCCTATTGGATCAGCTACTAGCCTCTTTGAGGGCAAAATCTTCAGTTGATGTCAGCAGAATCCACAGTGCACCTCCCATCAATATTCAAATAGATCCCTCCAAATCTCATTCCACAATTAATACCCTATAAATAAAGAAGCCCTTCAGGGCATCAAATCCATAATAAAAGATTATGAAGTCCAGGGCCTCAACATCCCCTGCACTAGGCCCTCTAACCCCTATTTTACCTATGAGAAAACTGAACGACTGAGGGTGAAGGTTTGTCCAGGATCTTTGAGCAATAAATAACACTGTTATCCCTAGGCACCCTATTGTTCCTAACCCCCATGTGCTACTAACATCCATTTCCACTGAAAGCAAATTTATCACTATAATTGATCAATGCAGTGCAGTTTTAGTATTTCAGCTAAGAAGGATAGCCAATATCTTTTTGCTTTCACTTGGGAAGAACAAAAATACACCTGAACAGTAAATAATGCCCCAGGGTTACAGAGAGAGTCCCTCTTACTTTTCACAAACCATAAAAGCTGATTTGGATGATATAAAGCTTTCTATAGTCTCTACCTTGCTCTAATACATAGATGATTTGCTTCCCTACTCCTATTTTCAAACTTCTTCATAGGAAGACCGCATCTACCTTTTGGCCTTAAAGGGACATAAAGTGTCCAAAGAAAAATTACAGTTTGCTCAAACTCAGTTTAGATACTTAAGGCATCTGATCTCAAAACAAGGACTACATTCTATCTAGACAAAACCCCTCGTGACTGCTTAATGCTGACAGATTATCTTTTGACTTCCTGTGACAATTTACAGGAAACTCCTCTAGCCAATGCAAATCTTTCATGTTTTACCGATGGTTCTTATTTAAAGGATAAAATATTTCTGTGGTAAATATTATACTGGGTATGCTACTGCAACTCTTTTGAAGTCATTGAAACAGCTCCTTTACCTTTGGCTACTTCAGCCCAAATGGCTGAATTATACACCCAAGGGTAAAATAGATAACATTTATACTGATAGTTGGTATGCCTTAGGGGTAGCTCCTGGCTTTGGAGTATTATGGAAATAGTGAGATGTCCTTATCTCCAAAGAAAGATAAAATTGAAAATGACTCCTATATCCAAAATACATTAGATGCCATCTTCTTGTTGGCTTCCCTGATTATTAAGGTTCCCAGGCATTCCCTGGAAGATGAAGTAATCCACCTTAGTAATATTTCCATCAAAAATGCTGCTGTTAAGGAAACCAATAGTCAACTTCTGTCATGGCCCAAAGGAATCTTCTCCCAAATGAGAATTTGGAAAAATTGACAAGAGACATTGAGCAATTGGCCCCAGAGAGGGAGAAACAATATTGGAAATCTACTAACTGTTGTCTCAATAATAAAGGAGAGAACTTAGGTTTGGACAAAATAACAATCCAGCCCTATCAGAAATTCTAAAACTTCCACTACTTACCACTGTGCATACATTAAGCCATTGTTCTACTGACAAAATGATAGTGTTTATAAACCATTATTGGTGAGGAAATACCAAGAAGGCCACAAAAAGTTCCTATCTTGCTTGTCCCACTTGATCAGAATACAATCCTGGGAAACCTGTCTGTACCACTTGTGGACATTTTAAATTAAATAATGGATCATTTGAGGTTTGGTAAATGGATTTCATATACCTCTCCCCATATGATAGATATAAATATGTTTTAGTCATGGTTTGTGTTTTCACTGGACTAAAGCTTTCCCTTATAGACAGATCAACACTTCTGTGGCAAATTGTAGCATTCATGATCTAGAATCTGAGCCCTTATATATCATGTGCCCTGCTTTTTATGCATGTTTGTAAAGAGCTGGTAAGTTTGGTAAGAGATCTGGAAGTCGACACACCAGGAAGTGAACCCAGATTACCTTTGCTTGGCAGGGTGTGAAAGAGAAGGAGAAGGAGAGGGCAGAAAGGGGGCAGGGAACTTTGTGTAGTATCATGGCAAAATGTACTTGGTATAATTTTATATCTAATCATATAATAATATACATATGGTTAAATATTAGGGACAAAAACAAGCAGTAGAAGGCAAAATATGCCTCTTTGGCATATTGATTATCTTAAGCTGGTTATTTTTAAGAAATGTCAGACACATGAAGCTCTGAAAACTGGGTAGATGTTAGAAGAGACATTTACATTTGTAAAGGGAATTCCCATTTGTAAGGGTGTCACCTTCACTGCACCAGGAAGAAAGGAAATGACTATATCTCTAGAAACTGTTATCAGTGGAGAAGGCAGAGACTTAAATCTGCACAACAACCTTACTCTTGTTTACTGTGCTTCTCCTGGTAACCTCCTATGTGTGATAATGATGTGATGTGGGGTCCTGGAGCAAAAGGTGAAGAAAGGATTTTTGAGAAGGATTTGGTGCAGAAATGTGGTTTTATTAAAGCACAGGGACAGGACCTGTGGGCACAAAGAACTACCCTGGGATTGTGAGGAGGGACTGATGATACACTTTTTAATTAGTGGAGGTTAGGGATAGCAGAAGTGACTAAGGAATTTGGAAGTGAGGCTTCCAGCACCTTGAGGGGCTAGCTGCTGTTAGGATAAGGTCATTTATTACTGTCTAGGAAAACATCAGTCTGAGACCCTTCAGATGTATATCAGGGAACCATATGTTTGAAGGATGATTGCTAACATATATCTTGGGAAGGGGGTTTGAGATATGGAGATATATGGAGAAGATATAATGATGTATGGAATCTTCCCTTTTTTGGTAACTGTGCCTAATTGTAAGTAGCGCATGGGTATATTAAAGCCTATGTCACCTGATGGGTCTGTTTGTATTCAGCCAGGTGGTCACTGCGGCCCTTTCTACATTCCATTACTCAAACCTGTTTCTCTAAAGTGGCCTCTACACAATCAGGCTAAGGTTGCTTTTTGCCTCTAGCAAAGTCTTGATGTTAAAGCAGTTAAGTTCCTAGAGGAAGGTCACTCTGACAGTCTCAAGTACTTGTCAATGGGCTGCAAGTTGTAAGGAAATTCAATTTTTTTTGACATTTCTTTTGCGTTTCTTTTTGATATCACTATCACTGACTCCCCACTGTGAATATCTTCTTTTGTCTTTAGCTAAAGATGGTATTTAAGGTGATGGCTTTGGCCATTTTGGAGAGTTACTCAATTTTCCTGATATTATGAAACTCAAAATTGTCTGGGCACGCAGGGCACTGTAAGCCAATGTCTGAGACAACAGTTTTGAAACAAAGAAAGCTTTATTATCAAAACAACAGTCCAACAAGAAGCAGGGGGATCATTCCCAAAGCTGCCTTGCCCCTTGAGCCTAGGGACAGCTTATATATGTTTGCAAAGGAGGTGAATACATGAGGAAGGGTGAAGGGTTTCTTGAAACCTTGGGGCGGGGAGTTGAAATAATCTGGAGGTATGCATTCTTCTGTTAGGGAAAAATCCCTTATATGACTGCTGACAGGACTGATAAGGGAATTTCAGTCCCTGCCTGAAAACTTCCCTTCCAGGTTCTTGTTCCCACCCTGCTGCCTCAGGCACCAAATTACTACTAATTAGGAATGCGGAAGTAATAGAATATAAATTGTCCCCTCTGTTGATTCTCTGAGCTCAGATCTCTGGAGAATGATCTCCTCCGGGCCCACTGGTGTAAAATAAACCTCCTGCCTTCCAACATCTCCAAGTGCCATGTGGTTCTTCTGCTGGGTAATCCAGACTAGTTTCCGTAACACTTCCAGTGAGGTGCCTTTTGAGACCTGGTATATCAGGTGTGTCAGGTAATTTCAAAGCAAATGCTACCATCGGGTCCCCATTAGGTTTCTCTAATCAGTGGGTACATGTGGAGTAGGAGTGGAAAAGGCAAAATGAACAATTGATAAGAGGTGCATAAAACATAATTAAGTAGAGAACAAAACAAAATGTGGATCTAAGTTAATAATGCAACTAATACAACTATAATTCACAGAAAAGCCACCCAAACTGAGGTGGGATGTGTCTTCCCGCTCGCAGGAGGACCTGGATCCTGTGAGTGGAGGTGAATCCCAGATGGGCCACCAAATTATTAGAAATAAGCCACTGACCCAATCAAAGCAGTCAGAAGATCAAGCTGATTTATGCATTCCTCTTTTCAAACACTTAGTACCCTTAGAACCCTTAGAATTCAAAAATAAATCTATTAATAATAGATATATAATTAAATATATAAATAACTTTAATGTGGATACAATGAAGGTAACAGAACTCTGAGGAAAGAGGACCTCAAATTTATCATTTTTATTTGTTCTGTAGGAGCTGAAACCTCCCTTTCTCCCTTCTAAGTTCTTTGGCTAGTTTAATAATTAAATTGATTTAAGACAGAATAACATGAGAAATGAAATATTTTAAATGTTCCCCTATCATTACCTGGGTGTGATGCGGTTTTAGAGTGGTGGGGGTCCAGAGCCTATGGCAAAGGAAGAATTCTTGAGACATCTTTGATGCAAAAAGATGAATTTCTTAAAGCACAGGAAGAGGACCCATGGGCAGAAAGAGCTGCATTATAAGCTTAAGGAGCTAGTAATTATATACCTGGGAGTTGGGGGAGGTAAAAGCAAGGTTTCCAAAAAGGACTTTGATATGCTAAAGAAGATTCTCAAGATACTGGATAACTAGCTTTGTGGAGCTAAGGTGGTTTTTCCTCTAGTAAGGCATTAACTTTAAGACAGTAGGGAGTTCTTGAAGAAATGTTATACTCTGCTTATCTTAAGTATTTGTCAATGGGCTGCAGGTTACAAGGAAATTCCATTTTATTTACCATTTCCTTCTTGCCTTTGTTCCCCCCATCACTATGGAGGGGAGGGTGATGTTGGGGCTCCAGGAAACTGAGTCTATAGTTTTCTGAAGATTAGGCTATTGATAAGATTGCCTTTTTCTTGTAAATTACTAAGACATTTGTATACTGATGGAGACTCATGTTTTGCATAACCATGATATCTATCAGTTAACCATTTGTTTTCTCCTTTACTTAGTTTTAGGGCAGCCAGGAATGCCTAGGAATGTCCCACCTTGGGGGGCGGGGGCCGTATGTGGGTTGCAGGGTGTTAGCTTGTGCTTTGCCCTCAGCTTGCCTTGGGCTCCTTCATTGGGTGAGTTATATGATTCTTGGAAAACGATGCTCTTTCTCTACTTGGAGAAACTGATAGTCTTGACCTTTAAGCCTGTCATCCCGTCTGATTTTGCTCTCTTCATGCCAAAACTCTACAGTTTTGCTATTTTAGAACTCACCTTGGTTCACTTCATGTGTCCTTTGCAGTGATAATGTATATAAAGGGAAGTCAAATAAAAACACATAACTTTGAAAATAAAATGCTGAGACATGCTTTGGCCTTCCTATTGCCCAATATGCATTTATAACTTCAGGATAGCAAGTCAAACATTTATGAAGCAGTCCATGGTCAACTTCCAAATGAATCCACACAGGTATACTAACTTAAAGTTCCAGATATTGCTGGGGCTCTCAGGTTGGTCCCGTATACTACTTGAGTATCTCTGAAAGTGAACAGTATGAAGTGAGACATATAAAATGCATCATCATATGACACAAACATTTGCCACACAAACAGAAATGAAAATTTGCTTCCAATTGTCCTGATTCTTAAAGTTGGAGAGTAAAGAGTTTCAATCAACATTTAATAAGTATTTATTGAACACTGTGAAAATTAATTAAGGGAAACCTTGCTGAAATGGAGTCTGGAGGGTTGGCACTGGAAGCTCTCATGCCCTACCACTAGTCCTCAATTGCTAATCTAACAAGAAAAGACAGACCTTGCACATGGATACTACTTGAGCTACTACTTTCCTATCCCAGCAGAAGGAAGAAAGACTCCCCCTGCCCTGCAGTAGTTCAGCCAATAAGAGACATTCACAGCTCAGCCAATGAGAAGCCACTATACTTCCAACTCCCAGTTTACTCTAATGGACTTTTTGTTTATGACAGCTCCTCCAATGTCCCCCTTTCCACTATAAAAGAATATTTCTTTCCTTTGCTATGCTGACTTGCTTATGGTTCTGTCATAGCTTGCTTGTCCTTGATTGCAGTTCTCTGCTATTCCCAAATAAGCCCATCTTTTGCTGGTAAAATAACTGGCAGGTTTTTTTTTTTAATTTTTTATGTTTATTTTTGAGAGAGAGAGAGAGAGAGAGAGAGAGCAAGTGGGGAAGGGGCAGAGAGAGAGGGAGACAGAGAATTCCAAGCAGGCTCTTTGCTGACAGCAGAAAGCCCTATGTGGGGCTTGAAGGGCTCGAACTCAAGAACAGCGAGATCATGACTGGAGTCAAAGCCAGACACTTAACCAATTGAGCCATGCAGGCACCCCATTTTTTTTTAAGTTCAAAGCACCCACTATGTGTTGGAAATACCATGGTGATCAAGACAGAGAAGTCCTCTGGAGCTTACATTCCAGTGGGGCAGAAACATAATAAACAAGAAAATTCAATAATTATAGACAGTTTTAGGTGTCATGCAGAAAGAAATAGAAATAAAATTGAATACCTGAAGAAGGCAACTTCAGACAGTGTGGTTAGAGGAGGCCTTTCTAAGAAGGTAAAATATTTATCAATGACAGTTTCATAAACAGTGAGTATGAGCAGCCATGTGAAAAAGTAGGTAAATTATTTCAGGCAGAGAGGATAGCAAAGTGCAAATGTAATGAGGAGAGAGGAAATCTCGATGGTTTGAGGATCAAACAGAAAGCAAGAGTTCATTCCTGGTACAGTGAGAGATTAGAGGAACAAAGAGATACGTAGTTCATGCAGGTCTTTCATGTAGGATTTCATTCAAAGATGATAACAAGGTAACCTCTTGGGAAATATTCAGCTTCCCAATATTGAGAGTAACTTGATATGATTTACATTTAAATTAAAAAAAATCATAGTGTTGAGGGTAGTCTCAGTGTGATACGTTGGCAGATCAGATAGGGGGGAGGGTGGGAAAAGGAAGAGTCAAGGATGATACTCAGGTTCCTGGCTTGTACCTTAAATTCAAGAAAAAGTGGATGAAATTAGAAGTTAACCACAGTTGTTCAGCCAGAAATGATGGCATGTTGGACCAGAGTGATGCTGGTAGAAAGGGAGCAAAGTGGACAAACTGATTCCATCTGATGGCTCTGTAGGGTTGCTCTTACTCTCTGTGACCCAGAGGGTAAGCCTGGTCTATCTGTAAAAATAATGCTTCTTCAAAATCTCATTTCAAAAACTTGCTTAACAGAAGGAAACAGTGCAGTGAGAATGGGATCAAACAGTAGAGACTATGTCAGTAACTGAAAGTTCCACACCTGCCTCAATGTGCGTCTTCTGTCCAGGTCTCTTGGAGAACCTTTCTTTGTCTTAATTTTATATCTGACTGCACCAATAAGTAGGCCAACCTTCATTTTTTTTAATTCCATTCCAACAGTCTCACTAAAAACCAGAAAGTCTTCAGCTGGTTATCAGACTTATACTCACTAGCAGGATGACCACAGAAAAGTGACTTATCTTTTCAGAGCCCCATTTTCCTTATCTGTAAAGTGTGAGCAAAGATATCTATAAGATCACTAGCAGATTTATATAACATGTTAATGTATTGTGCAAGTTATAATAAACCTTTCAAATAGAAAGCAGAATAATTTTTTTAATTTTTAATTTTTTAATTTTTTTAAGTGTATTTATTTTGAGAGAGAGAGAGAGAGAGAGAGAGAGCGCATGGGTGTGGGAGGGGCAGAGAGAAGGGGAGAGAGAGAATCCCAAGCAGACTCCACACTGTCAGTGCAGAGCCTGATATGGGGCTCAAACACAAATTGTGAGATTATGACCTGAGCCAAAATCAAGAGTTACAGGCTTAACTCACTGAGCCACCCATGCACCCCTATAATTCTTTTTTAAAAATATATTTATTTTGACAGAGAGGGAGAGAGAGAGAGAGAGAGAGAGAGAGAGAGGATGCAAGTGGGGGAGGAGCAGAGAGAGAGGGAGAGAGAGAATACCAAGCAGGCTCCTTGCCATCAGCACAGTCTGATGTGGGGGCTCCATCTCACAGTCAGTAAGATCATGACCAAAGCTGAAATCAAGAGTTGGATGCTCAGCCAACTGAGGCACCCAGGCTCCCCAAAAGGGAGAAGTTTTATGAGAGAAATACATACAATAATAAATGCATAATAAATGTAGTCAGATCTCCACAGAGATCTGTATTTACTTATTTAGTCTTCTCAAAACCCAGATGAGGCAGATAGGGAATACAATTATGCACATTTTATAGATGAGAAAACAAAGGCACAAGATGAAGTAAAATAACTTCTTCAAGATTAAACAGCTGATGAGAGGCAGAGCCCAGTCTTCCCTCTCAAGCAGTGTGACTGGAGTCCTTGCTGATGCTTAAACCAGTGATTCTCCAACTGTAGCTATAGTAGGAATCCTGAAACGGGATTGTTAAAACACAGATTGCTGGGACCTACCCAGACATTTTCTGATTCAGTAGGTTATGAGGGAGGGGTCAGAAATGTGCTTTTCTTACAAATCCCAGGAAGATTTGGCTGCTACTGGTCCCATTGATCCTGGGACCATGCTTTGAGAACTACTGCTAAAAAGGCTGCCTACTTATAATGATCTGAGCACCAAATTCTGGTTTGCGTGTAAAATCAATTTCATTTCATATCATTTCAATATATGTCAAATTTTCAGGAATGAAACTTCTGGATAAATCAACAGAGGATAGTATTTTTTTTTTTTTTTTTTCTGCTGGGACTTGACCAAGAGTTATCTAGCATCAACATCAAGGTATGGGTTGAATGACCATCTGATGAGATATTTGTATTCTAACTCGCTGAAATTATCTCTGTTTTCAGAGAAAAGGCACCCATCACTTTTCCCGATTCTATAATTTTATGTAGAGACATAATGAGTATCTGAACGTCATATTCTGTTTTCCAGCACATTGATCCATGAGCATTTTAGATGATGAAATATATCTTTGCATTAGAAATTTACTTAAAACATCTTTCCATTTATTCCTTATGTTAAATTTGGTATTTTAGTTTTCTTTTTTTATTAAATGTATAAGTAGCTTATATTATATACACATTTCACTTCAGAATGGTAAAGGTCTCTATAAAATATGTTATAAAAATAAAACATAGGGGGGGCGCCTGGGTGGCGCAGTCGGTTAAGCGTCCGACTTCAGCCAGGTCACGATCTCGCGGTCCGTGAGTTCGAGCCCCGCGTCAGGCTCTGGGCTGATGGCTCGGAGCCTGGAGCCTGTTTCAGATTCTGTGTCTCCCTCTCTCTCTGCCCCTCCCCCGTTCATGCTCTGTCTCTCTCTGTCCCAAAAATAAATAAAAAACGTTGAAAAAAAATTTTTTTTAAAAAATAAAACATAGGGCCTGATCAGTTTGAGAATCATGCAATTTTCCTCCCTGCTAACGGAAAGAGGACCAGCACTTTACTTTGAGGGGGAATAGTTTGTAAATAGTAGATAATTGGAAACAAACTAAATTTAAAATCAAGTTATCTGAGGTTTATTTTTGAATCTCAGTAACTAGCATTGTGACATCTAGTGAGTTATTATGATCTCTGGATCTCTACTTTCCAATAGTAAAATTAATCCATTAGACTAAAAGTTCTCCAAGATCCCCTTTTAGTTATCATTCAGTGAATAAAGACTATTTAAACTATCTTCACAATTAAGTATGCTACTTGATTACATCTATCAAAGAAATTTCCAACTGGATTGTTCAACTCTTCAATATTGACAACCTAGTAAAAGACTTCATGTTTTAACAAATAACACACTTTGGGGAAACTTCAGAAGGCAATGCTACTCTGTTGGTGTATCGTTAAGTGTGTTACTGTAATTACATGATGTCAACTTTTAATCTCAAGCATAGGGCTATGAAATCTAAAAGGCCACACCCTTGCCTTTGCAGTTTTTGCCTACATTAGAAAGCATACTCACTTCTGAGCTTTCAAGAGCAGTTCCTCTTGCCAAATTGAAATTGGCTTCCAGGCTTCAAAACCAAGATAAGGTTATACAGGGGAGAAAAAAAATTTCCTCTACCCTTCAAAGGTTCTCCTAGCTGGGATAAGAATTAAATTGACATGAAACAGATTAACAGGAGGAAATAAAATGTGATTTTGTATGTATGGGAACCCCACATACAATGATAAGTTCAAAGCCAGAAAGGCAAAATGAGGTATGGACTCCATCCTGAGCTGAGGAATAGGCTAGGGGCCTGGCACATCAAAGGAGAAGGGGACAATTCACAGGGCAATAAGAAGAGCGGATATTTGGTAATTAGATCTTTGCCCTACCATGCAGATAGGCCAGTCAGATAAAATGTATCTCTGGTACTAAGTCTAATTCTGGAAAAGATCCTCAATTAGATTTTTCTAGGTAGTTGCGGGATAAAAAGTTTCTTTTCTTAAAAAAAAAAATTTAATGTTTATTTTATTTTATTTTTTGAGAGGCAGAGCGTGAGCTGGGGAGGGGCAGACAGAAAGGGAGACACAGAATCCGAAGCCAGCTCCAGGCTCTGAGCTGTCAGACCCAGCCCGATGCAGTGCTTGAACCCAGGAATGTGAGATCATGACCTGAGCCAAAGTCAGACACTCAACCGACTGTGCCACCCAGGCACCCCAAAAAGTTTCTCATGACCAGGTAGGGCTTGATTGCCTTCAGCTCAAAATAGTCAACATGCCTCAGTGGCATGTTTTGGGGAGACTTGCTCTGAACCCCCTCAGTTATTATGCATTTATTTTAAAACCGCAGGACAATTTCTGAGTGTGTGTGTGTTTTTTGGTTTTTTTTGTTTTTTTGAGAGAGAAAGAGCCAGAGAGAGAGCGGGAACATACACTAGTGGGGGGGGGGGGGGGGCAGGGAGAGAGAGAATCCCAAGCATGCTCTGCATGCTGTCAGCATGGACCCTGATTTAGGGCCTGATCCAGGAACCTGATGGAAATCCATGACCTGAGCTGAAATCAAGAGTGGGATGCTTAAATGACTGAGCCACCCAGGTGCCCCAATTTCTGGGTGTTTTTAAGTCATAATCTAGGGAGACAAAGGTGAATAATGAGCATATTTATTTGTAACCACTGTGATGAGGGCAAAATACGTGTGCCCTAGAGGACAGGGACACATAAAAGTCTATCTTGTTCATCACTTGCCCTTGATGCTGACACACAGCTTGACACCTAACAGGCTCTGTGTATAAAAGAAGCCCCAGCTTCCACCAATAGTCAGGAAAAGTCACAGGAGCTCTCCCAGAAAAGGGTGATATTTAAACTAAGCCAAGAGGCACTTGGAAACAGTGTTACATAATAATTATTGGCAGTCACACTGGCACACTGGACCTGCTCATAAAACCAGCTTTCTCCTACCAGCTTCCTTCCTCACCCTGGGCAAGTTACTTCCTCTCTCTGGGCCTCCTGCTTTTCATCTGTAAAAGAAGGGGTGGAGGTCCACAATCTCTGACAGCTTTTGTGCATGTGTGTGAGTACTTGCCTTTACTAAATCCTATAAAGTTTGCAGGGAAAAAAAAAACCAACTGATACACAAAAACCTGCAAGTTTGCACTCCAACTGAATTCTCTTGTGGATAATAAGTAAACAACGTTAACAGGAAACCAAACAAAACCAAGCAAAAAACTGCTGTGAAACTTTTGGCAAACGGAAGGAAGAGCAGTTCTCAAACAGCTGGGGTGCCTGGGGGCAACATTTTCCCCAGTGGGTACAAAATAACTGAGTTGGTGAGGACTAACTGGGGAAGGGGAGGGAGTAAAAGAAAACTCCACTTGTTAGATCGCTTCCTCTCTGGGTCTTTTTCACACTTTCTGTCTATTCCCACCCCCACCCCCTCACCTCAGTTGTACGTCTGTCTCTTTCTGATCTATAGTTCCTGCCTACCGCCGCACATTGTTCCCCCCCCCCCCCCCCCCCGGGGTTACTTCTCCTAGAACAAAGTCACTGTGGCTCTTAACTCCTCTTTGAAGACGTCCCATGGTAATAGACCCTGTCTGCAGGTTCAAGCCAGGTTCCGGTGGAGCTGCGGCCAGGTGCGGAGCTGCGCGCACCCGGGAGCACGTTACTGCGCCCGAGCGCCCCTCCCCCCGCCCCTGGGGCCCCAGACCCCGCCCCCGCCCCTTGCAGGCCGTGGGTTTCCGGCAGCTCAGGCTATTTTAAGGCGCGCTCTGTGCTGATCGCCTCGCTGTGAGCCCTCTGCTCTTCAGGGACGACTTCGTCCTTCTCCTCCCCTTTGGGGCCCCGCCAGCATGGGTCCCAGGCCCCAGTCGCTGCTCGCCGCCCTCCTACTGCTCCTCGCCGTCGCTGGCCCCGCGTACTGCGACACACCTGCCAACTGCACCTACCCTGACCTGCTGGGCACCTGGGTCTTCCAGGTGGGCCCCGTTGGTTCTCAGAGCGAAGTCAACTGCTCGGTTATGGGTAAGCCGCGGCGCCCCGGCCTCTCCCCCTTCCCGCTTTGGCCCGGGACTCCTTCCTTGCCTTCCCGAGCTCTCTGCCCCCAGCGTCCACGCGGAGCGCGGAGACCCGAGGCCGGTGCTAGTGGAAGCCAGGATGGACTTGAGGCCCCTTGGGGTGCCTTTTCCCGCTCCAGGGCCGAGAAGTCCAAGCTGAGCGGCTGAGAACTTCTAATTGCACGTTTCCTTAGCTATTCCCGGGGCCTAAACACTTTTTCGAGAACTTTTTTTCCCCTTTTTAGTTTTTGGGTTTTGGTTTATTTGATTTGGAAGAGAGTTGAGACCGTGCAATCTTAGGATCTCCCTGCCCAATCTGCATATTTTTATAAAGCTGTGCCCATGAAAAATAAGCTCGAATACTGGAGAAAATAGCAAAAAAGTTTTTTTCCTTTTGTTAGCTTGTGGGAAAGAGCCTTTTTTTTTTTTGCCCAGAGTTTTTGACTTACACGTGTGTTGAAGCTACTAGTCCGAGAAAACTTTCGGTATTGGCTCTGCGCTTTTTCGTGTATTGCAGGGAGGTAGATAAAAGTACTCCCCCCCACCCCCCGGCCCATTCATTCTTTTTTACTTTCTACTTCTTCGTCGTCTTTTTTTTTTTTTTTTTGGAAATAACTCTTTAGTCAGTGATTATATTTGGGAATGTCCAGAGCCAAGCACAAAGTCTGGCTTATGGAAACCTCTGAAAGAAATGTCTCGTGTTAGAACACACTGGGATATTTCATATGTCCTCAGAGAACATAGCTACCCTGAGGACAAAGAATTTAGAGAAGGGAGAAGAAAAAACACACAATCTCTGTCAAAAGAGGCACTCTTGTTCTGCCCAAACCCTTACCACCCTGTGGCATGTGCAGAGTGAGGGAAGCTCTCTGCCTCAATTTCCTTGTCTCAGCAGGAAAAGATTGCCAGGTCATTTGTTACTAAAACAGACCTATTCAACTATTCCAACTCCAGATGACTGTGTGGCATTTTGTAGTCCTGGGCATTATAACCACCTTCTGTTTTAAAAGTTGAATTTGAAGGTCCGAAGCAGAAGGAGAACTGTTCTGTCACATGCAGCCTCCTCTTTCAGAGTATTCATCTGAAACGTGGAAAAACTAAAGTGTGAAACCCCCAGATGGACACAGTAGAACCCTTTCAGACAACCTCTGCTTATAAATCGTGCCTTTGACTTTAATCTAGTAAAGACACATGTAGATCCGAGCTCTTATCTTCTGAAGGTTGAAAGCTTAGTTCCTATTGGCACAAACTAGCTTTATAGGATAGAAACCTTGAGTTTGCCTAATAGCGTGGAAGGATTCAGATTATGAGGTTCTGAACTGCTAGAGCCATTGAGAAAGATACCCCATTTCTTCCCTAAAGAGATCATTTCCTTTGTTCTTGTGATATGATAGCAGATCTTTTATATTTTGTATTTTCCATTTTTTGACTACCATTTCATATTCTACCCATTTTGGGCTGTCATTTGAAACATCCCTATTCCTCTTTTTCTTCAGTGTTTCGATGCTCTGGGAAGGTAGGGCTGTACTTTTGGGGGAGTCTCTGCCTGGTGGGCCACTGGACATATTTCTGTCTTTTGAGCCTTCACTTCACTGGTTTTCCCGAGACACCTGTGGGAGTGTACAGGATGGAGACTCTGATATCTTCACAAGCCAGACTGGTCCAAATCCAGTGGCATGAAAGGAAAGCAGCTTAAAAATAATGGAAATTCTAGAGATTTCCCTGCCATTTGCAGTCCAAATAATTTTCCTCTGTTGTGCATTATTATTTATTTATTTATTTTTAGGACCACCAGAAAAAAAGGTAGTGGTGCACCTTAAGAAGTTGGATACAGCATATGATGATTTTGGCAATGCCGGCCATTTTACCATCATTTACAATCAAGGCTTTGAGATTGTGTTGAATGACTACAAGTGGTTTGCCTTTTTTAAGGTTAGTTTTGTTGGGAATGTATTTGTATTTTCAGTGATTTGATATCTGAAGCTTCTTCTAATAAGACTCTCAGAATTTTAATTTTAGATTAAGAAGATAACCAGAATTGACACCATTTTTCCCAAGAGATATTAGATGGTGTAATTTTGCCACTTTATTTAAAATTGTGAATTCAGTAAATTAAAAAAAAAGAGCTATATTTGAATATGTACAACCCATCTGTATTGAAATTTACATTTCGGTAAGTATGACTAAATTTATTTATTACTACACCTTTACTTTTAAATGTTGCCTTAGTCACTTGGCTCTGTACTGAATGTGTAGGAAAGATATGGGCATTATAAATTTCTTTTTCTTGGAATTATTATCCTATCCTACCATTGCTTGTTGACTCTGAGAAATTGATGACACATTCCTCAACTTAATAATGATGGATGGGTTATGTCGCAATACACCCATTGTAAATGGAAAACGTGTTTCATTCCTATCAGACATCATGGCTTAGCCTGCCCTACCTTGAACATGCTCAGAACACCTAAATTGGCCTCTAGCAAAATCATCTAACACAGTCTATTTTATAGTGTGTTGACTATTTCATTGAATTAATTGAATACTGTAATAAAAGGGAGAAACAGAATGGTTGTAAGTGTATCACTGGTCCACCCTTGTGATCATGGGGCTGACTGCTACTGTTCAGCATCACAGGAATGTTTCCTACTGCATAGTGCTAGCCTAGGAAAAAATCAAAATTCAAAGTCTGGTTTCTACTGAACGTGTATAGCTTTTACACCATATGTATGTGTGTAGCTTACCAAAGATGGTAAGTTGGACCACCGTAAAGTCCAGGACCATCTGTGTTATAATGTACTAGATGTATTAATGTGAATAACTCCCTTTAGTGAGCTGAGACAAAGAGATAGAGAGCGTGAGTTATGCCTTGGGCTGAAGTAAAATGTAGCTCCGCCAGTCCAACCTGTGTTCTTCTTTCACTGGGGAAGAAGCATTGTCCGTTCTTGTATTTTAACACCTGGCTTCCCGTTGCATACATATGCTGAGGTATAATAGCTTATTTAGCACAGATTTCAGTCCATCCCAGATAACTTTCTGAAGTTGGAACTTTTCCTGTTGGCAGAGTATTAACTGCTGTAAGTGAATTGAGGACACAAGCCTGAGACTCGCTGTTTCTTACTATAAATAGAGTATAAACAAAAACAGACTTGCATGGAGTAGGGTTTACAACTTTTGGAACATCTGGTAAGAGTTGGCCAATTACAGGGATCTGTGGGAAAGTGGGGAATGAATCTGTTTAGGATGATGAAAGACAGGGGACTAACAAAAGAGTCACCTCTGAATTTATTGTGATTTTTCTAACCTGGCTTGTGATTTAATCACTGGGATATGGTGCTACATCTGAGCCAAGTATATTTCTTAGAATAACAACTTTCCTTTTTTTTTTTTCCTTAACCTTGAGAATCCCTCTTTAACATGAAAAAAGGGAAGAGAGACCAAGAGGAAAAAATTATCCCCCTCGCCTGTATTAGCTGGTTTGATACTCAGTGAGAACTGATCTATCCTTTCTGATCTATCCAGTTGAGAGCCAGCTGGTCATGTTTTTTAGTTGGAACCCATGCTTGACCATTTATGAAACGTTTTAATATCACCCCTGGATACTATGTATTTAAAAAAATAGTATCTATATGAATTTTTAAAATTGTGATACATAGGTGGTAAGCATAATTCATTCTGAATATAATTCTTGATCTGCTTATTGATGAGCCTAGGGCTTTGCAGACTCCTTGTCAGTACTCTGCTATAGCCCTTCAAAAGTTCTTTGCCTTTTAGGTGAGAACCATTTGCCTATGGAATTGATGTACAAGGAAAGACCTATTCAAGCTAGTTGTTGACTATGTACTCTACCCGCCTCCCCCTTGTCCTTTTTTGCCTGACACTTAGTAGACACTTAGTTGGTAATTTGTTTAAATACTGAAAATGAATCCATGAAGTGGAATTCACTTGAGAAATAGGAGGTTGAAGTGTAAGTTGGGAAGTTGCATACAAATAGATGAGTAAGTAAAATAGTTTTACCCATTTGGCTTAGAAAAGTTTTCTTTCTTACCTTCTGTAGAATGGGAGAAACTGTTGGGCAAACTTCTAAAGTCAGCATTTAATTGCCTGAGCCATAACCAGAAATAGATCTGAGCAGTTTCCTTTTATTAATATTTTTCCATCAGTTTGTCTGCTCTCAGCTTAAATAAGAGTCCAAAGCTGGTAGGTACAGAGGGGACAGCTGGTGGCTGGAGGAGGAATCAGAATGCCTTTTTGTATTTCCCTTGAAATTACAGTGTAAGCACATTTGGTATTTTTCCATAACCTCAGAATGTTAAGTCATGGGTCAGTAGAGAGCCACTTCATAAAGTCAAATAAGGTTTTAAGTGTACTTAACCACAAGTGGGAAGAATCAATACATACACTGTTGTTGGGTAGACCCCTACTTAATCACAGGCTTCTGGATGGCATTCTCTGATTAGGAGCAAGAAAAGGAAGAGTGTTCTTGCATTAACTGATTTCAGTATATTTTTTGAAGTGCTTTTTTAAACAGAACCATTATCAGGGCTGTGTTTTCCTGCTGAAAAATCAGTCACTCTGACTGGTCAATAGTTAAGTTTTGTGATAGGATCATAATTTTAATAAACAGAGTAGAATATACATAAGATACTTGGTTTTAAAATTTCTCTTAAGCTAATCAAGCAGTTCTAGATAAACATGTTTTGCAGAGTGAAAGAATCTATGCTCTTTTGGCTCTTTTGGCAAATCCAAGTGACAGAGTAATGGGGAGCTGAGTTTTAAATTTAAGAAAAATTATAGAGTGGAATTGACTGTAGATAATAGGAAAGGCAAATATTTTTGGTGACACTGGCTAACACAAAAAACTTGCTGGATTTTTACCATAAGTATCAGGGCATTTCCTGCAGAAGTACCAAATTAGGTGTCTAACTCAAGAAAAACGCAAACGTCTTTTTTTAATAAGATTTCTTTTCTTTTTTTTTTTAATTTTTTTTTTTTTTACTGTTTATTTTTTATTTTTGAGACAGAGACAGAGCATGAACAGGGGAGGGGCAGAAAGAGAGAGGGAGACACAGAATCTGAAACAGGCTCCAGGCTCTGAGCTGTCAGCACAGAGCCCGATGCGGGGCTCAAACTCACGGACTGAGAGATCATGACCTGAGCCGAAGTCGGATGCTTAACCGACTGAGCCACCCAGGCGCCCAATAAGATTTCTTTTTTTTTTTTTTTTTTTAAGTTTATTTTGAGAGAGAGGAGGAGAGAGCAAGTATGTGTGAGCAGGGAAAGGGCAGAGAGAGTGCGAGAGAGAGAATCTCAACCAGGCTCTGTGTAAGTGCAGAGCCCCATATGGGGCTTGATCCCATGAACCATGAGATAATGACCTGAACTGAAATCAGGAGTCAGCTGCTTAACCATCTGAGCCACCCAAGCACCCCAACCAAAAACCTGTTAATGTCACAGAGCTTTGGTCATTTATTCTACAGACTTAGAAAATATCTTTTAAATGAAAATTTATTTTTGAAAAGGTAGAATTATCAAGATGTAAGCAGTATTTGTTATTTAGAGTGTCTCATGTAAACTACAACGTAGTGTTCAACCTACCACTGTTAAAGAAATACCTGACATTGTTGCCATGAATATCTACTATCTATATGTTCTTAGTCTGCAAATCAATTGGATTTCCAGATCTCTATGTTGACTCATACCAGGCCCTACCACTTGTTTCCTTTTGTCCTTTTCAGATATGCCTTCATTAGATTACATATTTACATTAGATTGTTTCTTGTTGCTGTTAGCGTGTGTTGAACAGGTGATACATGTAGGATATTGTTAGCTCTGTTCCACGCAGCCCAGTAGAGCCGACAGCTTCCACATCATTCTCCCTGCATTCCAACTTTGAAGCAATTGTGATACCACTACTGTTGGTAGGAATTTGCTTTATTTAGTTCTCAAGCCTCACCTGGAAGGTGGGCATTTTTCATAATCTAAGTTTTTGTAAGCTCTTTCTTTTTCCCCCTTGGTTTTAACTGCTTGAGAAATTGGGAGTCAAGTGGGGATAATCTGTTGTTGAATAGGACTTCAAGCTAGATAAAAAGCTTGGAAGGAAATAAATCTGGACACTGAATTTTCATTCCTGGATAGTTTGAATTTGATAGGAAGCACTAGGTATATATTCTTAAAAGGTATGTTTTTCTACTCCCCTTCCTGCATACATTCAATTATCTGAAACATTATGGGGAGTTACAATCTCAGATGTATTTAGGGCTCACCTGGGTAGCTACTTAAGCATTTGAAATGACTGTAATGTGAAACAATAAGGAGTAATAAGATCAATGGCAAAATAGAAACTGTCTTAGAGACATTCATACTCAGTTTTTTAAAAAAGCAGTGTACTGGCCAAAGTAAATGACAGAACTATCTGCAGGCTAGTTTCTAAGAGTTATCAAATTTAATAGCATTACCATTGGCTTATAATTGGTATGCCCAACAAATTTGTATCCCTTCAAAGTACCTGCAGATCAAAAGCAGCCAACCTCTTTTTTTTTTTTTTTTTTTAATTTGTGTGTGTGAGAGAGCGAGAGAGAGAATATCTTAAGCAGGCTCTGCCCCATGCTTAGTGCAGAGTGTGATGTGGGGCTCAATCCCATGACCTGGGATTCACGACCTGGGCCAAAATCAAGTCTGATGCTCAACCAACTGAGCCACTCTGGTGCCCCAAAAGCAGCCAACCTCTTATATGAAAACAGAATATAACAAAACAGGATGTTAAATAATGGCTGACTATGTGTTGGGTGGATAAGTGATTTTTTTTATGCTTTTATGTACTTTATTTTTTATCATCACGTGTAAAGCTCCTCTGTACCGCATCTTCTCTAATGGCACAGAGGAAGGAAGTCCTATGAGCGAAACTAAGTTCCGAAGAAAATCCTCAAGTTAAAAAGGCTTCCTAACCTTTTCCTGCTTCCCGTTTCACTTTCTCTGAGGCTGCAAAAAAGGAACAGTAGAGCAGGAACTCAGACTTCATTTTGAAGATTAAGCCACTCACGGGTGGAGAAGATGTGTTGAAGAGAAACTAGTCTTCTGACTGAAAATTTTATTTTAGGACTGGCAAGCAAACCTTATTGATCTCTAATTGTGTTTTTGTTTGCAACCCACTAGTCTTGGTAGAACTTGAAGCTAAAAAAGACTTCCATGGTTCTTTCTTTCTTTCTTTCTTCTTTTTTTTTTTTTTTTAAGTTTATTTATTTATTTTGAGAGACCACTGGGGAGGGGCAGAGAGAGAGAGAGAGAGAGAGAGAGAGAGAAAAAGAAAGAGAAGGAAAGAAAGAAACAAAGAAACAAAGAAACAAAGAAGGAAAGAAAGAAAGAATGAATCTCAAGCAGGCTCTGCACTCTCCGCATAGGGCTTGATGTGAAGCTCAAACTCACAGAACTGAGATCATGACCTGAGCCAAAACCAAGAGTCAGATGCTTAACCGACTAAGCCACCCAAGCACCCCTTCCATGGGTATTTCTATATCAGGTTGGCTCTTGAAACAAGAGTGGTACGTTGGGAAATCCATACCAGGGAATTTATTTGCACATTTTGTGTGCTAGTGACTTGTAAATTTCAAGCTTGTCACGTCAGCCAGAAATGTCAATCATGTTTCCACAGTTAAGAATTTGGGAATCTTGTAATTTTTTTTTTTGTTTTTTTTTTGTTTGTTTGTTTTTACTGTGCTTTCTGGGTTCATTTTTAAGATCTAACAGTTTAGCTTTTAGAATACTTGTTTTTAGCCTAATTTACTTGTTTTAGTATAGATTTAGCATACTGAGATCCAGATGTTGTCTTTTTTTTTAATTTTAACAACTTGAGATTTACTCTTGAGTATTTCATTTTATGGAAAGAATCAGAACTTTAACAATCCAAACCTAGTTTTGTTTTTTTTTTCATGGTGATGCTTAATTGTAACATAATGACTTAGTTTACCATTGTGAACTCTTCATAGGATGTCACTGATTTTATCAGTCAGTTGTTCATGCAGCTGGGAACTGTGAGGGTACATGATTTGAGACATCTGAGGAACAAACTGGGTGAGCTCCACTGAAATTTTTAACTTATTAAAGAGCCAGCTTCCCTCCTCCCTGGTGGCTTATGCAAATTACTATTTGTTTATTCATCTGGGAAAGGGAGATGAAGACTGGAGAGATTAGGGTTTTCTTATACATTTCTTGCTTGAGCCTGCTTCTTGCTTTGCTACTTCTTACCTGCCTGCACTATTTTATGTGAGTGATCTTGCACTTTAGTTTATTCTGTTTGCAACACATCGAATTGGTTGTCACAAGTATGATGCTCATAACATAAGCAGACATGAACCCAAAAAGGTAGAGACCCAGTTAAGAAAAAGTTAGCTCACAGTCACTTCACTTATTTGAAGTAGTTACACTGCCTCAGGTTGCTCATTTTTTTCCTAAAAAGACTCCAGAGGGAACCATGTGAAGCTATGGCATATTAGGTCTGTTTTCTAGTAGAGAGGGTGGCTCTTCCAGAGAAATTCATCTGCCTGGCACTCGTCACTGTGAGACATCACCCATCTTTTGAAACTGACTCCTTCTCAGAACAGAGACTACTGACTAGAAATAAGAGGGTCTTTTGCACTTTTGACATTCTTCTCACACTTAGAAAAGGTGTTTTTTAAAATTTTAATCTTATTTTACAGTGCACGTGTGTGCGGTGTGAGCACAAGCAGGGGAGGGGCAAAGGGAAAGTGAGAGAATCTCAAACAGGTTCCTTGCTCATCACAGAGCCTGACATGGAGCTCAATTCTACAACCCTGGGATCATGACCTGAGCCAAACTCAAAAGTTGGATGCTCAAGAGACTGAATCACCCAGGCTCCCCAAAAAGATGTTTAAATCATTACTCTCACTGGGTCCATAAATTTAGAGGTCTTAAAACTTTTTATGCAAAGGGTGCCTGGGTGGCTCAGTTGGTTGAGCATCCAACTTCTGCTCAGGTCATTATCTCATGGCTTGTGAGTTCAAACCCCAAATCGGGCTCTGTGCTGATGGCTGAGAGCCTGGAGCCTCTTCAGATTCTGTGTCTTTCTCTCCCTCTCTCTCTCTCTCTCTCTCTCTCTCTCTGCCCCTCCCCCACTCACACTCTGTCTCTCAAAAATAAATAAACATTAAAAAAATTAAAAAACTTTTTATGGAAAAAGGGTGGTTAGAGAGTAACGTTGATAGGGACTTAACTGTTCCTTGCATTTTTTTTTTAAATTTTATTTTTAACTAATCTCTACACCCAAAATGGGGCTCGAACCTTCAACCCTGAGATCAAGAGTCACACGCTGTACTGACTGAGCCAGCCAGATGCCCTACCATTCCTTGCATTTTAACACAATATTATTTACCCCTTCCTCTTTCCCTACTTCCTTTACTTAGCTCCTAAGTAAAAAAGAGCTATGAAAAAGGGAACTGGGATAAGTGTTGAAATTTCCATAGCTTTATCCTGTATCAGCGTTTTCCAAACTGTTAACAGACCCCTAGTGCCCCACACATGTGCTGGGTAGGCTTACTCATCACTTGTCACTGTATCTTGTTAAACTTCAGAGGTTGTTCTAGGCAGCCACTATTAACAGATCAAAGTGAAAATTAGAGCTGAAATTAATAAGCTCTTTTTTCCCTGAATTCCTGGTAGTTGAATAAGTATACATTGTGTAGTTTCCCTTTCAGAATCTCAGGATCTTTTATAGAGTGGATGGTGGTAGCTTTGGAGGAAGACAAAATAGGAAACTTGCCCAAAATAAGCTACCCGTTTTTTTCCTCACAAAAAATAAGGTATCTTCAGAATGCAGTTGACAAAATTCTGTCTTAAAACTCTCACTCTTCCCAATAATTAAGGAATGCCTCTATTAAAAGATAAACCCCCTTAGTGTTTGCTCTTAGTAAGTGGGATAAATAGAGGGATAAATACCTGGAAATACAGATCAAAGCAGCATTAAGCCTGCATTTAGGTTTCGTAAGGAATGCATGGTAACCTATCTATCTAGGTTGCTGGATTGGCCTGTTTCTTTTAAGTATATTTCAAAATTATATTAGATTCATACAGTGGTAGTTGATTTCAAATGCCTTTGCATGTGCTTCTTGAGCATGTTGGCTGCATGCATGATACATGTTGCTTAAGCTTTCAGCTTTGGAGAATGGCAGCTTTTGTGAATGTCTTAAATAGCATTAAGATTTACCAGCATTTCAAATACTAGCACTGTTTTTTTTTTTTGTTTTTTTTTTGGGGGGGGTTTTCTTTTTTTTTTCTGAAAAGAAATTAATATGATTAAACATTCTTAAGAGACCATCTGATTCTGGTTGGCTTGTAACTCTAGTTTTTATTGTCTTTTAGTTATTAAATAGAGCATCTGTTGAGGGGCTCTTTTAAAACAACAACCAAAAAGCAGACTTTGGGGCTAAGAGGCAGAGCAGCATGCAGCCGTGGACCTTCTTACCTCTAACAGCTAGCCGAGGCCTCTAGCAACTACATTCCCCTTCTGGAGTCTTTCTGTGCATGTAAAATGCTGAGGAGTCCTGGTGACCTACCTCCAAGGCAGCTGCCCTGCTGAACCATTTCCCTGGAAAGCAGCAACCGCCATTTTGAAATGTGAACAACCAGACTACACAGGAAAAAGAAAGACATCTGGAAGTCTTAGGTGGCTTCACCATTCAACCTTTGAATGAAAGGAACTATATGAAACTCGAGTTTTTCCCTTTTGAATATTCTTCTATTGAAATGATTTTTCCAAACTCATTAGGATTTGAATTTTGTGTTGTATTTTGTTCATAGTGCAAATTTTATTCCCAGTTAAATTATCTTCTTGTGTGCCTTTCTTTCTTTAATTATCTTGATGAACCACAGGACCCACTGTAAGGAGAAATTAATGCTTCAGGATATCTTGAGATGCACAGATGTAAAGGGTAGAAAGATCATTCTACAGAAGACATGTTTGGGGGACAGGTTTCTGAGATAAGTCAAACCACTGAAGGGTATCCTTGTAGATCATAGGCCTGTATACCCTAGCCAGAAAGATGGGGTGATTAATACATTTTTTTGTCTGTTTTTTTGATTAGGTCCCAGTTTTGTACTAAGAACTTGACATATATTGCCTTACAAGATGTTATGAAGTAGATATTACTAGCTTCATTTTACAGATAGGGAAAATTAGTCTCTTACTGTGCATCCAATTGTAAAATGACAAGGGCTAGCCTTTTAAGCCTAAGGACCTCCCTGGGGCTAAAGGATAAAAGAAATAATGGTACTTAAGTGACAGACATTTCAGTGGATTTTTTTTCTGGAGACTCCCAATTCATAAGCATCATGAATGTTTAATGGGATGAGATACGCATTGCATTGGCTTCTTTTGAAATGGTTTACAGCTTATGTTTCCTTACCAAATTAGGCTATTCTCTTTCTTTCCTAAACCAGGGTCCTTTCATTCAAGATGAAAACTTACCTTCTCTCCTTTTGTGTTCTTAGAAAGGAAGGTTCTGAAAAACATCACATTAAGTAACATTGCCTAGTTGACTTCTCTTAATTACACTGTTGTTCTTATTGATTGCTATCTTTTAGCTCTTTCCTGCTAAACAGTGGACTAGTTTCCTGCTCAGTTCAGAATTGATGAATATCAGCCTCAGTAAGTTGAAAATTTGGAACCATACCTAGTCCCTATTTTCTGGAGGGCTTTTCTCTTGTATCTGTGCTTGAATGGAAGAATCTCTAGATACCAGATTTTTATCATTTTATTGGTTCAGAGAACTTTTTATGACCTCTGAGTGGCCACTGGTCTGCTATTCTGGAAAGGTTATGTCTTAGAAAGGTGAAGTAACTGTATACCCGACTACTTCTACCTGGATACTTTTTTCCATCCTACCTCTGGACCTGATAATTCATTACCCGGGGCCTTGATGCCACCTCTGTGAGACCTTCCCTAGCTCTCTCCATTGGTGGGAGAACTGCCATTGTTTTGGTTCACATCGTGCTTGCAGTTACCTCTGCTCAGGTAATTCTGCATTAACTGCTGTAATGGAGTGATTTGATAGTGTGTCTTCTTCCAGACTGAAAAGCTGTATGTCAACCTGTGTATCTTCAGAACCTGATTACATAGAACTTTATAAGTGTTTGGAAAACTGACCACACTTCTCTTGTCTTTTCAAAGACTTTTCACAAGTAATATTAGCTTACATAGATGTAATTCTTTTGTATTCTAGGAGCACAATCAGAAATGATGCTATGTTTATATTTCTGGTTCTGTGCCCTAAAAATACATATCAGGTTACCTGTCTCCAGGGTTCTAAAAGAGTTGCATTTTTCAAACTAATTTTCAGGATGTAAAGTGACAAAGCAGCTAATGTGTATAAGAATGTATTTAATATGGAATTTAAAACCACCTCTACGAAAGTTGTTTTTTATTGTTTTTTTTTTCCTATTTCTCTGAGAAACTTTGCATCTAAATGTTTTGCTAATGGAAAAGAAGACTTGGTAGGTACAAAATTACAGATACTTGTGTTAGCAGGTGTCCTAAAATAATACCGCTTTGCATTTTCTGTCACAATTGTCTTCTCTGATCTTTAAACTCTGAGGGCAGGGATTAACTCTGTACTACTAAGCATTTTATTCCCTTTGTATAATGTGATGCATGATAAATAATAGGCCTTCAATAAATGTAGAAGAAAGAAAATTGAATAATATATCATTGTATTGTCTTGTTTTATTGACATGTTTCTGGGTATATTGTTACCTTTATGTACTTAAGAATCTGTAGTGGACCCTCAGGCCATATTTGTTGAATTGGCGTGGTAGAAAACAGTGGAGGATTTTAGATTTTATTCTGTTCATTTATTTACGTTTTAATTTTTGTATGAGACTAGAAAAACCGAGATAGGGCTCAAAGTTAAAAACAGTAAAGTTGTAACTTTGAGAATTACTAAAAACTAAGTTAGCTGTCAGGGTAGATAGCTTTATGATGGCAGATTCCGCACAGCCTGGAGTGCTGTGTGCTGTCCTGTTCCTTCCCCCATTTCGGTACATGGAGAGACACCAGCCAAAGGTTAGATTAGGTGAACTCTCAGATTTGTTCAAATCTCCCAGTTTAAAAATTTATGAGTGAGGAAGTGAGGAATGAGCCAAGAGATTTTGACAACTGTATTGAATGATAAATTGCTATTTTAACTAATTCTAGAACCTATATTTTGGTTTAACCTGAATGTGTTTTAAGCACTGGAAATAAATGAACTCACTTCCACATGCAAATCTGTCTTTACCTCAGTAAAATCCTGGAAGGTATTTGGTTACAACCACTAATGATTTCTTGGCAGTTTCAAAATTCATTGAAATTCAACTTTTTAAACAAATGGTTAAATCTTAGGTAGAAAGCTAGAGCTAATCCTTGAAGCCGGCAGAGGGGAGTTTGTTTTTTTTTCTGAGGAAATATGTGGTACTCTTGGGTAGGTCTGGGAAAATAACAACTTAGTATAAATGTGCCTTGTTCTCTTTTGTTGATGCTTTTTACACTCCAGACCTGACAGCAAATGAAAGCAGTTAATCTATATACAGGAAACAGGGCAGAACTCAAGTAAACATGTTTTGTTATTTAGTATTGCTGGAAATGTACTATCTCTGCATATATGCTTTACCATTAAGTCATTGAGCTTCATGCCAGGTGTCTTTTCCTGAAATGTTGAATGATCTTGATGGATAAGACCTGGTTCTCCAAATTTTTTGTCATGTATTCCACAGTGTGTAAAGGTACATTTAAAACATTATATCCGTGTACTGCCGTACTGATGTTTGCTATCAAACACATGAGGTAATATTAAATGATTAAATATTTGTCACAAAAATGGGTTTTGCCAAAATATATTCCATGATGATATTCTTTGAAAATAATACAAAAAGCATGCTTCATTATCATAAGAATCTGTTACCTATAATTTTCACTACTGAAAGTTTTCCACATTTGGAAGCACAATTTTCTAATTAAAATCTTTAAAAGATGTTAGTAGTTTTGATCCATTTTATTAAAAGTATGAAAGTATCACAGGTTTAGTAAAGTCTGGAAGTGCTGTTGGGTATTAGGGGTGGTGACAGTTTAATGGACTGTTTTTTTTAAATTGGGGTAGAGCTAACACAGTGTTCTGATAGTGTCCGATTCGACAGCTCTCTGTTACGCCATGCTCACCACAAGTGTAGCTAGACAGATTTTAAGTGAGACGTGTTTTATTGGTAACTAAGATTAAAAACTGAACACTGCTGTGATGGAACCATTGGAAAACATCTGATTTCAGAAACTTGTATTTGCCCGACAACTTCTACCAGGAACAGGGCAAAGGTAAGCTTTGTCAGTTTTCTTATGTCTGCTTATATTAGTATTTGCAAATTCGGGTTTCTCTGCAAGTATTTTAAGCCACTTTGTTTGTGAAAATTAGCTTCATTAAATCAGCTAGGTACAGAAATCAGTGTAAGCAGGCCCATGTAAAAAGGACATCCTGTGTCTTAGCCATCACATGTGTAGCACACTGTGCCTGGCAGGTGAACTTCTGACCTTGACACTGAGCGGTGGCATCGGTTGCTTTGTAAATTAAAGAACAGTGGAAGTTGTTTCTCAATTTTATTTGTATATAATTACAAATGTAAAAAAAAATGTTTTTCCCAATATTCTAGTGGATCATCTTTCATCTCATTTTGGAAACCACTGGTTGACAACCAGTATCAACTGTTCAGCTGACAGATTGGGTTTAGTGTTTTAAGTTCTTTGATGGCATAGTTACAGTCTTAAAACAACTTCTGTATCCCCCGCGGTAACAGATAATCATACTTCTACTGTTTCTTGTTTCATGTTCCTAACTTTTTAAACTCATCAAAGTTACAATGTCATCTTTATCCTTCAAAGGTGTCCAGTGTTGTAGGTATCATTCCCACTATCAGGTGAAGAAATTGGGGCTCCTTAGTTGTGGTTTGCTGAAGGTTACATAAATTATAAGTGGCAGAACAGGATTTAAAGGGCAAAGCCCTTTTACAAGACTGCCTATTTCTGATAGCCAGTGCATTACATAAAAGTTAAGTATTCAAATATTTGCCAAGTATATTAATCAGGGAAACCATGGAACAAAGTGATTTTAAACTTAAGTTCTAAAATATCCCAACCTGTTCTTTTTCAATTGGTTAAATAGGTAACAGTAATGATAGTTGATGAAATGAGTGGGAACTTGAAGAGGGGTTTGAGAATGTTTGGCGACCCTGGGTAATTTTGAAGAAGCAAATGGATAGCTAGTAAATCCTAGTAGTTTTCTAAACCTAAATGCTAGTGTGTGGAATTTACATTTTATGAAATTATCTGTTGAAATTGGCAAGAATGAATGGAAACTTAAGTTACACCATCTGTGCAAGACGGTATTCAGACACTGATGTTTATATAAATGAAATAAATGAAAACCCTTAAAAATACTTTGGCTATATTTCAAGCTGGATAGTGTGGCCAAAACTTCAGCTTCTTAATTGGTAATAATGTCAGAATCACATAAGAACTATTTCACAATAGCAAAAATGACCGATACCGTGAGAACGTTCAAATCAAGAAAATAACATGAACAGCATGTGGTCCTTTCAAGGTGTAAGGTACTGACTAGTCGGCTTCTAGAGTGCTCAATGCTTCTTCTACTGAATCCTGCACAGATTACAGGGTATTACAACCCTGTCCTACCTTTTATAAGGTAATTTCAGGGTCTCTGTGATATCTTAGAAGCACTGCACTTCGATTAATTACAAACTTCGTATCTTTTCTGAGTTTCTTGTGTTATTGCTAAAGAGGACTTGACATTTGTTGTTCTTTCTCTTATTCATTTATTCACTCATTCCATAACTAATTGCTTCCTAATGCCAGTTTCCTACTTCCTGAATAAACAATCCTATTCTCACAGTGCCTTTTTTTTTTTTTTTTTTTTTGAGGCGAGAACAACCTCATAAGCTGCTGTGAAAGTGAAATGAGTCAATATATGTAAAACAGAGTATATGAGGTGGAGTCTACTATCATCCTGATCTTATAGATGAGGGTGCAGAAAAGATAAGTAATCTGCTTAGGATCACACAGACAGTTAATGTCAGAGCTGGATATAGTCTAGGAAGTCCAGCCTGAAGAGCATGTCTTTGACCTTTGCTCCCCATCAAAAAACCTTGGCAAAAAAAAGGTAAAAAGATTGAATTAGAAAATGACCATTAGAGTTGCTAGAGAATGTAAGTGGCCCTTACAGGGCTGTGGACAGCAATTTGGATTTTACTCCTGAGAGTCTGTTAATCTTCTCCAACTTTTTTTTTTTTTTTTTTTAAAGGAAACAGTGAATAAAGTAATGATCCTATAACTTGTGAACCCATGTTTGAATTCTCTTTTCTCCATTTACTTTGCAAAGCATGTAATTTTTTTTTCTTTATGAAAAGAGTGATACTTATTATCCCAAGGAATCATTGTGAGGCTCGAATGATACAGATGGAAACTCCTTGCTGCATGGTTTCTCGGTATCTCCTCTCTGTTTTTGGAGTTGGCTAGTATGTTTACTTCTCTAGCTCTTTGTGAAAAGACAGAGTATATGAAGTGGTGTGTGGTATTGGGAAGAGCCCTTGGTTTTATAAATTCTAGTTTGACTACTTTTCTTATTTTGTCCCCTGAGACTATATTATCTCGGTTTCCTTGAACTTAGAAGATTTATGAGTGATGGGTAAGATATTTATCGAAATGTGAACTGATAAGGTGCTATAGTTCCATAATGTTGATAAAAAATACAGAGTCCTTAAACAAATGTGGTAAGAAACTTCAGCAAAATCAGTCATGCTTTGGTGAATTTTTTCCCCCTCTATCAAAATAACAAGTCAGCCTTCCCATCACAGGGAAAGTGGAAAGTTCATTTGGTGGTAGACATGATGCTTGTAACTATGACTCATTTGTGCCAACCAGGTGAGCAAAACCACACTGAAAAACATGGGGCCCAGTTCTTCTCACTTGAATGCCCCTAACTCTTTTGGTATTAGGGGAAAGTTATTTCATCTGTGATCTAAATTCTGCCTAGATGGGGAAGTTTCTCGGGCTTCTCCAGCATGGTTAGCTTCTTGAACCACATGATGTTGTAATGAATTATTTGTTTCTTTCATTGAATTGTGAACCTCTTAAGGGCTAGGGCCACATCAATACATTTATGTGTGTGTGCCTAGTACCTTGCACTGATGCCTGAGAAATAGGTGGCCAATAAATATTTGATAAATAAATGAAAGACCTTAGCAAAATACACAGTAAGTTCTATAAATAATTTTTTTCAAGTGTAATAGTAATTCCAAAACAGATGAGTGTTAACAGCCTCTAACAACACCTTGACCATCTCTCCTAGGCGTCCTCTTCCAGGACTTTGTAGGCTATGAGTTTCATTCTTAGGAAATTTTTTAATTTATTTTTTTTAATGTTGATTCATTTTCGAGAAAGATGGCACATGCGTGTGCACAAGTGGGATAGGGGCAGAGAGAGAGGGGGATGATCTGAAATAGGCTCTGTGCTGACAGCAGACAGCTCCCTGTGGGGCTCAAACTCACCATGAGATCATGACCTGAGCCAAACTTGGACACTTAGCTGATGGAGCCATCCAGGCACCCCAAGAATATTTTTTAAAGTGAATAATTGTATATAGCAGTCCTCATTTTATAAACAAGGAGATTCTACCCAGAGACTGATTTTGCCTTTTATTTCCATTTTTGAAACTTCTTTGCATTTGTATTCAACTTAGGTACTATCTTGTAATTTTTTTTCTTAACATAGGTTTTCTACAGAGGTCGATAAACTCTTATAAGGTCAGGTAGTAAACATTTCTGGCTTTGTGGGCCTTAGGTATTCTAAGGTGGCTACTCAGTTCTGCTGCTGTAGTATGGAGGCAGCCGTAGACCATATGTGCACAAGTGGTCCTGGCCGTGTTCAATAAAAGTACATTCATAGAAACAGGCAGCCGTCTGTCCTATAGAACTCACATTTATCATTTAAAATGCTGTATAATACTCCTTTATTTTTATACATGAACATTTAGGACACAGTTCTTGGTTTTAACTTTTCTGTTGCAATGAGTGTCTTCCTACGTGTAGTATTTTTTTTTCATTTATGTGTATCTGACATATTTTGTAAGGTACATTTCAAGAACTCTTTAAAGTCTTGTCAGACTGCTTTCTGAAATGGCAGAGGTGGGGGAGCCTTGGCTTAACCCCACCTGGCCTATCTGACCACCACACTGCAGAGAATGGAACACGATCAAGAGCCTATGCCAAAGAGACACTGAAAAGAATGCTAAGGGGTTTAGATTCCATCAAATGAGGTACCAATATTAGTGTGTTTTTGATCTATAAAAATAGTAGTTGCATGTAGTTTTGATTTTAATAAATATAAATTTTACTGATCTTTTTACACAACACACCCTCTAATGTTGCAGCTTGGTCATATTCTATGGCCTTTGTTTCAGTGTTTCTCATCCTGAGTTGGGGCTTTAGCAGGGACATGAGCAGGAAGCTGAATTCACACAGGTGAAGACATGCTTAGCCAGCTGTGGATAGACAGGTTTCACAATATCATGAACCACCAATACGGATGCAGAGTATAAATCTATGTGAGTAGTCCATACTCACTTATCCTGTGTTGTATAGCTTAGTGGGTGGTGAATCCCAAGGTTCAAATCTAGTTTTTTGGATTCTAAGGCCAAGCATTTTTAACTCCATTCGTAAATATGATTTGAATTCAGAGAGAGTCTGATGCAAAGGTAATTCTACCTTTAGGTATAGTTTAGCGCATGCATTCCTCTAAATGCAGGGGTTGCAAACCTTGGGCCTGGTCTTGTAAATAAAGTTCTACTGGCACACAGTCTACTTCATTCATTTCTTTGTTTCCTATACAACTTTTATATTGTGGTGGCAGAGTTGAGTGGTTTTGACAGAGGCCTTATAGTTAGCAAGCCTTCAAATGTTATTTCTCTGGCTTTAGAAAAGAAGTTTGCCAACCCCTGCACACAGGTAAAGTGATACCTGTTATGTTAGGAGTTCGCAAACTATAGCCTGTGAGTCAAAAATAACCTACTATGTACTTTTCGAAAGAAAAGTATTGCAATTCAGCTGACAGCTGGCAATTTGTTTATGTGTCATCTGACTGCTTCTGTACTTTTGTTCCAGTAAGTCAGTGCCTGAAATTGTGCCCAAGACCCTCCTCATTGAAATTTAGCATGAATTTTCCCTTTCTTCCTCCCACATTCTGGGCTTTCCTTCTCCATGAGGAGATGTTATAACATGAGGGTTTGTAAGCTCAGGAACCTATGTATTTGAGTTCAAATCCTAGATCTATCACATTATAGGTGTTCAGTATTAACATTGGAATAGGACAAGGGGCCATATTAATGAAATATAATGGAGAGAATATTAATAATCAGGTTACTTTTCTCCCCCGTAATCAGATTATCCTAATAAATTGTGAGGTTGACAGGAAAAAGGATTTTGTTTAGTTCTATGGAAATTTTTCATCCTTTATTTTTGTAGTTTGCTGGAGTACATCTTCTTTGAGTAGAAAAGTATAGTCTGACAGATTGAACAGAAATTTATTTCTGCTGTGTAACTGCTCTGTTATTTTAGGAGCTACGTACCCTCTCTCAGCCGAGCCTCCACTTACTTGCTGGTAAAATGGGCTTATTGAAGGCTCTTTCCCCATTGGCTTAGCGAGGACTACATGAGGAAACTATTGTAAAATGCCTGCCATGGGGCAGATGCTCTAAAAATGTTAGGTTTTTTCCCCCTGATATTCATTCCCAGAAATGTTTTGTTATGCAAATTTTGTTTTTGGCAGTCAGTTCCTGCAATCATAGAAAAGTTTATTTCTCCTCCTTTTGTAGAGTAATTCTCAGAATGTAACCTCTCAGGGTGAATTTTTTCTTTTGGTTGGCAGAGGCTGGTTCCCAAGATGAAAGGACTGTGAATGGGAGCCAGGAAAAGGGACCTGACAGATGAGCACAGATCCATTGGCTTGACGTTTCCTTCCCTTACTTGGTTGCAGTATGAAGAAGAGTGCGGCAAGGTAACCAGTTACTGCCAGGAGACCATGCCTGGATGGGTGCACGATGTGCTGGGCCGGAACTGGGCTTGCTTCACGGGAACCAAGGTGGGAAGTACCTCTGAGAATGTGAATGTGAACACAGCACACCTTGAGAGTCTCCCGGAAAAGTGAGTTGTTACAAGGGAAAAATACATTTAGTTTTATAGTATGTAGAAGGATGCGTCTATGTTAATTCTTGGAAAACATTATTTTGATGATACACAATTTATTTAACATAGAAACATAGGCCATATTATATAAAACCTAACTGGAAAAACATGTTGAGTAATGGAACGGAGAGAAGAAAATATTTTTTCCAAGAGTAATGGACCACTGATGGCTTTCAAGAAAATTTATATGAAGGACCATCGAATTGCAGTGCCAAAGAAAGAAAAGAGCGGTTTATCATTGCCATGTGATTGCTTAACACTTGTACATGCCAATGTTTATGTTGCAACAAGTCATAGGTGATACTAATTGAACATAACTTTTAAACAAGGGCAGTGAGTAACTGAACTGACAGTTCTTAGTAGTGATGTAGCAGTGTATTAGTTTGCTGGGGCTGCCGAAACCAAGTGTCACAGACTGAGTGGCTTAAGCAACAAAAATTTCTTTTCTCACAGTTCTGGAGGCCAGTAGTCCAAGATCCACCATGTCAGCCGGCTTGGTTTCTTGTGAAGCCTGTGTCCCTGGCTTGCACACAGCCACCTTCTCACTGTGTCCTTACATGTCACCCCTCAGTTTGTTTCCTAATCTCTTTTTTTCCTGAGTACACCAGTCATATTGGGTTTGGGACCACTGATAGGACCTCATGTTTCTGTAATTTCCCTGTTAAAGGTCCTGTCTCCAAATCACTTTCCGAGGAAGTTTAGTCTTGAACCTATGAATTTTGGGAAGACACAATTCAACTTACAATACGCAGTTAAAGTTTTTGTTAAGCAAGGTCCAGGTTAAGTAACTGTGAACCACACAAATGAGAGATTTCAGACTTTAGTTATTTGGAAGGAAAAGATAAAGGGGTATTATTGGTAGCAGCCTTTTCTGTTTTATTTAGTTGTGAAATCCACTAAAAGTACCCATGAATAAATTTTCCCAGGCCAGGCCACATGGGCAGTGAGTGATCCTACAGTAGAGAAGTTGGGGATGTGGTTCTGAGGTAGAGACAATGGGGACAGGAGTTTAAAGAGGACAAGTTGCACTTGTCTGGGAAAGTACTCATAAAGATCTAGACTAATGCATCCTCTCCATTTTGAATTTAGCTTTTAAATTACTTTGCTTGACTTGATCCTTGAGCAACACTTTTCTTATTAAACTGTTCACTTTTCACTCTCCCACTTGGGATGTGCTGTGTACTAATGTGCTCTTTTTGGTATTTTAAACATTGTCCCACTTAATGAAGAAGCTACTCACTGGCATGCTCAGAACCTATTCCGCTTCACCTGTAAAGGCATTTGGGACTATGCTTTAAGGTCTTCTGCTTAAGACCTTAAGGTCTTCTGCGCTATGCTTAAAGAGATCTTTAAGGTCTCTTTCAGCTCTTAATGATCTGTTATCCCATAGTAAACTACATTATTTTTAATTTCCTTGGATCTTAAACACTGAAAATAATAGTGTTTAAGACCTACCTTGTCATTAGTATAGTGCACATGTCCCCCTGTCTGATGTGTTGCTAGGATAAAGCAAGAAAAGCAGGACTAACTTACTGCTTCTTGAATACCTGAGAGTCAACAGTGACTCCCATCAGTGGAAAACACTTCAAAACAGACCTTTACAATTTAAAATTTACCCTCGTATCTAAAGAAACAAACAACCGTAACTTGTTTTTATTTTGTTAGTGTTGTCAGAAACCAGATACAGGAAGTTTTAAAACCTATTTAATAATCATAACTCTCTGGTTTCACACTTTGCAAGAAGGAAAGAGCTTTGATAAAAACATGTATACACATGATTATCAAAGTAGTTGCACATTTTTCTTATTATTTTCAGTGCTCCCAGTTTCTTTGACTATGTCAAAATAATTCCTCTGTGAACACCTAAATAAAAAGGGAAAGAAAAGTTCACAACATGCCTAGATGTTACTCAAATTAGGTGTGTCTTGCTTTGCATAATTGGGAAGTCTTGGATAATGAGTCACACTTCAGTGACAGAATCTTCTTAAGTAGAAATAATTATCCGTAATCCTAGTACCTGGAACATGGGTTTGATACATGTTTGTATTGTATGACTAATCAACTTCTCCAGTTTTTTTGCTTTGTAAGCATATTCTCTGTGTATTAGATTTATTTATATCCGTATCCATATCCATACCCAAGCATTTGAGATCAGGGAAACCAGTGCTTCTCAAATTTAATGTTACTGTGAATCACCTGGGAATATTGTTAAAATGTTGTTTCTGATTTTGGTGGTCTGGATTGGATACTTGGAATCTGCATGTCTAATGGGCTTTCAGGTGTGGCTGCTAATATTGGGTTCAAGAACCACATTTGAATAACAAGGATGTAAACCTAACGTCCATATGTAAAAAAAATTTTTTGCCTCCTATGTTATAATGTTTGCCATGCTATATGTACATTATATACAGTTTATGCTGTCATCTCCTTTTTTTTATTATTTTTACAAAGTTATAAAGGTGCATTGTAAAACTTGTAGCGGGTGGGGCAAGGTAGTGATTCTGTGTTGCCACTCAGAGATAACAAGTTTTGGCCTTTTATTTTTTACTTTTTAAAATTTATTTATTCTGAGAGAGAGAGTGTGAGAGAGCACGTGGGGAAGGGGCAGAGAGAGGGAAGGAGAGAATCCCAAGCAGGCTCCACTGCCAGCACAGAACCCAAAAAGTATGAGATCATGACCTGACCCTAAATTAAGAGCCAGACACTTAACTGACTGAGTCACCCAGGCACCCCTTGGCATTTTAAAAATGTATTTATACTATAAGTATATTTTCACAAAAATTGGTTGATTCTGTATAAACTTATTTGATATCCTGCCTTTTTATTTATATACCGTGCGAATACTCTTCCGTATCACTTGCTAACATTAAAAATAAAACTGACAGTTATTTTACCAGCAAAAGGTGATTTTATTTGGGAATAGCAGAGAATTGCAACTGTGACCAGCAAGCTATGGCAGAAACCGTACACAAGTGTGCAGAGCAAGGGAAGCAAGCTCTTTTATAGAGGATAGGAGGGAACTGGGAAGGTTATGATAAACAAAACAGTCATGCAGGAAACTGGGAGTTGGAAGTATAGTGGCTTCTCATTGGCTGAGGTGCGGCTCCCTCTCATTGGCTGGGCCTTCCCAGGGGAGGAGGTAAGCCTTTCTTCCTTCTGATGGGATAGTAAAGTTGTATCCACTGGCAAGATCCTTATCTTCCTGTTGGATTTGCCATTGATGAAGAGTGGTAGGGCATGAGAGCTCCCCTTGCCAAACCTCCAGACTATTTTAGTGAGATATCCTTTAATTTTCACGCAGTAAATAATCTCCTGTACATTTTTACTGAATAAACTCATAGTCAATGAAGTACCATTGTTAATCAATGCTTTATCTTAGAACATTTATTTAGGTTATTTATAATCTATCAGTATTATAAAAGTGTTTCATCAAACATCCTTACACATAGATCTTTGTTAACTTGAACTTTTATTTTATACGAGACATTCCAGTTCTAGACTCTTGGTATACATGTGCTTTCCCTCAGGCAAAAGTGAAGGGTACTTTTTGGACCTTCCTTATAGGTCGTGTCTTCGTATATGAACAAACTCAAATTTGCTTTGGTGCCAGAAATACAGCTCTATTTGAACAAAAGCTATTAACACAAACTGCTATAAACAACAGTTTGTTTAAAATATGACGGGTAAGGACTAGGATATATTTCAGAAGCCTGATGACGTTAGAGTCAAATTAAGGGGATTTTTCAGATCAAAAATTGGTTACATTTATTGTTAGAGTGTCTGATGCGGTTACTAATGGCTCCCAAAAATTCTTGAACTGGATTAATAGGCTCATACTCTGAATATGATACAAGACAATGACTTGAGTCTAGTGAAATTTCATTAAGATTGAGTATTTCAGGAATCCTAGTAGTTTGGTTTTTGTTTTCTGAAATTGGATTTTATTTTATCTGATAATTTCAGTTTATCTAAATTTTGTGTTCTCTTTGTGTGATGCTGGACTATCATTGACTATTATGGAAACTCAGTGTTATGGCTCTTTTTAAACTGTGGTGCATTTAACTTACTGATTTTTATACTAAAAATGTAAAATAAAGATTATTTTGAAGATTTGAATAAAGTGGTTCAGTTGCCTTACCAAAAAAAAAAGAAAAAAAAAATTGCCTTCCTAAAATATTATTCCACTTTCCACTTAGGCCCAGAGTATAAGGATGCCTACTTTAATGAAGTCTAATTACATCTGTAAAGAGGATAACTGAGACTGTCGTATTTTTGTTGTCAGCTATTCTAATAGGCTCTACCAATATAATCATGACTTTGTGAAAGCAATCAATGCCATTCAGAAGTCTTGGACTGCAACCACATACATGGAATATGAGACTCTCACACTGAGAGAGATGATTAGGAGAGGTGGTGGTCACAGCCGAAGAATCCCAAGGTAATAAAGCATATCTGTTTATCGCTAATAAAGATATTTTAATGCCACTCTCCCCTCCAACCTGCTCTCCCTGGTTTGCCCACCATGTTGTTGCTCATTCCAGTTTGTTACATTATCTTTTTTTCTGACCATCTCTCTCTCTCTCCTTTTCACATACATCCTAGTGCTCTGAGTCCTATTTATGGCTGTTGCTTTCACAGCATCTGCCGCCGCCATCGTTCTCTGGCCATTTTCTGCATGCCAGCTTAGGGTTTTGTCATTTCTCTGCTGCATTATGGATCAGCCTCCCACCTCCTGTCTCTCTAGTCCCATCTCTTTGGTTTCTTTTCCTCCTGGTCCCCATTCTTAGACATTCTTTAAAATACCAGCTTCATCTTCCTGTACCCAGCTATGATTGTGTTACTACCTATTATCTAATAAATAAACTTAACCTGGTTAACCCAAGCCTTTTAAATTTGTGCCTATATTCAGTATCCTGATCTGCTTTCAGAAAATAAGACACACAGTTACTGAAAACTTTGCTGTCAAGCTAACTCCATTCATGCCACTCTTTGTTTCAGATATCCCTCATCTTGCCTCAGGAACTGTCAGATTTGTCACTGTAAAAATCTCAACACTCCCTATTATCAGGTCCAGCAAAAAGAAAATTGCTCCTTATTTATCAGCGTACCTCTACTTCTCCCAGCCAGGAGTGACACTTCCATGGCATATTTTTCTTACTTTAAGAAAATGAATTTATATTAGAAATTTGGTAGATTTTAAAAAATTTCCTCAAAGCTATAGGTGGATCTATCAAGAATATATAGTCCCTAAACATTTGTTAAATGACCAAGGTTATTCCTGGGATGCCATACCTTGTTGAGGAGAAATTGATCTCACCAAAGGGCAGAGAACTGGAAACCAATAAGGAGTCAATGGGACTCAGTAAATTGTGTAGGTAATTTTTCCTTGGTACATAAAAACATTTTCCAATTTTCAGAGAATACAGTGATTATTTCCTTATTAATCTCTATAGAGTTTTGGTTCAGGTTTTGTTTGAACGGGCCACTAATTAATTAACTAAAATGCGTTTCTGATTTTTTTCATTTGCAGACTAATAATCCTAATACTCTGACATTTTTCAGTTATGACTCTGGGTAGAGATTTTTCCTATCTAACTGATAGCATTCTCTGATAATCCTGCCCCTTTCTCAAAAGACTCTCCTACAGTATTTCTCAAAGTGTATTCTAAGGAATTTCCAGCCCATGAGACTCTGGTGAGTGGAAATTAGGGAAGAGAGCATGTTGTATCCAGGTTTGAGAAAGTGAAGGAGCTATATTGTGTGCGTGTGAGACAAGAAGTGAGAACTGTTGAGTAAAAATCCAAAGGGGCACGAGAAAGAGGTTTGAGCATCTGAGCCTCAGACACAATTCCTTTGCCATGTGCCATGGGCCATGTTTCTCAGGAACTCTTTTGTGTTTGGCACTTCTGTCTCTCCACCCAATCACCTTTGTTTTAAAGAAGGGCTAGCTTTATGAAGCACTGCTTCTGTGGCTACGGCTCCATAGAAGTTTAGAGATAGGAGATGGAATTGAGTGAAATGGAAAATTCTGAAGCAGACATTGTGGTCTGGCTGCCTGGTTTTCAGTAGCATTTTTGTATATAAATTAGTTCTAAGAATCCAGTGACATAATAGAAACTCTCAGATCCTTAACTTGAGGTTCAGGGAGTCATTGAAACTGCTGAAAGTATAGAAAAAGTATTGGTTATGGTCATCTCCCTGAGGTCAGAGCTTTCACCAAAGTTAAAGAATCTAGACCCAAATGATTAAGAGCCCAAAATGTGTGCTGCACCTATAATGTTTGTAATTCTTCCCTGTCTCACAAATGGCTTTCGCTCTTCATTTTCACATCATCGAGCTTCTGTTGTCACATTCTTTTAGTTTTGTTTGTGCATTGACAGGCAAATACTCTGCCTTATAGCATGGTAGGAAGAAGGAAGTTAACACCTGAGTGCCTGCTTTGTGCCAGACAATCGCTTAAATAAAGGTATCCACATCATATTTAATCCTCTTAATGGCATGGGTGATGATGATGATGGGAGTTATCATAAGAGCTTAATCTACTAAGGATTTGCAGAGATAGGAGCTGTTCTAAGCACTTGGTAATCATTACCATATTTGAATTATTTTATAGTAATTGTTTGAGTTAGGTATGATTATACCCATCTTAATAGGAGTCAGTTGTAGTTTTGTGATGTTAAATTCTTTCACAGATGTCAGACAGATAGTAAGTGGTGAAACCATTTGTAGGAGGTCAGTATGACCTAAGATATCTGCTCAGAAATTACATTTTGCTGCCAAACTTCAATTTCCTTTTAAAAAAAATTAAGTGTATTTATTTTGAGCAAGAGAGAGAGGAGAGAGAGAATGAATGGGGGAAGGGCAAAGAGAGGGAGAGGCAGAATCCCAAGCAGGCTCCATGGGATCAGTGCAGAGCCTGATGCAGGGCTCGAACTCATGAACCATGAGATCATGACCTGAGCCAAGATCAAGAGTCAGATGCCTATCGGTGCTGACGGCTCAGAGCCTGGAGCCTGCTTCAGATTCTGTGTCTCCCCCTCTCTCTACCCCTCCCCTGCTCGCACTCTGTGTCTCTCTGTCTCTCAATAATAAATAAACCTTAAAAAAAAAAGAAAAAAAGACGCCTGACAGAGCCACCCAGGTGCCCCCAATTCCTTTTTTAATCTTTCAAATTACTTAGTGTATTCTTAAGTATATACAGGACAATTAATATGTATTGATTGATTGAATCTTTTATCCTTGCAGTGCAAAATCATGGAAACTTTATTTCCTTCCAAAAATTGTTCGCACCTAATTTTTACTTATAAATCTTGAAAGAAATATCCAGGATTTGTTTCTTGATTTGTTTTTTTCTCCTGCCCTAAAATTTTCGCGGTGCATAGCTTTTTTATGTACCTTGGTCATTCCATTGACATTATCTAAGTTGTATGTTTTATAACTTACAACTTCTTTGTGTTATTGTAATTGCTCTGTGTTTCATATCTTTTTTTTATGTTTATTTATTTATTTTGAGAGAGAGTGTGAGTGGAGGAGGGACAGAGAGAGAGAGAGACAGAGAATCTGAAGCAGGCTCTAGAGTATGAACTGTCAACACAGAGCCTGACGTGAGGCTCGAACTCAAAAGCCATGAGATCATGACCTGAGCCGAAGTCAAATGCTCAACCAGCTGAGCCACCCAGGTGCCCGATATGTTTCATGTCTCTTAATGCAGTCTTTCATATGGTCACATATCACATCAAGTTCATCTCCTTGTCACGTAGTTTCCAGCAATGTCCTGGCTTAGTTAATATTTTAGTGAAAAATTGATACTTCTTTATGGAATATGCTATCTATCTTTACAGTTTCAGAAGGTTATGATTGCTGTTAACGAGTGGTTTTTTTTTTTTTCCTCTTCCTCTGTTTCATTTCCATTGTGTCCTAGCATTGACTCACATCATCTGTAAAAGAAGTGAGAGAGGGAATTGATTGGGAATAGTTGCAGAAGACATGAAGAAACCCAGAAATAATCTTTGCCAGTAACTAAATTGGAACCTGGTAAACCGGATAAGCACTGAAAAGTTAGAACAGTGTGATATGGCAATGCCAAGTTGAATGAGAAATTCACATAGTGTATAATCAGAAAGATACATGTTATCATGGTGTAATAGTAGTGCCCTAACTAAAGAGTTGATAGAGCATAGAAGTGAGTTTTTGTTGGCGGCTGGTGGGTAGACGCTGCTGTGTGAGTGGTCTTTAAAGTAGAAGTTAGGGAAGAACTTCTAAAGGGATTTCTTCTAAGCAGCAGGCAGCAGGCATTTGGGGTAAAAGGAGCAGCAGGAAGACCTGGAACACTGAAGTCATTTCACAGACTGGAAAATTCCTAAGAAATCTAGTGTGTCTAGAGCTGGAATGCTATTTGTTTTAAATTGCTAACCTGAAGAAGCTTATAGAACAGTTTTCTCATTTCCGGACAATGTGTCTGTCCCTCATTCATCATCCCAGGCAAGTCCTCTCTTTGTGTCTTGCTTTCCAACCATATCCTATAAGGTACAGTTCTGTAATGATGAAGCATTTTCATCTGTTGTTTATGGAGCCAGTCGTCTACTTGACTTGATCTCTAATCTCTGTGCTACTTGACTTCTTTTATAACCACCTCACCATCACCACTAACCATCTCCTGAGTCAAACCTCTGTAGTTCCTGTATTTTCTCTGTATCCTTTGTAGGCCATCTTCAACTTCCCATGTGTCTACTTTCTTAGTCACAATCTGTTTAAGAAAATGCAGCTATTGAAATATACTAAAAATAGCATCTCAGTGATGTACATAACCAGGGTCCTTTCATAGAAGAAAGTTGCTAACCCTGAAAAAGAAACCAATTGTGAAAGCCATTTGTAAAGCCATTTATAGAACTTAGTTGTGTAGTTCAAACAGGGCCTAGTGGACACATTGTTGTATAATTGAAACATTGATAGGACAAGTGCTCCTTGGGCCTGAATGTAGATTCTAGGCAGCCATGTAGTTGAAATCATGGAATTAAGGGTTAGGAAATCATCCTCAAAGGAATGACTATATGTTGATGTCAAATGTATTATTTCTGTCCTAGACCCAAACCTGCACCACTGACTGCTGAAATACATGAAAAGCTTTTACATTTGCCAGCATCTTGGGACTGGAGAAATGTTCATGGTACCAATTTTGTTACTCCTGTTAGAAACCAAGGTAAAAAAAAAAAAAGTCTGATTTTTCATTTATTCATTCTGAAATACTGAACACTTACTATATACCAGACTCTCGGGTTGATTCTGGGGATACAGGGATGAAACAGGCACGATCCACTTTAGTAAAGAAATGGAAAGTATATAGCCAATGGCCACTCCTTCCTTTTTTATCCACGACAGATCAGAGATAATAGATAATCTCCAGCTGAGCCCAGCATTTCTATAGTAGCCTTCTCCAAGTACTTCTAGGCAGCTAATGAGATTAATCAGTAACCGGTAAGACAAGCTCATCTGCTCTCCCCAGTAGGAGAGACTCATGCAGAAACAAAGAACTGCACAGAATTGAAATTGGTCTTCCTTCTGTAAGTGCTTTGGTGGAATCTGTCTTGGCCATTTGCCCCTACACATTCCACCCTCTGCTCCCCACCATTTAGTTTTTAGTTACTGTATGAGCCCAGAAAAACAGATCCTTAATTTTTTTTTTTCTGTTCCAGTAGATTTTTTGAGCTGTGTAAGGACCTTTTTAATTCATTTTATGTCAACAGGACATATGATGGTAAGTATTAACCAAGCTTCCTGAGTGGTGACCTTGTGGAGCCCAGCTTTACCAAAAGTATCATCATAATTGCATTTTGTCCATTATTTTCAGAAATTTGATACAATATGAGTAGATTGAATAACTCTTCCTCTAATAGTGCTTGATAGCAAATTATCTTGTTATCCTAAATTTTAGCCAACAGTGACTTGGAGAATCATTTATACCATACTCAGGTTTATTGCTTCTAAGCTCATTTTGAAGATAATTATAGTACACACGACTGATTTGTTACTGTAAAATAGGTGTAGTATTTGCTGTGTGGAAACATTCTGATTAGTGTCTTCTGAGAGGATTATAAGTTAATAACACCCCAAAATAAATTGTTCTTCCCCTTTCCTGGAAATTCCATGATAATCAGCCTGACTTCTCAGCATTCACCACCAGCCCTTTAATTCCATCCTCACTGAACCCTGGCAAAGTCTTCTGAGTGTACAGAGCTTTGAGCAGCTCTTAGAGCAGCCAGCCAGCAAGGTTCCTGTACTCCAAATGACATCAGAGGTCTCATCTCTTTGTCTTTCCTTTCACAAGTTGTTCTGGGACTCTTCAGCTCTAGAGAAAGAGATCCTGAAAATTCTCCCCTACTTTTTCCTTCCTGGGGAGGGCTTCTTTGGAAAGGAGGGATGGGGGATGAGAGAACTTTGCAGGTAATCGAGAAATGAATGGAGAGTGAAATTAAAGGGCTGATGTCCAGAGAGGCTTAAAATTTACTCTGTCATCAAAGAGATGCTCTATACTTATCTGAGAGGATTACGTAAATACTGTACGTCAAGTGTTGATTATCGTGGGCCTGGCACATGGTTGTTCTTGCCGTATTATAGGGTGTTTATAGAACATCAAATGTGTTATGATTTTTTTTTAACAGCTGAGGATATAAAGACTAATTGATATAGCTCTTGTCCTAGGGATTTGCAGTTTAGCAAGATCTGCAAGCCAAAAACATTAAAATATAATATGGTAACTGCTTTTGTAGTGTTTTTAAAATTTGCTGGGGCATAGGAGAAGGTCAAAAGAAAAGTTTAGGGCTCCTGGGTGGCCCAGTTGGTTAAGCATCCAACTTTGGCTTAGCTCATGATCTCATGGTTCATGAGTTCGAGTCCCATGTCTGGCTCAGTGCTGACAGTTCAGAGCCCGGAGCCTGTCTTCGCCTGTCTTCGGATTCTGTGTCTCCCTCTCTCTCTCTCTGCCCTTCCCCTGCTAGTGCTGTCTGTCTGTCTGTCTGTCTGTCTCTCTCTCTCTCTCTCTCACTCAAAAATAAGCCATAAAAATTTTTAAAATTAAAAAAAGGAAAAAAAAAAAGAAAAGTGCCACTCACTTCCAGAAAGACACAATTGACTGGTGATGAGACAGTAATGCAAGGGAAGGAAATTCGAGTTTTTAAAGCCGAATTCTTTGATACTGGTTTTCTCATAGCTTGGTAAAAACCATTGTCTCCCATGTTCTATATTCTGTGAGTGCTATAAATATGATTTGTACAGACACGGGCAATTTTTAAAGGTTCCTCTTTTGACTTCCTTTTTGGTTGTCTTTACTTTGGGTTGGGGAAAAAATTAATTATTTTTTCTTCTGGGAAACTGGGCTACTTGGAAAATTCCACTAACATTAGGAACACCAGTGTTCTAGGTGACCCAGAATTCAAAATTACCCAAGTTAAGGTAATTCACAACTTTGCTGTATTCAGAAAGCAAATCAAGGTGAGTGACAAAAGGAATATTGCGAGGAAAATGAGGTTTTATCTTGACACTTGAAGGCTGCTTTAAGCACCAGCTGTGTGGCTAGATTTATGTCCAAGTGTGAGAGGGAAGAGAAACTAGGAAATTGGAAGACTTGGACTTTCTTTGTTCTTCCCTCTTATGTACTGTCTTTATTATTGCACCTTCAAAAGGGAAAGGGGGTGTCTCTCAGGTCACATTAGTTAGGGAATGCAGTGTTTTTCTAATGTCTAAAACCTAGTTCATTTAAGTCTTGTTCTAAATACCATCTGTACGCAGGGCCTGAAATTGTTCCACGCTATTCATTTTACATACAAGATAAAAAGGAAGTGCCAGAAAGGTCCAGTGACTTGCCCAGAGTCACACAGCTGAGTCATGGAGTAGGGATGGGGAAGACTCCTGATTCCTTACTAGTTCAGTGTGTCCTCCACTGTGGGAAGGGGCAGCCGAACATAGTTAAACCATATGGAAATCACATTAGCTCTTTGAGTTGGTGGAAATTTGATTACTGCAAAGCTCTGTCTGGGTCAGATCCCCTTAATTCTTTGTTGCCTTGTAGTCTTAAGGAATAATGGTTCTTTTAAAATCTACATTCTAGTCTTAACTTTTTGAAAGGAGGTATTAATTTCCTTGACAGCTGACACATTATTCTGGGAGTGTCAATGGCTTGAAGAAGGTTGTGTCCTTACCTCATTGCTGCAGTTTCTCTCTCTTAACAGCACATTCTGAGCCTTTGAATGTACATGTGGCCTATCGCTCCCACAGTGCTAGATGGTCAGATGAAGAGGGTTCAATGGTTAGTACCAAGAGTGATTATTTCTGTGGATACCCATGGCCCAAGAATGCTGGATGATCAAAATGGGGCCATTTCCCTATTCTTGGGATGTTATTTATTACAAGTGTACCTTGAAAAGAACACTGGCTTTATTTATTTACTGTTGCTGATCTAGTTCTCTGACACTCTATCATTTGAAAGAGGGGTCCCAAGGATAGCATTATTTAGATGGTTTCAAAAACAAAATGTTCAAGTTAATTTTGGCCTATTTAGTAACTTGATGACAGGAAAGAAAATTTGAAAATTCTTTCAAGTAGATGCAGACATATGAACTGAAAAGAACACAACCTGCCTTAGGAGACACTTAGATACTAGCACCTGCCATCTATTCATTTTGTGACTTTGAACAGATCATTGCTTCTCTCTGAGTTTCAACATACACATATTATCAAGTGGGTACTACACCAGGTGAATTCAAGATCCTCTTCCAAGTGTTTGTCCTAATCTTCATCATTTAGGAGATCTCTTAGCAGTAAAAGCAGTATATGGTATGGATAAATCTGAGATGTTTATAGGGAGAAGTTTGGGAAACATCTGAAATGGTAGCAGTTAAAGGGTAGTAGAGTTCTAATGGACTCTAGTCAAGGACATGTGGTATTGTTTAACTACTGGAGAGGACTCACAGTAGAGTCTAGGTTTCTGCCTCCCTTATAGCTTAGAAACAAGTAAAGGTTGACTACTATCAATGAAGTCACTTTTTTCCCCCTGGATGTAAATCTATATCCACTTGTTAGTAACTGGAATGTTCTTTCTACAAATACGCATTGAGTTTCTTGATTGCATCAGGCAGCTAGATGAAGAAGGCACATTTCTTATGTACACTCATGGAAATTCACAGTTCAGTTTGAGGAAAACAGTATAAGTAATTCAGCTGGAGTGTAGGATGTTAGGGGCTGAGCATAGAGTATCCTGGCTTTCATTTGTACTCAGGGACAAATGTGAATCAGCATCACCAGGTGAAAGGGAAGAACAGTGTCCCGATAGATAGTTATCTAATACATAATGTTGTTTTGGATACTTTTCTCTCTAAGGAAGGCAGTTACTAAATTTTACTAATTTCAGGTTTATTAAAGAGAAGGCAACATACTCTTTATGTGAAATGGATTTTTTTAATGTAATATTGTCTATTCATTAATCTTATTTTAGTGCATAAGGGAGTGCTCACCATTCAAATAATTTGGTAAATAATATATTAGTACGTTGAATAATATCAATTGCGTGTAACTACATTTATACCAATATTTTTGATTTGTTGCAAGCCTAACTCTATGTAGAATTTGTGTCAGTGGCAGAGGTGAAAGAGGCTGTATAATAGAGATATTAAAACTATGTCCATTTTTTTCTAGAATGTAACAAGTTGAAATCCCATTTTTGTCACATGTGCCATATTTTCTTAAATGTATTTATGTGTTTACTCACATCTGTTAAAGAAATGTACAAAAATGATATTGTTCATATAAATTACCTCATAATAAAACATTTTCCTTCTCTTGAAAGAGCAACTATATCCCTAGCATTTGCTTCTTAATAAATTAATTTTGTCTTCACCAGGACATCCGGGTATTAAATAAAGCAGTTCTCTTTTCCCTTCTCCCTTACCTCTATCCAGCTACTTTTCGTGTTCCTCTTTCCTCTGGGTGACACTTCTCAGGGGACCATGACTGTATTGCTCTTACCCTTTTCCCCTTAGAACCAGTCTGTTTTCAATTTCATTACCTCCATATTCCTTATACCTTTACTTCCTCATTGGCCACCTTAAATACCATATCTGTCATTAAAATTACTCTCTTACCTTTCTTGGACTTTGTTGTATTTTGCCTCCTCGACCCTGGTTAAGTTGAACTTTCTATAATACACCCATACCTGAGCCATTCTTAGTGTTAATTCCACCCAACAAGTAGCTTTAGAAAATGCTGCTCTGGAGATATTTAAAAGCTCAGCTCACATGTGTCCCTTCATAGTTTTTCTCAACTGAATGGCTCAGAATGCTACAGACATACATTATTTCTTGATTACCAGGAATAGTACCAAATTCTTTTCAGAGATTAGAGGAGTTTTTTGGTTTCGTTTTGCTTTGTTTTGCCTCCTAAAATATTCTCACGGAAAGCCCCATAGAGTAACCTTGGCCTTTTGAAAGCTGACATCTTAACATTTGTCTATAAGGTTAATAGTGTTTGTCTATTGAATCTTCTCTATTGGGCTGATTCTTACAACAACAGCAACACACAATATAAATATGTTAATTGTATCTCTCCACTCACATATTTCTGTGTTTCTTTGTAAGTGCTTCAAAGTTCTCTTGGGTTATATATCTTGCTTTTCCATCACCAGCATCTTGTGGCAGCTGCTACTCATTTGCTTCCATGGGTATGCTAGAAGCAAGAATTCGTATATTAACCAACAATACTCAGACCCCAATCTTGAGCCCTCAGGAGGTTGTCTCTTGCAGCCAGTATGCTCAAGGTAAGTGTTGTATTTCAAGCCCTTTTTACCTGGGTGTGGTAGGCCATTGTTGGCAAAGGTAAAAGGATAGTGTAGTAGAGAGCACACTGTCTGTAGTTAGCACCTAGGTGCAAGTTCTGGCCCTGTCACTTATTCATGAGTGATTCTCATGGAATTCACTGCACCATTCAGCAAAATGTCACTAGTTACTATGTACTGAATGAGCACTAGCTCTTAGGAGCCTTTTATGGACATTATCTAACAATGCTCAAAACCTTGAGAAGTAGATATCCCTGTTTATAAACAGGACAGACACAAAGTTGTTCTGTAATATTTTGAAGGCCACACAGCTTCTAAACAGTAAAGTTTCAGTTTCAACTAAAGTCTCACCCCAAAATGTAATTTGTATTAAAACCATGCTAACACTGGTTTCTCTCTAGGAGGAAACTAAAATTCTGAAAGTGGGCTTTCAGAACAGGGCATGGGTAATCTATGTAGAAAGCCCAGCTGCAACTGATTTACAGTGAAACATTCTCAGGTTAAAGTTTTCTGTCAACACCAGATTGGGCCAGTAGAGATTGAAACTGCCAGGAATGATTATTTGTCATTTAGCCTCTTGTTCTTTTTGAAATACTTATTAAACCCCAACATTGTAACTTCTAAGCCCTGGGAACTGTAAGTATCAAGACAGTCCTTTATCCTCATGAACCTTGTACTTAAGTGAGGAAGGTAGAAATTAAGTAATGAAAAGAACGGTGAAGAAAAAATACACGTTAATGGATGTTTATAATAAGGTAAGGACTGGAGGCAGGTGATGGGGACCTGACTTAGACTTTTTTTGCAGTAGGTAGTCAGAGAAGACTTCCTTCAGGAAGAGCCACATTGTGGTGTCTGGCTATTTAACAATGATGGTAATAATAGCCAACTTTTATTGCTTTTACATGTAGTAACCAGTCCTACGAGGAAGGTACTATTCCTACCTATATTTTACAGATAAGTAAACAGATATGGAGAAGTTAAATTCTTCACAGTTTTGGATCTGAACTTCACTACATAGTCAGGCTTCAGAGCCTCCCCACTCAACCACTGTGCTATTATAGCTACGTTCCATGTCAGGTGCCAAATAAATGTCTGTTAATTATATGGGGATGAGAGGGTAGTTAGCTTATGTGGCTAATGGATGAATGAAGTAGCATTTAAACTAAGAACAACTCTTGGGGGTAACAAAAAATTAATGGAGTAGAAAAGGAAAAATAGGAAATGGGACACTTTCTCCTCTGCCTCTTTCTAATGTGTGTTATTCATCCTCAGGCTGTGAGGGTGGCTTCCCCTACCTCATTGCAGGAAAATACGCCCAAGATTTTGGGCTGGTGGAAGAGGCATGCTTCCCCTACACAGGCACAGATTCTCCATGCAAACCGAAGGAGGACTGCGTCCGTTACTACTCCTCCGAGTACCACTATGTGGGAGGTTTCTATGGAGGCTGCAACGAAGCCCTGATGAAGCTTGAACTGGTCCACCACGGGCCCATGGCAGTTGCTTTTGAAGTCTACAATGACTTCCTCCACTACCGCAAGGGGATCTACTACCACACTGGTCTGAGAGACCCTTTCAACCCCTTTGAGCTGACTAATCATGCCGTCTTGCTGGTGGGCTATGGCACTGACCCAGTGTCTGGGATGGATTACTGGATTGTTAAAAACAGCTGGGGCATTGGCTGGGGCGAAGATGGCTACTTCCGGATCCGCAGAGGAACCGATGAGTGTGCAATTGAAAGCATAGCAGTGGCAGCCACACCAATTCCTAAATTGTAGGGTATGCCTCCCAGCATTTCCTACTGACTTCCATCGGTCATGAGAGGGAATTGGTGTATCACAGATGGAGACGTTTATAGCAGTAATTGCAGAAGATTACAAATCAATTCCTATGAAGATTTTTGCCTTTAGAATGAAAACTGCCTTTGATTTGAGTATACCTTCCCATTGACTTCTGGCCTACTTTACTACGCAGGAACAAAATGCAGGATTTTGTTAATCATTTGTAATTCAAACATGCTATATTTTTAAAACTCTTTGTGAGAACACAGATTTATTTTTCAATTGTAAAAATCAAGAAAATATGGAAATTATTAAAATTTTTTTAAGTTTTTAATCAGTGTTTAGGTGACATATATGTGTGCTTAGCAGTTTTCATCATTGGCCCCTTCAGTTAGACTCATGTTATTACATTATGTAAGTACTTAAAAAATAAGAATTTGAGTGTATTTCAACTAAAAAAAACTATGAACCCTTATGATAAGGGCAAATAATGACTAGTTAACCCTAAAATTATTCCCTGGATATTTGATGAACCAGAGGCCATAGAGAAAAGAAATAAGGTGTTTTGTTTTGTTTTTTTTAATGTTTATTTTTGATAGGGAAAGAGAAGTGGGGGGACAGAGGATCCAAAGCAGGCTCCACACTGTCAGCACAGACCCCGATGCAGGGCTCAAACTCACAAACTGAGATTGTGACCTGAGCTGAAGTCAGACACTTAACCGACTGAGCCACCCAGGTGCCTGTTTCTATGACAGGGATCACTACCTCATCCACAGTGGCAGAATTTATTAAAAATGGTGACTACATGGAATACCATGATTCTTTAAGCGATGTAATTAAACTCTTAAGCTGTACAAAAAACAAGTTTCATAATCTAAAACTTGTTTACATTCGTGCTAATAGAACATACAATCAAAGTCTGGTGACAAATTGAGGTCGCAGAGGATGGGAACTCTGGCTAACCTCCCCAAAGACATTTCCAGGAGAACAACATGTGTTGTATGTGTGGAGGCACCGCCATCCACAAAGGAAAATAAAGTTTAGCTGCGCAGCCAAGCACAAGCGAGACATTGACTTTGGTGCTTAGTGCCTGGATAAGCTTTCTGGCTGTGCTTCATAGGAGCAACAAAGCCTTAGGCAGTTTTCTTAAACCCACCTGTGTTTCAGTTTGCTGGTCTGTGAGATGGAGATAATGGGATAGATAACCCTTACTGTGTAAGCTCTCCATGTCTAAACCCTTGCACTTTTCTATGGCATGGTTTACTTTATTTAAGCTTTATTTAAGCCTCAGCCTTTCACCATCCCAAGTGGGGAAACAAAAGTAGATTCAGATGATGCAATTTCACAGCATCCAGACTTGCTCGCTGACCTTTATTTGACCTCTAACCACTGAATCCAGGAACTGAATAGATTTGAATAGTAAAGGATACATGTACCTACTTCTTAGACCTCTCCGAGGGTTAAATGCCTTCATAATAGGTAGAACATGTAAACAGTATTTGGAATATAGAAAAGAGTATATAAATATTAGATATTACTCAAGTCCTCTTTTTCTGAACACAAATCGTAAAATGTTTGCTGTGAGGAAACAGCTAACACATGTTCTATTAATAAATATGCCGTACCTTGCTATGAGAGTGGAGGAGGGGCTTATGAGATTTTTTTCTTTTTTTAATGTTTATTTTTGAGACCGCACAAGCAGGGGAGGGGCAGAGAGAGGGGGACAGGGTCAGAAGCAGGCTCTGCATGGACAGCACAGAGCTCAACATGAGGCTCAAACTCCGGAACCATGAGATCATGACCTGAGCCGAAGTTGGACACTTAACCAACTGAGCCACCTAGATGCCCCAAGATTTTTTTTTTAATTTTAAGGTAGAACAGAATCTACAGAGGCACACTGGCACAAAGAAACAAAAACCTTCAAAAACTTGAGATAATTTTGATTTTTTTGGTGTAGAGGTTTTTACATCCTTGACTGCACTGTTGCCACTGCTACTCCCTCTGTGGAGAGAAGAACAGGGTGAGAGGCCATCATTTGGAAGCTACGGCTGAGAGAAAAGTCACTGCAATTCTGAAGTAAAAATGACTAAGGTTAATCTATGGGTGTAATACGTTGATTTTCTTATTTGGGGTTTTCCTGTAAGGATAAGGTAAGCATAATAGTCACAAAACGTTAGTGCTGGAAGGTCACCTGGTCCACCTCTCATTAAAGTAAAAACAGGCCGGCAGAGGTGAAATAGCATACCTGGGGTTCTAGTTAATAAAGATAAATCTGGATTCCACTATGTTCAGAGCTTTCTACTGTTCCTGCTGCTTCTCAATTAAAAAAGGAGAAAGGAATCTGTGTGTTGTGAGACCAATAAACTCACCGTGTTCTGTAAAATCATTTCTAAGTTACTTTCCAGCTTTCAGAAATCTTATCTCTCTGGGGCAAGTACTCTAAGCTTCAATCCGCATGTGGTAGTTTAGAAGCCTTAATTTAACAGTTGTCCTCTAAATATAGTGATATTTATATTTCTTAACTGTAGTAAAGATTTATTTTTGGTCTAAAGTTAAGTGGAAACTTCCTGTCCACAATTGGAAAGCTTTAGACATATGAGAGTCTTCTGCTTAGATGGAAATTGCATGGACTTGAAAATGAATATTGGTAGTATCAGTTAGACACCGGACCTTAGTTTCATTAGCTATAAAACATTGACCTCGTTGAACTGCAGTTGTGATTGAAAGTGTGAAATTGCCTGGACTGTCAAACAGTTGAAACCTCAGCAGACATTCTGGTTGTGCTACACAATGTTCTCATCATGACAGCCAACCAAAATCAGAGGAGAGAAACTGGCCTTTGGACAGAAAATGCAACACATGTCTTTGTTGATGTCCTCCTTTTTCCTTTCAGAAGTCCATTTATCGAGATTGCCTTTCTTCAAATGCTTTTTAAATGTTTATTTTTGAGAGAGAGAGAGAGCAGGGGAGGGGCAGATGGGGAGACACAAAATCCAAAGAAGTCTTCAGGCTCCAAGCTGTCAGCACAGAGCCCGATGTGGGACTCAAACCCACGAACCACAAGATAATGACCTGAGCTAAAGTCAGACGTTTAACCGACGGAGCCACCCAGGTGCCCCTTCGAATGCTTTTTAAATTTTTTTAATGTTTATTTTTGACAGAGCATGAGCGGGGGAGGGGCAGAGAGAGAGGGAGACAGAATCCGAAGCAGGCTCCAGGCTCCGAGCTCCCAGTTCTGCAAGCTAAAATACAGCTGAACAGTAACAAGAATTAGTCTATGGAGACAAAATAGCTTTGTGCTCTGAAAATACGGACTGAGTCTTTGCTTCTCTAATGCTTGTTATTTAGTCCTTAGTTCAGTTATTGAACAGAGATCTCTAGTCTTTAGTGTTTGTTTAAAAGGCAATGCTAATATTTACTTCCATGGGCTATGTGTGGCAAAGTTTAAAAGAAGCAATGGGTATTTGTTTTTATACTACCTGCCCTGTAAAACAAAACAACAAAAGGTTTAAAGTGCTTTGTAAAGTTAAAGATGCAGTAAAATAACTTCAGGCTAAATGAGTGAACGAAAGTAAAGGAAGATGAAGGTAGCAAAATAGGGTATGAGCATGAATAAAGTCTGTACAGTCTAGCACATTGGCTGATACATGGGGATCATGCTTCAACAGCAGTTCTCAACCAGAGGTGATTTTTGTCCCTCAGGAGACATTAGGAAATGTTAGTAGACACTGGGGTCATCATACTGGGAGAGGGGACACAGTCCACAAGGAGATATTATCCAGCTCAAAATGTCAGTAGTGCCATGTTTGAGAAAGCCTGCTCTACAACATGAAGACTGACTGGCACATCTTTTCCAGTGTCATTGACTATGAGTCTGGAGTTCTCTCTTGTGCAACAAGAGAGTGGATGCAGAATTGAATACAAGAGACACTCATGTCCGAGAGGAGACAGGAGCCCCAAACGGGCATTTCGTCTCTGTATTTATTGAGCTCACAAGATATTACCCATGTGGGTAGCGTGAAGACAACAAGATCTTACACATGTGGTGAGTATGGAGAAAGCAGTCAGATAGTAGTCATTAACTTGTCTGAGTAAGAAGCAAAGGATCCTGGGGGGTGGGGGGCCTGACAGGTAGAGTTTGTGATCAAGGTACATTGTCACCAGATGGAAAGTAATTTCCTGCAGGTGATATAACAAGTTACTTGTGATCCTATTACAATATCTCACTATCTAACCTTGGCGCTTTCGCCCCATGGTGGCAGCTTTCCACCCTAAGCTTTTTTCTAACCCATTTATGTAAGTAGAACCTATTTCCCCACATCCCAGCAATTAATGGTGGTATAGACTTTGGAGAATGGGGAGAATTCCACAGACTCAAGTTATCCCAGAAGCTTCCAGAGAATATATGAAACTTGAGCTAAGCTATGAAGAATCAAGAGGGGGAGTAAAAGACCTGCCAGACCCAGGCAGTGGGGAAGATTGAAGCAAGGGCAGAAGATAAGGCACTTCCCTCAGCTTCAGGATGACATACAATACCCTCCACCCTATAGGAACCCATGGATATGATTTTAGAAAGATTATATAGACTTATTAAACACTTAGCCATGTAGTAAGAACGGGGGCCATTAGTGGACCATAAATTGGTGAATCCATATTTTGAAAAAGGAGGGGAGCAAATGGGAAGATAGAATGATAATTGGAAGCCCATGTTTGAGAAAATTCTGCCATAGAAGGTGAACATATCATCTCAACTCATCAAACATTTGACCAAGAAAAGAGGTAGATTGTAGTAGTTTTGCTTAAAAAAGAGCATTTGTTTAAAGCATTGATCCTTTGCCCTTGTGAGGTTGTGGATCGTGGGCCCTTTTGAGACTGGTAAAAATTATGGATTCCTTCCCCATAAAAAAGCGTGCACTCATTCTAAATTTTGCATAAAATTTCAGCAGGCTCTTGGAGATGTACAAGCCCCAACATAGTAAAGTACAGTTTTGTGTGTATAGGTGCTTTTCCCCCCTGCAAGTAGTCATTTCATGGTGCAGATAAAATCATTAGTTTTCTTTTGACTGTTGGCTGGGAGGAACCTTTGGAAAGTCTTGACAGGTGGGGTTCTGGGAGCCTGTATCAGGTGGACAACTCAGGTTCCAGTTGGAACCCCACTCTCGGTCAGACCCTGTTTGGACACTGAGTTCCCCATTCGTTCTTGGAGCCTAGTGGCTCTTTTGGTTCCAGCCCCTTGTTTTGGTTTCTCTGGGGTTGGGACCTAGTTGGCATCTTTCGAGCAGGACTCTGCCAATAAAACCCCACCTGGTAACTACAGTTCTTCCAACAGCAGAGAGACTCTTTTGATGCCCTCTGTCTGCTTTCAGGAATTCTTCTTGTGCAGCCCTGGATTCCCCATATCTGTGGTCCTGCCATCCACAAGAGCAGCACCATTACTTCCTCCTCCCCTTGAGCCCATGCTGCTGCCTGCCCACTGCAGCAGCTCCACCCAGTGGACGCCTTGTTGATTCACAAACTGCCCCCCGCACCCCCCCCCCCATACACAGAGGGCAAGGAGAGACTGAAGAAAGAGGAAGGTCACTCCGGATTGGTAGGTGGCAGGTTTGATAAGCAAGAGAACTTCTAAGGCTTGTTGTCTTTGGTGGCCACAAGGCAAGTAGATCTTTACACCTGCCTGCCAGAATCTTAAGAAGCCTTATGTGGGTTAAGTCACAAACACCATGTAGATGGCCTCAACACCTCACTCAAGGCTATGCCGTTGGAAGAGCTCCCACTGTGGGGACAGGCAGGTTGCATTTCCCGAGGACAGGGGAGGAGGTGAAGAGATTCTAATTGCCTGGGTCCCGCTCAAGGGTCAGCCAGAAGTCACCTCTTCTCCATTATCTCCTCTAACTTAACTCTAACTGCCAAATCTTTATTTTTGCACCCAGTTAGTTGTTTTTATTGATAATAATAGCTACCATTTATCAAAGTCTTATTTTGTGCCAGGTGGTATAGTAAGCCCTTTAAAAAAAAGACTTAGGAAGAGCAGTAGGGACCATTTCCTGAAAAGTCAACACCACTGGGGAAGACAGAGGAAGGACGTCTTGAGGGATGAAATATAGAGCTATACTTTGATAACATAGAGACCCGGGTTCTAATCCCAAATAAATGGATGAGCTCTATGATTTAGGGCACATTACTTAACTGCCCCGATTCTGTATCTGTAAAACAGAATCTTTACAAGTAATTGAACGAGACATTATATGTAAAGGCATTACTTACTTCTTCCTTGTCTTTTGTAGGTGACTATCATACTTGCACTAGCCCTGAGATGTGAGAAGAAGATGCCTTCATCATCTTAAACCAGGATGAATAATAGAAGGGTGATCTCAGAGACAGAGAGGTTAATCGCGAGATGAACAGTGAAAAAGGTATGACATACTCTATTTTAAACATGGTGAGTTTCAGCTGACCACCGCAAAAGCAGTAAAAGCTTTTCCTCTCAAAAAGCTTCTCGCCAGAAATATGACAGTGATTCACAGAAAGGATTTGTTTAGCAGATTTGCAACAATTGCTATCGGCTCAAATGGAAAGTATTTTCTGGTAGCACACTTGGTCCTCCAAGGGAAGTTGATTATTTTACTTAGAGTGCAATGGCAAGGAAGGTATTAAGGACAGCAACATTTCTTCCAATATAAAAAATAAATAAGTAAAATTAGGAAGGTGATGAGGCCTTCTGCTATATTTCGTATACTGGGTGTTAGTAGAAAGACATCAACCCAGGGTGGGCTCACATTTAGGCTCACTGCCAGCTGAACATCAATCTGGGTGCTCGGTGATCTCTTTCTGTATATTTGAACTACCCACCTATTGGGCTTGTGAAGTTTGGGATAATAAAATAAGAAAAAAAGAAAGAGTCCCTGCAGTTTTTGCATGAATTTTTATTGAATTCAGCTCAGAGCCCTTTAGCAGGAAGAGTGCTTGCTTTGGCAAGCATCCAGAGAACATCTTTTAGGAAGACCCTTTCTGTTTTTGTTTTGGAGCAACTTTGCGCAGTTAATCACTGCGTTATTTACAGCTATGAAAAGTTGGAAACAACCAAGAGGTCCAATAAATAGGAAATAGATCATTTACAGTTTGCAAGCTTGACAGTATATTATACAATATTAAAATAGCTATGTTGTTGATATACACTGTTAACAAATGTTTAGAATATATAGAAAAATAATGCTTTGATTTGCTACATAAAATGCAAGTGGACATATAAGCACCTTCAAAAAGGCAGGAATATTATGAATTGCTAAACACGTTTTTTCCTTTATTGTTTTTGTTGTAACAGCTTAGTTATAAATAACAGAAAATGTAATCAAAATTTGCATGACCAAAAAGCCCTCATCACACAGATGTGCTCAGGTCTCTCTCCCCTCATAAAAAAAGCCACCAACTTTCCACATTCAAATATCATATTATTCTTTCCTTCTCTCAACAGGTACACTTCTTCAAAGAGGTTTCTTTTCCCTTCTCACTTTGTGTTTTCTCCTCAATCTATTGAAATCTGCCTTCTGCCAGGTCACTTTGAAATTGTTCACATCAAAGTAAGTGAAACACATCTTGTTGCTAAAAGCAGTTTTCTATCTTTATCTCAGCATTTGCTATTTGGTTATACCTTTCTTAACCTTGCAATTCCCAGCTTTCAGATCTGTGTTGCTGTTGTTGTTGTTGTTGTTGTTGTTGTTGTTGTTTTTACACTTCTTTTATTAGGCTCCTGGTCCTCCAGTTTTCCCTTAATTTTACAATTCCTCCAGCTGCTGTGTCTCCTTTCCCCATCACTACACTTTGTCTCTTGTTGAGCTTTTCACTGTCAGCATAAATCATCTCTGTGCTGATGAATCTCAAATCTAGTCCCCATCTCCAGAATTCCTGCATTAGTTATCTATCATGGCAAAACAATTACCCAAAACCTAATGGCTTAAACTGACACACATTTATTGTCTTACAGTTGCTGTGGGTCAGGAATCTGGATTCTGTTTCACTGGGTTTTTTGCTTCATGGCTTCCTACAAAGCTGCACTCAAGGTGTCTGCTGATGGTCTGCATTCTCATCTGAAGACTCAGCTGGGGACGGCTCATGCAGTAACTATAGTCAGTATCCAGTTCCTTGCATGGTTTTGTATTAAAGTCTTCAATTCTTTGCTGGCTATTGGCCAGAGAGCACCCTGAGTGCTTTGCCACTTCATGTGAGCTTCTGCAATATGACAGCTTGCTTCATCTAACTGTGCAAACTCTAAAAGCAATGGAGAGAGTGTACTAGAATATAGGATTCAGTCTTTGTAACCTGATCATGGAAGAGATATCTCCTCGATGTTTCCATATTCTACTGGTCAGAAGCAAGTTCCTCAAGGAGAGAGTGTTAGGGAAACCCTGAATACCAGTAGGTGGGGCCTTTTGGGGCCAACATAACGATGCCTACCATAGCTCTAAACCAGATATCTCACTTCCCACTTGTACATAGAAGTACAAGTCCCATTATCAAGTGGAAAATGTACAAGTCTGAGTACATCATCTTTTCCCATCCCCAAAGTAAGCTCATTTCCATCCTTTAAGTTAATGGCACCACCATTCACTGCATTTCCAAAATCAGAAATGACGGGTATTATCATGGATTTATTCTTCTTCCCCACCCCCAATGTCCAATTATTCGTGACCTCCTTCTAGTTCTCATTTCTAAATACCTATTATATCTGTAGTATGAAAATGCACCTTTAGTCTACCTGTGGTTTTTATAACGCAGGCTACACAAATTCACACTCAGCAAAATCTTCTTGGTCAGTAGGGATACATGAAGTTGAATGACAAATGTTGTGAAGGGAACAGCTTTCTACCTGAATGATATCAAAACTTCCTAATAGGATGAAGTGGTTTAGTATGGTTATTTCCAGTATGGGGGATGTAAGCTCAAAACAGTCGTGTTTGTTTGCAATAACTTCTATCAGCTGTTCTTGAAAATATTATCTTCCTGGAAGGATAAATCCCTGGAAAATGTTTCAGTCCTACCATATAACTTTTCAGGTATTTTCATTTATTAAATTTTCACACCAGTCCTAAGAAGCTCAGACCTATTTGTTCTACTATTTCATCCTCTCAGGGTCTCCACTAATGCACAGGATGGCAGTGTAAGGGCAGGAGGGTGTTCCTGTGCAGATCCTGGAAGCAGCAGGGGCCTGCACACATCAGGTCAGAACTCTAATTCCTCCCCAAACCATCTTCAGTTCTAGCTGCTTGGAATTTAGACATTGTGGTCTGCTTTTAACAAACCTCCTTTTTCTAATGTGACCATGAGATGGGGATGGCCAAGAGTGACAATGGCATTTTCTAATTAGTTATAACATGATTGGTTGTCACATATTTCATATATTTCCCTAACTGCTATGTCCTTCTAAGGCAGTCCTGGAATGTTTGTCTGGGAGCTGTCTGTGCAGAAACAGATTGGGGTATACCACCTATAAACTGGAGGCCTTACTCCTATGCTCATTTTAGTCGCTGCCATCCATGCCTTCAAGACCTAAGTCATCGGAATCCCTAAAATACTCCTCATCCTTAGATTCAGTTTAACTGGATCAATTTCCCAGGCCTAGAAAACAGTTGATACTTGTTATCCTGACAGCCCCATTCAAAAATGAGATATGAAAAGTAATGCTTTCATAGCGACATGTGGGAAAGAACTATAAAAACCCTTAAGACATGGTTTGGCAAAGATATTTTCCCCAATTCAGAAATGAGTAGTGTTTTCTGGCATCTGCTGTAGTACTTTGTGGCTGGCAGCTGAATTATCTTGGTCTCTGCCCAAAACTCTGGCTTCGAAAGCTGATCTTGAAATCTCCTGTGTTAAAGAAGGATATAAAACATTTAATGGTTGTTTGTGTGTCAAAATAAGACATTATATTAACCAGATTAGGAGATGCTGTGCTTGTCCAAATGGCCACAACAATAAACAAAATAATTACATTTTGCCTGGTAATGTAATGTTTATATTATTCTTCCAAACAACCTATGAGATAGGATAGGTTTTAACAGCCCATTTTACAGATATAAAAACTGAGATTCAGTGAGACTAAAAGGCTGGCTTGTGGGTATTTGAACCCACGGCTTTATTTATTTATTTATTTATTTATTTATTTATTCATTAATTCATTCATTCACTCATTCATTTTTAAATATTTATTTATTTTCAGAGAGAGAGAGAGCATGTGTGCATGTATGCACAAGCAGGGGAGGGGCAGAGAGAGAATCCCCAGCAAGCTCCACTGTCAGCGCAGAGCCTGAACTGGGGCTCGATGTCATGAATCATGAGATCATGACCTAAGCCCAAATCAATAGCCAGATGTTTAACGAACTGAGCCACCCAGGCGTCCCTTGAACCCACAGCTTTAGACTTAAGCCTATTTTCTTGCTACTTTGCTAAATTATTTTTAAGGTTTATTATCTGAAATGCCATGTAGTAAGCAGCAAGTTAGTAATTCTTCCTTTAACTATGACTGAGAGAAAATTATATACCATTCTCAGCCAATATTGACTTGGAGAATTATTTATACCTTCCTTAGCATTAGCAAGTTTACAGTACTTTTGAAGACAATTATCCTACTCATGACTGATCTGTCACTGTAAAACAGGTATGGACTCGAGTGCCCATAAGTAAATATGTTTTGGTGTCATAAATATGTGTTGGTGTCCACATTCCTTTTTCCTAGAAAATTTACTTTAATCAGGTTCTCCTGCCTCTGTGAATTCACTGTCCTCTAACCCATGACCTCATGTCATTTAGTGCTTTGAGACCTCTAAATGGGTTCTTTATATTGAGGTGAGGACATAGCTTGCCCTCTGTTAAAAGCCTATCGCATTAATTCATTGTCTTTCAATTTGATAATTGAAATAATTCAATCCTGTACATATTGCTTTCTGTCATCCTTTGCTTTTTTATTATTTATTTATTTATTTATTTATTTATTTTTATTTATTTTTTGAGAAGGGAGATTAGAAGTCAGTAAGAGAAGAGGCAAATGGAACGGTGTTATATAAATCTTTGCTTGTGAAGCAATCTCGGACCTCAGAGGTGGGTTGGTGTGCCATAAAGGGAAGCATCAGTCCGATATATGGACTTCAAGGAAACCCAGTGATGTAATCCAGGCAGCAATGACATTTAAGGGCACATCTTCTGTAATTGACGGAACATGGCTGCAGGAGTCTCCTAGGCACAAATGGGAGACATAATATGATTCTACATTTTGGCAAAGGATTCCCAGTTAGTGCCCAGATGAAATAAGTAGAAATAATGTGAGGACCCAACAGAATAATGGGTAAGCATGGTATCTGGAACCAGGAAATTGGGCCAAGGTTCTAGGGGGTACCAGGGGGACACAGTCTAGGAGAGTATTCAAGGTTCTGGGAAGGAAGAAAGGCTGTAGCACTAGGCCTGGGTTTTACCCCCACATACATTGGATTTTAACAATATTAGATGGATGCACCTGCTGGTGAAGACAGGGTCAGTGGTAAGAAAAATTTTGTGCAGGAAAATAATGCAATCAATCTTTATTTTGATAATATTTTTATCTGCTATTAAGGACAGCTTGAGAGGGAGGAATGAATGGAAACAGTGAAATCAATTAGGAGGCTGTTGTTATCTTCAAAGCTTTGTCTGTCTCACCTTTATTCTTGTCAGATTTCTTTTTCTAGATATCTTTAAGAGTCTCTCTTACCAAATGTTTTAACACTCATTATCTGTTTCTGTATCATGAATCCCTAATGAGATTGTAAACTTTGATGAATTTGATGCACTTACTTTTGCTTGTTTATAGCATTAGGTTAATGATAAACAATCAGAAAAATACATGGGCATGTTGCTGTGAAAAATACAAAGCATGACAAAGTATGGCATGAGCAGAGAAATGGAGGTATGTTGTATTCAAGGATATAGGTATGTCAAAAGGGAAAGGTTCATTGACTCCTACAGAAAGGTGTTATGGGGGGAACTTTTTTTAAGTTTATTTATTTATTTTGAGAGAATGAGAGAGAGAGAGAGAGAGAGAGAGAGAATCCAAAGCAGGCTCTATGCTATCAGCAAAGAGCTGGATGCAGGGCTCAAACCCATGAACCGTGAGATCATGACCTGAGCTGAAATCAAGAGTTGGACGCTTAACTGACTGAGCCACCCAGGTGCCCCTGTGGGCAACTTTTTGAATCACAAGTTGCACCATCTTTCTTACAGTTAGTGTTCAAAGATATATTACTTTATTTCTTTTTCATTCAACTTGTTTGTGTTTTTATGTGTTACTTGTAGACAGTATTAGTTGTTGTTGTTGTTGTTGTTGTTGTTTGTGTGTGTGTGTGTGTGTGTGTGTTTTAATCCTGCCTGGAAATCCTTGAATTTTGCTCCTGTACTGAATCCATTTGTACTTAGTATAGTTACTGAAATGGCTGTATTTGAGTGCACCATCTTGTTCAATTTCCATTTGTCCCATCTGCTCTATACCCACCCTGTTTCATTATCCTCTATGTACTGCAGTCCTCAAATTCCTGATGACAGTGATGCTTTCTCATAATTACTAAGAGGCATGGAGTGCTGGCAGGCCTCTTGCGGTTCTCCTGCACAATTGGCGGGCCCCATGCCTGCTTCTCAGGAAGAGTCATCTCTTATAGCATTCCTGCCCTTCCTTCAGTGATGTCTGCGGTCTCCCACGATTCGTGCCTGGGATACAGATGGCTCCTCCCAGGTACCTTTCTTCTCCATCACCTAGACAGCCATATATCTTGCACCCCAGAGAGAGTCCCTTTTATGTCCTCTGTCCCCAGTGTTTCTTGTGAGCACTCAGGGAAGGCTCGAGAAAAGAGTTGGTGAAGGGATGCAGAGATCTTTGTGCCTCAGCCTTTGAAAATTAATTAAAATTCCATCTACTTTCTTTTTACCCACATCTATAGCAACATCCTCCACTCACTGCTCTGCCAAAGGAGGGTATGCTGTCTCATCAGAGAGGCTTGTCACCTTTTGCATTTCAGTTCACTAGGTTACCTGATGCCGTCAGTTCTCTAAGAGACTAAAAATCTTTAATGGTTTTGTGTATTAACCAGTTCGTTCTCATTAGTAGAGTGGAAGCAGCATGTCCTCTCACTTTCTCTATCCTAAGGAAATGGAGAACTCACATGATGCATTTTCCATGCTTACCATAATTGCTGGCACACGATTGCTGCTCAAAAAATACTTGCTAGTTGAATAATATGAGTAGTCCCATCTACTCTTTATACATCTTTAAGTTATTGTTCAGTTGCATCTGTGCTTAAATCCAGATATTGTTTTAGAGAGAATCAATACAATAAACTCTAAAAAGAAATGTGCTCCTTCATGTCATGTATGTAGATACATAGATGAGGAGGAAAAATAATCCTTCTGTTGTGCTAGATAGTAGCAAATCAGGGCAAAGAACCTTCTACAAGGAAGGCCTTTATGATAATCAGAGATACTCTGGGATTCTGGGATAACTATTCTTAATATGATTACAAAATCTAATAAAGAACAAAAATGTTAGTATCCCTGTAGTTTCTTTGTTGTGGGTCATAAAGCTCTCTACCTTTTCCAGACAGATCCTTACATTATGCACATACAGAAAGTACCTTACTTAGTCATGCTTTATTTCTGGGTCTTGAGTGAATCTGTGGAGAATAATTGTTATGTAAACATCATATTGTCTCTGATAACTGCACAGATATTCTGGAATGGGAAGGATTAGGATATATTTAGAGGTCATCCATGGGTTATATAATGGAGTAATATTCCATATAATAACATCTTGAAGTACAGTCAGGGGAAGTGACCAGATCACTGCAGAATATCTAGGTCAACAGCCTCACCTCTGAAAAATAGGCTGGTTGCCAAGGAGGGAAAAGATGGACTTCTTTCTTTTTGTAACCAGAAATAGCAAGACCTCATGTCCTATAAAAGCAAAGATGGACTAAAATATCATGAAACAGACCTGGGTTATAAGAAATAAAAAAGCTATTTCTTGTTGCCCTGAGTCTTTTACTTATATTACAGATAGAGGCAGACACTGAGCCAACTTTGAGGGAATCTAAAACATAAAAATACATTATTTTAAAACATAATAAATACTTTTTTTTTGGTTCTCAAGGAACCAAAGAGCATCCTGAGTTAAATGAAAAGGAACAAAAGAATATCCATGTTGTCTGGAACTGAAGTTGTTTAAACACAATATATCAGAAGAAAAGTAATCACTAAAGTATGCAGGCCTATGTGTGTATATGTATTTATATATGTATGCATGCATACATATGTGTTTATGTGGGGATATGTGTAGGAGGGAGAGAGAAAGAGAAGAGAAATTGAGAAATGAAGGCCAATTGCTGAGAGAAATCTAGTTTTCATCAATTTACAAATAGAAATTGGGACTGTACCAGATATGAAGATGAAACATTTTGAGTCCATTAGGCTTTCTTTGAGTTGCAATTGTTAGGGCATAGAATTTGCAACACATAGATATTTCCTTTGCTTTGCATGCCTGTGCTGCAGAGATATTTAAACTCACGCCTCATGTATCCCTCTGGAGCTCACGCTCAGTCTGATCCTGGAAATGCTGAATATCTGACTGATCTCTTCATGAATCCGAGGCTGTTTTATCTCAAGGCTTAGCATGCTGTCAGTAATTCAAAAGTCCTTAGTCCTGCCATTAAGCTAGATTTTGCCTCACAAGAGAAAAGAGGGAGAACTAAGGCTCTCTGAAAAGCCAACATGTAGGGTGACCTTGTTCTGAACCCTTTAAAATCATCAAGGCTGGGATAGAATCATCTGGGTTATTTTGAGTCACATATATTTCCAATTTCTTTGCACAGAATTATTTTTAGTCTTAATTTTACTAGCAATGCTGAAAGCTAACCTTTATATCTTTAAGTGTTCTCAATTTTATCATCTAACTGATCTTTATAAAAACCAAGCCTGTCTCAAATTGTTTCTAAAATTTCATTGGTTAACACTTTTACAAAATCACCACTGTCTTTGGGTTAAAATTCACCCTGGGGGTCAGTGTAATATAGAGGTGAAGAGCACAGACCCCTGAGTCAGACTGATGAGCTCCCATTCCACATTCTACTACCTACTTACTCACGTTTCTGTTATTTTCATTTCCTCATCTGGAAAATGGGATAATGATAGCACCCAAGTCATACAGTTCAGAGTATTCGAGAAGATAATTTACCTAAAGCCATTCAAAAATTACCCGGCACACAGTAAGTGTTTAGTGAATGCTAGTTAATATCACTGTTGACACAGAATACAAAGCCCTTTGTGGTGGGACCATACTTGACTTTTAAATCACTGTGGGTCAGGAAATCGGCTAAATTTCTCCATGTATGATTTTGTCTGGTATTTACAACAATCATATTGGATAGGTATAACCCTTGTTTTTAAGCACAGATAGTAGGTACTTCCTCAGCAGCAGCAGCAGCAGTATTATCAGAATCATATTTTCCTTCATCATGTATTATCATTCCAACTTTATAGAGAAAGTAATCCCTTCATATGGATTTGAATAATTTAAACAGAGCACATCCATCTGGAAGAGAGAGACAGAGAGACAGAAATGCTAGCAGGAAGAGAGATAAAGAAACAGACCATTCAGTTTCTTACTGCTGGCATCAATCTCTTTGAGACACAGCAGCACCAAAATTTTTCTAAATTTGCCCTTTATCTTTATCATGAGATCCCTATTTTGGGTAAAGCTACTTTTTTCTTTGTAAACTATAAAGTCCTACCTGCTGCAGTATAGGAGAATACAGAGGATTAAAGTCTCAGAGATGGTGTGATGGATGATCTTTGACTACGATTTGCTGTGGGGAGCACAAGTGATGAGAAGCCAACTTGGTACTCCTAAGGGTAATTAAGGCACAGCCTAGTTTGAACCTCAAGCGATCCTATTCATCCTTCCCTTAATTCAATAAATGTCTCACCACTTTATATTTACACATCTACAAGTTTCTACTGAAAGGACTCTACCTATAATACTGAATATTTACTCAAAGTAGACCTACTGCCTCTACTTGTAGACATGAATTTGTATTTCTACCTCCCTGGGCATTTAGCTACATGACAAATCCACATGCCTCGTGGGTGGGTAGCGTGCTGCCAATGAGACAAATCCTGAGATGAATGCACAGAACGGATAAAGGCTCAGAGAGAAGCCTGGAAAAGGCTGGAACAAGACAAGCACACACGAGCCACTGAAGCTGTTCTGGAGGTCAGCCGGGGTGATGCACATTTTAACCAAGAGCGAGTTCTGTCAGTATTGCCAAAACCACATTCATTCCTCTTGAACCAGTTCCCATTATAAGCCTTTGTTTCTGCTTGAAAACATACAAAGTGTTTTCAAATGTTCTGTCAGAAGTCAAGGCCTAAACTCCTTATGGAAAGTCGCACTGTAAACTGGATACAAGTTCCATAACTCACTGTTGGTGGCTCAGAACTAAGCTGTACTTTTTGTTCCTTCTTCTCAAGTCTCCCATTTTCTCTCCTGTTATTCTCATTTCATGTATATCCTAAAAGTCCAAATGAACAAAATTGGTTCAATATAATTTTTTAATTCTGAATGTGGAAAATCTTGGGCTTAAACTCCGTGATACCAAAAAAGATGGGGCTATTGAATTAAACAGAATAATAGGCTAGCAGAACCAGTTTGGAAAATATTTGATGCAAGATTCTTATTTTTTAAATGCAAACCACACACACACACACACACACACACACACACACACAAATGGTTTGCATTTAAAAATACATAGACTAAAAATTGTGATGGAACAAATTCATTCTTGGCTGTATTTATTTCATGTATAACACTGTATGTAGATGTTTTCAGGCATCCCAGATCTCAGGAAATATAAAATCTCAGAGTTAGTTTGGTAAAACAAAAACTCTACTGGATAATGAGATCTAGAGGATCAACAGATGTATTTAAAATTTTTTTTTTTCTGGGGCACCTGTGTGGCTCAGTCCGTTAAGTGTCCAGCTTCAGCTCAGGTCACAATTTCTTGGTTCATGAGTTGAAGTACTGCATCGAGTTCTGTGGTGACAGCTCAGAGCCTGGAGCCTATTTCAATTCTGTGTCTCCCTCTCTCTTTGCCCCTCCCATGCTCATGCTCTGTCTCTCTCTCTCTTTCAAAAATAAACAAACATTAAAAAAATAAATTAAAATAAATAAATTTTTTTTCAACGTTTATTTATTTCTGAGAGAGAGAAAGAGAGCACGAGTGAAGGAGGGGCAGAGAGAGAGAGGGAGACACAGAATCCAAAATAGGCTCCAGGCTCTGATCTGTCAGCAGAGAGCCCAACACAGGGTTTGAACTCACAAACTGTCCGATCATGACCTAAGCCAAGGTCATATGCTTAAATGACAGAGCCACCCAGGGGTCCCTCAACCTATGTATTTTAAATGAACAGCTCATTAATAGAAAAAAATGGGGTTAAAACTGCCAGCACTTAATTATTTAAATGTAGGATTAAAGTTAAACATCTGTTGGAGGTATTGTGTGTTTTAAATATAATGATATTGATGTACAATGATATAGCAAAAGAATGGGATAGAAGGAAAGAAGAAGGAATAATATATAATTGTACTAATTTCTCACCTATCACAGATGGTAGTTAACAGAAATTCTGAAGTTGAAAAAATACTTTAAAAATATGACTAACATCTCAACTTTAAAGGCACATGTAATAAATAGAAATATATTTTAGGACATAGCTCTTGTGATAGACAAAGATTTTAAAAAGTACAGTACTTCCCTTGGAGTACTTAATTTTTTTAAGTAAACTTTTTCCTTTAGAATAGTTTGAGACTGACAGTGAAAATGGTACAGACTCCCCTTCTACCTCCACAGCCATCTTCCCCTATTATAACACCTGACATTAGTATGGTCCATTTGCCAACAATGATACATTCTTACTAACTTAGCTTCATACTTTAATTCCTTAATTAAAGTACCTTAATTTTGATCTAATGTCTTCTTCTATTCTAGGATATCATGTAGCATATCACATTACCTTTAGTGATCATGTCTGCTTAGGCTCCCCATGGCCATGACAAGTTCTCAGACTTCCCTTGTTTTTGATGACCTTGGCAGTTTTGATGAATACAACTCAAGTATTCATAGAATGTCCCCCAACTGGGATTTGTTTGATTATTTTTAACGTTTATTTATTTTTGAGACAGAGAGAGACAGAGCATGAACGGGGAAGGGTCAGAGAGAGGGAGACACAGAATCTGAAACAGGCTCCAGGCTCTGAGCTGTCAGCACAGAGCCCGACGCGGGGCTCGAACTCACTGACCGCGAGATCATGACCTGAGCTGAAGTCAGCCGCTCAACCGACTGAGCCACCCAGGCGCCCCTGTTTGATTATTTTTATAGTTAGACTGGGGTTACAGGTTTTGGGGAAGAAGATCACAGAGGTGAAATGCCATTTCCATCACATTATATCAAAGGTCCATACTGCCAACATGATTTATCACTGTCAACCTAACTTACCTGGCTGAGGTGTGGCTGTCTGGTTTTTCCACTGTCAAGTTTTCTTTTTCCCATTTTTCATGCTTTACTCTTTGAAGGAAATTACTATACACAGCCCACACTTAAGGAGTCAGGAGTTATGCTTCACCTTTTTGAGGGTGAAGTATTTACATAAATTACTTGGAATTCTTCTGCAGAGGTGATTTGTCTATTCTAATCTATTCTATTGACTGATTTATAATTTATATATGCATTGAATTTTTAATAATGTCAAGATGTCAAGAATAAAGGCACCTATTTAAAAAAAAAGAAGGAAAGAAGAAAGGAAAGAGGGAGGCAAGGAAGGAAGGAATGAAAGAGAAAAGGAAGAGAGAATTCTGGAACTGAAGTCAGTCCTTCACACAGGTGACCTGATCATATCAGTCTCTCCTAGTTCCATTTCATTACCTGTCCTGAGTACATCCTACTATATAACTAGAGAAAAGCTGAAAATTGTTTAACAGTTATAGTTTACTTGGTTGTTACATCCTAGATGCAAGTTTGTGTTCAAAAATACTGAACCTTAAGTCTTTAAAACAATCCTGATTTCCACTTAGAGTAAGCATAAATCACAAGCTTGTATTGCAAAACTGTTAAACTTTTTTCTTTAAAAAATGTTGACCAAGAGTCAGTGATCAGGATCAATTACATTCCCCATCCACCACTCATACTGGACATGCTAGACATCCCTCCCATTCCGTTCACTCCCATAGATGCACGGCTTCCACTACTGTAGTAGCTGCTGTTCACTGCTCCTTGGCTGCCTATGCAATGTTTGATTGAAAATCACTGGAGTTTTCCTGTAAAACTTGGTCATATCCACTCATGCTGCTCTGGCCGCCATAGCCGCCCCCATAACCACCACTCAGCTGCTGAGAAATCTTTTTATTTTTTTATTAAAAACATTTTTAATGTTTATTTTTGAGAGAGAGAGAGAGAGAGGATGAGAGAGAAAGAGACACAGCTTGAGCAGGGAAGAGGCAGAGAGAGAGGGAGACACAAAATCCAAAGCAGGCTCCAGGCTCTGAGCTGTCTGCATGGGGCCCAATGTGGGGCTCAATCTCACGAAGTGTAAGATCATGACCTGGGCTGAAATCAAGTCAAATGCTTAACAGACTGAGCCACCCAGGTGGCCCAGGGTATAATATATTTGAATGCATATTTAGTAACAATTAGGGTACCATACATAAAAGCTGAAATTTAGCTCCTATTATAGTGTAAGTAACTAAATGTAGGCAAGTATCAAATAAAAAATTATCTCCTCTCTGTCTCTCTCTCTCTCTCTCTGTCTCTCTCATTCTCCCTCTCCTCTCCTTCTCTCTTTTACACACAGAGCTCAATTTATATATCTAGAAGCAATGACAGCTATGTTACAACTTAGGCTAGTCCTTTTTGACTTTGATTTTGAGAAGGATCTTGATTTCAGAAACATTAAAATGTGGAGAGGGAGTGCATCTTAGAATTAAGACACTATACTATTTATCATTTTTAGCAAAACATAGGGCTAAATCATGAATCAAGGGCAGCTGTATAGATCAGTCTTCTACTTATGCAACAAATATATCATTTTATCTTTAAGAGCCAATACTCTTTTTTTTTAAGTTTATTTATCGAGAGGGGCGGGTGGCACATAAGCAGGGGAGGGGAAGAAAAAGGGAGAGAGAGAATCCCAAGCAGACTCCTCTCTGCCAGCACAGAGCCTGATGCAGGGCTTGAACTCATAAACTGTGAGATCATGACCTAAGCCAAAATCAGGAGTCGGAAGCTTAACCGGCTGAACCACTCAGGGGCCCTAGCCAATACTTTCTATTTGTTAGCCATTCATTCTTTGTATCTATAATTCATTGATAATTGGAATTTTTCATAGTGAAGTAAAAGCAACCTTACAACATATATCATCAAAAAGCAAAAACCTTACAGATTATATCACGAAATAATATACTGGGGTGCCTGCGTGGCTCAGTTGGTTAAGCATCCGACTTTGGCTTAGGTCATGGTCTCATGGTTCCTGAGTCCGAGCCCCACACAGGGTTCACTGCTGTCAGTACAGAGCCCACTTCAGATCCTTTGCCCCCCTGCCCCTATCTCTCTGCCCCTTCCCTGATTTCTTTCTCAAAAAAAAAAAAAAAAAAAAAAAAAAAAAGAATTTACCAATTTGTTAATATGTGCTTTGGTATTTTAATTACTTGAAAATTGGCCACTTATATGAACCACATTTGGAAAAATCCCCTCAAACAAAGTGTATCCAGAAAAATTAAGGCAGGAAAGTCTTGAAATCAAGCAAGTTAAAGCCCTCCCGAAACATATATACTTCCATATATACTCAGGTGAAGCAACTGAGACTTAACAAACATTTCCTAAATTCATGGCAAAATTAGGACTGTAAACCACACTTCCTGGTTCTATGCCCAAAGCCCTTCCCACTTCATCGTCCAACCATAATGTGTTTTCTTCCTTGACCTATAACAGGTAACTAAAGATCTGCAGTAAATAACTCATGATTGAGAGCACACATTATATAGTAGGTCAAGGCAAGCTCATCACCCATAGAATAATATTAGGAGAGATCCAGTCTACCATTAAGTGGGCTCTATGATCCCTGCCCCAATCCTTCCTGGTTTGTCTCTGAACCTACTCCCCCTGCCCTTAAAGCTGATTGGCCAAACCAACTCCTATGTATACAGGTGGCTTGAGAAATAAAATCACTTATCTTGTTTCATTAAAACAATAACAACATTGTAAATATTATCAAGAAAACATATTATTTTAGCCTAAAAGTTTCCTTCTGGGAGTCTGGGAATGTCTGTTAGGGAATGTTCCACATTCTAAAAGCTATGTTTGTTTTCAGTCCATTTTAAGTGGAATATTTTTCACCCTTCTGAGTAGGGCAGACAAAAGCTTTAATTAAACAAATGTCACATGGGAACTCTTGCCCCCAAAGCCTTTATTGGCCCTAATTAGCAGATGCAGCTGTAGACTCTATCAATATGAGATGGTCTGTTTATTGTGTCCATTTATATCATACTCATCAGGGAGTATGTGGAAGACACCCCAGAATTATCAGCTTTAATTAAAACTGGCTCAAATGGTGGAGAAAATAGCCCACGCAAAAATGGGTCAGGTAAAAGAGGAATATTAATAAAATAAAAAAAAAAAAAAAAAAAAAAAGCAGTAACCACAGCACACTGAGAATATTACCATGGCTTCTTTGAGAAAACTGGAGGAGGGTGTTTGATGTTCTGATTGTCAGCAAATGCCTGAGAGACACGCAGACATTTCAGGGCTGGGCTGAATTATACAGACAGGGGAGCTCCTGAGTCAGAATGTTTTCTTCTCCTCCCCAAGGTTCCTAAATGACCCAGCGCTCCCCTAGCTTTCATTCTAAATAGACTGGGAAGGAGAAGTGGTACATTCATTTAGACGTATTCATTGAATCCATCATTCAAGGAATTATATACAGTTAAATCTGGAAGCTCCTGGAAAGTTATTTGATGTATCTTAAATACAAAATCTAACAATATTTATTCAAATTCTGCTGTGCTTTTATATATTTTTCTTATCCTTACAACTCAAAGCTGGTACCTTGCATTTTCCAGATAAACTATCTTAGGCTCAAAAATTTCAAGTCCTTTCTAAATGTCATAGAGTGAATACATGATAGAAGCAGGATCTAAACTTCAGTGTGATTCCAAAGCCCAGACACCTTTTTCCAAACTGAGGCTTCTCTATATTAGTCAAAAGAATTTAGAATTTTGGCCAATAACTTGTTAACATGGATAAAGGAGCTGGGATTTCTGAAGACCAACAAACTGAAGTTTAAACCTTTTCCCACAGTTTCTTCACTCATGAAATCAGGATAATAAATACTCTTTATGAAAGTTGGATTATCTGAGATAAACTTTGTGAGAAGATTTTGGCCTGTGGAAAATGCTTGATAACCATTGTTGCTTATTCTATTCTCACCATTCCATTGTGACCCTATTTTGAAAGACACTGAGATGGCGGTTCATCAAATCTCTTTGGTATGTCATTGGCTTGCTTAATATAAAGCATATACTGATGCTCACCCTTTATGTTCTAACAGAAATATAAGCTTTATTTGTTCTGTTTCCCAAGGAAACAATTGCTAGACGTATTACTCTTCAGTTTAAAAATTGTGAAATTTGAGGGGTGCCTGGGTGGCTCAGTTGGTTAAGCATCTGAGTCTTGATTTCAGCTCAGGACATGATCTCACAGTTCATGGGATCGAGTTCCATGCTGACTGTGTGGAGCCTGCTTGGGATTCTCTCTCTCCCTCTCTCTGTGCCCCTCTGCCCACCAAATAAATACATAAACTTTCTTAAAAAATGTGAAAATTGAAAGTAGCAGTGATCAGCCAGTAATGAGAAAGCTGTAACTATTTAGAATGGGCTTTGTAAACTTTTCTGGTGAAGTCCACTTAAAGGCACAGCAGAACCAGCCTGTGTCCCTATGTGGTTTGAATGCTCTTCAGCAAGCATGAGATTTGTTAAAAGGATATAGTGTTATCTTTAAAATAATGCAGTTTTGTGCTCCTTAATATATACGCTTTTTTAATTGAAAATCATTAAACTGTTAAGTCTACTCTCTTCCTCCCTGCCTTTCAAGTCATTTAATCATGTCTATACTCCAGAAGACATGCCTTCTTTTTTTTTTTTAATTTTTTTTTAATGTTTTATTTATTTTTGAGACAGAGAGAGACAGAGCATGAATGGGGGAGGGTCAGAGAGAGAGGGAGACACAGAATCTGAAGCAGGCTCCAGGCTCTGAGCTGTCACAGAGCCTGATGCGGAGCTCGAACTCATGGACCGTGAGATCATGACCTGAGCTGAAGTCGGACGCTTAACCGACTGAGCCACCCAGGCGCCCGACATGCCTTCTTTAACCATGTCTCCTCATGCCTTACTGAGATATACCCAAGAAGTCCTGGAGAAATTCCATATTCCAACCTAAGAATTACTGGTTTATGAAGTATTTCAACCAAGGTAGGAATAAGCCAAATAATGATTTTTGCCTTCCAGGAATTATTTCTGAGGTGATTGCCATGAAAATAAGTTCTTTTTTGGCATTTGCCCTAACATAGGGAAATTATTCCTAATGAGGACAAAAGAGAGGCAAGAGAAAAATAATGTAGGTTCTATGCCAACTATGCATTTTTTACAAATGTCACATTTGTAAATGTTTATAAATGTAAACACCTCACTATTCAAGTGGAAGCACAATGTAATGAGAAATCATGACAAGTCATAGTCTGGGTCCTTCCAGTTTCACAGCCTATTCCACTTCCTGGTTTATATTTGTTTAAAAAAATTTTTTTAAAGTAATTTCTACATCCAACATGGGGCTCAAAAGTTGCATGCTCTGTGGACTGAGCCAGCCAGGCATATACCCCCATCCCTGCTGGTTTACTTTCAAAGTGGATCCCATGGTACCTGGCTCAGATCCCTTCATTGGGCCTGAAGCCCTCAGTCCCTCACCTTCCTTAGCTGTGGTAGTTTGCTGGCTACAGCTCCCAGCTAAGTCGCTCTCCAGAAATTGCCCTCTAAGGGCATCACCTGGTCCGAGGTTAGGCCTGGATCCCTGGCCACAATCCAGCACATCCCTGAAGGGCCACCCCAGCTCCAGAGCTCCCGGGCAGATTGGTTCTGTGATTGCCGCATCACAAGTCAACTTTTCTTTTTACCCAGTCCTACCTTCCTCATCCCTTTACAGATGCTATTCCAGCAAACAAAAGTTGACCCCAGAGTCGGTTTACTGGGGGACACAGCTTATGACAGCTTCTCATCTAGAGTTGACTTCCTCCAATTCTCCCTACACAGTGATTTCCCAAGTTTCATTAGACACCATCTCTGAATTTAAATGTGAAAATAAAATAACAATTATGTGGGGCACCTGGGTGGCTCAGTCAGCTGGGCGTCCAACTTCGGCTCAGGTCATGATCTCACAGTTTTTGGGTTCAAGCCCTGCATCAGGCTCTGTGCTGACAGCTCAGAGCCTGGAGCCTGCTTTGGATTCTGTGTCTCCCTTTCTGTCTGCTCATTTCTCTCTCCCTCTCTCTCCCTCTCCCTCTGTCTCTCTCTCTCTCTCTCAAAAGTAAATAAACATTAAAAAATATTAAAATAAAATAAAATAACAATTATGTGAATCTGAAACATTGGTATGTGGATAGTTAATTGTAGTTAGCAAAGTGATGATTTCTAATTCAACTAGTTTGAGTGACAGTATCCATTATGCTTCAGGCACTTGACTGTTTGAAATGACAAATGTAAACTTATTATAACCATATGGTGTTAGTATTATTATACTTGCTCCAAAAAGGAAGAAACTGAGACTTATTCAGTTTGTTAAAGTCCCAGCATTAGCATAGTATGAACTCAGAATTTGAACCTGGGCTCTCTTTCCCCAAGTCTAGTGGTTTCCAGTTTACCTGGGAACCTTTGTACTGTTCATGCATATTTCCAGCTCTCTGCTCTCTGAGCACAAGGAGCAGTGAAATTTCAGGTGGTAGTGGCCCTGCCAGTTTGTGTCCCTGATAAAAGACAACATGAAATAGAACTCCTAGCACAACTCCAGATGGGCATAGAACATGAGTAAAAAGGAATCTGAGTTGTCTTAAGTCACTATTCTCGGGCATTATTTATTATCACAGCAAAAACTAGCATAATTAGTATGTGAATTATAACTCAAGGACAGATTTTTTTTTTTTACAAATTTCATATGTTTATTGAACAAAATGCATAGCACAGTGAAGTACCCACTGCCACACACATTTTTGAGTTGCTTCCTCAGAATCTGTTCACCTCTTCTGATAATGAGGCCCTGATTTTTCACTGGGATATTTACCTTCTCAGCCATTCAAGGGTTGCTGGTTTATGGTCCAGCTCCAGAGACAAGCCCAGTTTGGCTGAAGCCAATTGTGACTTCCTGGCTACCATGATGGTTCAGAATTGGGCACACTCCTAACTTGAGCACTAGGAGCAAAACCCAGGACTTAAGCAAGAGGTGTTGGAAGAGACCCTTTCTCTCCCTCTGAATGGGGAACAAGTTGGTGAAATCTGTGGCTACATGAGGGCATCCCTTGGGGCCAAGAGGTCCCCGTCTGTGGACTGAAGATGAAGTGGACTCTGGGGAAGGGAGCAAGAAACCACATTTTTGTAACTCTGAGGAGAGGGATAATTCCTTACTTAAAATGAGCACTACTTCTGGACTTTAAGTTTTGAAAGTTCCCAGATACCTTAGTTCTTTTTTTTTTTTTTTAATTTTTTTTTTAACGTTTATTTATTTTTGAGACAGAGAGAGACAGAGCATGAACGGGGGAGGGGCAGAGAGAGAGGGAGACACAGAATCGGAAGCAGGCTCCAGGCTCTGAGCCATCAGCCCAGAGCCCGACGCGGGGCTCGAACTCACTGACTGCAAGATCGTGACCTGAGCTGAAGTCGGACGCTTAACCGACTGAGCCACCCAGGCACCCCCCAGATACCTTAGTTCTATGTGAGTCTGATTTTCTGTTCTAACCAATAAACTCACAATCCCACTGTCCAGAGAGAACCACTATTGACATTTTGGGTTCATTCTTCTTATACATGTTAATGCATTTGTATAGCGACAATTAATTTTCTTTAGTTTTTTACTTTTACAAAATTGAGAAAAAATATGTACTCTTCTGAAATATTTCAGTTGATAATATTGTTTACCTTTTTTTATGTCAACCAAATCTATCATTATCATTTTTAATTACTGCATAATATTCCATTCTAGAATATGCCATAATTTAACAAATTTCCTACTAAGGAACATTTATACTTTGTCCATTTTTCATATTATAAATATGCCATTTTTATACACTATTTCTATTATTTCTTTAGGCCCTAGAATCACAGAGTGATTTAGGAGCTAGATCACAGAGTATGTGCTTTCTTAAGGCTTTGACGTATTTTACCAGATTATCCTCCAAAAGAAACATATAATTTATATTCCCATCAGCTTGGAAATTGGTGTGTTTGATGGGTAGAAGTAGGTAACTAAAGGCAAAATTCTGGCTAAAAGGAGACTATCTGTTTACTGAATACTTACTGTCTATTATTTGTACAACACTTTGATAGGTGCTGGGGATATACTGGTGACCAAGGACTCTTAAACTTTTTTCTCTGCATTCTTCCTTCTCCAATTATGACAGATTTGTAAAAAGGTCTAGCTTTGTGAATGAATTAAGTAACATCACACATCATGATGTTACAGAAACGTGTCACATAAATAACATCAGATAGAGCAGCCTGGAGATAGTGGAGGTGTATTTGCCAACCATGTCAAACAGTGAGATGTGACATCACTATATGCAATATTGTTCACCCATACTTTCCTCCTGTGCTCACCCCTGTACAGATGTAGCTAGAAGCCTGGAAATTTTATTTCCCAGACTCCCTTGCTAGTAGGGTTGAACAGATTATTACTGCTATTTTTTTTTTTTAATTTAAGATGTATTAATAGAGAATTGCCATATTTGCTAAAATTGAAATGTCCCTAATACTAAAATCTATTTAATAATGTAATATAATTGAAAGAGTTTGGGTTTTGCAATCATGTAGATATAATTTAATTTGAATCTCATCTAACCCATACTTATTTAATGACCTCGAGTTTTGATTTCTTTCTCAGCTCCCATTTACTCATCTATAAAATGAGGCCGATAATATTTGTGTTATAGCATTGATGTGATGGTTTGATAAAATTGATAAAATAAAGCCTTTAAAGCTTTTAGGCAATTGCCTGACACATGGATATCAAATAAGTGTTTTACAGGGGCGCCTGGGTGGCTCAGTCGGTTAAGGGTCCGACTTTGGATCAGGTCATGATCTCACAGTTCGTGGGTTTGAGCCCCGCATCGGGCTCTGTGGTGACAGCTCAGAGCCTGGAGCCTGCTTCAGATTCTGTGTCTCCCTCTCTCTCTGCCTCTCCCCTGCTCATGCTCTGTCTCTGTCTCTCAAAAATAAATAAATGTAAAAAAAAAAAAAAATTTTAAAAAATAAGTCTTTTACAGAAAGTGGTCCTCTCACCTCCTGCATCTGAAAATCATTATTAAAAATACAGATTCCTAAGGCCCATACCAGACCTACTGAATTAGAATCTTAGGCTGTGATCTCCATTTTTAACAAATTCCTTTAACAATTCTTCACTGGGATTTCAAAATTATTATACTAAACAAACATTAAATATTTCTATCATATATAGATTCATATATGATTCAGCAGACAAAAAGCCTTCAATGAGGTTATTACAACGATCTCAGAACCATCAACAGGAGTATCACCCACTGCACTATAGATGCATCAAAGGAAACTTAATAGAGGACTTTGTGGAATTCAATACATACTCCAAAGCAATAGCATCTAAAAGAAAAACCTTTGTGAATTCTTTGTGTCTTTAAATACCACATGACTAAGGTGATCTTAGCTGATGAGAATGGTGCAGGCCAGTCTGGGACTTGAAGACTAGCTACAATCAGATGCCTTTTGATAGCCAATGAAGGTCAAGGCAAGGATCAGAAACTCATATGAATAAACAACAGTAACGCAGAAATTTTCTGGTAGAATTCTAGGCCAGAAATTTTATTTTTGTTGCTTTTAGCAACAAAGATGCCTTCAATGCCTGCTGGTTCTTCTTAGTTCTGGTGAACGAATTTGGAGCTATGTGTTACCCTCCCAACCCCCCTATCACCAAATCACTTTTCCCTACTTCTCCTCTCTTTCTGAGTGTGTGTTTACATATGCCTATGAATTTATAGACCAAAAAAGGGAAGTTGTAAATAACCAAGGTTCACTCTAGTTCCAGTGAAGCTATTAGGCTTTCTTGTTCAAGAAGAGGCAATTAGAAAGTACTTTTGACTTTTAGTTTTGTGGATTGAATCAATAAGATTCTGGACAAAAGGGCAAGTGGGGGGGGGATACAGGTCAAGGCTAGGCATTGTGGTCCAAGGTACAAAGATACAAAGAAGAACTGGAGCTGAGTTTAGCTTTGAGGGTCTACAGTCCTCCCAAAGAGCTGACTTCTGAGGCAGAGGTGGGCAAAGAGACTTTACTACAGCCTGGAGCAGCGAGACAAGGGCCACCACTCTTCAAGCCACCACACAGCCACAGGGAACAAGGACAGTAGAGACATGCATACACTGATCTTGCTTCTCCCCTGCTCAAGGTTTTGATGCCTGGTAGGCACCATTTCCAGCTCTACACAAGCCTCACCTCCCTCTTGCCCTGACAGTGTTCTTGTATCATATAAAGAAAGAGGGAAAGGAACCCATACCAATAGTCCTTCAAATAAATGACATTGGATTTCCCCAAAAGTTGAGTGGATGAGGGAGTCCTCAGTGAACCTTAAATAAAACAGAAAAATTTTTAAGTTTATTTATTTTTTTGAGAGAGAGAGAGAACATGAACACACCAGTGAGGGGAGAGCAAAGAGAGGGAGAGAGAATCCCAAGGAGAATCGATAAGGGACTTGATCCCATGAACCACGAGATCATGACCTGAGCCAAAACCAGGAGTCAGACATTCAACCAAATGAGCCACCCAGGGACCCCTAAAACTGAGAAACTTTTCAAAATGTGACATTGCTTGCATTTTGAGTGTTGAAGAGGGAGACATCTGAACTTACGTTCTAATCTCCTCATACATGCCTGAGTTACATCAGAGCTAGCTGGCAGATTTCTGCCAGACATTGAAACAGAATGTAAATAGAAGGTAAAGCTGTAGAATTCAGTTTCAGCATTGTCTTTGGGGAATACACTCCTATAGTCATCACTTCTCCACTCAAAGAGAATGTGGAGAAGTGGAATCATTCTCAGATTTGCCTTCCTTCCTTTTGTGCCTTTTATGGAGCCAAATCCAAAAACACAGAAAAGAATTTTACATTGTTTTTACTACTGTCAATGAACTGGATTATTATTTAGAATTATATCCAGTCACTGGAAGCACTTGAGAGAAGCAAATGTGCTTTATTCTTTCATGAGTGACCTCCCATAGCAGCAGCTGTTGGGTACCCCGCTCATTACCCCACACCTCCCTGGCACTCCCTTTCTAGTACATGCCTACGCAGTTCTTCCAAAAGCCCCTGTGATTCTCACCTGAGGGCATCCTCAGGCCCCAAACACCAGCAGGCCAGAAGTACCAGGAACTGATGCACTAGGAAATAGCCCTCAGTCAAAAAGAGATGGAAATTAGTGGATAAATGTATAGCTTCCTTGCCCATGGGGGCTGGGAGGAGAATAACTCTGTGTCATGTTCTACATCGTCTCCCTGAGTTCCTATTGAGATTGAGCCCAAGTTGCCCCCAACATTAACTTGCTTGATATTATAAACATTACTGGCTTTCTTTCATGTCCTACCTTCTACTCTCACTTTTCTATTGGTGCTTCCCAGGATCACCTCCCTGATATATTAATTGCACACAAATATTTGTCTTGGACAGTGCTTTAGGGAGCATTTACCCAAAGACTCCTCCTTGGGATAGAAAAGAGATGCAACGAATACTTCACAGGTGACTAGGATGGAAACTAAAGAAGATTTAACCTAGTCATAAAGTGATACTGGGCTGTCCCATGAAAGGAGGCTTCTAGCTCTTCTTTCTTCACCAGGGGACATTTATTTCCTTGTTGAATTTTTCCTGTACTGAGGTCTTGCTGATGTTGTCAGTACATAGAGTAGATCCGTCTCTTGGCAAGGTCATATTAAGCAAGCCTACAGAACTGAGATACAAAATTCAAATACCAGTTTATGAATTTACCATAAGAGGTAATGGCCACAGGGAGTGGAATACTCAATCTCCAAGTGACCACTGTGTACTGTGTCTAGAGGCTGACTTACGTGGGTTTCCAAACAAGCAGTAGAGTTTGCATGAAAAGCATGGAATCAGGACAAAGGAAGCCAGTGGCACCCAAGGTCTAAAGACATTAGTCTCAGACACCTGATACCCATGCCAGCCAGTAAGGGCAATAGTGCCTATGAAAATAGGAATCTAAAGCTCCTTGGCAGAAGATCCCTCCAACCATTCCACACTGGGGATCCCCTCATGAATAGGACTTGCAGATTATTGGCTAAACATGAAAAATCATCCAGAAAATGCTTACACATGGAATGCCTCTGAGATTTTCAACCTCTCCTTCTGATCTTCACCTTCCTTTAAATGTTAATAAATTCAATCAGATACAAACCAATTCTGCTGGGCTGTAAATTATTCAGACTTGCTCAGTGCTTTTGCATATGTCAGCCTGAATTTTAATTTCCAAGGGGCAAACTCATTTCCCTAGCATTTAGTTTGAGGAGGGCTGATAAACTTCAGTGCCTACTTACTAATACCACCTGTCATATCCAGGCTGCATTTCATTTGTCCTCACAAATGAAATGAATTGTTCCTTTCCCTCAGTCTTTGAGGTAGATGTTACTGTCTTTACTCACAAGAAAGCAGAGGTTCAGGTAGGCCAAGCAACTTGGCCAGGAATGGAACTGGAGTCAAGCCTGGTTTGTCTAAGCTTGCAACTCCTGTCCTTTTGTTTTGTCATGCTACTCACAGGTTATAATGGAAAAACTTGTATTTAAGGGTTGAGTTGATGAAAAGCTTTTATTTCTAGAAGAAAGTTTGATGACTCCTAAGGGTCCATCTAAACCTAAGAATGTATAATTCTTTTTTTTTTAAGTTTATTTATTTATTTTGAGAGAGACAGAGAGCATGAGCTGGGGAGAGGCAGAGAGAGAGGGAGAGAGAATCCAAGCAGGCTCCTTGCTGTCAGCGCAGAGCCTGACACAGGGCTTGAACTCATGAACCACGAGATCATGACCTGAGCCAAAGTCAGACACTTAACTGACAGAGCCACTCAGAGGCCCTAGAATGTATGGTTCTTGAATGCACCTGATTTTTTAAATTTCAGAATTGAGACCTTTTTCTAAATATTTCTGGCAAAAATTAATTACTTGTTGTTATTCAGGGACAAAAAACCATGTGTGAGTTATCTTTCTAATTGCCTCAGTTTTTCACTTCACCGACCTTAGGATCATGTAATTCATTCACGCTACTCACCATGTCTCCTTGCTAATGCATACTGCATCTGATACTGATGTTTCACAGGGAATGAGAGTAACTTTCTAAAGATTTTAAAAGATCTAATTACCTGTATTGACCCTGCCCAGAAGCAACCACAAACAATGCTGTAATTAACTGAGTCTAGCTATAAATGGGAAACATGTGGGTGATTTTTATTACCCATGAAGAAAAACAAGCTTCATAAGCTGATGGGTAACTTATATAACATTCTGAAATTTGTTCCAAGCTTCTATAGCTTTCTTTTTATCTTTCTTCCTTCTTTCCTTTTTCTTCTCCATTCTTCTTAATTGAAAAAATTGTTTATTTAGTCAGTTATGAAATGAAATAGATGATCATCAAAGGAAGTTTTCAAAAACACAAATAGAAAGATAGGAAAGATCCATTAAAAAATATCAGTGGAGATGGCCTTTGAAGATTCCATCTCTGTTTCCCAGATGAGGTGAGTTTAAACAGGCCAGGAGGACATGGCCAGCTGCGGAAGAGACAAGCATGCGTGTAAAGGCTGTGAGGAGTATGAACACAGTGTACCAGGGAAAAGTCAAGCAGTGCAGGGGGGCTGAAACACGAGATGCTGAAAAAGGTCAGAAGGTAAGCCCTAAATGCCAAGCTAAGGGAGGTGGACTATAACAGAAAGACCATGGTGAGGGGTTCAAGGTCGGGCTAGTGACATGATCAGAGCTCTAGAACAGTGCCTGACTCACAGAAGGAGTTCAGTATATATTTATTGAGTGAATACAAGGCAGACTCAGTGGCAGTCTGTTGAAGCTGAGTGGCAGTAAATTAAAGGCGAGGCACAGAAGCCTGACTCTGACTTCCTAAATTACTAGAGACCAGAACTAAGGTTCTGGAAATGGAGATAGCAAAGATAGAATGGATTATAGGGAGGTTAAATAAGTTTCCTCTTTCTCATCAAATGTTCCTCCCTTTCCAGAAGGGTAGGATACCTTTGCCTGTTACCTCATATTCCTCTGCATAAGTGTCTATTAGCTGGCTTCTGAGATTGAATTGAAACTTTTGGTTCAATTGACTCTTAGATGAATTAGCGATTAAATTAACATGCAAAGAGTGTTGGTGGCTTTAAATGCACATCTATGTTAAGATAAATTTCTGTCCTCCAGGCATCTAGTCTATTAAATTCCTATAGATCTGAGTTAACTGCCAGGTCCTTGCTTGAACTAGAAACAACCTATAACTAGCAGTAGAATTTGGAAATTTAAACAAGCAAAAAACCCCAAAAAACTCTGGGTGTAATTTATATTTTCAAACTTATTTTAAACATTTAAAGCCATAAGGTTGTGTCACTCCCTGTGGTTATTTTAAATGTAGTTAATGAGGGAACTGTGCCTAAGGGCACAGACATTTACAGAAAGAAGCTTGCAATGCAATATTCTCTAACCCATTTAGGTGGTACACATTTTATTTTTTGGTGGTTCTTTATTATGTGTTTTAGACAAAATACACATACTTATATGTATTCGAATAAATTGAACCAGCATATCAAACTTGTGATTTCTTGGATGATATGGATAAGAAAAAAAAACTTAGTTAATTAAGAAAATAATAATGCAGATAATACTCACATGTAGCAAAGGCTGACAGCAGCGAGCCCAATGTGGGGCTCGAACTCACAAACCATGAGATCATGACCTGAGTCAAAGTTGGATGCTCAACTGATTGAGCCACCCAGGTGCCCCACTTCTGCCCATTTCTTAACTGGGTTATGTGTTTTTGGGGTGTTGAGTATGGTAAGTTCTTTATAGACTTTTGATACTAACCCTTTAACAGATACATCTTTTGCAAATATCTTCTCCCATTCCATAGGCTGCCTTAATTTTGTTGATTGTTTCCTTTGTTCTGCAGAAGCTTTTTATCTTGATGGAGTCCCAATAGTTCATGTTTGCTTTTGTTTCCCTTGCCTCCAGTGACATGTCTAATAAGTTGCTCTGGCTGAGGTCAAAGAGGTTGCTGCCTGTGTTCTCCTCTAGGATTTTGATGGTTTCCTGTCTCACATTTAGGTCTTTCATCCATTTTGAATTTGTTTTTTGCATATGGCTTAACAAAGTGGTCCAATTTCATTCTTCTGCATGTTGCCATACGGTTTTCCCAGCACCATTTTTTGAAGCAACTGTCTTTTTTCCGTTGGATATTCTTTCCTGCTTTGTCAAAGATGAGTTGACATATAGTTGTGGGGCCATTTCTGGGTTTTCTATTCTGTTCTATTGATCTATGTGTCTGTTATTGTGCCAGTACCATAGTATCTTGATGATTACAGCTTTGTAATATAGCTTGAAACCCAGAATTGTGATGCCTTCAGTTTTGTTTTGCTTTTTTAGGATTGCTTTGTCTATTTGGGGTCTTTTGTGGTTCCATACAAATTTTAGGATTGTTTTTTCTAGCTCTGTGAAAAATGCTGATGGTATTTTGATAGGGATTGCAGTAAATGTGTACATTGCTTTGGGTGGTATACACATTTTAACAATTTATGTTCTTCCAATCCATGAACATGGAATGCTTTTCCATTTCTCTGTGTCCTTTTCAATTTCTTTCATTAAGTGTCCTACAGTTTTCAGTATGTAGATCTTTTACCTCTTCAGTTAGGTTTATTCTTAAGTATTTTCATTTTTTAATGTTTATTTATTTATCTTGAGAGAGAACATATGAGTAGGGAAGGGGCAGAGAGGGAGGGAGAAAGAGAATCCCAAACAGGCTGCATGCTCAGCACAGAGCCCAATTCAGGGCTCGATCTCACAAACCATGAGATCATGAGATCATGAGGTCATGAGATCATGACCTAAGCCAAAACCAAGAGTCAGACACTTAACTTACTGAACCACCCAGCCGCCCTTGGCCTTTCATTTCTTAATCCATTCATCCATCCATCATTATCACCATTATCATCACTACTAAAAGTAAAACCTGTGTTGAGGAGATAATGTGGTCAAATATGAAGTTATAAAGTAAAATAAGACTGGGTCTGTGCTTTTTAGGGTCTCACAGTACAAGGTAAGAGATAGATATATTAAAAAAATAATTCTATTCTAAAATGGAGACTCTAAAACAGTGGTAGAAAGATTACTGAGTCTTAAGGATGGAACAAGAAACTAATGGGGAGGGAGAATGTGATGTAGAGAAAGCTCCATGCAGGAGAAGTCACCTGAAGAATGAGTAGTTTTAGGTGAAGAAGCAGAAGGAACTTTGCAGAGGTGAGGTTTGTACTAAGGCACAGAGTTACTGAACACTCTGATATGTTTGGATAAACACATGTGCTTCTAAATTACTGGATTGTAAAGTGTGAGGAAAGAAATGTAGAAGTTGAGAGACAGAAATAGTGCAGGCCAGAATAGATCTCCCAGCCAGAAGGAATCCAAGAAGAAAGTTGATTCTACATGTACAAAGCTGAGTTTGAATGTACATCTTTTTTTGTTGTTGTTTATTTATTTTGAGAAAGAGAGAGAGTACATGTGCACAGGAGTAGGGGAGGGGCAGAGAGCAAAGGAGAAAGAGAATCCCAAGCAGGCTCTGCACCACCAACGTGGCACATAACCCAGGATTTGATCTCAGGAACCTGAGCTGAAATCAAGAGTCAGATGCTCAACCGACTAAGCCACCCAGGTGCCCCTGAATGTACATCGTTTATAGAAAGTAGGATATGTGGCAGTTTATGTGTGTGCGTGTGCGTGTGTGTATGTGTGTGTGGTGTCAGGGGCTTGAGATACTGAGAATGAATATAGAGGGGAAAAACGGGTCTTAGACCTAGCAGGAAATTGAACAACCAGTTGCTGGCTTTTTCAAGATTCTTAGGTCCTTTTACATCAGTTGTTCTTCTGTGTCCTTAGTGATCTTCTTTTAAAGAAAGTTTTCAAGTAATGTAAGTACATGTGGAAAACAAAACAAGAGAAAGAAGTATAAATATACACATATATCATCTACAATCCTATTCTTATATAATATTCACTGTTCTGGTAACAGGCTGTGTATTTATTTCCTACCTTGTTTTTATATCTGTTGATAGAAAATTAAAGGTGAGAGAAAAAGGAGTCCTCCATAATCTATTATGATAGCAATTTGTCTCTTATTTCTTAAAGGAAGTAAAAAAGAGACAGGTAGGGTACAGGGGACCTAAAAGAAATCCATGACATCAACTGCTCATCTCTGTATTTGTCCACTCTCCAGTTCAGTGCAGGTCTTCTCATGGGATTACCTGGTGGGATGGATATGACTTGTGAGGGATGTGGTATCAGTGTCCCTTCTTTACTTGGTGTTCTTAAAGAAGCTAAGGGGTTGGATTTCAGTGCATCTTTGTGATCAGCAGGTTGTACGCTGCTTTTCATGGGCTCACCTTCCACCTTGTCATCACAGGAAAGGCAGGGAGGCTCTTCTCCAGTTTAGGTCCCCAGGCGGGGACATCAGAAGCTGAGGTTTTGTTCTTACTGGCTTCATTACTTCTAAAATCTACTTATCAAAAACAGGGACATAATGAGTATTGTCTCAAAAGCTTATTCTTTTTTGGTAAGACAAAGCTTAGTAACACTAGGAACTAAAACATTCTCATATTTAGAACCTGCTGACCACAGTGAACTTATTAGGTTTGCTTTCTTATTCTATACCATGCATGAAAAACTTGACATTTGTTCTCTTTATCTCCCAAAGGGAAGTTTTTATACATATATAAAAGAATTTCAAAAATAATTAATATAGACTTATGTCACATTTTAAAAAGTTATTATACTATAAACCCTTTCTATGTTTTTATTATATATACATACACATAGACACACACATATATATATACACTTTCAGATGGTTATATATTGTTTTATAATTCACTCCATTTATTGTTCTCCACCATATGATCTTTACTTGGCTTCCAGTTTTTTGCTATTATAAGTATAACATATAATATAAAATATATATTATAATATATATATATTATATTTCTCTATTTGCAAGTAGCTTTTTCCATAGTTTATTTTCTTAACGTTGAGTCCAAGGAAGCAAACAATGAACCTAAGTATGTAGTGGTTAGGAGCACAGGTCTTAGGGCCATAGACCAAATTCAAAATTTCAACTTTGACTTTTAACTGTGACACTGTTTATTTTGTTGCTGTTCTTGACATTTTCTTCTGAAATGTTGTGATGATATTACCTAACACACAGATTTGGTTGTAATGTGTAAGTAAAATAATCTTTGTACTGGCAATTTAAACACTGCCTAGAATAAGTAAATGCTTTGTGATTGTCTATATTTTAATTTTACTAGATTACAGAAATGTTTCTCGAAGGTTTAACAACATGGAATGACAGTAACAAAGTGCGAGAGCACAACTGCCTTCGGATATTACCCTTTCTGTACATTTTATAGAAAGTTTATTTTCTTTTAAATGCTTTAGTTTTTACCTTCAATTTATAAATTTTAAAAATGAAGATATCAGAGGTACCTGAGTGGCTCAGTCGGTTAAATGTCTAACTGTTGATTTTGACTCAGGTCCTGATCTTGCCATTCATGAGAGACCCACATGGGGCTCTGTGCTGACAGTGCAGGACCTGCTTGGGATTCTCTCTCTCTCTCTCTCTCTCTCTCTCTCTCTCTCTCTGCCCCTCCCCTGCTTGTGCTATCTCTCTCTCTCTCTCTCTGCCCTTCCCCTGCTTGTGCTATCTCTCTCTCTCTCTCTCTCTCTCTCTCAAAATAAATAAATAATTTTTTTAAAAAAGAAAACCTTAAAAATGAAGGCACCAGCAGCCCACTTGATCTTTACATATGGAGCATCTCTATTTGGAGTGGCTACTGCCAACTATGTATAAATGTATTAATGACACGAAGGCTCTCTGTTGGACCAGAACTCTTCAGCTGTGGAGATGAAGACATATTCTCATTTTAGTTTTTGTTTAAATATAAATATATCTGGGAGGAATGAAGCAGCAGAGAAATAGCAACCATCTTTGAACATTGCTGTGTGTATGCCAGAGATTGTGCTAGACATTTTACACATATTATTCCTAAAACACAATCATTACTACCTCCATTTCTCAGGTTGCTGTATATAATTGTATTTGTTTGCCATATTCCCTCTGTAGGACAGAGGCATGGCAGAATTGAGGACACTAGGAAAAGGAACCTGATAGAATTGAAGGGGTGGAGAAATTGCCAGTGATAACCTGTCTCAGTTAGTTTTGTCCTGCAATTATCTGATCCCAAATCCCGATAACTCCTTGCTCCAGTTATGCCCGTTAGCAAGGCAGACTGCACCATTTTACCCCTTAGAAACAGTGGGCAGGAAACTTGTCAGTAGAAAAGCTAAGGACAGTTCTTTCCACCCACTCTGCACAAAACCTTTCCTACAGTTGAAACACACCCGGAATACAAGGTCTCTTTGACTCTCCAGTAAGAAGTCTAGATACCTTCATTCTAATGCACACTAATGCTGACTGACCTGAAGCCCACTTCCTCTGGCTCAAGCATGTAATTCTGTAACAGAACAAACTTGAGTTCACTTCTGGGTGAGTCACAGATAAAGACTACACCAGGTGGAGTTGTCACACAAAGGAAACTTTATTTGCAGCAATGAGATCACCAGGCACAAGTTTCAAAGCCAAGACTCCAAGAGCAGGCGTGAGTGGGTTCCTTTCATTCAGGATTAGGATGAATATTCAGAAAGGGGAGCTCTAGTCTTTGCAGGTAAAGGCAGGCAGAGGGTTGCGCCGGCACTCCTGCCTAAACCCGCATCCCTATGTTATGTTAACGAAGCTTGTGCTCCAGCCTGGGAGGAGCCTTTAATATTATAGTGAAGCAGAGGTGACTATCAGACAAGGGGAAGGTCTGTGAGGGAGCTTCCAGAGAGGGTATTAACTGGATGGAGTCCTGGGCTCCTCATCTCAGGTAAGAAAGGCAGGGTCTGGCTTACTTTTGAAACAGTTACTAGGAGTTTTTACCACTGATTTTTTGTCTCTTTTTACCACTGATTTTTTGTCTCTGATCAGGTGAGGCTATTTCTTGGCCTGTTAGAAACTGTGAGTTTTTGCCTTTCCTTTGTTCCCTTAAAATCCTTAACTGAGGCTTTTGTATTTCTTTGTAATTCTAACACCTTCTGGCAAGTTCTACAAAAAGTCTTGGGCAAGTAGGATGTAGATCACGGAAAATAGCTGGGGGCTGAAAATAACTTTTCCCATATCTTGAAAGGTGTATCTTCTTTTTCTTTTTCTGGGGATCCTAACTCTTTGTGCTTGCTATTCTGGAGCACAAGCTCATTACTGTTATGCCAATACTGCTTTGTCTCACCATAGAGGCGATTGATCAGCCATGTCGCCTGTTTTTATTTAAGCTGTACTCCTTTTCCCTTCATAACCCTGGCGGCAAAATAATCACTGTGACAAATGTAAAGACCTGCCAGCAACACAGATTCTGGGTGCTGATTTGGGGTCTGCTGCTAACTCATTGAGTGGCCTACGCTAGTCCTTTTCTTGACTGGCCCTTGCATTCCTTCTCTGTGAAAATGAAGGGGTTGGTTTGTTTTCCTTGGTCCTTTATGGCCTCAGCATTCTGTGGGCTAAATAATAAACAGGCCAGAGGCAAGGATAGATTTTATGAAGTTCCACCTAGTGGCTGTGCCCCATATTGCAGCTCTATGTTCTATAAGGTTTTCTTGGGCCTTCTGTGAGCTGCCCTGGAGAGATTTTGGTTGATCTATCACATAGTACCTTCATGGTTAATAACCAAAGGAGAAGTGAATGGGGTGGGAAGAAGGTGGGGAGCAGGACAAATATTTATTTTGAGGCTCACATTCAGTAAAAGCCTCAAATTTACAACAAATCTAGCCTTTGGTGTTATTTCTAATTGAGATAATGCAGACCATTGGGTCTGTGTGTGTTTAAGCATTAACTAGTTAAATGAAAACACTTAAAATATGCTTCAATGCCTGTAGCCATGTGTCAACATTTCTTCACTTAAAATAATGAAATTTGGAGCTTCAAATGATGAAAGCAGTTTAGATCATTTTTTCTTTTAAGAAAGTCCATATCTAGAGAGCATACCCCAAGCAATGTTTTGTTATGGTAGATTCCTTGAGGGAAAAGGAAGTAAAAAGTATGTGTAAAAATAATTAACCCTATAAAATAGTGATCATGTTTTCACTGTGCACCTCCTTTATGATATGTTAAACACTGGGGGTAGAAAAATGCAGACTTGTTTCCTATTACCTTCAAGAGACTGATAATTCAGTAGAAGAGGAGATGTTTATAAACATATTCACAATGCTGTATGTAAATACATGGGCTAGAATAGAGGCTTTTTTTTATTTTAAAGTTTATTTGTTTATTTTGAGAGAGGAGAGAGAGAGAGAGAGAGAGCATGAGCAGGGGAAGGGCAGAGAGAGAGAGGGAGAGAGAGAATCCCAAGCAGGTTACGTACTGTCAGCACAGAGCCCAATGTGGGTCTGAAACCCATGAACTGTGAGATCCTGACCTGAGCTTAAATCAAGAGTCAGATACTTCATCAACTGAGCCACCCAGGTGCCATGAAGGTTTTTTGAAAAAATAAACACAGTGGTAATATAACAGATCTATTGTGTTGGGAGAGTTCAGGAATTCTTGGGATCTACGACACAGAATAGAAGAAGAGAACAGAAGGAATTCTTCACAGAGCAGAAGCTGGCACTTAAAGATAGTTTAAAGTTTTCTTATAGAATGAGGAAGTGCTCTTCAGAGAAATTGAATAGCATAGAGAGGCACATGTTCAGTGGAAAATGATTCAAACAGTACTGATGTCAAATGTGTCAAATGTGTTAGGGTTTAGAGAATGAGGAAAGTTTATCTTTTCCCTGTTCTATTTTCTCTTTTTCTTGGACAAAAGTTCTGCTTCCTTTTGCTTCCTCTGTCCCCCCTATCCCCACGAGAGGACTAAAATCAGCATCTAGCCATGACTACCATATATTTTTGAAGTGAGTATGATGTGGTAGTAAAAATGTAGGCTTTTGACAATAGACCTTGCTTTGAGTCCCGGCTCTGTGCTTACTAAGTAAATTTGGACAGCTTCTTAGCTCTTTGAGATTCATTTACTCCTCTGTAAAAGTGAGAAATTTATAATATCTACTCCATAGAGTTATTATAAAGATTGAATAATATCAGGAATGAGAGTGAGGGCATTATTATTAGATTCTAAGGAAATTAAAATAGAGATAATGAAAACATTTGCCATCACATTATACAATTTTGAGAAAATGAGCCAAGTTATTTTAAAATGCAATTTATTAAGAACATACACAAAACATACTATACAAATTGAGTGGTCTGAAGCACCTGGGTGGCTCATTTGGTTACGTGTCTGACTCTTGATTTCAGCTCAGGTCATGATCTCACAACTTGTGGGTAACAGCCAGCTCTGCACTGACAGTGTGGAGACTGCCTGAGAGTCTCTCTTTCTCTCTCTGCCCCTCCCCTGCTCTCTCTCTCTCTCTCTCTCAAAAATAAATAAATAAACATTAAAAAAATTGAGTGGTCCTATATCTAGTAAAGAAGTGTGTCTGAAAATAAAAACCTTCCCACAAAGTAAACTCCAAGCACAGATAAGTTTAGGTGAATTATTCCAAACATTGAAGGGAAAAAAAACACCAATCTCATCTAGGCTCTGTCAGAGAATAGAAACAGAGGGAACACTTCTAATTTTATTAAGCCAGTATAATCTTGATAACAAAACCTGATAAGGACATATTAAGAAAGAAATATTACAGGTTAATATCCATCATAAACGTAGATGCAAAAAATCCCAAATTATATTGGCTGATAACAGAATCAAGTGAGATCGAGGTGGGCTTAGTCTATGGCCATACCACCCTGAACGCACCCGATCTCGTCTGATCTCGGAAGCTGAGCAGGGTCAGGCCTGGTTAGTACTTGGATGGGAGATCGAGGTGGGCTTACTTCAGATTGTTTCAATATTTAAAATCAATATAATCTACTATATTAAGAAAATAAAGTAGAAAATCATATGATTATCTCGGTAGTTGCAGAAAAAATGCATTTGATACCACTCAGCATGAATTCACGTTATAAAATCTTTGCTAGCGTACTAGAAAAAAACCTCCTCAATCTTGTAAAGAACATCTACAAACCCCTCATAATTAATGGCAAAATCTACAAACCCCTCCTAATTAATGGCAAAATCTTTGTTTGCACCATGCGATTGGGAGTGAGAGTAAGATGCCTGCTTTCACCTTTTCTGTTTAACATTGTACTGGAGCTCCTAGTTAGAAGAAAATGGGACGAGTTTTGGAAAGGAAGGAATAACTGCCCTTATTTGTGGATGACATGATTATAGATGTGGAAAATCCAAAAGAATCTCCAGATAAACTATAAGAATTAGCAAGTGAGTTTAATAAATTGAGTATATAAATATCAATTTGCATTTTATATACCAGCAAAAAGTAATTAGAGAAAAATTGAAAGCTGTATAGCTAATAATGATGTGCAAAGTCTCCCTCTACACAGAACACTTTGTTGAGAGATTTAAAACACTCCGTCAGATAGAATCCAGATCAAAAGCAAGCACATTCAGAGATACCCCTAAAATGTTGGCACTAATTGCACCAACTCCCAATAAGGAAGAGACAACCTGTTAACTGCTCATCATAGAACAGCTGTCAAAAAACTATCGTGAAAAGTGTCATTGACTTCAAAGCTTTGATCATGTCTGGCAGAAAAGGTTGTGGTATGTCTTATGAATGTCTGGAACATCAGAGGAGCTAAAGAAGATGTTAATAGTGACCTTCAAACTACGGATGAGGGAAGGTCAGGAAAATGGACAGAGCTGGTGGGGTATGCACATAAACTATCTTCAGGATCTGAGGACAAAGAGTAAGTCACCTGACCTGATTTTCAGCTCTAACCAAGGCGTAGGATTAGCAATAATCTCTGCCTTTTGATTCAGCACTAAAGTGTACCCACATCTAGCTTTTTTGTATACTAAAAGTCATTTATAGTTACCCCTCTGTCTAACTGGATTTATTGGTAAAACACTAAGGACACGTAGTGAGAAATGTCAGGACAATGTTCTTCAAAGCATGAACAAATTTCCTGTCCCTACGGTTGGGCTTGTGAATTTATTGAGTACCTATTCTGTATCAAATGCTGTAGAAGAAGTTTTACATGTGTAATGTCTGTTAAATATTATTGTCCCTTTCTTAGAGACAAGGGAATGACACTCAGATAAGGATTTGCCGCTTATTCAAGGCACCCCAATGGTTAAGAGTCAATTTACCTGACTCTAAAACATTAACTCTTTTCATTATGCCTTGATGCCTACAAGCTTGAGGTTTGTAAAAATAACCATTTAGTTTAGTATCTGATACATCACAAGTTCTTTTATTATTATTTAAATATTGACTGAGCTTCAAGGGGAAGTTACTGGGTTTTTTCCCCAGTGGTGTTGAGCCTGAATCTCTTATCCAATAAGTGATTGTTTTTTGTTCACAGCACATAAGATGAAAAAAAGTATAGGAATGGTAATGCAAAACGTGGTAGAGATAAATTTCTGTAAGCTTTTCTCTTACGAAGTGACAGGTAGTAAGTGGATACCTCATCAAGGAAACTTCAGCTAGGATTTAGCAAATACTGTATGGTGGGCTATTTTCCCTCTATGACATTTCCTTGCTAATAAACTCTTAAAAATCCCTGATACTTCAAAGAGAAGGAAGTTTTGCTGCAAAACTCCGAGGACTGTTTTATTCTTGCAGTGTATTTGTCATTTGATGAAGGCTTATTTTATTTAATAGATAGCAATCCTGAAAGCATCATAAATATACTGCTAGGAACTAAATTAGTTCTTCCATCTTGATTGGGTTAGATCCATGGAGTCCTGCCTTCTGAGTGGGTGGCAGATTGGGCAGATCAAAGATAATTTCCTTTTCGTATTTGTGTGAACTTTAGAATTACACCTGAGTAGGTATACTCCAAACAGTCGGATGATTATGGAAAATTACGAGTTGTTTTAAAATTTTTATATAAGCTAGCATTCTCAATATGGCTAAATAAAAAATGTTCTAAATCAAAAGGAAGAGGAAGTACATATGTTGTTTGAGATTTGTTAATACAACACATCAAAATTATATATTAGCTTTGTATAAGCAAAAAAAGTATAACCTTGAAATGTAATACTTCACAGTTACTCAGATTTTCAGGGAGTGTTCCCTTTCTTCACTCCTCATTTCTATTGGCCCTGATCTTGTGTCTGAATACTCTTTAGCTCTGTGGCCTTAACCCTGTGAAGATTCCCCCCCCCCCCCCATGGCATGAATATTAAGCCCTGTTTTGTGGTAATTTTTTTGGTTTATTTATTTATTTTGAGAGAGAGAAAGAGTTGGGGAGGGGCAGAGAGAGAGAGAGAGAGAGAGAGAGAGAGAGAGAGAGAATCTCAAAGAGACTCCACAGTGTGAGCACAGAGCCTGATGGGAGACTTAATCTCACAAACCATGGGATCATGATCTAAACTGAAATCAAGAGTTGGAGGCTTAACCAACCAAGCCACCCACACACACCTTGTGGTGATTTTTACCTGTAGTTTCCATATAAATATCTTCTTTCCTGTCTGAAATATATAGTCCTTAAAGACAGTTGATCATTTTAAAACTTACATCTTTTCATCCATAACACTAGGTATACCAAGTAAGAGAGAATTCTATTAGCCCATTTATCTTTAAGACCTGCAAGCTCTTTTTTAGTTAAGCTCAACAAAATACAGTTACTATTTCTCTAACCATTCGGGATTCATTTCATCTCCCACAACTTAACAGCTACTGTTCCCACTTTACGCTTCTTTCTGGCAAATCTCATTCCTGCTTAAGAACTCAATTAGCACATGATACACGTGGCTATTGTTTCAACACTCACATTCAACACTCATCTGGAGCCCCAGTCCTATATCCATAAACGTCATCAGACAGTGCCACTTGAATGACAACTACCTCCTGGGCATTTTCTAGCCATGCCCATCTCTGTCATCTACAAATATCTAAAATTTAAATATATAATCTTCTCCCCACTGCATACAATGTTGCACTATTGGAAGAGATACTATGTACTTAGCCACTTAACTGTACTCTAGTGTGCAAGGTACCCCTTACACAATGGAGATCACTTTAATTAAAAATGAAAGAAAGAAAGAAAGAAAGAAAGAAAGAAAGAAAGAAAGAAAGAAAGAAAAGGAATGAAGGAAAGAAAGGAATGAAGAAAAAAGGAAAAAAAGATATTTAGACTCAGAAAGTTATGTGCCCCAGACTTCATATGACAGAGAGAGGATTCAAGCCAAGTTTGTTAAGATCTCAAAGTTAAAGCTCTTTCCACTTCTTCTCACTGCCCCCAACTTTCATCCTCTTATTAACACAATATAATGGTTAAGAGCATTTACTACTGTCAGACTCCTTGAGTCTGAATTCTGATGTTACACTTAATGAGTTTATAACCTGAGGTCAAGTTCTTTCCCATGCCTCTATGTTCTTGTTTATAAAATGAGACTATAAAATACATACCTCACTGGATTATAAGAATTAAATGAAATATAAAGCATGAAGTACAGTACCTGCACAGGGTAAGCTTTCAATATATTATCCCTGGAATCATGTAGTAGTTATGCTATTAGCAACCCTTTATTTAAAATTCTCCCATATCCCTTTTCATCTTGTCAGTCTTTTTTTTTTTTTAATTTAATTTTTTTAAATTTACATCCAAATTAGTTAGCATATAACATCTTGTCAGTCTTAATGTTCATGGTCCAGTACAGGAATCCATGATGTAAGGGGCACCTGGGTGGCTCAGTCGGGTAAGTGTTCCGACTTTGGCTCAAGTCACGATCTCTCAGCTCAGGAGTTCGAGCCCTATGTCGGGCTCCATGCTGACAGCTCAGAGCCAGCTCAGAGCCAGTTCAGATTCTGTATCTCCCTCTCTCTCTGCCCCTCCCCTGCTCGCGCTTCTCTCTCTCTCTTTCAAAAATAAATAAACATTAAAAAAAAAAAAAAAAAAGGAATCCATGATGTTGAATGACTGGTCTGTTTTCTGCCCTAGCAACACACCTATCTCTGCATCTGCACCCTTTTTTGTGCTGTACTTTCCTCCACAAACACCCTTTCCATTCGTTTCTGTCTGATTGTATCCTACCTACCTCTCTAGGCCAAGCTCACATTTGTGCTTAACCCAATTTTTCTCTGACTAATCCAACCAGAAGTCATAATTTCTTCCTGCTAAGAAACCAGGAGTTGCCCTTGTTTTAGGTTTGGATAGGGTTTAAATTATCAGCTCATCTTAACCATTCCAGTGGACCTCAAATAGACAGACCCTACTCTTCACTCCACAGCCTTGTGATGTAGTCCTTGTGCCCTGTCCACTGAAGGACAGATTTCTGTGATTCTGTGTTCTCATATGGCTTTAGGGGGGAGACCTTTGGATACTTGGTTCTCCAAGGAAATAATTCTCTATTTAGGTTACCACTCACTGGTTAATCACAGTCAGTTTTGGGTATGATACATATAATTCCTAATATTGTCAGAAAGAGAGTTGGGCTGTGTATTCATCAGGATAATTAACACTAGCTGCTGAGGAAAACAAATCACACTGGATTAAACAATAAAGTGTTATGCCCAGAATTCGTGATCCCCAAAGACCACCAGGGAGCCGAGTCCAATGCAAAAGCAAAAGAGCCTTTATTCAAGCTAGCTCGAGCTCAATCTCCTACCTGCATAGACACAGCGGTGAGATACCTGGGAGAGAGAGTGAGTTTCAAAAGCACAAAGGTTTTATATGGGTCTAGGGGCAGTTGGTGAGGTAATGGCTGTGGCCTGGGCAGATTGGCTGGGGAAGGGTCCGAGTCCTGTTAGGCAGGTTGCCAGGCGTGTTTTGATCGGGAAGTTTGAACGGGTGAGGTTACTCAAGGAGAGGAGGCGTGGTCTGAGGTTTCTGCAATTTTCCCGGAAGGGGGCCATGTCGGGGACATAGTCACTCAAGGTGGAGGACACAGAACAAGATGGAGTCGGCCGGCGTAGGTCCGCTCTTTCAAAAGGTTTATGTATTGCTTGTGTTACAGTCTGCATAGTGTCAGGTGCTTTTCAGGGGATTTGGGAGTAGTGCTGGCTTCCAAACAGTGACTTGGGGGTATTGATTTCCCATCATGTAACATGTTTTCCATCATCCATGGTCCCAGACCCCTCACTTCTAGGCATAAGGTCAGAGAAAATTAGATAAGAATCACTGGGGTGGTTAGTAGCCAAGCCTATATAGTGGTACATCTTCAGTCATTTTTTATAGCTCAGACTCTAGTCACATGACATCAACCCAAATACAACGAAAGCTGGATAATTACTTTTCCTGTGTTCCCTGGAAGAGGAAATGGAATCGATCTGCATCTGGCTAGTCTATGACAGGAGGCTGATAGATACAACTGTCTCCCCATAACCAATACCAAATCCTAGAACTACTGTGAAGCTGTTCTTTCCCAGCTACACCTGAAAAATAGATCAGGTACTAAGACAATTTCAGTCATTCCCGGATAATTAAACATCACTTTAGTTCTAAGAAAAAACTCAGTTGTAATTGAAATGTCCAGTATGAAAAAAAAAAAAAAAAGTATGAAATTCCTGTGAAACTAAAGCTTTCCTTTTCATCAATTTGTATGAACATCATGTTGGAAAGCCAGTTTGGGGGTAGGAAACTTCTTTTCACTAGATGAGATCCTTGAATTCTCTAGCATTGGTGTAGGGAAACAACACAGAGGTCAGATTCAGGAGATGCCATGTTTCAATTGTATGCTTTTGATCTGGAGCTAGTGGCCTCTGGGCATGGTGAATGGTCAGTGATTTTCTTTTTCCCCTGTCATGAGGCACATTTGTGGCTTCCTTGGAGATTTCTCAGTTGGAAACATCGGATTTTTACACCCTTGATGTTGGAAATGTCTTCCTCTTGGCTATCCACTCATGACTTCTACCCTTTTCTTTATGAATCTAAGAAACACATTTGTAGTGAGGCTGACTCTTGGACAGAGTCTGTTTTAAGGCCCTCTCCAGGCTGACTCCCTCCTATGCAGTTCCTTGTTGGTTCTTTGACAAACACACATCTTCTCCCATATCAGTGAAAGTGAAGTTGCTTCATGATGTGGATACCACTTTTCACTGTGGCACTGGGACAGTAGTTACAGATTCATTTAATATTTCTCAGATATTAGTTCCCAAACTCCAAGGGGTGTATATCAAGTTGTCTAAGTGGTCTTCTTACAACCCTTCTCAGTAGGATGGAAACAAGGAGAAACACACCTTTTGTCTGGGAACAAGTCATGGGGAGAAAATATCATCACATCCTCAATTACTTTCCTTCAAAACTTCTGTTTCCTTTAACCTCAACTCGGGAGGTGGCTTTTTAGTCATGTTCTTTGCAAAATCTGTATAGCATCCTTGTGGAATTTTGAGGGACTGGGTATTGGCATATATTGTTTTGTTTCAGCTACAGGGTTGCCCTCAACCAATACTGAGAAAATTACCAATTTAACATACTTTTAGGTTAATAGTAAGTAAAATTTCCAAGGAATGATTTACTTAAAAATTAAATTAGAATGGATTGGCTAAATGTCATGTCATACTCGTTTGCTTTCGAACTGGGAAAGAAACAGAAAGAATTAGAACTTAATGCACTGAGAATTTCTGGACATCATCTTGAGTGTGCTCAAGAGATTGTTGTGAGTGTGGGAAGCTCATTGCTTGTATGTGTCTCTTCAAAGTGGATGTTGAGAGCGTATGGGACATGAGAGCATATAGGAAGGGACATGAAAGTCACATCCTATTTCATGCCTTTCATGGCATGGCATTCACACATATCCATGCTGGATATTCAGCATGTAATGTGAAGCCTTTTTGATCACTTATTAAGCTGAAGGTACCCTATCATACTATCAAATTATGAGAGAAACTGCCATGGGAGAAGATGTGTACATTTGTACCTAAAACTAATCAAAAGCACTTATGTGACTATAGTAATGTGAGACAAAGTAGACTTTAGAATGTGGAATATTACTGTAGAGAAAGAGTGTCAATACAAAATAATAAAGAAGACACTTTAACCAGAACACAAAACAATCCTAAATCCTGGGGTTTAGACTGAGGGATTGGCAAGTCTTAGTCTCTTTGGTACTGAAAAACTGGGGGAGATCCAACTATGTTTTTCAGAGGTTTCCACATAGTTCTTGGGCCTCCTGCCTCATACTACTTCAAAATCTGGTAAATGTCTCTAGGGAGCGGTTGGCCCTATGCTTGATGCTGACCTCCTTGCACTGGTCTTTCTATTCTCATCATCCCAAAACTAAGGGAATTTTGACTTTCCCTTTAGAATCTTTTGCATAACTCCCAGCCTTTGTGTAGCCCCAGAATTTAGGAACTATTTTATGAGGGCTTTTGTGATATTGGAATTTAGTAAGAGATATATAGTTGGTCTTTGTCTCAGTTTTTGGCACAGAGCTCCTAGAATCCTTGGAATTTCCTAACTGCTGACAGAGATCAAGGTGTCTTTTGTTATGTTAATCAAGTGACTTAGAAAGCACCTAAAGGTAAGAAGCAGGAGGGAGGGGCTACTTGCCTGTGAAGCCAACCTTGTGATTTGAGGGTTGAAATTTTCCGTCCCACCCAACCTCCACCTGAGAGGAAAGGGGCTGGAGAATGAATTCAGTCACAAATGGCCAATGGTTTAATCATCCCTGTGTAATGAAGCCTCTGTGAAAACCCAAAGGACTGGGTTAGGAGAGCTTCTGTTGGCAAACATGTGGAGATGTGGGGAGTGGTGTGCTTGGAGAAGGCATGGAAGCTCTGTGCCTTTTCTCCAGACCTTGTCCTGTGCATCTATTCTATCTAGCTCTTCTTGAGTTACATCCTTTTATAATAGACCAATGATCTGGTAGGTAAAATGTTTCTCAAGAGTTCTGTGAGCCATTCTAGCAATGAATTGAACCCAAGGAGGTAATGGTGGAAACCTCTAGTCTTTATATAGCCAGTTGGTCAGAGGCATACATGACAACTGGGGCTTTCAACTGACATCTGACATAGGGTGGGGAGTCTCATACAATCGAAACTTTACCCTGCAGAATCTGCTGCTGTCTCCTAGTAGATAGTGTCAGAATTGAGTTAAATTGTAGGACACGAAGCCAGTGCTGGAGAATTGGTGGTCATGTGGAAACCACCCACACCTGCCCATGTGCTCACACACACACACACACACACACACACACACACACACACACACACCCTAGAAATTGGGAGCAGAATCATTATAGCCTTTAGGGTCCCTCAAATTTCCAGTTTGTTTTATCCCAGCCATGTGTGGCTGGTAACAGCTTGCTATTTCTCTTTCTCCAGCAAAGGTCCTAGGCCTGGGCCACTCCCAATCCTCTGCTTGGGGTAAGAATGGGCCATAGCCTTAGTGGGGAACAATGACTGGAGATCATCAGTTCACTTACCCAGGACACAAGCTTCTCTGAAATTTCAATCTAATCCTTGTTCCCACAGCATCTTGATGTCTTCAAAATTAGGATTTATATAATTTATCTGACTTTTTCTAGGCTTAATTTTTTAAATCCAGTGGAAGTCATTGTATGGAAACCAATTTGACAATAAATTTCATATATTGAAAAAAAAATCCAGTGGAATCTAGGTGTGACCCAGCCTACTACATTTGAAAGTAGAGATCCTTTGCTCTAGTAATTTTTGAAAGTTAAATTATCTTTCATTATATTAAATCTTCCCTAATTTTATGAATCATCTCTTGAATTTGGGAATTTCCTGTGTATAGAGATATAATCACCAAACACAGTTTATCAAAATAGATTATTTTCTTCACTGTTTTTTGTTTGTATTTTGTTTTTGTTTTTGTTTTGAGAGAGAGTATGTGCATGGGGTGTGGGAGCATAGGGAGAGAATCTCAGGGCTCAATCTCACAATAGCTAGATCATGAACTGAGCCAAAATCGAGAGTCAGAGGCTAAACAGACTGAGCCACCCAGTCACCCCTGAAATAAATTATTTTCCTTGAGGAGCAATGTAAAAGGATTTCTTTGAAATTCAGTCTCTGTCTGGACACATGAATTAATAGTTGCAGAGTTGTGAAAATAATATAAAATATATGAAAAGGCTTTGGGTAATGAAAAAGAATATACAGATCTGAAAGGTCTTTTATTATAAGGTGGAGGTAAAGAACAATCTGAAAGTAGGATGACTTCCCTTTATACTATTTATTTTTGTAAGAGCTATAGAGATATTATGCACAAAGTAAAGTTATAGACACTCTTCTCCTAAACAAAAATGTCTCAGACATTTAAGTCCAAAAGAGGAGAGCAAATGTCTTTTTGAGCATATATTTTTTATTGAGCTATTTTCATGTAAATTATCTCATTGAATTTTCAGACTCTCAAAGATATCTTCTACATTATAAAAATAAGACAATTCAGGCTGCAAAGGGTTAGGAATCTTACACAGAGTCACACAGGTAGGAGATCAAAGGGCCAGCATTCAAACCTCTGGAAGTAACTACAAACCTAGGTAGACTCTTTGGACGATACCAAAGACTACTTTCTTAATCACAGAGAAATGAGAAATGAGATAATTCAAAGATTCTCTGCAGTCTGTCCTGTTACAGTTACAGGATAAAATACAAAAGAAAGTTAAATAGTGTCTCCCATGAAAATTACATGATCACAAAGCTCATTTACCTGGACATTGAAGCAAACCATCCTGGAAGTCTCCCTGTAAAATGATCTTTTCTCTCAACTACTAACCATGTATTAATATCTTACAATTATGGTGGTATGTTAGACAGCCATGGGGAAGGCAGGATCCTTCTCAAAAGTCAGTTTCCAGAAGGTGGAGAGACACTGTTACAAAGTAGAGGACTTTGGGGATGACATAATGGAGACCAGTTCCTGAGGATATCCTGGAAAGATTTCAAATGCTGAGTCCTCAATAAGAAGCAGTATCACAGTAGGGGATACAGAGCTACAGAGCAGTTGAGAGTCTAGAAGACAGCGAATGATCTGGGAGTCTGGAACTTCGGGAGGTAGCTGATGGGAACAGGAATAAAGACACAATGAATAGAATTAGTGCTGAAGGTTTATGAGGGAGATAGCGCAAGTAGGGCAGTAATGTTGGGTAGAGAGAGGAGTCAGTAGTAGGTGACAACTAGAATGAAGAAAAACAGAGTGGGTCTTCCTGTGGGGAAGTCATGAGGGTGATACTCAAACCACAAAAGGGTGGGAAGACAGCCCCAGTGAGGGCAAGGGACTCAGGTTGACTCATGGAAGAAGCTGAATGAGAAATGCTTCAGTTTTTCAGCCATGATCTCCTTTGATTATCACTTGCAAGTCCTTACATTTGGCAAGATGTTGCAAATTTTCAGGCTCATAGTTCCAGTTTTTAGAGCTAAAAGTATCACTGATTGTCGTGATTAAGTAAATCTAGTATTTCCCAAGTATTACTTTTTAGTAAGAATAATTTTTCTTACTAGATTTCTATTAAAATATATTCATCTCAGTTTCAATGCAGTCAGTTGAAAGCTTTGCTGAGTAACTTCAAGGGCACTTAATCACTGATTTGATGATTGGAAAGTTAGTTTGGCTCCATTTACTAATGGTGTGTTTTACACCATTAGCTTCCCTTATTCTCAGGCCTTCAGACTCATACTGAATTATACAACTTGCTCTACTGGGTTGGCAGCTTGCAGACAGCAGACTGTGGGACTTCTTAGCCTCCATAATCAATGGGCCAATTCCTATAATATCTATCTATGTATCTATCTATGCATGTATCCATGTATCTATCTATCTATCTATCTATCTATCTATCTATCATCTATCATCCATCTGTCTGTCTCCTACTGGTTCTCTGGAGAACCCTAATACACCAGATGAAGTGTAAAATCGTAATGTCTGTAGTTTATATGCAAACATTTTAAAATATAATATTCTCTTCTTTAGTTTAAGGAAGAAATAAGTTTAGTTAAATAAATGTAGTACATTCAACTAGGTGAATTCAAATATGCTACTTAGTCTAAGTAAACATAATGTATTACTTTTCTAAGTAGTTTATTCTGTCATAGAATTCACCACTCCATATAGTTAGATTTTTTTTAAAATCTGGCCCTTGTTTTCCTAGGGCATGCACTCTCCCTATGCCTAGAATGATCTTCATACTCCATACCATTTAAGAAAGTCCTTTCAGCTTTTAAAAACTAAATCCAACCATCTCCTCTGTACATGTTTCCCTGACCCTTCTCCCTCTAATGCTACCATTCTGAAATGAATTATTCTATCCTCTGAACAATTTCTGAATATACATATTTCTGAATATATATATACACACACATGTATATATATATATATATATATATATATATAATAGGGGAGGGGCAGAGGAAGAGAGAGAGAGAGACAGAGTCTTAAGCAGATTCCACACTCAGGGTGGGGCCCAATATGGCGCTCTATCCCTCGACTCTCAGATCATGACCTGAGCCAAAATCAAGAGACAGACGCTCAACCAACTGAGCCACTAATGCGCCCCAACATATATATGTCTTATTTTTACCATACTGTTTTATAGTTTCTATGTCTATCTCTCAGTGATTATTCATGGAGTTGTATTATATCATTTTCATTTGTATATCCATAGCACCTAGCCTAGTAACTGTTCTTAGTACATAATCAGTAAGTTTTGTTGAATTGGAATATGTGTGATCATGGACTAACTTTCCACTTCCTTAATTTTGACAGATTTTGGGATGCGCTTATTTAAATACACATACTAAATAAGATAGAGTATAAGATAATGATGAATCAGGTATGAAAACTTCCTTAAGGCACTTAATGTCTAAGATGGAACAAGAGGCATAATATCTTCATTCATGGAAGGTTTTTAAAAATTGTCTGAGGTGTGAGAAATTTCTAGGTAGTATATTTCCATCCCATAACCCTCTTCTGCCTCTTTCTTCTTGATCCCATTTCTTCCAGTACTTTTCCTATCAAGCTTGAGAATCTCAGATATGTAGAGCATGCCCTCTACACATTTAATTAAGGAAAAGTTTTATATAAGATTTTGTCTCAAACTTGAGTAAAATGTAGACTTCCCTTAAAATGAAAACATTTTTATGGATTCCTAGTACTGGTTTAACTTACATTTATTTATGACATTGCTAAAATATGTGTAAGGATAAATCTGGATAAAAACACTGATATGCTAGTGCTTTTAGAACTAAAATATCAAAATACATTTAGAGACTAGATACATAAATCTAGAACTTATTTAGGTAGAATTAGAATAATAATTAAATGTGATAAAGGATGTGATTGAAATTTAAATGCCAGTTTTGAATTTAATAGTACAAACTTGCATTTGCTTGTTTTATGTTTTATGTTTTGTGTACTTGGTTGTTCTTTTGAACTGCCCAGACTATTCTTTGGTTATTTTTCACTATCACTCTCATTTTAATTAATTAATTAATTAATTAATTAATTTTTAGAAAGAGCACACGCTTATGTGTGAGCAGGGGAGGGGCAGACAGAGATTGGGGGGAGGGTGGAATCTTACACAGGCTCCATGCTCAGCACAGAGCCTGATGCAGAGCTCAATCTCATGACCCTGAGATCATGACCTGAGCTGAACTCAAGACTCAGATGCTCAAATGACTGAGCCAACCAGGCTTCCCTTAATTTCATTTTTAATAGAAATATTTTTGTAACTACCAAAACATTTTAGTAGGCCAATTTGATTCATGGTACATTATAAAATGCAATACTAAAAAATTTAAAAGACAATATAATAAAAATTCCTTCACTTTTTATGTACTAACATACATACTGCCAGTGAACTCATAAAAGCTGGTAGGTGCAAACACATGAGCTTCCCAGCATGTTTGCTTGCATCCTGAACTAACTGTTCTTCTACCAGCTGAGCTTGAGTACAACAAGACCTACTAACATAATGCTATTATAGCTTTGAGCCATCACATAACACCAAACTGATAGAAACAAAAACACAAACCAGGGCACAGGAGTGAGTGGCAGCATTGATTTTTAATTTGGTTCTCTAGATGATTCATTTACTCCTACGTTTGAGCTCCTGGATTTAACAGGACTTCTCTGCTGCATCTCAAAAGTGTCTAGGAAACCTCCTGGGGCACTGCACCCATCAAAACATTTTCTCACTATTGGTCATTGTGGGATATAACACACCGCATGCTCAAGAATTCATTTCATTTCTTGTTTTGAGAGAAAAGGAGGTGGCATAGTAGCATTTGCCACCTAAGTACTTTCCACTCAAAATATAAATATTGCTGGAACTCTTTCTAATTATACCAGCTTTTCCTGTGTTGGCCAAAAAATGCTGTCTTCATTCAGTCCCACAGGAGTTTTGATTCACAGTCCTTCAACCTTGGCTCTCTCTGTGGTTGTATTCCTAATTTGTTACATGCATGTAATTAATTATAATTCAATGTAGAAAGTTGTAATCAATGTAAGATTTTTTATAAGATAAAATTGTGTACGATTTCAATTAAGTGGGATTGCTTTCATCTAGGGTGTTGGAAAAGATATATAGAAATGTAATAAATGAATGATAGCCATCCCAACAATTATAACTCCATTTTTCTGGTTCACTTTGCCCCTAGCTAGCATTCAGTTCCCTTCCCTTCTCCTATTAGAGTCTATCTGCCTGACCACCAACATCAGAGTCTACACAAGGTTGTGTGTCAGCTCTGGGCAATTAGAAGAAGGTGCCCCTTTCTCCAGGTGAATGTAGCCCACCATCAGATTGCATAATTTGGTAAGCAGGGAATATGCTGGGTTTGAGTTCTCATTTTTATTTCCTTTGATTGGGTGTCCCTGTTCAAGGCATAATCTACACAATTGTCTATGATGGTGTTGACCATCATTCACTTAGATCTTGTAGCATAAATAAATTTTTTAAAGATTTTATTTTATTTTAAGTAATCTCTATACCTAACACGGGGCTCAAACTCAAAACCCTGAGATGAAGAGTAGCACAGCATGAATCAATTTAAACTCATAAAATACAATGGAGGCTCTCAGAAATATAATTTCTTTCTTCAATGGAAGCTACTAAAAAAAAGATACTCTGTCCCATCAGACATGGATAAGAAAGCATATAGTCTTATTGACTCCAAGTTAATATCATGCGACTATGAGGTCTTGGGACAAACACTAATTAGAGGCAATATTGGTTAGGATATAACATACAAACAGGCAGAAATGGCTCAAATACAATACAGGTTTGTTTATAACTTACATAAAGACTAAGTGTTTTAATTGCTTTCCATATTTTCACGGATTAGGATCCTTAACATTTTTAAAAATTTACATTATTTACATCATTTAATATACATCACCATAAACTGCATTTGAAGTATACAATTATTTAAGTTCTTTTGTTTTGTTTTGTTTTGTTTTGTTTTGTCTTGTTTTGTTTGGAGAGAGAAAGGGCAAGAGAGAGCATGAGTAGGGGAGAGACACAGAGAAGAGAGAGAGAGAGAGAGAGAGAGAGAGAGAGAGAGGAGAGGGAGGGAGAGAGAGAGAATCTTAAGCAGGCTTCACATCCTGCACAGAGCCTAATTTGGGGCTCGATCTCATGTCCGTGAGATCATGAGCTGAGCCGAAATCAAGAGTTGGGACACTTAACCTACTGTCACCCAGGTTCCTCAGAAGTAGATAAGTTTGATATATGTATATACTTGTAAAACTATCACCACATCAAGAAAATTAACATATTCATCACCCCTAAAAGATTCCTTGTGCTCTTTTGTAATTCTTCCTGTCAAGCCATTCTCATTCTCTCCTCCTTTCCCTAGGCAACCACTATTCTGCTTTTGGTTACTATGCATTAGTTTGTATTTTCTAGAATTTATATACATATATATGTAATATATATGTATATGTATATGTATATGTATATGTAATATATATACATATGTGTATGTATATATATGTTATATATGTATATAGTATATATATATATATATATATATATGGCATATATATATGGCACACACATGTTATTGCATGTATCCGTATTTAATTCCTTCTTATTGCTGAGTAATATACCATTGTAGGGATATATGCCACAGTTTACCTATTCAGTGGTTGATGGACATTTGGGTTGTTCCCTGTTTTGAGCTATTACAAATAAAGCTGGTATGTACATCCACATATAGGTCTTTGATGGACATATGCTTTCATTTCTCATGGGTAAAGATCTAGGAGCAGTTGGATCGTGTGGGTGGTGTATGTTTAAAGTTTTAAGAAACTGCTAAATTATTTTCCACAGCATTTGCTGTATTTTACATTCCTATTTATTTCAATTTTTTTCTCTCTGTTTTTATTTAGGTTAGTTTCTGTTGCTATGGACTCAAATTCACTAATACATTCTCCTGAAATTGGTTGTTAATATCATCTAGTGTGGGGGTACCTAGGTGGTTCAGCTGGTTAAACATCTTACTCTTGATTTCAGCTCAGCTCATGATCTCACAGTTCGTGAGATTGAGGCCCATGTTGGGCTCTGTGCTGACAGCGTGGAGCTGCTTGGGATTCTCTCTCTTCCTCTCTTTCTGCCCATCCCCTCCTCACTCTCTCTCTCAAAATAAACTTATTTTTTTAATGTCATCTAGTGTAGTTTTCACCTAGAAGCTCTGATCTTTTTATTATCCCTTTCTCCAGTTTTATTGAGATACAATTGACATGTAACACTATGTTAGTTTAAGGTGTACAACATAATGATTATACACACACACATACACACACATACGCATATATGGTTTTTATATGCCTTATAAACCATTGTTTTAAGTATTTTGTCGTGTATTGATAGTTTCAGGAAGGAGAGTAAATCTGATCCCTTTACTCCATTCCAGTCAGAAGTTGAAGTGCCTGAGCTCCTTACATCTGGTGGCTCTTCCATTTTCGACATATAGCTTGCAAAATCTCTGTGCTTTTTTCCATCAAGCTGTGGAAAGAGAAAGAATATGAAGGATTATGTGTAGGTAATTTTATGAGTCAACTCTGGAAGTTGTTGCTCACATCTGTAACATTACCCTATGTTTGTAGGTCACATGGTTATATCTGACTGAAAGCCCAGTGGAAAATAATAGTCAAGCTGTAATCTCAGGGAAAAACAGGAAATGATTTTGGTGAATGGCTCACCAACTTCTACCACGTTGTACATTTATGGGCACCAAATACCCATTTACTCTTCCTCTCACATTAAAAAAAGACATTTATTCCATGTCGAGAGACACAGCCGTCCAGGTATTTATGATCTTCAGGTGACACTTTTTCTCACTATGAAATCTGAATTCCACCTCTAATAATTTTGCAGCATATAAAGTAAAAAAAAATATTTTTGCTCTCCCATGCCCACCCAGTAGAAGGTATTGGAGCAGGGATAGGATAATTGCAATTAAAACTTCCATTCTGACAAAGAAAAGAGTGGGATTCTACTGTAGTGTGTGTGGTCCTTGCCAATGAAGTACATTCTGTCAGGCAGGCATTGTGCAGTCCCTCTTTGCTAACAAATGGAGGAGATTCCTTGATTTGATGTTTATTCTACTTTCTGAAAACATTTCATCTTTTGTTTTTCGCATGTCCTGACTCCTCTCCTGGGGGTTACCTTCCTATTAATTATCCTCCACTATCTTTCAGCAAGTTCGTTTGGGGGAAAAGTCCTTTCTTCAAGGTTGCACAACTTTCATACTTCTGTTCATGAGACTTGGGGGCCTGTATATGTTTGAGACATGAGTGTTCAAGACATTTTTAGTATCGGTTCATGGCCTCTTCAGCAATTCAATTTCCTCAAAAATAAGTAGATCTACTTGCATCCAGTCAGTTTCATCTGACTGTAGATACACCAACATTCTTTTCTAGACACCAGTCTAAAGCCTGATTCAGTTTTGTGCTTTCTCATCTACGTATCTCTTATTCTCAACTTAACAAAGCCTGGAAACCATCTGAAGGAATCTGTAGGAATGTCACCCATTACTAGGCTACTGTTGTGTTAAGCTGCTTTCAATCTTACTTTTTGCTATTTGAGGTCTATAATAAGTATCTTTTTCAGTCTTTTGGGGCCCTAAATTCTGGAATCAATAAATTACCTTTGATTTCTAATTGAGAAATAAGTATTTAAGCTGATCTTTCTTGCAGTAACTTGTGAAAAGCAACAAACAGTTGCAACACGTACTAAGATTAAGGATCTTTTCAACCACTTCTCTGAGTGCTATAGGCTCATAACATACCTTTCAAATTACTGAAGCATTTGTTTCATCAAATGTTTTTTATCACATAATATGGATCACCAGTTTTCAAGTGTGTTCTATCAACAATTAACTTAACTAAAACTAAACAGCTAAACCAACTTTATAAAGTTTAGGTCATCCTTGGGGCCTCCTTCTGCTTCTGGTATCAATATTTTAGAGTAAATCAATAAAGTAATACAATGGCTTGAACATTAGAATTTATTTCCCTTTCCCATGAAGTCCAAAATGAGTATTCTTCATTAGCAGGTATCTTTCCTTCAGATTGCACCAACCCAGGCTTTCCATCTTCCACAGATGGCTCCTAAGATTTTGAAGCTTTTCTCCATTAGCTTGTGGGAGGAGAAAGCATGGAGAATCATGCATGGGCTGTGCATAGAAGTAGACATGTCAGTTTTGCCCACCTCTTCTTAGCCAGAACTCAGTCACATGGCCAGACCTAACTGTAAGGAGGGTAGGGAATACATACAGGGTAGTTGTGTCTAAAGGAGAAGGGGCTGAAAACTTTGGTGAATAGGTAACTAATTTCTGCATAGAAGCCAATACTGTGGAAGATAGAGTAGGAAAACCAACAAAATGGAATTCTTGACATCCTTCTTCAAGTTTCATGATCAAGTTTCACCACATGACTCGACTTTTCAACTATGTTAGCTAACATTCCTTTTATTGTCAAAGGTTGTTTTAGTTGGATTTTCTGCTACTTGCTATGTCAAACATTGTAATCAGTAGAGTTGCCAAATGGATTTTCCATTACAATCAACAAACAGTCTTTAACATAGCATCACCTCCTGCTACCTTCCTGTTATCTCTTTGAGTAAAGCAAGTCTTAATGTTGAATGCTTGAGTTTCCAGTAAAGCATTTGATGTATCAGGTTGCATACTGGGAGATTCAGCTCTGCCCAAGTGGTAAGGCCTCAACATATATCAGATAGGAGTTTGGAGGCAGGCTAAGGTCTGAAGAAGCCCTTGCAATTCATGTTTCTTTGAGGGTTAATCTTGTAGTAGGAATGTGGTCTGTGATGATCCCCTAAGGCCTCAGAACCTATGACCACACCTTTGAATTTCCCTAGAACAAAAGAAAATCAACAGATTAGTCTCTGTTTTAAACTTGACTCCTGTTTTTTGTTTGTTTGCTTTTTCTATCTTACAGATCATCTGAGCCCAAACTATTCTTCTTGGCGATACTCATTCTGAATTCATGTCTTCAGCTAAATTCAAACAGTGGTACTTTCTTTCCAAGGTCAAAATAGAGCTAAGCCTTGTTCTCATCTTCTGGTGTCTGCCTCCTTTCATTTCCTTCATAACAACAGAAGCTCATTTTCCTATTTCTTTTTTCTGCTTTCAGGAATCATTTATTCATTCACTGATTCAGTCAACAAATGTTTTCTGAATGTCTGCTGTGTATCAGACACTCTTCAGTGTGCTAGAAAAAAGCCAGATTGAGCTACTTCCATAAATCGGACATAAGCTCATATAGCATTCAGGCAATTTCTAGAATGGTAATGTGATATATTGGAAAAAAATAGAGGCTTTGAGGTCAGATACTATTGGGTTTAATCTCCAACTCAATTACTTACAGGTTGTGTTAATTATGAAATGAAGCTATCCTGTGAGCCTCAATTTCTCCTTTATAAAAATGTGGGTAATACCATTATTCAAGGTTAGAATAATAATTAAATGATACAAGGCTAGCAAAAGTCTTGGCACAGAGTAGTATAGTGAATGCTTCCTCTTTTCCACTTTTTTTCTTTCTTTCCTCTTTCTTACCTGCCCTCTATTCTTTCACCTTCTTTCCTTCCCTACCTCATTTTCTATTTTCCTTCTTTCTGTTCCAGCTTTCTAAGTTCCTAACTTCCTTTCCAGGTAAACATGCTAATGGCTACATTTTCATTTTCCAAGATTATATTGAAATTCTAACAGATACTCCTTAGCATAAACACTCCAGATTAGATGCTCTTTGAATGACCTAAGAAAGAATATAAATACTAATACTCTTTATGAGATCTGTACATTCTTCCCTTCCTAGATGGCTGCATAGGTAGTTTCTCTTTCTGACTCTAGAAGTACATATCACTGTCCAATTGGGATGATGTCCACTGCCACTTTCCAGGCATATCTTTGAGATGTTGGCTGAGAAAGAGCAATTAGATATCCAAAATAGTAACCACAGAGGGCTGAAAACTATTTTTAAAAAATGACAGGGGGAAAATTTATTTATTTATTTATTTATTTATTTATTTATTATTATTTTCACTAGGCAAAGAACTTTATTAATCTTGTTTCAAACTTTATTCCCAGGCCTCTTCAGCTTAATTAGCTACAAAGAATGAATTGTGTCTAAGCAAAAACTGAAAAGAGCTGCAGTGTCCCAGGGGCTTGGCTTAAAAGTATTAGAGATCCATGAACAAAATTTTAAAAAGCAGTCTTAGTATAAAATAGCAGCTCCCCAGAACTTCTTCAAGTTCTGTCTTCTTCAGAACTTGACTCCATTCAGTTTGCTTCAATTTTGGAAGCTTCATCAAAATTCTTCACAAGATCTGGAATTTCCTCCTCCTCCTTCTCTCAGGTGGCAGGTGGTCCTTTTCCATCAACGGATTGTGTGGGCAGAGCTTCAGCCAGTCTTCTTAAACTAGTCAGACTGTCTGCACCGAGTTGATTTAAGATCCTGGGTAGCATTTCTGTCAGCCATTTCCTCTCAGCATGACCTAGAATGGTCAAAGTGTTCGCTGCCAGGGATGCCTGAACTTTAGGCTTGTTGAAGTGGATCACTGTTCCTTGGTTTGTGAATGTATTTGCTTCTTCAATATGAGAGATATTGTTTACCTCTAACTTTAAGGAGAACTGAAGTTTTTTTATCATCTTCTGTAGCCGTTTTATGAGCCACTTTGTTCTTTTGGTGAGCGGTTCCTTTTCCACCGATGCACACTAGTGCTTGAATTTGATGAATTCTCTTGGTTCATGATAGTTTTGTTCATCTGGTTGGAGCAGAAATAGGACCGCAGGGGACTAGAGTTGGCGCTTAGGGGGCCTAGGGCAGACTAGCCACGATTAGGTGCACATGAGCCAGGACGCAAGATGGCAGCTCAACAGGGGAAATGTATTTTTATTTTATTATTATTTTTTTAACATTTATTCATCTTTGAGAGACAGAGAGAGACACAGCATGAGTGGGGGAGGGCAGAGAAAGGGGAAGACAAAGACTCTGAAGCAGGCTCCAGGCTCTGAGCTGTCAGCACAGAGCCCAACACAGGGCTCTGAGATCACAGAGATCACAAACCATGAGATCATGACCTGAGTCGAAGTTGGAAGCTTAACCAACTGAGCCACCCAGATGCCTCAGAGGAATGTATTTTAAATGGAAGACAGAAAAGCATGAGGATTTAGTAAAGTTTTTAAACCTATTTATTTATCTAATTGACTATACTTAATAAAGCTATTTGAATCTATTTCATTTTAATAGAAATTATCATAGGTAAAAAGTGAGAATAAATGGGTTTGTTTGGTTCCATTTGTTATAATATTCATCTTGAAGTAGAGTATTCATTTTAGTGCTCTAGAAATTGAGTCTAACCATGTATTACATGTAGCATCATATAAAGGATATTTTTATAGAATTTCTTTGTTGAATATCACTCCAGATTAAATCTTTAATTAAACTGAAAAAAAACTTTGAGTCTTTATTGAGATGTGTGAAATGCTTTGATGCTCTTAAGATAAGAAGTGTTAAGTGCTAAGTATAATTAGATATAGAAAATTTGCACATGCTAGAAATTATGTTCAAAGACCACATTGATTTTTTGTGAAATTTGCATTTTGGATGAACTCCCAAAATATATGAAAGATAATTTATATAGCTCAAGAAGACTATTTTTATTACCCTCTATTTCACTATGGAAAAAAAAAGAAACACAGATGTTTTATTATCTTTTGAAAAAGGAAATGATATTTTCTTAACATGCCACTTCCTGGGATATATCACTTCATACATAATGTGTTAAAAATAGGAAAAAACTCATTAAGTCTAGTGATGTTATGTCTAAAAAGCTCTATTTGAGTTCACAACTGATAATTTTCTGGGCTTTATCTTAAGTACGCTCTTAAGGGACAATGGACGGTGACTATTTGGAAGAAATATGTTTCATGTTTGAAACAAAGGAAATCCCAATTATGTAAACGATTAAAATTAAGAAATCAAGGCACCTATATGATATCACTGTAATTGTATTTACATATCTACACATACACAAATACATTCCAGAGAAACAAATATAGAAATAAGTAATAAGATACAATGCAGTAAAATGTTGGCAGTGATTGTTGTTAGCTGATGAAATTATGAATGATTTCTTTTTTCTACTTTCTGTATTTGCCTCACTTCTTGAAAATATACTTGAATGAATGTATAATTTTAAAAACTTAAAAAGAATCTCTATTTGTCTCAGTGTGGTTAAAGAAAGAATTATTTCCTTTTAGTGACTACATTTTTCTCCTTCATAAAGGAGACAGTAATATATGTATAGTACAGATTGGTGAGCACAAGTTCAGAAAATTATTGCTGTTAAACACTTACTCTAAACATTTATATGCATTAACTCAGTACACAGAATAACCTAACAAAGTTGCACTATATCTCCATTTTACAGGGGAAGAAACCGAGGCACAAAGAGACTAAGTTTCTTGCCAGAATGAACCCAGGAAGTTTGGCTCCAGGGTCCACCTCTTAACCAGTATCCTATGCCTGCACTTAACAAATATCTACTATGTGCTCTGAACTTTTGATGATGCATCATTGCTTTATGGTAAGCATGAATACCTCAGACCTGGATGGTTCTGCGTTTAAATCCCAATTCCAGTATTTACATGTAGTGTGTCTTTGGAGGAGGAACTTAGCCTCTCAGCCTGAGTTCCTTCAATAAAAGGGGATAATGGTACGATTCAGCCATAAGAAAAAATGGGGTTGCATTACATACTGGATACAGACACAAAAACTCCAAGATACATTGCTAAGTAGCTTTCCAAAGATCATATGGATACTGAGTGGGAGAGTCACAATTTGAACTCTGGCCTGCTTAATGCAACAGTAGCATGTGTTATAGACTCTTAGAGTGGCTAGAGAATCACTCTAGTTGGCAATGTTCAGTGATGCTTTCTTAGAGGAGGTTAAATTCTTTTGGTCTTTCAGTTTTATTGAATGGGCAATAAAGTTCTTTTAGCTCCAAATAAAGGTCTTATAGTAGAGTATTGGTATTTAGTCTTATAGAAGATTTCCTTTGGTCTTATAGTGGGGGCAACAGGAGTACTGAGAAATCATGACTCACTTTTGTATAGTAATCTCTTTAATTTCCTAAATAATTGCTCACCCATTTATCCAGTTTGATTTTTATAACTACAGAGGGTAGATAATATCACTATTACTGCTAAAATATCTGAGGCTCAGAGAGATCCAAGGACTGCCCAACATCACACTGCAAATGAGTTGTAGAGCTGAGACTAGACCAAATAATTTGTCTTTTTCAGTGGAGTCTGAAGAGCCATGAATGCAAAGTGAAGAGTTCCCATTGGCCTCTCTGCTTGTATGTCCTAGGGGTCTGCTATATACATTTCCTTCCCTTAGCCAAGATGGCTGTCACTTCTCTTGTTGGGACCCATAATTACAGGCTTTTCAGTAATGCTTGTGGGCCCAGTGTTCCAAATCTTGTTTTTCCTAGTTTTGCTAACTTCTCTGTATAATAAATGCCAGGCAGCACTGACTAATTAGCAAACAGCAGACAATGCATGTTGATACATAACTTATTCTTCCAAGGCCCCTATTTACTGCCAGTGACTTGTGACCTCACTGTGAACCCTGGTGGCAATAAAGCTACCACTGTGATTAGGGTTAGAATACATGTAATCTTCTTAGCCTTAGTTGAAACTGTGAAAATCCCTTTCATCTTCAATTATTATTTATTTGGCCCTTTTCTCTGGAGGGCAAGGGGCTGTCTAATCCCCCGGGCTGAGCCTCAGGAGTCTGTATCAGCAGGAAAGAATGCCAGCCTTGCATACCAGGAGCTGGAAGACCTGGCCATGTATTGGAGAGGCCATGACCCTGGTGGGGGTGGAGATGGGGGAGCATCAGGAGCTTGCTTTTGGATGGTTATTCTCCAAGGAAACTGCTCTAAAAGTGGCTCAAGAAAACTTCCTAGCAGTGTAAAGTGTTCCTAAGTGGAAGAGAATGAATGAACTGTAAAACCTTTTATTAAAACAAAACAAAACAACAATATATAACATAGAGTAAACTGAAGTACTATGGAGTGACTCAGGAATGATTCAGCTGATTGAACTATTGCACTCCAAAGGATCTTGGGTCAGCACAGCCAAGAAGTGCTCACTGGAGATGCACAGACTCTATTCCAGAACGGCTAAGAGTGTTGGAGTATGTGTTCATCAAGGTCAAATGCCTGCATTTGATTACCTCGGAGTCCTTAACTTTAATGAGTCAGTAGCAAAGGCTTCGTTAAATAATCATTTCATTGAAGGAAGGAAGCAGTAGCAAAAAACACTCAGCAATGGCTGTCACCAGGAATACTAAACAAGACTGTTTCAGTGGAGGAGAAGACCCTTCTACCTATAGCTATAAACACTTGTTCCATGAGCCTGGAGCCTGGAATTTTGAATTTCTGTAGCTCTGATCTTCCTGAGCCTTCTGGTACCCAACAACCTAAGGATGCTCCCCTCCCTTTTTTTTTTTTTTTTTTTTTTTTTTTTTTATCATGGAATTACCAGCCTTAAGAAGCCCAACAGACATGTCTGGGAGGCCTCCGGTCATCCTTGTGGCTCTATTCCTGTAACATGGACCAGTTTGTGTAACAGAATGCCTTCCCTGGGGAAGGTGATCCCAACTGTCTAGCCAAATATCTCTCTTCCAAAGTGAACTGGCTGAGGGAGGCTGGCTTCTAACCCAGGTCGCTAGCAACTGACAAAGATCTGGGATCTAAACCCTGATCAAAAGAAAGATATTTCCAAACCTCTTTAATGGGTTACAGTGGAGACTAAATGGACCAGAGCTAAGAGGTTTTATTACTCCCATCCTTCTTTTTTGCCCATATTTTCTTTTCTTTGACTGCTTCCTAACCAAAATTTCTGAAATAAAGAGGGCCCTTGGGTAACTGGGGAGAAAACAGCAAAAACTTGTCAGTTTTGTCCCCAAGGTGAGCTGCTATGATATTGTCGGCAAAAATCAACAAAAAAGAGCTTATTGATCAAGATGTATATTTGTTTTTGAAAGATGTCACATTTAAAAAAAAAGGAATGGCTAATAAAAACTTTCAGTGGAATACTTGGGAAGCAAGTTGAGCAAATTTTCTAGAAAGTCAGATAAAGATACAAAAAGGATGAAACCCTAAAAAAAAAGTCTTCATAATGGTGGTTAGATTTTAAAAAAACTTCAAGATACTGAACACAAATAAAAAGGCAAATCAAGTTATCAAAGAAATAATGCAAGAATGCTTCTGCAAAATGAAGGGCATGAGATTACTTAGTGACTTAACGGGTAATACTATAAAATTTCAAAATACCAAGAGTAAACGAAAATAAGTGGTAAATCCTAAAAGATTTCCAAAATAATTATACATTAATTTTCACTGATTTTAAAGTCAATACACGTATATTGTAGAGAATTTGGAGAAGGTATAAAGAAGAAAAATCACCATTAAGTCTATATTTTGGCAAGGTTCCTGCCAGCTATACATATAATTATGCACATATGTTTACAAAATTGGGATGATGGGAACGTCACTGGGCACTCGGAGGCCCATCTTCCCCACCCCAGCCTGGGAATGTGGGTCCTACTTGCCTTTCCTGCTCTCAGAGGGTACTCCAAGGACATAACCCTGAGATAGTTTTACTGTGTTGAGAACTGCACAGTATACCTGACTGAGCCCAGTTAGGACCTCTTCATAAACTTCTAAGATTTGGAGGACAGGTGTGGGAATCTACTCGTCTTGCTGCCACCCAAGGCAAGCGTCATACTTAAGTTCCCTTTGCTTATTAAAAATGCTACCTGTCAACCTGGAGTGGCCTACCTCTGTTCCTCTCTTCCTGTCCTCCACGTATGGGGCTGGTTTCAGATTATACCTGTGAAGTTCTCCAGAGGGTTGTAGGCAAACAGATGATAATACTGACAGCATAGATGTGTTTCATGTGTAATTTCATGTTTGCTTTTTTCCAGATTATATCCTAAACATCACATGGCACTAAATATTTTTACAAATGTGATATTTAATGGCTATAAAATACTAAATTCAATTAAAATTTTTGGATATGTCATTGTCTTTTTAACCAATTTTCTATTGATTGGTACTTGGGTTGCTACTAAAAATCTTTTGCATAAATCTTTGAAACACTGATTATTTTTTAGGATGTATTCCTAAAAAAGGAACGATTGATAAAAGGGCATTTACTATTTGTTAGATAATTATGCCTATTTTCAGGACTCACTTTTAATGCATATGGCCAGATTATCTTTGAAAAGGTCTTATCAATTTAGAGAAGGTATTTAAGAGGGGTCTGATGGTGTGGGGTAAAACAACCAGGCTGACCTGGGAGTTCATGGGAGAGTCAAAAATGGAACACAGCTCTTAAAACTTATAGTCTCATGGTGAGGGGATGCCTCCCTTTCCTTTGTTTTCTGTGGAAGCCAGCCGCAATGCTCAAGTTCCTTGTAGGAAAAACAAGCAGCTTACTGCATCCAGGGCTCAGAGTGGTTGGCACGGGCATAAGACATGGTCTCACGTGGTTCATATTTTCCATTGTCATTAAAACATTTACTGTCTGCTTAAGTCAGGACACAAAATGCAGCCGGTCTGAAAGAGGACACAAATCCATTGGAGCCTTCAGGTGTGACATGGCAAGTACTGTGCCAGGTGCTGATTGGTACAATAGATTGGGAGGAAATCTACGAAAATAATTCAGTTACGACACAGAGCAGTGAAATGACCTACGTATAAACCGCTGTTATGTGGGTGTGCTACAGAAGGAAATGACCTTGTTGGACTCTAGGAGGTTTGTCACTTAAGATGTGGTTTGGTTGCATGAAACAGAAAACAACTCAAGAAAGATTAAATAAGACAGAATTTATTCCTCTCAAACATAAAATAATTTCAGAGGTTGTGAATAGAGTGTCCTACTGAAAAAATGTAGTTTTGAAGGTGATCCATCTCAGAGTAGTAAGATAGGTCTAAGTAGGGGAAACAGAGCCAGGGAGATTTCCTTAGGAAGCAGCTGCTGATGAGCTGTCATGAGACACTGAAATGAAAAGCACAGGGTGAATGGGAGGGATTTTGGAGGGAAGAATCAGCAAAGGTGTCTGAGTGGAAAAGCAGGACACCAGCAGGAAGGAGATGAAGACGGCATCAAGGTTTGGGAGGGCCATCTCTTTAGGGGAAAGATGATGTTTCCTTGCAGGCACTTGGAGCTTGTGGGGATGCCTTCCATCAGGGCCTTGTGAGCCGAGCCTGGGCTGCTGTGGTGGTGTGTGGGGTGTGGCTGTTGCTCCAGGATAGCATGGGGACCTCGAGTGTCAGCCACCCGCGAAACGGTGCATAGGTTACTTTGGAAGGGCAAACATCTTGGCACTGATAAGATCAGTGGCATCAGGATGAGAAAGGTTGGCTGCAAAAATACTGAAACCTGAAACACTGATTCAGAGCATCTGGTGGAGAGGCCTAGAAAAAGTTATTACACAAAGATTGCTGCTGAAACCTGGAACTGGAGCTGGGAGTCTTTCGCCAAGACCCGTTCAGTGTATAGTCATTTCTTTTAAAACTTGTTTTCTCGCTTTGAAATCAATAATGTTCCCAGTAAAAATAAAATAGAAAATATACAAAAGTAGAAAAATATAATATAGCAAAGCAGTAACCTCATGATCCAGAGATCTATACCTTTCCATAGTTTTTATATGTGTATTATGCCAAATGGGGTATTATAATATTTTATAATTTTTTTCCAATTTCAGATTTTGTGAAAAATATTATGAACATCTTTCTAAGTCATTCAGTATTTTTTCTTTCACCTCATTTATAAAGATTGTATAATGTGCCATTATATATTTATACCTTTATGATAAAGTTTTTAAGTTTTACTTATTTAAGTAATCTCTACGCCCAAATTCATAACCCTGAGATTGAGAATCACATGCTTCCCCCACTGAGCCAGCCAGGGACCCCTACCATTGTGATATTTAACCTGATGCATATTTAGGAAGTTCTCATTTTTTTCTGTGACAAACAACAGTATAATATGCATTCATGAAGTTAAATATGTACAAATCTCTAGTGATTTTGTTATCATAAATTCATACAAATGGAATCATTAGGGCAAAAGGCACATACGTTTTTAAGGTTTTTGATACATGTAACCAAATTTCCCTCCAACAGCTTTTTCTTATAGTACCACCACGATCACATGATAGTGTCCATTTCTTTGCATCTTCATGAAGACTGGTATTTTTAGTATTAAAACATATTTGTCTGTCTGAAGAGTGAAAAATGGTATCTCATTGTTTATTTTTCCTACTTCTATTGCTAGTGAAAAAAAATTTTTTTTTTTGCATTATTACTGGCCTTTATATTTTTCTTGTGTGGTGGTTGCTTATTTATAGCTCTGTCCCTTTATCTACTTGGATGTATTAAAATAATTTATAAGAGCTTTTTATATATAAAATATATTCCCTTTTTGCCTGTTGTAAATGTTGCAATTTTTTCCTCAGTTTGCATTTACCATTTGTCTTGCCTCTGGTAATTTTTAATATGTCTACATTTAAAATGTTTTTCCTTTTATGATTTCTGCCCTTTGCAGAATGCATAAAAATCCTTTGCCCGCAGTAATGCTGAAATAGATATTCACCTCTATGTCCTCATAGTACTTTCACAGAGTATAGGAAATGCACGCAGGAATTTGTCTGAGATAGAATCAGAGGACTCAGATGATGCGATGTGTGGGTAATTCAGAGGGAGGAGTCAAGTGTGACTGAGTTTTCAGGCTTGGTAGACTTTGGTGAGGGTGGAACCACTGACTAAAACCAGGAATACAGGAAAAGGAACAAGTCTGTTAGGGTAGATAATGTGTTCGGTTTTGCACAGGCTGCTCTTGAAATGTCTGCCAGGGATCCTGGTAGAAATGCCCAAAAGGCAGTTGGAACAGCGAATGGAATGCACGAGTGAGGTTGGGGTTTTAAACACAGATCTAGAAGCCATCAGCAGACATTTGATAGTTCAACCAACATTTGCTTTTCAGTGAACATCCTGGGCCAAACACTAGGCTAAGGTACTTCACTGCCTCATTTCATTTAGGGTTCCTAAACACTTCAGGAGGTAGAAATTATTATCCTTATCAGGTTATAAACACCAAGGGACAGGTTTACAAAAGCTACATTTCTTTACTGAAGTCCTATAACTGGTTGGTGGTGAAATTTGAGTGTGAAACCAAGTTAAGTTGGCCTGATTCCAGAGTTGAAGCAATAGCCTTGTTTGCTCCATTGCCAGAGAGGTGGATGAGCTCAAGAAAGGAAAGGCATAGTCCCATTGGTAGGGACTAGCACACTTGGGTAGTGGGCAGCAAAGAAGAAAGGAGCCAGTGAAGGGATCTGGGGGAAGGTAGAGGCTGACATATATACCTGCTGACTGATGCTCTAACCAGAGGCCAAACATATTGATGGTGGGGACATTCTTGTCGATAAATCTGAGACCCCACTCCTGCCCCTGCCCCTGAAAACAAATTCTGTCATGGTGCTTTGCACATAAATACTCCTTGACTGACACTCCATCAGAAATTTTCTTGGGTTATCCTCTGAGCTAGACCATACCAGTCCCCGTGTCCCCACTTGTTGTGGGTTGGGGGCTCACTCCCAGAAGAGCCTTAGTATTATCAAACTATTGCCTCCTCTGAGAGCAACAGAAGTAGACTCCTTGTTTTATAGCAGAAACAAGGCCAAGAAGTCTGGATCTGGATTTTACCACATGCTACAGGAGTGTGAAGAGTAGGAAAAGCAGGGATTTAGGAATTAATGAGTTACAATTTTCATTCTGTCACTTTGGGTAAATTATTTAAATTCTCTGAGCCCATGGGGTGCCTGGGTGGCTCAGTCATTTGAGCATCTGACTTGGGCTCTGGTCATGATCTCATGGTTTGTGAGTTTGAGCCCCGCTTTGGGCTCTGTGCTGACAGCGCACAGCCTGCTTCCGATCCTCTGTCTCCCTCTCTCTCTGCCCCTCCCCTGCTTCCACCCTCTCAAACATAAATCAACATTAAAAAGATTCTCTGAGTCCCATTTCCCTCATGATAAAATGGAGATACCCACTAACAGGGTGGTCGTGAAGGTTAAATAAATTAACTAAGATAAAGGGCTTGGTGCATTGTAGGCACTCAGTACAAGGAAGTTAAAACTCTGAGTCATACTGAATTATTTCCCTCAGTGTTCTCCGATGCTTACCTTTTGGCTATCCCAAAGCTCATTTATACTCATCCATGTTGGGTGGGTTAGGAGGAAAATAAATCCTAACTCAGCCTTCCCTATCTGTCTAATGCAAGTCAAATGTGTTCAGCGAAAGTATAGAAGTTTAGATGGTAATAAATCTGCTGAAAATGATTTAGGTCATGATCTGCTTGTTTTGGTCCAAACTAAGTGGTGGGTTCAAAAACTCACCTGCAATCAATTTCTGATGATAATTAGTAAATATCCTATTATAGTTTTTCTTTCTGGGTAAAAAGTCCGACATCAAAATTCTCATGGACTGAAGTGTATTCATTTGAAGCACTTTCCATACAGAATCCATCCTGGCCTCTCTCCACATAGTTTGAAAATGGTTGCCTGCTTCCAGACACCTGCTCTGTCCTGAGTCAATACTGGATATAACTCACATAGCAAGTTAGCACAGGCTTCAGACAAGCCTAGTAGATAAAAGGGGGGCTCTTTGCATTCAACAAGAAATTAGCACAGCCTTCACTTGGCAGAACTATATATTAAAATGGTGATTTAGGAGAATTTTCAAATGTCCCTCTTTCTTGTGGATCTCATCCTCTGCTTCAGGAATAAACATTCTTTTGGACAACCCTGGCTTGTTCCTGGGGCTTGGTGTAATTATTAATAGCCCCCCCCCCCCACCTTTCACTCTCAAGGGTCCCTTTTTGGATGATAAATTCTATTGTTATCTCTTACAGGGCTTTTTCGAAGATATATTATTTGCATTAATCTAAGAAAAATTACCATACCTTTCCTCCAGCAGAGTCTTTGGTACCCTATCTTGAAGTCATTGAAGTATTTCTTCAGAGCAATAATTAAGAGCCATATAAACTAATGAATAACTCCCTACTGCTCTCTTATTGGTGAAAGCAAATAAGGTAACTTTATAAGGACTCATCTAATAGAACAGCCCTAGGAGGGAAATATGTGGACTTCGTGTTTATGTTTGCAAAAGCAATTCCCAATTATTTTATTTATTTATTTTTTAAAGTTTATTGATTTAGTTTGAGAGAGAGAGCATGAGCAGGGGGAGGAGTAGAGAGAGAGGGAGAGAGAATCCCAAGCTGGCTCCAGGCTGTCAGCACAGAGCCCACTGCAGAGCTGGATCTCACAAATGGGAGATCGTGACCTGAGCTGGAATCAAGAGTTGGACACTTAACCGACTGAGTCACCCAGGTGCCCCATTTCCCAATCAATTTAATTAGTTTTGCCACTTAATATGAGCAGAGTATGCACCTACATTGAATAGCAAGGGAATGGAGACTAGAGAAATCTAACTCTATGCTTTCTGGAATGCCATTCCGTTCCTGAATTCTGAGAACTCTGTGGTCACATACGGCTTTTACAGACTTGAGTCACCTCCCTTCCTGTTCTTCAGGAGAAGGTGTTCTGTAGTGTAGCAACTTGAGGGCAGTAAGATTATCAAAGCATCACCAGAGATGCTTTGAGGGTTACTGCGGAAAACAGGTTTCCATGGTGCAGTGTGGCTGCTGGGAGGAGCCACATAGCACAACCCCAGGCATTCTCTCTGGAGGGAAGGAGAGCCAGCTTGTCAGGATAAAGCCAGGCTTCCTTCTGGATAGATTCAAGGTATCTGAGACAGATGGATTATCAGGTTGGGCCAGATGGGTTCTTATGGAGTCTCATAATTTGGGGGGATAGGAAGGACAGTAGGCAAGGATGATCTACCTATTTGCTAATATTCTTTTCATCTGAAGGTACTCTAGCCCGAATCTAGCTTATGGTCTTTCCTCAGCTACCTGGTTTGCTATTTGCAGCCTAGTTCTGAGGGAAGAAAAGTTCAAAGCAAAGCAAAGGAGCACAGGAATGGCTTGCCATCCAAAAAATGTGCTTGGAGAGCTCTTATCTTGGGGGCAAATGCACAGCAGCTAAGGAGAGAACAGAGCCATGAAACCGGAAGAGAACCATGTCATGATGCTTGTTTTGAAATGGCTTTTCCACAGTCTTTCACCCAAATGTCCTAATTGGGGGGTGGGAGGAGGAGGGAGCAAATGGAGTACAGGATAGAAAATGCCACAGCTTTGGTAATGGTGCCATTGTGGGAGTGATTAGAATCAGCTGAGTGTCACTCCTGCCGGAAGGTGTGGCTAAAAGACCCAGAACTCTGACAGGTCAGTCACAAGCACACTCCACAGATCTTGTAACCCAACTCCCTCATTTTACGTCGGATCTTTCAGGATGTCACTGAACTGCTAGCCTGGCAGGATCACCAAGCCACTTTAGTCTAAAAGATTTAAAAAAACATAAACCAGGAGTTATTTCTCCCCACTGTGAAGAACTGTCATGAGACCTAAATGAATGACTCTGGAAACAAATTGCAGTACTTCCTGTCTGGCCAGGGAGCTTGCTCTCCACAGTTGCCCACTGCCCCTAACAGAGAGGCCCTGTTAGAGGCAGTGAGGCTGAAGCTTTAGGATCTGTTCCTTAATTTTGTATTCTTTTGCTTAAAGACCACTCTCCACCCAATTTTATAAGCTTTAGATCTCAGAAAACCTGAATCTTGGTCTGCCTGTCCTACATGGTAAATCTAACTATCTGGTGCTCCAACATGCTCGCAATCAGAAGAGGAGACCAGGTAAGGCTGGGGATGGCTCAGCTTGGACTAGGCTGGGAAACACGCTGGGGCCTGTAAAGCAGCTGGGGCGGGCATAACACTGAGGGCTGCTGGCTCATGTAATGTCTCAACCCTCTACCCGCTCCTTGTTTCCACCCCCAGTTCATTGCCCAGACCACACTTGTCTTCAGGTCTACAGACCCAGGATTTTAGACCTAGGGAAGGCTTTTGTCATCATCCCTCATTCTGCAGGCTCTCAGACCCCTTGAGGTTTGTGAACTCCCCTCCCTGCAAAGTGAAGCCACAGCGTTGGCCAATACTTTAAGCAGGAAGACTAGTTGGTTCACTTGTTAGATATAATCTGCCTGCTGTGTCCCTGCATCGGTGGAAACCAAAGAATGTGTCCACCTGTCTAGGCAGTCAATAAAACACAAACCAGTGCAATTCTGCACACCTTCACTTAGTGCCCATTGTGAGCCAAGCTACTCCCTGAAGGGACAGAAAGCTGACAAGATATGATGCTGGTCCTCAGTATTTATATCAGAGAACAGGGTGTGAAAAGTTTGCCCCTCGTTTGCTATTTATAGCTGCCATTTAGTCAGCACCTGCTATTCAGCGGGACGTTTTATTATACATATTGTCTCTACTTTGACCGACAACTCTAGAAGGTAGATACCATTATTCTCACTTTGTGCATGTGGAAACTGAGGTGCAGAGAGGTTATGTGACTTCTCTAGGTTAGGCAGCTGGGGCATCGCTCTTCTTGTTAGGGGCTCATGGAGGCTGAAGGAGAGCATGTGTAATGTCAGATGAAGGCAGAAAGATGATGGGCGTGCCTCACCTTCTATTCTCTGTTTCACACAAGCCTGTATTGAAGTCCCAGTTGTAACACTCTGCGTGGGTTTGGGAGAATTGCTCTCTGTCTTGCTTTCCTCCTCGATAAACTGGACAAAATACTTCATAATATAGTTGGAAAGATGAAATGAGATAATGTGGACATGGCTCAGTTCCTGGCACTTTTGGGTACAAAATGATTCACTTTGGTACAAAATGCTCATCACATGGATCTGCATGCCACTTCCTCAGAAATTTATGTTTTTACTAAATTGTTGCCTTCTCAGGGAGGCCTTCCCTGGCCACCCTATCTAAAAGGCCAGCCCCATTCCAACTCTTCATACCTGTAGCCCTACCTTATTTATCACCAACTAATATGTTACAAATTTTACTTATTTATTTTTGTGTTTTTCATCTGCCTCCACCTACAAGAAGGTAAAGTTTTTGAGACCAGGAATCTTTGTGTTATTTCTGTATCATCCCAGGCACAAATATATTTGGTTAAAAGAATAAATTAAAAACCAAACAAAAACTCCCCCTTTGGCTTAGAAAATTGGCTTTTAATTTGACTTTTTCCTATTTGACCCTGGGTACATTACTTAAAATGTCTAGGCCTCAGTTTCCTCTTCTGTAAAGGGGGAAGAATGATGGTATCACTTTTAAGACTGCTAGGATAATTAAGCGACATGCATATAAAAACTGGCACATAGCAAGTGCTGGGTAAATGCTTGCTATTATTATCACTTGAAGTATTCTGACCAGTTATTTAAATCGTCTTTCAATGTCGCCCAGAGCTTTTAGGATAGAAGAGGAGGCCAAAAGCCAAGGATACCCTCTGCGTTTTCAGCCCAGTGATCCCCCTTGGTAGACCACTGACAAAGAGTCAAAATGCTCAGTGTTCTCACTGCAAGGCTGCTCACATGTCTGGATTACCCCTACCACGTCACTGAGGAAGACAGCAAACTGAGGCTTGCCCAAGATCAAAGGACTTGCCCAAGATCACTCACCTCTAAAACCAGGGCATGCTGAACCCAACCCCCCATGTTGGGTCTCCTACAATTGTATTATCCGCTGCCTCTCTTCCAAGCTCTCTCTGCAGTGTGGGTTGGAGACACGGCTGTGAGCTCAGGAGCCCTGTGTTCACCAGGCTTGTCACTTTCATCTCCCGCAATACACTGAACTTTTCTAACTCAGTTTTCCCGCACGCAGAACGTGGGAAATAAAGCCCACACCTCACAGCTTTGCGTTCAGGATCACAGGCGAGGAAAGCTCTTCGGAAACTGCAAAGCGCCCTACGAATAACCTCCGCAACAGGCATTCACACTCGAGCTCCCCCACTTCCCAGTCCCGGGAGACGCTCCCGTCTCCGCCCACCTCCTAGGCGGCGCGGCGCGGGGTAGGAAGGAGGATTAACCCCTGGGCGCCTGTCTGGGCGTTTCTCCAGGCGGCCGGGGAGGAGTTCCGCCTCTCGCCCCCGCCCCGCCGCTGGGCTCCCTGGCGCCCGCACTCGCGCTCTCGGAGTCCCTCTCCCGCCCAGGCCCCTGCTGGCTGCGCTCCCTCGGTCCGGCACGGCACGCGGGCGGCCCGCCAGGATGCAGGCCGCGCACAAGGAGCACCTGTACAAGCTGCTGGTGATCGGCGACCTGGGCGTGGGCAAGACCAGCATCATCAAGCGCTATGTGCACCAGAACTTCTCCTCGCACTACCGGGCCACCATCGGCGTGGACTTCGCGCTCAAGGTGCTCCACTGGGACCCTGAGACAGTAGTGCGCCTGCAGCTCTGGGACATCGCAGGTGAGCACCCGGGGAGGAGGCGAGGGCCGGAGGGCCTCGAAGCGGGTCTGCAGGCCCCAGGCAGCGGGTTGAGGTCTAGTGTAGTTCGGGGCGCTGAGCCGCAAGAGACTTTTTCTGGTGGGTTGAAAACTTGTTTCCAAAGAAAACAAAAAAGTTTTTTTTTTTTTCTTTCTCTCTCTTTCTCTCTGGCTGAAACTTCAAGTGCATTCCCTGGCGCTTTGGGATTGTTGCTTGAACACCCTCTCACACCCTCCCCTGGGATCACTCTACCCAGCGCGGGCCCCCGAAGGGACCCAGAGAGACTATCTGGAGTTGCATTCAGTTCTCCCTCTCCAGCTCTTTTTCCGGGCGTGGGCAACGCTGCGGGTGACGAGGCCCTTAGTGTCATGCCAGCCACCAACGGGGGAGTCTTCAGACCTGTTAACAGCGGGAACTAGGAGAGTTCCAGGCTAGAGGGGTTTACTCACTGCTGTTTTTAATTGCTCCTTGCTCTTGCCTCCCTCTTTACCCTTCAGTCAAGAGAGTTTGAGGTTCTCCGCTTTGGTGAAGCCAAGGATCTTTGTGTGTATGTACTGGGGGCAAAGTATTATTTCTCTCTTTCTCTGACTCTCTGTGGTCTATGAAAAGGAGCCTGTGCACATACCTTGAGGTCACTTTTGTCAAAGAGTCTATGACATTAGTCATTTCTTAAGTTTATTTATTTTGAGAGAGAAAGTGCAAACTGGTCAGGAGCAGAGAGAGAGGGAGAGAGAAAATCCCAAGCAGGTTCCAGTCTGTCAGTACGGAGCCCATCCAGGGGCCACCCAGGCACCCTGGCCGTATGATTTCTTGATTTGGCCTTAAAGTTTTCAGTGAGAAATCTGCAAACTGTGAAGCTTCATTACAATGTTTGAAACCAGAATTTGATTCTGAGGGTTTGTACCCAGAGCTGGGCAGGGCATTAGGCAAATGTATGTCTGCCCCAAGCGTGAGTTCTCGGACTGAAGCTGTTTGCAACCTGGGCATGTCCAACCCCTCATTATAGATCCTGGCTCTGCCACTCACCAACCTGCTCAGTGGCTTCAGACAAGTCCCTTCAGCTCAGTTGCATCCTTGTTAAGTGCAAAGAGGTTGGACATGGCAGCTCAGGAATCTTCCTGCTCAGTTTTAAGGTCCTCTGGGATTCATTGTGAACAGTCCCACCTCACCTCTGACTGTTCCATGGTCTGTGGTACCAGGAGTCTTTGTAAGTGCTGGACCCAAACCCGGCACTTGTCCTTCAGAAAATAGCTTCATTTTTAGCTGGTGTATTTGACTGGAAACACTTTATCATGACTTGAAGCAAGAACAAATGTGGAAAATTTTTGAAAGGGCACTTCAAGTTCTGGGGACTGCGGTGCCTCTTTAATCATGAGCTGCCAAGTCTTATGATAAACCTTTTGGCATGTGAACAGATTCATGCATTTGAAGTCATCTTCAGCAGCTCCAGTAGCATAGGGGTTATCAGAGACCGGAAGATGTTACCAGCCACTATCTGATTGGGTTTTTCATCTAGAAAAGCCACACTGTGTCTCTGCACTTGGTTGCTGCATTTTTTGGTGTCTGAAAACTCTCCTGGCTGTACTGGAGTGTCCAGGACTCAAGTTTAGAATTAGCTTACTGTTTCAAAGGGGATGTAGCTATAATTTAGACTTTTGTGTCAAATGCAAATAAGGATGTGACCTCAGGTATGTTATATAATGTCCATGAATCTCAGTGTCCCCACCTAACAGAGAGGAGAGAAAGGTATAGTGATTAAGAGCCTAAATTCCAGAGTTGAACCGCTTTTGACTGAATCCCTGTTTTACCCCCCCCCCCCCCATGTCCTGGGCGATTTTAGGTTAAGTTTCCTAACCTCCTGATTTTAGCCGACTTATCTGTGAAATTAGGCAGAATGCTTTCTCCCAATAAATGGCAAATGAGCAAACAGATGCCAGCTAAAGGTGACTAAAGTCCCCACTATCTAGGAGAGCTACAAGGATTACTGTTATACTACCATTTTTTTGACCATGTATAAATGCTAGGAAGAAGGACATGATATAAATATGTGGACTAAATCTTAATAAATGAGGGGGGCCCCCAGATGCTCAGTTCGTTAAGCATCAGACTCTTGATTTTGGCTCAGGTCATGATCTCAGGGTTCATGGGTCTCAGCCCAGCGTCCAGCTCTGTGCTGACAGTCTGGAGCCTGCTTGAGATTTTTGTCTCTCTCTCTCTCTCTCTGCCCCTCCCTGACTCATGCCATCTCTTTTTTCTCTGTCTCTCAAAAAAATAAATAAGTAAACTTTAAAAAATTATAAAAAAGTAAATCTTAATAAATTTGGAACATAGAATCTGTTCCAAAATGCCCAGCACCATCTTTTAGCTTTATCAGTATTACAACATGCTGACATGAGCAGCTGAAATCCCAAGTTTAGAAATGCCCCCGAGCCATGGTTCTGGACTAACATGGCTGTGGAGGCTCTAGTGACAGAGGTCTGTGTACTTAAGAAACGTAAGAGGTCTGTGTACGTACGTGGTGTGTAGCAGGTCAGTAGGGGAACTTCTTCCCAGAGCTCTGATGTTCAGTGGGAACCTGTCTGTGTCAGCCTCCAGCCCAGAGACCCTGTGAGCTGAGTTAGAAGCTGGGCATCAGGCACAGCTGGTTGTGGGGAACCTGTGCCCTGTGGGAAAGGACGATAGAAGCATCGTGGTGACATGTTTCATGCTACATCAATAGCCCTGTGAGGAGTGAATTCATATGAAGTCCAGCCTCAGTTGCCCACCCAGATTCCAGTCAACTAACTGTACCTTACGGCACCTTCAGATCAGCCTGTCTGTCCAAACACAGGAATGATTCCCTTTCCTCTTTATTCTCAACTCTGCTATGTGTGTGGAAAGAAGAGGTGAGACTAAAAAGTGAACGGTGAGCCTCACTTTGAGCTAGTTAGGAGTGTGGATGAGATAGAGGGGATGGCCCTGTCTTGATAGAATATCAGATCCATCTGCTATAGAGGGGATCTTTGCTCATTAGACCTTTGATATTCATTTGATTCAATGCCAAGTTGGGCCCTATTTATTTGTCCAACTAATTTCCATCATATATCTCTTATAGCCACTTCAGCTGGCCAGTCTGTTCCTGAAAGACTCCAAAAATACTTCTCAGGAGGCACCTGGCTGGCTCAGTTGGTAGAGCATGCCACTCTTGATCTCCGGGGCATGAGGTCATGAGTTGGAGCCCCATGTTGGGCCTAGAGATTACTTAATTAAAAAAAAAAAAAATGTCTCTCAGGGCTTGTGAAGTAGGTCTTGACACCAACATGGTAAATTCCACAAACCTTGTAGGGAATAGCAATCACCCTGAATCCCAAAGATTCTACATAGAGGAGCAAGTGGGTCAACTCTGGGTTCCAAAGCTCTTGATAGCATCAAGAGAAATTAAGTCATTTTGCCCAAGACCACCTGCCTAATAAGTGGGAGAGCTGGATTTGATACAGTTTTGTTTGACTTGGAATCAAGCCATGTTCTTCATGACTAAAGCCCATGAGTCCCTGGGACATTGCTGGCCCATTGGGGTTATACCTTCCTCTCCTTTACAGGTATTGCTTCCTTAGTAAATAGGTTATCCTTGCTTTCTCCTTCCTATTTCTTTTTCTTTTCTTTTCTTTTTTTTTTATTAACGTTTTTATTCATTTTTGAGAGGTAGAGAGAGACAGGGTAGGAGTGAGGGAGGGGCAGAGAGAGAGGGAGACACAGAATCTGAAGCAGGTTCCAGGCTCTGAGCTGCCAGCACAGAGCCCGACGCGGGGCTCGAACCCATGAACCATGAGACCATGACCTGAGCTGAAGTCAGACACTTAACTGACTGAGCCACCCAGATGCCCCTTCTACTTCCTATTTCTAACATATTTTTGGATATTAATCAGAACCACTTTGCAGATAGAAAGAGGAAATGCAATGAAAATCTATTTCCAAAAATTTAATTCTTGGTTGTAAGGTTTTTAAAATAGATTTATCAAGAAAAAAGTAAATAAAAGGTTCACACTTGAGACTCTTCTATTTCTCTTCAAATCTGATACTATAATTACTCCATTAGCATTTTCAAAGAGAACTGTACAATTTTGTCTAGAACTCTTAACGTGCTTTGGGACCCAGCTGCAGGAATTGAGATAGCCATAGTAATAGTAGCTCACATTTCATATGCATTTATTCTTGCAGTTGTCCACACATTTTAATTTTTAATTCCCCAGTAAAATAGCTGATTAAGTGGAAGTGCTAGAATTTAAAATGTGGCCACGCTCAGTTCACCATCTAATGGTTCGTGGGATCGAACCTCACATTGAGCTCTGCACTGACAGCACAGAGCCTGCTTGGGATTCTCCCTCTCTCTCTATGCCCCTCCCCTGCTCATGCACACACACACACACACACACTCTCTCTCTCTCTCTCTCTCTGTCTGTCTGTCTCTCTCTCTCTCTCAAAATAAACAAATAAATTTAAAAAAATTATTAAAAAATATTTGGTCATGGAATCTAGTACCCAGTCTCCTAACAGTTTTGCTCAATTTCCCACAATTTAAACATAAAACACTTTCAACATACTACAAATATATTTTAAAAATATACCTGACATTGAGTAAGCAATGAAACCTGGCTGGACGTCAGTTGCCCTGTCTGTAAATGGCCATTGTTCCATTTTCCTATGACATCACGTATTTGTATTATGTTATATCCTGCAGTTCCTGTCAGCTCTAGTAGGTTTTCACTCTTCCCAGGTTGTATGTGGCAGCATATTCCAGCTTCTTTCCTTGCTAGGTTTGTGACCTGGGCAGGTCACTTAGCTTCTGTGCCTCGGTTTCCTGTCTGTAACTGGGGACAATAGCAGAGCCCGTACCTTAGAGTTGGTAAAAGAATGAAATGGGTTAATTTGTGTAAAGTTGTGCCTATCTGACACAAAATCAATGCTAAATAAATGTTAGCTATTGCTCTTGCTTTTTTCTATTTTTTTCATTGTATTTATTTTAGAGAGAGAGAATCTTAAGCAGCTTTCACACTCAGTGCGGAGCTCAGCGCGGGGCTCGATCCCATGACCCTGGGATCATGACCTGAGCTGAAATCCAGTCGGACACTCAACAGAGTGAGCCACCCAAGGTGCCCCTACTCTTGCTTTTAATTGTTATTACAAAATACCTTCACAACATTTTCCTGCTTGATCTTCCCAGCATTGCTGAGGGTATAGACAGATCAGGTGGTACTAAACTAAATCTATTTTATATCAGACAAGATGAAGAATCAGAGAGTTAAGGGACTGGTCCAGGGTCACAGGAGTTAGCAAGGGGCAGAGGAGGAAAAGTAGCCGAGGAAAAACATTTCCATCAGGGCACATCTCTGCTAACTTTCCGTGCCTATGCTGTGTGACAAGGAAGCACTGGAGGACATTAACTATCCAACAGGCAGAGCGATGGAAGGAGGCAGCATGGGCCTAGAATCAGGAGCCCCAGGACACTGAATCCCCACTCCAGTGGCCATGAGATTCATCTGGATTACAGTGCTGTGTTGTTTCAGAATTTATAAAATGCTTCCACATTGTGACAGTCAATTGGGGGAAGGTTTTGGACTTTACTATCTCTTCAGTGTCAATTTTCTAAAAAAAAACCTGTAATTCTCCAAGGAAGTTTAGAAGAAAGGTCTTAAATATCAACATAATAGATCTAGAAATGTAGAAAGAGCTAAATTTGGCAACCATCATGTCAAGCAAAAAGCAAAAAATAAAAATGCATGTCGAGTCTGGGCCACATTCTGCTGGGCAGTTTATTGCTTTGTTTCTAGCCTGGCTAATTATAAATTTTCTAAATACCATGTGGACTAACATGGTGTGTGCTTACAGGTAAGCAGTATGTGCACTGAGCAAGATGGTGAACTTTCTAAGTAGGGTGAATGATGTGTGGGGAAAGCACCTCAGGGTTTTTTTACAGGGCATTCACTAGAATCTCCATCTGTCACAGACACATGAGCATTAGGCATGTGGGACATGTCCACTCATCTAGGTTTTAGAGGACTGGTTCTGACAGGAGAGCACATAGCAGTCTGACCAAGGAAAGCCAAGTCATCTGAAAGAAGGAAGGGATGGGGAGGAGCAGTTCTAATGTGTGTGGCTTCAGCACAAATGTTTATGAAATGCCTGGTATGTGTTAGGTACTGTTCTGGGTGAGGGGAAAACAAAGAGGGATAAAGTATTGAACAAGACCCGATTCCTGACCTTAAGAAGTTCACAGTTCAGTGGGCATGATGGCACCAAGGCAAATCACAGTAACAGCGAGTGAACTGTACCAATATAGGCTACTCCAAAATATTTTGGGGGTGCAGATGGGGTCCTACCTGCACCACATCCATCCACTCTCTGAGCTTAAATTCAAGCAGGCTGGATAAAGCCTCTAACTAGTGGGATGTTTCCTGTACCCTTACCTACCACCAGCTACTCCTTGTGAGTGATTTCAGGGCTGTACAGCTTGAAGCAGAAGTTCATTTTCTGGCTCTCGTCAATTCTGTCTCCTTCTCTTGAGAATCTTAGGCATTCCCATGGCTTTAAATTCCATGCAGACAACTCCAAAAATGTGCGTATAACCTTGACTTCTCATGACCTTCAGACGTACAGTTCTGTCTTCATGCTGGGCATCTCCTTTATGATATCTCACGCATATTGCAAGATTAGTATGTCATAGCAAAGTGGCATAAAAAACAAAGATTGTTGTTTTTTTCTCTTTTAATAAAGTAATGTATGCTCAGTGTAGCAAAAATTGGAAAGCCCAAAAGAAAACAACAATAGCAACAACAAAGGACTACAAAGAATATCCACAATCACCCCTTTTAATGATAAGTAGCACAGGGTGCTATTTGTCTGTCTATACTAGATATCTTTCACCACTCACTGGACTTGCTATACACCTTTCCCCCACTCACTTGGACTTGAAACTTGTGCCATCTTTTCTTCTTTGACCCTCCAAGTCAGATAGTGATTATGCTTCTCCTGTCACTGCTTTAGATCAAGGGCAGCACTATTATTACTTACCTATATAATAGCCACCTGTATAGCTCTAGTCTCTTCTTCCTGCAGTTGTTATGTGTACCAAGGTCAAGTTCATCTTCCCAGAACATCACCTTGGTGGCTCCACATTGTCTATAGATTGTGCATATCATGAAAAGAAGAATTAAAGCAGTAGGGATGAGGTGATGGAAGGTTGATGGCTAGAACGAGGATGGATTTCAGGCCATAGAGCCATTGGGGGCAGAATTGGTGGGGTCCTAGCAAGTAAGAAGTGACTGGAGTCCTTGAGGCCTGACCAGGTCTAGAGGAAACCCAGGATCCATTTCATGGTGGCTTCTTGTCATGAATACAGTTATTCTCATTGAGGGTTGAAATGGTACTTAAATTTTTTTTGTTTTATTTTACTGAATTTTATTTAAAAAGTCATTTTAAAATTTGAGGATTTGAGAGGTATAAGATTTTTCCTGGGAGAATTTATTCATTCACTTGATAAGCAGAGGGATTTAGGGGTAAACAAAATGGATCAATTTTCACGCTTATGGAATCTGATAGTCTGGTGGGATAATTATTTAATCACTGCTCTGATAAGTGCTCTGAAGGGGTGCTAAAAGAAAGTCAAAACAGGCCACCTACCCTAGCTATAGTGTAGGGGTGAGGACACGGTGTGGACAGCGGTAATCTGGCATGGCTATAGGTTACAACATGTGGGCCCATGAAAGGATGCATATGCTAAGCTAAAGGTTAAGAGTGATGGTTCCTTATATTTATCAATTTGTCAAGTCAGTCTTTGCAGTTTAAACACCACAGTGATTCTGTCAAATAGGTCTTATTATTTCCAATGTTGTAGGTGAGGAAACTGGGCCCAGCAAAAGTGGAGCATGGTGTCCGGTATGTAGTGGTTGTTCAGTGAAAGTGGTTTGGTGTTAAGCAGTCACTGGCATTAATACTGGAGTCCTCGCTCACCTGAAAAGTTTTTGAGAAGAGCTCCTTTGTAGTAAGGCTTAGAGCCCTTTCCCTCTTCTGATGATTCACTCTAGGGAATCCTGCAAAGCTTTCAAGTCGTTGAGAGCCCCCATGCCCTTTTTTTTTTCTTTCACTTTCTTAGATTCTGAGATGGAAATTTCCAGAGGGATATGCTGACCCTACTACTCCTGGGCTGGAAATCACGTTTATTCCCTCAAAGGAAGATCCTCATCTTCTAGGCTGGTGTACTAGAGTAGTCTCCAACTTGGCAAGGTCAAGACTGTGACTGCAGCCTGGGTTTCAAATTATTGAGTTCTGCTATTTTTTTTCCAACTGTTTGAGAATTCAATTAAAAAGTATATGATCTTCATTTACTCTTTGAAAAAAAAACTCAGGTTTTAACTTCCACCATTCCCCACTCTTTTTGGTTTCTCATGCACAGGTATTAATTAAATCCTATCTCTTCTCTCTCTCTCTCTCTCTCTCTCTCTCTCTCTCTCTCTCTCTCTTTTTAAGTTTATTTGTTTGGAGAGAGAGTGAGAGTGTCTGCACAAGTGGGGGAGGGGCAGAGAGAGAGAGAAGGATAGAGAGAGAATCCCAGTCATCCTCTGCACTGCCAGCATGATGCCCAGCCTGATGATAAGGGGCTCAAACTCATGAACCCTGAGATCATGACCTGAGCCTACATCAAGAGCCGGATGCTCAACCAACTGAGCCACCCAGGCTCACTGCCCCCATCTCTTCTATCTTGAAAAATAACTGTCTTATCCCCTTATGAGTAGCCATGTCTTCTTCACAACTCATCTGGACTACTATAGCAGCTTCCTTATACCCATACCTTCATCAGGCTCCTCTCCCTGCTCCCACGCCCCATCGGTTTGTCATCCATAGACATGAGACTTTGCAGCATGGCTTCATTCTCCAGTCAGATATTCTCCAGTTTGGCATTCTTCGGTGGATCTCCATCACTTTCAGAATTAGAGGCTATACTTTTTACCATGAAATTTGAGCTCACCCATTCCAGTTTCATATCTTATACCTCTGACTCTTGACCATTCCAGATATCTTACAGTGGCTTCAATTCACCCACCTTCCCCTCTGTGCTGTGGCTCATATGATTGCCACTGGCTAAATACACTTTCCTCCTTTTTACTTAGATGATGTCTATGAATTCTTTGTCACAAAACCTATCTCACCCCCTTTATGAAGTGTCTGCTTGAGCCCATGTGTCCCTGGGAGGCAGTGTTTCTTTGCTCCCATAATAGCCATGCTTATCATTTTAGATTAGAAGCTCTTCACTTCTGCATTACAATGTCTTTTTCTTCCAATTTATGACCCTAGGTCCCAGCATAGTCCTTGGTATTTAGTAGGTCCTCAATGAGTGTTTGTTCATTAAAAAGTTTTTCAGCCAACTATTTCAGCATTGCTTTAATTCTAAGATATACTGTTGATCTAAACATTTCTCCAATAAAACAAAAAATAATGAATTTGTTTATGCTTGAAAGACTTCTAGTTTTATGAATATTAACAATTAAAAATGCATACATTTTATAAATGACAAATATGGTAGTCACTTTCCTGAAGATGGCATTCTATTTTATTATTTACCATAAAAATTGGAGAGTGAGCTTAAAGACCATTCTTTTTTTTTTTTAATTTTTTTTAATGTTTATTTATTTTTGAGACAGAGAGAGACAGAGCATGAACGGGGGAGGGCAGAGAGAGAGGGAGACACAGAATTGGAAGCAGGCTCCAAGCTCCAAGCCATCAGCCCAGAGCCATCAGCCCAGAGCCTGACGTGGGGCTCGAACTCATGGACCACGAGATCGTGACCTGAGTTGAAGTCGGACGCTTAACCGAGTGAACCACCCAGGCACCCCTAAAGACCATTCTTAAAACCGCACTTCATCATTTAACCGAGTCTTTATAATTTGGAATGAAGTGTCATTTATTTGGAGGTCACATGGCAAAACTGCATCCTTATGATTTTTGGATACATTAAATGAAGTCATTATTTTGAAGGGTAATTTTCACAGAGGTAAGACCTTGACAGCTCATCAAACCGAATCCTTCATTTTACAGAAGAGAAAGCTGTGCTCTGAAAGGGGGTTTGTATTAGTTTCTCAGAATTTTAGAACGAGTTAATGGTAGAACTGGAACCAGAATGTAGGCATCTCTAGTTTATTAATGATGAGATTTGAAGAAGCTTATTTTTTTTTAAATTTTTTGGTATAGTCTTAAGCACTGAGACACCAAAATAATTGAATTTGGTGGGCACCAGCCCTATGGAAATTCATGCAGTGAAGAAGAGAGGGTGATGGTCCCGGGGGTACCCAGAGACATCCATAGTCTGGCTTCAAATAGCATTCCTAGTATTATTTTCCTCTCTTCTCCATGATGAAGCTTTGCTTCCTTGTTCACACCCCATGGTCATTGCCTCTACGCCCTTGTTCCTGCTCTTCCTGTTGGTTCACATGCCCTTCCCTTTATTCCCACATATCCAAATCCTATATCATGTTTAAGACCCATCCAAAAGGGCAACTCCTTTACAAAGACTTCCCTAATTCTCTCTTTCCAGCAGTAACTTCCTCTTCCCTTGAACCTCATGCAATTTTTTTTATGCCAGTGTAGCACTTCTTCTTTTAACCTTGTTTTAGAGTTATTCATACCTCTCCAGATAGCCCTCATGTGTTTTAGCAGGCATTGCCACAGATTGTTGCATAATTTCCAGAAATGACTGTGGAGTCAGCAAACAGGTAGAGAAGGAGAAAGCACTATATAGGAGGAGAAACAAGCAAGGACAGGATTTTGGAAGCAAAGGAGAAAGGATTTTAGGAGAGGATAGTCAATAGTTTCAAATGTCTGAGAGAGATCAGAATTATTTCTTTCCGCTTGGAGTCTCTACTTTTTGTAGTCTCTTTTATCCTGATACGTTATTTAACCCTTCTTTCTCATCAGCCTTGCATTAAACTGTTCTCTCAAGAAAAGTGATGAAAAACTTGGCTTCTTGTATGAGCTCCTCAGCCTAATGGAGACAAGGAAAATATCTGTAGTGGGAAGGATTCAGACAATTTTCAGTCTAATTTCTAGGGAAAAATTTAAAGCTAATCGACAAATTTTTTGTTGGGAGGACTATTTTTCTCTATGATATAATGTATTATTAACAGCTACCATTTATTGGGTGTCAGGCATAGTGCTATGCATTTTTATGTATCATTTTATTCATTGCTCTCAGTGAGAGTATCTGGTAGGTACTATTTACTAATCCCATCACAGCACTGAGAGAACTGTGCTTAGACAAGCTAGAAAACAGATCAGCAAGGAAAAAAAAATACATAAAACTTTTCAAAAGCCATACAAATCGTAAGGGATGGTGGTGGCTAGGAACTGAGATTTGTTTACTGTTTTCTAACTACTCTGTTCTGCTGTTTCCTAAGTGTCATACAACAGTGCAATCACTTTCACATGCCGTAGATTAAGTTGCAGTTAGAAAACACACCTTATTCACCTCACACCTATCAGAATGGCTAGCATTAACAACTCAGGCAACAGCAGATGCTGGCGAGGGTGTGGAAAAGAGGATCTCTTTTGCACTGCTGGTGGGAATGCAAACTGGTGCAGCCACTCTGGAAAACAGGATGGAGGTTCTTCAAAAAATTAAAAATAGGACTACCCTACAACCCAGCAATTGCACTACTAGGCATTTATCCAAGGGATACAGGTGTGCTGTTTTGAAGGGATATATGCACTCCAATGTTTATAGCAGCACTATCAACAATAGCCAAAGTATGGAAAGAGCCCAAATGTCCATCGATGGATGATGAATGGATAAGGAAGGTGTGGCATATATATACAATGGAGTATTAGTTGGCAATCAAAAAGAATGAAATCTTGCCATTTGCATCTACGTGGATGGAACTGGAGGGTATTATGCTAACTGAAATTAGAGAAAGACAAATATCATATGATTTCACCTATATGAGGAATTTAAGATACAAAACAGATGAACATAAGGGAAGGGAAACAAAAATAATATAAAAACAGGAAGGGGGACAAAACATAAGAGACTCTTAAATATAGAGAACAAACAGAGGTTTGCTGGAGGGGTTGTGGGAGGGGAGATGGGCTAAATGGGTAAGGGGCACTAAGGAATCTACTCCCGAAATCATTGTTGCACTATATGCTAACTAACTTGGATGTAAATTTTAAAAAATTTAAAAAAAAGGAAACACACCTTATTTATTTTAAAGGAAGAATTTTTTATTTTTTGAACGTTTATACTTTTGAATAGAGCTAAGAATTAAATGCACACATTATTGCTGAGATCATGGAGTTTGCTTGGCTTAAAAACAACCATCTTAATATACTACTTCTAGGCAGGATAACCATAGTGACTAAAGATAGAAAGAATTGTGATGCTTGATGGTATTGAAATAAAAAATAAGTCTTATGTAGGACAGAGGGATACATGTGCATGTGCATGTGTGTGCCTTTTAAACTTAAAACAGTAATTTAGAGAATGTAGAGGCTATAGCATAAGTGCTCAAACTTTTAGTTCACAGCATTCTTAAGTGTCAAGTCATATTTTCATGGTGCCTCTAGGTCAGTAGGATAACAGGCCAAGTTCTATATATTTGGGACATGGAACACCTCAAAATTTGAGTCAGAGTAGACATCACCACTCTCATTTCCTGTTTCACATTGATTTTCACATGACTCTTGTATTTGTTTTTGTTTTAGAGAGAGAGAGAGAGCGAGAGAGAGAGCACATGTGCATATGAACAGGGGAGGGGCAGAGGGAGAGGAAGAGGGAGAATCCCAAGCAGGCTGCTTGCCCAACATGGAGCCCAAAGGGCGACTTGATCTCCTGATCTCAGGACTGTGAAATCATGACCTGAGCCAAAATCAAGAGTTGGACGCTTAACTGATGGAGGCATCTAGGTGCCCCTCTTGCTTTTTATTACACAAACTGAAAAATCCAGTTTCAAAAAGATAGGATCACATCAGCAGGAATGTAGTGTTATCTAAGGTTAAAATTGTGATCTACCTCAAGCTAGTAGTTCCTGAGGTGTTTGGTTGATCTTGAGTACCATTGTGTTTGCCTTGAAATTTTAAAATATCCTATTGTACCCCTGTGAGTTCACTGAGACACCCCAGAACACCCTGGTACACATCTTGGGAATTACAGCTCTGGAGGAATCTGGAAATTCTTTAAAAACAAAACCCTTAGAGTCCTAGACGTGTGAGTTATTTGTGAAAGTGCTAAGACTTGTGAGGTTTTTGTTTTTGTTTTTTTACTGTCTTGTGAATTATTTATAAAAATATCTATAAATGTTACTTAGAGGTGATATCTCAAATGCTAAGTAATCCAAAACATACCTTTTTACTTAATGTGTTTGAGCTTATATTCAGTGGAGATATTTTTAGGTTGTTTGTTAGGTATTTGTTTCAGTTGTAATTAGTTTAATTAAAAACATGGCATGCTGATTGTTTTATATCCATTCATGCCAACTTCTCTTCTGTGATTTGGTTTCATTCCCTCCCTCTATCCAGTATTGGCCATTCTATCACTATATGATCTTATTTCTCCATCCAAGTGAGTTATTTTATCTAAACTGAGTAGTTTAAGACCTCAGTCAAAATAAATTCTGACAAAAAAAATTTTTTTTTGAGATACCAAGGCACTAATTGTCTCTCTCTCTTTGACCCTCTCTCTGTTTCTCTCTCTCTCTCCCACATACACAGCCTGAAATTTAAATATAAATATAGAATTGAATGAGAATATTTTGGAATTTAATTTAAAAACAGATCACTCTAATTCATTCATCTTTCTTTTCTATAATGTTATTGTTTATGGACACCTGAGAAACCAATTGTTATTTTTTATGTCATCTTACTCTTTCACGCTTTAGCTTATTAATTCAGTACACTGCATCTAACTTTACTTTCTTGTTGAATAGAGGTAGGATTTGCCTGTAAGAGATGACAACCAGTAATAGGATGAAAGGGGAGCCATCATTTATGGGGAAACTAAAGAAATTGCAGAAGGAGCTTCAATGGTTCTGAATTGGGGACAAGTTTTTTCAAAGTGAATCTTAAGAATGAGCAGGAGTTTAGGGGTGCCTGGGTGCCTCAGTTGGTTAAGTGTCCGACTTCAGCTCAGGTCACGATCTCACAGTTCGTGGGTTTGAGCCCCTTGTTGGTCTCTCTGCTGACAGCTCAGAGCCTGGAGCCTGCTTCAGATTCTGTGTCTTCCTCTCTCTCTGCTCCTCCCCCACTCATGCTCTGTCTCTGTCTCTGTCTCTGTCTCTCTCAAAAATAAATAAACATTAAAAAAATTAAAAAAAAAAAAGAATGAACAGGAGTTTGGTAGGCATAGAAAATAAATTAGTTGGATCAGAGATCTTGCTTTATTTAGTTCACCCCTCTCCCTGCTGCAGTTCCTGCTCACAAATAAGAAATCGATGTTAGCTGTTATTTCATTACATAAAGAGTACTTGTATTACAGTTCTGTTCTATCACATGAGTCTGCTGTGAGCATAGCCTAGGAGCCTCTCAGAGTGTGTGTGTGCTATGGAGACGTAGAGAACAGTACTTGAGTAATTCAACAATGAGCTCAAGAAGCTCAGTGTAGTTAGGGACGTAAACTGCAGAAATTTGCAGCCCATCAAAAGCAGTACAAGGCAGGGCCTGCATAAGTGGGCAAGCAAGTGATAGAGTCAGTGCCATGTGAGTATAATGGAGGAAAGAGTTGAGTATGGGCCAAGTAGAATGCTCCAAGAAGGTAGGGTTTTGTACAGATTCGAAGAATAGTTAGGACTTAGATAGAGAGTAAGGGAATGGATATGTTCCAGTGGGAGTGGAGGGTGCCAGGGAGTGAATGTGAATGAAAGCAAGAAGCAGAATTTAGGAGAGCTGTGCAAGTCAGAGTTGTAGCAGGACCTTGAGCTCAGTCTGAGGATCAGCCTTTAACTTGATCAAGGTGTGCAACTTTGAAAATCCCACAGGAGCCCAGAGGATAAGAGTAAATGAACTCTTTTTTCTACCTGGCAAACTCTTACTCATCTTTCGAGGGCCTATCTGAAGTGTTTGTTGCCAGTTCAGGATCACTCAAGCTACTGCTCCCTGTTTCTGTAGGAAATAGGAACACAGTTTCCTTGTAATCCTGGATCACATTTTGTTTCTCTACAAAATTCCATTTACAGTAGGTGGATATCCTGGAACAAGCCCAAGTGCATTAAAGAGTATTTTGATGCAAAAATAAGCAAACATGGGATCCTAAGTAATCATTTATAAGAGGCTTGCAATAAGAAAAAAGGATCAGTAGCAACAATTTCTTTAAAATAAAATTACATAAATTTCATTAAATTCTAAATATTTCGTTAGAGTTAGTTTTTATAAAATTGATACAATTACCCACACTTAAATGTAAGGTGGAGTTTTGTGGTATATGACAATGTGACATGCATAGCATCTCAGAAAGTTATTTTCCCTTTAAAATTGGGTGTTTGGTACTAGTCAGCTCAAATGAACTAACTCCTAAACATTACTCATATGATGTAGACCTTGTATTTCTAAATATTCTGAGTTTTCAAGACATTCCAATATCTGTCTTATTAGAGATCTTCCAATTTATAACTGTTGGCAAGTCGTCCAAATTGCCTTAAATCTTGTGTAGGTCACAGAACATGTTAGCAGCCCAACATCCAGTTTGTGGCATCTGCTGTAGGCAGTAGGGGATCCCTGAAAGTGTTTAATTAGGAAAATGATAGGGTGAAAACAGAGCCTTGGAAGGTGAATTTGGAAGAGGTGTATAGAAATTAAAAGTACAAGTTCGATATCTAGCCCTGACCACAGCCTGAAACTTCAGCCTTATATATACAACTGCCGACTCAACGTATCTGCCTAACAGACATCTCAAACCTAACATATCAGATCCTGACCTGTTTCCACAAAAGCTACACTTCCAAAAGTCTTCTCCATTCCAGTTAATGGCAACTCCATACTTTCCATTTTTTTCAGCCAAAAGTTCTGGAGTCCTGCTTGCATCATCTCATACTATACATCTCCTCTATCATTTCAATTTCCAGATATACCCAGGAAGCCAGCAATCTTTACCACCCTTCACCATCACCATGTTGGTCCAAATTATTGTCTCTTGCCTGTCTCCTCACTTCCAACCTTGACACCCATAGGTCGTTCCTTAATGCAGCAGCCATACTATCCATTTACTCCTGCTCGTTGATGTTTCTCAACTGCTCACAATCCTTCAGTGCTTCCCTCTCTCATGCAGGATAAAAGGCAACCTTCTTATAATGGCCTGAAATTGTTTCCAGTTTGGACCCTGAGATCTGCCCATCTCACTGCACACTACTCTTCCCCTTGCTCAGTCCTCTCCAATGCAGACTCCTTGTTCTTCTCTGAATACTTGCTTCAGAGTCTTTGTGCTGTTCTGTCTAAAACCCTCTTCTAAATATCCATATGGCTTTCTCCTTTACCTCTTTTTGGTCTTTACTTAAATAACACCTTCTTTGTGGGCCTCCACTATCCATCCTGCTTAACTTTGCCTTCCCTCCCACATACCATTTTCTCCTTTCCTACTTTATTTTTCTCTGTAACACTTCACCAGCTAATGCAGTTTTATGTGTACCTTACCACTGTTTATCTCTTTCCACTAGAATGTAAGATTCATTAGGACACAGACCTTTAATTATCTTTTCTAGTTGCTAGAACAGTGCCTGAAAATTAATAAGCATTCAAAACTTTGTTGTTCAGTGAATGAAGGAGGTGAGGCAATCCTAACTAGAGTGGTTTCGATGGGAATGGAAAGAAAATGATGAATACAAGAGACATGGCAGAGGGTGAGCCTTAAAGTCCAGTTAAGCCTGCAAGTATCTGCTGGGGTGAGGGGAGGTAAAGAATTAAGGGTTATTCCTTCACTCGGTGAGGAGACCTTACTGAGCACTCACTGTATACTGAATGTTCAATACACTTGTCATGGGGGTGCTTAAACCTGGTTCTGGCTAGGGGGAACTTACAATTTTGTGAGGGAAGATTACACATGGTTAATGCCAGTATATCAGCCTAGGTGACTTGGAAAAAAAGTGATTGATTGATACATTTCTGTCACTGGCTTGGTGGGGCAAAGTAGGGAAGAGAGAAGATGAGACGGTTTCAAAATGTTGGACGCAAGGTAAGATGGGCCCTTAAAAAGTGGACAAAACCTGCTCACGAGGATGTCAGCCAGACTCTGATCCTAGTCTAGATTTCCTTGACTCACTCTTCAAAACCAGCTTAAGCTATTGTAAATTCAGTAATTAGATAGATTTTTTTTCCTCTAGATCCTTGTGCAAGGTCCATATTTACTCTCATTTTTATCTTCCTGCTTTTCATTCTATTATTCCCTAGAAATAAAGAGCATATCTGTATCTTGGAGGAAATTTTAGCTCTATGGATTGTGCCATGACCCAAAACATATGTTATTTTGAATAGAGTAAATTGATTCCAAATTTCTTAAGAATATGAAAATGATTACAAAAGCATAACATTCCAGTCTAAAACTTGTTGCAACAGATATGCACCTAGCCCTGTTAGAATAATGTTAATTTTCTCCATCAATGAACATCTTTCGATTATTTACTGGAAATGAGAGTATAATATAGAGCAAGTGTGTTAGTACACAGCACTCGTTCATGAATATACGATGATGTTGTATTTTAGAGGAAGAAAGAACTTTAATTTTAGCTTATTTCTGCAAGAGTATCTTGAGTTTTTACTATATCAAATAGGTGGAAAATAGGCCTCAGATTTATAAGATCAAAATATGATCAACTTGCTCTTCAAGATTTTACAGTGCTGTAGTGGAGACTGAAGCATGAATATATAGCATAATAAATGTAAATGATGTCAGGTAAAGAAAATGCTACAGGGTCGTGAAAAAGTTGGGAGGCCAGGGAAGGTTGCAGAACTGTAATGGCATTTCAGGGCACAATTATAGGATATACAGGATTTCATTGGACAGAGTGAGAGGAAGAAAGATGGGGAAGGAATTCAGGTTTTGGGAATAGAGATATAAAAAGGAAAGAAAAATCCAGGGAGTAATGGAGGATGTGTTTTAGAAAGAGTAAGTACTCTAGTGTGGCTTCGCCATGGAGCACTTGAAGAAAGTGACAGGAGGAGAGTTTGGAAAGGTGGTTGGAGCCAAAGTCTCCTTATCTGCAGTTTTAATAAAGGTGTCTATTTTTAAGGATGTAAGAGGCACTGAAGGGCTAAAGCAATAGAACATAATGGTAATGTTTACATTTTGAAAGTGGATTAATACAGAAATGGTTTTAAGATTTCACCTAGGGACTGCTTAAAAAGATAGATTCCTGGGCCCCATATAAAACTACCATGTAAGAATCTCTGAAGAACATGGCCCAGGAATGGGTGTTCTATAAATACCTAAGATGCATTTTCTTTCCTGCTTTATTGAAATATAATTGGCATATAACGTGTAAATTTAAGCTGTACAGCATGATGGCTTGATATATTTATATATTTCAAAATGATTACTATGATAAGATGAACACCTCCATCACCTTACATAATTCCCTTTTTTTTTTTTGTCTGTGGTGGGAACATGTAAGAACTACTCTTTTAGCAACTTTATACACATAATACAGTATTATTAATTATAATCATCATACTATATATTAGATCCCACCACTTATTTATCTTATAACTGGAGGTCTATATCCTTTGGCCAACATCTCCCCGTTTCTCCCACTCTCAGACTTCAGCAACCACCTTTCTACTCTCTGTTTCTACAAGTTTGACTTTTTTGGATTCCACATATAAATGAGATGATATAGTATTTTTTTCCTCTGTCTGACTTATTTCACTTACCATAATGTTCTCATAGCATTTGCCATGTCGTTGCAAAAGGAAGAATTTCCTTCTTTTTTGTGGCTGAATAATATTTCACTGTATGCATATACCACGTTTTCTTCATTCATTCATTCATTCATTCATTCACTGGTAGACACTTACGAGGTTGCCATGTCTCATTCCTTGTGGACAATGCTGCAATGAACAGGGGGGTGCAGATAGCTCTTTAAGATAATGACTTCATTTCCTTCCTGTGTATGCCCGTCTGGTGATCCCTTATGCTGCCAGAATGTCTGAAGACCTATGTTTATATTTATATTTATTTTAAGATCAGTAGCAGTGCTGATGGGGAAGAGGACTGATCAGGGGCTGCTTCTGAAACAGAAGCATTGGTAGAATGTTGGAGACCCTTTGGACAGAGAGGCGAAGAAAGAGTCAGATGACTTGAAGGTACCGCTCTGGGGCACAATATTACTAGTGATGCTGAGAACTGGAGGGAACACAGAGGGAGTAGGAGGTGGAGAGCTGGTTGCCTGCATCTGAGGAGGTTGATTAGAGGGGTTGCCAGAGGCAATAACGAATTTAGTTTCCGGTATCCAATCCCATTTCCCTATTTTACCAATGAGGAAAGCTGAGGCTCAGAATGGTACGGTGACTAATCTGAGGTCACAGAGCTGGTTGGTTAGTAGTGGAGTGGTAAATGGATGTGCCCAGTTTAACAGAAAACCCAACACACTTCCTCCTCTTGTTTCTATGCCTGTGTAGAAGATTCACAGCTTGATTATGTGCACTGAGAACATCTATAGAGTATTAATTACCAAGTGAAAATCCATTAAATAAACATTATGACTGTATTGCTTATGTATATTTTTAGATGAGTCTGTGACACCAAATGGACTACTTAAGGCCGTTGGGACAGAGGGCCACGCATTAATTTACTAGGAATATTTTAACTCTAGAAGCAGGAAAGCAGCGAGGGACCTAGGAGGTCAGCCAAAACAAATTCATGCACGTAAAACATGCCTGACATACAATAATAAGCACAGGTGAGAAAACGTAGTCTTACGAAGAGGAATACATTTGTCTAAGGCTGCACTGGTAACCAGTGATTAAAATGAAGACCGGTGTCTTCTGACCATTTAATTTACTGCCTTCTGCAGCAAGGTTTTCCAAATTATTACTGCAGCCATCGTATTAACTTTTGTGGTTCAGTTGATTGCTTTGTCATTTAACTTTCCTGGAAGCTGAACATTGAATCATGAGTCACATCGACAGGGCTATGGATGTGTGTGTAGAATCTAAGAGAAAAGAGAACCTACCTGCTGAATTGGATCATTTTTAGTGCAAGCATCCAGTATGACACTTCTTAGTTTAGCAGTTCAAGGGCAAAAAATTATGTATTTCCAGCACAAAGTACAGAGCCTGGACTGTATTAGCTATCCAGTAAATGTATGTTCAATGAGTGATCTAACCCCACAGGGAGTTTTTGAACTATGGTCTTTTTTTTTTTTTTTTTTTTAAGTAAGTTACCTATGATACTCTCCTCAGGTCTCAATATTGGCCATTCGTAGGGATTCATGAAAAGTCACATGGTTCTCATTCTTTTAATAAAAAACAGCAGAGAGAGAGCTATCAGCTGACAAAGGAAGGATAAAATGTGAGTGCTAGAAATGCCCTTTTCTGAATGTGACCTCTTATCAGATCACCGGAAATATAAACTTTTCAAGTCTACCAGCCCAGTGACCTCAGTGTACAAAGATCACTTTTTTCTCTTTGTTTCTGATCTGGCACACATACCCTCATGAACTCAAACACACACACACATACATACAGATTTTCCTTTTTGAATTCCTATAAAGGTGTTAAGCCTATACATTGTTTTTTTGCATTAGTCTTAAAAGTGACCCTTTGCCATAAATTTTAAATGTAAAAATCTTTCTTCTTCAGGACCTCCTTACTCTATTATGAAAATCTCTGGACAAGCAGATTATTGAATAACCCATGACTTTGCTTTTCATCTGATTAGTTCCCTGAAAGGGATCATAAGACAACTGTGCAAAGCCTAGAGGCCTTCAGAGTCCCAAATGATCACAGAAGCCTTTTTTTCCCCTCTCTTCCTGAAATGTCATGGCCACCCTGAGCAGTATCAAAGGAGATCACTGTTTGCATTAGGAACTAAAAAAAGAAAGAAAATAAAAGAAATTTAAAACTCATTTGGGAGAAATGAAAGTTCATCTGTGGGTTGTGTGTCATATGAAGAGTATTATACCTCTTTCTTTGATTGACTAGACAACTATGGGGAAGAAAACAAAGCTTCTGTGGTGAAACCCATGTAAGGAATGTTTTAGGATCATCATGTGCTGGCCCCTACCGAATGCTCTTCTTTCCAGTGATACATGCGTGAGCACACAGGCTCACACAATATAGGACCATTAGGGCGGAACCCTTGACCTGCATCCATTTTCACTAGTGCTATGGATCATTTCCTCTTCAAATCTGCAATGCTAATGCCCATGTGAATATCACAACCTACAAAAGAGTTTTTTAACTTGAATTAAAACTCACCATCACAACATCTTGTACTCAGAGTTAAATGTAAAGTGTTTTTAAAATTGTTGACCTATATGTCCTTAGATATAGGCCAGTTCCGGCGTTTTATTCTTTTTGAGAGAAGTTGGCTTATTAAATACACACCTTGCTTTATTTTAATTTTTATAACTTTATAAGACTCTTCACATGAATAAATGACCAAATCAGAATAAAAGGCCTTTGGCCATACACTTCTGGAGTTTTGGGTTCAAAAAATATAAACCCACCCTTCATTAGCTCCTGTCTTCAGCTACTGCTAGTGGATAGAGTTACAACCAATAAGATTCATTCCATTTTGTTAATTAGCTGAAATCCCAGTCAATTTTGGTCATAAATTCTGCTCTGGAACTCTGGTTTCACTACCTACATCATACTGATTGTGTACTTAGCTCACTCTTTAAACATAAGTACTGAAGCACTTTAGTGAGGGATCTGCTCACACTGGACACCTTGAGAGTTTCCAGTATATGATTCAGTTTACAATTGTAATGAGTTTTTGATTTCTCTTTCTTTTTGGTGATAGGTCAAGAAAGATTTGGAAATATGACAAGGGTCTATTACAGAGAAGCTATGGGCGCATTTATTGTCTTCGATGTCACCAGGCCAGCTACATTTGAAGCAGTGACAAAGTGGAAAAATGATTTGGACTCAAAGTTAAGTCTTCCTAATGGCAAACCAGTTTCAGTGGTTTTGTTGGCCAACAAATGTGACCAGGGGAAGGATGTGCTCACGAACAATGGCCTCAAGATGGACCAGTTCTGCAAGGAGCATGGTTTCGTAGGATGGTTTGAAACATCAGCCAAGGTAATGTGACCTTAAAGGGGAAACCTATTAGGCAAGATTCACAAAGACAATAATCATATAATCATTATCATCATCATTATGATGATAATATGTGTTTGTTTAGTGATTTGTATTTCCCAGATTGTTTTAAGCTCTTTCTCATCTCAAGAAGATGAGTTGGCAGGGCAGAAATTACTATCCACAATTTAAGATGATTTTGGCAGGGGCACCTGGGTGGCTCAGTCGGTTAAGTGTCCGACTTCAGTTCAGGTCATGATCTTGTGGTTCTTGAGTTCAAGCCCCACATCGGACTCTGTGCTGACAGCTCAGAACCTGGAGGCTGCTTCAGATTCTGTGTCTCCCTCTCTCTCTGCCCCTCCCTCAATCCCCGCTCTCATTCTGTCTCCCTCAAAAATAAATAAACCTTAAAAATTTTTTTAAAAAGATGATTTTGGCTAAGAGAGCAAAAAGCAACTTGTACATGGTCACAGTAATAATAGTTAATAACTGTTTGTTTAGTGAGTGCTTATTATATGTCAGGCATGTTTTACGTGCATTTTCTCATTTAGTCCTCAATAACAACCCTGTTAGGTAAGTATGATTTTAGAGTGAATGAAAGAAATGGGCCTTGCATTCAGTGTCACTGCCTTATCCATGTATTAATTAATTTATTCCATCAATATTTAATATGTTCTTCTGTATGCCAGGCATGGTGCTTTGCCCTAGAAATGAAAAGATGGCAGGAACGCAGAACTACCACATTGGGAATACTGGAAGAATGGAGTGAGAAAGTAGTTAGCAAGTATCGCTGTGAAGAACATCGTGTGGTTTGGCACTGCTCACTCTTCAGGTGGTGGAGGAGTAGCAGGGAGTGGGGCAGAGTCAGGGCTGGAAGATGAAGAACCCAATGTGGTGTGATAAGGATATTATTGTTCCCATAATGCCCCATGCTGCCATCTCATCTGTCAGATGCATGGTTTTTGCTTTACTCCCTTTTGTTTTTGCTTATATTTTTGTATCTCAGTATCAGAGAGAGAAAAAAAAAAAGCTTTTATGGTAAATTTTGAAAGTGAAAAAATACATAAATTAACATAACATATTGTAAGTTTACATATATGTTAAAAATGTAAGTATAAAATATATGAAACATTTTATATATTTTATATTTATAAATTATATTTTATAATATATATTTGTATAATATTTATATATTTTACATATAAATGTATACATATATTTTACATTATTAGGATTGCATTCTGCTTAGTTTTATATCATAATTTTCCCATTTTATTTATTTGTGAAAAACACAAAATAAATACTTAGGGAGTGGAGCACAGGCACTGTGCTGGTTGTTTGGGATTCAACTATGAATAAGATAGGCATTGTCTCTGTACTTATGGAAATCACAGTAAGGCCTTATTGTGAACATTTGTGCAATCACTAGAGAATGGTTTGAAAATATAACTTTAGTGGACATCATTCAAATAGGCTGAGGAGGAGTCTGAGACCTGTTTCATGCTGGAGAGAAGAATGGTCAGATTTTCCTCGGGGACTAGGGCAAGACAGACTGGAGGCAGGTCAACCTGGAGACAGAGTAACGTAGTAGTGATTGAATTCCTGTGGGAAAATGGCAAGGCTTTGAACGAAGGTGAAGGCTATAAGGATTGGAAAGAAAAACCTGAGTTGAGACTATCACTGAAATTCATTTATTTATTTTTAAAACTTTATTTATTCATTTTGAGAGAGAGAGAGGGAGAGGGCGGGGGAAGGACAGAGAGAGAGGGAGAGAGAAAAGCCCAAGAAGGCTCCACGCTGTCAGCACAGAGCCCAATGTGGGGCTTGATCCCATGAATCGAGAGATCATGACCTGAGCTGAAACCAAGAGTCACATGTTTAACCAACTGAGTCACCCAGGTGCCCCTCACTGAAATCTGAATACCAGCAGTTGTTAAGCAACTGAGTGGGTTGGGGGATGGTAGAGATGGAGAAGAGGGTGGTGGTGCCACTTTTTCTGTCCTAGTTGGGATGTTCCTTTGTTCCCCTCATGTCCTGGAGAGTCTCAATGAGAGTGGTGTCTCTGAGCTGGCCTGTTTTGGGAAGTTGCTACTTCTCAGTGCCTGGCATTTTAGCCTTCCTTGGAGCCACGGTGTGCTATTTTGTCTTTTCTTCCAAAACCTTTTGTTTCCCTTATTTCTTGGGGTTATCTTTTAATTCAGGCCACAGTATCCATCATTTTCTACTGCCTTTCTACTCTACTTGTCAGTGAACCTTTTTGGTTGGTTTGTTTGATGAATTATTGTAAAGAGAGAGATGCAGAGCAAAACTCACAGGTCTGATTAAATTACACAAATTAAAGAAATATGACATTTTTTATAGTTTTATTTTTGGATGTTGATATTGCTGTTTTCTTTTTAAATTCCAAAATGTGTGTGAATTCACCTATTCTCTTTATTCCTTAGCCCTATCCTCAGTTTCACTCTACAACTTCTGCATTTTCCTTCAGATTCCTTTCTTTCAAAATAATTGCTTTCCTGCTCAAAACTCCAGGTACAGGGGTAGAAGAGTAAGATTTTAGAGAACTCCTTTTCCCAATAGGTTACTTTCCATTTGAAGGGCAAACTAGAATGAATGACTCATATATATGATGAGGGAGTCTTCCATCATTCATTCATTCATTCATTCATTTAACAAATATTATTGAACACCTGTTATGTACCAGACACTGGGAATACAGAAATGCATAAAAAAGACAGAATCCTGACCTCATGGATAACAATAAAATATAAATTAAACACATAAGATGGTATATGGGGAAAAGTGTTAGCAAAACAAATAAATAAATAAATAAATAAAATAGAAAAAGAAGAAAAGAAAAGAAAGGAAAGGAAAAGACCTATGAGTTTGTGAGGAGGGCTGAAATTGCTTGTAGACCAAAGGACCTTCTGGACATTTTCTTTAACCTCACTTTGACATTTCTTGTTCCACTATGGCAGTCAAACTCTGCTTAAGAGCATGAGGTTCATTAACTTAAGGCCTGACTGACCCACTGTACTTAGATACTGGATTTTTAATCCTCCAAATCCCTGCCAGTGTAAACTTTGAAGAGAAGCTTTGTACAGAGAGAGGGTGGAGGGATTTCACAAGCCTAAAGTGTGCTGAAATGCTAAAGAGGGTACAAGGCCTCATTGTATTGCACTCAATGCCTTCTTCCCTCCAAACATACTGCTATTGAAATTGTCCCAAATGTCTTAATAATGAAAATGTCTTCCCAGTGCCAGGTTAGTATTCAAAGTTAATATCTAGCATCTCAGGAACAATACTGCAGCATTGATGCTGGAGTGTCAAACTGCTCAAAAAGTCGTTTTTAAATGATCTCTGATAAAGCTCTGCTTAATTTCTGAGGATAGTATTACAGCATTTACAAAATAGAGGCCCAGATCAAACTGTCTACCCAAAGACAAGATGGCAGCATGTGGAACTGCGATCCATTTATTCTTTGATTACAACATTTGGGGGCAGGGAACATTTCCTATAGAGATCTTTGTCTTAGAAAGTGAATCTACTAACAATTAGAATCCTTTTGTGGGATGTCATGATCTGTCTGGTGATAAACAACTGATTTCCTTTTTTATGACTCTAAAACTTCTGATGGACCAAAGGCCATGACCTTTGGCTTTGTCGCCATGGCCACATCTTGTAGCAGTCCTGCAGCTTGGCCATTTCTAAAGCTGAAACTAACAGGTTGTTTGAAAAGTCACTGGGACTAGTCTCCATCTTGATGCTGACCTTGCTGCTGAGGGAAATTTGCCCTTTTGCTCTTCAGTCTTGTAGAATAATTTTCCATAAGAGTTTTTATGTCTCACTGCTATTGCTGGAACACTCATGGTAGCCTCTGGCTGTGATTTAAGAGAGAAAAAATTAGGTGTATGCTAGCATCTATGATCTTTTTACACCATTTCTTCAAATATTAAAACCAGAGGAATAAAAAGAAAAACTGTTGTGAATAAGTTGAGTTTTCTTTAGTTTTCAACCTTTATATTCTTTTTTTTTTTCTCAGCCATGTTTACTTGAATTCTACCTGTGGATTCACTAGGACCAGATAATATATAATTGGGGGTGATTACATGTCCCATTTTCCAAGGGCGTTCCTGGTTTATACTGCTGTCCTGGCATGATTATTGGAACAACCCATTCTTGGTTTGTAATTTGAATTTACATGGTCACCATATAGATCAGGAGCTCTAGTACATCTCACTGTCCACATCAGATCTTAACTCTACTAATGTCTATTTTATGCACCCTTGTGCCTAAGCCCAGTCTCTATAATATGTTTTGGTAGATTTGTCTCTTTACGATGAGAGCCTTGGTCTGTTCTTGTTGGAGCATCCCCAGAGTTGGCAGTCCTAACTTCTGGGCCCTTCTCACTGGCTGATGGGGCCCTGCTACCTGTTGAGCCATTTACCTCGTCTATTCTTGGTGCCCATTACCTGAATCTCCACCAGTTGCTTCTTTTGGATTCACTTTATGGCCACACCCACTTACCTTCTAGGGTTGTCAAGAACATTAAGTGACATAATGTATATGTTATGTCTGATCACATATACACACCACACCTACCCCTCAAACATAACATCTCTGTTATCTGTTTGCACAACCCATCCTCTGGTCTGGATGTCACCGTCTGTACTTAGCTCTGATGCACACAACAACTGCACTTGGTGGAAGGGTATGCTTCTATATCTTAGCTCTTTACAGGCTGTCCCATCCTGCTTTTATGGTGCAGTGGTTCACACATGGCTGTGTTTAGAAACAGGAGACCAGGAAAATTCCTGGGTAGATGGGAAATAGTGGAGCAAGTAATATCTATCCAATGGTGGTGACAGGAACCAAAGTCACAGAAAGAACTTCAGTGCTCCTGACTCATGCTCCCCTCCACCTCATGCCCTACTCCTGGCAGATTTCCATGGCTGTTCCTATCCTATGTATAGCTCCATTTTAGGCCCACTCTCTTTCTTAGAATGTTCTAAAATCACTGGGTTCCCCAGGAAGAAATTTTCTTACATTAAACTCCACTCAATTTTGGTCTCTTCCCTGCAGTTAAAAAGAAAAATGTTGGTATTTGTCCTTCTGGGAGAGGGAGTATACTCAGAAGTGTTCTCTATAAGAACATATTAATTTCTTACAGGGAGGAGTAGGTTTTCCTCAGTGTAATGGATGTTTTTCATGTATTTTGGATTTCTAGCAGTTATTACACATGTTTGCTATCTTTAGGGGAACCCCCAGCCATAGCAGGCTTACCTTCTCAGGAAGAACCCATAGAACTTTCTTCTTTTGCTTTCTTTGCAGCCAGATCACAGGCATGTGACCTAGATTCCACCAATAATACTTATTTTGAGAGAGAAAGAGAGAGAGCATGAGCAGGGTTGGGGCAGAGAGAGAGAGAGGAGGGAGAGGATCCCAAGCAGGCTCTGCACTGTCAACACAGAGGCAAACCATGAGAGCATGACCTGTGCCAAAACCAAGAGTCAGACGCTTAACCAACTGAGCCACCCAGGAGCCCCTCCACCAATCATACTGATGGAGAAGTGGGCAACTAGAGGAAGAAGGTACAATGTAAAATCCATTTTTTGGTGGTGGAGAGGGGGGTGGAGGCAGAGCAGGACTCCATCCTTGGGAGACAGCAGAATTTTCAGGGTCCTATGTTTGACCCAGAAAGATAATCACTGCTGGCCCCAGGGACAGTTGCATTCAAGTTCAGTTCCTCGAAGCTTCACAGATTATGGGACGCAGTGCTCATTGGTGGCTGGCATTGTGTCCTTATCAGGCCTTTTTTATGTAGGGCTTGAGTTTCTGGAAGCTTAGGCTTGAGCCTATTTCATAAGACTGCTGAATAAATGTACAAGCTACACAATATCTCTTGAATACACTATTCCGTAGTTGGCACTTCAGATTCTGTGTCTTACTACTGAGAACCTGGATTAATATACATGGTTGAATATGTTTGAGAAATCCAACCTGAATAACTGCTTCCCTTGCTGCAGGACTTCTTAGGACTTTGATATTCTAATGTGCATTCTGAATCTCCAGGAAGAACTGTGGCCCTATCTCTTGCTGTTTTCTATATGTGAGCTTCATGTGGAGATTTTCATGCAAATGCACTCATTCAATCCTTCTCATGAGCCTACAGAGTAGGCATTATTATTATTACCATTTTAAAGAAAAAAAAAAAGTTGAGACTTGAGTGACTTTCCTAAAACTGTATAACTACGGCCTTTAAAAAATTTTTTTCAATGTTTATTTTTTAGAGAGAGAGAGAGACAGAGCACAAGTGGAGAAGGGCAGAGAGAGAGAGGGAGACACAGAATCTGAAGCAGGGTCTAGGCTCTGAGCTGTCAGCACAGAGCCTGATGCGGGGCTTGAACTCACAAGCTGTGAGATCATGACCTAAGCCCAAGTAGGACGCTCAACCAACTGAGCCACCCAGGTGCCCCACTACTGCCTTTTTTTTTTTTTTTAATTCTAACATACTCTTTTTGTTCTTTCATATGTTAACATTTCAAAATCAAAGTGTGCCCTATAGCCAGTGTGATTTCTAAAAATAAAAATGATGGCTTTTTCTGCTGTCTCCTTCAAGAAGAGGAGCACCTGGGTGGCCCAGTCGATAAGTGTCTGACTCTTGATTTCGACTCAGTTTGTGATCTCGTGGGTTTGTGACATTGAGCCTCACGTCCAACTCTGCCCTGAGAGCGCAGAGCCTACTTGGGATTCTCTCTCTCCCTCTCTCTGCCCCTCCCCCACTCATGTATGTGCGCTCATACTCTCTCTCTCTTTCTCTCAAAATAAATAAATAAGCATTAAAAAAAAAAAAGAGGGGTCTACACCATGCAGCAGTACCTAAATGTGTTTGGTCATGTGGAACACTTAACAAAATAGTGGAACAAGCTTAGGAAATGCTGGCCTAGAATTTTCATTTAAAAGGAAAGTTTTCTGTGTTTTGTTGTTTACTGAGCTCTTATTATTATTATTATTATTGTTCTGCAAGCTAAAATATGCAGCAGTTAAGAAGTGGCTAGTTTTTCTGGAAGCTGCCTGAAGAGTAGTATCACATATGATTTATTTCATAGGCTTCTAGAAAATATACACTTAGAAACATAATGCATTCATACAAACTGAAAATGCATAGATAATGCCATCTGGGTATGGGTAGATGGCTATTCTAATTCACTTTTAGCAGATTGAGTAGAGAACACCATTTAAAAAAAAAAACAAAACCTTTTATTTTTAAATTGGGTAGTAGGCCATCTCTGATTATTCTCATTTTTCAAATGTCAAACCATGAAAAAATTCTTGACAGTCACTGGTGCAATCACTGATTCAATACAATTTGTATTGAGTGACTGTCCAGGTCTGTGCTGTGAATGATGTATATTAAGGTCTTTCTGAGTTCAGAGCATGTTATGAGGTGCCAGTTCTTATTCTTAAAATGTTAGAATTTCCTATAGGAAATAGATCTTACAGGTTTTAAGCATCTGTCTCCAAAGAATTTAGATGAGGTTGTAGGATGAGCGTTCACTCACTTACTTTGTCCCAGCACATTTAACCCTGTATTTTCAGCTGGTCTGATTAGAGCTGTTTGTAGTTAGGGACATAAAAGGAAGGGCCCAATCTGGAATCTATAATCAGAGCCAAGTTAGAAGATGTTATTTAAAGGAAATGGTGGCAATGTTTAATAGTCTGTAGCACAACCATTGGAATCACTGCTTCTGACAGATTCTTAATGCCCTACAACAACAACAAAAAAAAGCGACTTGTTTCTTGAAGTTGAGAAGAGCTTAAGTGCCAGAGCCTGAAACTCAAGCTACTCACCTGCTTGTGAATCAATGTAAATTAATAATAATGTTTTGATTTTTATCTTTAGCCAAATTGGTTCTCTAGAGGTTTTCTAGTCTGTGCTTAAAATTTTCTAGAGAATCTGAGATCCAACTATGACTAAAATGTCGTAGGAAAGTAGATGTGGATCCTCAGAGGATATAGTCACAGCTTGGTGTGCAGGGAGCAAGGTGTTCCATATGTCCTTCTCTCCTGCATGTTTTAAATTTTCATTTCATAAAGCTTAGGTCCTTCCTGTCTGACATTTGGACAGTTTTAATAGTCTATTTCCACACTTTGCTTATGATAGTCTGTACTGCATGGTGCTAAAAACTCAATCTACCCAAGGGATCACTTTGATAATTCAAGAATCTTCTGTAGGCCCTACTTTTTGATTCAAATTTAGACACCTTGGAACAGGGATCAGCGAACTATAGCCTGCAGCCCAAGTATATAGCCTACCTCCTATTTTGTAAATAAAGTTTTATTGGAGCACAGCCATGCTCATTGATTTATGTTTCTGGAGTCAGCTTTCCTCCTGGATCTTGATCTCTAACGATGACTTCTTTCCCAAACTTCAGACTTCCATATCCTTCTGGGTCTCTACCTGGATTTCACCCAGACAACTCTTCAAACCCAACACATCTGAAACTGAATTCATTGGCTTTTCTGCCAGTCAGATCATCTGATGTGGAGACCTCACATCCACCTGGACATCTAAGCCATGCACCCTTATAACTAGGTTACTCACCCTTCAGAAATCCCTTGTTCCTGAGCATAGAAAACCCACAGTGAGATTCTTTCTTGCCCCTTTTTTGTCCTTCCATTTATCCCTAATGTTACTGAACTGCTTCACATCCCCTGTTCACATCTTGCTTTTCCCTTTGTCTGGGACATGCTTCTTACAGTTATTCACCTCCCTCTCATTCTTCCTTCAGAACTTGACTCAAGTGCTATTGGTTACCAACCCTCAGGTAGTCTCTCCTGTTTCTTATCACAATTGTGTCAAGATTCTTTCTTTGTGAGCCTGCCCTCTGTACTGCACTGTGAAATCTTCCTGGGCAGCCACCAGCTCAGTGGCTTGCACATCCATAGTGGTCATTTGGTCAGTGGTTATTGGATGGAACAGAATTGTTTGCTACACTGCTTCTCAAGGACTCTTTCAGAAGATTCTTTTACCCTATTATTCTTTTTCCTACCCTTTATGGGGGTATTTCTGTCCTTAGAGAACTGTGCAGAAGGAGAAAAATTAATTTACTACTATATTTCCCAGGAGGACTCCACATTACATAACTGCTTTCATCCAGAAACCTTTATAGATCCTTTGCACAGCAGGGAGGTTGCAGTGCCCTGCAGTGTGGAGGGGGGAGCAGAGAAAGAAATGAAGATGAGGGAAATATCCCCCCTAATGCCTTGGGCCCTAAACTGGGAACTGCAGAATTCTTTTCCTGGTAACACCGCACAGCATCCCGCAAGAATCTCCCATTAGCCTGTGGATCTTATTATCTGGCTTATTCCTCCTTCACACCCCAGGACCAGAATTTAGTATCTTTTCCTCATTGAAATTCCCATCATCTTGTTTACATGCATCTCTCCTTTTGTTCAGCTCCTGTCATTTGAGCCATGCACAATGGCTAGCATATTGGCCTTTTCTTACTATTCATAAAATGGAGTTCCAGAGAGGCTTTGGAGAAACCAGGCCCAGACTTCAGATCTAGTCCAGAACTCTATCCATTGACAATGATTCTTGAAAAGTTGTACATCAGGAACTCCTGAAGAGCTTGCTAAGATTCCACATGGCTCAGGCCTGCTCTGAGGTGTCTGGAGGTGCATAGATGTATGTTTTTAGAAAACGGTCTTTGGTGATGTTGGTATGCACCTTGGTTGAGATGCATTGTGTTATACTTTGTTCGTTCACTCACTCATTCATTCATTCATTCATTCCTGAAGTATTCCTTGAATAGCTACTATGTGTGTGTTCAGGTAGGCACTTTGCCAACCACTGGGGCACTGATCATAAAGGGCATAGATTCTTCCCATTAAGAACTTCCCAGTCTCCTAGAGGCAAACTCATATAAACAAATAATTATAATGCAGTATGAATTTCTGTAAAAATTGGTGGCTTCTATGCGAGGTGTAGGAACACTTGAAGGAAAGGCTGTTATCTGTGCCTGAGAGTGAGACAGCTTCCTTGATGTTTGTCGTGTGTCACCAAGGATGAGAGAGTCCCCAAAGGAAGATTGAAAGGGGACTCGTGAGAGGAACTCCTTTTTAAGGGGTGCCACGCAGAGGGTCTTTAGAAGCCACTGTTAGGAGATTCTGGGTGTTCTTAAAAGCAAAGACAAGCTTTTCATCTTTACTCTTAAGATATCTTAAGTGAGAACATGTCACTACTGCAGTTAGTAGCTTTACAGTAATCAGAAACTTGTCAATACGAAACCACAAAGAATCTTATTATTAAGAATCATAGTTTATATTTATGAAACACACTCATACTCTTATTCCCAGGCCTTGTCCTAAGTGCTTTATTTGTTTCATTTACTTCTCACAAACCCTCATGAACCACATAGTGTTATGCATGTTTTACAAATTAAGGAGCTGAGGCTTAGAGACGTCAAATGATTTACCCATGATCATATGGTTAGCAAGTGGCAGAGTCAGAATTAGAACCCAGATCCCTCTATTCAAAGGGATCTTTGAATAGTTTTTATAAATCCACTACTATTCTCCATTGTGTTCTGATTTCTAAACATGTGTTGAAATCTCTTGAATGCTGCTGCATATTTTCTCATTCTTTTAGTTCTTGAGATGCTAATTGAAATGTTTTATTTCTTTCAAATCATTTGTTTTCAGTGTTTTGGCAAGGATAGGGAATAAACCTATTCCCTCAGTCTGCCATGTTTAACTGGAAGGTACCCGTGCTCTTTGACCTTTTTGCTGATTATCTACTTCATTTCTGACTCAAGTTTAGTCATTATATAATTTAACTCATTATAGTTTCTTTTAAAATTAGGGTTATTTTATCCTCATTTTATTATGTGGAAACTACAGCACAACGGGATTTAAGTAACTTACCCAAAGTCACACAACTAGTGAGTCTCAGAGCTGGGACTTAAACTCAGGTCTGATTGATTCTGGATATGCCTGGTGCTTTCCATACCAGCTTTCTACTTTGAAAAAGACAACCAACAGGCAAAAGCTGTGTCTCTTCTGTCAGAACCACTGTCAGAACGTTCTGGGAAGTGTTGCTTCCTTGTGTCTGTAGAGGTTTTGTTACTAAGACATGTTTGTCTTCTCCCTCCCTGTGTTACTTCATTATTTTTCGGTATTGATTTTGTTTGTTCCTGTTTTGTGGTCATTTACCTTCTTTGATGTGTCTTGTTTGCCATCTTTGACACAAGTGGTCTTAGATTTGCGGGCAGCAGCCCTGCTCTCCCAAGGCCTTCTGTTTCATCTCTGTCTGCTTCACTGACTAGTGAGGTATTGATTTCTTGGGAGGGCCTGCTGGGATTGGAGGAAAAACCAATATCCCATTAGATAGAAATGAGAAGCAGCAGCAGCTTCTCAGAAGCTAGCCTCAGAAGTTGACCTAACATGCTAGGACACTGTTCAAAGACTAGGTTAGCCAGACGTGTCCAGGGGTATTCCGAAGTGATTAAATTTGTCCTAGGTATAAGGTAGAAGAGTCAGTGATGGTAAAATCAAGGGTTGTAAATCTGTTTCCATGAACTAAATGAGGTTGAATCATCTTTTGAGAATCATTTGCCTGTCAAAGGTTGCTTCAGGGAAGGAATTTCTCTGTAGAAAGCTTTTCTAATTCTTGGTCCCTTTGAATTTTCTAGTGTAGGCATAATCTTTGTGTACCATAAAGCAAGTCCTCCAGTTTTTATGTTTCCCAGGATTCCCAAAATGAAAAAGAGGGTCAGAGTTGGGGTGCCTAGAATTGCCCATACAATATGTTTCTGAAACATTGTATATAAGTCCCATTTTTTAGTGCTACCTCAAGAAGCTCATTATGACAGCTCTCCCTTTGACAAGGAAAAGTTCCTTTGGAAGGAGAATTATCATCCTCTGGTTCATCTGGTTATAAGTTTAGTTCTTATGTTTCAGATTTCATAAAGGACAGACATGAGCAGTAATTTCAAATGACCAAGGTCTAAAGAGCTCAACTGTTCCACAGTAACAGAAACTCATGCTGAACCCCCAAATCATCATGTCATTATATCTTCCTCTACCATTCTGTGGAAACCTAGGACAAGTAGATCTGAAGAGCACTTCATAATCATCTTATGGTCTAACTACTTATTTTGTAGTTTCATTCAGCCATTTTTCAAATAATCATTGAGCACTTCTCCTCTATGTGACAGGCACAGTTGTGAGCACCAGAGCTATACCAGCAGACACGACAGATAAAATCCCTGCCTTCTTGAAGCTTGCATTGTAATGGTGGAGGCAGGTAATAAAGAGATGAATAAGTGCAATGTGTAGTTTGTCAGTAGAGCTAAATGCTGAGAAAATTTAAGCGGGGAAGGAGTGTACAGCTAGTGTGGCATGTAAGCTCAGGATATAGGAGAGAGTTCAAAGAAGGAAAGCACTCTTGGGTAGGTGCTACCTACCTAAGGTGGGTTTCACTAGAAAGTGTGGTGTTGTATTTTTTTATTTTTTATCTTTTGAGTTCAAGATTTGAAAGAGGACAATACTGAGCTGTAGAGATTGCTGAGGGCAATGATCCAGGAAGAAGGTGTGGCATGTGCAGAGGCACTCTGGTGGGAATAATAGACATGAGGTCAGGAAGATGACAGGGGTCATGCTGAGTCGTTAGAGCACTGTAATAACTTTAAGTTTTGCCTTGAGTGAGATGGGAAGACACGGGGTTTGATCAGAGATGTGATAGGATTTGATGTAAACAATCATTCTGGTGGTTATGTTGAGCCTGGATTTTAGTGGGAGAAACTGGAAGCAGGAGATTAGCGAGGACTCTATTTGCAACATCTGATAGAGAAATTGTGGGAAGTAGTCAAAGACGACATGCTTTTTTGAACAGGCAGCAGATAGGATTTCCTGACAATTTGAATGGAGGTTATAAGAGAAAAAGGATTCTGGGATGGCTCCGCAGTGTTTGGTTGTAGCATCTAGAAGAACGGAGTTGCCATTTTCTGAGGTAGGAGACCTGAGATGTGGAGATGTCAAGACCTAGTTTTGTATATGTTAAAATCTAGAAGACCTCTAAGAGCAGATGCCACGTAGATAGCTGTGCATGATTCTGGAGTTCAGGAGGAAAGTCCAGGCAGCAGGTCAGAGGACCAAGTACTGATCCCTGGGCACTCCCACATTTGGATGAGAAAATGAGGCTACACAGAGGAAAAGTAGTAGAGGGCAAAGGCATTTTCCAAAAAAGCTGAGATTGGAACTCCGTGATCTCTTCTCAGTGTATAACCCTAATAAGATTACATGTAATTAGCCTGAAATTTCTTTTCTTCTGCTATTTTCAGTAGTGAGGTGGGAAAATGATGAACTAGAGAAGAGTACACATTATAGGCTCTCTCTTGAAAGCATCAAAACTTGGGTTTACTCACTGTATGTCTGCTAGTTGGTGAGTCACTTTGCAAAGTAGGAAAGTGATTAAATGGTTGTCTCCCTCTATGCTATCAACAGTGCACTTTCTTTCAAGTCACTGGGAGTTCTAACCTAGGCCAGATGTCCCTGATATGATTGGAGATGGCTTTCACTAGGTTTTGGGGAGGTGGGAGATGTTTAAATCTAACTCTGAGAGCAATTATGTAAACTTAAGTTTCAGGTCTATGAAAAAATTTGTAAACTAAGTTCATCATGTAGATTGAAAGTCAGCTTTTATTTGCCAAGAATGTTCAAAATGATGATAATTAACATTGGAATAGTACTTTCAAATGTAGAAAGTTTCTAACATTTACTTTCTTATTTGGCTTTCACAAATCCTCTGATTTTTCTCACTCTTTTGTGAAACTCTTTGTTAAGAACTCCTGCTTGTTGTTCACGTGAAATGGCTTTAAGAACCCTAATCATTCTGATTCCTTCCCCTGGATACTCTGTAATTTGTCGATCGCCTTTCTTTCTTTTTTCTTTCTTTCTTTCTTTCTTTCTTTCTTTCTTTCTTTCTTTCTTTCTTTCTTTCGTAGCAGCCAGGTCTGTTAATTACATACCAACAGACTGGACAGAGCATGGTATAATGAGGCTTTAACTTACCTTGGTTACATCACATTTTAAATTTTATATAGTATTTTACTGCATTAATTTATCTTAACAGCTGTATCAGGCTGTTGACATGTGTACACTCATGGTCATCTAAAAGCCTCCTTATTTTTGCAAATAGTATGCTATCAAATAAGATCTTTATGCTACTGATATGAGCTGCTGATAATTTGAGCCCAAGTGTAGGATTTTACACTAATGTCCATTAAATTTTCTTCTGAAGCTTTAATCTATGGTTCCAGTTTCATTTTTAATCTATTTGCTTATAAAAGTAAAGTGTCAGTTTCAGTTAGGGTTATGTGCATACAAGTTTGGAAGAGACCCTAAAAACAACGACACATGGCTGTTGACGAGGGGTTGCTTTCAGGTTCTAGAGGCTGACGTCACTTTCTAGCCACGTAGCCTTTCACAACCTGGCGATTTACCTCTTCAAGGTCAGAAGGAGAATCTGTCCCCAGTCATCTACAATGAAGTCTTATGTAAGGTAACCTAATTAAGGGAGTGAGTATCCCATCATATGCATAGGTCCTGGCTATAGTCAATGGTCATGTATTCCAGGAGGTAGAAATCTTGGGGATGGCATAGACTTCTGCCCACTATACTTGTTTTTAGACAAGAATAAGTATTCTGGAAAGGTTAAGGGTAAAAGACATGTAGCAGCTGGGTTTGCCCACACCAACTCCTCTTTTTTAAAGTTTAGAAAACAATAGCTTTACTAGAAGCTTACCCAATAGACGTCTGCTTATATTTCATTAGTCATAGCTACCCTTAGCACAAGGAAGCCAGGGAAATCAAGTTTTTGCTACCTACATATATTGGGATTCTGTTGGAAAGGAAGAGGAGATATCATGTATTGTGTAGATAGCCAGGGCATGAATGGAAATGCCAAAGTGCAGAAAGTAAATGTTATCTAGTTTAGGAAAAATAGGACTTAATAATGAAAAACAAGGGGTGCCTGGGTGGCTCAGTCAGTTAAGCATCCAACTCTTGATTTCAGTGCAGATCATAATCTCACAGTTCATGTGTTCAAGCCCTGCGTCGGGCTCTGCGCTGATGGTGCAAAGCCCGCTTGGGATTCTCTTTCTCTCCCTCTGTCTCTGCACTGCGTGCTCTCTCTCTCTTTGTCTCTCTCTCTCTCAAAATAAATAAACTTAAAAAAATAATGAAAAACAAACTCACACATAAACTCCTACCCAGGATTAATCACTGTTAACATTGTATTTCCTAATTGCATCATATTATATGCAACCTTAACATTTATCATGGGCATTTTCCATGGCATACTCTGTAAATATAATTTTTAGTAACTGAATCATACTGCGTCATAAGTCTGTACCATAATATCCTCTATAATTGGCCCTCCTTTTCTTATTATACATTTAGGCAATTTTTACTTTTCTCTGTTATAATGTCATGATAAGTATCTTTATATGTAAATTATTTTATATATTTAAGATTCCTTAATTGGGCTTTATTATTTTTTATTGGACTTTATTCTTAATAGAATTACTAGATCAAAGGGAATAGACATTTGTACAGTTCTTATTATATATTTCCATATAGATTTTCAAAAATGATGAGCTAATTTATACTTGCCAACAATGAACAGAAGTGTTTATACCTCTATAAGAACACTCTAAAAATCCAAATTTCATCATGTCACTTCTGCCTCTTGTATGTCTAACAAAAATTTGCTCAACATGCCTTTTATGACTTCATCCAAACTTCTGATAAAATGAGGTTAGTTCCCAGCAGAATCTTGAGCTCTGTGCTACGATCTACTCATTTTACCACGGAGCCTGTCCAAATGCACCTTGTTCACAGGATGTGATGGGGGGCATTATACTAAAGAAAAGGTTTGAAAGGCAGTCTCTTGATTGCTCAAACTGAAATATTTATTATAAAAGAAAAGGAAGTTAGTTTCTTGTGTTAGGTTTGCCTTCTCTGTGTCATCTGTTAACCTTGTGCTACATTATTTAAGCATTCGGCTTTCCCTTCATGACAATACTTTTGCTCTGAATAAATCCCAGTACTGTCTTCTGCTTTTATCATTTTCTCCAGGCATGTCTTTAGACTTGGTTTGAGCATCCTGAGCCTATTTGGATGAGTTCAGACCACCCTTGAATCTTTTCTGAGTTTACTTCCCTTCTACTTGTGTACATGTTATTTTTAAAACTAATCTTAACTGAGATGTTCCTGTAGTCAAACTCATTTCTTTTAGATCTCCTTCCTCTTTCTTCTTCACTGGGCTACTCATGACTGTATAGTTAGAATTTCTGTTCCTGAGTTTATTGTCTTTATTTTTCTCCAGACTCAATCTTATGGGTTGTTTTCCATCTGTGAAAAAAACCTACATATATGTTTCCATTTATTCTCTATAATTTTATTTTCCAGTGTATGAAATATTTCTAGATGTGCTGTCTCCTTCCTATTGTCTGGACTTTGATAAATGAAGATATTGGGACCTACACTATTCATGCTTCAAAATTAATTATTCCTCTGTTCCACACCTTTGAATGTGAATGTTAACGTAGTATGTGCACCTTATAAATAACTTATAAAATAACCAGACTTATAAAATTGAGTGTTGAAATTATCTGTAATCAAACCACCAATTGATTTCACTGCTATCATTTTAGTCTGTTCCTTCTAATCAAGGCTAGGTGTCTATTAAAAAGAACTCCTTTATAGCCCTTTTAGGCTATATTTACACTTAGGGTGTCAGTGCATAAAGTTGGCTTAGTAGCTGTAGACCTAAAGCTGCATATACACAATATCATCAGAAGAAGGAAGAGAGGAAAAGCAAAAGGCACCCAGGGTCAGCAAGAAAAGCTAGGTCCTCTGAATCATATTTTACAATGCAAGAAAGTATATAATACACCTTGAATAGTTCTCCAGAACAAAGTTAAAAATTTTTTTTAAATTAAAAAAATATGCTTATATATTTATTTTGAGGGAGAGAGAGTGAGTGGGGGAGGAGCATAGAGAGAGGGAGAGAGAGAATCCCAAGCAGTCTCCTTGCCGTCAGTGCAGAGCCCAGTGTGGTCTTGATCTCATGAATTGTGAGATCCTGACCTGAGCTGAAATCAAGGGTTGGTCACTTAACCAACTGAACCACCCAGGAGTCCCCAAAGTTAAGATTTTTAAAGTTTATAATTGAAGCAGAAATGTTCTTTATCTGGCAAAGTTACTGTCCTTTTGAAAAGACTTAATTCAGTGAAAATCTGTAAAAATAACCAGAAATCTGAACTAAGGTCAAGTCTTAACTTCCAGGAGCCTCATTTATTCCTTTAAAAAGTTATTAAGCAACTACTTCATACCTTTCTGATGAGGTACATCTTTTCAGGTCATTTCTGTCTCACTCTACTTACCTCTTTTTGCATGTCCAATATAAGAGCTTCAATGTCCACTTATTCTGCATATGTTAAAGTTATCAGACACCACTAGATATGTATCTGCTTAATAGTGCACAACTTTATGGAAAAATATTTTCCTATTTTTTAAAAAAATCATACCTTGCTATGTCTGTCTAAAATATGAATATACTAGTGTTGGGTTGCCTGGGTGGCTCAGTTTGTTAAGCATCTGACTCGATTTAGGCTCAGTCATGATCTCATGGTTCATGAGATCGAGCTCCACATTGGGCTCTGTGCTGACATCTCAGAGCCTGCTTGGGATTCTCTTTCCCTCTCTCTACCCCTCCCCTGCTTGCTCTTTCACTCTCAAAATAAATAAAAAATAAACATATAAAAATAAAATAAATAAAATAAAACATGAATACATCAGTGTAGATAATTACAAATGTGCATAAAGCTTTATAGTAGATACAACTGAGGGTTTCCTGATTTTGTGGTGATTCTTTCGTGGCCATTTTTGTGCTTCTACTCCCAAACATTCCCTTTCAGTTTCCCCCACAGGTTTTCCAAATGAAAGTTACCATTTCCTGCATACTCTGTCCCTGAAGTCATCATAATTGGCTAATAGTGTCTATATGACCTGAGTGGGGCCTCTCCTGGGACCATTCTCTCCTGGACCCTTAGTTGCTTTAATCTTCAGTGTGAAGATGTGACTGAAGCCAGACTCATCTGAGTTCTTCCCCAGCACTTCTCCAGCTGAGTTTGGGGCTAAGGGACCTTTCTCTTGGGTGGTAAAGCTATGAGGATGTAAGCCCAGAGCCTGCTGGCAGCTCTCTCCCTCTTTACATGCAGAAAGCTGCTGAACAGATAGAGAAGAATGAAGCTGACCTGATGGTGTTTGAGAGCCTAATTTTATTTCCTAAGGTTTTTGGAGTGGCCTGGGTCATTCAGCAATTCTGTAACCCCTGGGAGCTACCCTTCAAATGACCTAGGCAATTCAATGGATTTCTGATTTTTGCAACCAAGAACTTATGGCTAATCATGTTGATAGAGTGCACTTGCTGTAGTAAATGATAGCTTAAATAAACGTCCTGTTCTTAAATTCTCAACTTGAGAAATCTTTCCCATTAAAGAAATGTTATTCTTAGGACTTGCACCAGTTTAACTGCATTGGAAAAAAGGCAGAATATAAATTCTCCTTTCACAGCTGATAAAACTAATGCCTGAGAGAAGACTTGACCTGTTCATAGTGACTAAGCTAGTTGTAGTAACATCAGGGCTAGGACCCAGCTCTCTTAATTAATGAACTGTCTAAAGCTATCCTGAGTTTAAAGAAAGTTCAGTATAATAGACTACAATATAAAAGAGCTCACAATATTTTGTTGTAATTTTAATTGGTATTAGTCCATTCTTCTCTCCCTTTCACAGCTCAGTTCATTCATAAATTACTTGCTGGGCATGTATGTGCCAACAGGCCCTATATAGGCTGCTGGTAACAGTCCAAGTGCATAAAAGTGCCACTTCTGCTCTCAAGAAGTTTACTACCTACTGCGAAGGTAAATTTCTAAAAGACATTGCAGCCATTAAAGCTACTTTAGGGACTGTGATGGAAGCACCTGAGAGACATACCCAACCCGACCCAGCTCAGGTTGGGACATGGGGCATTGGCCAGGGAAGGCTCCCCAAAGGGGATGATGTCAGGACCTTGTCATCACGTCAGGCCCATTGTTTCCAGCTTTATTATTAACATTGTCTCTCGCTACTCTCCTATTAAAAACATACATAAACTTCCTTTGGGGCTAGCATCAGAAAAATGGAGAAAGGCAAAAATATCTAGCGCTGCTTAGGTAAGGGTGGAAGACCACAAGTATAACACAAAGTCAGTTAACAGATGTCTCTCTGCATCCATCCCCTCACCATCCATAGCCACTTCTAGAGGCGCTGCACTACTCCTCAGCAGTAATTGCCAACTTGTGCAGAGAGGAACACTAGTTATATGAGATAGCGTTCTGTGAGATAAGAGTTCTGTGATCAGATGAGGTAATGGAATACTGTATACTTGTTCTCTACTTGGAGATGGGAGAGGAAAGTGGAGCTGCTTAATTCTCTCTGACCCTCCCATCCCAACCCGAATCTGCCTTTCCTCGATTCATGTTGTTGTTGCGGATCCTTATCCTCTGCTCCCAGTTCTGCTGTGTTTCTTTGGTTCCTCACATGTCCCCCCACCCCAGATGCTAAAACCCTTTTCCATCTAATGCAAGAAGTTCAATCACATGCTACATTGCATAAGCTTCTAGGACTCGAGCAATCCAGTGGTAAAGAATCATCTTGAGGGGCGCCTAAATGACTCAATTAACCGTCCGACTTTGACTCAGGTCATGATCTCAGGGTTCATAGGTTCCAGCCCGGCTTTGTGCTGACAGCTCAGAGCCTGGAGTCTGCCTCAGATCCTGTGTCTCCCTCTCTCTGCCCCTCCGCCACTCATGCTCTGTCTCTGTCTCTCTCTAAAAAACAAATAAACATTATTTTTTTTATAAAGAAACATTTTGGAATTTTTTTTAACTTAGCTTTTCATAAAATTATTTGGCCATAAGATGCCTTTTTTTTTTCCTACCTTGTTATGAAACTTCAGAACCCACTTTGACATACCTTGCTCTAACAAAGAAGTATATTATGTTTGTGCCTGCAAACTTTCTCATAGACAACTTAGTATTTAATCAAGTGTTTTCTTTTTTTTCAGGGCTTATTATATTCTGGCCCTATTGCTGAGTTCTTTCACGTAGCTCATTTCTTTTTAATAACATCTTAAACAAACTTGTGAAGCTGACATTTTTTCTCACAATTATAGGTAAAGAAACTGAGGCACCAGTCATGCATGATTGCATGCTTGGTGACTTTTGGCGATTTCCCTGAGGTTACATAGTTAGCAATTGGCAGGGCTAGGATAGTTCTGAGTCCTTTTACTGTACCTTTCCTTTTAAATAAACCAATTTGTAAGCAATAAAAATTCAAGATACCCAACGATTATGAAACTGGAAAATGTACCCAAATTTCACCTGAAAGTTCAAAGCAGAGTAAAATGAAATCCTTGTGAATCAATTAGATGTCAGTAGCTAATTACTTCCAAGTGAGATATATCCACTCTGTAGGCCTACAGATAGAGATGGAGTAAGGATAATCCAAGCAAGGCACATTGAGAGAATGGCCTGTGGTTTAGTTCAGTTGGAGTTCAGCTAAGTGAGGGGAGCCAGCAGAGATGAGCCAAGAGAATTAAGGGGGAGCCCTGTTGGTTGGCTCAATGTAGTGGTTTGGACTAATTCTGATTAGGTAAGGTGAGACAGCAACGTTTTTCGAGCTGGGAATTAGGGTGAGGTATCATGGTCACTACACTTTAGTTAGAGTAGTCAGGGGATAGTTTGAAAGGAGTATGGAAAACAGTGGCCATGGGAAGAAAACAGAGGGATGTGACCATAGACGAGACTACATAGGGCCTGGCTTAGGGCAAAATGTCACAACAATTGTGAGATGGAGCTCATCATTATCGTTATGTCTGAGCAGAGGCAGGAGACGCCAGGGCTAATAAAATAATCACATTATGACTGGCACCATGGTTTATTAAAGTGAAGATTGTAGAGAGTTTGATGAATAGTGCCTGGTCCATGAAAAGAGATCAATGATTATTTGCTGAATAATAAGTTATTTCATTTAGTTACATGATACATCAATATTACATGGTAGGAACTATGAAATGACGCATCTCTTCTTTGCTACTACAAGCTTGTAGAATGAAGAAAAGGGTAGTGTTATTCCACAGAAAAAATAAAATTAAAAAAAAAAAGAAAAAAAAATTATATAGCCTATGCTAAGCACTGCCTTAAGGAGGTTGCCCAGTCCAAGAATGACTTGTTATCCGAGTGTGGAATTTAGGAGTTAGACCTCAGAGACACGGAAGTGTAGACTTTGGTTCTACCATTGAAGCCAGGGTTCTGGTAGTTGGCTAGTACCATGGCATTCCAAACATAAAGGGAGTGCTAAAAGATGCATTTGTTTATTTTGTCAGTACATCATCTTTTATGCATACTTTTTGTTGCTTGTGTTTTCCCCCACACTGATGTTATCCTAACAATGGTGGTAGAAAGCATTTCATTTATGCTATCAGGAAAAGCAAAGGTTTCAAACTCTCTGCTAGAGTTAGTTGAGGGCTGGACAAAAGGGCCGTATATTAAGAAAATATAAACTACAGGCCTGAGAAGTAGTTGTAAAGCTCGAATTGACCATTCATTCAGTTTCATAAAAATTCTTGAGAAAAGATGATAATAAAATATTCATATATAATATATAGTCATAAATATATATGATGTTACCCAATTTCTACTTTTGCCCCTAATATAATTATTTCTAATTCTCATAATTCTGTCAGGAGGGTGCTATTATCTTTATATTCTAGGTGATGCCCAATAAAGGTGAATATTTTGCCTAAGTTTATTATCTAGTTATTAAATAGTGGAAGTCACCTGAAATAGCTTTTGAAATATCAGGGCATAAATAATTATTTTTAAAAGAGCAAAAGAAGTATCTAATGCAGGTCTGCTCAGCTGCAAAGTCTTTAGTAGTTCAGCTTGATTTTTATAAAATGTTTCAGTCAGTCTTCCTTCCATTTCACCCAAAAATAATGGTGTCAGATCATAACTGAAAAACAAGATAAGGAAAGGAAGTTTGACTTGTGAAATAAATTCTGTTGTGAATAAGTTTTCCTTTTCACTCCCTGCAGAGATCACCCCCATCTAAAATTATTTTCGGGTTGAAACCTGGACTTGTTACTCTGGAGGGCCCTTGTTAACAAGCTCATTCATTTGTTCATGCATTCTTTCATCCGTTCATTCATTTACTCAACGTGTTCCAGGTGCCTACTGTCAGCAGGCACTGTGCTAGACACTGGGATGTAGCCACGAAGCCCCCCAGGAGCTCCCAGTGCAGTGGAGGACACAGACTAACAAGCCATTACGTATTGACCAGTGGCAGGTGCTAGAATAGAGGGATGTTTGTCCAGCCTCTGGGAGTCAGAGGCAACTTCTCACAAGAGGATTGTATTTATCTGAGGACCGATACGTAATGTGTAGGTGCTTCATCCGTGTGTATCATTTAATTCTTACATTCTAACAAGAACCCTATGACATGTGGTTATCATTAGCCTCATTTTACAGTTTAAGCAGGAAGGCTCAGGGTTTGGATTTGCTCTTGGTCCCAGAGTCAGGGACAGTAGCAAGTTTTAAAGCTTGATTCCAAAGCTCATTCTCTTTCCATTATATCCTGCTGCTTCCTGGGACAACAATGTTCCAGTCTTAATCCTCAGACTTGGCACACAGAGGTTCCAGAGTGCAAGCATTTAATTATGATAGAGATGAATTATTAAACAGATAATTTCTACTCATAGTTAACACTCAAAAAATATGACTTTGAATTGAGTAAGTCCAGCAAATACTGTGGACACACAGTTTATTCTGTAAGTGTATCACTCCTCAGTCTTCTAACCTGTAAAATAGATTAGTAATATATCCACCTCTCAGCATGTACTAAGGGTGAAATGTGGTTACTCATGAAGCATATATAGCATAGTACCTGAGTAAATGTTCAATAGTAAGTGTTCAGTAAATACTAGCAAGTATTACTATTAAAAAAAATATTTATTTATTTTGAGAGAGAGAGAGAGAGAGAGAAAGCATGCATGTATGAGGGAGGGAGGGACAGAGAAAGAGAGGAAGAGAAAGAATTCCAAGCAGGCTCCACGTTGTCAGTGTAGAGCCTGATGCAGGGCTCAATCTCATGAACCATGAGGTCATGACCTGAACCAAAATCAAGAGTCAGATGTTTAACTGACTGAGCCACCCAGCAAGTGTTACTGTTAATATTTTGGGTCTGGTGGGCCATTTATCTTCTCAAACTGATGTATGAGCAAGTATTTTTACTGAAGGCTGCTGTCTTCATTAATAAGGTTTATAAAATCTGGCTTAATGGTAGTTTTTATGCTTCTATTTATTCTTTATTGTCTTTTCAAAACTGATTATTGGGTAGGCAAACACTGTTTCAGTATACTACTCATAGTGAGGGACATTAAAAAAACACTGTATTGAAAGCCAAATGTTAATAGAGACAAAATCTATGAATGTTTTGATTCTTTATAGCCATTAGTGGTAAGTCATACATTACATATTGAAGTTGGCAGTGTATCTCAGGAATGGTAAACTCTAAAAAAGATCTTGGGAACTGTGTGTCCCTAGTTAGCCTGCTGTGGGAAAAGAGACGGGGATGGTGAACTCACATTCCTCTAGGAGCCATGAAGTTAAGGGTATGAGAGAGGTAGGTGGCAAACTGGAGAGTGAATATGTGCCATTTAAAGACATTTAAAATAAAAAAAAAATAAGTAAATAAATGCCTGTGGGCCAAACATACCACACTGCAATTGCTCATTCATAATTTTTGAAATTTAGAAAGAAAGCCCTGGCCACCAAGGTAGGAGACTTGAGTCTTCATTCTTTCCATGGACATTTATAGAGAGGAGTATGGCTCAGTAGGTTAAGAGCAAGGGCTCTGGGCTTCAGTCTGGCTTTGCCATCTAACAGCGCAGAACTTTCAGGGGTCAGAGGAGAAGGATCTGAGCATGGGCTGGGGAACTAGGTGCTGAAAGTTTGACTTGCTGGCTGCGTGACCCTGGGAAAAATTTTAACTTCTCTATCCTTCCATTTCCTCGCCTGAGTTTTTGTGAGGATTAGCTTAGTTCGTAAAGGTAAAGTAGATAAATGGTACCTCGCAAACAGTAAGTTTCAACAGGTTTCAACTAACTTTGGCAGTTTTGTTTAGAGGCTTCTTATGCACCAAACACTGTGCTGGGAGCCAGGAACACAAACATAATAAGATAAAATCCATTTTTAAGAACACAGGCGATAAGTGGTTATGAGTCACTGGTAAGTGCCAGGTGTGTACAAAGTGCCAAGCAGCCCTGACGATACATTTCATAATGCTGAGAGAAGGCTACTTAGCAGAGATATTTACAGAAACAAAGAAGTATGCAAGCAGCAAGAGCTAAGAGGCAGCCTGTGTGATGCCAGGCAAGTCACTTTCCTTCTCTGTTGCGTTAATTTCTGCATGTGTCAAAGAGATCAATTTGAATTAGTGGTATCTGATTTCCCTGGTAAGTGGCAAGTTTGGAGATGTTTCACGGCTGAGGTGGGGTTTCTGAGGCTGCTAGATTGATGGCAAGGGCATCAGAGAAGAGAGCTTTAAAGTGTGAGGCCCGAGGGCTACAGAAGACAGGGGAGAAATGGGGTATAACATGAACTTGGACATCTAACATGGAGGACAGGGGCTGAGGCAGGGCTACAGTAGAGTGGAGAGATCTTGTCAGAGGGACACAGTCTTTGGAGCTGATTTTATCTGTAGACTTTCCTCTTCTTCACCAGTATCTACATGCTGACAATGTGACTCTGTCCTATGTTGAAATCAATGACAATATAGCTCCATCTGTCCTTCCCAGTGCCTGTTAGGTAGATACAAAGTAACTTTCAGACAACAGGGCATCATTAGGACGTGGTTTTTCTGAAGCACACTCTTCAGTGTAAAATCATGGGGTTTGGATGCAAGCAGACCTTTGCTTGGGCACTTACAACCTTTTGGCCATAGACCTTGAGAAGTCAACAGGGAGAAGAAAAAGAAAATACAGAAGCTCCAAGGGTTGGAGCTGGAAACCAGATTCTGCCCCTTCCTGTCCCTGAGACCTGGTGTATGCCATTTAGCCTCCCTGTACCTCACTTTTCTCATTGGTAAAATGAGGTCAGAGCCTCCCACCTCGGCTTTCTTGTGAAAATTAAATGAAATGCCAACTTCTGAGAACAGTGTTGGAGATAGAGGGCTCAGTTTAGAGGAGCCCCAGTAGAAGAAGCTCAAGATTGAGAGGAAGCCGTTACCGGAAGGATGGGGGGTGATATTACAGATGAGGGAGGAAAGAAGTACAAAGCAGACAAAAACACAGGTGTCCATTGTGCCTGCCCCATATTAGATATGAACTAAGGCAAATGAAAACCAGCAAACTGCTTAGCACTTATGTGCTCAATAAACAAGTACTGAATCTTAGAGAAAGAAAGTATTTGAAAAGCCCTGTTCTGCGCAAGACTTCTTACAGTGGTAGTGTTACCCTGCGGGCCATCTGCTCTAATTAAAATTTCACGGGGCTGAGGAATTTAGTGCCCTAACCTCAGGGCCTCTGGTACACTTGGTGTTTTGTTTGAGGTTGATGTATTTGGAAAGATTAGAGGAGGAAGAATTCTTTGCCAGTTTTTAACTAGGCAGAAGTGAAGGTTTTCTGCTAGAATATTTTTGCTCTCTGGCACTGGGGGGTCAGAGATTAAATAATTTGCCACCAGACAGATGTTCTGAAGAGCTAATTAAAAAACTGACAAGTACCCAAGACCTCATATAGTTAGATTTATATTCCATCCTCTACAGGAAGATCACAATCACTACAGCTTAAAATCCCTATATTAAATGATACTTCCAGAAAGTTCATTTTGAAATTAAAAAAAAATGGCATTAAAGACATTCTTAATTATAGAAGTATGTCTCAAATCTGGATGCATATTTTAAAGAAATGGAGAACCTTTTTAAAAATACTTACGCTGGGCCCCATCCCAGACCAATCATATCAACGTCTGGGAGGAGGGTCTCAGTAACAGATTTTTTTTGAACTCTTTAAATGATTTGAATATGCAGCCAGGATTGAGGAACTACTGATCTAGAAATAAAACTATTTTAATCTCTGTATTAATCCTGGGAGACACTACAATGTAATATATGTGAACAGAATAAGAATTGGAGTGAGGTCGGTTTAAGCCGAAAAGACAGGTTGATCACAATCACATACTCCCCTGGGTAAATTACTTAACCTTGTTAAAGGTCAAAGTTTTGTTACCTTTAAAATATGGCTATTAGCTTTTTAATAGATTTTTATGAGGATTGGATGTGAACATTATGTCATAAGTAAAGGACCTGCTATATGCCCAGCATGGAGTAGACACTCAGTAGTCACCCTGGTGGTCACTACCATTTATTTATTTTTTTTTGTTTTTGTTTTTTTGGGTTTTTTTTTTAACATTTATTTATTTTTGAGAGAGAGACAGAGCATGAGTGGGGGTGGGGCGGTGGGTAGAGACACACACACACACACACACATACACACACACACACACACACACACACACACACACACACAGAATCGGAAACAGGCTCCAGGCTCTGAGCTGTCAGCACAGAGCCAGATGCAGGGCTTGAACTTACAAACCGTGAGATCATGACCTGAGCCGAAGTTGGACTCTTAACTGACTGAGCCACCCAGGTGCCCCATCACTACCATTTATTTTTACTAAAATGCTTTGCTGGGAATTTTAAGCCTTTTTCTTAGGTATGCTTATTAATATGAATGAAAAGATTTTGAGTAGAGACACAAAGATGAGCATACATAAACCTAACACAGTCTGCACAATAGAGCATCTTGTCACACTGCAATTTGTAAATACATCATAGTCAGATTCAGCCTGAGTGTACATATCATCAAAGTCATAGAGCGTATAAATTTCCTCCTAGAGATGTTACTGCTCTCTAGAATGAATGCCAATAAACATTCCCAGGTAGCATTTTGCACTTAAGCCAGCAGCTGTGTTTCTTTACAATCACCTGGAAAATGTGGACTTAGCTGTGACGACTTGGGTGCCAAGTAGCTCAATCAATTATATTGCAATATAATTGCCCAAAGGGTCTGAACCTGTAGTTCTATCAGGTGCATTTTGATTATCCACGCTAGCCATGGACAGAAGGAGAGAGGGAAGTTTGCTGTTTTGCCATTCCTTATCTGAGCCCAGGCCCTTGGCTGTGACCTCAGTGGTATATAGACAGACAGTAGGACCAGCAATACAAATGAACCTTGCTGGAGGCCCTGAATACATATTCCTACCTTTTTTTTTTTTTTTAAGAGAGGGGTTTATTTTATTTTATTTTATTTTTTAAATGTATTTATTTGTTTTGTAGAGAGAAAGCAAGCAAGCATGGGGGAGAGGCAGAGATAGAGGGAGAGAGAGACTCCCATGTAGGCTCCAAACTGTCAGCTCAGAGCCTGACATAGGGCTTGATCCCACAAACTGTGAGATCATGACCTGAGCCAAAATCAAGAGTCAGGCGCTTAACTGACTGAGCCACCCAGGCACCTCAGCTCCCACCTTTTTTATGCTGGAAACATGTGTCCTGGCCATAGTGTTCCTTTATTTGTTTGTGGGACTATTTTGGCGGAGCTGAGATGAGGGTCTGGCGCTAAGCCTGTGCTTTCAGCATTTTATCCCTTACTTTTTATTGTAAGCATATGGTAAATATTGTGGTACGTATTAGTGTTTACTCTTCTCCTTGGACTTGTACCTGTCCCCACCACTTACTAGTGTGTGTCTTGAGGTCAGCCAATTACCCCTTCTCAATCTGTTTCCTCAGCTGCAAAATGAAGGAATCAAATACACATATTATTGTGTTCTGCCAATGATAAAATGAAAATATAGTGATAACATTTGTTGAATGTGTATTTCTGAGTAGTTGAGTATTTCACGTGTTCTCACTATTAATATATATTAACTTATAACCACCTGTAAAGTAGATCCCTTAATTCCCTTTTTTACAGATAAGGACACTGAGGTATGGAGTGGTTAAAGTAATTTTTTCAAGGTCACACAGCCAGAAAGTGGAGGAGCTGAGTTTGGCTTCATGCCTGTGCTCAAAACACTGCATACCAGGCCTTTTCATAGAGGGCATGTGGTAAATAATAGTGTTTGCTCCTCTTCTGAGCTTCCTCTGACAATTTCTGATCTGAAATAGGTATGGCATGGCAACAGCACCATGGTTTGCCTGATAGCCATTTACTAAATACTTATTGATAGATTAATTGATAAAACAGTGCTCAGGTTGTGTACAGTTTTGCCTAGTAATGGATTTGTATCATATTGTGTTTATTGACACTTGACCTGCAGAAAACCCTCAGTGACTCTACGTGGCCCCTTAGCATTCAAGGCTCTTCAGTGATCTGGAGTGATCTGCCCTTTCCAACCTCATTATACCTCTGCTATTTATACAAACCTTGCTGGGGTTTAAGCTCAGTTAAGGATGGGACTTATTTGGTCATCTTTTTCTTTGTATGTCTACTACTTGGGGGAATCTGAATAATATTGACGGAATGAATGACTGAATGTGTCTCAGCCATCATGAGCTGCCACATTGTTCCTATGTGCAAAAAAGCAGGTGCTAGCACTTCTTGGCTCTGATGGATCCCTTTGTCCAGCCCCATCCTCCATGATCCCATGTCCTAGTCCTGACCCCAACTAGCTTTTACCAGGTGTTAAACTTTCCAACAGTTTTGCCAGCATCATCCTATCTTTTGTGAAAATGATCCTGCTAGGCTGCCACTAATTGGGCTTAGGTTTTTCTTGTGTTTCTTATAATGATGATGAGTTTTCATAGATTTGTCCACACTTGCATTTCACTCACCTCATTACTGGATTTTGCCAATTTGCACATTAATGAAAGTAAACCCTATTTAAAGGGCATGTTAAGGGGCGCCTGGGTGGTTTGGTCGGTTAGGCGTCCGACTTCATCTCAGGTCATGATCTCGCAGTCCGTGAGTTCGAGCCCCGCGTCGGGCTCTGTGCTGACAGCTCGGAGCCTGGAGCCTGTTTCGGATTCTGTGTCTCCCTCTCTCTCTGCCCCTCCCCTGTTCATGCTCTGTGTCTCTCTGTCTCAAAAATAAATAAACGTTAAAAAAAATTTTTTTTTTAAATAAAAAATAAAAAAAAATAAAGGGCATGTTAATATATGAGTGGAAGTTTAAAAAATACTACTGACTAGTCTAACTTTACATTGTAGGTGAAGGGGGGCCTTTTTAATGCTTAAGGTGTGTTTTTCCTATTACATAAACATGTTTTTCTTCTAATGTATGAAAGAGAAAGGAGCTAAGATTTATTTAGCACCTATGAGGCCTAACACTGCAGTAAGAACTTCTGTTTGTTATTGCGCTTGATCTTCAGAACAATCCTGGAAAGGAATATAGCATGATAAGAACCAGGCTTTGATGTCAGAAAGACCTAGGTGTGGCCCCCAACCCACCCACTGCATGATCTTGGGGAAGTCTCTTAATGATCTTGGCAGGTCAGGTCTAGTGACCCAGAAGAGGTCCTACAGGATGAGCCAAGAGGATCTCTGGCTGAGCTTAGGATGGAAATCAAATGCAAGCCAGCAGGAGGTGAAAGCAGAACTTACTGATGATGTAGAGAGAGCAGATACAGATGGAGGGTCCAGGAGACTCAGAAAAGAAAGGAGCATGAGTCTTGTCTTTGTTTCAGGTCTGGGGGTTTTGATTAAGGATAGGTGGTCCAGTGGTGTATGTACTCTCTCAAGAATCCAGGAACTGTGAGACAAAGACAAAGACCCAGGTGTCATTCATGGGAACCAAGGGTCCTTGGTAAAAAGATGTCTAGTGCTGGTGGTCTGGAATATGCATATAGTTTAACACACCTAGTAAAAGCCAGTTGGTAAAAGCCAGGATGTCTCATCTGGTCCTTCCTTAGATGTTATCTCTTCTAGAGAAATCATTAACTCCTTGTCCCTTACAAGGAGGGCATGAGCTATATGCATTGTGAGGTGTGTGTAAAGCAGAGTAGGGGGGTGCAGATGTTGGCAGAAATAGAAACAGGAAAGGGAGAAGAAAGCAGATTTTTATGGAGTCCTTCAGTTTCCCTGTCTCAGGAATCTACCTAAACTTAAGTTTTCTTATCTATAAATAGATATAATGACATCCATTTGGTATTTGAGGTGAGATTTTATTGCTTTCTTCCCTACACACAAACAATCGCCAAATGGGAACAAAAGTGTTGGTTTATTAATGGCTAGATAAGCAACCAAAGTTGCTTGGTTAAAACCAACCAAATGTAGGGGTTCTGCAGAGAGATGTACTGGCCCATGAGGCCAGGGCTCAGAAGGCTGAGTGAAGCTACTCATTTCCACTTTCCTGGAACTGGAGACAGTGGAGGACCTGGACCTTCTAATTGGTCACATAAATAAGTGGCTGGGCTCAAGAGCAAACATGGAGCTGAGTCTCTCCCAAAGAGCCAGGCTCTTTCTAGGTCAGATTGCTGCCCGAGAGCAGATAGTTCAGTTGTGACCCCTGGGCATAATAACTGGCAGAGGAAGACGAGCAGAAGGCATGCCAAGCCTGGGTAAAGACGTGAAAGCGCAGTAAACCACCCAGCAGGGAACAGGGCAGAGGAAGCTGTTCTCTGTGGAATGGCTTTCAGGGAATGGGCACATATAGGAGCAAAAAGTAGCAAGGCCATCCTCAGGCCCAGCCTAACAATAACCGCAAAATCAGTGAGAACACAAACCAAACCCTTACTTCATAGGGCTTTAAATGGGATTAAGTAAATTATGTGTATAAAGTGCCCGGCATGAACACACTGGGCAAGCACCAATGACCACTATAACCTTTAAAGAGAAGCAGTTGTTCATCAGGTAAGTAGTGTCATCAAGACCATTGCATAGATGGAATGGAATGCATAGAGGAATGGAAGGCTCAGAGACATGAATTCTGGTATGGTATAAAAACCAGTAACAACAACAAGAACATCACAAACAAGCAAAACATAATTTTACCTTGTTTTAGATTTGGGAACCCTTGGAAGCATTTTTTTTTTTTTTTTGTTAAGGGTCTGGACATGAAAGAAAATAATCAGAGGAAATGTCCTGGAACTCCAAAAGTTACTTTAAGCTTTCATAGGAGGTGAGCTCGGAAGTGGACTTGAAGGATGGGGAACATGCTAATGAATATTTGCATCCAATGTCATTAGCCACAGGTGCCATTTGGAAACCATCACCACTTCTTACGTTTTCCACGTAGTATGACTTCATGCAGTGATCTCAAAATGTATCAACAACTGACATACATAAAAAGCTCAGAGATCAGAAGTTATACTTCAGATTGGACAAGGTCTTGCAGTGAAACAAGTTGACAAGAAAGTCCTTATCTCTTTATATTGACTATGATGAAACATGTCAGAGAAGTTTAACAAATTTGACTTTACCGGAGATCAAGGTTTTTTGTTTAGGATGCCAGTAGTAAATATTCTGTATTTCTCTGCTTTCTATTAGCAGGGGGAAAAAAAGCTATTTAATCTAGATTAACCTAATAAAGAGCATATTTGAGATTTAAATGTTTGCTCCACATTTTCCCCAAATTAAAGCTTATTTTATTCTTGAACACAGATTCAAATTTCTGATGTCATTTTTCTTTGAAGAGTTATATCCATCTGGATTGTCTAGGTAATATCACAGTAATAACCTTAAATGTAGTGACGTCAAACAATAGGGTCATAATTCTCACTTGGTGCTACATGCATCATCACGGGCCACTCGGCTCCTCTTGATTCCCATTCATAGACCTAGGACAAGAGAATTTCCATCTTTGTGCTTCCACGATTTCAGAAGCAGGGAGAAATAAGCATGGCAAATTAAGCATTGCCTTTTATTGCTTCTATACAAAAGGGAGACACATCACTTCTCACATGTCATTGTCCAATGAAAGTCACATATCCGTGATTAACTTCAAAGAGGTCAGAGCAGTCCACTTCTCCCATTTGACCGAAAGGCAGACAGCCAGAAAATACTTATAAAATCACTAATGACCGCTGTAAGAGGTGTCTTATTATTCCTATTTCATATCAATGTCACGAAAGTAGTATGTGGAAGAGGGCAATTATGAACCTAAGTTAGACTGAAGACTTATGTATCTTATATAATATTATGCTTTACTGTAAGAGTATGTAAAAATGAGAAAGTTGACCTCTACCTTCATTTCAACCTACTAAAAGTAAGTGAGACTAACAAACAGTATTTCTCTGAAGTAACAAAATAAATATATCTGCTTTTGTGAAGGAATGAAAAGTAAAGCTTCTCAAAGGAATGTGAGGCAGGGGAGGAGAAAGAAGATGCGTTGATAGGGCCTCCAAGAGATACTTAAATGAGTTGCCAAAAATATTGCTCTTTTGTCATACATAGGTCTCTGCTTCAGCATTATTTTAAAATATTGATAAGAAAAACTTTTGGGGGGGGGCGGTGCCTGGGTGGCTTAGTCGATTAAACATCTGACTTTGGCCCAGGTCATGATCTCACAGTTTGTGGGTTCGAGCCCCACCTTGGGCTCTGTGCTGTCGGTTCAGAGCCTGGAGCCTGCTTCAGATTCTGTGTCTCCTTGTCTCTATGCCCCTCCCCCACTCATGCTCTGTCTGTCTCTCAAAAAATGAATAAACGTTAAAAAAAGAAAAAAAGAAAAACAAAAGAAAAACTTAAAAAAAAATTTTTTTTTTAACGTTTATTTATTTTTGAGGCAGAGAGAGACAGAGCATGAACAGGGGAGGGTCAGAGAGAGGGAGACACAGAATCTGAAACAGGCGCCAGGCTCTGAGCTGTCAGCACAGAGCCCGACGCAGGGCTCGAACTCACGGACCATGAGATCATGACCTGAGCCAAAGTCGGCCGCTTAACTGACTGAGCCACCCAGGCGCCAAGAAAAACTTTTTATTTATTTATTTATTTTTACCCCATCTGTAGGAGAATATAAACATTGATGAAGCCTCCAGATGCCTGGTGAAACATATACTTGCAAACGAGTGTGACCTGATGGAGTCCATTGAGCCGGACGTCGTGAAGCCCCATCTCACATCACCCAAGATTGTCAGCTGCTCCAGCTGTGCCAAATCCTAGTAGGCTTCTTTGCTGGCATATGATGGAAATAATCCCATTTATCTCATGTCTCAGTTCTTATCAACTTGAGTAAATGTCAGGATAGGGATACACATGCAGCAAGCCAAAGATCTATGCCTGTATATTTCCTATAAGAGAGAAAAATAGCAAATGTTCTTTTCATGTTTTTCCCAGCATCAGCACAGTGTTTACGAGCTTGTTAAATATTTAGTCTGTTCCAAAATTCTGTCTTGTAGCCGACCACAGTTCTGGAGGGCCACAGTTCTGGAGGGCCAGCGTCTGCCCTGTTATTTTCTTCTTGGATTCGGCCATGGCCTCTAGTCTTAAAGAGAAAGGGGAGAAGAGCAGACTAGCTGTCAAGTTCAGCACTGGCTTTCACTTTGCCCCTGGTGCCTTTGTCCAGATTTCAATACACTCTCTGCTGGGCTGACAGGCCTATTAAGTAGAAACGTTTTTTTTCTCCAGAGATGACCTCCGTTTCCAACAGCCCTAAGAGTTGTCTCTGATTTAGCCCTTCAGAGTTGAGTACACAGGCTTCCTGTGCTTTTCTTGCTTTTATTGTCCCTTGCCATGCCCTGAATGTTGGTTTAAGTGAAAACTGTATGAAAAGACCTGCCTCCATATGTGCCTTTCTGTTCACTTTCTCTGACTTAAGCCGTGGGGCTCTTCTGTTCATGTAATATATATTATATATATTTTCACAAGTGGAAAATAAAACATTACAAGATGCTGTTTCCCTATTTCTGAAAATGCTTTAAGTGTCTTAATACTGTGATTTTTTTTTGACTGTGTAGCCATGGTTCTCAAGACCCATTTCTAAAATTTTTTTCAAAATGCAATGAGAAAAATACACTTAAAGGAACTTCTGGGCACTATTATACTTAGATGAGTCTATCTATTGTTCATTTCAGCATTTAGGTCAAGCAGTGTATCTACATTTTCTTGGTTAAGGAGAGGAATATATTTTCATATGTTGTAATCAAGAATATGGTCTAATAGCAGACCAATCAACATGCAAAGAAACAACTAAAATATGCATGATAATATTTTGGTTTACCCAATGGCTATGGTGCTGATATGCTGAAGATAGGTACTGCTTTTTTTTTTTTTTTTCCATTTATTTACTTTTGAGAGACAGAGCAAGACAGAGCATAAGCGGGGAAGGGCAGAGAGAGGCGGGGACACAGAATCCAAAGCAGGCCCCAGACTCTGAGCTGTCAGCACAGAGCCCAACGCGGGGCTCGAACTCACGCACTGCGAGATCATGACCTGAGCAGAAGTCAGAGGCCTAAGCGACTGAGCCACCCAGGCGCCCCAGGTACTGCTTTTTAATAGCATTTAACGGCGTTGGTATTCATATTATACTCACGGGAGCTTTGTCTTTTGTAGCAGATATTTTTGTGTGTCCTACCCATATTATCTTGGCATTCACTGTTTCTGTAAGTACCAACCACTCAGCTTCTTATTGTTGTTTGTGACCTATTCCCTGAGGCCATTCTCTGGCCTTTGGAGCACTTGACATGTGAGGCAGACAGATGAGACGTTCCAGGAGTTAATGTCTACAGGAGTAGCTCTCAACCAAGGATAGCAGGAAGTGGGAGATGAGTATCCTGGGTTCCTGGGAACCACATTCTTTTTGTTGTTGTTGTTTTATTTTTTTTTAATATTTATTTATTTTTGAGAGACAGAGCATGAGCAGGGGAGGGGCAGAGAGAGAGGGAGACACAGAATCCAATGCAGGCTCTAGGCTCCGAGCTGTCAACATAGAGCCCCATGTGGGCTCAAACCCATGAACTGTGAGACCATGACCTGAGCCAAAGCTGGACACTCAACTGACTCATCCTGAGGCATACTTTATACAGCCTCACAGGGGTCCAAGTGGGATTAAGCCCTGGCTCTCACAGGGGAAACCTGCCATCTGACTCATCCTGTATGGGCTTCCTTTCCTTTTTTCCTCACTTCCTCCCTCCTTTACTGGTCACTGCTGGGTTCACTTCCTAAATAAACTTTCACTGAAATCCTTGTTTCAGGGTCTTATGGGGAAACCCAAACCCAGTCTACATTAGTTGGGACATAGGTGCCCTAAGAAGCAGATTCTCAACACCAGCTTCTTGAACTGAATCATTCATCACCCAGGTGGTAGCAAGGACCCCCTTGCTGGTAGACAATGTGGTGGAGCTAATCCCTAGCAAGCTGTAGCACCATAATTACTAAAATTGTCATCACGTGGATTGGGATAGAATCTAGATGGAAGGAAAGTCTATTGCTCTTGGGTTTCAAAGACAGATTATGGAGTTAACTTCCAGAAACTCTGTAGGAGAAAACACTATAGAGTTGATTCAGCTAACGCTCAACTCAGGATTTGGTGTATAATCTTGAAGACCTCCAAACAGCAATCAAAATAATCCTCATTTCCCTTAGCTACAGGATAGACAGGATGGATGCTGAAAATCAGGCCTAAGATTTTAGGAGAAGCAGACTTTTATTTTTATTTATTTTTAATGCTTATTTATTTATTCTGAGAGAGAGAGAGCACACCCACAAAAAGAGTGGGGTTGAGAGATAGAGAATCCCAAGCAGGCTCTGAGCTGACAGCACAGAGCCTGATATGGGGCTCAAACTCACAAACTGTGAGATCATGACCAGAGCCGAAATCAAGTCAGATGCGTAACCAGCTGAGCCACCCAGGCTCCCTGAGAAGCAGACTTTTAAAAGAGGCTGACCCCACAGAGCTAGCAAATTTCCTCCACTAAAATCAGAATTTTTATAGGAAAGAAATCATACACTGAAATATAGAAGGAGATAATTTGGATGGATGCTCTTAAGAATCTTGAACCCAAAGATTGTTCTGAAACTGTGGCCCAGAAAAAAGACCTTTACCCTTTCCTGGGGGGAGAATAGCCACTTGTCACATAAAAGCTCCACCTGAGTAGGATGTTTTAGAAGGTGATGCTTTTCCTTCTCAAGTTCTGCTCCCATCTTCCCTCATTGCTTCCAGACAAATAACTAGAATCAAGTCTCAGTGTGAACAGTCTCAGAGAAGAAAACTATGCTCTATGTTGCAGGGTGAAAAGGATTATTAATCAAATGAACTACAAAGCCTGACTAATAAGTATGGGTAGGAAGCTGGAGAACGTTCTTGAATTGGTCTTAAGATGCTGCATCAGGGAGGACAGAATGTAGCACCAGATGATGGATAATCTATTTCTATGAGAGCACTCTTTAATGAGTTAATTTTTAACATTCTGGCAAGGAAACCTGGAGCTGATCCCAATGTGCTACTAGAATAGCTCTTTGAAGCTTGGAAACAATGTTGGCCTAAAATAAATGATGTGGAGATGCCAGAACTACCTTGGCAAAGTATTAGAGAAGAGCTCTAAGGTCTCAAAGAGGTGGGCATATTATAATGTATTTATTTTGTAATATCAGAGAAACTCCCAGCTGATTATGTTCCTCAGGAGAGCCCAGAAGACACTCCCTTCACTAAAACAATGAGTGTCCCCCAAACAGGGATACCAGCATCAATGAGAAGCTCACTGGTGGTTGTTCTCTGTGCCAGATTTGAGACTGTAAGTATGTTGCTGTGTTCACTGGGAATGACACCAACATGGTTAAGGTTCAATATGTGGTATTAGCATATTTAGTGCTGGGTCCTGGATCTTGAGCATCAAAAGGTGGAAGTGGAAGTAAAGCCTCCTACTATCTCTTTAAAAAATCAACTTAAGAAAGTGAGCTTCCCCTTTGTACTTCAGGCTCTGCAAAGTTAGAGGTCTTGATCATTCTACCAGGGGACATAGTAAAGATTCCGCCAAATCTATAGCTTCTTCAGCTGCTGCCTGATGTTTTTGGCTCCTCATGCCTACGGGCCTGTTGTTAGAGAAGGTTGTTAACTATACAGGCAGGGGAAGGTCATCCTTATTACCAAGAGGAGAGGGTTGCTGCTAAATAATGAAACAGGGAAGAGTATGTCTGGAAATCCTGGGGCTCATTGGAGTGCCTCTTGATGCTTCCATGCCTAGTGAGAACTAAAAGGGCAATTGCGGTGATAACATCTGGAAGAGTACAAGTAACCAGGGACTCACACTCTCAGGAACAAAGCTCTGCATGCACCACATCATGACCCTCAGCTAGGAGCAGGTTGGTCAAGGGACAGAAGTGGTAGAGGAGGGAAATGCTGCATGTCAATGATGGTCTCAAAATTAACTACAGCAGTGGAAATGGGAGCGTATCCCACCAACCCTTTATTGTGAGTTCTCTGGTGCTCTCCCTCTGTCTTTGGGAATTATGACCAATGACTTCCTTAAAAACATCAGTGAAAGGACAGACTGAACTTAACATTAGCATAAGTGAATCTGAGAAATGCAAGGTATGGGCTACAGTAGTCAACAGCGGAGGAAATACCTGTGTCCGCCCAGCACATGGCTTCCAATTGCAGTCCTCTGAAACTCTGCCTAAAAGCATTCCCCAGGTGCATGGAGTGTATTTGTTTTGCATGCTGGACAGGCCAGAGTGCTACAGAGTTAGTTATCACCTCTAGGAGCAGTCTCATCTGAGACTGACAAACAGGCAGATAAGTACTTCAGTATCGTCCCCGGCTCAGGTGGGATAAATCTGAGGCTAACTCTATGAACCCTCAGAGGTCCCAGATGGGATTGAGGCAGAATTTCACACAGTGGTGACCTGCTCATTACCACAACTGTTTTGGTTTCCCTTCCTTGCCTGTCCTGGTTCTCTACTCCTCTGCCAGTGCTTCCAAGGATCATCTCCCAGTGAGGACATTTCCATTTTTGATTGACCTTCAAATGCTAATAATTCCTTTTTTAATGTTTATTTACTTATTTTGAGGGGAGGAGGGGTAGATTGAGAGGGAGAGAGAATCCCATGCAGGCTCCTCACTGTCAGCCCAGATCCTGACATGGGCTTCAAACTCACTGTCAGATCATGACCTGAGCCGAAATCAAGAGTCAGAGGCTTAACCGATTGTGCCCCCTAGGCTCCCCCAACTGCTAATAGTTCTTAAAACATCAGAGCATCCAGGCAATAATTTTCATTACCATGGAATCTCTAATTCACTGTTTTTCTTTCTAAATATCCTCTGAAATGTGGTGTTTAAAATAAGCATGGTAAGATTCGAACTGTCTTCTAACCCTCACCCAACATAGAAAATTGTTATTTACAGCCATCAAAATGAGTATTCATTGATTTATTGATTCCTTTACTCCCTCAACAAATATTTATTGAACAATTAGTATATTCCCAGCACTTGGCTAGGCACTTTTCCGAAGACACAAATGACTAAGTCATGGTCTCAGATCTTAAGGTGTTATGATCAGGTAGGAAACTCAAATATGTAAGTAATCTACAATGTATCAAGAGAGAAGTCAAATGTCCAAACTGAGATATTTCTTCTGAAAACATAAGTTGTTTTTAAATGCAGGGACTTCAGTTCCAATTGTGTTTAAGGAAATAGAATATATGTTCCTACCATTCTCTTCCTAAAACACCAGGATCTAGCCACACTAGACTATTTTGTTCAGCTAGGGCTTCCTAATGTTTACAATATTCTTTGCTTTTTTTTTTTTTTTTTTGCCTGGAAATCCTACCCATTCTTCAAGGATCGGCATAATGACACAGACTTTGTAGACTTGTAGGTCTCTGTAATTCAAATCTCTTCCTATACTTGCTCAACTCGACTCTGTTGTCACTCACATGCCACATTATAGTGATATATTATCTGTTATTTATAGAACATGTACTATGGGACAGTCATTGATATGTAAGCTCACCATTATTATGTCATTAAAAAAATTTGTTTTTAATGTTTATTCTTGAGACAGAGACAGAGCGTGAATGGGAGACGGGCAGAGAGAGAGAGGGAGACACAGAATCTGAAACAGGCTCCAGGCTCTGAGCTGTCAGCACAGAGCCCGATGCAGGACTAGAACCCACAAACTGTGAGATCATGACCTGAGCCGAAGTCAGATGCTTAACCGACTCAGCTACCCAGGCACCCCTATTATGTCATTTAATCCCCACAACAATCCTTCATAGAACTACTCATTTTCCTATTTTATATATGAAGACATTGAAACACAGAGACACTGAGCAACTTGCCAAAACTCACACCACTACAGACTGGCAAGGCAAGGATTCCAACCCAGGCAGCCTAATTACAATGTCCCCACTCTTAACTGTTAGGCTAGTAAATCGTAGACAGTCTGACATTTCTGGAGGGGGCAATGTTCTGAATGCAGAGCACAATAGTCAGCCCAGGAAATGCTAGCAGAGTTTACCATATGCTGGCACTGGAGAGATCGTGTCATCTTGTCCTGTGCTAATACATGAAAAACACTTAGCATGGTGCCTAAACCATAGTAAGTAATTGATACATTTGGTTATTATGATACTAGCCTGTCTGCTATTTATTTATTAAATAGAAGTAGTAAGAACAAAGCTGTCAGATAAAAATGGCAGATATTTTTGGAGGTATCAAAATTAGGACCACAACAAATCTATAGAGATAGAAAGATTACTTGTCCCCTAGGCTTAAAGGATTAGGCATGACTGCTGAAAGGTATACGTTTTCTTTTTGGGGGTAATGGTAATGTTCTAAAATTGATTGTGGTGATGCTTGCACAACATTGTGAATTTACGGAAATGCATTGAATGGTACACTTTAATTGGATGGAATGTATGATATGCAAATAAATAATAAAGTTGTGATAAGAAAAAAAAGCGGGGCCATAGGAGAAAGCAGTACACAGTTATTGACTCCCCTAGTACATTACCTTACCTCACCACGGAGAATAGTCCTGCTTTTATTCCACGGGGCGGAATCTCATGAGCTGCCCTTTACCACTGCTGACATCTGCCTGGTTAGTCATCACTTCTGAATTCATGACTTGCTCTCAGATGTTGGAACCAGTGTTATACGTGGATTTAGATCAGCTGCATCTGAGCTGTTTCCATCTGAAAATATCCTTTTGTTTTCTGGGCCCCAGGCACATACAATTCTCCAACATTAAAAAAGAGTAGGAGAAATCTCAACAGAAAGGTCAGAGGTGCTGATGGACTTAGCTTAATTCTCAAAGATGAGGGCAAAATGAATCTGGGAAGTGTATATACACTATCTCACTGCCTTGATGACTAAAAATTTCCATTTCAACAAACCAACTTATTTTGTTCAATTGTATTGATTTTCAGACTGTTAATCTCCAGATCCAGGCCTTGGTATATTCCTAAGTGCAATGTACTCGTAATTAATGGTAGACATAAGACTCTGGAATTCAAAATTCCAAATGGCCCTAATTATGCTTTCTATTAGGACAGAATTTTCTTTAAAAAAGACTTAAAAAACCTTATTAAAGTGTTTTTTTCCCCAAATGTGAAATATCAAAGCATTCTATTACTTATAATACAATACAATGTTTTCTGTTTTTTCTTGAACTGCTTTTAAGAATACCTTATGCCAGATGTATAACATCAGTCACTTTGTATTCATTGAAGTCCTTAATCAAACAGCTATGAAGTGACTGCTCTGAACAAGTTGCTGTATTTAGTGTGTTTAAGAAGATCGCGTGTCAAGGTCTCTGCTTAATATATGTTAGTTTCTTTCCTTTCTCTGTGATAGTTGTTGTCATGGAAACCTGAGGACTAAAAGTCATGGGTCCCTGATCTTTAAGTTTGCTATTTCCTTGGGGAGATAGGGATGGGTTAACAAGACAGACAAAAGATACATTTATGGATCAAAAAAAAAAGTTATTTCTGTTTCTACTACATGACATTCTTCATTTTTATTTGATCATTATAATAAATGTTAATAGTTATTGCTCAGGTCTTATATCTTTTCTAAACATAATGTCGTTTTATCATCATGACCACCCTATGGGGGCGGGGGTGATTTCACAATTTGTAGATAAAAAAACAGGATGATAGAGACCAATGTTCATGTATATCATATGATTCTGGCAGGATTTCTAGTCAGTGTATCTACCCTTTTGGCATAGTGGGCTAATCAGAGTACTTCATTCTTCCTGGCTGAAGTGACAGATCTAGGGGTATGTTAGTGATTCAGCTGAACCATTCAAAGGTCTTTTTTGTGCCTAATGTGCCTCCCCCACCCCACAAAACTTTTTTTTTTTTAATTTTTTTAATGTTTACTTATTTTTGAGAGACAGAGAGAGACAGAGTGTGAGCAGGGGAGGGGCAAAGAGAGAGGGAGACACAGAATCCGGAGTTGGCTCCAGGCTGAGCTGTCAGCACAGAGCCCGATGCAGGGCTCAAACTCACAGACTGTGAGATCATGACCTGAGCTGAAGTCTGATGCTCAACCAACTGAGCCACCCAGGCGCCCCCACAAAGCTTTACGAAAGAGGACCACAGGAAATGGCCATCATTTTCTCACCCCATGGGACATGTGACAATTAGGTGAGCACATGCCAATACATAGATGAAGAATCAAGAATGAGAGAAAGGAGGGCGGGGAGAAATGAAAACCCCATCTGAGTCCCTTAGTCCAGCTGTGCTTGAATCCTAATTTAACCTTTAACTTTGCAGTTGTGCAATGCAATAAATTCCTCTTTGGTTCTTTGTTCATTTTTTCAGGGCAGATTGATTTGATTTTCTGCCACTTGTAACTCAGATGCCCCTAACTAACATGGCCACATGGCCATTAAAAGTGGAGCTAGTGATGTTGAGCATCTTTTCATGTGTCTGTTGGCCATCTACATGTCTTCTTTAGAACAATGTCCATTCAGGTCCTCTGCTCATTTTTAGATTGGATTATTTGTGGATTTTTCTCTGTGTTGAGTTGTATAAATTCTTCTTATATTTTGGATATTAACCCCTTATTGAATATATCATTTGCAAACGTCTTCTCCCAATCAATAGGTTGCCATTTTGTTTCATTGATGGCTTCCCTTACTGTACAAAAGCTTTTTATTTTGATGTAGTCCCAATAGCTTAATTTTGCTTTTGTTTCCCAGAGGAAAAAAAATGTAGAAAAATGTTTCTATGGCTGATGACAAAGATATTGCCTGTGTCTTCCAGGAATTTTATGGTTTCAGATCTCACATTTAGGTCTTTAACCTATTTTGAGTTTATTTCTGTGTATGATGTAAGAAAGTGGTACAGTTTCGTTATTTGCATGAAGCTGTCTAGTTTTCCCAGGATCATTTTTTTTCTTTTTTTCCTTTTTTTAAAATTTAAATTTTACTTAGTTAACATACAGTGCAATATTGGTTTCAGGAGTAGAATTCAGTGATTAATCACTTACATGTAATAGTGCTCATCACAACTACCCTCCTTAGTATCTATTCCTCATCTAGCCCATCTTCCACACACCTCCCTCTTTCAACCCATAGTTTGTTCTCTATCATTAAGATCCCTTGTGGTTCCAACATCATTTGTTGAAGAGACTTTTTTCCATTGTATATTTTTGCCTCCTTTGTTGTAGATTAATTGACCATATAATCATTGTTTAATTCTGGACTCTCTATTCTGTTCCACTGGTACATGTGTCTATCTTTGTGCCAATACTATATTATTTCAATTACCACAGATTTGTAGTATATCTTGAAATCTAGAATTGTGATACCCTCAGCTTTGTTTTTCTTTCTTAAGGTTGGTTTGGCTGTTCATCACTACTTACCAAGGAAATGCAAGTTAAAACCACAATGAGATATAACTTTATACCTGTCAGAATGGCTAAAATAAAAAGCACAAGAAACAGGGATGCCTGGGTAGCTCAGTTGGTTAAGCTTCCGACTTCGGCTAAGGTCATGATCTCACAGTTCGTGAGTTCAAGCCTCACATGAGGCTCTGTAGTGTCAGCACGGAACCTGCTTTGGATCCTCTCTCTCTCTCTATCTGCCCCTCCTCTGCTCACACTCTTTCTCTCTCAAAAATAAATAAACGTTAAAAAACCACACACTCACAAGAAACACAAGTGTTGGCATGGTTGTAGGGAAAAAGGAATCCTTGTACACTACTGGTAGGAATGCAAACTGGTGCAGCCACTGGGGAAAACAGTATGATGTTCCTCCAAAAATTAAAAAAGAATTACCATGTAATTCAGTAATTCCACTACTGGATGTTTCTTCAAAGAATATGGAAACACTAATTTGAAAATTTTACGCACCTCTGTTTATTGCAATATTATGTACAATAACCAAGTTATGGAAGCAGTCTAACTGTCCATTGGTAGATGAGTGAACAAAGAAGAACAAAGAAGATGTGATATTATATATTATATATATAATATATATAATGGAATATTATTCATCCATAAAAATTAATGAAATCTCTCCATGTGCAACAACATGGATGGAACTAGAGAATATAATGCTAAATAAAATAAGTCAGAGAAAGATAAATGCCATATGATCTCACTTAGATGTGGAATTTAAGAAACAAAACAACTGAACAAACAAAGGAAGAGACAAACAAACAAACAAACAAACACACACAAAAACCATAATCTTAAATCCAGAGAACAAAGTAGGGGTTGCTAGAGTGGAGGTGGGTGGGTGGGATAGGTGAAATAGAAGAGATTAAGAGTACATTCCTGATGGTAAGCCCTGAGAAAAGTACAGAATTGTTAAATCAAACTGTAGACCTGAAACCAATGTAACACTATATGTTAATTATATTTGAGTCAAAAAAAGGGGAGTTAAGTCTTGTACCCAGTGTGTCTGTGTACATGGTCCTCACGGTCCATGTTCTTGACCATAATGTTTATTTAAAATAACAGCTCCCACTTAAATGGAAGACTTTTATAGGCATTGGAAGTTTAACTTCAAATATTCTTCTAGAAGGGAAATATATGAAGACATAGTCAATGGAAGAACAGGTGCTTCATGCTAATAATAACTAAACAGTCAGTATCCCCAAAATAAATATATAAATAGTGACAAGTGGCTTACAGAATAAAAATAAAGCACATAAATACTTTTTTGGACTAGATGATATCATGAAATTACTGTAGAGGAAGTTCTAATAGACATATCATACCACATGTTGTATTTAAATTAACATTTAAAAATTAATATAAAAATGTTTTAAGCAGATGGTGTTTGCCTACATAAATCAGGAGGTAGTTATTCTTAAAAGTCTATAAAGTATGATCTGGGAATCTCTCTTTTAAAGAGAGAGAGAATATGGAGAGGGATCAAAGAAGGATGGAAAAAAAACTTGTGAAAGTGTAAAGTAATGTGGGGTCATAGAGTTTCCCAAAAGAAGCATGAGAAGGAATTTGATAAATGCCTGAAATACTGATTACTTTTAACAAAAGTGACATTCAACTATAATCTTTGGCAAAAGAAAATGAGAGGACAAAATTTAAGCTGCATTCAGAAATGCTTTGTTTAGACATAAGTACACAAAGAACTACAGTGAGGAGGTGGGGGACACGATCGCTTGAATAGGACAAGGAAAGGCAATAATGCTCAATCACAGGTGCTGAAAAATACTCGTAGTAAATTATTATTTAAAATGCCATTTGTTTGGGGCACCTGGGTGGCTCAGTCCATTGAGTGTCCAACTTCCCCTTAGGTCATGATCTCACAGTTTGTGAGTTTGAGCCCCGCGTTGGGCTCTGTGCTTGACAACTCAGAGCCTGGAGCCTGCTTCAGATTCTGTGTCTCCCTCTGTCTCTTTTCCTCCCCCTCTTATGCTCTGTCTCTCTCTGTCTCAGAAATAAATAAACATCAAAAAAATTTAAAAAAATAACATTTGTTTGACACCTACTTTGTGCCAACGAAATACATACGCTACTTAATCTCCATAGCAACAGAGATATTTAGAAACTCCTAATCAGAGATATTTAGAGACTCACTGAAGGTCACACAGCTAGCAAGTGACAGAGCCACTCTTCAGACTCAAGACTGGCTGACTCAAAGACTTTATTTTCAATATGCCTCCATATGACTATATTTTATATGACCATATGTTTAGATGGCACTGATTTTTAAAACATATATTTATTTCGTAGATGTATCAGTTAAGGTTCAGTAAAGAAACAGACATGATACAGTCAGTTGAAAGGGAACATTTAACATAAGGAATTATTAGCCAATAAAAGGAGGTTAATTATGGACAGTTAAAAAGAACTCTACAGGAATGTCAGGTATAGGGAAAAGCCACCACTTTTGTGGCTGAAGGAGAGCATCCAAAGAAGGAAAACACTTGGCAGAGCCTGGCCGCTTCCCACCTCTTGCCTGAGGCTGACATCAGACCTTGTTGGAGATGGTATGGCTGAGGTCCATTGGATGGTGGAGGAGTTCACTTAGGCTGAGGAGTAGAAAACCACTTGCTGGGAGGTTGCTGGCTGGTGTGCCACTGACACTCACTGGGAGGTGTGCACCTGTAGGTCTCCATCATTGCCAGGACCGTCTGGCAAAAAACCTGTCTGCTGGCAGCATTGGTTCCGAGAAAACAATCCCCTCCTTCCTACAGTACTTCTCCACAGCACCCTGCACTGGCAAAGCCTTTACACTGCGCCTGCTGGCAAAGGAGAAATATTTGTAGTGTCCAGTTCTAGAATCATAATGCAAGGAAAAGACGGTGGATTTGGAACACAGAGGCAGTAAGTTGATAACAGGCAGTGTGTTAACTAGGCTAAGTCATGATAACTGTGAAAACAAATAACTACAAACTGTCAATAATAACATAACGAAGGTTCACTTCTACTTAAATGGTCTACTTCTACTCATGATCTACTCCTACTCATGATCTGGTCCCAGTCAGGTAACTCGACAAAGCTACCCTTCTACAAGCAGAAATTCAGCTATTTTAGCTTCTTCCTTTGTGTTGCTCCATCACTGAGGAGTCCTTTGTTTCTGGGATGTGCAATGGAGGAGAGGGAGAACATAGATGGTTGAGGAACAGACTTTAAAGCCAATCCTATAAGTGGTATATGTAACATTTGCCAGAACTTAGAACCTCCCACCCAGCTGTAAGAGTGGCTGGGAAATGTGCTACAGGAAAATAAAATGGACAGTGGGCATGCAGTCTTGCTTCTGTCACACTAGATTTCAAGTGCATGGTCTGTTATTAGCAGTGAGTTTAAGCAAGTTGTTGTACCTCTGAGTCTTAAATAGCTCATCTTTAAAAATAGTAACATTTAGCTCAAAATAATGCTGTGGGACTTAAAGAAATATTATATAAAGCACTAGACAATACATACTTAGACATTCAGTGATATGAGATTCCTTAAATCAATAATTATCAAGAGTTAAAGAGGGCATGTGATATGTATTAAAATCTCACAGAGGCGGTAATAATAGGAAAAATAGTCAATCTTATAGTTTTATATGTGGAAAAGTAAAAAAAAAAAATCTACTATTTTTGTGATACAAATCTCAGAAGATTTAAACATCTTCCGTGGGTGAGATATGGAGAAGTTAACTTCACAAGATGGATTTGCAATGGAAGGGAATGGCAGATGGTAATAAAATGTAGAAGGTAGAAAGTCAGGTGAAATGACATATCAGAATCTGGTGTGTGTTTGTGAGAGTAAAAGAGGGTGGGACGAGAAGAGAGTGATGATTTAGTATTGATTACAAAGGGTATGGGTTAGGGGAGGTTGAGAACCACTGCTATAAATCCTTGTTAGGGATATAGAGTAGTCCCTGCCTTATCCACGGTTTCAGTTACTCCCAGTACTCCCTGGTTTGGAAGCAGATGATCCTCCTTGTGACCGATGGTGGGGTCAAGAGTAGTCTCACCTAGCTTCACAGTGCTTACACCCCTCACTTCCCTTCACTTCATCACTCAGGAATTTTATCATCTCACATCATCACAAGAAGGGTGAGTACCGTACAATCAGGTATTTTGAGAGAGAGAAACTGCATTCACATAACTTTATTATAGTATTGTTGTAATATTTCTATTTTATTGTTAGTTATTTTTTTTAACATGAAATTTATTGTCAGATTGGTTTCCATACAACACCCAATGCTCATCCCAACAGGTGCCCTCCTCAATGCCCATCACCCACTTTCCCCTCCCTCCCACCTCCCATCAACCCTCAGTTTATTCAGTTTTTAAGAGTCTCTTACGGTTTGCCTCCTTCCCTCTCTGTAACTTTTTTTCCCCCTTCCCCCTCCCCCATGGTCTTCTGTTAAGTTTCTCAGGTTAGTTATTGTTTTTAATTTCTCCCTGTGCCTAACTTATAAATTAAAGTTTATCATTGGAATGTATGCATAGGAAAAAACATTGTGCATATGGATTTTGGTATTATCCGCCATTGCAGGTATCCACTGTGGGTTTTGGAACCTATTCTGGCAGATAAGGAGGAAATACTATAATCTATTTGAAGCATTTAGGAATGTCCCTAGAATCTTGAACCGAGTAATTACTAAGTATTATTATTCTGATATGAATTAAAACTCAAATTATCACAAGGCAAGACAATTATCCTATGTGCCAAAGGTCTGTTTTGTAGCAACCATAGATTTCAATTTAGAGATATTAGAACCTACACTCTGGTCCTGAGAGAATGTCAAGCACTGTAACTGTTGGAGGATGTTCATCTGGCATATTTTAACATATGTTCCCATTTATTAAGCTCCCAGTATATGTGTATGTATGTATGCGTATGCATACATGCACCCCGTATTGTGTTTCAATTCGACTATGCTCACACTTTGGGTTACTTTACTCTCCTCAGGGGATTCTAATTGCTAGCAATGGAATGTTAATATGAGTTAAGTAGAATTTCCACCTGTGTCCATTTTAAGTTCTCTTCCTCCCTGCCTCCTTTTGATTTTTGGAATGTCACACAAAGAAAGCCTGAGAGATTCAAGAAGAGGTAATGGATTTTGTGAAAATTGAAAAATAAAATAATATAACAAGGAAAGGGATTTTCTTGAGCTCTAGAGCATAAACATCACTGAATATTTAATAACATACCAGGCTTGATTTTAATCCCAGAGTCTATTTTTCATAATTTTATTGTATTTAAAATATATTACATATAATCAGTTTGCATGAGAAAAAATTGCATAGACAAATTTCTTATTCTACCGAGATTGTGTTTGATTTTTATATCAGTTATAATTCTATTTGTGTTTTAATAATTACTAAAACATAGAAATGATTTAAAAGCTTTATTTGAAACAAAATACATAGGAAAGCATTTTCATTTCCATTGGCCCAGTCTATGCTCAATTCAAAATAAAAAATGATTTAGAGTGGAATTAGTATGAAAATAATTATTTTCTTAAAATTTTTATTTAAATTCCAGTTAGCAGTGTTATATTAGTTTCAGGTATACAATATAGTGATTCAACAATTCCATACATCACCTGGTGCTCATCACAGCAAGTGCCCTCCTTGATCCCTATCACCTATTTAACTCATTCCCACTCCCCCCACCCCGGTAACAATCAGTTCTCTATAGTTAAGGGTCTGTTTCTTGGTTTGCCTTTCTCTTTTATTTTTTTATCCCTTTGCTCAATAGTTTCTTAAATTCCACATAGGAGGGAAATCATATGGCATTTGGCTTTCTTTGACTGACTTATTTCTCTTAGCATAAAACTCTCTACTGCCATCCATGTTGTTGCCAATAGCAAGATTTCATTCTTTTTTATGGCTGAGTAACATTCCATTGTACATATATATACCACATTTTGATTCATTCATCAATCGATGGACACTTGGGCTGTTTCCATAATTTGCTTCTTGTAAATAATGCTGCTACAGACATTGGGGCAGATGTATGTCTTTGAGTTAGTATTTTTGTATTCCTTGGGCAAATACCTAGTAGCGTGATTGCTGGATTGTAGAGTAGTTCTATTTTTAATTTTTTGAGGCAGCTCCATAGTGTTTTCCACAGTGGAAATACCAGTTTGCTTTCCTATCAACAGTGCAGGGGGTTCCCCTTTCTCCACATTCTTGCCAACATCTGTTGTTGCTGGTTTTCTTAAAAAAATTTTTAGTATTCCTGTTAAGACCCAAAATGAAGACGGACTATTTTTAAATAATGTGGGGGTTTGTTCTGTTGTCTAGGTAATGATGGAGATGCCAGAAGTAAATACAATATATAGGATGCCCTTAGCCATTAACCGAGTCAGAATTCTAATAGCAGTAAACTGAGGTCAGCAGGAAAGTATACTTAACAACACTGGCCTCAGGATTGATTCTCTTGCTAAGTCCCAGAGGCGCTTTTGTGAGCTATTAGTAAAAAGAAAATAAACCTCCTTTACACATCCTCCCCCAAAACCAAGGTTGCTTTAAAAACATATTATTTTCAGATTTTTTCCCCAGCCCCTTGTTTTACAGATGACACTAAAGTCCAAGGAGGTTCAGGGTCCTATATGAAGTCATGCAACTAGCTAAGATTTAGAATAGTGGCTAAAAGCCACATCTCTACACTTCCTCCAGTATTTCCTGTCACTGAGAGTCTATTGGGTACCAGGGACTCTACTTACATTAATTTATTTAACTGGCATAACAAATTTGCAACATGGATTTAAATTTACACTTGGCAAATAAAGAAACAGAGGCTTAGAGAGATTAAATAACTTGCACAAGGTCATACAAAAGTAAAGATGGGTTCAAATCCAGTTATGACTCTTAGCACAGGATCGTTCTGGTACACCACTCTGTCTCCTTCATATCAGGCTATTTCATCCTACTCTCTAGTACTGAAAGCTCTCAGTGTGTTCTGTCCTGTGCCCTGTGCACCAAGTTTCTGGTAAGAAACAGGTGGGCACCATCAAATAAGACCATACACACACACACACACACACACACACACACACACATACATACACACACACACACACACACAATGTGCTGTATCTATATCTAGCGCTCTAACATAGCTGGTCTGCACTGGTTCAGAAGGCGCTCTAGGACAAATTCCAAAGGCACCTAATTGTTCTCCTTGATAAATCAAATCAAAATGCAAGTTAATGGATGCCTGGAGGGTTTGACTTCACAAAAGAGAAGCCTGACCAGTAGAGTGTTGATAGAGTGATACTATTTTTTAAAATGTTTTTATGTCTCTATTATATTCAGCCCTCTCCAGCCACTTATTTCTTTTAATATAAATAATACATTTATTCATCTATAATAATAGTATAACCAAATTTCAGCATAACAGTATTCCAAGTGCCTAAATCTCAACATCTTAAAGTTAACAATCCTATGTATTATAGTTTAGAAGGCTTAAAATGCTCTAACATATTAAGGGTATTTTTACTCATATCTTTTTTTCCCCAGTCTTAATGGGAAGTAATTGACACACCACACTGTGTAAGTTTTGAGGTGTACAGCATGACATTTTGATTTACATACATTGTGAAGTGATGGCCATAATAGGTTTAGTTAATATTCATCATCTCATATAGATACAATAAAAAGAAAAGAAAACTTTCTTCTTGTGATGAGAACTCTTAGGACCTACTTTCTTACCAACATTCCTGTCTATCATACAGCAATATTAACTATAGTCAGAATGCTGTGCATTACATCCCTAGTACTTACTTAACTTGGAACTGGAAGTTTATACCATTAACCACCTTCCTTCAATTTCCCCTCAATCCCATCTCTGGCAACCACAAATCTGATCTCTTTTCTACAAGTTTGGTGGGTTGGTTTGTTGTTTAGATTCCACATATGAGTGAGGTCATACAGTATTTGTCTTTCCCTGTCTGACTTATTTTGCTGACCAGAATGCATTCAAAGTCCATCCATGTGTTGCAAATGGTAGGATTTCCTCTTCTTATGGCTGAATAATATCCCATTGTATATAGATACCACATCTTCTTTGCCCATTGATGGACACCTAGGTTGTTTCTATATCTTGACTATTGTATATAATGTTAAATGAACATGGGGGTACAGATACCCTTTTGAGTTTATGATTTTTGTTTCCTTTGATGTGTTCCCAGAAATGAAATTTCTGGATCATATGACAACTTACTTCACTGACAAGAAAACTGAGTCTCTGTGATTTCAATATACTTACAACTTCAGTTATTCAGAAACATAGTCAGAGCTTACCCTTCTCCCTCAGAAGCCCCATCTTGTCCTTTTCTAATTTTCCAGGGCTTTGATTTTTATAGGAGTTCTTTTAAATTTGAAGGTGGTACAGATTGGATATGAATATGCAGAGGCAACAGTGTTATAGGATGAAGGAACTCAAGCCCTCTGTGAAGCAGATAATGGATTAGATCCTGGTGTACTAATCATATCCCCACACATGTTTGTGAGTCACAAGGCTGAGGCCCCACGGAGCAGCCCTGAGGCATCCTGACTGTGCCCTAAGGAGGGTTTCATTCTTTAGTCTTTGTGAACCTCTTCTCTGTGTTCCTGCAGAACAGGCACACGTATTACTCACAATCAAATATTGCTTTACTTTCTAAACACAAACTCAGTGTTTTATTCCCAACAGTTTATAAGCTCTTTGGGGCACAGATGGAGGGCTGTGTTGCTTCTGTACTTAGTTCACAATCAGATAAGTGCTAAGTGCATGCTGATTGTCTTATTGAGTTTGTTCGACCCATGCATATGAAATTGGACCTGAAACACTCTGTTCCCTACAGAGTGACTGGTACTTCATGGAGGTACTGAGGGACAGCCTGGAAATCTGAGAATGGGAACAGAAAGGAAAGTTCCTCTTTGTGTGTAAGACCAAGTCTGTTTTTAGTTAGTCCAGTATTTGAGATTTCTGTGTAGGAAATGCATTTTTAAAATATGAAGACCCAAATCTATTTTCCTTCTCATGTCATCTTCTCAATTTTTCTTTTTAAAAATTTTCACTTATAAATTCTGTTCCTTATTTAAAACACACAAAAATAGAAGATAGACCAAATAGATCCCCCACCCCCAAAATCCTTTCATCATAATCACAGTATTGAAAAATATACTCTGTTGACATTTTGGGGTGTGTGTGTGTGTGTGTGTGTGAGAGAGAGAGAGAGAGAGAGAGAGAGAGAGAGAGACAGACAGACAATTTTCTATGTATATATACGTGTTTTTATTTTTTTAATTTTTAAAAATATTGCATCAAATTATGTATATCCTGTTACTTCAAATAAAAGGAGAATCTTTTCTATGTACAGAACCTTTTTAAAAACACAAAATACTTCTTTCCTACTTCTCTTCATTCATTTCTTTAATTTATTATTTTTGTTGTAATGGAATCCTTTCTTCAAGTGAAATGCATTTATTCAACAGGCTGTCAACATTGTTGAGGGTGCTGTGAATAAAGCAGTGAGTAGATCAAAGTCCCTGGTTTCATGGGGAGTTGCATTCAACTGCAGTGAGCAGTGCGCACATTAATATATGTTATGTTAGGTGCTAATGAGTTTCATGGAGAAAAATAAGGACACGTAAGAGGAAGAGAGAATGTTTGTTGGGGTTACTGTTTATATTACATTAGTGAAAGAAGTCTTCTATGGTGCAACAATTGAGCAGAGATCTTAGGAAAATGAGGAACTAAGCCATGAAAATGTCTGAGAGAATAAAATTCCAGACAGAAAGAATAGGAAATTCAAAGGCCTCAGTGTGGGAACATATGTGGAGTTTTCTAAGACCAGTGTGGCTTGAAGACACTGAGCAAGAAGAATAGTAGGGAATAAGGTAAGAAATGTGTTGGGTAGGGAGAAGATGATGTGATAGTTTTTATCTTGACTTTCCATAGGAATAAAATAGGGAATGGTTATAGGATATTGAGGAGAGTGGCATGATCTAATTGGCATTTTAAGAAAACCCCTCTGGGTACTTTATGGAGAAGAGTTTATAGGGGTCAGAGGGAAGCAGAGAGTCTGGATAGGAGATTACTGTGATAATCCAAGGAGGTGATGATGCTGCTGCTGAATCAGAGGGCAATGGAAAAGGTTTGAGGGGGAAATTAAAAGGCATGAGATAATCTAGGAAAGAAGGAAAATGATTTGACTAAAAAAGTATATAATTTCCTGCCAGCACGAAGAACTCACTTAAGGTTGGTTGTTATGAATTTAAAATGAGATTAGCAAGTATGTTGTGCCTTTTTTTCCCAGTCACATTCTACTAGGTAGGCTTAGGTTAAAGTAGGAAGAGATTTAGATTCTGCCTCAGTTGGCAATTTAATAAGAAAGTGCAATAGAGAAAAAGAAGAGCAATGGATATGTAAATGCATGTAAGAGAGTTGATATAATAATTGACAATGGAATTGAAGTGGATAAGAGAAAGGTAAAGACATGAGGAGTTGAGAGACAGTGAGAAGGTGGTAGGATCACTCCATTGGGAGTACAGATGGAGTTGAAGGAAAGTGAGACTCCTCATTGATAATGGTAGATCCAGGGCAGACTTCAGAGGTGAGTTGCTGAGGTAGGTAGAGGAATAAGGATATTAAGAACAGGTCCATGATACTAGAAAATTTATCCATGTGCACGTTGAAATCACAACAGGTGGAATTGGAGAGTGATGGTGAGTAACATAAAAATCTTCAAATAAAGAGGAAGAGAGTAAATTTGGAAGTTCTGGTCTATCCAGGAAGTGGGGGAAATGGTAGTATGTTGGAAAAAGCACTAAACCTGGCTTCATTCATTTACTCTCTTATTGAGTCCTTCAGCACGTCAGGGAGTGGAAATGCAACATGCATAAAATAAAAATTCTGCTTCCCCCGGGTTTCTGGCCAGTGCAAGAGGCAGAAAACAGATCATTAAAGCCATATCCTGTGCAATCCACTAGTTATGGAAGCCCCTATCATGTGGGAATGGCTTATTGTATTTAGGGGATGGAGAAACTTTCTCAGGTAAGGTAGAAAGGAATGCTTGGATGGATAAGTATATATTTCAAGATCCATAAAGAGGGCAGGACATCTGGCAGAGACAGAGTATGACAATGAAGTGGAAGGTGAGGAGAGAGCAAATAGGCAGATATGGCAGGGCAATTCCTCTGTAGGTAGCAGAGAAGCTGCCAAACTGGGGCTGAAACACAGGTTGAAAACATGATTAGAATGTCTTCTATTGTAAGCAGTTGGAGTCACCATTGGGTTTAAATGGGAGTGACTGTCAGATCTAGATTTCAGAAAACTTTTTCTGTCTCTAGTATGGCAGATGGATTGAAAGCAGCAATGGAGGTAGAAGACGTTAGCATAGTAAAAATAAGAATTATCAAGGTCCTCAATTAACAAAAGGAATAATTAAGAGGCATAAAATTGCAGCAGATATTTTTTTAAAAGTGTGTAATAAAAATGTTTTTTCAGTATGTCCACAAAGTTGCCTGATGATGACTACAATCTGTTTTAGAATATTGCCATTACTCCTGGAAGAAACCCCATAACCATTAGCAGTTACTCCCAATTGCCACCCCACCCCCAGCCCCTGGCAATCACTAATCTATGCTCTGTCTCTATGGATTTGCCTATTCTGGACACTTTATGTCAATTGGATGATATAAGGTGTGATCTTTTGTGACTGGCTTCTTTCACTTAGCATTCATATATAAACATTTTTTGTGGACTCATGTTTTCAATTCTCTTGGATATATACCTAGAAGTGGAATTTCTGGCTCATACGGTAACTTTATGTTCACCTTTTTGAAGTACTGTCAAGTTCTTTGCAACATTGCTGTATCATTTTGCATTCCCATCAGCAATGCGTGTGCCTTCCAATTTCTCCATATCTTCACCAACACTTGTTATTGTCTCTCTTTTCAATTATAACTATCCTAGTGGATGTAAAGTGGTAAATCATTGTTTTTCTGATTTACATTTAACTCCTTTCTAAGAATGTTGAGTATCTTTGCATGTGTTTATTAGTCATTTGTATAACTTCCTTGAAAAAAATCTATTCAGATCATTTGCCCATTTTAATTGGGTCTCTGGTCTTTTTGTTTTTGAACTGTAAAGAGTTCTTTATACAATTCTATATAGAAATGTTTTGTCAGATAGATGATTTGTAAATGTTCTCTTAATTTCTATGCATTATCTGTTCACTTTCTTAATGGCATCTTTTGAAGCATTAAAGGTTTTTATTTTGATGACATTTGATTTATCAATTACATTTTTTGTCTCTAATACAGTTGCTGTCCTATCTAAGAAGGTTTTATGTAACTCAGTTGTAAAGATTTATTCCTATTTTTTTTTTCCTAAGAGTGTTTTAAAATACTTTTAACTCTTATATTTAGGTTAACTCTATGATCCATTTTTACTTAATTTTTGTGTATGATGTGAGGAAGGGGTCCAACTTCATTCTTTTGTATGTGAATATCCTTTTGTCCAAGCAACAATTATTGAAAAGAGGATGCCAGTACCTGATTTTTCCTGAGAGACTAAGTTTTGACCTAGGCCTGACTCCCAGAGTTGGGACCCATTGAGTAGCCAGCCTCCATATTCTAAAAGTTCACTCCCTCTTGTGGCCCAAGAGGATGCTGCTCCTGCAGGGAAATATTGGAAGAATAGAAAACAGGAGGTGGTAAAATAGAAAAGGGAGCACATTCAGGGTAACCCTATCTATACCTCCCTCCTCCTCCTTCTAGATTGGGGATGTGTAGAGAGCACTAGCCTAGAAGATAGACGAGTATGGGAGAAAATGGATACCACAATGACCATCTACCACTTGGATACATCAGTGGAGCTAATGGAGAAAACCCAAGCTCTAGCAATCACCCATCCCTTCAGAGAAGGAGAAGTTTCCTCTAAGTAGGAGGGGTTAGTCTTTGGCAGAGGGGGTAAAAGAGACTTCCTGGATTAGGTACTTGCTGTAACTGGTTTCCTTTTTCCTGTTCCACTTGCCTGCCTGATTTGGCCCAATTTTTAATTGTGTTGTTTGCATTTTGACTCTGGAGTTGTAAATATTAAAGGATGCTTAAATATTCTGAACATAGTCCTTTATCATTTTTATAGGTGGCAAGTATTTTCTCCTAATACATGGCTTGCATTTTCACATTTTTTTTTAGTGTTCTGGAAAAGCTAAAGTTTTAAGCTTAGTTGAAGAGCAATTTATTACTTTTTTCTTTAGTTTCATATATTTTGTGTTGTGAGAAATATTTACATAACCCAAGTTCATAAAGATTTTCTTCTAGGTCTATTTAGTCTTAGCTTTTATTTTTAGAATATGGTCTATTTCAGGATAATTTAGCAAAAAGTATGAGGTAAGAGTAGAGAAGAAGCAAAAGGAATTCATGACAAAAGAAATCTTTGCTACAATAGGCAATTAAAGCACTCTAGGACTTGTAGTGATGTACATAGGTGACAGAAACCCTGCTGATGCTATCTGAGGAAGTGGAAGGATTTTCACCAGGCTGGGCCATGTGGTGTCTGTTTGTGAGGAAGGATTGTAGTGGAATGCCTCTCTCAGTGCACTTTAAATACATGAATATTCATAGAAGTCTTATTTGAATTAAAAATTTTGTTTTTCAACATTTATTTATTTTTGAGAGAGAGACAGAGTGTGAGTGGGGGAAGGGCAGAGAGAGAGAGAGGGAGACACAGAATCCGAAGCATGCCAGGTCTGAGCTGTCAGCCCAGAGCCCGATGTGGGGCTTGACCTCACAAACCATGAGATCCTGACCTGAGTTAAAGTCACATGCTTAACATACCAAGCCACACTTGCGTCCCCATAGCAGCCTTATTTGTAATAGCTGGAACCTAGAATCAATCTGGATGTCCTCTGGATGAGTGTTTAACCAATCTGTGGTATAGCCATACTATGGCGTGCTATTCAGCAATGAAAACAAACTTTTGGGACACACAACAATGGAATATGGTGAGTAAAAAAAGCAAATCGCAAAAGGTGACATACTGTATGATTTCAATTATATAATTTTTTTAAATGACAAAATTTTAGAAATAGGGGACAGATTAGTGATTGCTAGGGGTTAGAGGGAGATGGAGGTAAGGGAGGTAGGAGTGATTTTAAGAGGGCAACAGGTGTGATCCTTGTGGTATTGAAACTGTTCAGTCTCTTAAGTCAAGTGATGGATACACAAACCTATACAGATGATGAAATTGTATAAAATTTAACACATACACAAATAAAATAGGAAATCTGAATAAGATTAATGAACCATATCTGTGTCATTTTACTGATAGTGATATTATACTACAGTTTTGCAAGCTGTTACCATTGTTGGAAAATGAGCAGATTTTACAAGGGATCCCTACATATTATTTCTAACAACTGTATATAAATCTATAATTATCTCAGTAAAAATGTCATTTAAAAAGTAAGAAAATTGAGCCAAGGATTTTGACATGCTTTTATTTAACCAAAAATACACCTAGGTCATATGAAAATACATGCAAAGATAATTAACATCATTAGTTATTAGGAAAATACTAATTAAAACCCATGAATGTTTTGGAGAGGATATGGCACAACTGGAACTCTCATTTATTGCTATTTGAAATGAAAAATGGTACAGATACTTGGAAAACAGTAAGGTAGATTTTTAAAATAAAAGTCAAACATAGAGCTGTCATATGAACCAGGTATCTTACTGCTATGTATTTATCCAAAATGAATGAAAACATGCGTAGACAAAAAATAGTACAGAAAATGTTCATTGCTTCTTTAAGTATAGTAGCCCCACATTGGAAATAATCCAATTATCTATCTACTGATGAATTGATAAATAAAGCATGTTATATATGTAGGATGGAATACTATTCATCAGTATTCATAATGAATGAAGTGATGATAAATGCATTAACATGGACTGAAAAATCATTATGTTAAATGGAAAAAGCCAGACACAAAAGGCTAATGATTTTATTTATGGGACATTAAAAAAAATAGAAAATAGTATTGACTTAAATCAGATTAGTGGTTACCAAAATTATGGAAAGAGCCCAAATATCCATCATGAATGGATAAATAATATTGGGGAATACACACACACACACACACACACACACACACACACACACATATATACACACAAGAATATTACTCAGACGTCAAAAAGAATGAAATCTTGCCATTTGCAATGACATGGGTGCAGCTAGAGTGTATAATGCTAAGTGAAATAAGAAAAAGACAAATATTGTATGATTTCACTTGTATGTAGAACTTAAGACACAAAACAGATGAACATAGGGGACAGGGGAAAAAAAGAGGGAGGCAAACCATGAGACTCTTAACTGTAGAGAACAAACTGAAGGTTGACAGAAAGAGGTGGGTGGGGATGGGCTAAATGGGTGATGGGTATTAAGGAGGGCATTTGTGATGAGCCCTGGGTGTTATATGTAAATGATGAATCACTAAATTCTACTCCTGAAACTAATATTACACTATATGTTAACTAACTAGAATTTAGATAAAAATTTGAAACAAAAAATGCTAATTCCAAGAAAAAAACCAGTATAATAATGCACCATTTGAATAAAATAATGATATATTTTAACATTATCTTATCAATAAGGGCTCAGAAAGCAGTCGAGAAAAGATAAAATCCTGGTGAGATGAACTTGTTTAAATGATTTGCTGCTTTACTGGATTATGTGTGTGTGTGTGCACGTGTGTTTGTGTATAAAAGAATGTTGGATGGCTACCTATCTGAGAGGTATAAAAATGAATATGATTTTAAGTTGAAAAATAAAATATCAGGCAAAGGAGATGCTTATTGAAACAGGGAAAAAATTAGTGGTTACTGAGGCTAGGATTGACTGCAAAGACACAGAGCAACTTTGGGGTCATTGGAGATGTTCTATACCTTGATTATAGTAGTGGTTACATAACCATATGTGTATTTGTCAAAAAGTATTGGACTACACACCTAAAATGAGTGAAATGTATTTTATGTAAATGTTATGTAAATTAAACTGATTTTAAAACATTCAGGAAAACCATGAATAAATTCTTCTATAATTAAATTGGGGATTTCTGAGCTGTGTCTTATTGTCTCCATTTGCTTTAAATCTCAGAATTGGAAGGAATCTTGGACATAGATATCTGGGTCACCCTCTTGTTTTCAACAGGATGAAATTGAGGTTTAGAGAGAAAGTCTTTCCCAAGGCCACACAGTTAGTTAATAAGAAACTTGGACTAGAAGCCACTGTCCTGAATTTCTAGTTTGTATTCTGAGGTTCTTCATTATACAGTAGTCTCCTCTGAGGATACTGACCATGCTGTATCAATTTTTTCTCTTTAATTCTCAGCTGCCCTTTCTACCTACAGTCATCCAGCTGGGGCCTTTTGTATATGTCACTCAGTGCTGTGTATATTGTTGATTTAATATCAGAATCTGAAAGAGAGGCAAGGAGAAGGGACACAAAAAGGGGAAAAGGATAGAGCATCATTCATTATGTACCTATTACCTCAATTTCACTGCATACAGATGAAAAGGAAGGTATCTTATTTTTAAAATTTCAGTTTAATGCCATCAATTTAATTTCAGATGTTTCAGATGTTACATATTTTAATTCTACAATTTGAATTTGATGGTCTTTTATAAGATAAATTTTTAGCTAACTTTTTAATCTTTTTGTCAGCCCCTACCCCTGCCTTAGTCACAATAGTCATGAAGTCTCAATTACCTAACTCCAGAAGCTGAATTACTTGTGAGTCTGTTTTTGCTATCTGATTTAATATTCTATTTTTGTTTTTAGTTATTCAGTCTGTACTTTTTGGCCTTATTAATTTTTTTAAATGTTTGATTATCTATTAAAAATAGACTCGAGATGGTATCTTTCACCCTTTTCTTTCTAGGTAGAGTAGGGGCCTGAATCCAATCACAGGCAGTTCTGAGTCAAGGCTGAGGTACAGCCCTATCAAAGGTTAATTTACCTGGGTTCTCCTTATCCCCTTTTCAACAGAGAGCCTAATGTATTCCCAACTCCTCCTCCTTGTGAGTACAGAAATGTCATCTTCGATTCCCAAGATTCCCAAACCTGCTGAGCTCTTTAGAGGCTTTTCACTTGGGTTTAGCCTCCTGCCTCATGTAGCCTAGTATTGAGCACAAGTCCCAAGGGGAAAGCTGGCAGGGCTTTGAAGCCCATCAAATTTCTTCCAAATACTCTGCCAGGTTTTTTGTGCCCTCCACACATTCAAAGTCTTAACTGTCAGACTCCTGTCCAAACAAGAACCAACAAATGCCCCCAGGGTAAAGGAAGTGGAGAAGGTCAGGCCACATGATAAGGCTCCTCCTTTCTGAAAGTTCAGTCCCTTTAGTTCTGGCTGCATCTTTCTGCTACTTTCTAACATATTTTCTAAATTGTGTAATTTTTTTTTTCTAATTTCTCTTGTCAGGAGCATTGACACATCATTAGCTAGTCTATCGTACCTGAAATGCAGATCTAACCCAATGAAGTAAATGTCAGTAGGTAAAATGTCTACAATTTAAGTACTTTAAATAAACTTGGAGAAAACAAAGACTGGGGTGCAGGATGTAGAAAATAAATCTAGTGACTTCCCATTTTTTCAAAAATCAACAATTTGTTTTCATCTATTTTAACAAGAATATTACCACTATTGTTGACATTTATTATACACCAAGTACTGTTCCTAGAACTTTATATACATAATCTCGTTTAATCCTTGCATCAATACCATGCATGTTGTAGGTCAACTATTCCCATTTACAAATGAGGTTATTGAGACACAGGGAGGTCACACACTTAGAGGGAAAGCAGAGATTTGAGAATGAATTTTCTTTCTCTACGACTAGACCACTACTCACATGAAAACCAGTTTTACAATTAACTGCCTGTTGTGTGAGTCACAATTACTCTACCAATGACTGAGTAAACTTCCTAAGACTCATTCACAGTTGTAATATAAAATAATCTCTTGAATTGGAAGACAGGAAAGAATTTCAGAAGTTACAGTCCTCAGGGCCTTTGCATTAATTGGTAACATTGATTAAAGCTCCATTATGAAATTCAATACACATGGCTGTAGTGAGGAGCTGTTGATCACATTTTCCTGGAATTCATTCATCAAAGATGGGCAGTTCCAGGAAGAAGGGTTCTGCACGTGGATTGCCCAATGGAAGGTTCTAGTTCACAGGGCCCTATGTTTCCATTAGAAAGCAGTGTAGGTGAATTCTTAGGCTTTTCTGAACCTCTTGTGTTATGAGATCAGTAGAGTAGAAACAGCCATGGTATAGGCCAGGCAGAGGTCCATAGACAGCCTCAGAGCTGAGAGGGGCCAACAGTTTTACCACTGTGGCCAGGAATGGTGTGTCTTGCACAGACTGACCATCACATGTGGTAATAAAACATATTTTGAATCACCTCATGGATACATGCTTATACCAGGGTTTCAGAAAAATCTCTGCACCCCCACCTGCACAGACAATGGTGCCATTAGATAAAGCCAGGGAGATGGTGGGTGACAAATGCTGATTTTATGGAAAAGACTCTGAACACTCTCAGTGTTAGGATTAGGATTAACAGATTAGGATTCTGTTAAAAGATGAATTAAGATTTGGTAGAGAAAGTATGTTCAATATAGAAAAAGTCACTTTTTTTAAGATCTGAATTTGCAGCCTATGAAAATCCTACCGCTAAACTACTAGCCAGATAGACTTAAGCATAGGGTTCTTTTAGGATGCAAGAAAAACTTCTCTAATGGACAGCTTAACCAAGGTTATGAAAGAGAGAAGAGACAGTTCTCTGAATAAGAATAAGCAGGATATTCCAGGGAAGAAGTAGGCATTTAATCCTATGAAAATCCATGAGATAAATATAGCTCCATTTTGTAAAACACCAGAGTCCCAAATAAATTAGGCAATTTGTCTAAGGTCTCAGAACTAGTAAGTGTTTGAACCTATAATCAGTTAAGGGTATATATAAATTGCAAGATGTTGCCTTTCTACTATAACCTACTGCTTTTCTAGCCATTAATGCAAGTGGGTATACCTCACTAAGCTGCATTTGTGGAAAAGGACATTACTAAATGTCTTATTTTATAAGATTGTTATTAGATATTCTTTTTCTATAAGGCTTTTTTTTTTTTAGAAGTTTATTTATTTTGAGACGGGTCAGGTAGAGAGAATGAATGAGGGAGGGGAAGAGACAGAAGGAGAAAAAGAATCCCAATCAGGCTCCGTGTGGAGACCAAAACAGGGCTTGATCCCATGAACTGTGAGATTATGACCTGAGACAAAATCAAGAGTTGGACATGAAACCAGCTGAGCCAGCCAGGTGCCCCTATGAAGTTTTTGTAGGTGATACTCTTTCCTCCTAGACATAACTGTGAAAATCTCTTCAAATACTACATAACTATGTCTAGGTCTCATTGCATTCCATGTTGGTATCTAAGGCCTCTCCTCCCTGAGACATGAGTGCTATCTGCTCATTTTGGGTTTTGTTTGCTGCTCTTTTTCCACTTCTTTAAGGTGTAAGGTTAGGTTGTGTATCTGAGACTTTTCATTCTTCTTTAGGTAGGCCTGGATTGCTATATACTTTCCTCTTATGACCGCCTTTGCTGCATCCCTAAAACAGAGGTTTTAGGCTGTGGTATTACCATTTCCATTGGCTTCCATGTACCTTTTAATTTCCTCTTTAACTTCTTGGTTAGTCCATTCATTCTTTAGTAGGATGTTCTTTAATCTCCAAGTATTAGTTACCTTTCCAAATTTTTTTCTTGTGGTTGATTTCAAGTTTCATAGCGTTGTGGTCTGAAAATATGCACGGTATGATCTCAATCTTTTTGTACTTGTTGAGGGCTGATTGGTGTCCCAGTATGTGTTCTGTTCTGGAGAATGTTCCATGTGCACTGGAGAAGAATGTATATTCCACTGCTTTAGGATGAAATGTTCTGAATATATCTGTTAAGTCCATCTGGTCCAGTGTGTCATTCAAAGCCATTGTTTCCTTGTTGATTTTCTGTTTAGATGATCTTTCCATTGTTGTAAGTAGTGTGTTGAAGTCCCCTACTATTATGGTATTATTATCAATGAGTTTCTTTATGTTTGTGATTAATTGATTTATATATTTGGGTGCTCTCACATTTGGAGCATAAATGTATATAATTGTTAGGTCTTCTTGGTGGATAGACCGCTTCATTATGATATAAACCCTTCTTCATCTCTTGTTACAGTCTTTATTTTAAAGTCTAGATTGTCTGATATAAGTATGGCTACTCCAGCTTTGTTTTGTTGACTATTAGCATGATAGATGGTTCTCCATCCCCTTTCTTTCAATCTGAAGGTGTCTTTAGGTCCAGCATGGGTCTGTTGTAAAGAACAGATAGATGGATTTTGTTTTCTTATCCATTCTGTTACCCTGTGTCTTTTGGTTGGAGCATTTAGTCCATTGACATTTTAGAGTGAGTACTGAAAGATATGAGTTTATTGCCATTATGTTTCTTGGAGAGTTGGAGTTTCTGGTGATGTTCTCTGGTCCATTCTAGTCTTTGTTGCTTTTGGTCTTTTTTTTAAATCTTTTCTCCCGTCAGACAGTCCCCCTTAAAATTTTTTTGCAGGCCTGGTTTAGTGGTCATGAACTCCTTTACTTTTTGTTTTTCTGGGAAACTTTTTTTCTCTCCTATTTTGAATGACAGCCTTGCTGGGTAAAGAATTCTTGGCTGCATATTTTCCCAATTCAGCACATTGAATATATCCTGTCACTCTTAGAATTCTGGCCTGCCAAGTTTCTGTGGATAGGTCTGTGGATCTGTCTTCCCTTGTAGGTTAAGGATTTTTCCCCCTTCGTGCTTTCGTGATTCGTTCCTTGTCTGAGTATTTTGTGAATTTGACTATGATATGCATTGGTGATGGTCATTTTTTGTTGAATCTAATGGGAGTCCTCTGTGCTTCCTGGATTTTTATGTCTGTGTCTTTCCCCAGGTTAGGAAAAATTTCCACTATGATTTGCTCACATAACCCTTCTACCCTTTTCTCTCTCTCTTCATCTTCTGGGACCCCTATGATTCTGCTGTTGTTCCTTTTTAATGAGTCACTGATTTCTCTAATTCTTAAAGCATGCTCTTTTGCCTTAGTCTCCCTCTTTTTTCTGCTTCATTATTCTCCATAAGTTTGTCCTCTATATCGCTGATCCTCTGCTCTGCCTCACTCATCCTTGCCGCCTTGGCATCCATTTGAGATTGCAGCTCAATTACAACAATTTTTATTTCATCCTGGCTAGATTTACTTCTTTTATCTCCACAGAAAGGGATTCTCATCTTTTCGCCCCCTCTAGTATTCTTATTATCATGATTCTAAATTCTGGTTCAGACATCTTGCTTGTATCTGTGTTGGTTAAGTCCCTGGCTGTCTTTTCTTCCTACTCTTTCTTTTGGGGTGAATTCCTTTGTTTTGTCATTTTGAAGGGAGAAAAGGAATTAATGATGTAAAAAAAATAAAATTAGAAAAAAATTCAAATCAAAGAAAAATTAAAAATTAAAAACAACACACACACACACACACACACACAAATCAAATAAATGATGCTAGATCCTAGGTGTGTTTTGGTCTGGGTGTTGAAAGAGGCTTGATAGAGAAATAAGGGGAAAGAAAAAAAGAGGAAATCGCTTGAAAATTTGAAAAACTGAATACACTGAAATAGAAGAAAATGAAATGTTGGAAGTAAAATAGAGTTTGAAAAAATTTACACAAAAGTAAAAATATAGTAGGAAAAAAATTAAAAATATTTTTAATAAAAATTGAAAATAAAGATAAATTTTTTCTCTTTCTGTATTCAAGAAAAAAAAAAGAAAATTGAATAGATGGACCAGCGAACAAACTGAAATACAATTGAAATTATTTCGTTTTCCCCTAGAAGTCAAACTATGAAGCACTTTATAGTCCATAAACTAAGCAGGCAGAAAGATTTGTGTTCCTGAAGAGCAAGGTTGGCCCAGTTGGGTGGGGCTTAATGTAACAGCTCCGTTCTCCACTAGATGGCGCTGCTTAGCTTACTGGCGTGGATTGTTGTGGTGCTTGTAGGTGTGTATGTGCATGTGTGGGAGCCGTGAAAATGGCGTCACCCAGCTACCCAGTCTCTAGTATGGGAACTCTATTCTCTCCTATCAGCAATGGTGCATCCATCCTTTGTCTTCAGCTTCCATCTACTCCCTGCTTTTACACTGTTACCAAGCCCCAGGAACCACCTCCCTCCTGGGTTTTATCTCAGATGCGGCTGTTTTTCCCGACCCCTTATTTCTGAGGGACTGCAGGTTTGACCTGTTCTGCTCTTCTGCAGGAGAGTCTCACTGAACAATGCCTGCATGCCGGCAGTACCCAGGAATGTTTGTGGGACCTTACTGCTGTTGATGCCCAGAGGCTGCAGCTGGGTGCCAGCCTGCCCCAGAAAAGTTTCACACGATCATGTAACAGCAGCATTTCAAGGATTATGGGAAATCATAACACACATCTGGCACCAGGCTTCACCCCCAATGACTTGTTCTGGCACCAGCGAATGTGGTTGTTCCTCTGGGTCCACTAGGGTCTTTGCCTTGCGGGGGTCACATAGCCTCTACCAGCTGTCCTCCCAGCAGGGGAACAGCCTCTCCCCATGTGGCCCAAAGATCCCTGGACTTCACTCTTTTCCTGTGGATTCACCCTTCTTAACAGAGTACAGCCAGTTATTGAGCTGTGGATTTTCAGACTCTGCCCTCTCCCTGTTTATAGAGTCTTAATGGAATTGAAACCCTCTCTTTTCTCCTTTCTCCCTTTTTAGTTCAGTCTCTGTGAGTGTTTCCACTTTTTCATTTTCTCTCCAGCTGCTTCTGGGGGGGGTGCATGTCCTGTGTTTCCCCCCTCCCCATCTCCATCCTCTCTCTGCCCACAAAAACAGCTGCCTGCCCTACATGGCTTCACTCTCCCCCAGTTCACCTCTCTGTGCTGTGTACCTGCTGAGTTCTGTGGTTCAGTTTGTGCAGATTGTTGTGTTAATCCTCAAATCAGTTTTCTAGGTGTGCAGGATGGTTTACTGTTGATCTGGCTGTATTTCATGAATGTAAGACACACACACAAAAAAACCTCCCATGCTGTTCCACTATCTTGGGTCCTCCTTGGCCACTTTATCCTTCAGGATAGTCATCTGTAGAAGTTCTCTTTGTCTGTTTTAGGTAGTGTTTGGTCCCTGGCCTAAATGTGGTACATTTTGACTAGGTGTGCTCTGGTGTTCTTGTGAAATGAGTCCTGTTACCACCAGCACTGATACCGAGGCTCTGCAAAACTCCTCTTTTGGGAGATGTGATGTGAGTAGGGCTTTGGGCTGGTCTTCTGGGAGAAGCGTTCCACCCTTCTCAATCCACCTCAGGGATTGAGGCAAGAATGACTGGGAAGGGTGGTTCCACTGGAGTGCATGGGCAAGGCTTGGTATAAGCAAGTTAGGTGGTGAGTGTCAGCACTGTGATGGTTCCCGTAGGTGGATGCTGGTGGGAGGTGCAGGGAAATGGCACCTGCCAGTTCCTTTGTTCCTGGAAGGGTCTCTCCATGAATGCTGCCTCTCAGAGACACAGAGCAGACAACCTTTCCACTCTGTGCCCCCGGTGTTCTTCAGATAAATTTTTCCAAGCTGTGTGTCCATGGGTAGTTTGCCTGCCTTCTCTCTAAGAGTAGCACCAATGTCCTCTGGGCTGTTCCTGAGGCAAGACTACTGACCTTTAGAATTCTAGGTTCTAAGCTCTGCTGATTTAAAGATCTCATAAAATTTAGGATCTCTAGCTTTCCAAGCCAATTGCTATGATGATTCATTTTCCCCATGTTCTCCCCTATGTGTTAGTCTTTCTCTCCTGACTTTCCTTGACCATGGTTCCTCTCCACCCTAGGAGTCACCATCTGTTTCTCTCCCAAACTGCATGTCTGTACTTTCTACCTTCTTTGTTATGACCTCTTCTCTACCTTTAGTTGTGAAGATTGTTCTGCTTGTCTTCAGGTCTATTTATGGGGTATTTAGGATGATTTGACAGTTATCTAGTTATATTCATGAGTCAAGATGAGCCTAGGGTTATCCTACTCTGCTGCCATCTTCCAGACTCTCCAATTAAGGCTCACTTTGATGGTGGATATAAAATGTGCAGCAGCATCTATTCCAAGTTCCCTGATATGTCCAAATGAAATCTCTTGTAAGTATTTTCATAGAGGAAATGAAAATAAATTATTTGGAGTCCCTTTGGAAAATAAGAGTAATTTTGAGAAAATTATCCTTATGTCAAGTTCATATTTCTTAAATTCTTACAAATCCAAAATGGATTTCTGTCCTAACAACAGATTTTTTAAATTATTATAATTCGTTATTCTTTAAGATATGTTAAGATTCAAGAAAAGTGAGTCTTGGGGACATAGACCTCTACCTTCTAAGTTTATGACATGGAATTAAACTAAGGACTGAGGACCAAAGTCAGAAATACATATGTCAAAACCAATATAAAATAAAGGAACTGATAGCAGTTGAGGTCAAATTATCAGGCACAAGTATAAAACAGAGAAGTTTGTGATATGTGGGAGTTTGTGAAGCAAGGAGAAGCATAAATGAACTATCTGGGGTTGGAAGGTTACCAGACAGATAGAAGTAGTTGTGGTATTTATACTTGAACCATAGCATAACCTGGGTTTAAATCTTAAACCTTGATTTTCTAACTCATCTTTGCTTTCATGGTCTACAGGAGTAGAGTTAGAGACAAAGGATAGAAGAAGGTGGGGAAATGTGGGTGTTGCCAGACGTACTAGGGAAGTTTAGAACATATAATAATTTTACACTTGGAGGTAAATCCAGTATGTAATAGAGAGAAGCCTGTTACATTCTGAATACTTGCAATATCCAGAGCCTACAGAACCAAACAGTGTTTTAGTTGAGGTGGAACTGATTTGCAGAATATAAATTCACTCCTCTGGTTGTTGTTGGTCAAATATGAGGTGAGCATCTCACCCAAAGGCAGTCAGTCAATTTAGGCTAGCCAAAAGTCTGTGAGGTTGCCTAGTGAGTAAACTCTGGCCATATGGACATCTAAGGATGCAAACAACTATCTCAACAAACCAATCAAATTTTCTCTGAAAGAGTCTAAATTGGCAAAATATAGGGAGAAAGATGGTTAATTGGTGGTGCTGGAAAAAAAGGAGGCAAAATTTTTTGGTCAACCACAAAATGGAGCCCTAAAGTAGGGATCAACACATCCTTTTCATCTCCTAAAATCTTCAAATTCTAGAATCCTTCGAATCTTCATGATGTCTGACTGTATGAAAGAAAGTCATCATTTTTTTTGTGATTTTATATATACTTAAAATGAACTCCTGTGGCTTTAGGCATCTTTTCTCAAAGTTTATTCATTTGTATACTACCTTTGAAATACAGGTTTCTCAATAGAGTCTGTCTGATGTTAAGCATTCACCTTGAAGGGTGTATTTTTGGTTAGGGATTAATTCTTCTATTAATTTATCATGCCTATAGTGAAGACGAGAACTAATTAGCATCTATATACATAACATACTCTTTAGGATAAAGTATTTGAAGTAAATGAAGCAATATAGTAAATAGCAAAGCCTGGTCTCTTCCCTGGGAACCTCTTGCTCTGAGCCTGGGTGGCAGATGAGATCTTCATCCTGAGTTCACTACTTGGGCATATGACCGCAGAAAAGAGTCTTGAGAATTAAGTATTTGATTCTAGGCACATTCTGCTCAACAAGCCATATGATGCCTGCCAGAGGAAAGACAAAAGTGATAAATGTCCTTCCTGTCTCCTCTCTATCCCCCTCAGTTGTATTGAAAATTATATTATGAGACTTTTCCTTATGGGACATTCCACCTTCCCTTCCATTGTTCCCATATCATTGTATAACCCACTTTTTAACTTTTTCATTTCTTCTACAAAAATAACAGATATCACATATTGAATGCTTGCTAGATTTTTGGAGCTGGAACTGTGATTAGCACTTTACTTCTGTTCCAGAAAAGTCTGAGTTATCTGGAAACAAGATAGTACCCTGCTTCCATATCTCAGAGGGTTTGTGACCTAAACTACAGGTTCTCCTAGAAAAGACAGGGGAAAAGCCAAAAGAAACCCTCTATTTGTCTATTTATCTGTATTTTCTAGTTGACCCCAAATTCCTGTGCTATTTACTGCAGTCTTAAGGAAGTTCAACCACAGAACAGCCTCAATCCATGTCCTTCTGTAAAGCAGGGGTTGTTGATTTTTTTTTTTTCTGTAGAGTCAGATAGAAAATACTCTAGGCTTTGCATGTTTTATAGTCTTTGTCCTAACTACTCAACTCTGCAGCTGTAGTACAAAGGCAGCCATAGACAATATATAAGCAAAAGAAAATAAGCTGTGTTTCAGCAAAACTTTATTTATAGAAACAAATGACAGGTGAATTTGGATTGTGGGCTGTAGTTCAATGACTCTTAGTGTAAAGAAATCTTTCAATGATTGTTGCCTGAGCATCTCTTTTCTTCTATTTTAGAATAATATGTCACCACTTATTCCTTACAACCATGGGGATTGCTGAAAATATTTTCCTTTAAGACATAACTTACAGTTAATGAAGTTTTCCAAACCTTCATTGTAATGTTTAATTTTGATTATAGCATTTGGCACCGGGTAGTGACATAATTTAATGGAAATATAATTAGGTTTGGAGACAGAATATCTGAGTTTTATTACTGCTTTTGTCATCTATGACCTGTATGACTATTAAAGTCCCTTCATTTCTTGTGGTATTTTCCCTTTGCTCCTTGAGATACACCTTCCACTCTTTAATCTGTTCTATGCCCTTGGAGGTCTACCTCTAAGAACTGCATTCTTTAGTTTTCATGCCTTGTGGCTTTCAGTTGGATTTGACCAAGGGGGAGAATGAAGAAGAGATAAAAGTAAGAGAGATAAATGAGGTTTGTTCTGTCCTGCAGGGTCATCAAGGGCTGGCCAATTCCATTGCCAGAATGTCATTGCTTCTGTAAAGACAGTCCCAGTAAGAGTCTCTTTCTCCAGGTTCTAGTAACTATTATGTACCAGGAATATGCTCTATCCCTTGTGATTCCCTTATACTTGTCCATTCTTTTTAAATAGTCCTATTACTAAACTATTATCAAATTATCCATTTTGAGTATGTCATCTATTTCTCACGAGGCTCAGAGTGATGTTTCTTTACACCTTAATTCTTTCTCTGTAAATAGGACCAAAATATGCAATTTGTCCACCTCACAGGGTTGTTTGTTTTTCTAATACTTTATTAAGCAAATACTCATTCAGCATGATTATGTTCCAGGCACTGTGGTAGACACTGGTGCTATAATAATGGCCAAGATGGAGTTCACCCTCAAAAAATTCCCCGAGGGCTGGAAAGAACAACACAAAATAACAGATTTATATACAGACAATGCTACTATCAAAGTATGAAGAAAGCAGCAAAACAGGAAAGGGAAAGATTATGTGAGGGAAGTAGAAGAGCTCAGAGAAGGATGCAGGCTATGCAACCAGCTCTTGAAATGTAAAATAGACCCTCAGTCAAAATAGATACAGTGATATAAGGATCTTTCACATAAAAGTATGACCTCCCTGACCAAGCAATCTTGTCTCATTTCATTCTACTCCTTCCTTTCTGATCAATCTCCAACTTCTTCAATGGGTCATTTTTTTCCTCATAGTAACAGTTATTATTCAGTAAGACTTTATTCTCCTTTTTTCTCTTTTACTATAGTCCTCTTATAGTTCCCATTTATTTCTATAGTTTTTTTCCTTTTTGAGAAAATGGGGTCAACCCTCCAGCTTTTTACTGTATATCTGAACTCTAGCCCCAGATTCCCAATGCAACATGAAACACAAAATTCCTGACTTCCTTCCCTTAAACTACAGGTTAAGACTTTCCTCCCAACTTACCTATTTCTGGTAACTCATTGTATATTCAGGTACCTGGGTTCCAGGGCTTAAGTTAACTATCACTACATATAACACCACTCTTAACATGTAATCCGTTGCCAGATGCTTCCTCTGTATACTTGTCTGCAATAGTCATTTATTCATTTAATATTCTTATTCAACATTCATTGGATAAATATTTATTGAACACTTACTATTAGCCAGAGACAATTCTAGGATCTAGGGATATAGTACTAAGCAAGGGAGACAAAAATAACCACTCTAGAATTTATATTCAAATGAAAATAAATAAATAATAAACTAACCACATTTAATTGAATCTAAGAGGTCAGTGATTATCAAATACCATAAAACCTTGGACTGCAAGTAACTTGTTCTGCAAATATTCTGCTAGAGGAGCAAACATTTCTAACAAATTTTAACTTGATAAATGAGCAATGTCTTGCAATATGAGTAGTATGCAGTGCTGAATGTCACATGATCACAACTGAGCCAGTGGTTCTCTCTCTCTCTCTCTCTCTCTCTCTCTCTCTCTCACTGTGGAATTGTGGGTGATCATTAATGCAATGTCACATTTCCACAAAATCCTTGAAAGGAGGAAAAAGCAAGCATCATTGATAAGTTCCTTGTTAAAGTTGCACAAAAAGAAAAAGATTCCATTGAGCCAATAGATAGCAGTGATTCCATTAGTGATAGTGAAAGTCATCCTACACAGTAACCATCCTCCCTCTTGTCTCCCTTACACCAGCCACAAAGGTTTTCAAAGTCAAGTACAGGTTAATTTGTGTATTTTTCCGTTTTTTTGTATTTTTTTGTATTATATTACAGTACTGTAACCATTTTTATATGAATATTTTTGGGTTGTGGAATGAATAATCTGAATTTCCATTATTTCTTATGAGGAAATTTGCTTTGATATACAAGTGCTTTGGATTACAAACAGGTTTCTGCAATGAATTATGCTCTCAAACCAAGGTTTTACTGTACATTATTATTTTGTGTATCACCACAAAAAATGCTACCAGTTAAAATAATACACTATCAATTGTGAGATACTTTGATTTCATAAATGTTAAAATGTGATAAAATATGAATTTTTTGCATCTTCAGATCAATGAATTTCAATAATATAAACACATGCAATATCTCAGATAATGGGAAGTGCTAAGGAGAAAAATTACATAGAGAAAAGGGATAAGAGGAGCTGAGGGTGAGGGATGTGTTTTTTGTTGTTGTTTTCAGAGTGTGTGTGTGTGTGTGTGTGTGTGTGTGTGTGTGTAAGAGAGAGAGAGAGCGCATGCACGAGGGACAGAGGGACAGGCTTCATGCCTAGTGCAGAACCTTATGTGAGGCTTGATCTCAATAACCTGAGCCAAAAATCAAGAATCAGATGCTTAAGCTACTGAGCCATCCAAGAACCCCAGAAGGACCTAATTTTAAATAAGGTATCCTGAAAGGTCTGATTGCACAGATGATATTTTAAAGGGAAGTCAGCCTTGCAGACATCTGAGGGAAGAGCAGACCAACAAAGAGAATAGTGAATACAAAAACCCTGAGGCAGGAGTATATCTATTCATGTTCAAGGTACAGTGCAGTGGCAAGTACTACTGGAGGGGATTAAGCTAAAAGAAGAGTAGTAGGAGATGAGATCAGGAGGAATAGAAAGCCAGATTATGTAGGATCCTTTAGGCTACCATAGAACTTTTGTTTTTGTGAGTAAGATGCAAAACGATTGGAGGTTTCTACACAGAGCAGTTAAATAATCTGATCTATTTTTTAAAAGAAGGACTCTGGCTACTGAATCGAGGAAAGACTGGAGAGTGTGAGAATAGGAGCCAGTTAGGGAGCAATGGGAAAAATTAGGAATGTGGTATTGGTGGCTTGGACCTGGATGCCTTCAATGAAGTTAATAAGAAATGAGAGACTTTGAGTAAGTTTTAAAGATGGAATTTACAGATTTTCTGATGACTGAGATGTGGGATTGAGATTAAAGAATCAACAATGATGATGATGATGATGATGCCTCTGTTTTAGATCAGGGACCCTGGAAAAGTGGAGTTGCTGTTGCCTGAGATGAAGTAGATTGTGAGAGAAGCATGTTTAATACGGAACACTAAGAGTACAGGTTTGGCAATCTTAGATTTGAGATTCCTGTCAGGTATCCCAGTGGCTATATTTTCTGACACTGTTTATTCCCTACTGCCTCTGCCACCAGACTGACACTTTCCATGCTCAGATTCTGAAAACCATTACCCTTCTTTCTAGGCTTTGCGTGTCCTGATTCAACAAATCATTATTTTCTTTCTAAGATTAAGGTGATTAACATGTTTATTATTTTTTAAATTTTAGTTCCAGTATAATTAACATACAGTTACATTAGTTTCAGGTGTACAGTATAGTGATTAAACAATTCTATACATTACTCAGCGCTCATCATTGTAAGTGTACTCTTAATCCCGTTCACCTATTTCACACATTCTGCAACCCACCTCCCCTCTGGTAACCATCAGTTCTCCATAGTTGAGTCTGTTTTATTGTTTGTCTCTCTTTTTGTTTTTCTTTGTTTTTTAAATTCTACATATGAGTGAAATCATTTGGTATTTCTCTTTTCTTATTTTACTTAGCATAATACCCTCTAGGTCTATCTATGTTGTTGCAGATGGAAAGGTTTCATTTTTTACGGCTGAATAATATTCCATTGTATATGTATACCATAGGGTGATTAACATTTGTACTCAAAAACTTTCAATGTCTCCCCATTGTTTATTAAACTTAATTGACTCTCCTTGGCTTGGCTATTGTTGGGCCTGAACTACTCTGAGTGCTGGCAAATATATACAGATATGTAACTACCATAACAATTAAAATGTTGATCATTTCCATCATCCCTAAAAATTCTGTCTTGTGAAAGATATTTCTATCTTTCATCCCCACCCCTGACAATTACAGATCTGAGTTTGTCCCTAAATTTTAGCTTTTTCCAGGATATTGTATAGTTGGTATCACAGAGCATATAGCTTTTGTGTCTGGAATTTTTCACTTAGCAGGAGGCCTTTGAGATCAATCCATTTTGTTACATGTATTAGGAGTTCGTTCCATTTTGTTGCTGAGTAATAGGGGTGTTGCACAATTTATTGATCCATCCACTAGTTGAAGAATATTTGGGCTTTTCCAGATTTTGGTGATTGTGAATAAAGCCACCCTAGTGGAATGAATACTAGCCTTGCAAAAGACATGTCCATCTGGTACTTCAGAATGTGACCTTATTTGGAATAAAGCCTTATGCAAGATGTAATTAGGTAAGGCTATTGAAATAAGATCGTCTTGGATTAGTGTGAACCCTAAGTCCAATAATGACTACCCTTATAAGAGATGGAAAAGGAGAAGACACTAGTTGGTCAGGTAAAGATAGATGTGGGGATTGGAGTGATGGATCTACAAGTCAAGGAGTACCAAGGATTGCAGACGGCCGCAAGAAACTATAGAGGAAAATGGAATGGATTCTTCCTCAGAGCTTCCAGGAGAAACTAACTTTATCAACACCTTTATTTTAGCCTCCTGGCATCCACAACTATGAGAGAATACATTTCTGTCATTTTAGGCCATCAAGTTTGGGATAATTTGTTGTCATAGTAGTCTCTTACGATCTTTTGTGTGGTAATAGTTGTAATGTCTCTTATTTATAATTTAACTGACTTTAATTTTCACTAACTTTTTTTTGGGTAAGTCTAGTTAAAGTTTTTTGAATTTTGTTTACCTTTATTTTAAAAAAATTTTTTTAACGTTTATTTATTTTTGAGACAAAGAGAGACAGAGCATGAACGGGGAGGGTCAGAGAGAGGGAGACACAGAATCTGAAACAGGCTCCAGGCTCTGAGCTGTCCGCACAGAGCCCGACGTGGGGCTTGAACTCACGGACCGCGAGATCATGACCTGAGCCGAAGTCGGCCACTTAACCGACTGAGCCACCCAGGGGCCCCCTAATTTTGTTTACCTTTATAAAAAAATCAGCTCTTAGTTTCATTGGTCTATTAGGTTTATAGTCTCTATTTCATTTACTTATGCTTTGTTCTTTGTTATTTCCTTTTTTCTACTTACTTTGACTTTAGTTTGTTCTTTTTTTCCCAGTTCATTGAAGTGTAAAGTTAGATTGTTTATTTTGAAATTTTTCTTTTTTCTTAACGTGTTTATTCCTCTAAACTTCCCCCTTAGGACGTTTTTTGTTTTGTTTTGTTTTGTTTTGTTTTTCTGCATCCCATAAGTATGTATTTGTGTATTTTGCAGTTTGCTTATAATTGATTTCTAGTTTTCTACCATGGTAGTGGAAAAGATGCTTCATATGATTTAAAGATGCTGGATGCATTAAACTGTGCATCCTATTGATTATAGGTCCTGTACCAGGCTCTGTGTGTCACTGGTAGAACCTGTATTTTAATACTGTTCCCAACCCTTCATTTTACTAGCAAGAACTCTTTTATTTCACTTTATTCTTTGTAATTCTAGACACTAGTATATATAGTTGACTCTTTCTTTCTACAGTATCAGACAATATCTACCTTTTAATTTGGGTGTTTAGGTCATTTATGTATAATACAATTATTGATATATTTGCATTTAAGTAAAACATCTTGCTATTTTTTCTGTTTATTCCATCCATTATTATTTATCTTGCTGAGTCTTTCTTATTGACTAATGTAATGTTTTTATATTTCATTTTATCTTTAATATTAGATTAGTAGTTATATCTCTGTGCTTTAAATTTTTAGTGTTTAGTTTAGCATTTACAATATCCATCTTTAACTTATCTACTTTCTAATTACAGTTCAACACTTCCTGTGTAGTTTGAGAAACTTACAACAGAATGCTCCACAATAATTACCCCATCCTTTTTGCCATTGTCGTCATACATCTTACTCTACATATACATACCCTCCATAAAAGATTGTTGCTCTGTTTGTTTTAAAAATTCAATTTCTTTTATAATAATTAAAAGGTAAGAATATCTTCCATATTTATCCTAATTTTACTATATCTGGCACCTTTGATTTATTTGTATAAATCTATATTTCCATCTAGTATTATGTTCCTTCTTCCTGAAGAAATTATTTTTAACATCTCTTAAAAGTACTGATCTTCTAGCAATGAACTCACTCTCTTTTTGTTTGTTTAAATATTTTTATTTTTAAATTTTATTTTTATTTTGTATAGAATTCTGAAATGACAGTTCTTTTTTCTTTCAGCACTCTACAGATGTTTTCCATTGTTGTCTTGCTTGAATAATTTCTGAAATTGACTCTAATTCTTAGATTTTTAATTTAATTTAATTGTAAGAACACTTAATATGAGATTTGTTTCATTTTATGTAATGTTTCCTTATTTTCTGTGGCTTTAACATTTTATTTGTGTTTGTCAACAGTTTGAATATAATGAATATAGGTGTATTTAATGGAATATTATTATTTAAAATTAAATCTTCTTAGGATTCCCAGAGGTTCTTGTAATTAATTCTGAAAATTCTTAGCCATTAGATCTTAAATAATTGTTATTTATTTATTTTAATTTTTTAATTATTTTATTTGAGAGAGAAAGAGTGTGCAAGCAGGGGAGAGGGGTAGAGGGAGAGGGAGAGAGGCTCTTAAGCAGGCTCCACACTCAGTGTAGATGCCAATGCAGAACTTGATCCCATGACCCTGGGATCATGACCTGAGCCAAAATCAGGAGTCGGATGCTCAACTGACTGAACCATCCAGGCGCCCCTCAAATAGTTATTTGTAATACTCAATTTCTCTCTTTTCTCCCTCTGACAATCAAAGTACTGTATATAAGACCACTGCTACTGTCTTACAGTTCAGTGATGACCAGGAGGGAGGGAGGGAGGGAGTGTGTGTGTGTGTGTGTGTGTGTGTGTGTGTGTGTATGTGTGAAGTTTCCCTGCCCCTTCCTCAATGGCTTAAAGCTTTTACCTTCTATGTGTCCTAGAAGGCAGGAAATGTTTTGTGCTCATCTCTTCCAGTCGCAGTGATCATGACTTACATGCTTGTATCACTGAGCAGGGCTGTTTCCACTTGTCTGACCTAATTCTATATTTAATATGAGCATCTAGTTAAGGCTCATAACAATGAGCTTTTGAGTGTATACTTGCAAACTCCTCCTGAGTTTTTCGGGCTCCAGGCTATTTTAAACTTTCATGCTAGCCATAGTTGGCCTTTAGAAATCCATTAAATTTTAGCTGAAGTTTTCTTACACTATGGCAGCCACTTCTTCCTCCCATGTTTTATAAATGGTGACAAAGTTTACGGGTACTGTTTGAAATTCACTCCAGGTCTCCCTGTCTTGCAACTTCAGCTATCTAATGAGCTCAAGAGAAGTTATAATTTTGGAGATTGCTTGTTTTTTTTTCTTGTTGCTTGAATGGGAGCACCATTCTCTTTTTGCTTTCTCCATCCAGAGTAAAAGTAACAGTTTTGTCCATTGCTCTGATCTTGGTATCCTGACGTCTGATAATCCAAGATAACTAGTATGTCATTCCTGACCTCAATCCTCAGGGTAGTTTTCTCTCTTTCTCTCTCTGTCTCTTTCTGATATTAAAACTTAGGAGAACATTGTCGGGAGGACATCCATATTTTTAATTTCTGGGAAAGTTCTTAAAATACTTCAGGCTCAAGTTGTCTTCTAATTCCCTACTTAAAATAACTAATTGTGAACTGAGAAAATTGCCTCAATGTATTTATCTTCATCAAATTAGAATGGGTTGGAGCCAGAGTTAGAGACCCTTTGACTTCATTTGGTCTCCCAAATTTCTTGATTTTATAATTCCTTGTTATAGACAGCAGTACTTTGTTTAGCACAGCCTGATTAAAGATTAAATTGCCATTTTAAGGGAAGTATAGGCTTGAATATAAAAGGTTGATTTGGGTCAATGCATTTCTATAATAGCTTTATAAAAAATTTTCAATATGAAAGTGTCACAATATATGGTTTTGATCAAATATTAGTTTAGTAAAAGGAAGACACTTATGGCTTATAGACACTTTATAGTGTCTAAAAGTCCAAAATTTTCTCTTGCATTCTCTTGCTTACATCATAGCCTTGAAATTTACTGTGTTTAAATGCTGTTCTTTTAAGATTATGTAAGTTGCTGAGTTATCGATTGCTTTATTTCGAGATCCCAAGATCAGACAATGCCTCCATATATAAAAGAAATAATAGAATTTTTAAAATAGCTACAAAAAACTCAGAGTGTAGATGATAGATCACCCAAAGTAACTATGATCAATTAGCAACATCTAGATATTTTATGCAAACCCATCCATGATTTAAAATGTGTATACAGGGGGGACCTGGGTGGCTCAGTTGGCTAAGCATCTGACTTTGGCTCAGGTCATGATCTCACAGTTCGTGAATTAGAGCCCCGTGTTGGGCTCTGTGCAGCCTGCTCAGAGCCTGGGTCTCCCTCTTTCTCTGCCTCTCCCCCACTCATGCTCTGTTTCTCTCTCTCTCTCTCAAAAAGTGAATAAACATTGCCAAAATAAAAAATAAATAAATAAATGTGTATACAACGAATGAAAGTGTAACTTCCTAGACCTGACATTATACCGTATGATCAACTTTGATCACCTTCTTTAACTTCAAATCTAAATATTGAGATCTCAGTTGGCCCTTTTGTGGAGTGTGTTGAGAGAGCTGAGTATTTGTGGCCTGATTTAATCCAAGCATTCTTTCTTTTGATAGACAGTTGGAAGACACTGTTATTTGAAGTTAAACTAAACTTTTAATTCTGACTCCTCAAATATACAGTGTGTGTGCGCCGGTGCGGGGCATGGGAGGAGAAGGAATAACCTCTTTGAGAATTAAATGAGATAATGTGTGAGAAGCACCAAGCTTAATACGTTGTCATTTTATGACTCAAGGTTGTTTTTCTTTCCTTTTTTATGTCTTTTAATATGGGGATTCTAGTGTTCTACTAGAATGAGTGTCACTCTAGAGCCCCACAGAGGCTTCAGTCTCAGCCCTGTTACTTAGCAGTGTGTTGTGATATGAGGAAGCTTCTTAACTGGCCTGAACCTCTGTTTTCCAATTTGTTCATGGGGGGCAGAGCAGAATCTCTTAGAGTATCATGAATATTAAATCATATAAACTTTTGCATTAGTACTGGCATCTGAAAGCATTCAGTGACTTATTTTGCCAGGTTTGTCTTAAAAATACATGAAATAAATGTGTTTAAAGTAAATGAAATCATCTATTGACCTCTTTCTGCTGCTGATTAAATACGGTGCAAGCTAAAAAAAAAATTCTTCTTTTACATTTTCTTCTAATCTTTATTTTCCTCTTTTCTTCATTTTCTCAATACATCTCATTCCCTGTCAGTTTGGACATTTTGCTCTAGTGTCTGCTGTGCATCAGTTATCCCAATTGTAACTCTGTGTAGAACTATTAATTATAATAATTGGTACCCCTTACTGAATACTGACTAGATACCAGAAATATTTTAAGCACTTTATAGACATTATTTCATTTCAAACTTAGTCTTCCTTAAAGGAAAGCCTAAGATGTAATAAAATAAATCAGAACAGTGGTTGCCTCTGAAATGGGGCAGTCAGGGCTTGACTGAGAAGGAAACTATAGGAAGTTTCTGAAGTAATGAAAATAGGCTAGATCTCGATAGAAGTGCAACAGCATTTGAAAAACTCATCAACTGTGCACATAAAATATGGGTATTTCATAAAAAGGTGAATTATACTTCAATGAAAATTGAGAGAAAAATTAATCTTCTTTAAAACATCCTATGGAATAGAACAAAATTTAAAAGTATTTTAAGATGAGGAAACCAGTGACCTGAATGTTCAGGTAATTTATTCAAGTTCACATTTACTGATGGCTATACCAAAATAAAATCCAGATATGTTTAAGCACACAGCCCGTGTACTTAACTATTAGGTTATGCTGCTTCTGGTGAGACAGGTGCATCCTGACCCATGGTTTGTGATTTAACTTATTTTATCCTGTGTAACTATATGATACAGATTGAAGCAGAGAAACACGTTTTAAAATGTCCTGACTTCTTCCTGGAGATATGAGTTGCATATTTTGGATAAAACTCTAGAAAGAAGACCTATCTATTTTAAAATATTTAGCTAGGATGACGTGACCCAGGATACATCTAGTGGAATTACTTTCTCTCCCTTGTCAGCATGTGTTTCCAAGAACTTTGGGAGGTTTTGAGAGTAATATTTCAGCTATGGTAACCTCAGGCAGCATATTCACATGACAGCTCACTAAGTCCTGTGGTATAAAAACTGCTGCCAGTGTCTGCTGTGTAGTGAACTAACAAGGAATCGGCAGTATCCCTAAGATGGGATTTTAGCAACCAATGTAAACCTGTTCTCTCACCCTCTGTTACAAAGCATATATTTAAACTGCTAAATCAAAAATGTCAGCAAAGGTCCCTTGCTCCTTTGGTGATTACAAAACAAAGCAATCTGCAATGCCTTTGCAGGGCTTGGGTCCCTTCAGTGTTATTTCATTCTTGAATGAGGCAGCAGCTTTTAAATTTATAATAATAACCTTGCATGATATTACTCCTCCCAACTTCCCAACATAATGGCCATAAATATACAGAAAACTGAATCTACAATGTAAATGTAGCAAAAGGACAATTGATCAAATCAAAGGGACATTCTCCCTCTGTGTCATGATGAATATAAACTGAGAAAGGCCTTATTGTGCTGTAACCTATGTGGTTCACCCTCTGAAATTCAATACTAATGCAAAGTACTTTATATGCTCATTTAATCCTCACAGCAACCCTATGAGAAATTTGCTATTAATATGCTCATTCATAAATTAAAATGTGTTAGCTAGGTTAATTGATTTGCCCAAGGACACACATCACACAATTGTAGAGGAGAGAGCCAAGATTCAGGCCTCTTTAGCTGCCCTCCATTCCCTACTACCAAATATTCTCTCCCCACCTCCCCCACTGCCCAAATCTAGTCTTCTGTCTCTGCTGTGATGTTTCTGGGAATGCATTGGCCCTGGTAAACTAATTTTGGAGTTAAAGCCAGCCATTTTTCCTGTCCCTCTGAGTACCCTCTCATGCCCAAACATCCCTTCAAGCTCAGAGTCTCAGGGCATTGCAGATGAAAGCAAGTGCATTAAAATCTGGGTTTAAGGCAGGAAGAATATTAGCAATATTAGATGACAGGTCATATTATCTATCTTATACTGGACTGATAAAAAAAAAATTGTAAGTAAAACCTTAGTTTCAATAAAAATTAGAGAACTCACTATTGTGGGCTTTGAGTAGAGGAGAGTCCATATTTGTAAAGTAAGTATACACCTGAGCATCACACAGGGACCTTGGAAATAAACACAAAATCTGCCCTTTGTATCTGGATCTAAGAGGGAAATTCTGCAAGCCTGTTAAAGGCTGGGCTTGATAGAGCTCTACCCACTTAAAGATCACTAAAGAAATGACAAGAAAGACAAAGCAGAGATCACAGGACCCAACACAGGGTAAGAAACCATTTCCCAGAGACTTCAACAAATCCTTGAAAATTATTATTTACAAGAACCAAAAGAGCTCTCTATTAGACTGTATACACTAAGTGAGCAGAAACGATCCGTTTTTTCCCCCTAGGAATTCCCAGCACCAACAACAGTGTTTGATAAATAGAAGGAACTCAGCATATGCTTCTTGAATGTCTGTTGAACAAATAGGTGAGGAAAAAAAGCAAAAGCTTATGACCAAAAAATTTCCCAAAAGGTAGAGTTCAAAGATAATCATAAGCACATAATATCTCAAAGTATATAGCATTCCTGTATTATTCCTGGGAAAGCTACTTGAAGAGATATGCTTGTATCAAGCAGTGAATCTAAGATAATTAATGCTAGCTGCTTCAATAAATATTCTCTAAATCTCAGTGGCTTAGCAGAATAAGGTCTCTATATAATGTTATAGTCTGATGTGGGAAGAAGGTTCTTCTCTGTTGCATTTTTCCAACTGATAACTGGGGGATCAAGTCTCCTTCCTTCTCAGAGTATTACACATCACTTCCAGTAGCATGGGTGAGGGAGAGACATAGAAAAATTCTCATGCATCCTAGCAGGGCCAGTCCTGAAAGTAGAATTTATCACTTTATCCCACATATCACTAGCCAGAAGCCAGTCACATGGTTCCAGCCTAACTAGAAGAGGGGTTTCAGAATGTATTTTTCCTGTCTGCCCAGCAGGAAGAAGGGAAATTTGTAGGCATTTATCCCCTTTGCCACATTTCATTGTGTTTTTTTCTTACACACATAGAATACACTCAGCATATCCATAAGACAATAACCCAAAGTCTCATCTGGTTACAGGGCTGCATCCATCTCAAAGTTTAGAATAGCCATTGATAAGCTCCTCCTCTGGATTTTAGATGTGGCTCCTTACAGTTATCTGGCTCCTGGTATAACCATTTACAATGGTGGTACATACCCAGCATAATCAAAATAAAGGGATACAGCAGTCACTGTTCCATATCAATTGTGAAATCTCACTGGCCACATGTTGGGAAGTCCCCCTACCCTAAGTATAGAAGGAAGTTCCTAATTAGGCCCTGGTTTTGCTTTCTGACAGTTTTCTTGCTCTCTTGCCCACCTAAAGACAAGATCCTCTGCACATTTTTCTCCTTGGCTCTTCCAAGTGGATATAAGGTGTGTGCTCTCTTTCAGGGATGTAGAGAGTTCAAAATCTGCCTTCTGCTTGTAGAAAATTGGGAACTTAAGTGTAATAACAAAGCTTTAAAAATGTTTTGGGGATTTTTTTGGGTGGTGAACTTAAGGGGATAGATGTTGTCTTTGGCAATACAGTTACCTAAAAAACTTAGTAAGTTTTGATATATTGGGTTCCAAGCTGTTCCATTTGTTTCCAACTACAGTAAAAGTTCTATTGTAGATATAGTTATAAAATATACTTTATTATTTTCCCTTCTTGCCATCCCAGAATGACTCTTTCCCTTGATATAAGTGGGGCTACCTTTAGACAAGGTATGAATTGAGATACTTTATTCCATTAAGAAATTTGGGTACTTTTCATAAAAGTCTTACAAATAATTATGGAAAATTTCTAACATAGAAAAGTAAGTACATAATGAACCATTCTAATCCTATTACCCAGGTTCAACAATATTTAACACATGGCTAATCTTGTTTTTCTATACCCTCACCCTCTGGCTCCCACAATCCACACATTATTGTTTTGAAGCAAAGCTTAGATAGCAGATTAGTTGCCCATAAATATTTCAATATGCATCATAAAAAGATAATTATTCTTTAAAAATATAACCAAGAATGCTCATACTTTAAAAAAGCAATAGCTCCCTAGTATCAACTATCTGATAAATTGGGTATTTTTCTGCATTTGTCTGATTTAGGATTAAAATGAAGTTCATTCGTTGCACTTGATTAATATTACTTCAGATTCTTCTCCCCTTATGACTTTTTTTTCTCCTCATAATTCAATTGGCAAATAAAGAGATAATTGATTACGAAGTTTTTTATAGTGTGGTTTTACTGTCTGGAACTCTGTTGATGTTTAATATGTTCCTTTGCCACTTGTTTGTCTGTAAATTAGTAAATAGATCTACAGGCTTGATCAGATTTCAGTTTACTTTTTTGGAAGGAATACATAATGAACAGTCCCTAGGGTGATCCCAAATAATTGTCACCTTATGACACTCATGCCTTTGTATAGTTTCCTTCCCTTGAGTGTGTACAGAACTTGCGTCTTAATTCTAACCAATAGAATATGGTAAAGGAGATGAGATGTCACTCCTGTGATTGGGTGACATTATTTAAGATTCTGTCATAGCAGACTGGAATGAGAGATTCTCCTTGTTCTAATGATACAAATAACTATGTTGAGAGAGCCTGTGTGTCAAGGAACTACAAGTGGCTTCCAGTAGCTTCCAGTAGCTGTAGTAACTGTTCCAACAGTTCTTAGGCTGTTGGAACCTAAGAACAGCCGCTAGTCAACTGTGAATTGCCAACTAGCCACTCATTCCTACCTCCACAAGGAAATAAATTCTGTCAGTGACCTGAATGATCTTGGAAGTAGGTTATTCCCCATTTGAGCCTCCAGATGAAAACCGAGCCCAGCTAATGCTTTGATCACAACCTCATGACAGATCTTAAGCAGAGGGCTCAGCTAATCCATATCTAAACCCTGACCCACAGAAACTATGAGATACTACAGTGTATGTTGTTTTAAGATGCTATGTTTGTAGAATTTTGTTATACTACATAGAAAACAAATCCAGAATATTTCACAAATAATGTTGTTTACTGTCATCAGGGATACAAACTATCTGGTGGTCTCTCTATGGTGTTAGTAGGAAAACAGTTAAAAAAACGGTTTTGAATATTGAAGTGAAATATATTTTAAAGAGTCGAAGGTAATCTCTATTTCTGTCAAAATATGTCTTCATAAATAAAATTGTTGATAGTAAAGAAAAACCATAGATGTATATCAATTCTGAGGCATTCTTTTTCAGTAAATGAGTTTTCAACAAATGGTTGAAATGACAACATAATCTTACCATCGTCCTTCATTCCTCTCCCTCCTCTCACCAGAGGAAACAACTGATACATTAATGGATCACTAGTAAGTCATTCATCTTAAACTTTCTATCCCAGAGACTCCACTAACAGTATAGTTCTTACAGAAATGATGCTGACCTTCAAGTATGAAAATAATGCAAACTATCTATTGAGACTGAGAAAAAAATGTGTTCATATTCTCTAGAGGCCTATAATATTTTCCATTTAAGACTAACTGGATAAAAATACCAAACTGAAATATTGTCAACTACAAACATACCTACATTATATTATAAAAGTTTTCAGAACTTCTCAACAACATTTTTAAAACATCATTTAATATAACATATTTCTTCAGTTCAATGTGATATTTCTAAAGCTGTTATTCCCAGAACATGTTAATGAGCCACTTGTCCTTTTAAAAACATTCTGTGAGAATAGGATTCTGTAGTGTAGTAAAGTAAGTTGGGAAAAATAGTTGTTTCTTTTGGAAAACTAATGTACATCAGTAAATAAAAGCTCTGGGACACCTGGGTGGCTCAGTCGATTAAGCATCAGACTCTTGATTTTGTCTCAGGTCATGATCCCAGTGTAGTGATATTGAGACCTTGGTCAGGGTTAGGACTAGGATTAGATTTAGGATTCTCTCCCTCTCCCTCTGCTGCTCCCTCCAGATAGATAGGTAGATGGATAGGTAGATAGATAGATAGAGATAGTTCTGATAAGTGCTGCACTAAAGGAATGTATTTAATGCCTTACTATAGTTTCTCCAACTGTTTGAACACAGTATTTTTTTTCCTCAGGCAACATCTATTAAAATCCCATAGACATCTATTCTAAATGTTTAACAAGCATAGTATTTTGAATATATTGGATTACCACCAATGGACTCATCTTTTCAGTGGGTCCTGCCCAAGACTATTTCAGGCTTTGCTTTCTCCTCCTGGCACAACACTTGTAATTCCATTATTTATTTTTGTTCTCTGTCTCTTCAATGTTTTCAACATGAGGTGATAAATCTTGTCTCTCTTGTTCATCATTCATTAGTCTCAATACCTAGAACAATACTAAACACGTAGTAGGTGTTTAATAAATGTATGCTTAATGATATTGTTGCTGAATCCAAATATCTGAAAGCAAAAAAGTATTTGGCATCGTCTTCATGAAATTCTTATCTGATATAAAGAAGTTCCTGGAGTGTGAATAGTGTGTAACACCCACATGTTGTTGGCCAGGAATGAAGTACCATGGGAATGCTAATTCCTCCTTCCTCCTTTGCACTGAAAATGATCTTTCTTCATATGATCCTGTTTAGGGAAGAGAGAAACTATTAAGAAGTGATAGGGGTCAAGATTGCCACTGATATTAAAAGCTATTCAACAGTACTATCACTGCTATTCCTGCTACTAGCTGAAGTGTATTGGACGTGTTGTATGTGACAGTCATATGGCAACCTTGTGAAGTAGGTACTGTTATTCTGACCATGTAATGGCTGAGCAAATTGAAGTTAAATAAGTTTAAGTAAATTCTAAAAGCTAGCATTTGACCAAACTTTGTGACTCTGTAGTCCTTAACATTACTTTTAGACTTAAGGGGAATAAGTTATGCATGGTTAATATACCCAACACTCATTTACTAGGTGAGACACATACAACCTGAGAAGCTCAGTGACTTGCTGAAGATCACAAATAGTGAGTGGGAAACCTGGCACTAGAAACACAAGTCCTGGGATTCTTGTCTAGTTCTGCCATGTTGTACTTTGGCCCTGCTTGGGTTACTTAAGGGCGATTAACTTAGGCAACTGCTGTATGTTTATCACTTTTAAAAAAAAACAAGTGCTACCTTCCATAGGGAGCCTAAAGATGCTTCTGGAGAGATGAGATTCACAAAACAAAAATAAGAACAAAATAGGTACATTTGAAGCACCATAAAGTTAGTATTTCACTGCCCAGTTTCTTCCTTGTTTTATTTTAAGTTTTATTTATTTAAGTAATCATAACGTCCAATGAGGGGCTCAGACTCACAAGCTTGATATCGAGTTGCATTCTCTTCTAAGCCAGGCACCCTGCCCCCATCTATTTCTTCAAATATTTTTGCTTTAATTTTCTTTATTTATTAAAATTTTCTCCTTTTTTTCTATTATATTTAGTAGTAGATACAGCCTTATGTCCTTCCATCTGACAGTTCCAAAGATGTGGAAATTGAAAATGAAAAGAAAAATTCTACAACAGTGAAACTGAAAAAGGTATTAGAACAAAAGACCCTGTTTCATATATATGTATACTTTAAACTCATATCAAGCTATTGAGTACAATATGTATCTCATCTTTTAAAATCTGTGATGGTGAACATGTTTTTTATATATTTATTGGCCAATGTTTTCTTTATGTGAAATGCCTTCTTATATACTTTATTTTCTTTTTATTGAGTTACTCATTTTTATCTCCTACTTTTATGAAAGCTCTTGATATATTAAAAATATTAGGTTTGTTTTTTTGTGTGTGTGTATGTGTTAGAAATATTTCTCATTTGTTACATATACTTTCTTACATATATAAATTCCATTTTCCTTGTACTTTAAACACTTAAAAATTTTATTTAAATGTTTTTATTTATTTTTGAGAGAGAGAGAGAGAGATAGAGTGCAAGCAGGGGAGGAGCAGAAAGAGAGGGAGAGACACACACACAGAATCCAAAGCAAGCTTCAGGCTCTGAGGTGTCAGCACAGAGCTCCATGTTTAGGCTCCAACCCATGAACCACGAGATCATGACCTGAGCCAAAGTTGGATGCTTAAGCAAATGAGTGAGCCACCCAGGTGCCCTATTTTAAAGACTTGTAATGGAATCTGTTTAAATGATAAAAAAAAAAAAATCTTCCTCTTACCAAAACTAAAAAATTTCAAGAGAAAAAGACCCTTTTTCAGAGCAGACTGTATCTAGACTTTGTGCAGTCACTAAAATGAAGACTTGTAACCACATGAAGATGACAACATAGTGAACCTGACCATTTACTCTCATTGTGACACCTCTGCATGGTGCCAGATGGGCTCCCAGCAGAGTGGATTGGCAAGTCTTCCTCGCATGCTGTGAGTCATCACATGAGAGGAAATCAGGTCTCACCCCTGTGCTGAACCATCCAGAGCAAGTCTTTACAGCCTACAGAAATTTTTTATAAACACAAAGGGCAGATAAATCTCCAGAATGGGTTCAGCCTATGAACAAGCTAGGATAAAATACTGTATCATTTGAGTTATTTTTCCTATAGGCATTTAAGGTTATATTTTTTAAAAGTGTACTTCCATTGCCTTAATGTTTCTAATTTCCTCTAATATAATATTTCTAGTTAGAATCAGCCGTCTTTCTAGAATCAGCCCTTTTTGCAATTTGATTCTTAAATGATCATAAAACAAAGTGATGTCTTCAATTGCAATATATAAATAGGTTAATGTCACTAGACATCTGAGATGTCTCTTCCAAATATATATGATTTTTTCTCATTTTGTTCAGCACTTCAACTCGTGGTTAATTTGCTATTTTCACTTTATTCGCAAAGCTTTTGCTAACTGCTTGCACTTGGGTCTCTCACAGCATCTGTGACTTTCCACCATTGGTGATTGTCATTTAGAATGTTGGTTAAAATAGTGCAGAAATGGGTCCTGGCCTGGCCTTCTCTCTTTACAGCTACCTCATCTGGAGTAGGCTGCTTTATTTCTCTTAGCCTCAATTTCCTCATTTGCAAAATCAGTAAAACTAGCAATATCATAGGACTGTTGTCACAACTGTGATTGTTACTATCTACATTATTATATTATAGAGTATCAATAATGTTGACCAGATCAGTGAATGGACAACAGTGCTTAAATAGCTCCCACTCCTGATAAATTAAATGATTGTCCCCACAAGCAATTCCAACTTCTTTTAGATTTATCTATCTATCCATCTATCTATTTATTCATGTATTTAGTTTAATTTTTATGTTTATTTATTGTGAGAGAGAAAGAGAGTGCAAATGGGGTAGGGGCAGAGAAAGAGAGAGAGAGAGAGACAGAGAGAGAGACAGAGAGAGAGACAGACAGAATCCCAAGGAGATTCCATACCATCAGCGCATAGCCCGATGCAGGACTTAAATTCATGAACCATGAGATCATGACCTGAGCCGGGATCAAGAGTCTGTTGTTTAACCAACTGAGCCACCCAGGTGCCCTCCCCCAACTTCTTTTTCTTTATTCCAAGACCTTTTTATTAAGTTCCTCCAAGGTAGAATGTTTCATGTATGTTTTCATCCTCACAGTCCCTAAGAGATTGCCTTATATAATTTGAAATCTCAGCAATTTTAAGGAGGTTCAAGTACTTATATTGGATGAATGGCTTCCCTTAGTTTATTATAGGGCAAATGTTTTTAATGCAGGGACATTGACATTGTCTGGAGAAAATGTTGACTTTCACAAGTGGAGAGTACTACTAGCAGCTAGTTAGTATAGGTCCAGAATGATGGTACACATCCTAAAATACATAGGACAAACAAACAAGAGAGAATTATCTGGTCTGGAATGATAATATTACCAAGGTTGAGAGACCCTGGTATAGTGGAAAATATGGCTTTGAAGTCAGATCTAGGTTCCCATCCCAACTAACTCACTTGTTCACTTGCTTTTATGATCGTGGGAAAGTTGCTTGACTTCTCTGCACTTTGAAAAGTTCTGACATAAAATGTTACAAGAATTTAGACCCAGTGAGACAGATGAAAGCAGGGATTCTTGTCATAGTAAGACTCAGGGATCTTTGTATCTTAATAAAACTCAAGGATCTGGCTATTCTTTGGAGACATAAAGTCCTGATCAAAACTATGCTTACAGAAAGAGTAACAAATATGGTGCCTATTTGTTACCACTCAGAACACTTTAGCCTTTGCCTCTTAAGGACGCAGACAGCTTTAAGAGAGACCAAAGCATGCCAAAGTGCTAACACAAAAGATGTCAATTCCATTCCTTTCCCAAGCTCCATGAGTATCCACAAAATTAAATATTTGCTTAATTGATTTCATAGAATAACAAAGGCTTACTTTTACCGAGATTGTTACAGTGAAGCTAAAGCCTCCAAAAGAGCCTATGAGCATCCAGAGAATCAAGGCACATGCATGCCCACCGCAAACCACTGGCCCCAGTTCAAGGCCTGCCCCAGGACTGGCCGTGAGGCAGACAAGACTCTTGGAATACATAGACTGTGGTGGATAGGAGCCAAGGATCCTCTCCTGAGGCCTCAAGACCAAAGATGTCATCTTGTTCACTATAACAGACTCAGGACAAAGCATAGTACCTGGCACATGGTAGTATTTAATAAATGATTACTGAATGAATGCATAGAAACCCTGAAACCAAATGCTCCTGAGTGGGTCTAGTAACATTTGACTCTGAACACTGAGGGGAACACTCTGGGCAGAGACAAAGGTAGTCCCTTCCCACAAAGGGCATGGGGCATATGGAGGCCTATGAGCTGCATGACTGATGACTATTGTAGGAACATCCTTGAAGGATAATGCCTCCTCTAAGAAATGAGACTTAAGGTTTCACATAAGGTGGGTAACAACAAAATCAAGTAGATTCTATTCCTCACATTAGCAGAGATACTGAAGGAAACTCCTGTTAGAACAAATAGGAATTATAAGCCAGAGAGTAAAGTATAACCAAACTCAACTGAAGGAAACAACTAGTCATGAGAATCAATGATTAACATTTATTAAGTGGTTACCATATCCCATACATTGAGCTAAATGCTTTTTACACATTTTGGTTTATGCTCACCATAACCCTAAGGTATAGATCCTATTGTTATTCCCATTCTATTGATGAAAAAAATCAAGGCTCAGAGAGGTTAAATGATTTGCCTAAGGTTATAGAATTAATAGTAAATAATAGGTCAGTATGAGTCTAGAACCTGGGTTCTTAACCACTATGCAATGCTGCTGCTATGCTGTTCAGGGAGCAGATTCCCAAAGTCACAGATGCTCCATGCCTATCAAACTGGCTCAGAGAAATAAGTGTTTATGCAGGACCGTCTGAAGATTCTACTGTCCGTTTGTTCCTCTAGGTATTGTAAAATGTATCTCTAGATTGCAAAAGACCAGCAGGAATATCCCTAGGTATCATGGTTACTGTCATCTTGTTGTATGCTATATTTACAGCAAGGATGCTCTTGTGGGCACTGTTAATTAAATTAAACAGCGTCTTTTGTTTGAGGCCCCAGAGAAGAGATTCTCTGGTTTTAATACCAGAGATCACTGTGCTCTTACTAATGCTTCTGGTTTGCTTTCCTCTTTTGCACATCAAATTATGTAAATATTCATATCTCCTTATTTGTTTTGGCTGCCAAAAATGTATGGCCACTCACCTGGAAATTTATTGAACCTTACACTTCAGGTAAGTACCTCTGACTGAGGCAGAGATTTGCCAAGCAATGTTTTCCATTTGAGAGGATGCTGGAAGGAATTCCCTGACTTCCTGTCGTTTGCACCTCCTGTTAATGGGAAAGTCATGGTAATCCTGTAGGGGAGGGAGGGAAAGAGCAGTTAAAAGGTTCCAAGCACTGAACTAGGGCAGGACTACACATATATTCCCTATCCTCAAGGAGTTCATAGCCTGGTGAGGAAACATAGAAATTTAATTTTTTTCAAATTGCATTCAAGTTATGACAGGAGTACAGTTACACACTAGGGAACAGGAAATTAAAGTTTTAACGTGGGGATTGACAATTGGCCAGGACCTTGAAGCACAAAGAAAAATTTACTGAACACTGCATGCTGTGTTATTCTTCAGTTAGATTAGTCTACTGGATCCTCACCACAGCTCCAAAAGATTGCTGTGCTTTCCTCCATTTTCCAGACAGATGAAAGTGAGCCTTGGGGAAATCTGCTCTTCACAAAGCTCCACACAGCTGCTGCAAAGCTTTATGGCTGAGTTCAACCTAGCTGTCTTCAGACATACTCTTTCCCTCATACGTTTGGGCAGTACAGGTCTAAGGAGGTCTTCAAAGTGAGAATGGGTACTTTGTGTTTGGTTTTGGGGAGTGTCCTTGGTGCAGGCAGAGGAAAGGGGACAATCATTTCTGAGGCTGCTTCCAAGCTTGTGTGCTGGGCACCCTTTCCCAGGGAAGGGAATGTCTTCACTTCTAACTTGTGATAAGTGATCCTTTTGGCTTAAGTCTTTCTCCAGCTGTGCAATGAAGATTTTAGATGTGCTACATTTAAGCTCAGTGATGGAGGGGATCAGCCAGTTTTGCTCATTGCTGTATATGCCAGTGCCCGTCCCACAGAAGGAAATAACATTCATTAAATGTTCACTGGATGACCACATGAATCACTGAAGAAACTTGGGAGTTAATGTTAATGCATCAGTTTTGGTAGTTTCTATGTACCCCAAATCAGCATGAAAATTTCAGGTACTCATTAAATGTTTGCATTATAAAATCCATTATTTAGTGATAGTCCTCTGTCCAATCCCTCCCACCCCAAACTAAACACACAATTTCTACCAGGATTGCTACAACATTGCATGCCTCCTATTAGAGCAGCAATGAACCTTCCTGTAATTGCTGCTCAGCTGGCCATCTTCCCTGCTCCCCTGGAAGCAACCTGAAGTAGCCTGCAGGCAGAGGCAGTGGGTCCCTGCTCACCTTTGTATTCATAGCATCCAGCCAAGTGCTGGCATAATGTAGGGCTGGCGGGTTAACAGAAAAAAGAATTAATTGATAAATTCATTAAATATTTTAGCCGGTATTACTTACCATATCAGAAGATTTGCAAGTTTTTTTTTCCAGGGGAGTCACAATCCAGAGGAAAGCTCCAAATATACTTCACAGTATTCTCAAAGCAAAGTAGTACATATAAACTGTCCTCTCCCTACATGTACACACACCCCAAAGAAAGAAAAAAAATCACAGTTCTGAAATGGCGCCTAAGAAGCAGTGTGAGAGCCTTCAAAAGCAATGCAAAACAAAACAAAACAGGTTAGTGTTCATCATTGGACCTCCCGGGCCTCCCTGGTTGTCTCATGGCCATAGTTTCTTCTTCTGCTGTCTCGTCTTCTGAGCTGCTGTAGTCTGAACATCAGATGTCTCACTCTGAAAGTTTTCTATCGTGTTTTTTAAATAAACCATGCATTCAAGTATCTTCTTAAGCTTTCTTCAATTATTTTTCTGTCATAATACTTCTTTCATGTGAAAGAGATGGGAAGTTTCTTTCCCTGCACTTTGCAGATGGGAAGTCCTAAGAGATGGAGGTTTCTCTTCCTAGTCAGTAAACATCTTGAAAGTGATTCAAATCATCTAGATCTTTTACTGCCTATTTCAATTCCTAGAAGATTTTAGTGGTATCCATGTATTATTTACTATTATTCAGGCACTGTGTACCTGTTGCTTTATAAATATAACTGTTTTTTTAATTTAATTTTTTATTTTTTTAAATGTACATCCAAATTAATTAGCATATAGTGCAACAATGATTTCAGGAGTAGATTCCTTAGTGCTCTTACCAATTTAGCCCATCCCCCCTCCCATACCCCCTCCAGTAACCCTCAGTTTGTTCTCCATATTTATGAGTCTCTTCTGTTTTTCCCCCTCCCTGTTTTTATATTATTTTTGTTTCCCTTCCCTTATGTTCTTATGTTTTGTATCTTAAAGTCCTCATAGGAGTGAAGTTATATGATTTTTGTCTTTCTCTGACTAATTTCGCTTAGTGTAATACCCTCCAGTTCCATCCATGTAGTTGCAAATGGCAAATTTCCATTCTTTTTGATTGCCGAGTAATACTCCATTGTACATATATACCACACCTTCTTTATCCATTCATCCATTGATGGACATTTGGTCTCTTTCCATACTTTGGATATTGTTGATAGTGCTGCTATAAACATGGGGGTGCATGTGTCCCTTCGAAACAGCATACCTGTATCCTTTGGATAAATACCTAGTAATGCAATTGCTGGGTTGCAGGGTAGTTCTATTTTTAGTTTTTTGAGGAACCTCCATACTGTTTTCCAGAGAGGCTGCACCAGATTATATTCCCACCAACAGTGCAAAAGAGATCCCCTTCCTCTGTATCCTCACCAACATCTGTTGTTGCCTGAGTTGTTAATGTTAGCCATTCTGACAGGTATAAGGTAGTATCTCATTGTGGTTTTGATCTGTATTTCCCTGATGATGAATGAAGTTGAGCATTTTTTCATGTGTTGGTTGGCCATCTGGATGTGTTCTTTGGAGAAGTGTCTATTCATGTCTTTTGCCCATTTCTTCACTGGATTATTTGTTTTTTGGGTGTTGAGTTTGATAAGTTCTTTATAGATTTTGGATACTAACCCTTTATCTGATATGTCATTTGCAAATATCTTCTCCCATTCTGTCGGTTGCCTTTTAGTTTTGATGATTGTTTCCTTCACTGTGCAGAAGCTTTTTATTTTGATGAAGTCCCAGTAGTTCATATTTGCTTTTGTTTCCCTTGCCTCCAGAGACGTGTTGAGTAAGAAGTTGCTGAGGCCAAGATCAAAGGGGCTTTTGCCTGCTTTCACCTCGAGGATTTTGATGGCTTCCTGTCTTAAATTGAGATCTTTCATCCATTTTGAGTTTATTTTTGTGTATGGTGTATGCTGTGTAAGAAAGTGGTCCAGGTTCATTCTTCTGCATGTTGCTGTCCAGTTTTCCCAGTACCACTTACTGAAGAGACTGTCTTTATTCCATCGGATATTCTTTCCTGCTTTGTCAAAGATTAGTTGGCCATATGTTTGTGGGCCCATTTCTGGGTTCTCTATTCTGTTCCATTGATCTGAGTGTCTGTTCTTGTGCCAGTACTGTACTGTCTTGGTGATTACAGCTTTGTAGTATAGCTTGAAGTCTGGGATTGTGAGGCCTCCTGCTTTGGTTTTCTTTATAAATATAACTGTTTATGATTAATTGAATATGAGTGATTTATAAATGACCATATCTAAAGTAATATCCATAATAATAAACATCTGTATAGATTTAAAGTTTGAAGAATACTTTCATGTTAGCACATTCTCACAACAGCTGTATGAATCAGCAATTATCTTTAACTCATAGATGAGGAAACTAATACTCAGAGTTGGTTGCCCAAGATCAAATGGTTAGCCTAGTCTTTTGTCTACATATTATTCCCTGCATTATCCCATGTGGGCAAAATGTAGAACCAGACAATCCTGGGCCTAGGGAAAGGGATTTTTGTCCTCATGCTTTCATTCTGGGATCATGGTAGATTTAAGGAGATCTCCTCATTTCTCCCTGTAATCACTTGGTTCTGTGTTTTTGTGTAAGCTGTTACTCTTGCCTGTAAAGCCTGTTCCCACTTCCAACCCAAGAAACATTACACATCTTTGTGTTCAGACATGACACCACTTTTTCTGTGAAGTATACCTGCCCTCCTGAACAAGCTAGTGGCTTCCTTTATGTTACCTCTATTCTTTGTATATATTTCCATTACTGGATTTTTCACTCAGGAGTATCTACTCAGATTTCTGTGTCCCCAAGTGTGCTTTAGGCAGCTAGAGAGCCAAAAGCATGTCTTATCCAGTAGGTGTTCAGTAAATTCCAAGTTGAGCTAAACTATCAATAGGGTTGGCTTTAAAACTGTGTTTGAGATACAACAGGTGATATTTATTTCCCTTTTGCTTTTTTCTAAAATTTGTATTCATATACAGGTGAATAACTTGCTTCACTGAAGTGTTTCAAAGCCAGGAAGTTGAAGTATTATATGTTTTATTTCTCCATTTAATATCTAAAGTTTGAGGCTGTTGGATTGCAGAAAACTACCCAGAGATATAGTCAACTCAAAGGGACATGGTTTCACCCAAGGCTGATTCAAGATTCACAGAACAAAGTCAAGATAAAAGGCCTTTCAAATGAGGGTAACTGCTACTCCATGTGCAGGAAAAATGCTCCCTTCAGAATATCACAGCTTGAAGAGGTGTGACCTGGTGCATTAATTTTTATAAAAGTTATGTGAGGCAGCATGGTATCTTCATCCTTCACAATTTGTAAAATTGAGTTCAAGACAGAGGTGTAATGACTTGCCCAAGTTCATGTATAATGGGAGATAAGAGTTTTACAAAGAGTTCTGATTTCAAAATGGGTATGCTTAAAGGTATACCACATGGAATTTCCTCCCTATATGAGCAGCAGTGACATAAATAAGAATGCCTTTCTCATCTCAACCATTCAGATCCCATCACTCCCCACCCCTGCCCCCAGCCCCACCACTGACTTTGCTGTAAGAAAATGCTTAACCCTTTTCTCTAACAGTGTACCTGGTTGAGAACAAAAAAGGCTATTTGTCCATGGTAGCCCTCTATGTAATTAAGTCTTTTGGTAAAATTTATTTAAGTACTCTGGCTTGGTCTTATGGTCCCAACCTCCTGATATCATTTGTTTATTATTTGTTTGAATTTTTAAAGATAGCATTTTAAAAATTTTAATGTTTGGGGCTCCTGAGTGGCTCAATTGGTTAAGTGTCCGACTTCAGCTCAGGTCAAGATCTCACAGTTCATGAGTTTGAGCCCTGTGTCGGACTCAGTGCTGACAGCTCAGAGCCTGGAGCCTTCTTCAGATTCTGTGTCTCCCTCTCTCTCTGCCCCTCCCCTGCTTGCGCTCTCTTTCTCTCAAAAATAAATAAACATTAACAATTTTTTTTTTAATTTTAATGTTTATTCATTTTGATAGCAAGTGAGCAAGTTGGGGGAGGGGCAGAGAGAGAGAGAGAGGAGAGAGAGAATCTCAAGCAGTCTCCCTGCTGTCAGTACAGAGCTGATGAGGGGCTCAATCCTACGAACCTCAAGGTCATGACTTGAGCTGAAATCAAGAGTCGGACACTTTACCGACTGAGTCACCAGGTGCCCCTCTCATTCGGTCTTTGCTACTCTTTACTAATGTGAGTGAAGCTCCTTCTGGTTTTTATAAATGTACCTTTCTCATTGGACACAACCTTCTGGTGACTTTCTTATTTGATAGTTTTTTCAGACAAACTATTGAGACTTCTACATACTTTACATTCACACGAGCACCCCCCCCACCTCCTTTCTTTTTTTGTCAGAAAAGACCCAGCAAGTGAAGAGACCCTACACTCTGAAAGCTTTCCATGCAGATTGTCAGAGTCAGGCCTGGTGTCTTCTAGGTCCCTGGAGATTTTTATCTATTAAAAAGAACAGTTTTGAGGGAAACTGCTCATAATATAGTTGTTAATGCCACACTGATAGTTCAGTGTCAGGGATTTTTGAGAATGAAAGAAATTATGAGGGCCAAATAACACCCTTCATTTCACATTTTACAGAAGAGATTATCTGTTTTGTAGAATTCAAATGCAGACCTAAGGATGCATATGGACAGGATCTAAATAAGCTTTTGAGAAAAAGAAACCTCGGTTTAAAATCTAATTCTGTTACTTGTTTGTAGTAGTGGTTATATTATTCAATACATGCATTAAAATTATTAGAATTGTACACCAAAATATTTGGAAAGTTTTTGGCCATTATTTCTTCAACTAATTTTTCAGGACCAAACTCTACCTCATTGCTTTCTGGGATTCTGATGACACACACATGAAGCCTGTTTTTATTATCCTGCAGATATCCAAAACTTTGTTGTTGTTTTTTAAATCTTGTTTCTCTCTGTTGTTCAAGCTAGAAAATTTCTATTTATATATCTTCAAGTTTTCTGACTCTTTTCTCTATTTTCCTCTATTCATGTCCATCTCACTACTGAGTCCAGTTAGTGAATTTTTTATTTCTGTCATTTGTATTTTTTTAGCTAGATCTGTTTGTTTTTTCCTACATCTTCTAATTTTTTACTGAGACCTTCTGTATTTTCATTTGTTTGCAGAGTGTTCATGATTGCCTGTTGGAACATTTTGTAATAGCTGCCTTAAAGATGTGGTCAGATAATTCCATCAGATAGTGCCACCTTAGCTTTGGCAGCTGTATTTTCCAATGTGAGTTGAGATTTTCCTTCATATGCTGCCCCATTTGAGGTTGTATAGCATGTAAATACTGTAGAGAATGTTGGTATAATTTGTTTCTGGTAGGTTCAGGCTGCAAGTCAACCCCAACCTTCTGTAGAATTATCTTGTCTGTGGTTCCAATGTCAATTAAGTTTTCAAAACCTTTCCTTCTATCTGTCCCGTCTGTGCTCTACCTAGTGACCATTCAGTGTCCTGGGCAGTGATGTATCTTGTCTCAGTTCTCACAGATTTTGATTTGCTCTTTAGAATCTGATCCATGTCTACACAGCTGGGTGTTTAGACCAGGAGTTAATTTACAATTGTCATGGAGTCACTTTCCTGAGCTCCTCTCTATTCTTTCTTTTATTGTTATTTATTTATTTATTTATTTATTTATTTAGGATAGGGTGGGGATGGAGGCAGAGGGAGAGGAAGAATCTTGAGCAGGCTCCATGCTCTGTGTGGAGCTAGATGCGGGGTTTGATCCCATGACCCTGAGATCATGACCTGAACTGAAATCAAGAGTCAGATGCTCAACTGACTTAGCCACCCAGGCAACCCACTCCTCTCTATCCTTGATCTCCTTCACAGTTTCCTGTTCCCCACAGTTCCACATTTTCAGTTCCCCAGAAGAAAATAGGTTTTAGTTGCTCTACTTTGCTACAGGGCTATGACTAGGGTGAAATAAGGGAGGCATTACTGGAGGTGCAAAATTAGGGGGTGCCAAAAAATCAATAACTAAGATAAATAAAATTTAAATGCATTATTTAAAAAATGCATTGCATCAGGGGTGTCTGGGTGGTTCAGTTGGTTAAGCATCTGTCTTCGGCTCAGGTCATGATGTCGTGTTCACAATTTCAAGCCTCACATCAGGCTCTGTGCTGACAGCTTGGAGCCTAGAGCCTGCTTTGGATTATGTGTCTCCCTCTCTCTCTGCTCCTCCCCCACTAATTCTCTCTCTCTCTCAAATAAATAAAAAAATTAAAAATTTTAAAAATGCATTGCATTAAAAATTAATGCAAAATACATCATGTACAAAGTATTACAATTTTAAATAAAGACAGGTTCTGGCTCTGTACTTTATGACCCTGCCTCCATTGCCTTATTCTAATCCCCATCCTGTACTGTTGTGTACTTCCACAACTGCATCCCATGTGGTGCAGAACAGCAGGAAGACAGGTAGGGAAAATGGCAAACATTGAGACTATGGTGGAACCTTGAATTCTGATCTTCTTCCTCAACCTGTCTGCCACTATTTATTTTTCAGTGTCCTGAAGTAGCTGCTCTACACATTCTGTGCAGGTTTTATTGTTGCACTTAGTGGGAGTGAGGTGGAAGGTGCTTCCTACTCCATTTTAACTCAAACTAGAACCAGAACCAGAGAAGAGTATTCTTAAATTGCTACAATGAGCTAGAGGAGAAGCAAGAGTTTGGCAATGGGAGTGATTTCAGGGGGGGAAGGGGTAAAAAAACAGTAAAAATTTTATAAAACAATTGTGTTGAACTATACTTCCTAGTAAATCTGTGACCTTGAAAGTAAAATTAACTTTTCACTATTGAAACCAAAAAACTGGTAGAACAGATCAATGAGACCAGAGGCTGGTTGTTTGAAAGAATTAACAAAATTGATAAACCACTAGCCAGTTTGATCAAAAAGAAAAAGGAAAGGACCCAAATAAATAAAATCAAATGAAAGAGGAGAGATCACAACCAACAAAACAGAAATAAAAACAATAATAAAATATCATGAGCACTTATATGCCAATAAAATGGGCAATCTGAAAGAAATGGACAAGTTCCTAGAAACATATATACTACCAAAACTGAAACAGGAAGAAATAGAAAATTTGAACAGACCCATAACTAGTAAGGAAATTGAATTAGTAATAAAAAGTCTCCCAAAAAACAAGAGTCCAGGGACAGATGGCTTTCCAAGGGATTTCTGCCAAACATTTAAGGAAGAGTTAACACCTATTCTCTTGAAGTTGTTCCAAAAAATAGAAATGAAAGGAAAACTTCCAAACTCATTCTATGAAACCAGCATTACCTTGATACCAAAACCAGACAGAGACCCCACTAAAAAGGAGAACTATAGACCAATTTCCCTGATGAACATGGGTGCAAAAATCCTCAACAAGATATTAGCCAACCAGATCCAACAATACATTAAAAAAATTATTCACCACAACCGAGTGGGATTTATACTTCAGATGCAGGGCTGGTTCAATATCCACAAAACATTAACGTGATTCATCACATCAGTAAAAGAAAGAATAAGAACCATATGATCCTCACAATAGATGCAGAGAAAGCATTTGACAAAATACAGCATCCTTTCTTGATAAAAACCCTCAAGAAAGTAGGGATAGAAGGATCATACCTCGAGATGATAAAAGCCATATATGAGTGACCCAACGCTAATATTATCCTCAATGGGGACAAACTGAGAGCTTTCCCTCTAAGGTCAGGAAAAAGACAGGGATGTCCACTCTCACCCCTGTTATTCAACACAGTATTGGAAGTCTTAGCCTCTGCAATCAGACAACACAAAGAAATAAAAGGCATCCAAATCGTCCAGGAGGAGGTCAAACTTTCACTCTTTGCAGATATCATGATACTCTATATGGAAAACCCAAAAGATTCCACCAAAAAACTGCTAGAACTGATTCATGAATTCAGCAAAGTTGCAGGATATAAAATCAATGCACAGAAATCGGTTGCATTCCTATACAGCAACAATGAAGCAACAGAAAGAGAAATCAAGGAATTGATCCCATTGACAATTGCACCAAAAACCATAAAATACCTAGGAATAAATCTAGCCAAAGAAGTGAAAAATCTATACACTGAAACTGTAGAAAGCTTATGAAAGAAATTGAAGAAGGCACAAAAAATGGAAAAAGATTCCGTGTTCCTGGGTAGGAAGAACAAATATTGTTAAAATATCAATCCTACCCAAAGCAATCTACATATTCAATGCAATCCCTATCAAAATAACACCAGCATTCTTCACAGAGCTAAAACAAATAATCCTAAAATTTGTATGGAACCAGAAAAGATCCCAAATAGCCAAAGCGATCTTGAAAAAGGCTAAACTGGTAAGGGCACTAAGGAATCTACTCCTGAAATCATTGTTGCACTATATGCTAACTAATTTGGATACAAATTTAAAAAAAATTTAAATTAAAAATTAACAACAACAACAATGTAAAATTAACTTTTCAGATTTCCCAGGAGTTATCCCAAGTGTTCTTTTAGTCCTCTTCATCTTCCAGGGTTAGAATAGGCGTGTGTGTGTGTGTGTGTGTGCGCGCGTACATTCATAGCTGAGTGACGGAGAGAGAGATGAGGGGGCAACTTAAGTAAGGATGCTATAGACTGAGATAAACAGAGGTTTCCCCTCTTCCCTTCAAAATTAGTGGAAGAGATAATGTTAGGATTGAGAACCTCTGAGTCCTTCTCTTGGCTTCCCCCTTTCTTCTGTTTACAGAGAATCATCAGGATAAACTTCTCTCAGAGGGATAGTATTTGCTAGCATGGGCCAAATTGCAATTTGTCCTGTTTATAAGAAGAAGGATACTTACATAAAGTGTAGATGGGGGTTTTGAGCAGGGTGGGTCAAGTTAAGTGCTACCATTCCTTCAGCTCTCTGTACATTCTGCATTGAAAAAGGCTGGAAAACCTCTTTAAGTGCCCTGTTTGAAGCCCTTTGTTTAGGATTTCTGGGTTTTTTTTTTTTTGCCCCCTGGGGCCCAGGACTGTTTTCTTTATTGAACATGGCTGACTGCAGGCAGAAGATGGTAAGAAGCAGTGCAGAATGTTATTGAAATATTGTTTCATCATTGAAATTAGATTGGAGAATTAGAGCTGTGTAAAAAAACTGCTGACTGCTTTTTAAGCTATTGCATAGCTTCTGGATATTTTGTATTCATCTCAATGCCAAGAAAAATTTAACCTATATCTTGGCTCAGAGAGTGGATTCCTGTGTAATTTTGGAAAGCCCTAAAACATCCCTCATCCATTTTCCTCCTTATCTCCTTTCCTTTCTCCATCCTGCCCCTGCTCCTTTCTCCCCCTTATTTCCTTCCTTTCCGGAAATGTTGATTTAGCACCTTCATTGTGCCTGTCACTTTCATAGGCACCGCAGACTATACAAGTGAGGATGTGTTACACACTGATCTAGCCAGGAGCATGGTCATCTGTTTGAGGAAACAGGCATGATCACATAAAAGTATTGAAATGGTCCTGGAACAATATTGGTATAACAATATCTTAAAGAGATGACCCTTCTAGCTTATTTCTGATCTCTTTGGAGTCTGTCAGTATCTTTTATGTTTGTTACTTTGCACAAGTTTCCTCTTTTCCAAAAAATAAAAATAAAAAAAAAAACAAAAACGGAGAGAAATTCTCTTATTGCTCATTGTGTGTGCATGTGTGCGTGCGTGTGTGTCTGTATGTGTATGGTAGGAGATCTTTATTTAAAAATGCATGGTAGTTGTGTTTCAAGTGCTTGTTACTACCCCCAAACTTAGCTATTGTTTCATGAAGTTGAATTTTCTTATATTGTTCTCTGTGGACACGTTTCTGTTCACAGCGTCTGAGCCACATCAGATGACAATTATTCATCCTGTATTAAGTCCTGAGCCCCAGGTCAGACATTCTCAGGACTACAAGAGAAGACCACCTGTGTGTCCTATTTTACTATGCTCTCATTCATTCAAGGCAAAACTTCCTCATGAGGTCTTGGCTCTCTCCTCTGGTTTTATCTCTAGTGATGACCCTGTAGGCAGCCAGCATCCCCTCAGGTCTGCAAGCCGAGACAGCTTCTTCTGTCTGCTCCCACTAATGAGGGTGAGAGAGCTGACACGGTCTCCCTCGTACGCTTATCAATTTTCCTGTGTACACTCCCTGGCTTCCCCAGGCACTGTGCCTGGGAATTAACCTTCTGTTCTATCATTTGGGAGGGAGGGTGCCCATGATGCCTTCCTTTGGCATGACTGACTTGGGGTGCTCTGGGGAAACCTGGAGGGCTGAGTGTCTGTGAGGATAATGAGTGCAGGAAGACAGCCCTCAGGAATTATCTCAGGATATTGCCAGGCTTTTGCCACCCCAGCTTCTTGTCGTGTCCCAGGAAAGCAATTACCACTGGGTGGGTGGTGGAATAAGCCTGTGTGCAGAAACTGCAAGGCTGCCCCATGTAGCAAGGAGAGGCACAGAGGCTGTGTCCCCTGCAGAGACAGACCAATCTGGGAGACTCTGTTGCCTGGGGGGAAGCTGGCCCGTGCCTTTCCTTGGGAGGCCTATAACCTCAATTTGATAGAAATGACTTTTTTTTTCTTGAGAAGAGACAGATACAGAACATGGATGTAATGAAAAAGCTTTTAAAATTTTAGAACCTAGACTAGCTTTTCAATTTGTTTGAAAGTCTCTCTTATATGTCTCCCTAACCCCCACTCCCTTCCCTGAGTTATGGGTTTTGGTGGAATTAGGTTCCAGGACCAGGGTCTCCATCTTAATAAGGTAGGAATAAAAGCCTCTGACACCTGATAGTAACAGCTCCCAGCAGGGTCAGGGAGAGACAGGGCTGTCAGGTGTCAAGAGAAGGCTGTGTTCAGGCATTGCAGAGACAGTCAGCCATGTATACATCCTAGCCACTGAAGGAAAGCAGTGGTGTTGTGAGTGGAGTGGTGAGTGGTGTTTCTCAGCAGGAGAAACAATTCTCAGGAAGTACATATATCTTCCCTGCCCCTCCTTATTTAGGTGCTCCTTCTGTCGTTGGAACAGAATCTCAGAAATACTTTATTTTTAGTTTTTTGCAAAAACTAATTTTTTTTCCAATTTCATGGGACAAGTATGTGCCACCAAGAAATATTTGTTACCAACATCATCAATAACCAATTTATTCATTAAATTATTCATTTAAAAAATATTAGTTGAGCTAATAATATTCTACATGCCAAACTCCAGACATTGAATCATGAGAGGTCCCCTCCTTACATTCAAGGCATTCTGAATCCTTTTGGTAAAACATGCAAAAAAAAGTGTACAATTCTAATCTGATATAATGTGTATTGTGACAGAGGCATTATTCAATGATACAAGAATATAAATGAGACAAAAAACTAGATGGCAGGAGGCAAGGTCATTCTAGGGAAAGAGAAGAGCTCATATAAGGAAGGGGATGGAGATATATGCATGCAAATGATGTGTTTAGCTCACCATTGTGTAGGGGCAGGACGGTGAGTGGGACCAGAAAGGCAGGTAAGGACAGATCTTTAAAAACTATGCCATACTAGGGAGTGTGGACTTTATTCTGACGTTGACATTTATATAAGAATTTTAATCAGATATAAATGGTATGATCTACTTCACCAGCTTACAATGCCAGGCAGTTTATAACAGAAGAATAAAAACATCCATAGGAATGTTGTCAGGGTACATACTGATGACCTCAACCACATCTTCTATTTTCATCAATATGTTTAAACAAAATCTCTGAAGCAAGTTGACAGAGCATTAGATCTGAAAAGATTGGTGATGGGTAATGATTAGACAATAAAATAACTTTTAAAAATACTAGGAGTTTTATCTTTTCAACATTCAAATTCCCTTAAGTCTCCATTTGTGAATGTGGCCAGTGTTATAGGCTGAACTGCATCCCCTGCAACCCTACTGACTTTATATGTTGAAGTCCTAAGTGCCTCAGTACAGGGATGTATTTGGAAGTAGAGTCTTTAAAGAGGTGATTGAATTAAAATGGGTGGGTCCTGATCCCATATGAGTGGTATCTTTAAGGAACAAGGACACAGACTCACATCTAGAGAACACCATGAGAAGACACAGAAAAAAGACAGCCATCTACAAACCAAGGAGAGAGGCCAAGGAAGATACCAACCTTGCTGACATCCTGATCTCGGACTTCCATCCTCCAGAACTGTGAGAACATAAATTTTGAGTGTTTAAGTCATCCAGTCTGTGGCATTTTGTTATGGCAGCTCTAGCAAATTAATACTACAGGATTATAGAGTTCTCTCCTCAGGCCTCCTCAGTACTCAACAATTGTCTAAGAACTTCTGGAGAGTTATTCAGCCCAGAGCCAGTGGCTCATCCTGCTTCTAGGCTAAAAGATAACTCAAGATTAGACATGGCCACAAGCAGATGCTAGCTTTTCGACTACTTGTTTTCCTTGCTGCCAAATTGTGCAGTTGAGGGCTGCTGCTGCCCTGTGGGATATTTCCTGATCATCTGCAGGAAAGACATCATTACTGGTCGGGATCTCATCCCCCCACTCCCACCACAGGTGCTCAAGAGGACGTACAAGGTTAGAGTTCTTTAGTTTAACGATGAAGTTCCAGCAATTGTGCCTAACATTTTCTTCTCTGGTAGGGATGCATTTTCAGTGTCAGCCACATGTCCATTCTCACCTCTCTTTAGGCCCCCCTGTTGAACCTGGGTGGCCAGTCAGGCTTTTCTTTCCCTCCTGGCACCTTCTCTTTCAGGTCCTTTCCTGTCAATGGGTCTTTTGTGGAGCATAATCAGTTCAGCAGTAAAAATGTGATAGCATTGAACTTCAAACAGAAAGAAGCTGAGATCTTAATCTCTTCCTCTCAGGAGATTCCTAGTCCCTTTGCACGTTTTTCTGCTCCCCACCCACCCCCCTCCCCCACCACAGTTCTGCTGATTTAGGGAATTAGGTGCTTGGTTGATTAATATTTGCCTAAGGGACCTGTTAAATAAGTCTCTGCAGAATAAATAGATCTGATTTATGGTGCTTTGCAGCTCCATCATGAAAAAGAAGTTGTGTGTGTGTGTTTTAATGTTAAATTTTCTTGTTTAAATTCCAAATAATCACTGTCAAATGAGAGAAAAAGGAAAATGATGAAAATATTTGAATTTCAACAGGACTCAAATTGTCGTTAATGCTATCTTCTAAAAATTAAAATAACAGCCATTTCCTACTTGCGACCCTCCACTGTCCACAGGACACAATCCAGATTACTCCTTAACCTGGTTCCAAATAGAAAGCAAAGGAACACACACAAAATAAATTTCTACCCTTCTCTTAAGATTCAGCTGAAATATTCACTTTTCCTTATGTGCTCCCAAACATATTGATTCATGATTGATTTTTTATTCCTTTTTTCAAATTAAAAATAAATTATCATTGAAATATAGTTGATATTCAATGTTATATTAGTTTTAGGTGTACAAAATAGTGATCTGCTAAGTCTATATGTTAAGTGGTCATCATATATCACCATACAACATTATTGCAATATTATTGTGACTAGATTCTCTAGGCTGTGCTTTTCATTTCTGTGACATTTATTTTATAACTAGAAGTCTGTACCTTTTAATCCCCATTATCTATTTTGCTCATCACGCCCCACCCTTCTGGCAACTATCAGTTTATTCTCTGTATTTAAGAGTCCGTTTGTTTTACTTTTTAGATTAAACATATAAATGAAATCATATGATATTTGTTTCTCTCTGTCCAACTTATTTCACTTAGCATAATACTCTCTGGGTCCATCCATGTTGCTGCCAATGGCAATTTCATTCTTTTTTATGGCTGAGTTAAATTCCATTGTATGTATATGCCATATCTTCATTATCCATTTACTTATACTGGACACTTGGTTGGTTCCATATCTTGGCTATTATAACTAATGCTGCAATAAATATAGGGGTGCATATATATTTTCAAGTTAGGGTTTTATTTGGGTTAATACCCATAGTGGGATTACTGGATCATATGGGATTTCTATTTTTAAGTTTTTGAGAAATCTCCATACTGTTTTACATAATGGCTGCACCAGTTTGCATTCCCACCAGCACTGCACAAGAGTTCCCTTTTCTCCACATGCTCACCAACTCTTGTTATTTCTTGTCTCTTTGATTCTATCCATTCTTATGGATGTGAGGTGATATATGTGGTTTTAATTTGCATTTCCCTGATGATTAGTGAAGTTGAGCATGTTTTCAGGTGTCTGTTGGTCATCTGTATTCTTTAGAAAAATGTCTGTTCAGGTACTCAGCCCATTTTTTAATCTGATTGCTTGTTTTGGTGTGGAATTGTATAAGTTCTTCAAATAACTATGTTTTATTTATTTGTTTATTTTTAAAGATTTTTTTTTAACGTTTATTTATTTTTGAGACAGAGCGACGGAGCATGAATGGGGGAGGGTCAGAGAGAGAGGGAGACACAGAATCCGAAACAGGCTCCAGGCTCCGAGCTGTCAGCACAGAGCCTGACGTGGGGCTCAAACTCACGGACTGCGAGATCATGACCTGAGCCGAAGTTGGACGCCCAACCAACAGCCACCCAGGCGCCCTGATAGAACTGTATTTTAGAGGTTATATTTTGTGTATAACTATTTTTTGGAGATGAATCTCTTGTCAGATATATCATTTGCAAATATTTTCTATTCGGTAGGTTGCCTTTTTATTTTGTTGATGGTTCCTTTGCTGTGCAAAAATTTTTTATTTTGGTGTAGTCCCAGTACTTTATTTTTTCCTTTTATTTCCCTCACCTGACGAGACATATCCATAAATATGTTGCTAAGGACAATGTCCAAGGGATTATTGCCTAAGTTTTCTTTTAGGAATTTTATGGTTGCAGGTCTCACCTTTAGGTCTTTATCTATTTTGAGTTTATTTTTGTGTATGGTGTTAGAAAGTGTCCAAATTCATTCATTTGCATGTTGCTCTCCAGTTTTCCCAGCACCATTTATTGAAAAGACTGTCTTTATCCCATTGCATATTTTTGCCTTCTTTGTCCTAGATTAGTTGACCTTAAAAGCATAGTTTATTTCTGGGCTTTCTATTCCATTGATCTGTGTTTCTATTTTTGTGCCAGTACCATACCATTTTGATTACTGTAGCTTCATGGTACACTTAAAAAAATTTTAACATTCATTTATTTTTGAGAGACAGAGACAGAGCACGAGTGGCAGAGGGGCAGAGAGAGAGAGAGAGAGAGAGAGAGAGGAGAGAGGGAGACGCAGAATCCGAAGCAAGCTCAAGGCTCTGAGCTGTCAGCACAGAGCCCGACAAGGACTCTAACCCACGAACTGTGAGATCATGACCTGAGCTGAAGTAGGACACTTAACCTACTGAGACTTCCAGACACCCCAAGCTTCATAGTATAGTTTTAAATTGCAAATTTCAGGATTTATTTCCAGTTTCATTCTTTCTCAAGGTTGCTTTTGCTATTTGAGATGTTTTGTGGTTCTAAACAAATTTTAGGGTTATTTGTTTTAGTTCTGTGAAAAGTGCTATTGGTATTTTGATAAGAATTGCATTGACTCTGTAGGATGCTTTGAGTAGTATGGACATTTTATCCGTTCTCCCAGTCCATAAGCATGGAATATCTTCCCATTTGTTTGCATCACCTCCACTTGTTTTCATCAGTTTCTTAAAATTTTCAGAGTTATAGGTCTTTCACCTCCTTAGTTAAGTACATTCCTAGGTATTTTATTATTTTTGCTGCAATTGTAAGTGGGACTATTTTCTTAATTCTTCTTTATGCTATTTCATTACTAGTATAGAGAAACACAACAGATTATATATATATATATATATATGTGCATATGCATATACATATAAATTTTGTATTCTAATCATTTCTTGGTGGGGTCTGTAGGATTTTCAATAAATAGAATCATGTCATCTGCAAACAGTGACAATTTTATTTATTCCTTACCAATTTGGATGCCTAATTCTTTATTATTCTTCTTAAGTTTGTCTATTCCACTTGTAAAAGTAAAGCCAAGGACTCTTCCTTTTTTATCCTAATGATCACAAAGCATACCAGAGTCCCTGCTTGTGTAAATAAATAGATGAATGAGATAGATTTTTGGAAGTATTGCTGATTGCAATGTAAGTATTTTTTGAAGTGGTTTTAAGGTTTCACTCACTAAAATCAGGAAAACAAAGTGAAAATGCAAAATAATTTAAGCAAGAAATGATGTGTTTGGACTAAATAATACTGGAATCGAGAATAACAGATTTTAGAGATAAAGAATTCTCAGTGCTTGATGTTTAATTGGTTAAAGACAAAGGGGAAGGAAATGATTTTCTAATTGCTGGCAGGGAAAATTCCATAAAATTTGCTGACTTTTTCTGATAAAAGACCAGAAAAAAAATAACAAGTTGAACATACTAAGATCTTCTTTTTTTCTTTTCCTTGCTTTCTTTCCTTCTTTCCTATTTTTTGTCCTTTTAGTACTTAGAAAGTTTGTGAAATGTGTTTTGCCAATAAAGAATTCAGCATCTAGTTGGGAGTTGAGACACATATCTAAATTAAAATTTTAAACTATAAAATGGCTTAGAAAAACTATAAAATCTATGGAAAATAAACATTACAGAGGAAAAATATACTATCTACTTCCCAGAAATAATAATAGTCAACATTATAATTACTGTATGATCTGGAACCAACTACTCCACTACTCTGATCTTGAGTTCCCAAATGGCAATAAATATTTTTGTTGATTTGACATCTTGACACAGAGAAAGCTGTTGCTAGATTGCCTTGAACTCAGTAGGCTTTATTGAAGATTCTTTATGCATGGCAGAATCCCAGATGACACTGGGAAATTTCTTGTGTTACATAACAGAAAGACCAGAGATAGTAGGATAGAGAGGTTGAATGCAAGGCAAGGCTCTCCAAAATAGTCCATTATTGAAATAAAAGGGTAAGGTATAGATTGGCAGAAAATATTTTTATATTCTCTCTCTAAACACATGCACAACATTTCTTTGTGATTTTTTTTTGTATCTTTGTGAATGAGTACTCCTACAGCTTTTAATAAGATGGCAAAAAACCCAATATACAAAAGCAAGTCTGAAACACACACTTCACAAAGAAGATATATAAGGTATATAGTAAAAGTACATATAAATTGTTACATTTATAGTGTTATATTCATACAATTATATTCATTCATAGTGAGCAGTAACAAGAAATGAATTACTGACATATGCAGCAACTCTGATGAAGTGAAAGAAGGCAGACACAAAAGACTACAACTGTATGATTTTATTTATATGACATTTTTAAATAGGCAAAATGAGCCTGTAGTAAACAAATGATGAGTTGTTTCCTAGGAACAAGGGTCATGTTGGTGATTTATTGCAAATGTGCATAAGTTTTTGTGATGATGACAGTGTTTTATATTTTGATTGTGTTGTGGTTACAAAAGTGCATTTTCAAGACTTCCCAGTCTATCTACCCCTAGAATGGATATATTCTAGGTATATTTATTATATTTTATTTATAAATCAATAAATTGGTATTAAAAAGTTAAAGTAATTAAATTATCATTCTTTGGAACAAACCAGCAAATAGACAAACTACTTTTATCAAAAAAATAGTGAAAATATATCTAAATATAAACAAAATGAAAAACGACAGAGGGAAATAACTCTTTTAACAAGATAAAATTAAGATCATAAAAGATTATTTCACACAAATTATGGAGATATAGTTGAAATCATAAGTTATAATACAATTGAGCATAGCTGACCCTACTTGTGATAGAAAGCTTTAAAACACTAATTATCATACTAAAAAAGGATAAAGAATTGAAAGCGCTACCTCCTAAAAATTACCCAAACTAGACGGTTACAAACGGAATTCTACCAATCCTTTAAAAACTATTCCTACTAAAATTCTTCTAGGGCATAGAAGTAAAAAAGAAGAAAAGCTCTATGTATTTTTTCTAAAACAAATGTAATATTTAAAACTAAACCTGACAAAGATAAGAAAAAAAAGCTAGAAAAGTTGTTTCCTTTATGAATATTAATTTAAGAATCTTAAACTATTTGCAAACAGAATCTTCCAACAACTTATTAAGAAAATATGTCATGGCCAAATTATATTTAGTCTGGGGATCAAAGGGACCCAATATTAGGAAATCTATTAACATAAATAATTATATTGATAGTTCTGAAGCAAATAATCATACATGGGTCTCTAGTGATATGTATAGCAACATTCAAGACCAAAGAGAAACAAATGAATTTATTTGTATATCAAATGATAACATATCTGCATAGAAAAATTAATTCAACTAATAGCATCATATTATTTTGAATGCACACCCTTAATGAAATATGTACTAAGAATTTAAAAAAAATACAAAGATACCTTGAACTTTACGAAGTTGTTTTCCTAGTTAATAGTAGTGGTATTAGTTTATACTTTTTGAAATTATTTTATATGGTGCAGGATAAAGCAAATAGGAAATGTGGTATGGAAAAAAAAAAGCTGAGGAAGAGCACTGTGGTGTTAGGTTTGAAATTTTGTTAGCATGGATGATTAAATGTATATATTCAGCAGGAGAAAGGGCCACAAACACTGTCACATCAATAGCTACTAGTATACTTTCCTCTTAAATATTGGCTTGTCAACATCATTCCTTATTAAAATGAACCTGGGATCCTTGGAGATATAACTGAAAACATACCTTTGGCAGAGTAAGTACCACAGAACTTCAAACAGCTTTATTATGTTAGTAAAAAAGTGTTACATATTGAGGGTACAAAATAGCCCAGAATTAAGCTCAACTGGATTTCTGTTGCCCAAATTTGGGATGACTTAATTATTAAAAGTGTAATAATGAGGATTATTAAAAATAATGATAATTTCTGTAATATGAAAGTTTCATTCATTTTAAAAAGATACAATTAGGTGAATGGTGATAGATTGATAATGATTGATAAGGAATAAGAAATAAGGAAACTTATCCTAAGGTTTTTGTTTTTGTTATCATTAGAAGAAAAAGAATCACAGAGTATTAAGAGACAGACCTATACACTTAAAACTGTTTTTGTCATTTATTAATTCTGAGATAAAATCTCTTGCCCAATTATTCTTCACCTGTCAAATGGGGGAAGTTAAAAGTATTTCACTCATGGTAACGTTGTGAAGGTTACCTGTGTTCATACATGTAAATCACTTAAACTAGCATGTAACATAAGAAGTGTTCAGTCAAGTGTATAAACTTTCTTGCAAGTAGCATCTTCTTTCATTAAGATAGAAGTCTTTGTAAAATTACGTGTACAAGCGTGTCAGAATAGCCTAAGCTTAATTCATTAAAATTACACTGTATAAAAAAAGATAGAGAAAAAGAGAAGAAAAAGAAAAAAATGAAGAAAATTGGAATGTTCCAAATAAATAATCTTTGAAATTCTAAAAAAAAGTACTCAGTAAAAAATTACTATTACCATATTAACAGTATTAGATTTATACCAAGGCATCTGCTTTTATTAAAAATTGTTGCCTTCACCAATTTCAAATACTTATTTTCTCCCCAACCCATTACTTCATTTATGTATACTTTACAAACCCTATGTAAATTTTGTGTATTGTAGAAAGAAATGGCTAAAGGCAAGTTAGATGATTTTTGTCAGCTTTAGTTAGAGACCCTCTTTGGACAAGACCTATGTGCAGGTTGTCACATAGACTCATTTACCTCTGCCCTCTCTTATTTATTGCATATATGAACCATGCACTGGGCACTGTTCTAGTGAGGATACAGTGGTGAATTGGAGAGAAATCTCTGCTCTCAAAAAGCTATATGTGTGGAAAAAATGGACTACAAACATACAAATGCACTTAGGTTAAATACTATAATATCAACTATGGATAATTCCAGGAAGTAAAAAAGAAAATTCGGGTGCTATTCTTGATAGGTCAGAAGACTCTCAGAGAAAGTTACATTTGAGACCACATGAAGTGGAGGAGAGTGTCATAAATATTTGGTGAAAAACAGTCTTAGTAGAGAAGGCTGTAACATAAAGAAACTGAGGCAGGATGGTATTTGGGGGCATTCAAAGAATGAGAGTGGAGATGGGGGTGGTGGAATATGAGTAAAGAGAAGTACATAGGGACTAGATTTCATGCACGTGTCATTATAAGGACTTTAAATGGGAAGACTTTTGTATTTAGCAGGGAATGGTATTAATACGATTTACATTTTAAAAGTATTAAGTCAGTTGCTATAGATTAGGGAAGAAAGAATGAAAACAATAGTTAGTAGTCTGTTGCAGGAGAGCAGGTGGGAAATGGGCCTTAGAGCAGGGATGGGGGGGGCAGTAGCAGAGACGGAGAGATTGGATTGTGAATATATTTCAAAGGGAAAGCTGAGAGGATGTGAGAGTAGAGGATGTGAGAGTAGATCTGTATCTTTGTGAAAGAAAAAGAGAGTCCAAAGTATTTGGTCTGTGCAAGGGGGGAGAGGAGGCGGGGGGAGGGGCAGGGAATGGTGGCACCATTTATAAAAATGGGGAAAACTGGGGATGGAGCAGGTTTGTGGGTGGTAGTGTAGGTAGAAAATTAAAAACAACTCTTAGTCATCCAAGCAAAGGTGTAAAGAAGTGGTTGAGCATAGGATTCTGAAATTTAAGGGAAAAGTCTAAGCTACTGGTTTAAATTTGGAAACTACTGAATAGGAAGTATTCCAATTGATTTATGGAAATTACCCAAGGAGTGAGTATAACGTGGTGAGAAGAGGAACAGGCACGAACTGTGGTGTGCTCAGTCTTTCAGAGGTGGAGAAGACAAAAATAGTCCAGCAAAGGAAATAGAAAAGGAGTGGCCAGTGAGTTAGGAGAGAAATTGGGAAAATGTGCTGTCCCCTGTGAGTAAAGAACCTACTTCCAGAAATGGGAATAATTGAGTATGATGGTGTTGCTGGTCAGTGGAAAAAATATGAAGGCTGAGAATTTGCAAATATACCTGGTTCCTGCTAGAGACGGAAGGTCCAAATGAGAAACAGGAGTTGAGAAATGGGGACAATAAATACAACCCTTTTAAGGAGTTGTGCCATAAAGAAAAACATAAATGGGGTGATTATAGAAGAGGGATATGAAGTTAAAGGGGGGATTTTCTCTTTAAGATCAGAGATAGTTCACTGTGTTTGTGGTAGTGGAAGAATCTAGTAGAGAGAGAGAAAATGATGATACATGAAAAAGAATGGACAATGTTAGAGAAATATCTTTAAATGAGGAGGGGATTCAGTGCACCAGGGAGGGGTTGACTAGAGATAATGGCAGGAAGGTTAACAGAGTAAACTGTACAGACAAAGGCAGGCCACGGGCTATGGAGGGAAGACAGGAAAGTTGTCTTCGCAGTGCTTCCCTTTTCTCAGTAAAATAACTAGTAGGGTCTTTGGTTGAGAGAGGAGGTGACAGGGGATGATAAAGATTTTAGAAAAGAGGAAATCACATAGAATTGTTGTTTACCTTCCTCTCCACTATTTAGACATATTTTAGGAACTCACTGGCCAATTTAGTTTTAATACATAAAAAAATGAAAGAAAAAAAAATGGTCTGGGTAACATGTAGAGACAGAGTTGAAATTGCCCAAGGCTGTTGAAAGCAAGTGTCTTAGAACAAATGCAGATTTCTGGAAGTTGCAAAGGAGCCAATGTGAGACTAGGGTATGTAATAGTTAATCTGTAGATTAAAAATCATTGCATAATAAGAATTGGATATAACCCTTGAGACATAGGGTTAGTTTTATGTACATAATTTCTTTATTGAAAACCAATACCATAGAATTATGAAACTGGTTATGTATATTTAGAGATTTTATAATTCCCTCATTGTATATAAATGTGTGTGTGTGTGTGTGTGTGTGTGTGTGTGTTCTCCTTATTACCAATCAACTTGGGAATATGAAATCAACAAATAGATTCCCTCCACAAAAAAATAGAAGTAAGCACATATGTACAATTTCATAAATAAGGAAGTATCCATGAACCAAAGGATAAGAAGAATCTGGATCTTACCTCAAATGTATCTTGAGCTAAATGACTTCCCTCTCTCATGTCTGAGGTTGCATATTTTCTCCTCTCTGCCTGCAGTGACCATCTTTGTTTTCCCTGCCTACCAAACTGCTGCTTCTCCTTCAAATTGGAAGTTAAGCTTTGCCTTGTCTGTGAAGTTTTTTCTTACTCTTAACAAACCCTAGGGGCTCCTTCCTCCAAGCTCCTGCTTCTTCCATAGTAGCATTTATCACTTTGCTTTGGAGCTGTTGGTTTGGAACTCTGTTTAACCCATGATACTGTGGATTCTTTGAAGGCAGAGACTAAATCTTTTCATTTCTGAATCATCTTTATCTAGATTAGTGCCTAGCAAGTTTTTAATGAATTTTAGAAATAAAGAAAAAATGAGACCTAAAAGAATTTAGGTAACTTAAACAAGCTGGTTGTAGTACAAGGCAGGACCATGGTGTTTTTCTTGCTCAGTTTAGGTCTCTCTTATGCTTTCTGCAACTATCTGTTTTTAGGTAGGGAAACATTTACACCAGGAAATGGTAGGACAGCAATGAAGCTGTAGTGAACTTCCAGAAGGATAAGTGCTCCCCCTTGTGGCACCTCTGGGAGGTGGAGGTGGAGATGAATATGGACGCTTAAATCCCCGTTAAGAAGCAAGATGGCTCTTTCGCTAGGAGTAAAAAACTGTGCCTTTCAACTTTGTTCCCCCAGGAGGAAGTTAATAAGATGTTTTCCTTTCTTCACTGTAAGCAAAAAAAATCTTCATATCCATGATCTGAGCCATTTTCATTAGATTGCATGGTCATCTGAGTAGGTTGCTTAGGCAGGTGGACTCATCTCTCTTATCTGACATTAAGTTCTCACTACAACCCTATCGAATCAGGTTCTCATTCTAATGTTACAGGTGAGCAAACAGAAATTAGTAAAGGTAAGACAATTACCCTACGGGTGCATAGCCTGGAACTCAGGTCTTTGAAATCTATGAAGTGCGCTTTCCAGGGCAATGTGCTGCCCACTTATGCAGAAGTGTGAGAAGTTACAAAACAAGTTAGCTACCCTTGTTACCGGAATTATGTTAGCCACCAAGTAGGCAAAAAGAGCTGACTCTTGGCTGACAGTTCAGGGTCAGAAATAAAAGTTCCCTTTTCTTGCATAATGGCTGGAAGTGGTCAAAATATTAGGTGGACACAAGGGCTACTGGGAGTGGTGGTGGAGGGGAGATCCCAGAGAAGCGCAGGGATTTTCTCTGTCTGATCCCACCTCAGACTTCATGAGTAGCCGACAATGATCCTAGTACTTTGCCCAGAACAGAGGTCAGAGTAGAGGGGAACAAATCCTCAAGCTGCCTCAGAAAGGTGCCAAAGTCCAGCCTGGAACATTTTTCTTTTCTAAGACTCAGTAAATTCTTTGAACCAAGCCAATAGCTTGGGGACATGCGATAGCCTATAAGTGACCTTTTAGAAGGACTGGCTACTTTCTGTAGTGGAGGAAGCAACATTAGCTTTGATTTGATGAATGCTTTCATAACCTACTCTCCCTTCCTTCTCCAGACTCTTCTCCTTAATAGAAGCTAATAAACATCCAAATCAGCACAATAGCATAATTAACACATTTCCATATCCTGAACCCCTGCAAGGCAATGATCAAAATAATAGCTAACACCTATTGATCAATCATTATGTGCTAAATGCTTTACCAGCACGATTATTTTATCCTCACAGCAAACTATATTATACTGACCAAGAAAGGCTCTAGAGTTTAATTGACTTCCCTAAGGTCACAGTGAGTAGTTGATAGAGCTGAGATTGAAAGAAAGCAATCGGACCCTATACTGTAGAGTCATTGCCCGAAGATCTAAACATAAATAGCTGATCTCCTGAGTTTCTCAGATACTACATGAGTTTCCACCTATAGGGCTGCTCCTCTAGTTTACTCAGCACACCAACGATGGTGGAAGACAGAGAACAGCTGATGCTTCTCTTTTTCCTAGTCTGTACACCTGGTCAAATGGCTGAGGCACAGCCCATGATCTGGGCAGCCCTGTGTTTCTTAAGAAAAATAAAAGCAATTAAAATTCTCACCAAGGGTTAAGATTATAGGGAAATTTTATAACTGACAAAATTTGTAAAGAAATACAGCCAACTGGGTACCTCTTTGATTTTAAAGTTGACCTGTTGTTGATTAGTAGTTCACTGTGATTATCAACTTTACTTTCACTAGATTGTCTTTTTATCACTTTCTAGAGGTTACCATTTCTTTCTTTTTTTCCTTAATATTATTTTATTTTAATTTCAGTATAGTTAACAGTTTTATATTAGTTTCAAGTGTACAATATAGTGATTCAACAATTCCATACATCATCCAATGCTCTCCTTAATATTCCTTCACCTATTTCACCCATCATCTCACACCCCCCCTCTATAGTTTTGTTCTCTATAGTTAAGAGTCTGTTTCTTGGTTTGTCTCTCTCTTTTTTCCCTTTGCTCCTTTTGTTTTGTTTCTTAAATTCTGCATATGAGTATGTGAAAGTCATATGCTTTTTCTCTTTGTCTGGCTGACTTATTTTACTTAGCATTCTACTCTCTAGCTCCATCCATGTCATTGCAAATAGCAAGATTTCATTCTTTTTTATGGCTGAGTAATATTCCATTGTGTATATATACCATTCATTAATTGATGGACTCTTGGAGTGTCTCCATAATTTGTCTACTATAGATAATGCTGCTATAAACATCAGGATGAATGTATCCCCTTGAATTAGTATTTTTGTATTTTTTTGGGGGGTAAATACCCCATAGTACAATTACTGGATCATAGGGTAGTTCTATTTTTAATTTTTTTGTGGAACTTCCATACTGTTTTCCACAGGGACTGCACCAATTTGCATTCCCACCAACAGTGCAATAGGGTTTCTTTTTCTCCACATTCTTGCGAATATTTGATTCTTGTGTCATTGATTTTAGCCATTCTGACAGGTGTGAGGTGATATTTCAATGTAGTTTTAATTTGCATTTCCCTGATGATAGATGATGTTGAGCATCTTTTCATATGCCTGTTGGGCATCTGTATATCTTCTTTGGAGAAATGTCTATTTCTTCTGCCAAATTTTAATTGGATTATTTGCTTTTAGGTGTTGAGTTTTATAAGTTCTTTATATATTTTGAATACTAACCCTTTATTGGATACGTAATTTGCAAATATCTTCTCCCATTCTGTAGGTTGCCTTTTAGTCTTGTTGATTGTTTCTTTCACTGTGCAGAAGCTTTTTGACATAGTCCCATATCTGCTTTTTTAATTTCCCACAGAAGCCCTGCAGTCCTGTACTGTCTGTGCTAGCCCTACTAACATTTCCAGTAGTGGCTCTGATGATTGTGCCTCTTGTTACCCTGGCCAGTGCCACCCAGCTCCATTGCTGAGCATCAGAGGCTCCAAACTGTCTCTTCCCATCCTCAACCCAGTCACTGTGCATTTTCAACAGGAAACAAAAGAATTGGAGAATAATCCTTCCTTAATCCATGTGTTTGCCAGCATTAAAAACAGGTTTCATCAGTAGGGGAGATGGTGAGGAGAGGATTTGGGATCACCTCCACCACCCACAGGGCTTGCTATAACCAGAAGATAATGGAGGACAGCTTTGAAGTGAGAACATCAATATTCACTCTTTTAAATGTGGGTAATAATACCTACCTAGTAGCAATGTTTTGTGGTAAGAGAAGTAACAGATGGGTCATTTCCACTTTTGTAATTTTAGGATATATAGATTAGGGAGTAATATGAGGTAAGTGCATGGGGAAGGCATATCTGGGTTTGTGTCCTAATTTGCACGACTTAACAACTCTGAATTTGTTGAAAAAAATTTAATAAATGTTTATTTATTGATTTTGAGAGCCAGAGCAAGAGAGAGAGAGAGAGAGAGTAAGGGAGGAGGAGAGAGAGAATCCCAAGAAGGCTCCGCACCGTCAGACTCAGAGTAGAGCCCGACTCAGGGCTTGATCCCATGAACCATGAGATCAAAACGTGAGCTGAAATCAAGAGTTGGACTCTTAAATGACTTAGCTACCTAGGTGCCCTGTTGAAAAAATTTTTAATTCCACATTCTCAGTTTTCTCATCTGTAGCACAGAGTTGAAGCTCCCTACCACATGGAGTTAAGAAATAAGACAGTATATATAAGTAGCTGCTGTAAGGACTGGCATACAAATTCCAAACCCTTCATTTCTTCCAGTAGAGCTCTCATTATCTTTGACCTCTGGATACCAAAGAGGAAGATTGGGAGAGGAGACTGCCCCCAGATGTGCCCTTGTCTTTTACCTCCCACTTGAAAATAGGGTAAAAATAGCAACTACTCCTACAATCACTTCTTATATGATGGCATTTTTTTTTTTTTTTAAATTTTTTTTCAACGTTTTTTATTTATTTTTGGGACAGAGAGAGACAGAGCATGAACGGGGGAGGGGCAGAGAGAGAGGGAGACACAGAATCGGAAACAGGCTCCAGGCTCCGAGCCATCAGCCCAGAGCCTGATGCGGGGCTCGAACTCACAGACCGCGAGATCGTGACCTGGCTGAAGTCGGACGCTTAACCGACTGCGCCACCCAGGCGCCCCTGATGGCATTTTTTTTTAAACTGCTGCCGCCACTGCTGTTATTCTGGTATTATTTATTGAGCACAGCTATGTAGGATATGTAAAGGATACTGTGCTATGCATTTTACCTACATTATTGATCTTAATCTCAGTATACCAGCCCTCTATGAAGTTTTTATTGTATGGCCTTGAAAAATAGCTATTCCATCCCTGCCCAGGGTGTTTGCGAGGCAGGATTAACACATGAGGCCCTCATTAGGAAATAAGCTCCAGGGCCTCTTGGAGAATAGGACTGGACCACACATCTTCCTTTTTACCATCTCAGCCCCAGCACCTCTGAGGAGTCCCTCTCTGACTGATTTCATGGCTCGCCATCTTAACCGTTGTGGGTTCCTTTCATAGTGTTTCACAGCAGCATTTTGCAGGCAAGCATAAATCTCCAAATCCTTAGGTTTTCAGTCAGGTAGAACAAAACCTCAGCATTCCTTTTCATGCTGTTAGTCATTCTCAAGCGGTTCCTTTCCTTTTGTTGCAGTCATTCTAAATGCTGAAAAACAACAGAAACAGAAAGCAATCATGAAGCCATATCCTTGGATATTAGTAGAAAATAAAACAATATCCATTTTTATCCTGTTGAATGTATACTCCCTCTAACCAAAAGAAATTGGTGAACTATAGCAAATAAAGTATGCTTTCCTCAGCTCTGTTTTACACAGATAAGCAAGGACAATTAATATCAAGGATGTTTTTTCTTTGTTCCCATTTTCTATCTCTGTTCTTAATTGATATTCCCAGAGGTATCTGAGATTAGATAACTGCTTAAGATTCCCTTCTGGATTATTTTTTGGTACTTATTGAAAGTTTATTTCCTAGAGGCATTCTGAGGCAAATAACTAACATATTAATAGATTTACAGAATGTTAGAACTAGAAAGAATCTTAGGTATAAGCTCTTTCTGGGGCAAGACTTTAGTTTTGCAAGTGGGGAAATTTGAATCCCTAAGAACTTTGGGATGTGTGTGCTTTGGGAGTTCAGAGATCTTCTTTATAACCTAATATTCACTTCTTTGTGCATTTGATTCTTGGAAATAATTTTAAAATTATGCCTATTAAATAACAGTTTCCCCTCTGAATTAAAAAAAAAATCAGATTCTTTCAATAGTATAGTAGAGCAACAATGCTTTGATCAGATTCAGCTTGCTTCTTCCAACATCCGCTGAGGCATTGAGGAAGGACAGGAAGTAGAGAAATTATACTAAATATAATAAGAAATAATCCTATTTTTTCAAGACAAAGGGATTTTAGAACTGTATTGCTTCTTACTTGGCTAGTTGGGATTTGCTGTGTTTGTAATTGCTGTGTCAGGGGCCTGGGTCCACATGACAAAGGAGTCAGATTATTTTAGGGGACCTGTCAATTTTTTAAAAATTCCCACCCAGAAGCCTGAAAAATATGCTGCCAGACATGCTAGCTGTCCAGGCTTAAAAATCATTTTAAAAGAAACCTTAGTAGGGAAACAACCCATTAAGACCCAAAGCTCCTTACCATGCTTGGTGCCCACCATTTCCCTCGCTGTTAGCTACGAACAGTCCTCCAGTCTCTTCACTTCAGATGCAGTAGCTTCTCCTGCAGCTGCTTACATCTCCTGACACAGATGCTAAAAGGTGCCCCTTGGTGTCCTTCCAAGGAGCTGGACATAGTGGCGACTCTGTTCCTACCCCAGTTGAGGAGAGAGAAGCTCCTGGGTGATCATCAACTTCATATATCAGTGGCTCACAGTCTGAAGGTTTCTACTTATCTGCTCCATGCCTGTTGGTGACTAGATATCCAGATGGGAAGCTGATGAGGCCCACAGAGGCAAAATGATTTGACCTAATGGGTGGCAGGGCTAGGATCAGGGTAGGGATCTCTGAGACCAAGGCCTTTGCTGTTCCATCTCTCAGTTGAGTGTCACAGGGATTGAGGTAAGTTAAGGAAGGAGAGTGTGGAAACGTAGTAGAGAAAGAAAGAATGGCCATGGCTTTTTAGACAGGGACAAGCAGGAATAAGCAGGAATGTGGGAAATTTTCAAAACAAAGTCTTTTTCTCAAAATATAGTATGTCTTAGTAAATAATAAAATACAAAGTTGGACAGCTCTATGCTTGAATGTCAGTTACTTACTATCTGACTTTGAGAGAAACTGATAAACCCCTCTGAGCCTTGGTTTTCTAATATATAGATAAGAACCAGAATATCTACACCATGAGGTCATTTTGAAGGGCTAAATGACATATTGTACATAAAAGACCTAGAAAAGCTCCCATAGGCACAGGCCAATGTACTAATCATTAATACCAAGGCTAGCCTTGCTGCATTCTCATCCTTTATTTATACTTTAAAATGTTCTGGCTCTTCTGCCATTTCAGTTATTTTTTTGAGATTATTAATCTGGAGTAGTTTTTAACAGCATGTGATTTTGAATCAGATACAGATTGGGGATACAATATTTATTTATAGTCATATTTATTTAAAGTAAAACAGGCCAAGCCTCTGCAAGGCTCGGTTTTTGAACCTGTAATATGGGAGTAATAATACCCACCCTGGTAGAGATGGACTATTTTGAAGACTACATTAGACTGAATGAGACTATAAATTTTAATGAATGCAGGATCTCTGTCTTGTACAATATGGTATTCCTTGAATCTGCAATGTGCTTGCCATATAATTAGTCTAAAATGAAAAATTAATAATATATGCAATATAAGCTTTTAATACAGTGTCTTATGCATACTAAGTGGGAGTTACATCTATTTGATTCCAGTTAAAATGTATGAAGGTGAAACAGAATTGCATGACCATTTAATACCTTCTCACAATAGAAATCGGTCTGGAATTGCCTATTGGATTACCAAGATTTCTCCTTAAGTAGCTCTGACAACTTTATTCCCAATAAATAAATCACAGAGACTTAAATGTCAGAGAAGGTATATGGAAGAAGTTAATAGATGATCCTGGGATCTCTTGCAGAGACCTCCAGAGAGGGAGAGTAGCTTCTGATGTTTGGAAATACTAGGTGGGGAGACAGGGAATGGAAGAGATATTAAAGATTGGGGATCTGGCACCTAAGAGAAAACTGTGAGGAAGGTAAAAAGGATGAAGTTCTTAATGACTAGCTTTAAATCCTGCCTTGGAACTTAGGCAAGTCATTTTTTTTTTGTATGAATTTTCCCATTTATAAAATAGGAAGAATGATACTTTTCAGAGCTGTTGTGGTGATTAAATGAGACAGTGGGTATAAAAGTGATCAGTCAAACACTGGATGAAAAAAAGTAGTTATTCCTTGAAGATAAGATTATATTGTAGAACTTTGCATTCTCTACTGAGGTTTTGTTCACTTTTTAAATATTTTTTTTCTTAGGATTGGCCAATTTCTGCTGATTTGTCTTTGAGATCCTGATCCTTTATTTTGCAATATCAAATTTGTTGTTCAGCCCACTCTATGACTTTTTCCTTCCATATTTATGGCTTTTCAGTTGGAAAGTTTCTATTTGCTTCTTTTTTTGTTGTTTTATTCTGTTACCATTTTTTCTGCCGAGCTCCATTTTTTGTCTCTTTATATCCCTTTTTAAGTCCTTAAATACATGTATAACCTCTTGCTTTAAAGATTTTTTTCTGCTAATTATGATAACTGGATTATCTTGACATCTGTTTCTATTGACTTTTGTTGTTGTTTTGCTTGGATTTATTTTCCTACTTCTTTGGGTATCTAGAAAATTTTTATATTATGTTGGTGTTAGGGAGGAAAAATTTTTCTATACCCTTTAAGATTCTTTATGCTGGTCTAAGAATTAAATTGACATGAGAGATTAACAGGAGAAAATTAAATTCAATATGTACTTATGAAGAATCCACATAAACATGAGATTCCAAAGTCAGTAGGGCAAAATGAGGTATATAGAGTTATATATGTCCTTCTGTATAAAGGAGAAGTGGGTAGAGGTCTAAGGCTCTTCCCACTCTTTCCCTAAGAAAGGAAGGCAATTCACAGTAAAGATGAAAAAGAGCAAATATTTGGTAAACAAATGTTTTCCTTTTTTTCTTTTTTAAAAATTTATTTTTAATTTATTTTTTTAAAAATTTACATCCAAATTAGTTAACATATAGCACAACAATGATTTCAGGAGTAGATTCCTTAATGCCCCTTACCCATTTAGCCCATCCCCTTTCCCACAGCCCCTCCAGCAACCCTCTGTTTGTTCTCCATATTTAAGAGTCTCATATGTTTTTGTCCCCCTCCTTGTTTTTATATTATTTTTGTTTCCCTTCACTTATGTTCATCTGTTTTGTATCATATGAGTGAAGTCATAAGATATTTGTCTTTCTCTGACTTATTTCACTTAGCATAACACCATCTAGTTCCATCCATGTAGTTGCAAATGGCAAGATTTCATTCTTTTTGAGTGGTGAGTAATACTCCATACATATACATATACATATATATACACACCACATCTTCTTTATTCATTCCTCCATTGATGGACATTTGGACTCTTCCATACTTTGGCTATTGTTTATAGTGCTGCTATAAACATTGGGGTGCATATGCCCCTTCAAAACAGCATACCTGTATCCCTTGGATAAATACCTAGTAGTGTAATTGCTGAGTCATAGGGTAGTTTTGTTTTTAATTTTTGGAGGAACCTCCATACTGTTTTCCAGAGTGACTGCACCAGTTTGCATTCCCACCAGCAGTGCAAAAGAGATCCTCTTTCTCCATGTCCTCGTCAACATCTATTGTTGCCTGAGTTGTTAATGTTAGCCATTCTGACAGGAGTGAGATGATATCTCCTTGTGGCTTTGATTTGTATTTCCCTAATGATGAGTGATGTTGAGCATTTTTTCATGTGTTGGTTGTCCATCTGGATGTCTTCTTTGGAGAAGTATCTATTCATGTCTTTTGTCCATTTCTTCACTGGATTATTTGTTTTTTGGGGTGTTGAGTTTGATAAGTTCTTTATAGATTTTGGATACTAACCCTTCATCTGATATGTCTTTTGCAAATACCTTCTCCAATTCTGTCAGTTGCCTTTTAGTCTGTAAACAAATATTTTCTGAGCACATTGAAACAGTGGGGCAGAAAGAAGAGATTTAACAAACAGACTTTGCTAGATCCCTCCCTGTCTACCATATCTAGTGCATATTATACTATTGTTATCTACAGAGATAGCTCCCTTCCTAGGACAGACCTCTATCTAAATTCTTTTAGGCAGATAGGGAGAAGGTCACAGGTTCTTCCTGTGCCTCTGTTTTCTTAAAAATAATCAGCCTAAAGTAATTTATATGTCAAAGAAATACATTTTGGGGTGGCAAGTTTTGCGCCCTGCATAGAACATTCTTGGTAATACATTGTAGAAATACTGAATTATCTTATATGTTTTTAATTACATTGTCTCTTTAAAAAAAAGAGTTATTAACTGGCACACAGTTAAATAATGATGGGTTTTATTTATCATATCAGACTCAGGTTTACTTTTTTTTTGGTGGGCAAGGGAGCTATTTTAATTTTGTTTATAGTCTTAGGTCATGCCCCTTAACATGGGGTGGTTCTCACTCATAAGGTGGAGCATTTCCAAGGTCTCCAATGATTGAGCAAGGTGCTTACCAAGACTTCTTCACTTTAAGCCTGGATTGGTACTCCCACATATTCCAGCACTGTGTGACCTCTGGTATTTTCATTTAGGTTCAGTGCTGCACCAGCTCCCCTCTTCTGGGACTCATAGGGTCTCACCCTTCACATGTGCAACCAGTTTTTGATAAGGTCTATGAGGGTGAGACATACAGAATTCTGGGTACTCTCAGATCTGCAGCTTTCTCCCCTTTGGGAGCTTACCCCCAAATTCCAACCATTTCAGAAGCCCTCGTCTCAAATCCCTGATTCTTCAGCTCAGGAAGACTGCCATACTCTGCTTGGTCTCCACCTTCTAGCTCCATGGACAGGAGTGCCTCTAGACTGAAATCCTGGAGAAACTTGGACTCTCCTTCTGTTTTTCTCTTATTTCAGAGATCACAGTACTGAGTTGTCAATGATCCAGTACCTGAAAACAGCTGCCTCATGTGTTTTTCTTTCCTTTTTGTTTTTGAGTTTCTTTTTTTTAAGTTTATTTATTTATTTTTGAGAGAGAGAGAGAGAGAGAGAGAGAGAGAGAGAGAGCGCGCGCACAAGCAGAGATAGAGAGAATCCAATCCCACACTGTCAATGTGGAGCTCCTAAGTCAAAATCAAGAGTTGGATGCTTAACCGACTTAGCCACCTGGGTGCCCTGTGTTTTTCTAGTTTCATAGTTGTTTACAGCAAGAGGGCAAATATTAAAATGTTACTCTTTCATGGCCAGAAGCTGAAGAACAAAAGACCTTTCTTTTTCTCTGATTATGATAGTATCCTGCTCTTTAATGGATGAAACATCTTTTCTCATTTCCCCGGGGATATTAATGATTATTTTCTTTCTTTGTTTATTTAGCTCCCTACATTTTATTTCTTTCCTTGATATGTCTTTTTTCTTTCTTTCCTTTTTTCATATTTATTTTACCTCTGACTCATATTAGGGGTACCTCAATTATATAAGTAATAATCATTGTAAAAGATCTTTGGAAATCTTTTGCAAGGGTGGGAGTTATTGAATGACTTAATTCACCAGAATGTGATTAATTGGAAGAACTGGTTGCTTTATTGAGGGACCTCCAGATGTCAGTAGGTGTAGGTCTATTTTTATAAGCTGGCTAGCCATCTCGGAGAGGATTTCCCTGAATCTGTTAATGTGAAGAGAAACATGAACTTCTGTCTTCCTTAAAGCTAATCTAAAGGATACATAGTCACCTGGTGACTATGTGGGCTAAGGGAGGAGGCCTATGGTGAGGAGCTCTTTGTAAATATTTTCAACCTATTACTCTACTTTCAGCTCTACCCTATTCCTGTCATCAGAGATAATCTTCCTATTTCCAGTATACTCTGCAGTGCTGAGACATGACCATCTTTCTTGCTGTACTTCCTCAGAAGGAAAGTTTCAGGTTTCTGTGTACTGCTACCTCAATAACTATTCATGTATCTTCTAAAACTGTGTGGATAATTCAGTGGGCTGTTACTTGATTTAAAAATATATTTTTTAAAACTTTTACAGATATTTTAGTGAGATTTCAGGAATGAAATGCAATGAACATGTGTGTTTGATCTACCATGTTCAACAAGAACAATATATATATATATACATATATATATATATACACATACACATACATATACATATATACATATACATACATACATACATATGTATACACATATATATTTTACAGAGTGAAAGACAGGCATGGACAAAGGGGGTATAATTCAGGAATGGCCCTTTAAAAATTGTATTTAAGTTCACTCATCTAACAGTAGGTCCAATTCCCACACCCACTCCTCCACATATTAGAATCTGGTCATCCCGTCTTGCTCCAAGATCTCTGGTCTTTCATTCTTTGTCTACTGAACTGAAGCAAAAAGAAGCCTTTAGCTTCCACTGACCTTACTTAAACACATTATGTCCATGTTACTTACTCATATAAGCAAGAATAGAAGCAGAAAAAGAAAAAGGAAAGTTGAACAGGTGTGATAGGAACTGAAGTCACTTTCTCTGCCCTTCTGAGTTGCATACTAGTTCAGGATTCCTCTGATTGCAGAGATATATTAGTGGTAGCCCTATCATTTCTAAGCATGAAAACAATTTGCAGGGCTCTCTCTTGCCTTTCCTGACTTAATCTCAACAAAATAAACCCATTTGGAAAAACCCTTGAAGCAATGTTCTTCCTGCCTCATTACAACTACATCAACACATCAGCATTCTGGAACTGCCCTGGCTGTCTCCCTTCTCAGCTACAGCATCTCATAGGCGATTAAATCCACTATAGCTCAGCTCTGAGACCTTGTCCTTGCTCCCTTATTGCTTTTCAATAGCTTTAAATCTAGTCATCTGAAAAACCAAACCAATAACCAGATAGGAATCATCACTGAAGTGAGAAATGATGGAAGAACTTTGTGCAATGTTGGACTGCCGCATTGGAATGTGGTCCTGGATATGAAATGAGCCTTTTAACACCCACTTGAGAACAGCTATGACTTTCTACATTTGGGTGCTCTGTTTGTGTTTCAAATACCAGGGATGGAGGGTGACATTTAGCTGTTGCTCAGGGACTCATTCTGTCCCTTGCCATCTCATGCCAGCATTGTTTAAAATGTTTGTCACAGCATCCAAGAAGCAAAGGAAAAATCAAAGTCCTGAATGTAAGGAACTCAGTGGTGACATCTGGAGTCAGCTGTCAGCTTTCAGCTCTCCACCTCTTCACCCATAAGCTCTGCTTCTTTTGCAGGTCCTAGTGTGCTTATACATCCATATACATGTAATGTCTCAGACCACCTGGAGAATGTCGCGGCTGAAATGGATGTTGGAAATCATCCAGTCTAAGATTTCCACCTTACAGAAGTAAATAAGCAGTAAGAAATTCTTTTTTTCTAAAATAGTAGAGCACATTTATGCTCTGGGGAAGGCAGCCTAGTTCAGGGCTGGGACCTTGGTGAGTTTGAGTGAGGCGCTCACCCCAGGTGTAAAATGTAAGCAGGCATCAGTCAATTCAGTGAGCAAGATAACTACTGTTTTAGTGCATATTTAAAAATTTTTTAATGTTTTATTTATTTTTGAGACAGAGACAGAGCTTGAATGGGGGAGGGTCAGAGAGAGAGGGAGACAAAGAATCTGAAACAGGCTCCAGGCTCTGAGCTGTCAGCACAGAGCCTGATGTGGGGTCCGTACCATGGACTGTGAGATCATGACCTGAGCTGAAGTCAGACACTTAACCGACTGAGCCACCCAGGCGCCCCTAGTGCATATTTTTAAATGTTTAAATAAACAAACATTTATTTGTTTTTGAGAGAGAAAGAGAAAGAGTGAGCTTGAGCAGGGTAGGTGCAGAGGGGGGAACAGAGGATCTGAAGCCAGTTCTGCAATGACAGCAGTGAGCCCAACGTGGGGCTCACACTCACAAACCATGAGATCATGACCTGAGCCAAAGTGAGACCTTCAGCCAACAGAGTCACCCAGGGTCCCCTCTAGTGCAATATTTTTAAGAAACAAAATTAATGCAAAAGAATCTATAATGAACAAAATATCAACATTTTAAATAAAGATAGGATACAACAGGGCCAGGATAAGGGTGAGGCAAGTGAGGCAGGTCTGTTCAAACATAGAGCTGGAGTTGGTTTTTATAAAATGTTGATATTTTGTTCGTGATATTTTTGTGCATTTTTATTTTTAAAATATTGCACTGAAATGCTATTTCTCTAGATTACTGAGATTTTTGGGGTCCTCTTAAGTTTTGCTCCTATGTTGAATGTCTTACTCCCTTTAGCTCCAGCTGTGTTCTTATTCTCAAACCTGTTCTCTGTATATGCCTATTTGCTTGCCACTTCCCTGTCAATCTTCTCACTTTGAATTTTTTTTGTTACAACTTTGAGATATAATTGACATACCACATTGTGTAAGTTTAAGTAAGATGTACAATGTGAAGATTTGATACACTAACATATTGTGAAATGAGCACCACAATGAGGGTTAACACCTTCATCACCTCTTATTATTACGTTTTTTTTTCCTTGCACTTGATAAGAACATGTAGGATATACTCTCTTGGCAACTTTCACAATACAGTATTGCTAACTATTGTCACCATGTTATACATTAGGTCCCCGGAACTTAGTCATCTTTTAACTAGAAGTTTGTATCCTTTAACCAACATCTCCCCCATTTCCTTCATCTCCAAGCCTCTGACAACCACCATTCTACTCTGCTTCTGTGAGTTCAGCTTTTTTGGAATCCACATATAAATGACATCATACGGTATTTGTCTTTCTTTGCCTGACTTATTTCACAATAGTATAATGCCCAAAAGATTCATTCATATTGTTTCAGGATTTCCTTCTTTTTAGCTGAATATTCCATTGCATATACCATATCTTCTTTATCCAGTGTCTTAGGTTAGATACTGATAACCTAAGACACAGTGTCTTAGGTTAGGAAACAACACTTAGGTTGTTTCTGTATCTTAGCCATTATGAATAATGCTGACAGCCTCCATTTTGCTTTCCCAAGGATATTGCTAAATGCTCATTGTGATCTCTCTCAGGCACACAGATTCCAGCTAGGTTTCTGCACATGCTCATTAACTGCCTGCCAAAGCTTGCTCTTGGGACATTGAGATCATACATAGGGAGCCATTAATGGGTAGGAGGTATATGGATGAAGCATGCAGAATGCTTGGAGCGTCTATGAGCCAACTGGGGGATTTAAGGAAAGACATCCCAGTGACTTATGGACAGGTCTCTTGCTAGAGTATGTGATGTGGTTAGTAGGACCTGTGTCCCTTTTATACTTTCTGAGCTCTGGCTGTTCTCCAAGTGGCTCATTGCCTCCCCCACCAGCCATATAGCTCACAACTCAGCACTCAGGATGAGCCAAGAGAGAACTGGGCCTCTTTGACAGCATCCCATATAGCTGAGGAAACCATGTGCTCACTTACAAACTCTCACTTCCCCCATGGGAGAAATTTTAGGCTGAGAAGGGCTCTCCTGGCGCTGAGCTGTGCTGTCTTGAGCTAGAAGTAATACAGGTAAAGTCAAAACTTCTCTATCCCTCTTCAGTGTATCAAATACCAGATTTTTTTTTCTCCTGTGGTGTGCTGGAGCTGCTCCACTGGACTCCTGGGCTCCCACAAGTCTCTCTCATCTGTGTTCATTGTCTAAGTTAGTATTCTCCAGGGGGTCCTAGACCATGGCTGAGTGAGGATAAAGTCCACTGAGCATACACAGTTGGGACCAAGGACTATATGCCTCTTACCTACTGAATGGGAAAGGTGAGACTCCTCTCGGGTTCCTAGGCATATGGTGCTGTATCCCATAGCTCCCACAAGCTGGTCTATGGAGGGATGCCCAATTTTTTGTCTATGAAAGAATGCCCAATTATTGTTATTGAGGAAGGGGATAGAGTGATAGCCATCTTCTTTCGTCCTTTTGCAGACATCACTTTTTTTTTAATATGAAATTTATTGTCAAATTGGTTTCCATACAACACCCAGTGCTCATCCCAAAAGGTGCCCTCCTCAATACCCATCACCCACCCTCCCCTCCTTCCCAGCCCCCATCAGCCCTCAGTTTCTTCTCAGTTTTTAGGAGTCTCTTATGCTTTGGCTCTCTCCCACTCTAACCTCTTTTTTTTTTCCTTCTCCTCTGCCATGGGTTCCTGTTAGTTTCTCAGGATCCACATAAGAGTGAACACCTATGGTATCTGTCTTTCTCTGTATGGCTTATTTCACTTAGCATAACACTTTCCAGTTCCATCCATGTTGCTACAAAGGGCCATATTTCATTCTTTCTCGTTGCCATGTAGTACTCCGTTGTGTATATAAACCACAATTTCTTTATCCATTCATCAGTTGATGGACATTTAGGCTCTTTCCACAATTTGGCTATTGTTGAGAGTGCTGCTATAAACATTGGGGTACAAGTGCCCCTATGCATCAGTACTCCTGTATCCCTTGGGTAAATTCCTAGCAGTGCTATTGCTGGGTGATAGGGTAGATCTGTTTTTAATTTTTTGAGGAACGTCCTTGCTCTTTTCCAGAGTGGCTGTGCCAGTTTGCATTCCCACCAACAGTGCAAGAGGGTTCCTGTTTCTTCACATCCTCTCCAGCATCTATAGTCTCCTGATTTGTTCATTTTGGCCACTCTGACTGGCATGAGGTGATATCTGAGTGTGGTTTTGATTTGTATTTCCCTGATGAGGAGAAACGTTGAGCATCTTGTCATGTGTCTGTTGGCCATCTGACAGACATCACTTTTCTTTGAAATCTCTTGATTCTGCCTTCATTGGTCTAGCAACTTTCACTCTTTGCATTGAACATGAAGCTACTTGCTTACTTGGGCTTTGCTTATAAAGGTTTTTATGTGGATTGATACTCCTTTATTGAATCCCAGCCATCCTCAGAGTCAGAATTCTTTCTGCTTCTCTGGCCATGGCAGCATATGAGCTTAGAGTCTCTTGACCCCACAATCGTGTCACCACAGAAACAAAACTCAAATTGCCAGTTCTAAAAACAATCACCTTTGTGCTAGGCCATGTTAATTTATGGTCTTGGATAAATAAATAGAAAAGCAAACATGGAAAGTAAAGTGTGTATTAGAAATGCATCAGTTCTGTACTAAAATTCTAATCTATCTTTTGTGAATAAAAATTTACAATACAGATGTAGCTCTGAGGTCTATCTCTAGGCTCCTTGATCTGCGGGCTGCATTATATTGACTTTGCTTTCCTTTTGGTTGTTCAAAATTTTGATAATTGAATCATAATAATACTTAAATTACAAATTAAGGACATCATGAAGTCATTTTTTTTCTTTTGAAATTGTTTTTGCTCAGGACCCTGGACTTCCTCCTTCATGCCTAGTATGCCTTTAGATAATGTAGCTGTGCAACACGCAGCACTTGAAAAATCAGGATTTTTAATGGTTAATCTAATGGTGACTTCATCATGATGATTCCTGTGTTAATAAATGCTTACCTTTGGAATTCAGGATACCTTTTGTATATGACACCTTTCCTTCATACACCATGTGTCTATTTGTCTTTGGAAAGGAGTGGCCAACTTCATCAAAGGATGATGATGGTCACATGAGATGAGGACCTTCTAGTGCAATTGAAGAATGTTAAGTAGAAAAGGCATTTGCATCATAATTTTTGTATTGTTAATGTAATCTGAACTAACTTTTCTTCTTCTTCACTCTCACTACCTAAGGACTCCTGTCAAAGTCCACTGGAAAAAGATAAAGAGGGAGTCAAACAAGCCATTTGTTCTACAAATTTCCTTAAGATACTGATGAAACAAGGTCAGGGTTTGGGGCCTTTCTAGGTACAAAGTACAAAGTATGAGACTAGTGGGAAAAGAGTTATTGACAGAAGGCATTGGTTAAAATATTATTTCAGTTGTTTTTATGGAGAGTAAAGAACAGAGGCTTGACTAAGAGAGAAGGTTTTTTCGTTCTCACATTAAAAAGTCCCAGCTGCCTATATTCCCCAGGGATAGAGTGGCTCTGCTCCACATGTTCTTCAAGGGAGCCATATTTCTTTAGTAATATCACTATGCATCTTACGGAGGTATTTCTACTCAAAATATGGTCCACTGACTTTTTGTTATTGGTCTTCAATAAGATAACAAGCTTGTGCCAGTACATAAAATAACCACATAACTAAGTACACTGCTTTGCTTTGTCCAAATAATTTTCTTTCTTAACTAGGTTTTCTTAATAAAGAGAGCAGTATTTTGAATTACATTATGGTAGAAATTTTTTATGTCCTTTTACAATGCCATCTGAGTTGCACTGCTAGAATGTGTTGTTGTCTATGTTCTCATGGTTGAAGCAGGCTCACCACTGCTATTTATGTGTCCTAATTGGGGGAAAAGAGGAAAGGATATGTATAAGACAAACAGCTACCTTCTAAGGACATGCCTCTGAAGTGTCCATTTTATCTCTGCTCACATCTCTTTGACCATATCTTATCCACAGTGCAACACCAAGAAGGATTGGAAACTGGAAAATGTAGTTGCTAGCTAGGTACTTTGTGCTCAGCCAAACTTTATAAGTTCTAGTACTAAAAGAAAAAAATGGAAATGGATATTGGAGACAATTTATAGTCTCTGACATAGCACATCTTAGGCATGGAAAGGCTATGGCTAAAACCAGCAATGATCTTGGTACCAAATTTATAACATAAAAAGAAATTATAAGGCGTAATGTAACAAGATAAAAACATCAGTTTTTGGAAAATTAAGAAGGTACAATAAACAGCACCCTTCTTTACTCTTGTAAGTTCTGAATCATTTAAAAAATAACCCAAATTAAGACAAATGAGAGACAAAAATATAAACTTTACCACTGGAAAATAATATATTGGGTTTATATTTACAGACAAATGTGTTTCCAGTAAAGAACCTCAGAATTAAGAGAGTTACTCATCCAATGAGAGGCTCCTCTAGACTACTAAGGGTGGTATCCCCTCTTCCTCCCTGACAATGCTGCCAGGGCTTTTCTTATTATGCCCATTGAAAGACTGAGAGCAATCAAGAGCACATAATCTCTTCAGACAAGAACATTCCCAACAAAGATGGGAAGACAGTGAGCTGAGCTCACCCATTTTATTCTTCCCAGGTTTTCCCACAAAATGAATCGCCTCCTCTGAAGAGGGTAGCCTGAGGGGGAGGAAGGAGGCCAGTGGTGTTATACTTACAGAGCTTCCTCCACCTGGAAGGAAACATCATCAGAAGAAAGGATACAATCCTCCTCTCTCACATTCCCAAGCTTTTGTTGTTTTAACACATTAGACTTAACAATTAAGCTGATGACCAACTTGAGGTATGCCTATCTCCCTAATGTATGTAGATCTGCCATTTCTCAATCCAGTCTTATTTTTACTGTCATGCAGATATTTTCAGGTTATTAACCACTAATTCTTTGGATGTAATCCTGAAGCCACTAGTGGACAGAAGTTTCTGAATCTGATCCAAACAACGCACAATTTTATTTCAAGACCATTGTTTTCCACACCAATTTATCTAGCCATTTTTGTCCAGCAGAGTCAATAATACATTCTTCAAAGAGATCCAATAACTACGTTACAATACTTTAATAATAAAATGCCAAGAGAGAAGAGCTACAAATTTAGATACACATGTTTCTCAATACAGAGTAGAAAATAAATTTTGAAGCATAAACCTCTTAAAGTTCAATGACTTCAGAATTCAAAGGAATTAAATTTGGAAATCAAATCCTCTGGCCTTCATTATTTCCTCTCCAAGTTCATATTCTGTTTACTCTCCACCAGAGGAATGACCCATGCCTGACTGGAGTTAGGATTCCTTCCATAGATGAAGTCCAGATGGGCATCCACCTGAATTGCTGTGGGTTCTTTATGACCTTAGGAGCTGAATTTGTTCAATACCAAATCTCTTATGAGCCTCCGATTTGAGAAATTTAAAAAGATAATAGGACATATATGATCATCATAACACTGACATGCACCCAAGAAATTTTGAAAATGGCCTGTTCCCTAGCCCCTAGAGAAATTATTCTAGGCACAATTATGTATGTAATGTTGCAAAGATTACAGAAGATTCTTGGTGGGATTTATATGGAAGAGGGAAGATAGAGAAAATCATTTTTTGTTTCAGTCTAAGGATAATGTCAGTTATCTAGCACCTTGTCCAAAATCCATGACCTGTGTCTTATAAATTTAACTGAGAGGTTTATCTTGGCATTATTAATTTACTAAATGAGAAGTGTAAAAAGCATGGAGTCAAACTGACCAGAGTTAGCTTTAACATAAAAAGGAGGGATTGTTTTTTTTTTAGGAGAAAATAATATCCATTTTGTTTTGTCTTTCTTTCTAGATTTGAGCCTCAAATGGATCTACTGGATTCTGATGTCAGGGGATAAATGCTCTTAACCTCTAGGGTTGGTTCTGACATGTAGAATGTCCTGGCTGCCACTTGAGCAGCTCTGACACTTTTTAGGAAATGCTGTTACACATCCACATGTTCTGTAGCTCAGAACACTTCAGTTAACCACTTCATCTCAACATTGTGTGGATTACACAATCTCTCTTTAAACTTGTTATTTTTAAAGAGCATTCACTGAGATCGTGAGGTCCTGAACTTAGTTCTCAGAAAACTTCAAATTATCAGATGAGACAAATATCTACTAAGTCTCCTCATCTCTGGCCTTGGCTAAGATTAAAGTGCTCTCCGAGCGATTGTTTCAGCTGTTCTGGCTGAAAGGAGAACCAGGAGAATAAGTGTCATTAGGTTTTAGAGGAGGCAGAAGAGGATCAGATGTGCTTGGAAATTTGATTTTATTCTGATAGCATGGAAAGAGACATTGAGACTGAAGAACTGGATGGCTAGTTTAAGGTTGCTTTCTACCTCTCCTCAGTTTGAAGTGACTTCAATATCTGTTTAAGAGTGGATGTGTCTTCAGTTACTTCCCTGGTACTTTTCTTCTTGATACTAGCAATGTCTCCCATTAACTGAGCCCATCTTCATATGCCATCTTTAAGTTCTTACAACACATCTGCAAGGTACTACCATACAATATATGGGCGGAACTGAAACTTAGAGAAGTCTAGGTATATTGCGCTGGTCTGGCTCAGTGCAAGGTTAGACTTCAGCCTCTCTAGAGAAATGAAGTAGGGCATATATCTCAGGCTCCTCTTTATGAGCTTTGTTTACTTTATAATGAGCATTAAAGAGCTATAATTCTGAAATTAGACACCATGATGAATAAGGAAGTTGTAAAATTCAGAGACTAAATGGAACTCCAGAGTGGAGGTCAGATATATGTGTCACATGGTCACATGTGTCCAATGTGAGCATGTAACTGTATGCCTACAGGAATTAATATCTTTAAGTCTCAGCTTCCTCATATATGAGAGGCAATTTTTAAATTACCTTACAGAGTATACATGGGGATTGAATCTGATACACATATAACACTTCAAGCAGTGCCCACCACACAATAAATTCTGGCTTTTATCTTCATTGTTATTACCATCACCATTATTCAGTTCTTTATACCTTTTTGCTTTTGGTCATGCCCAGGGCTTCTGCCTTTTGAACTTAAATATTTTCATATTCTAATTAAAATCCGGTTTTTCTAATTCTTTTATCTACCATCCTATTTAAGGAGTGTGCTGTCAGTGCTACCCAAACCATTGTCTCTAGATAGGCAATCTTTGAATCATATAGGAGCTTGTTAGAATTACAGATTCTTAGGCTAAGCCAAGACCTCCTTGATCCAAATGTCTGGGGAAGGAATCTCCACTGTAATAAGCTTTCTAGAAGGTTCTAAGACCTGTTAAATTTTGAGAAAGCAGTCTTCTAAGTCAATTACACAGTTTAATGAAAAAGTCCTGAAAATGGGTTGGGATTTGGATTTAAATCCTACCTGTGCCATTTATGAGCTATGTGAACTTTGGCAAATTATTTAATCTCTTTGACTACCGTTTTGATTTTATAATGTGTGCAAAGCTCCTTGGAGTTTTATTTATTTATTCAGATTATAAGCTAAGCTATATCAATGAAGAGATCCAAAAATACAGTTTGTACAAGTGATTCATTTATTTTTCTCTGCATAACAGCCCAAAGGTAAGAGGGTGGTCCACAGTGAGTTGTTGCCTCTGTTCATAAGGTCATCTAAGGATTCCTTCTTCTCCCAGGATTCTCTCTCCTCTCCTGGGACTTTGTTTTGTGTCTATGCTTGACTTGTGTTCAATGACTATGTCAGGCTTATTGACAAGGGAAAAGGGAAAAAGAGAATAGAGAACAAGAAAGTTTCTTTTAAGGAAGTGATGTAAAGTGATGTAAAGTGATTTCTTTTAAGGAAGTGATGTAAAGGTTGCACGTATTTCTACTCCTCATATTTTCTCAGTGAGAACCTAGACTTTGGGGCATACCTACTAGGAAGTGTCTGTGAACTAGGTGACCAGGTGTTCTATACAACTTCAAGAGCTGTGGGTATTCTGACTCTAATAAAATAGGCATTTGTGGAAAAATATAGCAGAACACTCAGCATGTAATAAACACTCCACAAATACTAATGTGAGTGAGGGTAGCCCGGTGTTGAAGAGTCAGGCAAACATGAGCATGAAAGCAAGTTCTGTTACCTACATTGTATTTCACATTGGGAAGATTATTTCTTCCTTGAGATTCAATTTCCCTACTGTCTAAAATAGAAATTATACTGTCTTACCTCAACGTGTTGTTTTTAGGATAATGCATGATTGCCTGATTTAGGCTACCTCCAATGCTAGGTCAGAAAACATTTTGATTCTTTAATCACAATGGAACAGGAGACATCCATAGTTAGTTAGAATGGTTCACATGTCATTAATTCCTTATCAAGCACAACTCCAAGCAACTTGCTGCAATTACTGTGCAACTTTTGGCCCTCAGCCTGAAGATAGGAATCTTAATCCTAGGGCCCATTTGGTGGTTGGTGGGGCATGCATAACAGAGATCTTGCCAACAGCCTAAAGCACAGATCTCAGTTCCAAAGAAGGAAGGAGTGTTTCCATCCTTTTACTATAATCTCCAGGGCAGAAATTGTGGGCTAGCGGTGAAATATAATTACAATTCTCCGTTGTCTTAATTGGGGTATAAACAAACAAGTTCCTTTCTAATCAATTTGCAGAAAAAACATGGAAAAGCAAATATGCAGACTTCCTACAAAAGGAGAATTAAGCAGGATTTGCATATACCATTTGTTCTGGCAGAACAGAAATGCAACTTTGTCTTTAAAACAAGGCAAACACTCACCTTGTTGAAGAATAATGCTCTTTATCAAAGCTTAGTTCCATCTGTCTTGACATCAAAAAATCCTTTTTGGTAACTATTTTTTTCTACTAGTAGTTTTCCATCTTTCAGAAAACATGTTTTCTGTATTCTCCAAGTTAATAAGGTCAAAGACATCTCTAGTCTCTCTGCTCTCTACTTCCTTCATTCACATAACACATTAGAGGCAGGGAACAAGAGAATCCATAATTTCTAACTGTGTTGCTACATTGCTGAGAGTCTGGCTTCTCAGGGTTCATTTTCCCTGATTACCAAGAAAAGTGTTTAGTAATGGGAAGAGGAGCATGGGTGTTAAAGAAGAAGTTGGGAGTCTTTCTTAGCCTGGATATCCTCCAAAGCAGAGCCTGAGACAAAGGCTTGCATGCAAGTGCTTTAGTTGGGAAGTCATTCCAGGGAGATTCAGGAGAAAGAAACAGGAAAAGGAGGAAAGCCAGCACAAAGATGTGTTACCGAGTTGTCTACTGCTGCTGGAAAATAAAACTCAATCCTGTGGGAACTTCTGGGAAAACTTGTGACATGAATCTTGGAGCTGTCTGCCTAAAGGGTAAGGAGTGGAAGAAATTACATATGGATTCCCATACCCCCTGGTCAAGGTTGGACCCATAGGGATTCATCATCCTTCCTTTGGTTTCCACACACGTCTCTTGCTGTGGCATCTGAAAGACCACAGGGCAGAGTGTGAGAGGTCCACAGAGAAGCTATGGTCCAAGACCACACACAATGGGCCCCTGAAGCTGAGGTGAGCCCAGAGGGAGGCCAAGAGAGATTGAGGTGGCGCATAAGGGGTTTCTGATACAGGTGCCTAAAGAACAATTTTTCTCTGTCACACTTTTCTGATTCTAGTCTTGTGCTCTGTATGATTTTATAATAATAATAGCTACCATTTATCTGCTATTTGCCAGATGCTGTTCTAGGCACTTTTCAAACATGTTCCCATTTTATTTTTTGTAGCAATCCTTTATGATAACTTTGTATTATTAACATTTTACTTATTAATAAACATGTTGAGAAAGGTAAATAATTTACTTAAGTTCGTAAGGCATATACAAGTGTGCAGTTTTTAAAGTAATTTCATTAATTATGACATTCTATTATCCCTATCATATATTAGAGGGTTTTAAGCATTTTTTTATCCAGCATTCACTACATTGATAGAAAACTTTAACAAGAATTTTACAAAATCATATTTCCTCTTTTTATACTTGCTGTATTTTAGTATTTTCTATTCTGTTCTATTTGTGAGTGTGTGTGTGTGTGTGTGTGTGTGTGTGTGTGTGTATGTGTGTGTGCGTTCACTGTTTGCTGCTACCCGCTAAATAGATTTCATCATTTACTAGTGTATGATGAGTCATAACCCCACAGTGTGAAAAATGGTGGCCTAGTAATCGATATTTGATAGACACTATTCATTTTCAGGTGGTGGGGTCATCTGAAACATCACAAGTCCTGTAGTTTGATAGATAGATGATATATAGATGATGGATGGATGGATGGATGGATAGATAGATGGAAAATAACAGATACATGTTGTGTTTATTAATCCATTTATATATGGCTTATAGCTAACTATAGACTTTATACAAAGGCTTTAGTCTTTGTGGGGGTAAAAGCCTATAGGATGAATTTTGTGACCTAGTAATATGTTCTTTCCCAGAAGCTGTTTACAGTCATCTCTCCATAGGGAAAGTCTATACTCTAGTGAGGAGGGAAAAACACCTGGATAGTCTGCCCATTGCTGATATACAAAGAGTTATTAAACATAACCAGAATAAATGAGAAAATATAGTGACAAGTTCCTGTCACCTCTTGTGTATCTGAACAAATAACTATTGGTATTGCTCTTACGAAATAGTATCTTTGAATAGAGACAAAAATGTTCTTTCTGGTGCATCCATATAAATTAAAATATTTAGTTGCATCCTTATATATAAATGCCTTATTTTTAACATAAAGAGAGATATGAATGATTTATTAATAAAAAGCCATTTCTCCCTATAACCACTACATAAATGAGAAGCATGTTTTTTTTTTAACATATGAGATTTATTGTCAAATTGGTTTCCATTCAACACCCAGTGCTCATCCCAAAAGATGCCCTCTTCAATGCCCATCACCTACCCTTCCCTCCCTCCCACCTCCCCATCAACCCTCAGTTTGTTCTCAGTTTTTAAGAGTCTCTTATGCTTTGGCTCTCTCCCACTCTAACCTCTTTTTTTTTCCTTCCCCTCCCCCATGGGTTTCTGTTAAGTTTCTCAGGATCCACATAAGAGTGAACACATATGGTATCTGTCTTTCTCTGTATGGCTTATTTCACTTAGCATCACACTCGAGGAGCATGTTCTTAAACAAAGGACACCAAATTACCAGCTTGCCCTGGGTACCCATCAGACGTAATCCAGCTCTGACCTGTTTTACCCCAAATTGGTTGGAATTCCAACAACTTTTTGTCCTTACCTCTCTCTACATTTGTCCACTCTATTCCCTTTGCTGGAAATGTCTTTCCCCATTTTAACTGGCTCCTTCTTATTCTTTAGTATTCAGATCAGGCATTGCCTTCTCCAAGAACTTCCCCTGATAATTGTCCAGCTCCAGATTGGATCAACTCTCCCTTATCTGAGATACCAAATAACATAATAGTGTAATCTCTCAATTTCATTTACGTTAAACTGGTTGAACAAATAACTCATGAGTGAACAAATATTTTGTAATCATTCCCTTGCATTTAGTATTATTAGAGCTACCTTAGATCTCTTGGGAGACTAGGCTTTTCCCTTTATGTCAACATGCAAAACAAATCTTCCTTCACAATGCCACAGTTCTCTTTTTAGCAGACTAGGACAATGCAGATGCAGTCATTTCATTAAATGAGAACTGATGTCAAAGATCTCTTAACCTAGATTTAAAGGTTCTAAATGCTCAGAGATCTCATCCTCTAGAGATCTCTAAGCTGTGATTATGAACAATTAGAATGAAATTTGTTTGTGAAATGTAATTAGAAATAGAAATAGTCCATGTTCCTGTGCATTTTAATTGATGCCTTGTTTTTTGTTTTTTGTTTTCCTGAAAAATTCCCTTTACTTGACTCTGGCAACAGTGAAAGCAGGTCCAATTAACGACTCATTCCTTGGAATTAAAAACAACTAACAACACTAGCGTCAAAAAAGCAAGGTAAGTTATAGCTTATAGGATTTTACAGAGCTGTTCAAGTCTTCAACAGGAGGGATTCCAATGTGGATAAATACAGGCATCTCAAAGGAGTTAGACCATAGAGCCCTTGTCACTCATTGTAGCAGTGCATGAACACTGTGGCATGGCATTCAGTCAGGCTGTTGAAATGTAATGGACTACACTTGGCAATGTCACAGTTTTCAGGGGAGAAACCAAAACCTTAGCGTTGGGTACAAGTTACAGCTTTGTCCCTACCATCTTAGTCAACTTACTTTGACTTTTATGTGTTAGTTTATTGATCTGTGAAACAGAGATAATACAAACTTCCTTAGAAGTTTCTAGAGAAGCAGACAAGCCTGGGTGGCTCAGTTGGCTGAGCATCCGACTTCAGCTCAGGTCATGACCTCACAGCTCGTGGGTTTGAGCCCTGCGTCGGGCTCTGTGCTGACAGCTCAGAGCTGGGAGACTGCTTCAGATTCTGAGTCTCATTCTCTGCCCCTCCCCCACTCATGCCATGTCTCTCTCTGTCTCTCAAAAATAAATAACCATTAAAAAAAGTTTCTGTAGAAGTGGACCAAGATGATGGATATACAGGTGCTATTACAACGTTGAGAATGTGGTGTCTTCTCTGTCAGTGTCTCACCCTTCTCCATCCTCCTTGCTTATATTTTAGCAGACAGCCCTGCTGAACTAATGTAAGGTCTCTAAGGCCTCTTCCTCATTCCCTTCTTCCTCTTCCTCCTTCTCCTCCTCATAGGTAGGCAAGACTCTGTTCCCCAGATTTTTGTATTTCATGGACCACTAGTATTATTTTAATGGAGCATTGAGAAGATTGGCTATTTCCTTTGCAATGTAAAGATATTTCAAAAAACCAATGCCATCTACTCTAACCATCATTTCACAAAGGAAAAGACTTTTTATTTTTTCATTTTAATTAAAAATTTTTTAATATTTATTTAGTTTTGAGAGAGAGGGAGAGAGAGAGAGAGAGAGAACGAGAGAGAGAGAGAGAGAGAGAGAGAGAATGAGAGAATGGGGAGGGGCAGACAGAGGGGAGGGGCAGACAGAGAGGGAGACACAGAATCTGAAGCAGACCCCAGGCGCTGAGCTGTCAGCACAGAGCCCGGCACAGGGCTGGAACTCAAAAACCATGAGATCATGACCTGAACTGAAGTTGGACGCTCAACACACCAAGCCACCTAGGCACCCCTATTTTAATTTTTAAATTTTTTTTTAAAAATGTACTTATTTTTGAGAGAAAGATTTTGCAGTAACATTTGAAGACTCTGCCTCCACCTCTATAGCTTAGGACTTACTTAGGGTGAACTACAATGTGGCTACATGTGCATGTGTTGCTGTACGTATGTATGTGTGCATGCTATATATACCTTTCCAGATGTAAGTGCACACTTATGTGGATATGTGTGCATGTGTGCATGCATGTAGGAGTTGTGGAGCAGTTATTGGTCAAGTCGAATTTTGCTAATACCGTTAGGTGTTAACTTTCCCTAAAAAAGAGCTATTTATAATGCATACATCGACATGGGATTTGGGGGCTTTGTGGGAAGACCTGTGGTTTTAAAATCAAAGACGGAATTCCGAGTGCTTTCCTACATAAAGTAAGATCTAAGGCTGGCCTACGTGGCTTGGAGGGAATGGTGAATCATCAAAGATCTGAATAACCGATCATGGCACTGAGGAACACTAAAACATTTCCCCCTTTCCCCTGTGCCCCAATCCAGCCTTAAACTGATAGGCACTGTCTAAGTTTTGGAGCAAGAAATTCAATCCTCTAAGATATGTGGCCAGTTTGTATGTATCCCCCTACTATTCACCTGCAAATGTTTATGAAATCAGACCAATCAAGGTTTAAAGTCAGGCTTTACCATATACTACCAGTGTGATTTAATCTCTACCTTGTGATTTAATCTCTGGCTATAAATCAGAGGTTCCCAAGAACCCTCCTTAGTTCTGATTAATTTGCTGGAATGGCTCACAGAACTCAGAGAAATATTTTACTTACTAGATTACCACTGTATTATAAAAGGATGTAACTCAGGAACAGCCAAATGGAAGAAATGTACAGAGCAGAGTATACAGGAAGGAGTGCAGAGCTCCCATGTTTTCCCAGGTGTGCCACTCTCCCTGAATCTCCACATATTAACCAACCTGGAACCTATCCAAACCTTACCCTTTGGGGTTTTTATGGAGTCTTCATTACATAAACATGATTGATTAAGTCATTGGCCATTGATGATTGATTCAACCTCTAGCTCCTCTCTCTTCCTGGAGTTTCCTGATTTTAGTGGAAAAGGTTTCAGTTTTTACCATTGAGTATGATGTTAGCTATGAACTTTTATATATGGCCTTTATTATATTGAGGTACATTCCCTCTAAATGCACTTTGTGGGGAATTTTTATATTTTGTTGAGTGCTTTTTCTGCATCTGTTGAGATGATCATATGGTTGTTATTCTTTCTCTTGATAGTGTGATGTATCACAGTGATTGATTTGTGAACACTGTACCACCCTTGCATCTTTAGAATAAATCCTTCTCAGTTGTGGTGAATGATCACACAGGTGAATGATCCTTTTAATGTATTGTAGAATTTGATTTGCTAATACTTTCTTAAGGTTTTTATATCTATGTTCATCAGAGATATTGGTCTATAGTTTTTGTTTTGTTTTGTTTTTTTTGTTTTTTGGTGAGTGTTTGCTTTTAGTGTCTTTATCTGGTTTTGGTATCAAGGTAATGCTGGTGTAATAGAATGAATTTGGAAGTTTTCCTTCCTCTTTTTTTTTTTTTTTTTTGGAATAGTTTGAGAATAGGCGTTAACTCTTGCTAGAATTCACCTGTGAATTCATCTGATCCTGAACTTCTGTTTGTTAAGAGTTTTTTTGATCACCAATTCTGTTATTAGTAATCAATCCATTCACATTTTCTATTTCTTCTTGATTAAGTTTTGGAAGATTGTATGTTTCTATGAATTTATCCATTTCTTCTAGGTTGTCCAATTTGTTCGTATATAATTTTTCATAGTATTCAGTTATAATTCTTTGTATTTCTGTGGTGTCTGTTGTTATTTCTCTCCCTTTATTTCTTATTTTATTTACTTGAGTCCTTTTTTTTCTTGCTGAGTTTGGCTAAAGGTTTATGAAACTTATCTTTTCAAAGAACTAGCTCTTGATTTCATTGATCTTTTCTTTTTTTAGTCTCTATTCGTATTTCTGATCTAATCTTTATTATTTCCTTCCTTCTAATGGCTTTAGACTTTGGTCTTCTTTTTCTAGTTCCTGTAGGTGTAAGGTTAGATTATTTATTTGAGGTTCTTCTTATTTCTTGAGGCAGGCCTCAATTGCTATAACTTTGCTCTTAGAATAGCTTTTTCTGTGTCCCAAAGATTTTGAACCCAAAAATTTTTATTTGTCTGCATGTATTTTTTGATTTCCTCTTTGATTTCCTTGTTGATCCATTCATTGTTTAGTAGCATATTGTTTAGCCCCTTGTGTTTGTACTCTTTCCATTTTTTTTTTAAAGTCTATTTCTAGTTTCATACTGTTGTGGTTTGGGAAGATGCCTGATATGATTTCAGTCTTCTTAAATTTATTGACATTTGTTTTGTGACCTAACATGTTATCTATTCTGGAGAATGTTTTGTGTGTTGTTTTAACGAATGTATATTCTACTTTTATATGGTATGTTCTCTATATATCTATTAGCTCTATCTGGTCTAATTTGTTGTTTAAAGACACTGTCTCTTTATTGGTTTTCTGTCTAGATGATTTATCCATTGATGTAAGTGGAGTGTTAAAGTTTCTTAATCTTATTGTATTACTTTCAATTTCTCCCTTTATGTCTGTTAATATTTACTTTACATATTTATGTGCTGCAATGTTGGGCGCATATATATCCTCTTATGGATTGATTTCTTTTTTTTGTCCTTACGCAATGCTTTCCTTTGTCTCTTGCTACAGTCTTTGTTTTAAAGTCTATTTTATCTGAGGTAAGTATTACTAACCCAGTTTGCCTCCATTTACATGATAAGTATTTCTCTATCTTTTCAGTTTCAGTCTGTTTGTGGCTTTATGTCTGAAATGAGTCTCTTTTAGGCAACATATAGATGAGTCTTATTTTTTGGTGTTGTTTTTGTTTATTTTTTTATCCATTCAGTCATCCTATGCCTTTTTTTAAAGTGTTTATTTATTTTTGAGAGAGCACAAGTTGGGGAGGGGCAGAGAGAGAGGGACAGAGGATCTGAAGAGGGCTCTGAACTGATAGGGGCTTGAATTTATGAACCACGAGATCATGAACTGAGCTGAAGTCAGATGCTCAAATGATTGAGCCACCCATGTATGTCTTTGGACCTGAGCATTGATTTATATTTAAAGTAATTACTGGGGCATCTAGGTGGCCTAGTCAGTTAAGCATCCAACTCTTGATTTCAGCTCAGGTCATGATCTCACGGTTTCTGAGTTTGAGCTCCATGTCACTGATGGTATGGAGCCTGCTTGGAATTTTCTCTTTCTCCTTATCTCTCTCTGTCACTCTCCTGCTATATTACTATATAAATAGTAATTACTGGTAGGTATGTATACATATCCATTTTATTAAATGTTTTCTGGTTGTATATTTCTTCTTTTCCTCTCTTGCTCTCTTCCCTTGTGGTTTGATGCTTTCTTTAGTGTTATGCCTGGATTTCTTTCTCTTTATTTTTTATGTATCTATTATTGGTTTTTGATCTTTGGTTACCATTCAGTTCATATATAATATCCTATGTGTATAGAAGTCTATAGTAAGTGGGTAGTTACATAAGTTTGAACACATATTACAAACACTCCCCCTTCATATTTTACGTATACGATGTTATATTTTACATCTTTTATTTTGTGTATCCTTTCCCTAATTTTTGTAGATATAATTGATTTACTACTTTTGTGTTTTAACCTCCATATTGGCTTTATAAGTAGTTGATCTATTACCTTTACTATGTATTCTTTTACCTGTAATTTTTTTCCTATCATAATTTTTTTTTTTTATTTCTAGTTGTGGACTTTTCCTTCCATTTAAAGAATTCCCTGTAACATTTTTTTTTTTGTAAGGTTGGTTTAGTGGTGATGAACTCTAACTTTTGTTTATCTGAAACATTCTACCTATTCCTCCTTCAATTCCGAATGATAACCTTGCTAGGTAAACTATTTCCGGTTATACAATTTTTTCTTTCAGCACTTTGAATATATCATGCCTTTCCCTTCTGGCCTGTAAAGTTTCTGTGGAAAAATATGATGATAGCCTTATGGGGTTTCCCTTGTATATAATGGTTTCTTTTCTCTTACAGCTTTTAAAATTCTCTGTCTTTATTTTTCTGCCATTTAAATTATTTTGTGTCCTGGTGTGGACAGTCTTGGGATTATCTTATTAGAGGCTCTCTGTGCCTCATGGACCTGGATGTCTGTTGTCTTCCCCAGGTTAGAGAAGTTTTCAGCTATTATTTTTTAAAACATTTTCTGCCCCCTTCTCTCTTCAACCTTCTGGAATCCCTATAATACACATGTTATTATGCTTGATGATATTGCAGAATTCCCTTAACCTATTCTCAACTTTTTGGGGTTTTTTGTTTGTTTTTTTCACTATCCTGTTTTCCTGATTGCTGATCCACTGTTCTACATCCTCTAATGTGTTGATTTTCTTTATGTATTTTTTAGTTTAGTCATTATATTCTTCAGCTCTGACTTTTTAAAAGTATTTTCTCTTTGTTAAAGTTCTCACTGACTTCATCTGCTCTTTTCTCAAGTCCAGTATCTTTATGACCATTACTTTTAATTTTTTAAAAAAACATATTGCTTATCTCCATTTCATGTAGCTATTTTACTGTGATTTTTGTCTTAGTCTTTCATTTGGGATGTAATCTTTTGTCTTCTCATTTTGTCTAGCTCTTTGTGTTTGGGTGTATACATTAGGTAGGTCAACTACATCTCCTGGTCTTGAAAGTAGTAGGCTTATGTAGAAGAGGTTTTGTAGTGCCCTGTAGCACAATCTCCCCTGTTCATCAGAATCAGGCACTCTACAGGTGTCCCCTGTGTGGATTTGTGTGTGACTTTCTGTTGTGGCTGAGTGGTGATTGCCTTCAGTTCAGCAAACTGCAATGATTTTCTTAGCCTTTCCTGGGAGGAGTGAATAGTGTTTGTTCCTCATGCTTTTGAGCAGTCTAGCTCCAGCTGCCACAGGCTCTCTGGTGAGCAGGGCTGACACTTAGCCTTGCTATCCTCAATTAGCCTTTCTGCCACAGATGCTGGTGAACTGAAGGTCAGAACTTGCTCCCTGTGCAGCCAGCTGAAGTCTAACTGCATGAATTGTAGATGCAGTGGTGTGTGGGGTGATCTTCCCTCCTCCACAGGGCAGGAATCACTTTGGAGTGGCACCATCTTGACTGACACTGCCTGTTGGGTGTTGTCAATTAGGAACTATTTTGGCTGCTGAAGTTGGTGGATTGGGTGGAGTAGGTGCACAGGGAAATGTCAGGGTGGGGCACACAGTGCTAGCAAGGTAGATAGAAAGTGTTAGAATTGACTCCCAGAACCATTTGGCTATCTAGGTTTGGGGAGAGCAAGAAAAATGGTGCTAGAACTTTTGTTCTCAGAAAGTTCCTGCAGATTTCTGCCTTTCTGGCACATATTCTAAGATTAGCTAACAGGTCTTCACATACAGCCCAAGAGCTTTTCAAACTGCTGCTTCTGTGCTGTGTCTGGCATTGAGTTACTTAGTATGCTAGCTCTTTAGGGGCAGGGACTAGGTTTTATATTTAATGCCCTCTAGCTGATCTAGAGTCCAGCCCACTGATTTTTAAAGATCATGGAGTTAAACCTTATTGGTTCTCAAAGCCAGATGTTATGGGGACTTGCCTTCTCAGTTTGGGTCCCTGGTGCCAGGGGTGGCCAGTATGGGGTCTGATCCTCTTGCTTCTCCATGTCTGTGATGTCCCTCTCATTTCTGTTAGTTGTGCTATGGCTTTGGTTCCCAACTATGTCTCCAATCCTGTTATTCTTTCTAGTGTGACCTTCTCTTTACAGCTAGCTGTGACGATCTGTTCTGTCAATCTTTAGGTCATTTTCAGGGTTAGTTGTATACATGTAGCTATTGCCTCAGTATGACTGTGGTATGAGGTGAACTCAGGATCCTCCTACTCCACCATCTGTCCTACAGGATTGACTCTTGATGTTGTGAAAAGCTAAACTAAGATGACTACAAAAGTAGGCAAAATAAGCATAGCTTTAGATTTGTATTATGAGTTGTAAGTTCTTAATCCTTTTATCTACATCTTATGTGTCAATTCTTACACTCTGGGAAATCATTGGGAGGTAGGAGGAGGTTATTTATTGCAAAGTGATAATTAAGAATATTGAAACACAAAATGGCCATGTCTTTCTCACTCAAAGTTTAATGGATAAACCAGTCACATCAGTGGGAACTTCTCAGAAATACAATGTTTCAGACTCCATCCAAGACCTATTGCAAAAAACCTGGAATTTAATAAGATCCCTGGGTAATTCTCTTTAAAATTTGAGAAGCACTCAGTTATATGATTTTTCCCCCCAAGGTCCTATATCATGTAGAGCTGATGATGAGCAAAAGCATCAGGGAACAAAAAGATCATTTATAGTGGGAAATATCATTGCAGCCAATAACTTAACAAAATCAGGTTGTATATCATTTTCTTGGTGAGAAAGCTATAGGCCACAAATTAGAAAGTCAGGCTGTCAGTGGCTTCATCATCAGACACCCACACAAGAAGCAACAGAGAGACAGGTGAAAAAGATTTCCCCTTGGGGGTGTTTCCAAGAGCAGGGCTTCTTCTGACAGGTAAGGGGAATGGTGTGCCTCTTAGGGCCTCACCTTGAGCTTTATGCCCATAGTAAAACAGAAAGGAAGGAAAGCAGGGCAAAACTGGGAACATAATGTCATCCCAACAGTAAATAATCATGTCCTTTATTTGGCCTCAATATTCCTCAGTAATTAAAGAAAGAGAGAATATTTGAAATTCCCCCATTGTTCTTTGACTTGTAGGAAATACTTGGAGTCAGAAATGCCCACTCCTTTACTCCTTCATTTATCCATTCCACATTTGTTGGGCATTTACTAGATACTTGATGCTTGGGATATGAAAATGAAGGACATAGATTCTGACTTATGATGGAGGGGGAAGAGAATCAAGTAGAGGTGTGATTTCAGACAGATGGTATCATCTTATTTCAATTTTACATCATGTGGGGCTGTGCCTACTTGTTTTTCAAAGAACCCAACCTTATACCTCCTGACCAGAGACAAAAGAAAATGGTCTAGCTAGTCCCAGCCAGATAAAACCCAGTCAAAACTGTGATGAGTCTAAGTTGCATTCCTGTCTATGAACCAATCATTGTGGCCAGGAGATGGGAAACTCTGGGCCAGTTTGAGCCATTAGGCCATTTCTGTGATAGAAGTGAGGATAGAGATGTTACCAAAAAGACATAGGGTAAAGAGTGTTAGAAGTTAATATTTCTAGCAAAGAACTGACTTCTTTCTAATACATCTCCATAATTAAAATTCAGAGTCTTCTATGGGCAAGAATCTTTCTTTAGCTGTACATTCATCATGACACGTACTTCAAAGATAAAAATTTTAAGCTGCTCTTGGCTGGGAACTGAATGACTATAAACACATTCAATCACAAACAATAATGCTAAAATCTCTACAAGGGGTAATATTTGTTGTCTGGCAGACACTCTGAAAAGTATCAAGAAAAAACAGACCATCTAGTGATTTTTTAGGAGCTGAGGAGCTATACCATGTTGAGTTTTTGGGTTTGCATTTTGCTTTACATATACCTGACATGAAGCTGAAGAAACCAGCAATTGGACATACGGGCAGAAAAATAAATTTAAAAAATAATAGTAAGCCTTGACCTAAGTCTCACACCTTCTATAAAAATTAACTCAAAATGGATCATGATAATTAATATAAAATATAAAACTATAAAGATGAAAACATAAGAGAAAACCTTGAGTGTTTAGAGCTGGGCATATAGTTATGCAGCTTGACACCAAAAGTATCATCTATAAAAGGAACACTTGACAAATTGTGATTCTTCAAAATTTTAAAAATTTACTCTGCAAAAGACCCTGTTAAGAAGATAGAACAACTAATAGGAGAGAAGGGAAATGTATTTGCAACTTACATATTTAGCAAAGGACTATTGTCTAGATTATACAAAGAACTATCAAAACTCAAGACTCAATAAACTAAAAAAACAAGAAATCCAATTAGAACATGAGCAAAAGACATGAAGAGACATTTTATCAGATAAGTTATCCAGATGGCAAATAAGCACATGACAAGACGTTCAACATCATTAACCATGAAAGAAATGCAAATTGAAATCACTCTGAGTGAAAAAAGTCAATCATGAAGGCTACATACTGTTGGATTCCACTTGTAACTTTCTTCAAATGACAAAATTATAAAAATGAGGAACAGGTTATTGGTTGTTAGGAGTATAGAGGAATTTAGGGTGGGAGGAAAGCAGAATGGCTATAAAGGAGCAATATCAAGGATCCTTGTGGTGATAGAAATGTTCTGTATCTTGTCTATATCTGTGCCAATATCATAGTTATGATATTATACAACAGGTTTACACAAGGTAACCATTGGAGGAAACTGGGTAAAGGCGCATGGCATCTATATGTATTTGTTCTTTTACTGCATTTGAATATATAATCATTTCAAAATGAAAAGATTAATAATGATGAAGGAAGAAAGGAAAGAAAGACAAGGAAAGAAGGAAGGGGGAGAGAGGGAGGAAGGGAAAGAGGGAAAATAGAAAAGAAAAGGCAAACTGCAGCAGGTTCTTCTTTGAAAATAATATTATTAATCTCAGGGAAGAATAACAAACCTCCACAGAGGCTAAATGTAAAAAGCAAGGTCTTCTAAATGAGAAATGGCAGTGGGGGTAAAGAGTTGATTTATTGAAAATAATGCATAATAAAGAATTTTGAATTTTCAGGGGAAATCCCAGGGGAAGAAGCAGTAAGGAAATCAGGAAATGAAGAAAATGAGAGAAACAGCAGACTAGAGCTTACTGGGAGAGTCTCCAAAAGGAATTAAGACCAGAGAGAAATTCCACAGGGATTAAATGACAGAGGAGCTATTATACAAAAATGTATATCTAATATATAATTTCATAGTTGTTTATCACATAATAACCCCTCATTCTCCAAACCTTTGATAGTAAGTTTTTTGTTAGTGTTCCTTTGGGGTTTTAAAGGAGAATAGGTCCCATTCCTTCTTTGGGATGATGCAAGGCAGAGAAGAAGACTTCTAAGGTGAGACTTTGATGACAAGAAGCATTGAATAAATAAAAAGAAAATCAGAAACAGAGGTGACTGTAAAATAAAGCCCCTGAGTTGTGCAGAAAATTAAGTCCCTGGATATTGATTATATTGTATGTAAGATAAATATTAAAGCTCCAACATCCATTACTACTATGTTGCAAAAATTGGTAAAGAAAAGGCGTTCCCAGAAGATTAAGGGACCAGTGGACTTCCTAGTGATAGATGCTTGGGTTACATACTTATATTCTTAATTTAATGTGAATGTTACTATTGGTCAAATCCTTTAGAATTACAAGAGTAATCATATGTCAGGTATTTAGCCATGGCCTCTCAACTCCAAGTCCACTATTTTGTGCTCCTCTCTGTAATGTAGGAACTGGAATTTTGCACACCGCATTCATCCTTTACCAGCTGGCTCCCTGCTGTGTTCCAGGGCACCTTAGGAGACCTGAAAACAGGAGGAAGGGAGAGAGAACTTGCCCTTTCCCACATGCTTGCACTTTCTGTCAGCCTTGCTCTAGCAAAGGCTCTTCACCTTGGCAGCAGGAGACTGTTTGCAGTTTCTAGCTTTATTTTCCCTACAGCACGCTCAGAACCAACTTCGTTGTTTTCTCAAAGATAACTGAAATAGCCAGGTTGCAACCCTTCCTCAGAGGTCTAGTCCCAGCACTGCATGGTGTTTTCCTCAAGCTTCAAAAGTCTGATAATTCCAGTCTTTCCCACTGTTGCCCTATCCTACAAGGTGGCAGCTGTTTCCCACAAATACTATTTCAGTGTTACCTCAACATTCATGTTCCCCTTTTTTGTTCTTTTATATTAAACTTTAAATACTATGTTAATATGTTTTGTTGAAATACATTGTATGTTTTCTTTCTTCCTGGCTAGGCTCTGGTCAGGAAATTATACTATCTTCATATAAATGATACTCACAGAAGGCAGATTTTTATGAGAACACATGGGAACAAGTAGTAGACTTGGAGAAGATGTATGGAGTGAATGTTTCACTTCCTTTGAGACTGAGATGGACGATAAGAAGAATTCAGAAAGTAGTTTAGCATTGCTTGGGAGAACCACCTTATGCTACTATGGTATTTATATTTTCCCAAAGAATGGATTTAATTGGGTCAGCTTTTGCCACTAGTTATAAAATAACACAATTGGGTAGATTTTCCACCAGGCCGCATAGGAGATTAACATGTAACTCACTTATTTGTATTCTAATCCAGTATGTTATGATAACATGGAAGAAAAGACTTCACTAACAACTTTACAGAAGTCATAGCAAATGGGGTGAGTGTTGGGAAGACTAGAGTTGAGCCTTCACGTTTTTCTCAAAAGGTGGTTGTGTAGATAATATAGACTCTTACCATTTCATGGATTTCCCCTTCAGTTATTGCAGTGTTAGTTCCAAGCACATAGTCATGCTAGCTGTAATTGAGATACACATCCAGATTTCAAGTTAATTTAAAAAACCTCTATACAAACACTGGATATACTCAAGTGCTTCCTTGGGTAGCTAGGAGAGTCACAGATTAATTCACGAAAGTTTGGTTATTTAAGAATGGATTTAAATGAGAAGCAGGAAAGCTTGGGTAGGAAAGGTGTTTCAGTTAATATTTCCTGAATTGAAAATTTCCAATCTTCATAGGACTTACTCTACTGCCATTGGTGTATTAGCTTATGCTTAAGGGAAATTTGTTGCTTTGTGTAACTGAAAAATCCAAGGCTAGTCTTTCTGTAAGTAGAGCTTAACTCAGGACTCAAAGAATAATACTTGGACCCATCTCTTAACTCTGCTTCTACATAGCTGGTTTGTTTTTCAGTTCTGTACTGGCACACCAAGGAAATTTCACATTTATATTACCTCATCCCTGTGTAGCTGTTGACAGAATCTACTTTTCTGAGAGCTCAAATATAAGTCCTCAGGTTGTATCTTCTTGACTCTGGGGGACTTGCCTTGGGACAACTGCCTATTTTTTATTTTATTTTATTTTATTTTATTTTATTTTATTTATTTTATTTTATTTTATTTTATTTTATTTTATTTTATTTTATTTTATTTTATTTTATTTTCTAATGTTTATTTTATTTTGAGAGAGAGAGAGAGCACGAGCGAGCAAGCAGAGGAGGGGCAAGAGGGAGGGAGACACAGAATCCGAGGTGGGCTCCAGGCTCTGAGCTGTCAGCACAGAGCCCGATGCTGGGTTTGAACCCATGAACTGTGAGTTCATGACCTGAGCCGAAGTCAGACATTTAACTGACTGAGTCACCCAGGTGCCCTCACAACTGCCCATTTTTTTTAAAAGTTTGTTTGTTTATATGTTATTATTTTAATATAATTTATTGTATAATCCAACTGCCCATTTTAAAACCATTCTGTGTGAAGCAGGATGGAATAAGATGACCAGGCTAGTCTGAACCACATGTCCCACTCATGTATATTTGCATGAAGCCAGCATTATGGAGATATGAGTAGGCAGAGTGGCTTTCCCAAAGGAAAATGGGGATACCAGTGCTATAAAAAGGAGAAATGGATTTAGGACAACAATAAATACTACTACATTTTATTTCTATCGCAAAGTTATGCTGAAGTATGTCTGAGTGCTAATTTTTATTACTATCCATTTCTGCTTTCAAAATACCTATCAATTGCATGGCTAACTTGGATCTCAAGTCAGCTTCCTTCTTGGTGTAGTCATGGAGGATTCATCTCTGTTACCAGATGAAACTCTGTATGTGACATTTTGAGTGGTGTGGAGCAGGCTATGCTGTTACCTTTTAAAGGGCATTGATGGGTCTCTTGAGGAAATATGATTTAGTAGACTGAAGACTCTGTGTTCTCATAATTGCAACAAAGATATCTTGACTCCAAATTAAAAAAAAATAATAAAAATGCAATAAGTCCCTACCTCCCATTGCTGCTGATTCTAGAATTAAGGATGTCCAGTTTAGAAGATGTGAGCAGCCAGTACAATTTGAAGCCTGAGGCTCAGCTGTCCTAAAGGTGTAACTAGATAAGTCAGGCCATTTTTGCATGCATGCTGCACAACTAGCTATAGTTCTGCTTACACAGAAAAAAGGGGAGAGGATGATACCTAAAGATGGGATCTAAATATTTACCTAACACATGGGAAAGTAGGCTCTGGAGAAATCAATTTGTTGTTTTCCCAGCAGGATGATAATACCAGGATCCAAGCAAGATATATCCTATTTTTCTAGGCAAAAGCCTATTAGATGAACTAAAGGAAGCTCAGGGGGGATTGTAGGAGGGGCCTGTAGAGATGGCAAAGCCATGATGGTAGAGCAGCCAAGCAGTCTGAACCACCCTGCCCAGACAGGGTAGAAATTCTCTCCAAGATGGCCTGCTAGCACCTTCCAAATCTGTCCATTTTTCTGATGATGTTAAAGTGTAACAAAAGGGATTTCAAATTTTCCCTGTTCATGGTCATAGCTGAAGGTCTAGGGTGGACATTGGACCCAAACTTAGGCATCTGGACTTGAGACATGAAAAGAAAGAGCAATTTAGCCCTTGAGGATCTGAGCTAAGAGGTCATATAGACACAGCGTTCCTTGTTCATATCTTCTTGATGCTCCAGTTACACAGTAAGGCAGATACCGATGCTCTTCTCCACCCCCACTTCTGCATATTGTTCAAATGCCCCTATTTTTCCTCTTTACTTCCCTTCCTCTTTTGTTTGCAGCAGATTGAGGTGCTGCTTCTTCAATAAGAGAACACATATACATTTCATTTTTGTTCTCATTCAAGAGTTTAAAAACACAGAATTATAGGGGCATTTTGTGTACTAGCTAAGGAAAAGTTTACAGATGTCAAACATTCTTAATATACTTGTTAATTTAACACATACATTCCCTCTGAGTCATCAAAGCTAACAGAAGGGACTGGTACTATATGTAATCCAAATATAATTTCTGTTTGGCTTTAAAAATTGTTCTATTCTGACATTTGAATACTGGTGTACCTGGAGTTCAGGGAATTTACAACAGGGAAGCAGCAATATGATACCAGGTGGTCAATGGCCTATGGAAGACAAATTTCTCAATCCTACCTGCTGCTACATGCCTCCCAGGGATGAGCAGAAATGCCTCCCACCCCAGTGCACAGCACCAGTTGGCCTAAAGCTGTCTACATTCTCTCATCTAATATGGTACTCTCTTTGCTCATACTGACAAGAAGGACATAAAATGCAATGAGAGGGCCTCAACCAGAAAGAGAAAGCCCAAACCATCTCTTCACTTCCCTTCTTTCCTTAGTAACATGAGTTAAATTCTCTTTGGGGGCATGGAGGTCATGGATGCTTACAATATTACCCCTGTGTTTAAAGATTTTGTTTGGTTTATTATCTACATGATGTTTTAAGAATGAAAATTAATTACAACTCTAGCTAAAATAATTTTCCAAATGCTTATTTGAAATGATCATTTGAATGATTATTTGAAAAGGTTCAATGACTTGCCCAAGGCTACACAAACAGCAAAAGAGTAGCAGAAAGACATTTAAGGACAGATAAAATCACCTACAATTAAACTCTTATTCAGGCTGGTTTAAATAATTATGGTGTATTCTTAGCAGAGAAAAGTGTAGACGCTTTAATAAAAATGAAATATACATGTGCACATGAAAATATTCACATGCTCTATTGTTGGAAAGAAAATACAGGTGATAATATATTGTGTATGGCATTATGTCTCTACCTAGTTCACTAAGACAATGTTATACGAGTGTGGAAAAAAAGTCTGGAAGGAAGCCTGCCTCATTTTTAACAGTAGTTACCTCTGCAGGGGGAATTGGGTAGGTAGGGATGAGGAGCTTTTACTTTTTATCTTATAGCAGTCAAAAAATAGTAGAGAAGTGAATGATTTTTTGTTACCCTTTGTTTTTATTTTAATATTAAGAAATAGAGTATTTCCCGGGCGCCTGGATGGCTCAGTCGGTTAAATGTCCGACTTCGGCTCAGGTCATGATCTGACGGTTCGTGGGTTTGAGCCCCGCGTCAGGCTCTGTGCTGACAGCTCAGAGCCTAGAGCCTGCTTCAGATTCTGTGTCTTCCTCTCTCTCTCTGCCCCTCCCCTGCTCATGCTCTGTCTCTCTCTGTCTCAAAAATTAATTAAACATTAAAAAAATTAAAAAAGAAATAGAGTATTTTTCCAACTCTTTTTGGTCTTATTCTTTGAAAGTTTAAGACTTTTTTTAAGGTCAAGTCATCAAAAATACCTCTATTCCACTGTTAAGTTCCTAGTAACTATCACGTTCACAGTATTTCAATGAATGGGAGAGTTGTTTTGTATTCTTCTGGTTTTACTTCTTTTAACTTTGCTCACTTAAAAATATTTTTAGGAGTTTATTTTGATGGCATTTACTTTAAATCCTTAAATTATTTTAGTTAAGATTGAATTATATTTAAACATATTTTAAACATACCTTTAATAGCTACATAAGTCATGCAAAATAAGGCTCAACTTAAATTCATTAGGTTATATAAGAAATGTGTATCACTGGGGAGACTGAATTCAGAAGAACTTTCAAATTTGTAACTTATTTTAAGAACATGAGGGGTGCCTGGGTGGCTCAGTGGGTTAAGCAGCTGATTTCACATCAGGTCATGATCTCATGGTTGGTGACTTTGAGCCCCGCATCAGGCATTGAGCTGTCAGCACAGAGCCTGGAGCCGGCTCAGAATCTGTGTCTCCCTCTCTGCCACTCTCCTGCTCAGGTTCTGTTTCTCTTTCTCTCTCAAAAATAAACAAACAGTAAACAAATTAAAAAAAAAAACAAACGTGATCAGGTAAAGTGACCTTCTACAAGGATTTTCATTTCCTATAAACTAGTCTTCAGAGGAATTGATTAAAAAAATTTTAATACAATTTTTAGACCAGTTTTAGTTCAGAGCAAAACTGAGGGAAAGGTACAGAGATTTCCCATATTGTCTGTGGAACTGATTTTTTAAATAAGCTGATTTTATCAAAATGGCATTTCCAAAAGTATAACATAAAAAAAGAGGGAAAAGTATTGCTACAAATAATAGTTAAAACTTTTCCCTGAAACCAATACTACACTGTATGTTAACTAACCTGAACTTAAATAAAATCTTGGAAGAAAAAACAAAACAACAAAAAACAAAACAAAAAGTTACTAAACACATTATTTGGCAAGTACTGTTTTAACTACATTATACTTATTAACTATTTAACCTCCCACTATAAAACTATTATGATTCCTATTACCCCTATATTGCAGATCAGAAAACAGGCATAGAAAAGTTAAGTAACTTGTCCAAGTATTCACAGCCTAGCAAGGGTGTAGTAGGAAGAGATTTAAGGACTGATGAGATTGTTCATAAATTTAGGAACCATGAGCTACTGGAAACTAAGAAAGGGGAGGCTGACCACCCCAGGGAAAATAGGAAAGTTTCTCAGACTAGATGCTGCCTTGTGCCATGTGGGCTATATGGTTAAGAGATGGACAAATGGATTTGCTATTTAGGCAAAGGAGGAGATTCCATTTAGAAAACTGAAGTGCAAAAAGATGGGCCACACCACAGGCAACCCACTTGAAGATAAAAACTGAAGTACAATATTATGGGTACTTGTAAGAAGAGAGAATATTATTTATATTCCAACAGCTTTAAAATAAAAATGATTCTCACTTTTCCTTTGTCTGTCAAGCGCATATTGAAGACCAGCTCTATCAGCAGCGTTCTCTTCTGGATGCTGGGAGGTAGGATGTATTCCACATAATTCTTGCCTACAAGTAGCTTGCAGTGTAGGGATGGATAGTTGAGAATCTTACAACAATGTTATATAGTTATAGGTATGTTACAAATTAATATCCAAGGGAGAGGTTTCCACCCGAGTAATAACTACCTATAGTTGTTGTTTATAAGCCTCCTGGGATAGATGGAACATATGCAGATATATGGGGCATCTGAGTGGCTCATTCTGTTAAGCATCAGACTGGATCTCAGCCCAAGTCATGATCTTATGTCTTGGTTTCTGAGATCAAGCCCCTCATTGGGCTCTGCACTGACAATGTAGAGCCTGTTTGGGATGCTCTCTATCTCTCTCTCTCTGCCCCTCCCCTACTCATGTACATGCTCTCTCTCTCTCTTTCAAAATAAACAAACTTAAAAAAAGTTGCAGAATTAACATCTGAGACAGTACAGCCAAAATCTGTTTGTACTTTGTCATTCAGATGCAAGTGCACATACCATCATGTTACCTATCTCCTTTCTTCTGAGCAACCTCTCTGCACTGTTGGATCCACCTCCTGTCACTGCTGCTGCTCCCGAATAGATAAAACTAGGCCAGACAGTGCTCCCAGGGGGAAACAGATGAGCTTGTGTAGAGGAAGCCTGGGTAGAAGACGGAGCTGTAGCTCAGTGCTGCAATCAGCCCAGCATTGATGGATGAGCGCTCCTTTACAGCTTGGCCAGTGGGGCCCTGTGAGGAAAGCTCACCCTTTGCTCATCACCATGTAATAAAGCCCATCTCCTCAGCAGCACCAGCCCCAGGCTGTCGTCTGCCAGCATAGTTTCTTCCCCTAATCCTCATTTAGACTAATCTGCAATAATTTACCAGCTCTCTTGGGTACTCAGGCTTTATTATATTATTTCAATGGGTAAAACTACTATTATTTTGTACTAGGAAGGCAAAAGAAATAATACTATTTGATTTATTTAAAGTAGAGTTGGAAAATTCTTGAGAGATTGTTTAAGTCAGTCTTGTCATTTTATACATGAGACCCAGAAAGGTGACTCTCCTAAACTCACACAGGTTTTTGGTGACTGAGTTCGTGGTAGTCAAGTGATATCTTACCTTCAGGGCCAATAATATTCTACTACATTTTAACTGGAAATAATTTAGTAAAATTTTGTGATTTTTAAAAAAATTTTAAGGAATGAGATAACTTTTCTGGAGTTTCAGAACATAAGTTAATAAAGACGATAGGTTTGGGGCTTTTGAAACACAAGTGTGAGGGAAATTAGGCTGGAAAGGACCTGAGGATGGAAACCTGAGGTTGGTAATCATGACAGCAAAGGGGCTATCAGAGATTCTTTCATTATTTGGACCTCTCTGCTCATATCCATGTGATGAACTCTGTGCTCAGAGTCAGATGTAGGCCATAGGTCAACAGAGTGGTCCCCTCTCAGGACTGCATTGAGCTTACATAAGTAGAGTCTGGATGGGTAGTGCTGTGGGGGTATATTGACATGAACTGTCCTTTCCTGCTTCGCATAAGGCCTAATACAATTGCTATTCCCCTTTATAAAGTCTTCTGATTATAGGATGGCAGATATTGATGTTTAAAGAGATAAATCAATGTCAAATAAACATGGAAAATCCTACCAGATCACTCCAGACAGAAAGAGGAATATTTACCTAAAGTGAATTATTTCCAGAGACAGCCCATTCTGCAACTGGATAACTTAATAGGAAGAACATTAGCATGGTGTATGCCTCCTGTAATGCTGACATGTGGTTCCCTCCAGGGTGTGTAAGACCACCCATTGGAACTCCTAGCCCAGGAGCGAGGAGTAACTAGCTAGGAGTATCTCTGCTTGAAATCATTGGTCCTTTCTCCGAATGCCTTCACCAAACAAACATTTATTATACACATATTCTATGTCCAGACCATACTTAAAACTAAGCATACTGAGCAGTTAAGAGATTTTGTTCACAACAGTTATTTTAGGAAAAAAAAATATGGTGCAACATGATTGGTGGTGGGCATTATAAAAAGGAGATAAAAGAAGAAACAAATATGCCTAATAATGTCTTGTGAATGGTAGCTGCTCAATAAATATTTGTAGGAAAATAAATTCTTGGTGTTACCAGTGAGGAGAGGGTAATTAGAAGAGCTTTGGGGATGAGCTGGCATTTGAATTAAGCCTTTGAAAGCTAAGTATTTATGACCTACACCAATTAAGAGGTACCAAGCTGAACTCAATTTTATCTTTTTAGTGTACTGGGATCTTGGTTATAGTGAAGCCAAGTCTGGTGAATTTTCAAGGCAGGGGCTACATCCCTTTCTTCTGCTTTTCCAGTGACCCTAGTGGGAGAGATGAGCCATCACCAACAGGAGGCCTGTTGGCTGTCCTCAGTAAAGATGTCACCATCTCTACTTCCCTAGCACATCCAACTCTGCTCAGTCCATTCCTGTTATTCACCCAGTGTGCACATACTTGGGAGGGAACAAAAAGCATATTCCTTTCAAAAGCCGAGCTCTGCTGTAGCCCACAGCATTGATTTTATATGTCATTATGAGACATTTGCCCCCCTCACCTACACATCTATAGCAATAGGTTTAAAAATAATATCCTGAGGAGAGTACCAGGAGACATAAAAGACAAATATAAAACCTGAATATAGTTGATAACTCTGTATTATATAATTAAAATTTGCTGAGAAAGTAGAATTTAAATGTTCTTACCCCCAAAAAAGTAAATACATGAAGTAATGGATATATTAACTTGATAGGGAAATCCTTTCACAATATATATGCACATCAAATCATCACCTTAAACTATTTTATTTATTTATTTATTTATTTATTTATTTATTTATTTATAAGTGTTTATTTATTTATTTGGAGAGAGAAAGAGTGTGCATACATGAGTGGGTAGGGGAAGGGAGAAGAGAGAGTCCCAAGTAGGCTCCACTCCCAGTGCAGAGGCCCATGCAGGGCTTGATCTCATGACAATGAGATCATGACCTCAGCTGAAATCAAGAGTCTGATGCTTAACTGAGTTACCCAGGTGCCCCACCTTAAACATTTTAAATATTTTAGAATTTTATTTGCCAATTATACCTTGAAAATTGGATTTTTTTAAAAAATCAGGATCAATAGGAAACATTCATTTATCATACACATGCACACACATATACCTATGTACATAGGTAAACAGATGTGTGCACATACATATGCATTTGTATACATACGGAGGTACACTGGAAAAATCAGTTCTCTGGAGTAAGATAAACATAGGTTTGAACCCTGACTTCCAATAGATATTACTTAAACACACTACCTACAGGTTTGACCCAAGGTATTTATCTTGATTTTTATAAACCTTAGTTTCCTTAAGTAAGAGGTGATTAAGAGTTCCCACCCAGAATATAAACTGGTGCAGCCACTCTGGAAAACAGTATGGAGGTTCCTCAAAAAATTTAAAAATAGAGCTACCCTATGACCCAGCAATTGCACTACTAGGTATTTATCCAAAGGATACAGGAATGCTGCTTTGAAGGGGCACATGCACCCTAATGTTTATATCAGCACTATCAACAACAGCCAAATTATGGGAAGAGCTCAAATGTCCATTGACTGATGAATGGATAAAAAAGATGTGGTATGTACATACAATGGAATATTACTTGGTGATCAAAAAGAATGAAATGTTGCCATTTGCAACAATGTGGATAAACTAGAATGTGTTATGCTAAGGGAAATAAGTCACTCAGAGAAAGATAAATATATGATTTCACTCATATGAAAACTTCAGAAACAAAACAGATGAACACAGGGGAAGGAAAGGAAAAATAAGATAAAAACAGAGAGGCAAACCCCAAAAGACTATTAAATACAAAGAACAAACAAGGTTGATGGAAGGGTGTTGGGTGGGGGAATGGAATAGATGGGTGATGGTCATTAAGGGGGCACTTGTTGGGATGAGCACTGGGTGTTATATGTAAGTGATGAATCACTAAATTCTCCTGAAACCATTACTATACTACATGTTAACTAACTTGAATTTAAATAAAATTTTAAAAATGCAAAAAAAAAAAAAAAAAAAAGACTTCCCACCCACAAGCTGTGAAAAAAGATTATCTGAGAGCATATATGTAAAATGTTTCCTCTCTGAGATAGGGGAAGGCTTGCTTTCACCTCTTAAAACATGTAGCCTGGTGGCATGGAGGAAGTGCCCCTCACTAATGATACACATGAGAATTAGCTCCTCTCCCACAACTGGGCTATTAAAGCAAATCAAAGATTTGCCTAACAGGAAAAAGTACACTAGTAAATGTTCCAATTTACAATCTCAAGGACTATTTTGCAAGCCACTTCACATTTCTTCATAAATGCTACTTCAGCTCAGTTATTTTGTGATTGCAACTTGCCTTTGAGTTCAAGCCTATGTCTTGTTTATCTTTGCAACACATCAAGTGTCTTGAACTTGCAAAGTGTTTTTACCCAGCAGGTGCTTTGCAAGTGTTTGCGGAACACAGAAGGTCAGTGTGACATGGAAAAAGGGCACAGTCATATGTATCTTGAATTCAAATACATATTTCCTCATTGGCTAGGGAATTCGGCAATTTAATTTCCCAAACTTTCCTCATCAGTCAAATAAGGAAAGCAATGTCAGACATGGACAAGAGCATCAATGTCAGAAGATTAATTAAAATACATTAGCAAAGACATTATTAACAGCAATGCCAGGCACCTCACATAGGATGAATGTGTGTGTGTGTGTGTGTGTGTGTGTGCGCGTGTGTGTGTGTGTGTTTACCCTCAGCTCATTTTTATTTTGTCCTCTGAGATGAAAGAAGACCTTGAGATGTTTTTTTTTTCTTTTTGATCTCACTGGTCCTCAGTCACTCTCTGAAGGTGAACATGATATAAAAAGGCACGAGCTAGAGTCTTCAGAAAAGTTAACTATTTTCTCTGAGGCTATAATTCCTCAACTTCAAAACTGTGATGTGAATGCTAACTTCACAGTGTTGCCATGAGAATTAAATGAAATGGCATCTATTGAGACTTGCTCAGAGCAGCTGCTTAATTAATGGTAGTGATGATTATTAATGCTATCATTAAATACATCTATGGAACCAACTCACCTCTTTCTTGATACAACTCTAGAATTGTTCGCATGAGAAATAATATTACCTCTTTTTAAAACTTGTCTGTTTTAGGCTGCCAAACACACACACACACACACACACACACACACACACACACTCGGAGAGAGGGGGCGGGGAGGGAGAGAATTAAGTGGTTTTTGCTTATTGGAGCAAGATTCAAATACCTTTTATTCTCTTGTGCTGATTCTGTTTGTTTATGTGCCCCAACTAATGAATGAAGTTTATGCTCAAGGGCAAAATAAATGAAGAAATTTCTAACTCGAATATCAGAATCTGAGAAAATTTAAAAAGTACCCTGCTGTTTTCTGAATAAATACCCTGGAAAATATAAAAAAGGCCAAAAGTCTCTTTCTTTAGGGTTTTCATTAGCTACAGAATTTGAGAATATCATTCTCTCCTGGTTTCGTCCTCAAAGGAAGTACTGTTAATACTAATAAAATAGGAAATATTACTACTTCCATCATCCCAACATAAGGTCACTATGTCTAAAATTCAAGTAAAATTAGTAACTTTGTTGTTATTTATGTTATATAGAAAGGAAACAGCTACAGCAATTATCAGTTGTTCAGGTACAGCTTACAGTCAAAATTAGTCAACCAATTACATAATAGCCATGACTTTTCCTCTCTCCTACCTTCCTTCCTTCCTTTCTCCCTCCCATCCCTTCCCTTCCTCTTTTCTCTCATCCCTCCTTCCTTCTTTGATTTCTCTCCTCTCAGCCTCTCTTATTTTTCTCTCCCTCCCTCTCTCCTTTTTTCCTCTCTGCCTCCCCTTTCCTTCCCTCCCTCCCCTTTTTTTCTTCAGTCTCTTCCATCATCCTTTCTTCATTCTTCATTTCCTTTAAAATATGTACTGACTGTGACTGTTTCAGCCTTGTATAAGGTTGTTGGGATAAAAAGATAAGCACCCACAAAATTTCCATATAGCATAAAACTTATACAGTCTATGAAGCACAATCAAGTAGAACACAATAAAATGAGGTATTCCTGTTTGAAAAGTTTTCAGTGCTTTGGAAAGAACAAAGTATGAGGAATTTTTTCTCCTTAATTTTAAGAGTGAAAGAGATCTCCATAAGCTAGACACATATCTTTTTTTTTTTTTTCTGATAAGAAACAGACTCAGAAACTTGCCTGACTTGTGTAATAAGAATATGACAGGGTAATTAAGCCTTGCCCTTTACCAAAAGGATGAAAAGAAATAAGTGGGGAAATTACATATTTAAAAACACTTCACATGAAAAAGAAAGATCTCTGTGATTGAAACAAATACATGTTCCCTAGGAGTTATCCTGTACCTCAATATTTAAAATAGGTAATTTTTTAAAAAAGAATATTAAATGAAGATTATACCAAAAATAATAGAATTCTTCTCTTTAGAGGGTGTGCATTCTGGGGGTGGAAACAGATTTACCAGTATATTCTTTCCACTTTTGAGGCTGCACAATCTGTCTCCCTAATGCAATATAATTACATCTAAAGTGACACACTGCATGAAGCATTTTGGCACGGAAGTGGAGTTTATTGTGTTCTGGAAATATTTACAGTCATATAAGTTAGATGCTGTCATGAACCAGTCTAAAACACTATTTAAAATCCTCACTTAGAATGTATTTAAAGCATTATTTTTGGAACAAAGGACATAGGTGCCTTTGAGAATATATATCTGAAGTAGCAGATGTCCTTGGTTGTCTCCCTAACAGCCATTTTGCTCCTTCTTCATGGCTGATGGGACCCTCACTTTGCTTAGATTCAACTGCTCATGTGTTTCAATGGCTTTAGAGACGAAGTTCATCTCTTCATTAGTTTTTATTGAAGATGCTGCTTCAAAAATGGGATGTATAGTGATCTAGTAAACTTCCTGCTATCTGAGGAGAAAAGGCATCTACTTACCAATATTTTTATTCAATCATTTATTAAACCAATGTTTACTGAAGCCTTACTATGTGTAGCTATGTACTAGGGCCTGAGGATATAGGATGAATAAAACCAAGAAACCAATCTCTAAGCTCAAGTAGTTGCTGGCTGGTAAAAGAGATAAAAAGCACTTATAAGACACTTATAATACAAAGAAAATAGTGTTATAGTGTGTTTTATATATACATATACTCTTTGTTATATAGTGTTATACACACACACATATATATATATATATATATATATATATATATATATATATATATATTATGTGTATAACACTGTGTTAGAGCAGCACCTGAGAGTTAGAGCAGCACCTGAGAAGGGTATTTGACCTTGCCTTGGGGTTCAGGAAGATGATTTTGAGCTGAGAAATGAAAGTCCATTTTGGAATCATATCCTGTGTCAACTTTTATCAATTAGTAGTATGGGAAATATAATATTAAAAAGGATTCTAAGATTTATAGATTACTTTTCTAAACAAGATAGAGTAATAAAAGCTAGATTTAGCGTTTTAATTGAAAAACTAAAAGAAGACAAAATATAGGAAATGACAGTTCTGAAAGGGGATATCTGTTAATGAAGGAGGGCAATCTGTAAGAAACAGGGAACAAATGAGATTAGTCCTAATTGCCCCAGCTTCCACCTTGAGAGTGCATTCAGATCATGAGGCATGGAAGGGGAAAATCCAGGCAACAATTTCCCAGAGGTGAGCAGATGGAGCTGGCAGTGTGGGAAAGAACAAGAACTCAGAAGGCAGAACTGGGAGGACAGAGCTGCAGGGAGAGAAAACTGCTTAGATCCACAGAGGGCTTCCCTGGAGTAGACAACTGAGTACTGATTGGTGCATGTGTGTGAGAAACTACCCAGACCAGCACACTAAGGTAATACCTGAAAAATTAAGAAGAAATAATGCCTAGCCTTCACCAGGCATTCCCTGGTTCACCAGGTTGATAGGCTTCCCATCAACCAGAGTGGGAAAAAGCTCATAATTCAGAGAATATCAGTTAAAATACAATGAAGTGTCTTGCTTTGATAGCAGCAAAAAATTATCCCAAGATTAAACACTGTTTGGACCCTAGCTAACAAAACCTAAATGCAAAACCTAAAAGAATTCAATGGTTTGCAAATAACTTTAACCATTAACCTAGAAAAAAAAACCTCAAGAATAAATCCAGAAATAAAATATATCTAGCACTTGACAAAGTAGAATCCATAATGCCTAACATCCAATAAAAAACTACCATCATGCAAAAAAAAATCAGGAAAATAAAACTCACAAGAGGAGAAAAATCAATAGAAACTGACATAAAAATGATTCAGATCCTAGAGTAGTAGACAAAGACATTAAAACAGTTAATATGATTTCATTCCACATGTCCAAGTAGCTAAAAGAAGGATTAAACATGTTAAGTGTGGAAAACAAACCTCTAGTGATGAAATCTACATGTCTGGGATAAAAACACACTGGATGGGGTTAATGGCCAATAGATATTGCACAAGAAAATGTCATTAATGAACTTATTTCCGTAGCAATTCAAACTATCCAGATTGAAATACACAGAGCAAAAAGCTGAAAGAAGAAAATAGAATGGTACATAAGCTAACTGGGAGGTAGTTGCGTATAATTAGTGTGCCTGAATAGGACAAAATATTTGAAGAAACAATAGCTATGAATTTTCCAAATTTATAAAAATAGTTCTCTACACATCTAAGAAGCTCAGCAAACCCCAGTCACAAAAAGAAAGAAAGAAAGAAAGAAAGAAAGAAAGAAAGAAAGAAAGAAAGAAAGAAAGAAAGAAAGACAAAACCATGAAGAAAACTTCACCAGGGAATGTGATAATCAAATTGCTTAAATGAATAATATAGAAAAAACTGTGAGAAGCAGACCCTGAATAAAAGACAAATTATATTCAAGGAAATAAAGAAAAAGATAGTACTAAATTTCTTGACAGAAAAGAAAAGCACAAACTAGAACACAGTGGAATAGCATTAAGGTGTGGAAATAAAAATTAAAACTGAATCCAGAATTTTTTACCTAATGAAAATATCAGATAACTCATAGCAAAAAATATTACCAGGGATGTAGAGGGTCTTTTTAATAACACAGTGGGAGTCAATTAATCTGGCATATAACAATCCTAAGTTTTTATGCACCTAATAACTTCAAAATCCTTGGGAAATAACTTGATAAAACTGCAAGGAGAAATAAATCCACAATTAAAATTGGAGATTTCAACATTACTCCATGAACCAGTAGACAGTTAATTGATAGAACAACTGGACAGAATATCAATAAGGATATAGAAGATTTGGAAAACACTATAAACCAACTTGAACTACTTGACATTTATAGAACACTCCACCCAAAAAACAGTATATGCATGATTTTCAGGTACAAATGAAATATTTATCAAGATAGATTATATTCTGGCAATAAAGCAAATCTCAATAAAATTAAAAGGTTAATGTCATTCAAAGTATTTTAACTCTGATGGAATTAAATTAAAAATCAATAATGGAAAGATAGCTGGAAAATCCACAAATATTAGGAAACTAAACACACTTCTAAGAAAATAATGAGTCAAAGAAGAAATCTAAAAGAAGATTCCAAAGTACTTTGAACTAAATGACAATGAAAATGCGACATATCAAAATCTTGGGATTTGCTAATGCAGTACATGAGGGAAATATTATAGTGCTGACTATCTATAATAGAATAGAAGAAAGCTTTCAAATCACTGACCTCAATTTCCACCTTAAAGAATTAGAAAAAGAAGAGAAAATTAAATCATTAAATCTGAAGTACAAAGAAAAAAATGTCAAAGCAGATATCAATTAAATAAAAATAGAAAAGCAATAGAGAAAATTCATGAAACAAAAAGCTAGTCTTTCAAGATCAGTAAGGCCAGCATTATTCTGATACCCAAATCAGACAAAGACATTAAATGAAAAGAAGAATTCTTTGTATATTTTTGATAGAATATTTATCAAATATGTAATGTGTGAAGTAAAAAGTAATGAGCATTTGGTTACACACAGTAATATGGATGAATTTTATGGGACGCCTGGGTGGCTCAGTCGGTTGAGCGTCCAACTTCAGCTCAGGTCACGATCTCACGGTTCGTGAGTTCGAGCCCCGCGTCAGGCTCTGGGCTGATGGCTCAGAGCCTGGAGCCTGCTTCCGATTCTGTGTCTCCCTCTCTCTCTGCCCCTCCCCCATTCATGCTCTGTCTCTCTCTGTCTTAAAAATAAATAAACATTAAAAAAAAATTTTTAAATAATTGTGCTGAATAAAAGAAGCCAGAGGGCGGAAAAAGAGTATACACAATATAATCCTAAAAGGGAATAAGGGTTAAGAGGGCAGAAGGAAACACTAGTATGAGGAAACATTTGTGTTTGACAAATATATTTGTCATATTGATTTTAGTCATGGTTTCATGGGTCATGTGCAATTTGAACATATATAAATACATAACATGTCAATATACCTCAATAAAAATGTTAAGAAGAAATGATGACTCTGAGGCTCCATCTTGGTTTAGTTGAGAAAGAGTAGAGTGAATATGCTTTACAGATGAGAAATGCATTTCTAACTCCTCCCCACTGTGAGAAGTAAGCCAAGGTACTGTAGGAGCACTTACAAAGGGCATGAGGACAAGCTTTGGGAAGTCAAGATATCATCCCAGAGAAACTGTATCTATGTTAATCTTTAAACACTAAACAGTTGGAAAGCTAAACAGAAAGGAAAAAAAAAGGCAGGAGATTTTCCCCAATGGGGAGTCTTGCATTAGCAAAGACCCAAAAGTAAAGGAGAGAATGATTCATTTTAAGAGCTTAAGATACAGTAAATGATTTTTAAATGCAATAATGTTGGAGGCAAGAGGATGTATGTGAGTAGAAAGATCTGTGATGACATTATGTTGACCCTGAGGAACTGGAATACACTGAAGCATCCCTTGCTTCAGTAAGGTTCAATCACTTTTGTTAGTTTTCAGTTGTGAGAATTTTGATGCATTCCACTTTTTTCCAAGACGGCAATCCACACATGGTAAAATTTCTGATAAAACAGACATCTCAAAATGCTCCAGTCTTTTTAACATTATGGAAAAGAAAGAGCTCAGCATCTTAATTAAGGCAATGTTGTCCCTGATTAACATGAATCCATAAGGTGAGATCCTCATTATCTGCCTACATATTCCAAATTTCAAACTTCTCAAGCATTTCCTTTAATTGAATCAATATGGGTTTGTGGGTTAGCATTTAAAAACCACACAAGCTGCAACTCATTTGAGTCTAAACAAATTATTTTTCCAGCAGATTGCTATGTGACAGGCACAGTGGTAGGCACTAAAGAAATAAATAGAAGAAAAACACAGTCCCTACAATTGGGAAAAAAGGAGATTGTGCTTGATTAAGAGTAAGTATGTGGGCCTAATTTTCCTTTACTAACCACAAAAGTCAATGTGCTCTGCTGAACACCAATTTAATGGAATTAAAAATTTGTTTGAAGCCTGAAATTTTCATAGAGTTACCAATTTAATCACTAAGGGAGTGTTCACCCATATTAAGAGAAAGTGGAATGTGACCTGAATTTTGCATTCTGATGACACTGTCTTAACTATGAAACCTTCTCTGTGAGGTCAAGATTAGAAAGACTAGGGGCACAGAACAATTTTTCTTACAAGAGCAAGCTCTAGGCTTGTAGGTCTGCTTGATAACAAGGCTTTGATCTTTCTCATTTTCTTAATCTGTAAATCCAATCACACTCCATTGAACACACAGATCTCATTCCCTCTTATGAACATAGCATCCCTCTCAACTGCTATATGTCTAGGCAGAAACTTTCCCTAAGAGAATTCATGTTAAGTCTCATGACTTGGATTTATTGTTACAAAATGCATTTTAATGTAAAAAGGAGACAGGTGAAATATGATAGCTATTGCAAATATTGTGTATAATTTAGATACACTGTTTGAATCAGTAAATCACATAGCTTTCTCTAACATAGTATATTCATTCTATATATTTAAGTGCATTCATGTTATTAAAATTTCCACCAGGAAACAAGTGTTGGCAAATTTAACCCACTATATTAGATTTATAAAGGCTTCCAGAATTATAGTAGAGGAGAAACACAAGATTTACAATGGAAAATAGAAACACATCATTGAGTTGGATTTCCAATTAGTTATTAAGGAAATGGAATTATTCAAAGAATAACAATGATTCAACTTACTAGCTTTTTAAAAAAAGTTATTACTTCAGTCATTATACAAAAATCTATTGCCTGTGAATAAAAATTTAAAAGTTGGAAATTTGAAAAGTGCATATTGGAAATTTAACAGTGTCATAAATTGCCTGAAGGATAATTTTTAAATAATAGTGGAGTAGAGAGGGAAGTGCACAGAAAAATGAGTATCATAATGGAAATTATTGAAAATGTTGTTTATATAAAAAATTTAAACCTCTGAGTAGAAGAAAATGTCCAAAAGAAAATCAAACAAAACAACAAAGTGGACCAAAAAAAAATTAAGCTTCTAAGAAAGTCAATAATATTTGCAATATTCACCACACAACTAATTTCTTAATTGTAACCTAAAAAAATCTTGCAAATCAGTAAGAAAATGACAAACCAACTAAAAAGAAATAGGAAAGAGGCCAAGATTAACAATAGGCAGTTTACATACAAAGAAATACAAATGACTCATAAACAAATGATATTCTGAATTTGAAGCAGGCTCCAGGCTCCCAGTTGTAAGCACAGAGCCGGACCCGGGCTTGAACTCACAGACCTCAGGACCATGACCTGAGCCGAAGTCAGATGCCCAACCGACTGAGCCACTCAGGCGCCCTGAATTATACATTTAATACAGAAGCACAACTATAAAACCAAAAAAATATTAGAAAATGTTGATAGTGGTTAATTGCAAATGACTGAGCATAAGTGATTTTCATTTCTTTCCATTTCCTAAAGCGTCTCAGTCACCTCATGCTACTTGAACGTCTGATCCCCGCACGTTCCTTGCATCCCTAGGACAGAGGTAGGGAAGTCTGATGGTGTGGTAGCTGAACAGACACTTAGACTTGGACTCGTAACTCGGGCCAGTTTTCTGCAGGAAAAATATATTGAAGCACTCTTTTCCTCCAAGCAATAGGCAACAATTGGGTCCTGGACGCGCCAGGCCCCATACTGGCAGAAAATTAGGCTGGGAGCATAGAATAGCAACTTTCGCAGTGATCAGTGCGCCCAGGAAGGGATGTGTCACCTGGGCGGGTACCCGAGGTTAGGGGTCGGATCCCTTTCCACCGCTGAGATCCAGGGAGAAAAGGGGCCCACCGCACTGCATGGTCCCCCACCCCCAGGGAAAGTTGATCCAGGGAGGCAGCAATGGAAATCTGAAGGAGACACAGGTCTTCGGTAGTCAGTATGCTGAAAATGAAGGGAAAGAGGGGCATCTGGGGGCTCAGTTAGTTCATTTCGGCTCAGATCATGATCTCATAGTGCCTGGGTTCGAGGACAGTGTTGAGCCTGGTTGGGATTCTCTCCCTGCCCTTCTCTCTGCCCCTCCCCTGCTCATGCGTGCACTCTGGCTCTCAGAATAAATACATGTTAAGAAAAAATAAAAGCGAAGGGAAAGAAAGTAAAAAATATATAAATGGTATTCTACTTTAGTCATAGTAAAAGAAATACAGATTAAAATATTAAGATTCTGTGTCACATATCAAATGAGAAAGATTTGAAAGTTTGATAATACACAGTGTTGGAAATGGTGTGGAAAAATAGGCAGTGTTTTTGGAAATGTAAATAGAGAAGCTCTTTGGAAGGAAACAGCTATATTGACTAAAATATAAAACTATACATGACTATTTAACAATCAGTTTTAGAAATTTACCTAGTCATGTTCAACCATACAGAAAAATATGTGTAAAAATGATTAATAGAGCTATATTTTAAAAAGTAAACCTGAAAATAACACTGATTCTATAAATATGGGAGTATTTACAGAAATTGTGTTACACCTATGTAAAGCAACATGATGCAGCTACTATTAATGAGGTATATTTGTAGGTGTTAAAATGAACAGAACTCAAGACATATCATTGAACGAATAAAAGCAGAGAAAAGTGTGTATAAAACATTTTTATTTGCATGAACATAAGGAAGCTACAGAAACTCATATCTATATAGCAACGGCGAAATTTTGGAAGAATACAGAAGAAACTGTTGATGGCCTTACCTCTCAAAAGATTGGAGCTGTGAGATGGCAGGCAGACAACTCGTATTGTATAACTTTATATACTACTTGGATTCTTTTTATTATATGTATATTCTATTTTTATATAATGAAAATATTTTTAAAATATCACTGCATTGAAGATTTTAACTTTAGACATCAGAATAATGATATCCATTGGTTAAGTGCTTGTTGTGTCAAACACTATGTTATGTGTTATTGTTGTTTTTTTATCATTTATTCATTTCTTGAGAGACAGAGGGAGACAGCACAAGGAAGAACAGAGAGAGAGGGAAACACAGAATCTGAAGCAGGCTCCAGGCTCTAAGCTGTCAGCACAGAGCCAGATGTGGGGCTCAAACCCATGAACTGTTAGATCATGACATGAGCTGAAGTTGGATGTTTAACCACTGAGCCACCCAGGTGCCCCTGTTATGTGGGTTTTTTTTAACTATTAATGATTTTTATTTATAAAATATACATCCATGATTCTTTTTTGGGTATATAGACTTTTTTTTTTTAATTAACTTGTTTTGTTTTTTATTTTTTTTTAATTTACATCTAAATTAGCATATAGTGCAACAATGATTTCAGGAGTAGATTCCTTAGTGCCCCTTACCCATTTACCCATCCACCCTCCCACAACCCCTCCAGTAACACTCAGTTTGTTCTCCATATTTATGTCTCTTCTCTTTTGTCCCCCTTCCAGTTTTTATGTTATTTTTGTTTACCTTCACTTATGTTCATCTGTTTTTTCCTCTACAAGTCCTCATATGGGTAAAGTCATATGATTTTTGTCTTTCTCTGACTAATTTCACTTAGCATAATATCCTCCAGTTCCATCCACATAGTTGCAAATGGCAAGATTTCATTCTTTTTGATTGCCGAGTAATACTCCATTGTATCTATATACCACATTTTCTTTATCCATTCATCCATCAATGGACATTTGGGCTCTTTCCATATTTTAGCTATTGTTGATAGTGCTGCTATAAACATGGGGGTGCATGTGTCCCTTTGAAACAGCACACCTGTATCCCGTGGATAAATGCCTAGTGGTGCAATTGCTGGGTAGTAGGGTAGTTCTATTTTTAGTTTTTTGAGGAACCTCCATACTGTTTTCCAGAGTGGCTACACCAGTTTCTATTCCCATCAGCAGTGCAAAAGAGATCCTCTTTCTATGCATCCTGGCAAACATCTGTTGTTCCCTGAGTTGTTCATGTTAGGCATTCTGACAGGTGTAAGGTGGTATCTCATTGTGGTTTTGATTTGTATTTCCCTGATGATGAGTATGTTCAGCATTTTTTCATGTGTTGGTTGGCCACCTGGATGTCTTCTTTGGAGAAATGACCATTCATGTCTTTTGCCCATTTCTTCACTGGATTATTCGTTTTTGGGGGTGTTGAGTTTGGTAAGTTGTTTATAGATTTGGATATTAACCCTTTATATGATATGTCATTTGCAAATATCTTTTCCCATTCTGTTGGTTGCCTTTATCTTTTCCCATTCTGTCGGTTGCCTTTTAGTTTTGCTGATTGTTTCCTTCACTTTGCAGAAGCTTTTTGTTTTGATGAGGTCCCAGTAGTTCATTTTGCTTTTGTTTCTCTTGCCTCCAGAGACGTGTTGAGTAAGAAGTTGCTGCAGACAAGATCAAAGAGGTTTTTTTCTGCTTTCTCCTCGAGGATTTTGATGCCTTCCTGTCTTACATTGAGGTCTTTCATCCATTTTGAGTTTATTTTTGTGTATAGTGTACGAAAGTGGTCCAGCTTCATTCTTCTGCATGTCGCTGTCCAGTTTTCCCAGTACCACTTGCTGAAGAGATTGTCTTTTTTCCATTGGATATTCTTTCCTGTTTTGTCAAAGATTAGTTGGCCATACGTTTGTGGGCCCATTTCTGTGTTCTCTATTCTGTTCCATTGATCTGAGTGTCTATTCTTGTGCTAGTACCATACTGTCTTGATGATTACAGCTTTGTAGTATAGCTTGAAGTCTGGGATTGTGAGGCCTCATGCTTTGGTTTTCTTTTTCAAGATCGCTTTGGCTATTCGGGGTCTTCTGGTTCCATAAAAATTTTAGGATTATTTGTTCTAGCTCTGTGAAGAATGCTGGTGTTATTTTGATAGGGATTGCATTGAATATGTAGATTGCTTTGGGTAGTATTGACGTTTTAACAATATTTGTTCTTCCCACCCAGGAACATGGAATCTTTTTCCATTTTTTGTGCCTTCTTCAATTTATTTCATAAGCTTTCTACAGTTTCAGTGTATAGATTTTTCACCTTTTTGGCTAGATTTATTCCTAGGTATTTTATGGTTTTTGGTGCAATTGTCAATGGGATCAATTCCTTGATTTCTCTTTCTGTTGCTTCATTGTTGGTGTATAGCAATGCAACCAATCTCTGTGCATTGATTTTATATCCTGCAACTTTGCTAAATTCATGAATCAATTCTAGCAGTTTTTTTTGTGGAATATTTTGAGTTTTCCATATAGAGTATAATGATATCTGTGAAGAGGGAAAGTTTGACTTCCTCCTGGCCGATTTGGATGCTTTTTATTTCTTTGTGTTGTCTGATTGCAGAGGCTAAGACTTCCAATACTGTGTTGAATAACAGTGGCGAGAGTGGACATCCCTGTCTTGTCCCTGACCTTACGGGGAAAGCTGTCAGTTTTTCTCCATTGAGGATGATATTAGCGTTGGGTCGTTCATATATGGCTTTTATGATCTTGAGGTATGATCCTTCTATCCCTACTTTCATGAGGGTTTTTATCAAGAAAGGATGTTGTACTTTGTCAGATGCTTTCTCTGCATCTATTGAGAGGATCATATGGTTCTTGTTCTTTCTTTTATTGATGTGATGAATCATGTTAATTGTTTTGTGGATATTAAACCAGCCCTGCATCCCAGGTATAAATCCCACTTGGTCATGGTGAATAATTTTTTTAATGTATTGTTGGATCCGGTTGGCTAATACCTTGTTGTGGATTTTTGCATCCATGTTCATCAGGGAAATTGGTCTATAGTTCTCCTTTTTAGTGGGGTTTCTGTCTGGTTTTGGAATCAAGGTCATGCTGGCTTCATAGAAAGAGTTTGGAAGTTTTCCTTCCATTTCTATTTTTTGAAACAGCTTCAAGAGAATAGGTGTTAACTCTTCCTTAACAGGAAAGTTTGATAGAATTCCCCTGGAAAGCCATCTGGCCTGGACTCTTGGTTTTTGGCAGATTTTTTATTACTAATTCAATTTCCTTACTGGCTATGGGTCTGTTCAAATTTTCTATTTCTTCCTGTTTCAGTTTTGGTAGTGTATATATTTCTAGGAATCTGTCCATTTCTTCCAGATTTCCCAATTTATTGGCATATAATTGTTCATAATATTCTCTTATCATTGTTTTTTATTTCTGCTATGTTTGTTGTGATCTCTCCTCTTTCATTCTTGATTTTATTTGGTTCCTTTCCTTTTTCTTTTTGATCAAACTGGCTAGTGGTTTATCAATTCTGTTAATTCTTTCAAAGAACCAGCTTCTCGTTTCATTGATCTGTTCTACTGTTTGTTTTTTGGTTTTTTTTTTTTTTTTTTGGTTTTGATAGCATTAATTTCTGCCCTAATCTTTATTATTTTCTGTCTTATGCTGTTTTTGGGTTTTATTTGCTGTTCTTTTTCCAGCTCCTTAAGGCATAAGGTTAGGTTGTGTATCTAAGATCTTTCTTCTTTCTTTATGAAGGCCTGGATTGCTATATACTTTCCTCTTATGACCACCTTTGCTGTGTCCCAGAGGTTTGGGGTTGTGGTGTTATCATTTTCATTGATTTCCATATACTTTTTAATTTCCTCTTTAACTCCTTGCTTAGCCCATTCATTCTTTAGTAGGATGTTCTTCAGTCTCCAAGTATTTGTTACCTTTCCAAATTTTTTTTTGTGGTTGATTTCGAATTTCATAGTGTTGTGGTCTGAAAATATGCACAGTATGATCTCAATCTTTTTGTACTTACTTGGGGCTGATTTGTGTCCCAGTATATGGTCTATTCTGGAGAATGTTCCATGTGCACTGGAGAAGAATGTATATTCTGCTGCTTTAGGATGAAATGTTCTGAATATATATCTTTTAAGTCCATCTGGTCCAGTGTGTCATTCAAAGCCATTGTTTCCTTGCTGATATTTTGATTAGATGATCTGTCCATTGTTGTGAGTAGGGTGTTGAAGTTTTCTACTGTTTCATTACTATCGATGAGTTTCTTTATGTTTGTGATTAATTGATTTACATATTTGCCTTCTTTCACATTTGGCACATAAATGTTTACAATTGTTAGGTCTTTTTGGTAGATAGACCCCTTGATTATGATATATTGCCCTTCTGCATCTCTTGATACAGTCTTTATTTTAAAGTCTAGAGTGTCTGACATAAGTATGGCTACTCCAGCTTTCTTTTGTTGACCATTAGTATGATAGATGGTTCTCCATCCCCTCATTTTCAATCTGAAGGTGTCTTTAGGTCTAAAGTGGGTCTCTTGTAAACAGCATATAGATGGATCTTGTTTTTTATCCATTCTGTTACCCTATGTCTTTTGATTGGAGCATTGAGTCCATTGATGTTTAGCGTAAGTACTGAAAGATATGAATTTATTGCCATTATGATGCTTGTAGAGTTGGAGTTTCTGGTGGTGATCTCTTGTCCATTCTAATCTTTGTTGCTTTTGGTATTTATATATATATATATTTTTTTTTTTTCATCGTTTCTCCCCTCAGAGAGTCCCCCTTAAAATTTCTTTCAGGGCTGGTTTAGTGGTCACAAACTCCTTTAATTTTTGGTTGTCTGGGAAACTTTTTATCTCTCCTTCTATTTTGAATGACAGCCTTACTGGATAAAGAATTCTTGCCTGCATATTTTTCTGATTCAGCATATTGAATATATCCTGCCACGTCTTTCTGGCCTGCCAAGTTTCTGTGGATAGGTCAGCTGCAAACCCGATCTGTCTTCCCTTGTAGGTTAGGGACTTTTTTTTTCCCTTGCTGCTTTCATGATTCTCTCCTTGCCTGAGTATTTTGTGAATTTGACTATCATATGCCTTGTTGATGGTCAGTTTTTGTTGAATCTAATGGAAGTCCTCTGTGCTTCCTGTATTTTGATGTCTGTGTCTTTCCCCAGGTTAGGAAAGTTTTCCGCTATGATTTGCTCACATAACCTTTCTACCCTTATTTATCTTTCTTCCTCCTCTGGGACCCCTATGATTCTGATATTGTTCCTTTTTAATGAGTCACTGATAATTCTTAAATCATGCTCTTTTGCCTTAATCTCTGTCTTTTTTTTCTGCTTCATTATTCTCTATAAGTTTGCCCTTTATACCGCTGATTCTCTGTTCTGCTTCATCCATCCTTGCTGCCGCTGCATCCATCCTTGCTGCCGCTGCATCCATCCGTGATTGTAGTAGCTCAGTTATAGCATTTTTAATTTCATTCTATTTTTTATTCTTTTATCTCTGCAGAAAGGGATTCTAATCTATTTTCGACTCCAGCTAGTATTCTGATTATCGTGTTTCTAAATTCTGGTTCATACATCTTGCTTGTCTCTGTGTTGGTTAAACCCCTGGCTGTCGTTTCTTCATGCTCTTTCTTTTGGGGTGAATTCCTTTGTTTTGTCATAATGAATTAAAAAAATTTTTTAAATGAGTTAAAAAATTAAAACCACACACGCACACAAAATCTAATAAATGATGCAAGATCCTAGGTGTGTTTTGGTCTGGGTGTTGAAAGTGGTTTGACAGATTAGAAAAAAAGGGGGGGGGAGGAAATCATTTGAGAATTTGAAAAAATGAATACACTGAAGTAGACTAAGTTGAGACGACGGGAGTAAATTAGAATTTGAAAAAACTCACACAAAAGTGAAGAATTTAGTAGGAAAAAATTAAAAATATTTTTAATAAAAATTAAAAATAAAAATGAATTTTTTTCACTTTCTGTTTTCAAGGAAAAGAAAACAAAAAAGAGAAAAAAAAGAAATAAAGAAATCGTTTGAAAATTTGAAAAAGTGAATACACTGTAGTAGACTAAAATAAAATGGTGGAACTAAAATAGAATTTGAAAGAATTTACATAAAAGCAAAATATATAGTAAAATTAAAGAAAAATATTTTTAATAGAAACTGAAAGTAAAAATGAAGTTTTTCACTTTTTGCATTCAAGAAAAAAAGAAAGAAAAGGAGAAAAAAGAAAATGAAAAAAGAAAACAAGGGAATTGTTTGAAAATTTGAAAAAGTGAATACACTGACGTAGACTAAAATAGAATGATGGAAGATAGAATTTGAAAAAATTTACACAAAAGTAAAAAATATAGTAAAAAAATTAAAGAAAAATATTTTTAATAAAAATTGAAAATAAAAATGAATTTTTTCTCTTTCTGTATTCAAGAAAAAGAATAGCATAAAAGAGAAAAAAAAGGAAAGAAAATTGAATAGATGGACCTGCTAACAGATTGAAATAGGACTGAAATTACTTAGTTTTTCCCCTGGAAGTCAGACTATGTAGCGCTTTATAGTCCATAAACCAAGTAGGCTGTGAGACTTGTGTCCTTGAAAAGCAAGGTTGGCCCAGTTGGGCGGGGCTCAGTGTAACAGCTCTGTTCTCCACTAGGTGGAGCTGCTATCCTACTGGGGTGGATTGTTGCAGGGCTTGTAGGTGCGTATACACATGTGGGGTGAAAATGGCGTCATCTAGTAACCCAGTCTCTAGTATGGGAACCGTTGTCTCTGATCAGCAATCGCGTACCTGTCCTCTGTCTTCAGCTTTCCTCCGCTCCTGCTTCTTCAATGTCTGTGACCAAGCTCCAGGCAGTACCTCTCTCCTGAGTTTTGTCTCAGATGCAGCTGTTTTTCCCAGCCCCTTACATCTAAAGGACTGTGGCTTTGACCTGTTACACCCCTCTGTGAGAGGGTCTCACTGAGCAATGGCCGAATGAGCAATGGCCGAATATCAGCTGCACCCAGGAACGCTTTGGTGGACCCTGCTGCTGCCGGTGCCCCGAGACTGCGGCCAGGTGCCAGCCTGCCCCAGGAAAAGTTCTCGAGATAGTGTAGCAGCAGCATTTCAGGGATTATGGAAAATCACAACACACATCTGGCACCAGCCTTCATGCTTAACAACCTTGTTCCAGCACCAGCGAATGTGGCCGTTTTGGGGGTCTTCTGGGACCAGGTGGCTTCAACAGTCTCTACCCAATGTCCTTCCAGCAGTGGAACTGCTTTTCCCCATGTGGCCCGAGAACCTCCCGGACCCCACTCTGCTCCAGGGGATTCGCCCTTCCCACCAGAGCACCGCCAGGTATGGAGCTGCAGAGTTGCAGACTTTGTGCTCCTCTTGTTTATAGTCTTAATGGAATTTAAACCCTCTCCTTTCTCCTTTCTACCTGTTTAGTTTAGTCCCTGCAGCTGTTTCTGATGTTCCACTTTCTCTCCACCTGCTTTTGGGGAGGGGTGCTTTTCCTGTATTCTCCCCCACCCCAGTCTCAGTCTTCTCTCCACCCGTAAAGGTGGCTCCCTGCCTGCCACCAGCTTCTCTCTCCCCAGGTTCATCTCTCCATGCCACGTACCTGGTGAATTCTGTGGTTCAGGTTGTGCAGATTGTTGTGTTAAGCCTCCAATCAGTTTTCTACGTGTGCAGGATGGTTTAGCGTTGGTCTGGCTGTATTACATGGACGCAAGACACACAAAAAACTTCCATGCTGTTCTGCCATCTTGGCTCCTCCCCTCCTTTTATGTGTTTTAAAATCACTATTTCTAGACTTAACAATAAGAGAGCTGTTGTTTCTATCTTCATTAAATGTCTTATAAAAATTCACATAAGTGCTATACATTTACTCCATCTAAAAGTCTCATTAACCAAATGAGTTAGAAGTTTGAATTTTAAGGACCAGTGCCAGGATCTAGCACATTTGTGAAAACAGGAATAATATGCTATCCTCCTGAAACTTCATTGGTTCATTTATTTGATTTTTAAAATGTTTGTTGCAGGGAGAGGACACCTAATTCTAGTATGATACCATAGCTGGAAATAGTCTAGTCCTCCTATAATAAACAACTATACACTGGATAAGATATATGAAAATTTTTTTCAGATATTGCACAATAGGCACCACAGAGCCAAGACCACCAAATAAGGGAGACAAATGACATGAGCCTCACAGTTGTCCCAGTGTTCTGCTCAGAGGCATGTTCTTGTCCTTAGCAGTTTGGAGCTTGAGACCAAGAAGAGCACAGGTATCTTGCTGAGGTAGAGACATGGAGACCAGTTTGGAGATACTGTGGGAGACTTGAGTTTGCAGGCAGAGTATCAGCAAGGAGACAACTGTGCAGAAAAAGAGAGCTCTAGATGACTGCATCAGATTCCCATCTGTGCAGCCTGTGACTGCATCAGACTCCCCTGGGCTGAATACTGAGCTATGCAGCATAAGGTGAGACTCAGAAAGGCCAAGCAGAGAACAGTCCCCAGGGAGCTGAGAAGGCAATGGAGATTTCAAAGTGTACACATGATTAGACACATTTGAGTTCCAACCACCCAGAGTAATAAGACTTTGTTGAATACTTCAGATAATTGACACTTTAGAAAGGCTGCATCTCAAGATTAGAGCTCCTTTATCCTAACCCTAACAAACCTTCCAGAGAAGTCTCAAAATGGTCAAGCTGATAGACAAATTAACAGCCTGCAAATAAAAAACTTAACTCTCTTTAACTAAGACAAAATTACAGTGTCTATAACATCTAGAATTAAATAAAACATCACCAGACATTCAAAGAAATTGGAAAATCAGAAGAAAAATCAATGATATAAGGAGATGCAGAATGACAAAGATGATGGAATTAGCTGACCAGGACATAAAACAGCCACTATAAGTATGTTCAAGGACTTAAAGAAATACGTTAGCATAAGGAGGGAAGAGATAAAAAATGGAAACTATAAAAAAAATAAAACTTTTGGATTGAAAAATATAGCATCTGAAATTTAAAAATTCGTCAGGAAGCTTATCAGTAAATTGTAAACTGAAGAAAAAATATATCAGTGACACTGAAAACAGGAAAATAAAGTGTTCAAACTGAGATTGGGAGAAACAAGAATCTATCTCAGTGAACTATGGGGTAATATCAAATAATGGGTAATTGGACTCCCAGAAAAATCCAAGAAAGAGATTGGGGGTGGGGAGGAATGTGTGGAAAAAATATGGAAAGAATGGTTGAATTTTTTAGTTTCCATGAAAAATAAAAACTCATCGGGGCGCCTGGGTGGCGCAGTCGGTTAAGCGTCCGACTTCAGCCAGGTAACGATCTCGCAGTCCGTGAGTTCGAGCCCCGCGTCAGGCTCTGGGCTGATGGCTCGGAGCCTGGAGCCTGTTTCCGATTCTGTGTCTCCCTCTCTCTCTGCCCCTCCCCCGTTCATGCTCTGTCTCTCTCTGTCCCAAAAATAAATAAAAAACGTTGAAAAAAAAAATTAAAAAAAAACAAAACTCATGAATCCAAGATCCAACAGGCCCCAAGCAATGTAACAAAGAAAACCACACCAATGGATGTCATAATCAAAATGTTACAAACCAATATAAAAAGTCTTAAAAGTAACAAGCAAGATGAAAGGAAATAATAAAGATGACAGCAAAAATCCATAAAACAGAAAATGGAGAAAATTAACATAGCCAAAGTTGGTTCTTTGAAAATATTAATGAACTACTAGTAAACTCTTAGAGAAACTAAGAAAGAAAAGACAAAACATATTGCCAATATAAGGAATGGGCAAAAACAAATCACTATATATATGGTACAGACATTAAAAGGTATGTAATAGAATTCATGAAAAATTTAGTGCCAATAAATTTGATAACTTAGATAAAATGGATAAAAGTTCTTAAAAAACATAACCTTTCAAATCTTACCACCAAAGAAAGAAAATCTTAAAAACACTTATCTATTAAAGAAATTACATTTATAGTTACACATAAATTTCCTGCAAAGAAACTTATAGGCCCAGATGTATTCTCTGGTAAATTCTAACAAACATTTAAGGAATAGAGTAATCTTACACAAAATCTTTCAAAAAACATGAGGAAACATTTTCCATCTCATTTTATGAGGCTTCATTGCCTAATACCAAAATCAAATAAAGAATTTATAGGTAAAACCTGTCACAGACCAATATCATCAAGAATATAGGTTTAACAATCTTTTACAAAATATGAATAAATACAGACCTGTATAAAAGATAATACCTCAAAAACAACTTAAAATTTTCCCAGGACTGCAAATTTGATTTACATTAAAAAATTATCAGCGTAACTCAACCTATCAGAATAAAAGGGGAAAAATCATATAGCCATTTCTGAATTTCAAAAAAAAGAAAAAAGAAAAATTAAAAAGGCAAAATTCCATATTAATTTATGAAAAGAAACCCAGCACACTAGAAATAAAAGTAAACTTTCCAAAGCTGATAAAGAACATGTACAAAAAAAACACAGTTATCATCATTTTTAAAAAGATTTTATTTAAATTTCAGTTAACATACAGTGTAATATTAGTTTCAGGTGTACAACATAGTGATTCAACACTTCAATACAACACTTGGTGCTTATCACAAAAAGTGCACTCCTTAATCCCCATCATCTATTTCACCCATCCCCCCACCCACATCTCCTCTGGTAATCATCCCTTTGTTCTCAATAGATAAAAGTCATTTCTTGGTTGTCCTCTCTCTCTTTTTTCCCTTCTGCTCATTTGTTTTGTTTCTTAAATTCCACATGTGAATGAAATCATATGGTATTTGTCTTTCTCTGACTTATTTTTCACTTAGCATAATACTCTAGCTCTGAACACATCATTGCAAATGGAAAGATTTCCTTCTTTTTTATGGCTGAGTAATATTCCATTATATATATATCTATATATCTATATCTATATCTATATCTATATCTATATATATATATATATCGCTTCTTTTAAAAAAATAGTTTATTATTTATTTGAGAGAGAGAGCACATGTATGTGAGCAGGGGATGGGGGAGAGAGAGAGAGAGAGAGAGAGAGAGAGAGAGAGAGAAAGAAAGAGAATCCCAATCAGGCTGTGCACTGTCAGTGTAGAGCCCCATGTGGGGCTCCAACCCACAAGCCATGAGATCATTACCCATGCAAAATCAACAGTTGTTTGTTTGCTCAATCGACTGAGCCACCAGACACCCCAATACCACTTCTTTATGCATTCATCAGTGTTGACGGATACTTGGGCTGTTTCCATAATTTGACTATTGTAGATAATGCTCTTATACATATTGGGGTGCATATATCCCTTTGAATTAGTATTTTTGTATTCTTTGAAGTTACCGTCATTCTTAACAGCAAAAGACTGAATGCTTTCCTATAAGATAGGGAATAAAGCAAGGATATCTGTTTCATGTTTATCCAACATGGCATTAGAGATTCCAACTAATGCAACTAGTCAAGAAAAAGAATGACATAATATTTGAAAAGATGAGTAAAACCATCTTTATTCACAAACTACTACTTGTTCATGTAGAATATCCTAAGAGATCTATTGAAAAAAGTCCTTCTCAGAATTATTAAATTGTAATTAATTATTAAAGTGTATATAAATTATAAATGATATTTAGAATGATTAAAATAAGTCATAATTAATAAGTGTACCTAGAACTGCTATAGTGTAATTGGGAAAGTCATAGAATATAAAATTAATAAAATTTGTGTACATATGCATAGGTAATATATATATTGTGATAAACAAATTATTCATACATTTTCCCATGGTCCAGTCTTTGCACTTTCTTTGTTGATGGCTTTGTTGAACTCTGTCTTTTCTTTGCAAGAGATTTCTCACATGCCTGGAGATAAAAAATAAAAAATCAGCAAAACACAGTAACATATTCAACGTAGTGATTCTAGACGCTACATAAGCCAAATTCTACAATGTTAATATGGTTTTAGCCAAACAATGAGTTGAAGGACTTTCCTGCTTGGTTATGATTATTAATGTCCCAAAGTCCTTTTTATAATAGAATGATACTTTTAAGATTCTTAGAGTAATTACATTGTTCTGGAATGATTTACTGTTTAAGTTGAATATGTGGAAACTGTTCCTCTCTTGGAATCCCTGATCTTATGTGCCTATTTATTAACTTCCTTGCAAGTCAGCACATCTGTTGTTCTTTTGAGTGGAGGAGAATGAATAGTTTAGCAACCTTGGGAAATATGCTTTCATGTGTTTACAGGCTGATGCTTATAGAGCTGTTGTTGATAAAAGTTGAATGAGGCTAGTGGAAGGATAAAAGTCTTTAGGGAAAACATTTTACACTTTACTTATGGGATGTGGAGCTCCAAAACAATCTGGAAAAGGAAATGAGAGCCCCATTAATTTTTGTGGAGTCTGGGAATGAAATAGCCTTGACATTTTGAGCATTTAATTGAGACCATATTATATGCCAGCCCTGTGCAAAGATCAGAAAAACATAGATGCATAAGGTCAAAACCTCGCTCTGAAATTATTTCATGTATAATGGTTTTCATTCCTTGGCACATGTTAATCACTTGGGAGGTTTAATAAACATTTATTAAGGGAACACACCCTAAGCCAAATGAATCCTCATCTCTGGGAGCAAGGATCATATAGCTACAATTTTTTTTAATGTTTATTTATTTTGAGAGAGTGAGACAGACTGTAGCAGGGGAGGGGCAGCGAGAGAAGGAGACTCAGAGCCCGAAGCAGGCTCCAGGCTCTGAGCTGTCAGCACAGAGCCCAACATGAGGCTCGAACTCACAAACCATGAGATCATGACCTGAGTTGAAGTCAGATGCTTTAACCCACTGAGCCACCCAGGTGCCCCCAAACAGCTACAATTTTAAAAGTATTTCTGTTCATTCTCATATGCAAACAGGATTTGCTGAGGGTGAAAGTACAGGCAGGCTAGAGGAAATAGGACTAGAGCTCTCTCAAAAAAGCTGTGATTTAGTTGATGTTGGATGTAGAGAAAGATTCTGCATGAATTTTGAAGGTTCAAAGAAGTCAGTTAAAAATGAAAGACGAGTTCTAGAGAGTATAACATAAAGGATTTGGATGGGAATCAATAAAGGACAGGTATTTGGGTAAAATGCATGAGAGAAGAAGATAAAGGATGAGAAAGGAGAAAGTGCCAAGGTTCTCCACAACCCTCACTGCCATTTTTACCCCTTTTTCCTCTTCTTTTTTACCCCCTTGGTAACAGAGAGTCAGAGAACATGGCAGAATTAAAATTAGATGAATATTGGGAACAGTGCATTCTAGCTGATATATCAGACAGAAGGTAACATTTAGAGCAAGAAAACTTGCTGGTAAAGATGAGTATTCAAGAAGGGAACAATACCATCTTTAGGCACTTGCTGAAATGTTATTTGTTGTTTTCTGAGCAAGCTTATGGGTGTAGTGCATAGTGGCCTTTCAAGACAATAAATGCTCTTACAATTTTGTTTCCTGTCCACATTGGTGGGGGCACAGGGTCTTAGAGAGGCTGTGAAGTTTGAGTTCATCTGTGTCAATTTTTACACCATGAGAGGGTTAGTTGAGGACAAGGATGGGTTTTGGGACCTTAGCATATGTTGTTTTCTTCCTCCAGAAAGTTTTAGTTTACTCCCACCTCTTGGTCTCCTTTCCCCCATGTGACTCCAATATGTCATAATTCCTCTCAATTTTTCTGTCTTCAGGTAGACCATTCCTAACTCACCTGACCAGGTTGATTACTCAATTATTCAGAGTCAGTCTCCTGTATACCCTTCCTTCTTCGTTGCCACTGCCATTTGACTTTTATTTTTAGGATACTTTTTTTCATCATTATAAGTCTTCATAGATGAAAGCTTCATGGCATAGTGACCATGTCTGTTTTGCTCACCATTAGAGTTCTACATCTAGCTCAGTATCTCTACAAGGGCTCAATGAATGAATACATGGTGGCCATTGGGAAGAAGAGAAGGACTACGAAGAGAGACAAGGATGTTGCAGTAGTGTACCAACTGAGATTTTGCCAGAGAAAAGAGAGTTTTGATTTGACATTGTTTTCAAATAATTGCTGTTTACATGAGGAAGCCTAATCAAATCATGCAGCTAACATCATGACTTTTGGCAGTTATATCCTATAGAAACTTTTTTTCCCACTGTGAGAACTTGCAGTGGAGAGTTTATGCTCTGGTGTCTCAAGAGAAAAGCTATCTATGATGGAGCCTCCGGGGAATCCAAGTGCCCTGGATGAGTCAATCCTCTCTCTCCCACTAAAGACATTGGGGTAGAGAGGCATGGCAGTGCCCCTTCCCTGATGCTAGTTGTCCTAAAACTTTCCTTCCAACCAAACTATGTAGCAATGAAGATACAGAAGTTTTTCTTATTATAACAGTAGTAAAAAAATGTACATAGAACATATACATAGTGCTATATAGTTCATATAAAATGTTACAGCTGTTTTTTTAATTATCCCAAAGCTCTTCAAATAGTCATTATTAAGAAATGGAAGCAGGCTTAGGGAAGTTAAATTTTTGCCAAAGTTATTTAGCTAGAAAATGTCATTTTTCAAACATGTACAGGACTTTCACTTGTGCCTTTCCTCTGCATTTGAAAGGAATTCTGTCCAGTTCATCAGAGTGACAGAAACTCATAGTGTCTTATAGATATAGATGTTTCTAGAATCTTAGGGGCCATCCCTCCATCTCTGTACCCAATACAATAATCCCCAACACTGTGTTGTTCACTAGTAGGCATCCTGCTTTATTTGAATATCCACAGCAATAGGCACTTTATTCTTTCCTCAGGTCGTCCATTCATTGTTCTGGGGTCTAATTATTATCTGCTTCCATACAAATGTCTAGTATCAGCAAATGTGTGTTGGTAACCCAATTCCTATCTAAGTGTTAGTGACAGGCATCATTCTTGAGAGTATTTTCATTAAAAAAAAAAAAAAAAAAAAAAAGCTTCCGGAACACAAAATACTTTAGCAGGAAGCAAAAAAATATAAAAATGTGATAGCAGGAATCAGGAGGGGTTATATTTGGGTCATGCTGCCCTCTGGAGGCTCTCAGTCCTTACTACATGAGGAAACTCCTAGTCTGTCTTGTGGCCACATCCTTGGCACCTTCTCCTGCCACCTGTCTTAGTTATACTCTCACCATGGTGAACTGTAGTAACACAAATTATTACCATAGTTATTAAGGTAAGGATGTCTTAAAACACCTACAAGTGTAATTGATAACTAGTGAGAAACTAACATTCCCTATTCCGCTAAATTAAAAAAAAAAATGGGTAGCAAGACAAAAATAGTATGCCTTGTTAACATCCTTATAATAAGATTGAAGGACAAACCAAGTGTTGATGAAGGGAGGTAGGTGGGAGACGGGCTAGATGGTGTTGGGCATTAAGGGGGGTACTTATTATGATGAGCCCTGGGTATTGTATATAAGTGATAAATCACTGAATTGTATTCCTGAAGCCAATATTGCACTGTAAGTTAACTAGAATTTAAATAAAAATTTGAAAAGAAAAATATGCATGACAGTGTACTCATTGATTTAGTCCTTCAACAAATATTTATTAAGCATGTAATACATGCCACATGTTAAGCATAGTGCTGAGGATATAATGATGAGCAAAACCCATCATGCATCTGCAGTTGTCAAGTCCATAGTCTAGAAGGGAGCCAGATACTCATTTTAAAGATTGGAAGCAAATGTGAAATTATACCTGAGGTTTGTAGTCTCAAAGACTGATTTTGCATGTTGAAGTTATTCAGTGAAAGTGATTGGTCTGAGATGTGAAGAGGATTAGAAGCATATCAGGGAAAAAGTAGAGAACAGGGCTAAGGGAAAGCTTTTCCCTCCATAAAGATAGCAGCATGTGCAAAGGCCCTGTGGTTGGTTGGAACATTGCACATTTGGGAAATGAAAGAGTAGTGCATTTGAAGAACAGGAATATAATGGGATCATAGTGCCTGATGAGGCCTTTCCCTGATGAAGGTCAGATATTCATTTCATCTTGACCCAATTTTTTACTGTCTCTACTGAGTTGGTAACTCTTGGAGATTATTCATCTATCCAGTTGAATAGTTGAGATACTTCTCTCTCTGTTTCTCTCTCTTCTCTCTCTCTCTCTCTCTCTCTCTCTCTCTCTCTCTCTCTCTCTCTCTCTCTCTCTCTCTCTTTACCTCTGGGAACTATAACATAGGTCCATAGATAAAAAATTAAAGATCATTCAATTCTGAGATAGAAAATAGATATTATTTCTAGTTCTAGTCCTTGTAGATTCATGATGGATGAATCTGACTTCAGCTCAGGTCATGATCCCACGGTTCGTGGGTTCGAGCCCCACATCGGGCTCTGTGCTGACAGCTCAGAGCCTGGAGCCTGCTGCGGATTCTGTGTCTCCCTCTCTCTCTGCTCCTCCCCCACTCACACTCTGTCTCTCTATCAAAAATAAATAAACATTGAAAAAAATTTAAAAAATTGCATATGAATGGGTACTTTGCAAATCCATGCACAATTTAAGCAAATGTGTACATTTAGAAATTTAGAAATTTGAAAGGAAACCGTTCCATTTATCAACATTTCTATTGTTTTCCAGTTTCATTAAAAGAGAACAACAACAAACATACAGAAGAAATGTAAAAAAAAAGGCCTATCTTAACACTATTCAATATTAACTTCAAGACCTTTAGATTTCTAAGTTCTGGGAAATCTGGCAGTAGAACTTCATTTCATATATGGCATGCTACCCAAGAAGGTGAAATATTTAGAAGATGGAGATTGCTGGAGGCATGAAAAATACCAGTGTTTGCAAAACTTACAATAGTAAAATATTTATAATCTTCCCAAATGGAATATTAATAAAAGTATGAGTAGGTATAGCTTTGTGGTCAGATCTGAAGGCATATTGGCTGTACCATGATTTTTAACATATGGGATAAGTTACCAAGAATGATGCCAGTTTTTATTTATGATTTACATTAGTCTTTGGGCAAGTTTGAAGAATTATTTTAAATGCCTATTGACATACATTTATTCTATTTACTTTAAAATTATTGAACTTCCAAACTGATGAAAAAAATATATACTCTTCCAAGCTATAGAGTTACTCAGATGTCTGCACTTAAAAGGCAAAAGGAAAATCAGTGAGATTGGCTTCAAATAAAAGATATACATGGAGTCTTTCCACAAGCAAGTAAACTATTAATGAATCATGCTAGTGCCTGAAACAGAGTAAGACAAAGCCAACCTGGATACACAGCAGAGGAATATGCTAGCTTTTTTGAGTGACTAATATGTGTTGGGCTATTTGCTGCATACTTTGTACATATTAGGCTCTTTGATATTCACAAAGAAACTTCACATGTGCAATCCCAGCCTGGATTACCAAGGAGGAAATTGAAGGTCAGTGCATGAACATCTGAGACTTGAACCCATGTCTGTCTGATTTAGAGATGTCTTCTGTTTTCCACAGTCTGGAAATACTGGTTGAAGGAATGACTAATTCTCTGTACTTTTTCTGTTTCCTAGCTCGATACCCACAGGAGACTTTTGCTTTGTATATTTTTCAGCAGCTGTGTTTTGAGATTAATGGAGAGTTTGAGGCTCAAATTCTTCTGTCATAATGCTCAGCAGAGAGCAGTATGTTTGATGTAATGTGTCTGCACCCAATTTGAAATGAATGGTTCTCTTTCTCCTAGATGTTTTGACCCAGATTCTAGCAAACACTTTCTCCTGATTTCAAATCAGATTTTTCCTCCTCATAATGTACTACTTCTAGTATAGACATCTTGTGGTCTAGAGTATGAGAGACTCTTACAAAAGGTGTCTGAAGAAGGATTAATGATCCCTTGGCATGGACTCTTTCTCAATGTCTTGGTGGAAATGGAAGGTCGGAGAGCTTATGGCTCAGCAGTGGTCATGCAGCTGGTGACTGGCTGAACCAGGATTTTAATTCAGGTCTGTCTGAATTTAATCTCTCACTCTCTTTTACCAATCCTTAATGAGTAGGAATCAATCTTATACCTTGCTATATCTTCCTAAGTATTTGGTACAAGCTTGATTACATGACACTTATCTAAATAGGATTTTTAAAAAGGTATCTGAATGATTAACTGACTCTCAAAATAATAAGCAGGCTTAAATCATTTAGAAGGCATGGGGGAAGCAAATAACATGTACAAAGGCACAAATAGGTATGAAGGGATAGCATGTGCAGGATGTTCTTTTTGAGGACTTCATTTGTACCTTAATTTATAGCACTCATCCTAATCTGGTGTACATCTACAATAAGCACAAGTCTGTCTTCTTAAGTAGGTTGTCGGCTTGCTCCGTGTTTCATTTCTGTGTAGCTGAAGTGGCCACGACAAAGTAGGCTTTCACATTGTGCTTACTGCATGGGTTAGAATTACAGATTTAGGGCAAAACAGGGTAGTGTGCACTGTCCTTTCCTGAAGCTGGGTGGTGTAGTAGAAGCGTGAGCTTTGGAGTCAAGGAGATTCTCCATTGTCTAGCTGTGTGCCTTAGTTGTTCATCTGTGAGATGGAGCTAATAATACTTGGCTTGCTAAGAGGGTGAAAGAAAAGAATGAAAAACTTCACAGGGCTTCCCATCACAAACTTGAAATGAAACAAATTTCTGGGGTCCCTGCCATGTGCTTCTCCCTTGCTCCTCAAAGCAAAGGCCTAAGGAGTCTGGATGTCAGTGAGCCAGATTTTCCTCTCTCAGCACCCCATGCAAGGACTGCAGGCCTGCATTCCCTACAATTATTTTTCATCTCCTAATTGTCTACTGTGTTTGACTACAAGAATAGAGCTATTTTAAAGTCTTCATCCCCCATCCCATCATCTGTGCTGTGTTTGACTCTCATCTAATAGGGACATGGATGTTTCATGCCTTCAACTTAGCAACCACCCTCTTGAGGCAAACAAGCAGCTTTCTTTCCAAGTCCCTGCTAGAGCAATTCACCCCCAGTTCATACCTGGGGGTGCTTTTGTTCTTCTCTTTAAGTAAGCTCATTCTGTTCTCCAAGCAGCCATTTCATTTGAACTCCATCAGCCCTACAAAATGGGGCTACAAGGTGCTAGCAAACCAGCACATTTCTTTTGCAAAAATTGAAATGACTTAATACACTGATAACTGGTGCCTGCTCCAGGAGACTCATTTGTAATCAGAGCTATAATCCCTTCTTCTTTCCAGAGAAAGGAAATGCAATGTTTATAGTTCTAGCTCTTTCATAGTACTAAATATTTTATCCATATGACCTTCTCAATTATTATGGTGAGTAACATATACATATACACATCACAGGTGTAATATATACACATATGTATGTACACATATGTATGTATATGTGTATGTATTATATATATTCACATATAAAATGTAATTTTATATATAAGTTCATGTTTCATACACAATAGCAAACACACTTGATATTTTTTAATATCGAGAAAACACTTAACACTTAACATTATTTACTTTGAGAGAAATAGTGCATGTGTGAGTGGGGAGGGGCAGAGAGAGAGGAAGAGTGAGAATCCCAAGCAGGCCCTGCACTGTTAGTGGATAGCCCAACATGGAGCTCCATCCCATGACTTAGATCATGACCTGAGCCAAAACCAAGAGAGAGACGCTTAACCGACTGAGCCACCCAGGTGCCTTGCTTGTTATTATTTTAACACTGTAGCCCCAAATTTGAATATGAAATGAATACAATCACTGCCAGGGAAGGCAATAAGGTACTGAGGGCATTTCTTTAACCAACACAGCAGAAATATGTTCACATGATGATGGTACATATATCTCCAAGTGATCCTTTTAAGAGGCAGCACGTTTGATACAATACTTTTACCATGCATCCATAATATTTTGGATCTATTTTTAGGGAACCTCCTGCATTATCATTATTATAATAATTATCATCATCATCATTGTTCAAATTGCTGGTATAGTAACTACATATTGGTTTTGACTGTCAAACAAAACTCCTTTACTCTGTGAATAGCATGTCCTTCTTCTGCAGAACTGTTCTTCCCTCACACCACACCACTCGCCCTCATTGGCCCTCCTGTGTTAGAAGTAGGATTATCTTGTTATCAACACTCTGCCTCCTGACCACAGTTGATTGGTCCAGCAGAGGGCTTAGTTAGCCCCTCCTGACCTTAGCTAGGCCAATCAAATCCCTTCCCAGCATGTTTTTTTTTAAAACAAGAATTGGAAAAATGACCAAGTCACCTTAGTAACTAAAACTCTAAGAATTAAAAGATTTGGAAGCTGCTAGTGTGGTATTTCCTGACTGATGAAATCATTGATCTTTAGTAAGAGAGAAGCAGAGTGGAGCATTGAGAAAAGATGTAAAGTGCACTATCACTAAGAGCTCGCTGAATCTCTGCCACTAATAATGCCATCAACATTACATAAACAACAGGTTATATATGGAGCATCTGTGGAGCAGTATACTAAATGTTTTGTGCTCATTATCTCATGATGTAAGATTACAAATCTTACACCATGGTCTTTAACTTCCATAAGTACGTCAGGATGATTGAACATGCAAACAGATAATTTCAATAATACTGATAAGGTCTGTTAGAGTTATATAACACTGAGTGAAGGTGAGAAATATTGGGCTGACTTAGTGGAGACAATGATTAGAACCCTCTCGTAGGAAATGTTATCCAAGCTGAGTCTTAAAGGATGAATAGGACTGAGCTAAACAAAGAAATGGGGATATAAGATGTTCTTGAATAATGCATGAAGTCAAGAAGCAGTGCCAAGAATTGCCAAAGATTTCACCAAGAAGTGAGATAGGGGGATCTGAATTAAAGAAAGATTAGTTCAGATGACCCTGATTGGCCATGTTCTGAGTAGATTCTGCTAGTAATTACTAACTTCTAAAAGGCTTCTGAGTAGGCAAATAACATGTTAAATTTTCAACTTAAGTTGATTACTACCATATTACCATCATGGTGAAGTATGAATTGAAGGGAGACAGAGGTCAGGAAAACCAGTTGGACAGATGTTACAATAGTCCAGGAAAAATATTAACAGACTTATAAATAAAATAGTGATGGTAAAAATGGAGAGAATCTATATGCATTAAGTAAACTTTTAAGACCCAGTAATTAGTTAGATGAGGGAAAGAGGTTAATAGTGAGGAAATTAAAAAGTCAGATTCCAAGATGTCACAGAGGTTCAGCCAAGATCCTGCTCCCTCCTCAAGGGGTGAGCTGGTTTTATTATTCCCAGGTCCATGGTTGTCAGGGCTGTCACTTCCCTTGGCAGTTTATGCATTTCCTGGGTGTCCATTGCTAGTTTTTTTTTTCCAGCCAAGTATTCCTTATTAAATAAATATTGATAATCTACTGTGTAGGTACCCAGGGACATTAGGTATGTAAATTATGACTCCTGTCTTTAAGGAGCTCAAAGGTGGTAGACAGGTAGGCAGACAAAAGAAAATATCACATGACAGAAGCTATTATTCAGATATGTAAAAAAGGCTGTGAGAGAATTTAAAAAATAAATATATCATTACACTATAAAGGCTTTATAGATGAAAGAATGTTTGATCACCTAGATTCTAAATTTTAGCAGGGCAAGAAATTCTATTCTTTCTGTTTACTTCTACATTCTGGGTGCTTACCTATAGTAATTTATAACGTGTTTCAAACCATTAATATACAGATAACATAATATAAATATAACATACAAAATCTTGGTATTATTCATTTGAACACCTGGGTAGCACATTCACTGGGCTAAGAAGAACTTTGTAACCAGAAGAATCGTCCCAATTTATAGTTTAAATATACTGTGGAAATTCTCAGCAAAATATAAGAAAATGGGACTGTTCTTATTTCCAGAAACCTTTTGTTCTTATATTGTGCTTAAATATCACTTACTTTTAGCCAGTAAATGAGGCAAAGCACAAAGCCAGTTCAGCTTACTCACAATCCCATAATCTCCCTGATTAATTAACAAGTATTGAGCAACCATGTTGAGTGGTATTCATTCTTCCTCTGTGCCTATGATAAATATGGCATAAAAGCCATTGGAATCAAGGTCAGGATTATAAATCTATGTATTTTCCTTGGTACCAAACCACCAGACTGAATTTCCTCCTTTTGTCTGCATTTTTGGGGATGTCTGTTAGCTGTTTGGTAACTTGGAAATGATGAAGTACAATAAAAGAAAGGAACAAGATGAAATGCAAATGTTCTAAGGCTACCCCAAACCAAGACCTTCCCTAAATAATACTCCTAGCATTCCTATGTAATGGGACTTTCCTTTTCTTTAAAGGAAGTAAAAGTTTAGGGTTTTTACTCTTTACTGTTAGACACACAGTAAGCAAATACAGTCTAGATGAGAGACAGAGTGAGCAGAGCAGGACTGGCTTCATAGGCATGTGATCTGTGCAGCTGACTTAGAAGGGCCTCACTCTTGGTTTAACATTTTGCTGTGGCTATCTTGATATTATTACTAATTTTTAAACAAGAGGCCCCATGTTTTCATTTTGCACTGGGCCAATACTAGAATGTATATACTAATACAACACCTGGCACACAATGACTATTCATTAAGTGAATAAGTATGTGAATGAATAAACCTTTTTTCCTGAAAAATAAGTTGGAGTTTTCCAAGTATGAAACAAATATGGCCAGTCCAAAAAAAAAAAAAAAAAAAAAAAGATTTGTGAAAAAATGCAGAAGAGAAAAGGACTTGTATGTTTCAGGAAGTGGAAAGAGGTTTTGTTGGTGGCTGGAGCCCAGACTGTTTGCAGTCTATTAAGGCTCTCCCCAATAGAGATTTCTAATGTTAAAAAGATATGAGAAAATTTAAAGTTTTGGATGCCATTCTAAAGAATTTAGAATTTATTTTTGTGGCTTAAACAATTTATAGAGGTCCATAAAATAGGTGAATAACAAGGATAGGATATAAATTTTAGAAATTCTCTGTGGATGGTAACAGATGGACTAATGGCTGGGTAGGTTTCATGGATACTGAAGCAGTAGAGAGATGTGCAGGAGGAGAAATAATTTTCTCTGTACCCTTCTTAGTTATTGGCTTATAACCCCTGTAATAAAAGACAGATTAACAAAAGAAAACAAATAGAAATTTATTGGTATGCATCTCATGAGTACATGGAAAATACCCTTGGAAAAAGGAGTAACTCTTTGAGGTGGCTCAAAACTCTGGCTTACATACAATCGTTAGCTAAAGACAAAAGAAGAAAGGGGGCGGGCAGGCCATTTGCAGGGAGGTGACCAGGAAAACACACTAAACAAGCTTTGGTATACAGGTTTAAGTTGGTACCTTTTCCATTGATAAGATTCTCCTGATTTATTTATTCTTCTCTTCCTGGTACAAAGAAAGAGACTCTTTCACATATGGAAATTTCCTTTATAAATACAAATGTGACTTCTCTGTTTTCAGAGCTTTTCCTATCTGCTCTTTCTCAAAATAATCAGATCAAAATAATTGTTATGCCAAAGAGGCTTATTTTGGGGTGACATATTCTGTTAGTATTTACCAATCAATCATGGTTTTCAGTTTTTGCCATAGGTTTTACATATATTTCCTTCCTGGGTAAATGCTATATTTAAAAATATATACTTAGTAATTTTATCTTTTCAACTTTTTGTTGCTAGAATACAAAAATAAAATTAGTTTATTATTTGCAATGAACTATATTTACATAGTTATACACTATGATTCAACTATTTTTAAAATTAAAATTAGCAAAATTTTATTTTGTATATGTTCAAAAACACTGTATTTATCCTATATGGTAGTTTATTTGGAGAATTCCTTGTTATACAATCAGTCAACCCCAAAAGACTCAGCTATGCACATTCCTAGTAGATATCTCCACTTAGAGGCTTAACACTCATCTTAAACATAACATAATCAAACATGAGCACCATATTTGCACTTCCAAATCTGCCCCACTTGCAGCTTCCCCCATGTTAATTGATGACAGCTCCATCCTTCCGATGGTTTCAGCCAAAACTCTTGGAGACGTTCTTGATTCCTCACCTTCTTTACATTCTACATCCAATCAGCAGATCCTGGTGGTTCTACCTGCTAAAATATACCCAAAATATAATTCTACTTTTAGAAGCTGACCTAAAAACAAAGCTTAAAATATTCAATGTAGTTATAGAAGTAAATATAAGAACTCTCAGCTTTGACAGGGTAAAATAAAGCTTTGGGTGACAAAACTTGAGAGAAAAGTAAAAGCTGTGATATCCTAGTCTTTCCAAGAGGGAATTTAGGACATATTGTCTGTAAAGATTAAAAGAATAAATAGGTATTTATGGTTTTTTTGTTTATTTATTTATTTTGAGAGAATACCAAGCAGGGGAGAGGCAGAGAGAGAGAGAGAGAGAGAGAGAGAGAGAGAGAGAGAGAGAGAAAGAGAGAGAGAGAGAATCAATTCTAAGCAGGCTTCACGCTGTCAGTGCAGAGCCCATTGTGGGGGTTCTATCTCATGAACCATGAGATCGTGACCTGAGTCAAAATCAAGAGTTTGATGCTTAACTGACTGAGCCACCCAAGTGCCCCAGTATTTGTACATTTTTAAGTTATTTATGTTGAACCATAAAATTGTTATTTTTGTGGGTCAAAATGATTGAAAATTGGTGAATTTGCATGGTTTAAAGAAATTTAATTTTCTTTCATCCTAGATAAAATTAAATAGTAAGTGTGACGTACTTGTGTATGGGAGTAATCATTAGAAGAAATAAAATAAGACATATTAATAATTTCATGTAGATAGGAAGATATTTTATAGTAAAGCTTTCTTTCCATTTTTTTTTTTTTTTTGAGAATTAAAAAAATACCCATCTGTGGGCTTATTATGTATAAGGATTTGGGGGACTCTTCTGTGTACAAGTATTAAGGCAATCCCTTGGTGTGAGTTTCATTTCTCACTCCTGTCCTGTATTGTATCTGCCATCTCTGCACCCAGAAATACTCAGTGTTTCAGGTGGACTCCATGGCCTCCTCCTGGGCTGCAGCCCTTCAGCCTGTCTCATAACTATAGTTTGTTCTGCCCCCATTCAGTATTCAATACTCTCCCTTCTGCATTTCTTCATTCATAAATTTGTTGAAACTCTTCATCTATTGATGCCTCCATTATCTTTACTATCACTTCAATTTAATTTTAAGTGATAAACCTGTGTCCTGGTCTGCCTTGTCTTCCAGTACAAAAGATAGGCAAAGTATGAGCTCCCATATTTCTCCTTGTAGAATTCTACACTTGGGTTGTATACAGAAATGAGATAGAACCCATAGCAAAGTGAAAGTATAGTCACTTTAAAATAAAATGTATTTAATCTTAGGCAATATACTTAAATCTCCCAGCCGACTTCCTTATCTGTATCATAAACAGCCTGAATTACATGATCCCTGAAACCTTTTCTAGTCTTAAGATTCCATGATTTTCTAGGTTCCTATGTGAAGTTATGTAAAAAAATATATAAAGATGATTCTGTCTGCAATTCACTAGACTATGAGCTCCTAGAAGGCAGGTAATTTTTCTTCTTCACTTTTCCATATCCAATACCTAGAATAGTGTCCTGTATATACAAGGTCTTTAATGAATATTTTTAGATGAATAAAAAATATAACATTCTATCATTTATAATTTATGTAAGTTTTATATAGTTATTATAATGAATAAATGCTCATTGTGCCTTTAATATTATGAAGGTCTCTCTATTAGTTAGTGGTATTATAGAGGAAAGATATGACACCTGCCCTTAAGTATTCTGGCAGCAAAAATAATAGAAAAACAAATATACATATACACACAATCACACACGGAGAGTATAGAATAGTGTCATGTATGAGGGTAATATGATATAAAAGAAAGAGTATGAGCTTCAGAGTAGTGCCTGGGTGGCTCAGTTAGTTAAGTGTCTGACTCTTGATTTCGGGTTAAGTCATGATATCACAGTTCATGGGTTCAAGCCCCAAAGCTCCATGCCGATGGTGTGGAGCCTGCTTGGGATCCTCTTTCTCTCTCCCTCCCCCAATCATGCTTGCTCTCTCTCTCTTTCTCTCTCTCTCTCTCTCTCTCACACACACACACACACACACTAAACAAACAAACAAACAAACAAACAAACAAACGAAAAAGAGTATGAGCTTTGGAATCAGAAAAACATGTGTTCAAATCTAGACCCTGTATCTTAGCTACTGTGTCAGCTTGGAAAGCTTACATGGCTTCTGTGTGCTTCCTTTACAAAATTGGAGATCATAGTTTTGTTTCAGAAATGTTATGAGGGTTATATAATAAATTCAAACAACCTCACACATTGTAGTTCCTCAAAATTCTATCATTATTAATTATTATTACCAATGTAGGTGCATCTGGGTGACAGAGTCAGTTAAGTGTCTGACTCCTGGTTTTGACTTAGGTCATGAGCTCGTGGTTTGTGAGCTCAAGTCCCGCATTGGGCTCTGTACTGACAGTGTGGAGCCTGCTTGGGATTCTCTCTCTCTCCCTCTCTCTGCCCCTCTCCTGCTCCCACTGTGTCTGTGTCTCTCAAAATAAATAAATAAACTTAAAAAATATTATTACCAATGTATACACATGGGAAAAAAAATCTAGGTTGAACAAATTAGGAACAGCTTTTCAGATTAGTTGATCTTGAACTGATTCTTGAAATATGGAAAGAAATAAGGTAGACATAAATAGCAAATATTTAATCCTGAGCAGAGGAAAGAGCATGTGTGCTTGGTAGGTTATGGGTGTTCATGTCAAGTAGTTCTGTTTGGCTCCAGCAAAATAAAAGCTACCTGCAGGAGTCAGTCAGAGAGCAGATGGGGGATGGAGTGAGCTAAGGGACTCCTCTGCCTGTGCCTTCTTTCTTCCTTCTGTACTACATGGGCGGAGGGCACTTCAGTGATTTCCTGACCTAATAACCAAGAATTCTTTCATTTGGAGAAAAACATAAGGTCATATTCTTTTTCACACCCATATTTTCAAACTTTAAAAACAATTGTTGGCAAGAAGAAAACAAAGCTATTTAGTGAGGGTTGTGTTCTGTGAGCTTTTCCCTTTAGAGATAGATGAGGGCTAATATGGGAGAAATACTTTCCTTGAAGTAGTGTTATCTGCTTTGAGCACTACAACCCTTTACTTGCAGAGAGCACTAATTGCCAGTGGTAGCTCCTTGGAAGTAGCCCATGCCTTCATTGTCCTTGTGTTCTATCAGTCGGATGGTACAGAACTTAATTCCACCTTTCAGGCAACCAATACATTGGACTAAGTGTATGAGAAGTTAGTTCTAATATCTTTCAGTTAGGACAAAAAAAATCCTTGAAATAATCCAAGTCTCTTTCCCCCTCCTTACCTTATAGCAGTCCTAGGTCTGATTCCTGGCATGACACCAGGAGTGTGGAAGGAACAGGTAGGGAAATCTTTTGTCTAAACACCTTGCTCTTGAAGGTTTATCAGAAGGCAGCTGATGAAGAAGGAAAGGTGAGAAAATTAGTGTATCACCGATGCTTTTGTGTATAGACTCTGATTCATTCCTCCTAATTTCCCTCAAAAAGTACATTATTATCCTTATTCAACAAAAAGAAAACTGAGGTTCAGAGGGACTAAGTAATATGTCCAAAGTCACACAGCTAGGGGTAGGACAGGCATTTAGTCACAAATTTGTCTAACTCTAAAGCGGATGTTCTTTTCATTATTACAGTGCTCTCCCATTTCCCTGGCTGTTCAAAGCTTACTGTATTTCATCAATTCCAAAATACTTCTTTTTTTTTGTTACACTATGAGCCTATATGAAAAGAGAATACATAGTGTTTTATAATTGCTGTTAGCAAAAGAGAGTTTTAACTATGTCATTACCTATGTGGGCACAATCTTGAGTGTTGTTCTTAAAGCATCATTTGATATTTGCAGTCCCTTGATGTTTTTACCAAGTCATTTAAGGAACATTTAATGAAGGAATATGAGTTTTATTTGTTTTCCGAAAACCTTCCTTGATACATGATAAAATCAAGAAATTGCTACCTTTATAACATGCAGAATGAGAGTCTGGGGCTTGGGAGAAAATCACAAAGAAAATATTAGAGCACTTTTCAGAAATGCTGCATCACCAATGCCCCTGATGGCCCAAGAATATTGTACAGAAAAGCAGTAATTAAAACATTCTTAGACCAAAGTTATTCAGAATAGTCAAACTGGTTTTGCTTATATTGTCATTGTATTTTTGCTTATATTGCCATTTTCCTTTATTTTCATATTATGTAAATTTTCTATATGATAAAAATCTATGTTCAAAACACCCCACATGGTCTTTGGATCTATTCATGCGTTTATTGTCTGCCTTTAGCCAGATGTGTTTCAAAGAACAAAGGTCTGGCAATGACAAAACTAGCCACCATGTTTTTGAGATCCTATTGTCTTTCAAGTATTGTGCTGAAGCATAAATTATATCTTTTAATCCTAACAACAATTTTGTCAGGTAGTTATTATCTTCATGATTTTATAGAAGAGGAAATAAGAATTAGAGAGGTATATAATTTGCCCACATTCATACCATGTGGATTTTTAACCCAGGGTTTTCAGACTCAACCATCTTGTTAAACATCACATTCTTTACATTTCAAATTGTCTCTGGACATGATATTAGAGGTATAGCACTTTGCAGAGCACATGCAAGTACTAGTCAATTTCTGGCTAATTAAATAACAAATTTCTATTTTGCCCACTGAAGGAAGAAGGCAAGCATACCCAGAGCAACAATGAGTGACTAACTAAAGACTCTCAGCTTTTTCTTGGTATAGAAGAGTGGGATCAGGCAGTCTTTGGAGTCAAACATACCTAAGGTCTGAATCTCTAATAAGCCACCCATGGACTGCAAGAACTTGGCAAGTCATGTAGCCTCTCAGAGTCTCATTTTTATGTAAAAAGGGTATGATAATCACAAGTCAGCAGGGTTTTTGATTGCCTTAGAGGAGACGATGAATGTGATTTTGTCACACTTAGCACACTGACTAGCACAAAGTCACCACGGGAAGACAGTTCTCTTTTCCCATTTCACAGAGTTAGTTTTGGGCTGAGTATCTCAGTCTAATTTTAGCCCTAGTCCTTTTTTCAAGAAAGTTAAACTAGCTGAGGAAAATTATTTTCTATTTCTTCTGCTCCAAAACTGGTGGCACATGTAATCTTTTATTTATTCAACACATATCCATTCAGCACAGTAATGCTCCACACAGAGTGCCAGGCATCAGTATAAAAAGAAAAACAGCAAGAGCTTTGGCATCAGGATATCTTCTGAGAGCCCTGGCTCCATCACGTGGTATGATACTGGACAATCATCACATGTGTCTGAGCCTCACCTTGTTTATGTAAAATGGATAATAGTATCATCTTCCCAGGGAAACTGTAAGGATTGGAAGAGATAATCAAAATAAAAGTGTTTTTCACTAAGAAGGAGTTTGTGTAAAAACTAGTTCCTCTGACGCTGTTAGTCTTGAATCAAATACCAGTTGGAATCAAACTCTTTTGACTAGTTGCAAACCCACTGATGGTATGTTGGCAAATGCTTCACAATGGGTTCTTTGGGTAGGGTGGGGGGAATCTTTGGTGTAGCATTTGATGATTTCCATTGTATAAATCTTTCCAGGCTGCTCCGGCCCACCACTGACAACTGTTTCTCTTGCCTGCCTTGATTTCCCATGTGAGGCAGCATATTCACAGGTTCTAAGGATTTGAGTGTGAACGTCTTTAGGGGGCCATATTCTCACCTACCACAAATTGCAATCATTTATTATGCTTCCTGTGCATTACCTTATCCTCTCAGCAACACTACTGTGTACAGACTCTTATCCAATTTTGCAGATGAGGAAACTGTGACTCAGAGAGATGAACTTGCCAAAAGTGACCTAGGCAGCCAGTGTCAAACTGAGGTTTGAACTGAAGTCATTTGATTCCTAAGTCAAAGTTTTTATCCACCCTCCTCTGCTGTCTCCCCTGTCAAGGATTCAGTAAACCAGCTCCCTGGTTTAGCAGAGAATTTCCATAGAAACAGTTGGGTTGCTGTGGTGGTGGTGGAGGGGTGTTTATTATGAGGTGCATGGTGTGCTTTAAAGTGGATGCTAACAGTAAACTTCGATTTGGGTGGCATATCCGGTCAGTGGTAACCTCCTGCAGTAATCAAAGTAAAATCCACTAAGAGTGTTTCTAGGCTTTAGCTAGGGTGATTTCACGAAGCTTTGCCCACCACAGTCACACATAGAAAAACAAATGTAAACAAACAAACAAACTGAAAATTAAATGAATCCTCTCCAAAGAGCTGTATTGGAACTCGAAGCTGTCTTACAAAGCAATAAAAATAGGGAAAATAGAGTATATTACACCTTTAATCTCAGCCAGATTTATTATCATCTTGGGGAAAAAGGGAAGGCTTAGAAAAACAATGCCTTGTAAAGCTATTTTCTGAAAAATAACCCAGACACTCCTTAAGGAAACAGGTTAACTGAGTTTCCATGAGAATGGTCCATGATGCTGAGATACTATGGGCAACAGGAAAAAGTGACCATGGGAGAGAGACAAAAATGAGGATAGCTGGAGAGATGTCTTGTTTAAAGATCACATCCTATTCTAATTGTCCCTTTACACTTCAGACCTCACTCCCCCTTATATTTTGAGGAGAGGATCTAACTCAGTTTGTATACATATCATTTAGCCTAGTGTTTAACAAGAAGTACGTGCTTCATCAATGTTGGTAGACTGCAGTTGAATACTACATTACCCTGGTGGAGTGGTTCTCAAATGCAATCTTTGGGTTGGTAGACCTAGAATCACCAGAGGAGATTTGAAAAATATAAGTTACCTATATTTTTCATAGAGATTCTCAAATATAAGATCTACAGTGGAGTCCAGATGCTTGCATTTTTATAATGCCATACAGAGGATTCTGAAATGCACCCAAGTTTTAGAAACACAGTTACTTCTACACAAATCCATAGGTAGAATGCTAGACTCACATTTGTCAAAAGCCACACTTCAGCTAATATCCCTTATGACAAAGCATAAGAACTGTTTTCACTCATCATGGGCCTCCTGTGTGCCCCAAACTGGGCCAGGGGAAGTCAGGAATACCAAAATGATGACCCTTATCTCTGAAACAAAATTATTTTATAAAACTAAAGATATATTTATAATTCAAATCAATTTGATTGTCTGGTAGGCTGTTAAGTAACAGAGGAAATGTCAGAAATAACCTCTGTTAAAGAGGGATGATGAAAGTATTGATTTGATTCCAGGACAATGGAAACTTATGGCAGGAAAGGAAGATTAGTATTAGTTACTGCTGAAGGTGGTGCTGCCTGACTAGACCCTGGCCAGCCCTGTACATGCGGAACAGCAGTGCACTTGCTATGGACATTGAGGCATGAACAGCAGCATGAGCACCACTCACACGATTTGGCTGTTATTTTAGCAGAGAAAAATACTGTTCTGGCTTTTAATATTGAAGTGACAAGAATGTGACCATAAAACCAGAGCAGAAAATGAGGGAAACCAGAGAAAAAAAAACTTGATGGCAAAACTTGGAGTCCATAAGAGACAACCCACTAATAATTCTTAAATACCTGCAACCAGAGAGATATTGTTGTCATTATGGTCCTATTCTTACTCTTAGTGTGGCTAAAGAAACATTGGTTATACTATATAAGAATAAAGAAACGAATATGTGACAAGATGTAGTCTCTAAATTCAATATGAGTTTATGCCCAGAAGATAAGGGCAGAAACAAAATTAATGTGAAATGGATAAAAAATAAAGGTAGAAAGATAAGAAAAAGTCAACAGAAGATCCAGAATTACTTTATTAACAAGTAGACAAGCATCCAATGCCTTAGAGCCTAGTTTGGAATCTGTCTTTTTTTAAAAAAGTTTATTTATTTATTTTGAGAGAGAGAGAGAATGAGGGGAGGGGCAGAGAGAAGGAGAGACAGAATCCTAAGCAGTGTCCATGCTGTCAATACAGAGCCCAGTGTGGGGCTTGATGCAGAGCTCAAACTCACAAACTGTGAGGTCATGATTTGAGCTGATATCAAAAGTTGGACGCTTTCTTTTGGGATAAGCACTGGGTGTTGTATGGAAACCAATTTGACAATAAATTTCATATATTAAAAAAAAAAAAAAGTTGGATGCTTGACTGAGCCAGCCAGGTGACCCTGGAATCTGTCTTTTAAGTCAACACTCCATCCATAAAATATGGCTCAATAAATGTCCTGAGCTCTGAAATGAGGCTGGAAGGGACAGCGATTCCCCCAACATAGCCCACATTGTTTCATTCCCCTCAGCATCTTCTGTGTGCAAGTGTTCTTATGCATTGAGGATACCATTACAATAAGACAACATCCCTGTTTTACTTTTCACCATAGCACTCAATGTTAGTTGGCATTTTATTATAAATTCATTATTTTAAATTTACTGTACTATATGCCCCTCACAAAAATGAGCTCCATGAGGGAAAGGACCTTTCTTGTTCACCGCTGAGTTCTCGATACCTTTTGTAAACATTATTCACAACTATTATTTAAACAGATGAAGAAATGACAGAGTAAGTGAACAGTATGCATGGGAATAAAGTAATTAAAAAGGAAATTCTGAGTTTCTTTTGAACTACTCTCATGGGGGATAGTTTATCAAGCAAAGAACATAGAAAGAATTGCTGGTCATATAAGATATATACTTTCTGTTTTCATACCAAACAGAAAATGACTCTTCAAACCAAAATGGAATCTCTCAGCTTAAAACATGTGTTAGTCAGTATAGTCTAGGCTAAATGTGGTGAAAATAAACTTCATACTTTAGCCACTTAACACAATAAAGTATAACTTGTTTTCATATCGCTGTCCTTTGAGCGGTTCTCCTCTAAGCTGTGACTTGGGGATCTAAACTATTTTCATCTGTGATTCTATCACTTTGAACTCTTTCTTTTCAAAGTTTTAAAATGCGGATAGATAGGGACACCTGGCTGGCTCAGTCAGTTAAGCATCCAAACTCTTGATTTCAGCTCAGTTCATGATCTCATGATTCATGAGTTCGAGCCCCATGTCGGCTCTGCACTGATGGCACAAAGCCTAGTTGGGATTCTCTCTCTCCCTCTCTCTCTGTCTCTCTGTCTCTCACTTTCTCAAAATAAATAAATAAACAAACAAACAAGCAAGCAAACAAACATTAAAAAAAATATAAAATGGGGATAGAGCAGGGAAGCTATGTGTGACATGTCATGGCCAGGAATTGAAGTGCTGCATGTTGCTTCCATCCATAATCCATTAGTGTGGTCTCATCCAGTTGTAAGAGGTCTATACATGGTAGTCATCTTGTATGCCAAGGAGGAAAATTAAGTGGTTTGGTGAACATGTGACATTGTCTCATGTTACATTTCCAACACTGGGTTTAAAAACAAGAGGAGTGTTGGTATTTCTAACCATAGCCAAGAGGTATAGAAAATACAGATGGGAAATAAAATAGTCCAAAGCAATCCTTTAATAAAAATCCAATAATCAGATATTAATTAACTCAGTCACTAGGTTTTTATGAAGTTATTACTCTTTACAACTATTGCCACTCTCTTATAGCTTATAGTCTAGAAGGGAAGATAAATGAGCCATTATGATGAAATAAGAGTGCCGTGATAGAGAAATATAGCATGTTGTGGGAAAACTATAATAATGTTTAAGTAATTACTAATATTTTAGCATTTGCCCCATATATAGCACCTTAAAGATATTATTGTATTTATTTTTACAATGCTAAGACATAGGTATTGTTTTATGGATGGGTAAACTAAGACTTAGAGAAAAACAGCAACTTGCTCAAGGTCACACAGTAATTAATTCACTTTGCATAACTGAATAAGCAATGATTAGCACTAGTAATGAAAGTTTTTAAAGCAAGAACTGGATGGTTTTGCCCCAGATTATGTCGTGTGGAATAAAAATAATGTAAAATTCCCGGAAGAAAATCCACATGAGATGAGCACTGAGACTATTTCATGACAACACAGAGATTCTCACCAGTGACTTGATGAAGAGCCAGAGATGACAGGTAACCCATTATACACCCTCTTAGTCTGCTGCACAGAGCCCTAAAAATAAAGCTCACAGAGTTACCATTCCAGAATATGGGTCCTACCTTTTTAAACAAATCTTTTTGCTTTTTTGCAGTCCCAATTTAAAAAATCATCTCAGTCACTGTAAAACTCTCTGTCTCTTTCTTCCTCCCCCCACTCTCTTCCTTCCTCTAATTTATCTTACCCCCTTCCCTCCCTCCCTCCCTCCATAGAGAGAGAAGTGAAGCAAAGCAGAGCAAAGAAAAGCAGGTGCTCCCTCTGAAACCTCTCCCTTTTGCTGGGTTGTGTTATGCCCTGGCCATGTGGTTATATATTCACATAAACACATAGGAAAATACTTGTGAGTGCATACAGTCCTATTCCAAGCAAATAAGAAATTTTATGCCCAGCTCAAGTAATTTGTTTTAGTGATAGATGTAGGAATTAGTAAACAATGTAATTTATATTTATGATATTCTTAATATAAAAACCATCATCCTTCCATAGTAAAAAAACGGAAGTACCTGGAGTTCTGCCTATCTTCAGTATGACCTGTTTTCCCACCCTTCCAACTCTTTTGCCAGAATTTAAATTCCTAGGCAATATTAGTTTCCCACTGAGGCAAAAAAAAAAAAATCAATAATTGCCCTGCAAATTAGAGAAGCCAGCTAGGAGACGATACTCTACTTGGATATTTTCCATTGCAATAATGTGGAAATAACTGATTTAATGAGAATAGTATAATGAGGCAGGGTAACAATTTCATCCTTGAGCCAAAGTCTCATTTTTCTCTCCATGGGATGGATTAAAGAGGTGGATTGAGCAAGGAGCTCACCTGGTGAACCCACTGTTTTTGCAGATGTAAGTGGCGCACAGCTGGCTTTAACTGCTGCGATTTGCTTGCCCATATGTGGTAGTACATGAAATAAAGAGGAGCTGAAACTGGGGAGTGGGAAATGCAATTTTTAGCACAGCTTCACTGTCAGCAATGGGAATTGCTTTTCTAACACTGAGATTATCCTTGATGAAAACATTCTTCGACATGCTCAACATTGCCTTGGGATAAATTCTTCCAGAAACCATGGAACGCTTCCTCTTCATTTTGCGGTTTTATGGCATTTTATTGTCTACTTTATGGAATGTTGTGAAGCTGTTGCACAGTCTTCTGCTGTTTTCTGTGCTGCATAAGGAGGGTGTTCACAAGTAAGAGACTGAGATAATTTAATTCAAATTAAATACTTCTTTGAGCATGTGTTAAGCATTGGGGATACAAGAACAATTAAGTTAAAAAAAAAAAGTATAATGGGCAAAGCCTAGGTTTTAGTCAGGCAAAATAGTCCTTAGCTTACGCCCACCTCATGCCAGCTGTGGGATTATGGGGAATTGATTTAAATTCTCTCAGGCTCAGAGCTCAGTTTCCTTCTATGCAAAATGGGAATAACACTTATTTGCATCATGGTATAAAGATAAGTAATGAATGCAGAGTGTCTGAAACAGAGTAGAGTGCATAGTATGGAGCTATTATAACAGACATTGGTCATAAACTCAAGAATAGGATAAAATTAGTGGGGAATCTGGGAGCATGGGATTACGTAGTAGGAGGAGAGTGTGGTTTCATGGCTACTACAGTGACCTGGATGGTAAAGTGGGCCTCACTGAGGATATCAGCTGTGAGGATGCAAATACTTTAGGAAAACCACACTGGTAGCTGAGAGGAGCTCATTCAGTAAGGTTGGTGGGGAGAGACAGGAAGAAGATAGATTGGGCTGTATACTTAAGATTTGTCCATTTTTCTCTATGTCTATTTTTATGAAATTGTACTTTAAAATGCCCAGGATTTTTTATGGATTAATTTATGCTTTTCATTGGAAGACACTAAAAAGGATTTAAAATGTGTGTGTGTGTGTGTGTGTGTGTGTACCTGTGTGTGTACATCACAACCTTCTGGATCAACTTCAAAATCCAGCAACATAGCACATGTTTGGGGATTTGTTTTGTAAAATTAGTCTATTTCTATTAGCCTATTGTGAAGCCTGACATCTTACCTAAGCTGAGTTAGCTAAGTTCTGATCACTGCTTTGTGGGAACTGATGGCAGAAGGTGGGGAGGGGTTGTTGAGAATAGATCACAGTCTGCTTCTCTGGAATCTAGACATTTCACAGCTTGTCCTGAAGGCAGTCAGAATATGCAATGACATGCTTTGACAAACAAACTAACAACATACTGGAATCATATTTGGACCCTCAGGTGAAATCAGCTAAACATAAAAATGATTTTCTCAAAATTGTTTAGTTTAATGTTTATGTATTATATGTTAAACCCAATGTTTGAATCCAGATTAAAGTTTAGAACAAATGAAATAGTTTGCACGTAAAATATGGTTATAAAACAACTTTAACATTTTGCATAATAAAGTAAAACACAACATAATGCTATGAATGGTATAAACAATTCAATTACATAAAATACAGGAATGAACGGTTGCATTACAAATGGAAAACCATAGTTTTTATTTGGTCTGAGCAAAAAGTACACACATACAGACTATGATAGCTATTCTATACACAAACACCAGACTAAGAAAAATCCCACATGATTTTGAGGCTTTCACTTTTAAGCATGTGAATAATTATCAGTTCCAAATAAATATTTACTTTAATTTTTTTAATGTTTATTTATTTTTGAAGGAGAGAGAGACAGAGCATAAGCAGGGGAGGGGCAGAGAGAGAGGGAGACACAGAATCTGAAGCAGGCCCCAGGCTCTGAGCTGTCAGCACAGAGCCGGTTGCGGGGCTCGAATTCATGAACTGAGAGATCATGACCTGAGCCAAAGTTGGATGCTTAACCAAGTGAGCCAAGCAGGCGCCCCAATAACTATTTACTTTAAAAGGCTAGATAATATCAAAACTAATCCAAACCAAAGCTGCTAATTTTAGAAAGATCTAAACTGACTTGAACAGAGGACTAGAGAAGTCGTGTTACATCTTTCCTGAGTTATTTTCCTTCTGCAATTTATGTGGGCATCTTTTTTTTTTTTTTATGTGGAATGTTATTAGCAAATACAAATAGAATGCTATCTTATCTCAGAAACGCTAAAAGAAAAATAAGAATAAAGAAACATGAATGGCCAAAAAAGCCAGAAGAGCCAAAGGCCATAAGCAGAGAAAAGTGATGGGGCCCCAGTGACAATAGGTGTGTAGATCCTACAATGATTTATTTTTTATGATTTTTTTATTTGACATAGGCATTAAAAAAACTGAATTAAGAATAAAAGTGAGCACACTAGCTACATCATAAACATAAAGCCTATTTCAGCTTTGCTTTACAGCTATTTTATAAACCCCTATACAGCAATGTTTTGGACCCATTGTCATGATGACTCATGGAGGAAGATGTTCATATGTCTGACATTCTGGCCATATACAGATTTTTTTTCATGGAACTGTAAAAGCTTTTGTGATGAAGTACAGTAAACAGCCCCACAGAAATATTTTCTTTTTGGTGAAGCACTCATAAAAAAAATTTACTATGAGCATGTGAACAATAAAATCAGTCCCAAATAAGTGCTTAAAAGGATAAATAATATCATGTATAATCTAAACTAAAGTTATTAATTTCAGAAAAGCCTTTTTCCCCCAGACTTCTATTCGACAGGTATTATTAAGATGAACAATTTTATATTATTTCAGGACAAGCACATAATTTATTTTGTTAAAACTATAATCAATAGAATTTCTGACTCTTTAAATGTATTTATTTTGAGAGAGAAAGAGAGAAAGAGTGCAAGTATGAAAGGGGCAAAGATCAGGGGAGAGAGAGAGTCCCAAGCAAGCTCCACGTTGTCAGGCTGTCAGCGCAGAGCCCAACGCAGGGCTCGATCCCATGAACTGTGAGATGATGATCTGAGCTGAAACCAAGAGCCAGACACTTAACTGAGCTAACCAGGTGCCCCTAGAATCTGACTTTTAACACATATTATGTAGTACTCTTTTTTCCATGGTATTATCCCAGTCTAGTTGCCTTTGATTTGGTAACATTTACATGCTTTTGTGAATTTAGTTATGGAAGTATCCTGCACATCTCCCTCACTGATATACATCAAAAATGGGTGCATAGAAACACAGTTGGTTGGGCTGTGTTGCATAGATAGGAAGTATGTAGCTTATAGGCCATCTCCCATTCAAGAAAGGATAACAATACGAATAATTATGAAGTTATTAGAGATAATCTCCAATGTACCCCAATGGTTTTTTTTTTTTTAGTAAATCATTCACATACACTTGAATTTTAAAAAAATAATTGAAAACAGCAGGAAATATATACCTGATATAAGCTTTATAATACTAGCACTCTTAACATTGCTGTTGTGGTATATCCAAAACTGTAACTATTGCATTTTCCAAAGAGAATCAGTACTTTTGTTAATGCGGTCCTGCCTACAGAAGTTTTGTAGTACAGTGAGCAAGGCACTAATTTGGGGCAAATGTCCATGGTTCACATTCAGGCTCTGAAGCTAAGTGACCATGAGTGGTCATTTGGTTTCTTATGAATATTAAATGAGATACTGTGTTAGGTGCTTATCTCAGTGCTTGGAGCTTGATAAGCAATCTAAAAAATAGCTGAACTTATTATTTGGTTGATGAAAGCAAATGATCACGTAGCAGAGAACAGTAAAGGACAGTTTGCCACAAGAATGACAAGTTATAGTAATAGTGACATTTAAAATAGTTGCTTTTATGGTTTCACTTTCCTGATAGAAGAGTGGATATTACATTGGAAATAGTGAATCAACAATGATGTCTTAGATTCAGACTCACTTCAGTTTATTCCCAGTGTGAAGCTCTGAAGTATGAACAGTCTAACAGTCTTCATCTCAGTTTGGGGCAGTGGAGGCAGCCTTTGCACCCCCTCAAGCACTCAGTCATTGGCCACAGTATGATGACCTAAAGGAGCAGGGACTGGAGTGGGGGTTCATTCCTGCCTAGTAGGGGGCGATTGTCTAGAAAAGGAGGAAATATTTGAAGTGGCTGGGGTGGTGCACCAGCCAGTAAATGGGAAGAGCACCAATAATAAGGTCTCCATGGCTATCATGCTTCTTTAGTGGAGAATACTCAATAGCACAGAAGCCTTCTGCTAGGAATATATGGCCTAGTTGTATGCCGGCCCTCCAAATTATCCTTTCTTTTCTCTCTCATTCTCCACCCCCCCCAACCCCGATCTAGATCACTCTTTAATTTCTGTTGTCACATTCTCTGTCCCAGAATATCCTCCGTTTCCAAATATTCCATGTCAGATTGGTCATTTCCTTGTATCTGCCTTGACTTGTCCACTGTGAAGGGTTTCAGCATCTCTGTCCATAGCTCGAGTGTTATACCTTTTAAAGTGTGGGACACTGCAGACGGTACTGGGTAAGGCATCATAACTTGGGTTTGAAACTTATTTCCTCCACTTAGCAGCTCAGGGAGCTGTGCTCTGTGTCTTAGTTTCTTCATTGGTGAAACAGAAATAATAATATAAACCTACCTCTTAGAATTCTTTGATAATTCAATAAGCTAATATGTTTAAAGCACAACAGCATCTATATAGGATAGACACTAGTTAAATATTAAGTATTCATAGTCGCAAAGTACAAAGTCACATCTGTACAAAATACAGAGGCTGCCTTTTTCAACTTCAGACTCTATCACTTATGTTTTTAATTCTCTGGTTATTACCATATTGCCAAATTGTTATTGCCCACATTTGTGCAGTTTGGAATATAAGGTCCAATTCTTCCTAAATGTCAGGAAGCTTTACTAATGTCTTCTGCCTATTGACAATTACCAGAAAAGCCTTAAGAGTGCTTTCTGTGGCTATACTAAAGAGGTTTGGTTTTTAGCGAGGCAATGGATGACTTTTAGGTGAAGTGTCGCCTAGAGGACTCTTCCCCATTGAAGCCCTTTCTTTTTATGGAATTTTTTTTTTCACCTCATATTTACTGTCTTCCAAACTCCAGAGACTGCTAAAATTACCTCATGGAGATAAAATTTTAGTCTTTGAAAATAATATGTATCCCTGCTTGGCTACTGTAGTATTCATTTAATCCTGAAAATTACCCTGAGACATTATCTCCATTGACTTAGAAACTAAAGCTTGGAGGCATTCAATTCACACAAAAGGTCACAAAGCAGGTTTTAGTGTTTAACTGTTTCATATTTACTACTTGTGCATTACCTGAGCTGCCCCAGCAGTGCCACCCCATGCACTACTCCACCAAGGAGAAATCCCAGGAAACACACACTCATACAAAGAAAAGACCTACTCAGGCCAGGTTCTAAAGCATCTGTTGTGTCTCATTTCTTACCAAAGCTTATATTCAGAGGAAAGCAGATCATTAGTTAGTCTTTTCTGTTATCTAAATAATTACTATTGAATGATCTTTTAGTGAGTAAAGATAGGATAAATGTCACTTTGTAACTAAAGCGTATTGTCATTTCAGTGATCACCAGATCCCTGATTCCTCCTCCATTTACATCTTGAAGTTTTGGAAGTTTTTACAGACGGAACACACTGGGGAAAGCACTGTGCTCTAGTGGTTCCTCAGACCATTGCACCACTTCATAATGGTGAGTCTGGGCCGTCGTCAGACCTCCCCATGCTACTCCTTCTTCTGTCAAATTAAGACTAATAATAGTACTCTTTGTAGGATTATAGAGAAAAAATAAGATATGTATAAAGTGCATCGTTAACTGTCAGCCGCTATTATTACAGATGGTTCTGCCAAGATAGAGTGAAGCGCGGTTCGTGACTATTAACTAAAGACTTGTAGTATCTTTGGATAAATGGAGGACTCATGATTTTAATAAGAAAACTATTAGACAAATACATACGTGGGGAATTCTATATGATGATAGGTTTAGATTCTTTAAAAATTCACTGTCATTAGACAAAAAAAAAAAAAAAAAAAAAAAGTCCATAACTTTGCAATAAAGGATACTAAAAAAGTGAGATACCTAAATTCTATGTGTGATCCTCCCAGTTGGATCCTGGATTTGAAAGGGAAAAAAAAAGATACAACAGTGATTCTTAAACTTGAATGTGTTCAGAACCACTGGGATCTTGTTAAATGAGTAGACTCTGAGGTTCTGCATTTCTAACAAACTCCCAGGTAATAAAACTGCTGCCCAGTCTGCAGCCTGTACTTTATGTAGTAAAGGCTAAATAGACATTCCTGGAACAATGGGGATATTTAAATATGGGCCACATATTAGACAGTATATCCATTATAAAGTGTAATAAAAGTTTTACGTGCAAGAATGTGATCATTTTTAGGAGATTCTAATTTAAATACTCAGTGCTAAGATATTATGATATGTGAAACCTACTTCCAAAAGGTTTGAGGAAAAAAAGGTGTATGTGTGCATGTGGGGAAGGGGGAGAGGAACAAATGGGGAAAAATATTAACAATTTGTCATTTTAGTTGAATATCTATACTTTGACATTTCTCAAAATGAATATATTTGAGAAAATAATATGGCTTCTCTTTATGATAATTTTCACCAAGTTTCCAAGATCTCATCCCATCTCACAGTAAAACTTGAAGCTTCTTTACCTCCAGCATTCTCTCCCTGTTCAATTAGGAATCTACCCCCAGAAGTTTTTTCCTCAGGGTACGAATTTATCTTCTGGGTGAATTGGTTTGTAGTTACTTCTATTTGTAAAGAAACATAAGTCAAGAAAGCCATAGAAAGCAACGGTGTCGAAGGTAACTCAAGTGGAAAGATATTGCCCATTGAATAGCATCAGTGCTTGCCAGGGAGCCTGCCACAGATTAAAGGTAATGCACCTCTGAAGGCCCAGAAATCTTAATATTTATTTCTTGTTGAACTCCTTTATCGATATCCTGATAATATTCAGTGACTCTCAGTCTCCCTTCCTCCACTCCCATTCCCTTCAGGCTTTGGATATCCTTGTTCTTTTTCCACCTTGGTTGTAAATTCTGACTCCATTGTTTCGGATAACTTTCTGTATGTACTCTCCTGGAAGCTTCCAATGTGCACTATGCTACCATTAACTATAGTCACCATGCTGCCCACCACATCATGATCTGTTCATTTCACAAGTGGAAGTCTGTACCTCCTGATCGCCTTCATCCATCTCGCCCACCCCCCACTCGTCTCCCTCATGGTAACCACCACTCTGTTCTCAGTATCCATGAGTTTTGTTTTGCTTTGTTTGTCTTTTAGATTACACATATAAGTGAGATCATACAATATTTGTCTTTCTCTGCTTGACTTTTTTTGCTAAGCTTAGTAACCTGAAGGGCCATCTATGTTATGGTGAATTGCAGGGTTTTCTTCTTTTTTATGGCTGAGTGTTTTTCTTTGCTACAGGGCAGTGACCACTTCCAGGTATGGACCCATATAGCATCCTTTATGGTTTTTTTTTTAATAATAAAATCCAAATGCCTTTTGTTGGAATCTCCTCAATGACTCTTCCATGTTATTCATAATGACCCATTTGATCCCATGAGCATCATGGCTTTCATTTAATTTAGAAGGAAGAAAAACATTATTTTCTACTGACTATTAGATACAATACAATGTGGAAACTGCTACCACTTTTCTGCCACCACCTGGCTGGGAATGGAGCCAAAATAAGAAAGCAGAGCCAAGAACTACATAGAGAAGAAAGTCCTATTAACTTAATGCCAATCCCTGAAACAAGATGTTTGTGATGCCAGCAAGAAGGAGCCCTGGACTTTATAGTTATGTGAAACAATAAATTTCCTTTTTTTGCCTAAACCATTTGAGGTTAGCTATTCTGTTGATCACAATCAAAAGATATCTTGCTGATGCTGATAGGTATCTTAAAGTATAAGTGTCAGACATTGAAGGTATGTACAGTTAAAATTATTATAGATATTGATAAATTGCCCTTCCATAAACTCTACCAGCCAAGACACAGCAAACCCTTCTCCATCAAGAATATTATAAGCAATTTTATCTTTTGATAAAACATAGTAAAAATATATATATTTTTAAATTGAATTACCTGATAACTAGGTAGATTGATCCTTTTTTCATAGATGTTTGACCATTTATCATTTTTCTCCTGTGGCTTTATTGTACATACATTTTCCCAATTTTTTAAAATTAGGTCATTTATGTGATTTTCAGATGGTCTTCATATATCCTATATATTAATCCTTTATTATATAAGGTGAATATATTTTCTTCTAAACTACCCCTTTCCTTGAAACATTATTTATGATATTCTCATATAGATGTTTTAAAATTTTACTAGTGACATCTGCCAAACATTTTCTCTATAGTTGATACATTTTTTGTCTTGTTTAGAGGTTCTTCCTAAAAGCATATTAACTGCCTTAAATTTTCAAAATTTTATATTATACTTTATTTTTTAATTTTAATTTACTACTTGCTTTTTGAAACATTTAAAATATTTTTTTAAAGTTTTCTCTTATTTACTATTTTCTTGGTATATTTGGCACACAATGTTACATTAGTTTCAGGTGTACAACATAGTTATTCAACAGCTCTATAGTTTATGCTATGCTCACGGCAAGTGTAGCTACCATCTATCACCATATGCCATTGACTATTCATTTGGTTGTATATCGTGAGATAATATAGAATAAGTAACCAGTTACTACATACATACATATTAGTTAAATAGTTCATTCTTTCCCAGTGATTTAAAATGCTATTTTCATCATTTGTTATATTCTTATACCTAAGTGTGTTGTTTGATTTTATTCTGTTTCACTAATCCATTTTACATTTTTACATTTTGAACACAGATGCACAAAATGTTATTAATCATATCCCTTGTTTATGACATGTTGCCAACGTTGGTACCTGAATTACATGGTTTCATTTATTTGGTTGATTTGGCAATTTAAACAACACTTGCAAATCTAGTACTGAGAGCAAAATCCAGGACTTTGACAATGACCTACATCTAATTATTTGGTTATCTTCTTCCAGTCTTTTTTTTAAAACAAGTTTTTATTTAAATTCCAGTTAGTTAATGCACAGTGTAGTATTAGTTTCCGGTGTACAATAGAGTGATTCAACACTTGCATACAACACCCTGTGCTCATTACAGCCACTGAACTCTTTAATCTCTATCACTATTATTTTTTTCCTGTCTAAATATTTATTTTAATGGAAGTGGTTTTAGTATTTTTCACCCTTGAGAACAATATTTGCTGTTAAGTTTTAGTACAAATCCTTCATTATATTTCAGCATTTTTCCTCTTTTTTTCATTTTTACTTAGGATTTTTATTAGGAATTGTATCAAATTAGGCTGGCTCTAAATATTAAATATGGGAGCTTTCCTTCTTTTTTATAGTTTTGACTAAATTAAATGGCATGGAAGTTATCATTATTTAAGAATAGATAAAAGCTAGCTCTGGTGATATCTATCACCTTTTTAACGCACCCTCCCACCTAACTTCCTTCTGGTAACCATCAATTTGTTTTCTATATTTGAGAGTCTATTTCTTGGTTTGCCTCTCTCTTTTTCCCCCCTTTTCTTATGTGTTTTGTTTATTAAATTCCATATATGAGTGAAATCATATGGTATTTGTGTTTCTCTAACTTACTTTGCTTAGGATTTTACTCTCCAACTCCATCCATGTCATTGAAAATGTGAAGATTTCATGGCTGAGTAATATTCCACTATATATGTGTGTGTGTATATGTATATATATATATACATATATATATGTATATATATATATATATATACACACACACACATACATACATATATATATATACATATATATATATATATATATGTATATATGTATATATATACACACATACATACACATACACACACACACCACCACCACCTCTTTATCCACTCATCAGTGTCAGTGGACACCTGGGCTAATTCCATGATGTGACTCCTGTAGATAATGCTGCTATAAGCATTGGGGTGCATGTATCCCTTTGAATTAGTAGTTTTGTATTTTTTGGGTAAATACCTAGTGGTTCAATTGCTGGATCATAGGGTAGTGCTGCTTTTAACTTTTTGAGGAACCTCCTTACTGTTTTCAGCAGTGGCTGCACCAGTTTTCATTTCCACCAACAGAGTAAGTAGGTTCCCTTTGCTTCATAACCCCACCAATACCTGGTGTTTTTTTCTGTTGCTGAAAGTGAGGTGATACCTCATTGTAATTTTGATTTCCCTGATGATCAGTGATGATGAGCATCTTTTCATGTGTCTGTTGCCCACCTGTATGTCTTCTTTGGAGAAATGTCTATTCATGTATTCTGCCCAGTTTTAATTGGTTTATTCATTTTGGGGGTGTTGAGTTTTACAAGTTCTTTATATATTTGGATACTAACCCTTTATCAGATACATCCTTTGAAAATATCTTACCCCATTACATAGCTTGACTTTTAGGTTTCTTGATTGTTTCTTTCACTGTGCAGAAGCTTTTTTATTTTGATGAAGTCCGAATAGTTTACTTTTGCTTTTCTTTCCCTTGCCTCAGGAGACATATCTATAAAGAAGTTGCTACTGCTGATGTCAAAGAAGTTACTGACTCTCTTCTCCTTTAGGATTTTTATGGTTTCAGGTCTCACATTTAGGTCTTTAATCCATTTTGAGTTTATTTTTGTGAATGGCATAAGAAACTAATCCAGTTTTATTCTTTTGTATGTTGCTCTCCAGTTTTACTAATACCATTTATTGAAGAGACTGTCTTTTTTCCATGGGATATTCTTTCTTGCTTTGTTGTAGAATAATTGATCATATAATTGTGGTTTTATTTCTGGGTTTTCTATTCTATTTATCTGTATCTATTTTTGTATTAATACCATACTGTTTTCATTACTATAGCTTTTTAATATAACTTGAAGTCTGGAATTGTGACGCCTCTAGCATTGCTTTTCTTTTTCAAGGTTGTGTTGTCTATTCAGAGTCTTTTGTGATTCCATACAAATCTTAGGATTATTTGTTCTAGTTCTGTGAAAAATGCTGTTGGTATTTTTGATAAAGAGAGAGACAGAGACAGAAACAGAAACAGACACACTTAAGCAGGGTCCACACTCAACATGGATCCCAACATGGGTCTTGATCCTCTGACCCTGGGATCATGACCTGAGCCTCAATCAAGAGTTGGATGCTCAAGTGACTGAGCCACGTAGCTGTCCCACCTGTTGGTATTTTGATAGAGATTGCATTAAATGTGTAGATTGCTTTAGGTAGTAACAACATTTTAACAATATTTGTTCTTCAGATCCATGAACATGGAATGTTTTTCCATTTCTTTGTGTTATCTTCAATTGCTTTCATAAATGCTTTATAGTTTTCACATTACAGGACTTCATCTCTTTGGTTAAGTTTATTCCTAGGTATTTTATTCTTTTTGGTGCAAGAATCAGTTTTTTTGGTGGGATCTTTGGGTTTTTTATATATAATAATATGTCATACACAAATAATGTAAGTTTGACTTTTTCCTTGCCAATTTGGTTACCTATTATTTCTTTCTCTTGTCTGATTGCTGTGGCTAGAACTTCCAGTACTGTGTTAAATAACAATGGTGAGAGAGGACATCCCTATCGTGTTTCTGACCATAGAGGAAAAACTTTCAGTTTTTTCCCATTGAGGATGATATTAGCTGTGGGTTTTTCATATATGGCCTTTATTATGTTGAGGTATGTTCCCTCTAAATCTACATTTTGGAAGGTTTTTATCATGAATCAATGCTTTTTCTGTGTCTACTGAATGATTATATGGTTCTTATCCTATTCTTTTATTAATGTGATATATCTCATTGATTGATTTACAAATATTGAACCACACTTGCAACCCAGGAATAAATCCCACATGATTGTGGTGAATGATTCTTTTAATGTATTGTTGGATTCAGTTCACTAGTATTTATTGAGAATATTTGCATCTGTGTTCATCAGGGATATTGGCCTGTAGTTCTCTTTTTTAGTGGTGACTTTATCTGGTTTTGATATCAAGATAATGCTGGCTTCCTAGAATGAATTTGGAAGTTTTCCTTCCTTTTCTATTTTTTTGGGAATAATTTGAGAATAGGTATTAACTCTTCTTTAAATATTTGGTAGAATTCACCTGTGAGGAGGTTCCGGAAGATGGCGGCGTAGGAGGACGCGGGGCTCACAGCGCGTCCTGCCGATCAATTAGATTCCACCTACACCTGCCTAAAGAACCCAGAAAACCGCCAGAGGATTAGCAGAAGGGAGTCTCCGGAGTCAAGCGCACACCAGAGGCCCACGGAAGAGGGTAGGAAGGGCGGCGAGGCGGTGCGCGCTCCACGGACTGGCGGGAGGGAGCCGGGGCGGAGGGGCGGCTCGCCGGCCAAGCAGAGCCCCCGAGTCTGGCTGGCAAAAGCGGAGGGGCCGGACAGACTGTGTTCCGACAGCAAGCGCGACTTAGCGTCTGGGAGGTCATAAGTTAACAGCTCTGCTCGGAAAGCGGGAAGGCTGGAGGACAAAGGGAGGGAGAGCTGCTGAGCCCCCAGACGGCAGAGCTCAGCTTGGCGGGGAACAAAGGCGCCAGCGCCATCTCCCCCGCCCATCCCCCAGCCAAAATCCCAAAGGGAACCAGTTCCTGCCAGGGAACTTGCTCGCTCCGCGCAAACACCCAACTCTGTGCTTCTGCGGAGCCAAACCTCCTGCAGCGGATCTGACTCCCTCCCGCTGCCACAGGGCTCCTCCTGAAGTGGATCACCTAAGGAGAAGCGAGCTAAGCCTGCCCCTCCAGCCCCCGTGCACCTTGCCTACCCACCCCAGCTAATACGCCAGATCCCCAGCAACACAAGCCTGGCAGTGTGCAAGTAGCCCAGACGGGACACGCCACCCCACAGTGAATCCCGCCCCTAGGAGAGGGGAAGAGAAGGCACACACCAGTCTGACTGTGGCCCCAGCAGTGGGCTGGGGGCAGACATCGGGTCGGACTGCGGCCCCGCCCACTAACTCCAGTTATACACCACAGCACAGGGGAAGTGCACTGCAGGTCCTCACCACGCCAGGGACTCTCCAAAATGACCAAACGGAAGAATTCCCCTCAGAAGAATCTCCAGGAAATAACAACAGCTAATGAACTGATCAAAAAGGATTTAAATAATATAACAGAAAGTGAATTTAGAATAATAGTCATAAAATTAATCGCTGGGCTTGAAAACAGTATACAGGACAGCAGAGAATCTCTTGCCACAAAGATCGAGGGACTAAGGAACAGTCACGAGGAGTTGAAAAACGCTTTAAACGAATTGCAAAACAAAATGGAATCCACGATGGCTCGGCTTGAAGAGGCAGAGGAGAGAATAGGTGAACTAGAAGATAAAGTTATGGAGAAAGAGGAAGCTGAAAGAAAGAGAGATAAAAAAATCCAGGAGTATGAGGGGAAAATTAGAGAACTAAGTGATACACTAAAAAAAAATAATATACGCATAATTGGTATCCCAGAGGAGGAAGAGAGAGGGAAGGGTGCTGAAGGGGTACTTGAAGAAATTATAGCTGAGAACTTCCCTGAACTGGGGAAGGAAAAAGGCATTGAAATCCAAGAGGCACAGAGAACTCCCTTCAGACGTAACTTGAATCGATCTTCTGCACGACATATCATAGTGAAACTGGCAAAATACAAGGATAAAGAGAAAATTCTGAAAGCAGCAAGGGATAAACGTGCCCTCACATATAAAGGGAGACCTATAAGACTCGTGACTGATCTCTCCTTTGAAACTTGGCAGGCCAGAAAGGCTTGGCACGATATCTACAGTGTGCTAAACAGAAAAAATATGCAGCCGAGAATCCTTTATCCAGCAAGTCTGTCATTTAGAATAGAAGGAGAGATAAAGGTCTTCCCAAACAAACAAAAACTGAAGGAATTTGTCACCACGAAACCAGCCCTACAAGAGATCCTAAGGGGGATCCTGTGAGACAAAGTACCAGAGACATCACTACAAGCATAAAACATACAGACATCACAATGACTCTAAACCCATATCTTTCTATAATAACACTGAATGTAAATGGATTAAATGCGCCAACTAAAAGACATAGGGTATCAGAATGGATAAAAAAACAAGACCCATCTATTTGCTGTCTACAAGAGACTCATTTTAGATCTGAGGACACCTTTAGATTGAGAGTGAGGGGATGGAGAACTATTTATCATGCTCCTGGAAGCCAAAAGAAAGCTGGAGTAGCCATACTTATATCAGACAAACTAGACTTTAAATTAAAGGCTGTAACAAGAGATGAAAAAGGGCATTATATAATAATCACAGGGTCTATCCACCAGGAAGAGCTAACTATTATAAATGTCTATGCGCCAAATACCCGAGCCCCCAGATATATAAAACAATTACTCATAAACATAAGCAACCTTATTGATAAGAATGTGGTCATTGCAGGGGACTTTAACACCCCACTTACAGAAATGGATAGATCATCTAGACACACAGTCAATAAAGAAACAAGGGCCCTGAATGATACTTGGATCAGATGGACTTGACAGATATATTTAGAACTCTGCATCCCAAAGCAACAGAATATACTTTCTTCTCGAGTGCACATGGAACATTCTCCAAGATAGATCATATACTGGGTCACAAAACAGCCCTTCATAAGTTTACAAGAATTGAAATTATACCATGCATACTTTCAGACCACAATGCTATGAAGCTTGAAATCAACCACAGGAAAAAGTCTGGAAAACCTCCAAAAGCATGGAGGTTAAAGAACACCCTACTAACGAATGAGTGGGTCAACCAGGCAATTAGAGAAGAAATTAAAATATATATGGAAACAAACGAAAATGAAAATACAACAATCCAAACGCTTTGGGATGCAGCGAAGGCAGTCCTGAGAGGAAAATACATTGCAATCCAGGCCTATCTCAAGAAACAAGAAAAATCCCAAATACAAAATCTAACAGCACACCTAAAGGAAATAGAAGCAGAACAGCAAAGGCAGCCTAAACCCAGCAGAAGAAGAGAAATCATAAAGATCAGAGCAGAAATAAACAATATAGAATCTAAAAAAACTGTAGAGCAGATCAACGAAACCAAGAGTTGGTTTTTTGAAAAAATAAACAAAATTGACAAACCTCTAGCCAGGCTTCTCAAAAAGAAAAGGGAGATGACCCAAATAGATAAAATCATGAATGAAAATGGAATGATTACAACCAATCCCTCAGAGATACAAACAATTATCAGGGAATACTATGAAAAATTATATGCCAGCAAATTGGACAACCTGGAAGAAATGGACAAATTTCTAAACACCCACACTCTTCCAAAACTCAATCAGGAGGAAATAGAAAGCTTGAACAGACCCATAACCAGCGAAGAAATTGAATCGGTTATCAAAAATCTCCCAACAAATAAGAGTCCAGGACCAGATGGCTTCCCTGGGGAATTCTACCAGACATTTAAAGCAGAGATAATACCTATCCTTCTCAAGCTATTCCAAGAAATAGAAAGGGAAGGAAAACTTCCAGACTCATTCTATGAAGCCAGTATTACTTTGATTCCTAAACCAGACAGAGACCCAGTAAAAAAAGAGAACTACAGGCCAATATCCCTGATGAATATGGATGCAAAAATTCTTAATAAGATACTAGCAAATCGAATTCAACAGCATATAAAAAGAATTATTCACCATGATCAAGTGGGATTCATTCCTGGGATGCAGGGCTGGTTCAACATTCGCAAATCGATCAACGTGATACATCACATTAACAAAAAAAAAGAGAAGAACCATATGATCCTGTCAATCGATGCAGAAAAGGCCTTTGACAAAATCCAGCACCCTTTCTTAATAAAAACCCTTGAGAAAGTCGGGATAGAAGGAACATACTTAAAGATCATAAAGGCCATTTATGAAAAGCCCACAGCTAACATCATCCTCAACGGGGAAAAACTGAGAGCTTTTTCCCTGAGATCAGGAACACGACAGGGATGCCCACTGTCACCGCTGCTGTTTAATATAGTGCTGGAAGTTCTAGCATCAGCAATCAGACAACAAAAGGAAATCAAAGGCATCAAAATTGGCAAAGATGAAGTCAAGCTTTCGCTTTTTGCAGATGACATGATATTATACATGGAAAATCCGATAGACTCCACCAAAAGTCTGCTAGAACTGATACATGAATTCAGCAAAGTTGCAGGATACAAAATCAATGTGCAGAAATCAGTTGCATTCTTATACACTAACAATGAAGCAACAGAAAGACAAATGAAGAAACTGATCCCATTCACAATTGCACCAAGAAGCATAAAATACCTAGGAATAAATCTAACCAAAGATGTAAAAGATCTGTATGCTGAAAACTATAGAAAGCTTATGCAGGTAATTGAAGAAGATATAAAGAAATGGAAAGACATTCCCTGCTCATGGATTGGAAGAATAAATATTGTCAAAATGTCAATACTACCCAAAGCTATCTACACATTCAATGCAATCCCAATCAAAATTGCACCAGCATTCTTCTCGAAACTAGAACAAGCAATCCTAAAATTCATATGGAACCACAAAAGGCCCCGAATAGCCAAAGTAATTTTGAAGAAGAAGACCAAAGCAGGAGGCATCACAATCCCAGACTTTAGCCTCTACTACAAAGCTGTCATCATCAAGACAGCATGGTATTGGCATAAAAACAGACACATAGACCAATGGAATAGAATAGAAACCCCAGAACTAGACCCACAAACGTATGGCCAACTCATCTTTGACAAAGCAGGAAAGAACATCCAATGGAAAAAAGACAGTCTCTTTAACAAATGGTGCTGGGAGAACTGGACAGCAACATGCAGAAGGTTGAAACTAGACCACTTTCTCACACCATTCACAAAAATAAACTCAGAATGGATAAAGGACCTGAATGTGAGACAGGAAACCATCAAAACCTTAGAGGAGAAAGCAGGAAAAGACCTCTCTGACCTCAGCCGTAGCAATCTCTTACTCGGCACATCCCCAAAGGCAAGGGAATTAAAAGCAAAAGTGAATTACTGGGACCTTATGAAGATAAAAAGCTTCTGCACAGCAAAGGAAACAACCAACAAAACTAAAAGGCAACCAACGGAATGGGAAAAGATATTTGCAAATGACACATCGGACAAAGGGCTAGTATCCAAAATCTATAAAGAGCTCATCAAACTCCACACCCGAAAAACAAATAACCCAGTGAAGAAATGGGCAGAAAACATGAATAGACACTTCTCTAAAGAAGACATCCGGATGGCCAACAGGCACATGAAAAGATGTTCAACGTCGCTCCTTATCAGGGAAATACAAATCAAAACCACACTCAGATACCACCTCACGCCAGTCAGAGTGGCCAAAATGAAGAAATCAGGAGACTATAGATGCTGGAGAGGATGTGGAGAAACAGGAACCCTCTTGCACTGTTGGTGGGAATGCAAATTGGTGCAGCCGCTCTGGAAAGCAGTGTGGAGGTTCCTCAGAAAATTAAAAATAGACCTACCCTATGACCCAGCAATAGCACTGCTAGGAATTTATCCAAGGGATACAGGAGTACTGATGCATAGGGGCACCTGTACCCCAATGTTTATAGCGGCACTCTCAACAATAGCCAAATTATGGAAAGAGCCTAAATGTCCATCAACTGATGAATGGATAAAGAAATTGTGGTTTATATACACAATGGAATACTACGTGGCAATGAGAAAAAATGAAATATGGCCTTTTGTAGCAACATGGATGGAACTGGAGAGTGTGATGCTAAGTGAAATAAGCCATACAGAGAAAGACAGATACCATATGGTTTCACTCTTATGTGGATCCTGAGAAACATAACAGAAACCCATGGGGGAGGGGAAGGGGAAAAAAAAAAAAAAAAAAAAAAAAGAGGTTAGAGTGGGAGAGAGCCAAAGCATAAGAGACTGTTAAGAACTGAGAACAAACTGAGGGTTGATGGGGGGTGGGAGGGAGGGCAGGGTGGGTGATGGGTATTGAGGAGGGCACCTTTTGGGATGAGCACTGGGTGTTGTATGGAAACCAATTTGACAGTAAATTTCATATATTAAAAAATAAAAAATAAAAAATAATTAAAAAAATTAAAAAAAAAAAAAAGAAAATAGTTCAACTTTTTCTTTGTCATCTCCAAAAGACCAACAAACTACATTTTAATATATAATAGTTGCATACTTTATTCATGTGTTTGCTCAAGGAAAAGAGGATAGTAGTTGAAATCGACAGTTCTAAATTCTTCACAGTTGATTTTTTTGTCACCTGTGAGTCATCTGATCCAGCCGAGAGGATTTCTTCAAATGGAATTTCAAGCAAATAAAGAAAGATTTGTCATTTAAAAAAAAAAAAAAAAAAAAAAAAAAAGAATTCACCTGTGAAGCCATCTGGTCTTGGACTTTTGTTTCTTGAGAGTTTTTTGATTACTGATTCAATTTCATTGCTGGTAATTTTTCAAATATTGTATTTCTTCCTGATTCAGTTTTGGAGGTTATATGTTTCTAGGAATTTATCCATTTCTGCTAGGTTGTCCAATTTGTTGGCATATAATTTTCATAATATTCCCATATAATCTTTTGTATTTCTGTGCTTTTGTTATTTTTTCTCTTTCACTTCTGATTTTGTTTGAGTCCTCTCTCCTTTTTTTTCATTTGTCATGAGTCTTGCTAAAGGTTTATTAATTTTGTTGGTCTTTACAAAGAGCCAGCTCGTGGTTTATTTGATCTGTTATATTATTATTTTAGTTTCTATTTCATTTATTTCTTCTCTAACATTTATTATTTCCTTCCTCCTACTGGTTTTGGGTTTTGGTTGTTCTTCTTTTCTTAGCTCCTTTAGGCATAAGGTTAGGTTGTTTATTTGGCATTTTTTCTTGCTTCTTGAGGTAACCTGTATTGTTATAAACTTCCCTCTTAGAATTGCTTTTGCTGCAGCCAAAAGATTTGAAGCCATTAATTGTGTTTTCATTCTCATTTGTTTCCATGTATTTTTAAATTTCTTCTGTGATTTCCTGGTTCACGCATTCATCGTTTAATAGCATGTAGCATAACCTCCATGTATTTGTGGTCTTCCCAATTTTTTTTCTTGTGATTGACTTCTAGTTTCATAGCATTGTGATATGAAAGGATTCATGGTATGACTTCAAACTCTTTGTATTTGTTGATGTCTGTTTTGTGACCTAATATGTGATCTAATCTGGAGAATGTCCCATGTGCACTGGAAAGAATGTGTTTTCTGCTGCTTGGGGATGGCATGTTCTGAATATATCTGTTAAGTGCATCTGGTCCATTGTGTCATTCATTGTTCCTTTGCTGATTTTTCTTTTAGGTGATCATCTATTGATATAAATGGGATGTTAAAGTCCCCTATTAAATTGTATTATTATAAATTAATTCCTCTATGTTTGTTATTAATTGTTTAATATATTTTATAAATATATATATTACAAATGTTTTATCTTTATCTTGTTCGGTTGTTCCCCTTATGATTATACAGTCCCCTTCTTTGTCTATTTTTACAATCTTTATTTTAAAGTCTAGTTGTCTGATATAAGTATTGCTACTCTCACTTTCTTTTGACATCTATTTTCATGATATTTGTTTTTCTATCCCCTCACTTTCAATCTGCAGATGTCTTTAGTTATAAAATGAATCTCTTGTAAGCAGCATACAGATGAGTCTTGCTTCTTTTTTTTAAAATCCATTCTGATACCTCATGCCTTTTGATTGGAACATTTAATCCACTTACATTCAGAGTAATTATTGATACATATGTATTTATTGCCATTTTTTACTTGTTTTGTCATTGCTTCTGGAGATTTTTCTCTGTTCCTTTCTTTGTCACTTTTGTTCTCTCCTTCACACCCAAAGGGTCCCCTTTATTATTTCTTGCAGGGCTAGTTTAGTGGTCATGAACTCCTTCAGTTTTTGTTTGTGTGGGAAACTGTTTTTTTATCTCTCTTATTCTGAATGGTATCCAGCCTTGCTTGATAGAGTTTTTCTGGATGCAGATTTTTCCCATTCAGCATGTTGAATATATCATGCCACTCCCTTCTGGCTTGCCAAGTTTCTGTTGAGAAACGTCTAGGTACCCTTATGGATTTTCCTTTGCAAGCTAAGGATTTATTTTGTCTTGCTGCTTTTTTAGTTTTTGTTGTTGTTGTTGTTGTTTCATATCTCTATATTTTGCAAATTAAACTACAATATGTCTTGGTGTTGGCCTGCTTTTGTTGATTTTGATGGGAGTTCTCTGTGTCTTATGGATCTGGATGTCTGTTTCCTTCTCCAGATTAGGGAGGTTTTCAGCTGTTATTTGTTCAAATAAATTTTCTATTATTTCTTCAAATAAATTTTCTGTTCCCTTTTTTTATGTCTTCTTGGACTCCTATAACATGAATATTATTATGTTTTGGTGTCAATGAGTTCTGTAAGTCTATTCTTGTGTTCCATAATTCTTTCTCTCTTTTGTTCAACTTCATTACTTTCCATTATTTTTGTCTCCTAAGTCACTAATTTGTTCCTGTTTCTTCCATCCTGCTGTCCAGTGCATCAAACCTGTTTCCAATCATTTATTGTATTCGTCATCTCTAATTGATTCTTTAACTCTGTTATCTCTGCTTTATGGGACTTACTGATGTCTTATTTTCTCAAGTCCAGCGAATATTATTCATTTTCATTAAAAATTTTTAATGTTTATTTGTATTTGAGAGAGAGTGAGACAGAACGTGAGTGGGAGAGTGGAAGAGAGAGAAGGAGACACAGAATCTGAAGCAGGCTCCAGGCTCTGAGCTGTCCTCACAGAGCCTGATCTGGGGCTCAAACCCACAGACCATAAGATCATGACATAAGCTGAAGTCAGACACTTAACTGACTGAGCCAAGAAGGCATCCCAGTCAAGTGAGTATTCTTAGGTTTGTTACTTTAAATTCTCCATCAGGCATGTTAGTTATATCTGTTTTGCTTAGATCCCTGGTTGTGGCCTTATCTTATTCTTTAATCTGGGATAGAATCCTCCATCTCAGCATTTCATCTACATCTCTTCCTTCTTCTCTGTGTTAGAAAAACCATTTATGTCTCCTGCTTATGAAAGTAATGGCCTTATGAAGAAGAGGTCATGTAGTGCCCAGATCCTGGTGCTTCAGGGATTTTCTCTGGTGTGTGCTATACATACTCTGATATTGTGTTTTGGCTGCTCTATCCTTCAGCCAGTTGTCAGCAGAGGCTCTCCTTTCCTGCTGTGGGCAGTGCTGGGTCCCTGGCCTGCATGTGACCAGTTTTAACCAGGTGGATTTCTCGTCTGCTTGTGAAATGAGACCTGTCACCACCTCCACCAGAACTGAGGCCCTGCAGAACTCTGGTCAGGAGACGTGGTGTGAGAAGGAGTTTGTGCTGGTCTTCTGGGGTAGGGGACTGCCACACTGGTACTGAGGCAAGCTTGACTGAGAATGGCAGTCCCACCAGAGTGCAGGGTGTTGAGACCTGGTATATGCAAGTTAGGCAGCCAGTGTTGGTTCTGTACTGCTTCCCACAGGTCGCTCCTGTTTATGTTGAGAGGTAGGGTAGGGAAATGGAACTCTCCAGCTGTTTTGTTCCCAGAGAGGCATCTCCATGAACACTGTTTCTTAAGAACACATTCCCAGAAGAGCGAAAAATCTTCCCACTCTGTGCCCCAGGCAGTCTTCAGATCATTGTTTCCATGCTGTCTTCCCCCAGTCGTTTCCCTGCCTTCTCTCCAGGAACAGTACAGTTCCCTCTGGGCTCTATCCCAGCCAAGCCTGTTGACCTTTAAAACTTCAGGCGCTAAGACTTGCTGGTTTCAAGAATTCACAAAATTCAACGTCTCTTGTTTTCTAAGCCAAACACTTTGGGGAAGCATTCGTCTTGTGCATTTTCCTATGTGCTCCTCTCTCCCTTGCCCTTCTCTGCAACCAGGATTCTCTCTACTCCACAGGACCTGTAATCCACTTCTACCCTAAACTATGTCTCCATAGTTCCTACTTTCTTTGAGTGGCCTTTTCTTTCCCTTTAGTTGTGGAGTTTGTTCTGTCAGTCTTCAGGTTGATTTCTGGTATATTTAGGATGATTGATAGTTATCTTGTTGTGTTCCTTAGAGGAAGTGAGCCTAGGATCCTCCTATTATGCTGCCAACTTCCTCTCTTCCACTTCCTCCTACCTTGTTTCCTGACAAACCCTTCATTCTTTTGCTTTCTTTGTAAATACTACATGTGATTTATAAATTCTATATGTACTCTAGAATTAAAATTGTTATTTTAATTTGCTCCTTTTAATATAATGGTTTCAGAAATACCCTTAGGATTTGCAGGGCCTTGGAGAATTTTTTTCGTGAGACCTCTGTCTAAAAATAATTTGAATCACTCCAAATAAGCATTCCAGAAAACTTCTGGCTGCCTAATCTTATGTGATCCCATGAATGAGTTACCTTTCTGGCCTATAAGAGCAATCCATTTGTCAGACTATCCTCCTGTAGCCAGGATGCTGCCATTGAGTCCTAGGAGGACATCATAGGCATGAGTCTGGAGCTCCTCAGAACATTTGATCAACTCTGCCATAAAGAGTCAGAGAGTTCCCCAAAGAGGAAAAAAGGTAACAAGGTCCATAGGTTCTAGTCTGGTATCAGGGTCACCCACCTGGATGGCATTTGGGATGAGTCTGGTCCTACTCATTAGAGGGAAACTTAGAAAATTTTGAGAAAGTCCCTCTAAAGCATAGAGTTCTTTGAGGTAAAGGCCCAGGGCAAGCACCCCTTCTTGCCTAGCCTAAGGGTAGTATTGATAAGTATAAAGTTATCTCTTGGATATATAGCCAGGAATAAGTAGGTTATATAAATATTCAAAATTAGGAGATAATGCCACATATTTTTACAATGTAGTTGCACTATTCTGTGTTCTTACAAGCATGTGAATCTATGAGTCTATGTTGTGTGTCTCCAAACTTTCTCTAACACTTGGAAATGTTACAGTTTTTAATTTTTCACAAGCAGGTATAAAATATATTTCAATATAGTTTTGATTGGCATTTACCTAAATAATAACATATTAAACATATCTTTCTATGTTTACTTTACTCATTGCTTCACCTGTGAAATGTCTGTTCATGTTTTTGGAATTCTTGTGATATTTCTTATTAAAAATGTATTTATATTTCCTTTATGAATCATTGATATTAAGCCTTTATTGGTGGTATATATTGCTAATGCCTCCATTTACAATTTGTCTATCCTTGTTTTTTGGGGTGTTTATGAATCATAGTTGTGTATTTTCATACAGACACAATTATATATTTTTACTTTTATATTGAATAATCTTGTTATTTTGCTTAAAAATATTTCTCCAAAATTGATCTAAGAGTATTTAATTATATAATATACTAAGGGTTTTAAAGTTTATTATATTTATTAATCCATCCCAGACAGGGATCAGAATATTTTCTGCAAAGGGATAGATAGTCAATCCTTTTGGTTTTTAAACCCAAATGATTTCTTTTATTTATTTGTTTGTTTGTTTGTTTGTTTACTTATATTTTTTATTTTTTTAAAAATTTACATCCAAATTAGTTAGCATATGGTGCAACAGTGATTTCAGGAGTAGATTCCTTAATGCCCCTTACCCATTTAGACATCCCCCCTCCCACAACTCCTCCTGTAACCCTCAATTTGTTCTCCATATTTATGAGTCTCTTCTCTTTTGTCCCCCTCCCTGTTTTTATATTATTTTTGTTTCCCTTCCTTTATGTTCATCTGTTTTGTCTCTTAAAGTCCTCATATGAGTGAAGTCATATGATTTTTGTCTTTCTCTGACTGACTAATTTCATTTAGCCTAATACCCTCCAGTTCCATCCATGTAGTTGCAAATGGCAAGATTTCATTCTTTTTGATTGCCGAGTAATACTCCATTGTATATATATACCACACCTTCTTTATCCATTCATCTATCGATGGACATTTGGGATCTTTTCATTCTTTGGCTATTGTTGATAGTGCTGCTATAAACATGGGGGTGCATGTGTCCCTTCAAAACAGCACACCTGTATCCCTTGGATAAATGCCTAGTGGTAGAGTTGCTGGGTTGTAGGATAGTTCTATTTAGTTTTTTGAGGAACCTCCATACTGTTTTCCGAAGTGGCTGCACCAGCTTGCATTCCCATCAACAATGCAAAAGAGATCCTCTTTCTCCACATCCTTGCCAACGTCTGTTGTTGCCTGAGTTGTTCATGTTAGGCATTCTGACAAGTATAAGGTATCTCATTGTGGTTTTGATTTCTATTTCCCTGGTGATGAGTGACATTGAGCATTTTTTCATGGGTTGGTTGGCCATCCAGATGTCTTCTTTGGAGAAGTGTCTATTCATGTCTTTTGCCCATTTCTTCACTGGATTCTTTGGTTTTTGGGTGTTGAGTTTGATAAGTTATTTACAGATTTTGGATACTAACCCTTTATCTGATATGTCATTTGCAAATATCTTCTCCCATTCTGTCAGTTGCCTTTTAGTTTTGCTGATTGTTTCCTTTGCTGTGCAGAAGTTTTTATTCTGATGAGGTCCCAGTAGTTCATTTTGCTTTTGTTTCCCTTGCCTCCAGAGATGTGTTGAGTAAGAAGTTGCTGCGGGCAAGATCAAAGATGTTTTTGCCTGCTTTCTCCTCAAGGGTTTTGATGGCTTCTTGTCTTACAATGAGGTATTTCATCCATTTTGAGTTTATTTTTATGTATGGTGTAAGAAAGTGGTCCAGGTTCATTCTGCATGTCGCTGTCCAGTTTTCCCAGTACCACTTGCTGAAGAGACTGTCTTTATTCCATTGCATATTCTTTCCTGCTTTGTCAAAGATTAGCTGGCCATACGTTTGTGAGCCTATTTCTGTGTTCTCTATTCTGTTCCATTGATCTGAGTGTCTGTTCTTGTGCCAGTACCATACTGTCTTGATGATTACAGCTTTGCAGTACAGCTTTAAGTCTGGCGTTGTGATGCCTCCTGCTTTGGTTTTCTTTTTCAAGTTTGCTTTGGCTATTTGGGGTCTTTTCTGGTTCCATAAAAATTTTAGAATTATTTGTTCTAGCTCTGTGAAGAATGCTGGTGTTATTTTGATAGGGATTGCATTGAATGTGTAGATTGCTTTGGGTAGTGTCGACATTTTAACAAAATTTATTCTTCCTATCCAGGAGCATGGAATGTTTTTCCATTTTTTGTGTCCTCTTCAATTTCTTTCATAAGCTTTCAACTTTGATGTTGTAACATGTAAGAAGTTATAGGCATAAATTAATGTGTGTGACTGTGTTCCAATAAAACTTTATTTATAAGAACAGACAGTAGCTTGGATTTGACCAATAGACCATTGTTTGCCAACCTCTGATCTAGTATTTTTATTTTTATAAATGACGTGGAACAGGGAACTAATATCTTTTTTCATATAGATTTAGCAATTAATTTAATTTCCAGTCATTCAATAGTTATACTTTTCCTCGCTGATCTGATATGAAACCTTATTCATATGTCAGGGTTTATATATATATATATATATATATATATATATATATGCATCTGTATGGACTCTATTCTATACCATTAATACATTTATTCCTATAGCATTATTATATTTTCTTGATTAATATAGCTTCATAGAAATTTATATATCTTATAGGGAAAATTTTATTTCCTTCTCTTATTCTTCATAAGTGTTTAGCTATTCCTGGCTTTTATTCTTCATCTAAAAGTAGATAATATCCTTTCTTTGTCAAATGAAATATTTACCTACTAGACTGAAATATAACTTGTAACTTACTTAAGTATGATAAACCCTGATGATGATTTCATGACATAATTCAATTCCCATCTTATTTAGAAACAGTTATTCACAAGTTATACTCTAATGGGAACAAGGCATTCTAATGATAAATTTGAATTATTTCAATTATTCCCAGGTGTGATGTAAAGTTTCTTTCAATAATAAATTTATCTAAAACTTTTAGTATTTGTTATTATTTTCAGATACTAAAGTCTATATAAGATATTATGATAATTATGCCTAGTTGCTGAAAAAATAACCTTGAAATCTTAATGGTTTTAAAATAATAAAGGTTTACCTTTTGCTCATATCATAGTCCAATGTAAATAGGTAATAGCTGTACTCCATGCAGTCATTCAGGAACACAGAATCTTTCCATGTCATGTAAACTCCATCTTTAAAATAACATTTCAGTAGGACAGGAGAAGAGTATGTGAAGAATCATCTAGATGGTCTTATGTGTCAGTCATGGAACACATCACTTCCACTAAATTCTGTTGGCAAGAATGAAGTTTATCATGCTAAATTTACTGCTAATGGTTAGGATATGCAATCTTCCTGTTTAACCAGGAAGAAATGAAGTAAATTTTGTAAATTTATAGCACTTTCTCTGCCACAGATGATCTCTTATATATCACAATGTATGTTTTTAATTGTTTTGAGTTTGTATTTAAGTGCATCATGGTGTTTTATAAAATTATGTTGACTTTTAGAAAACCATTAGTTTAAAAAACTTAAGGAACACTTAAGTGTTGGAAAGGTCTGAGTGTTTTACTACCAATTGCATATTTCCCTGTACAAAACATATAAAAATCATAGACAGAAATATATAAAGATAGATCTGCTGAGCAAATATGCTGAGACTATACTAATTCACTAGTAGAACTATAAGAATTATTCATGTTTATTTAAAAGATAAATGTAAAAAATAAATAAGTATCTAAATATCTATTACAACTGGAATGTAGAAGGTATTTTCTATGTAGGAAAAGACTAAATGCTAACACCTTCATTTCTATTTTTATTTCATAGGTTAGGTGTTTATTTTATAAAACTTTTTATGTAATTTTTCTCTTCTGATATCTTTGCAAATAGGTATAAACCATTATTTATGAAGTCATATTTTAAAACTTCCACTTTACCTTCTTAATTTTCCACATTAACTTTAATAACTTGAATAGATAAAATTGAAACCATGGTTTACAGTAAATAATGCCTCCATTGTCATGACAGAAAAAAATTATGACTTGTTAATAACTGCATGATGCTGACATTGCCACTGTTCTGAGTGGATTTATAACCTCAGTGAGCCAGTAGAAGTCTACAGGGTATTGTTAAAATAGAAGAGCAAGAGATTATTGAAAAAAAGAAGATCACCAAGGAAACTGCTTTTCCCTGGATATTTCACCCAAAGACTTTATGGAAACATTCATATACATTGAATAAATAACGAAAAATTTTAGAAAAGATTAATTTTGATGAAATCTGAATCTTTAGAACAATGCAACAAAACAGATTTGCTCTGCTTACTAACAGAAATATTTTCTGAGGAAAAATAGAGGGATTTACTACCTCAAATTTCAATAAGCTTATATTTTTAAGGAATCTCAGCAAGTCGAACAAACACATAAAATGCCCACAGAAAAAAATAACACTATAACTCTCTGTATTAACCTTTTTTAAAAATAAAATTAAGGAATGTTTGTAAACAAGATGTTTTATTTTTAATTCAATTATTTTTAAAATAAATTTTGGTACTTCTATGGCATAAAATTTATTTTTGTAAACAGAGGTCCAATTATAAAATTTCGCTGCTAGGAATAAAATACTTCACTTATGGCTTTACTTGTGGATGTTATCCATGGCGGAGGCGGGGGAGGGGGGGGGGAGTCAAAAGACCTAGGGAAGAGAAATGGCTTCCTATTAGATACTCAATTTTCTCAAAATTCATATTTAAATAGCAACTTTACATGCTGAGAATGAATCATTTCCCCATTCACTATCACATGTTAAGTTTATTCCATAGAAAGGAGAGGTAAGAAAAGAAATTAAAGCAAAAGAAAGTAGATTCTTCCAATTTCCTAGATCCTCACAGCCAACACTCTTCTATGTGTTCAAAGGACAAATTAGGCTTGAATATTATCCAGATACCACATTTTCAGTCAAGTTGTATAGAATCAACTGAAATTCTTCATTTACCAGCTGTGGTTGGCAGAGTAATAGTCCTTCAAAGATGTCCACATGCTAATCCCTAGAACCTGTGAATACATTACCCTACAGGGCAAAAGAGACTTTGCAGATGTGATCATGGTTCAGGACCTTGAGATGGAGAGATTGTCCTGGACCATCTAGGTGGGTCCTATCTAACCCATGAGCCATTAAAAGCAGAGAATCTTTCCTTGATGTGGAGAGAGATGCCATGTGAAAAGGACTCCATCTGCTATTGATGGCTTTGAAGATGGAGTGAGAGAACATAGGCTTGAGCAGCCTCTAGAAACTGAAGAGGCCCTCACCTGGCAGCCAGTAAGAAACCAAGGGGGGAAAGGGGTGGAGGGGTGTCATCAATTCTGCCTACATGATCAGAATTGGATCCTTTCCTAGGGCCTCCAGAAAGGAATGCAACAGCTCTGCTGACACCTCGGTTTTAAGCTAGTGAAGCTCATGTGATACTTCTGGCCTACAGAATTGTAAGATAATAAAGTTGTATTGTTTTAAGATGCTAACTTTCTGATTTGTTTTAGCAGCCATAGAAAAATAATATACAAGCACTTCAGTCCCATCCAAGACTTTTCTGAATTAAAGATTCAAATTTTTGGCAGCTCCATCTTCTATTACACCCATAATACAAATATCTGCTCCGATCAAATTTTTGGTTCCCAGACCACAGCATTCATTTTATGCTTTCACGCTTTGGCCCATGTTACCACATCTGCCTTAAATGAAATGTCATGTCTTTTGTGCAACCTACACAAATCTTCCCAAATATAGCTGACCATTCCCTTTCTTTTAATCCAAATGTGTGTTCTACTCCACCTGTGATATCACAACTATTACCTGTTAATTTTAATAATTTAATTTTAATAGGCAGACTTTAAAATTTACCTCACAATTATTAAAAGTGTTTTTTTCGTTAGGAAGCATTCCATTTTGTTGTGAAATATATCTTAAAGAGTCAACTTCAGGTAAATGTGTAGCACCAAGATCTGGATCTTGGGCAATGTCAAGGCTTTAGATAAAGGATAGTGTTTAATGGAAGAAGCATCATTGAGAGATCCAGGGGGGATTTGAAAAAAAGGCAGTAAAAGGAGAACAAGAGAAGGTATTAGAGGAGATCATCAGGAGGACATGACCACCAGTTGACCTTCAAGCTAAATCTGGGCTATCAGAGAGTCCTCCCTCCCTGCCCTGTCCTTGGAATGTACACCCACTGTTTCCATAACTGGAGCCATTTTAGGGACCCAACTTGAGAGAGATTGAGACCATATAGATGGTACATGCCACTGAATCCTGTTAAGGTCTCTGTATACACTCATCAGATTCTGGTGAGCAGATGCAGATGTGTACTTGTCTTGCTGCTGCCTGAGACAAGCCTTGTATGTAAGTTCTCTTGCTTGTTAAAACTTCTTCCTACCAATCTGGAATAGTCTGCCTCTTTTTTTTTTTTTCCAGTCTCTCCTTGAATTCCATGTACAGGGGCTATTTTGCAAACCAACAGAAGGGGAGAGGAGAAAAACAAGAGTGTGTGCTGTACTATATTATGTACTACTCTGCCTAACCCTCAGTGTTATTTATTGAATATGTAAACCATCCTCTTTTCAGCATCATTTGATTTTAGCCCCGTGGAAAAAAATATAAAAGATACTTAATGCAGAGATGGAGAAAGAAGACCTTATTTTTACACTGAAACTTTCTATTAGAATTACAATCTCTTTCCCATCATTGAACCATGTCATATCTCAATTCAGAATCTTTAGGATAAATTTTAAGAAAGACACATTAACCAAACATTTAAAAAAGAGTTAATACCTATTCTTCTTAAATTATTCCAGAAAATAGAAAAGGAAGGAAAGCTTCCACAATTATTCTATGAGGCTGCCATTACTCTGATACCAAAACCAAATAAAGACACTACAAAAGAAGAGAACTACAGACCAATATCTCTGATGTACATAGATGCAAAAATCCTCAACAAAATAGTAGTAAATCAAATCCAAAAGTACATTAAAAAAATCACTCACCATGATCATGTGGGACTTATTCTCAGGATGTAAAAGTGGCTCAATATTCACAAATCAATCAATATGATACATTACATCAACAAGAGAAAGAATAAAAACCACATTATCATTTCAGTAGATACAAAAAAGTCTTTTGACAAAGTACAATATCCATTCATAATAAAAATCCTCAACAAAGTAGTTTTAGAGGAAACACCTCAACATAATAAAGGTCAGATACAACAAATCCACAGCAAGCATCTTACTCAATGGTGAAAAACTCAGAGCTTTCCCCCTAAGATCAGGAATAAGACAAGGATATCCACTCTCACCACTTTTATTCAACTTAGTACTGAAAGTCCTAGCCACACCAATTACACAAGTGAAAGAAATAAATGGCATCCAAATTGGTAAAGAAGACACAAAACTTTCACTATTTGCAGATGACGTGATTGTATATGTAGACAACACTAAAGACTCCACCAAAAAGCTGCTAGAACTGATAAACAAATTCAGGATACAAATCATAGGATATAGAATCAATACAGAAATCTGTTGCATTTCTTTGTATTAATAATGAAAAATCAGAAAGAGAATTAATTATAAACTACATTTACAATTGTACCAAAAAGAATAAAATACCTAGGAATAAACTTAAGACCTGTACCACGAAAACTATAAAACATTAATGAAAGAAACTGAGGACGACACAAACAAATGGAAAGATATTCCATTCTCATGGATTGGAAAAACAAATACTGGTAAAATTTCCATAGTATCCAAAGCAATCTACAGATTTAATGTAATCCATACCAAAATGCCAATAACATTTTCACAGAACCAGAACAAATAAATCTAAAATCTAGGGGTGCCTGGGTGGCTCAGTTGGTTAAATGTCTGATTTCCACTCAGGTCGTAATCTTGTGGTTCGTGATTTGGAGCCCCACATCAGGCTCTGTGCTGACAGCATTGGAGCCTGGAGCCTGCCTCAGATTTTGATTCTTCCTCTCTCTTTGCCCCTCCCCTACTCAGGTGCGCGCTCTCTCTCTCTCTCTCTCTTTCTTAAAAATACATACACATTAAAAATAAAAATCAATTTTGTATGGAACCACAGGAGACCTCAAATAGCCAAAGCAGTCTTGAAAAAGAAGAGAAGAAAAAACTGGAGGTATTACAATCTCAGATTTCAAGATATACTACAAAGCTGTAGTAATCAAAACAGTATGGCACTGGTACAAAAATAGACATATTATTTGCAAGTTTTTACTTAAATTCCAATTAGTTAACAGTGTAATATTAGTTTCAAGTGTAGGATTTAGTGCTTCATCACTTACACACAACACCCAGTCCTCATCACAAGTACCCTCCTTAATACACATCACCTATTTAACCCATCTACCTACTCACCTCACCTCTAGTAACTCTCAGTTCGTTCTCTATAGTTAAGACTTTGTTTCTTGTTTGCCTCTCTTTTTTCTCCCCTATGTTCATCTGTTTTGTTTGTTAAATTCCACATATGAGTGAAATTATATGGTATTTGTCTTTCTCTCACTGACTTACTTAGCTTAACATAATACTCTCTAGCTCCATCCATGCCATTGTAAATGGCAAGATTTCATTCTTTTTTATGGCTGAGTAACATTCCACTGTACACACACACACACACACACACACACAACTTTTTTATCCATTCATCAGCTGATGGACATTTGGGCTCTTTCCATAATTCGGCTATTGTTGATAATGCTGCTCTAAACATCACGGTGCATGAATCTCTTCAAATCAGTGATTTTGACATATAGATCAATAGAACAGAAAAGAGAGCCCAGAAATAAACCCACTATTATATGGTCAATTAATCTTCAACAAAGGAGGCAAGATTATGCAACAGGAAAAAGTCTTTTTAACAAATGGTGTTGGGAATACTGGACAGCAACATGCAAAAGAATGAAACTGAACCACCTTATTTTACCATATACAAAAATAAACTCAAAATAGATAAAGGATCTAAATTATGAGACCTGAAACCATAAAAATCACAGGCAGTAATTTCTCTGACATTGCCCATAGCAGCATTTTTCTAGATATGTCTCTTGAGACCAGGAAAACAAAAGCAAAAATAAATTAGTAGGACTATATCAAAATAAAAAGCTTCTGCACAGCAAAGGAAAAAAAATCAACAAAATTACAAGACAACCTATTGAATGGGAGACAATATTTACAAATAACATATCTGATAAAGGGTTAGTATCCAAAATATATAAAGAACATACACAGCTCAACCCCCCACCCCCAAACAAATAATCCAATTAAAAATCAGCCAAAGACATGGACAGATATTTCTCCAAAGAAGATATACAGATGGTCAACAGACATGTGAAAAGGTGCTCAACATTACTAATCAGGGAAATACAAATCAAAGTCAGAATGAAACATCACCTCACATTTGTTAGACTGGTTAAAATCAACAACAAAGAAACAACAGGTGTTATTGAGGATGTGGAGTAAAAGCAACCCTTGTACACTGTTGGTGAGAATACAAACTGTTGCAACCACTGTGGAAAACAGTATGGATGTTCCTCAAAAATTGAAAGTAGGATTACTGTATGATCCAGCAATTCCACTACTTGGTATTTACTCAAAGAATACAAAAAGACTAGTTTGAAAGATATACATAACTCTATGTTTATTGTAGTATTATTTACAATAACCAAATTGTGAAATAAGCCCAAGTGTCCATTGATAGATGAATCAGTAAGGAAGAGGTGGTGTAAATGTGTATATATATATATATATATATACACACACACACACATATATATATACACAGTGTGTATATGTATGTATATATTATATTATATTTATTATATTTATTATATAGTGTATATATATGTATGTGTGTATATATATATATATATATATATATATATATATATATAACGGAATATTACTGAGCCATAAAACAGAACAAAATCTCGCCATTTGCAACATCATGGGTAGATCCATAGAGTATTATGCTAAGCAAAGTAAGTCAGTCAGAGACAGTCAAATACCATATGATTTCTGTCATATGTAGAACTTAAGAAACAAAACAATGAAATGAACAAAGGAAAAAAGAGACAAACGAAAAACCTAACTTTTCATTATATAGAACAAATAGATGGCTACTGGAGGATAGGTCACTGGGGGAATGGGTGAAATAGGTGAAAGGGATTAAGAGTACACTTAACTTGATGAGCACTGAGTAATGTATAGAATTATCAAATCACTATGTTGTACATCTGAAACTAACACAACACTCTATGTTAATTACACTGTAATTAAAATTAAAACAAATTTTTAAAAAGAAAGATACATTAGGACCAGAAACAAACATCATTCTCTTAAAAATATTTTGCTCAGAAAGAAAAAAAAAAAGAAAGAAAAAAAACTAAAAAAAAAAAATATTTTGCTCAGGATCTTTTCAAACAGCAATTTCTTTTCAGCAGCAAATTTGCTTTGATATTGTCATTTCCAACATCTGTAAAAAGGAAAAAACAAAAGTAAAATGATTAGGAGCAGATGTCAGTGAATTTCCGAGGTCAGTTGACCATTCCAGGTGGTAGGTTCCCCAGAAGGACCAAGGGTCTGTACAAATGGTGAGTTTGCAGAAGGATCCAGGCTCTGCAGAGAGATACAAATGGCAAAGTTAATCTTGGGATTAAGATATGACAACTTTTACCTCACATATTTTTTTTAAATTTAGAAAATGGAAACTACTCTCCCTTTCCAGCTATGTAGCAGCAGTTTTTCTTACTTGGTGTTTCAATGCCATTAGGTTTAACTTGTCTTCATATGTAGGTAATAACTGGGAAAGAGTGAGGTAAGCAAATGACCCAGATAATTCAGACCAAGCAAACAAACAATAACAAAAAGTTAACCTCTAATCATCAACTCATTTAGCTATGAAATGCCATTCTAAACACTGTTTGTAGGTAGTAAAGGCTCTGTAAATTGTGGAAAAAATAACTTGTAATTCACTTTCATTTAAAATGGTGTAGCTTTGGGGCACCAGGGTAGCTCAGTCAGTTGAGTGTCTGCTTTTGGCTCAGGTCATGATCTCACCATTTGTGAATCTGAGCCCTGAATGGGGCATGCTGCTGTCAGTGCAGAGCCCATTCAGGATCCTCTGTCCCCCTCTCTTTCTGCCCCTCCCCCACTTGCATTCTGTCTCTCAAAATTAAATATTTTAAAAATAATAAAAATAAAATAGTATAGCTTCTATGATGTCAAAATCAGTTCAGTTCATTTTCATTAACACCTACTGTGCCTTGAAATAAACGCATGTCATGCTAGATGCTGAAGTCAGCAAAACACGGCCTCTACATTCAAAGGGTTTACAATTTAGTTGTGGGGTGTTGGGGAAGGAAGATGGGCAACAAATAGGTGCCCTCAGGTTAACAGATACTAAATTCAGTCTCATAAGTTGTCTTACTATCATTTTCAATTGGAGGTATAGGAAATTTCTGTGAGACTGTATTTTTTCCAGAGGAAAGGCTGGAAATTCATACTGCATTAAGGTCTAAGAGCATCCTGCTCTTTTACCTCCAGATCTGGAGCTATTATCCCAACCATGAAATGCAGACCCTCAAAGCTAAATTGGTTTTAATGGGTGTATTTGAATTTTAACAATAGCAATGAATTTCTACACAGCTCAATGAAAAGGACAAGCCCTCTGATGCTCCAAGATGCAGGTGATATGTGTTTTGGAAATCAGTGAAGCATTAAGTTAAAATTCTTAAACACAAAGAAGTACTTTTAACACTTTGATGGTAGGATGCAGGCATTATTCGTTGGATCATCAGAATTTAATTCTTCAATCAGTTTTTGGTGCCAAATTTTGGGAGTTGGGAGAAAAGATTAAGAAAATATATGCGGTGCCTAAAATATTTTGACTAGCAACCCAAGGACTGCAAAATTGAGTGAGACTTTGACCCACCACAAAGAGGAAGACCCCATCACCCCCGCACCCACCCCCCACAGATGCTTCTTTAGAAGGATTATAAGTGGAGGAAGGGAAGTATAGTTAAAAGCAACAGAGTTATGGGGATTCAGTGAGGGATTTGGAACCTCTAAATTTATGAAATGTGCATATGTGTGTGTTAAAGGGAGAGGCAAGGAAAGAGACTCTTTACATTTCTAGGAAAAATCAACTACTATAGGATGATATTCCTGGGGAAAGAGGCTGCAGCAGAATTGATAATATTTTGCTGAATCAGCACTTTGGTACTTTAGTTGTGGTTTATTTTATGATGACTTGGTACTTTTGCAGACAAAATTAAATTGGTTGAGCGAGTTACTTTGCTAACTTTGAAAGATGCTAATGTAGGATGTGTGTGTGCATGTGTGTGAGAGAAAGAGAGAGAGAAGATATGTGAACTTAAAAGGAAGTTCACAGTGGAGCAGAACTTTTTTTTTTCTTTTAAAGAGAATAGCCATTAAAGATGCTTGCTATTTCTGTTGATAATGGTGGCATGACCAAGCTACGTGTGACCAAAATGTTACTGGTTTTTAAAATGTTTATTTATTTTGAGGGAGGGAGAGGGAAAGGGAAAGGGAGAGGGAGAGAGAGAGAGAGAGTGAGAGCGAGAGTGAGAGCGAGAGCCGAGAGCCAGCCGGAGCAAGAGCAGGAGCATGAGTCAGGGGAGGGGCAGAGATACAGGAGAGAGAGAATTCCAAGTAGGTTCCATGCTGTCAGCACAGCGGGGGGGGGGGGTCATTCTCATGAATTGTGAGATCATGACCCGAATTGGAATCAAGAGTTGGATGTTTAACTGACTGAACAACCCAGATGCCTCAGAATGTTACTATTTTAAAAGGTCATCATAAGGATCCTATTGTTACAGAAAGCAAAGTGAATACCCACACATGGTTGGGCTGGTGGGGGTAGGGGAACAGGATCCTTTTTTGGCTCTGGGAAATTCTAGGCTTTAAATCCTATTTGAAGATGAAGTTCCAGGATCCTTACTTATTTCTCATTTATTTGACCTAGTTTTTCAGGTAAGTTTCTAGAAGGAAAGATGGCAGGATGGAGATTATTTCTCTTCGAAGACTAAAGTTATTAAGCACTCTAGCCAGCTGGCAGAAAAGGACAACAAAGCCTTCCAAATAATATTCATAATAAGTAAGGGGTGAGCTATCTGGTTTCAACATGAAAATCCATATTGTTGTAGGGAGGCAAAGGGTTCATGGCTGGTGCTGAAACCCTTCTGAGGCATTACACTGATACCATAAAGGGACCTTATAACTTACAACCCAAACGAAGAGCTGTTTAAAAGTGGTAGTATGAGAGAAGATTGCTATTAATAATTATACCAAGAAAAGAAGCATAAATTGAGGCTGTCCTGGGAAAACTGGGGTACAAAACCCTAGACATTTGAACTGGATTAATGGGGTGGTGTGTCTCTTTTGCTACAGCAGTTTCCATGGTGCACAAAATTTTGCACCAATGTATGAACTCCCTGATTTGAAATTAATACTCTGTGGTGGTGAAAGTCATGATATTGGGTCCCTTTGATTTGTTGTGAGGAATACAAAGTATTGCTGGGATTTGAGTAAGCCCTGGTGTGAGAAACTGGAACTTATTCCTGAGCCCACAGTAAAAAACACCTTCTCACCAGTGGTCTAGAGATACCATTTTTATCAGCATAAAAGAGGACCTGACTTACAAATACAGCAATATTAATGTTGGACTCAATGGTTGACTATGTGAATCAAAGATTAAATTAATGGTAAAATTGTTTGTTCCTATGCACTAAACTAATAACTCCTTTTCTTCCTAAGGTATGCAATGATTTTCTGATAATCTGTTTCTAAACCATCTAAAGCTTTTTCAGTCTCATGTGTGGACCTGGTGGGTTGGTGCCTTGGTTAAGCTTTACTGTTTTTTCTGGTAGCCTGGAGAGATAAGAAACTTCAAAGCTGTGTGAGCACAAAGTGTTAGTGTTTATTGAACATTCATTAGCATGTGAAAGAAAAGCATTTTTAAATTTGGTGTTTATTATTTTAAGTCTTTGTTGGCTAGATCTTGTGGAAAACAGAGGCATGTGAACATATGTTTGAGATTTTGAATGGGAGATACATAGGATGATAAAATATAAATAAAAGTAAAACCATAAATTATAAAAAGGTTGATGCTGAGATAGTCAATTAATTAGGCTTACTTAATAAAGTAATTTTAATTGCCATTCCTTTCTTATTATCAGAAGGAATACTAACTTCCAACATTTTTAGGAGAAACAACTTGTTTTTTCTGTTATTATAAATCACCAGACCAGGAGAGATTGGGAGAGAGGGTCAAAGACTGCACACTAACATTAAGGATACACCTAATTGAGTAGCAAGAAACCTCTGGGAGGGGAAACTAGATGCTGCCTGTCCTTTGGTACCTTCTTTACCCCTGTTTCTATGAACATGCTAAGTAGAAGGTGATCTATTCCCCTAGATGGTAAAGCTACAAACTAGGGATGGGATAGGAAGGTGATGGATCAAATTTAGATTAAAAGCACAACTAGGCATAGGAAATTGAGGGTTCACTGGTTACCATTTCCTGTTTTAAAAAAGTGGAAAAATTAAGTTTGGAAATGATTATAATAGAATAAAGATCTCTTAGATTTAATTGTGTTCCTTGATGTTTAGAGACTCATTTATTAGAGATTGTTGGCCTTTGGTTAAGGATCTCAATGCTTCTTTTTCTCTTAGCTCTTTTATTCTGCCCTACATTGTATTCTTTAGGGAAAGTAATGTAGGTAAGTTTGCTTCAGGACACTGACATTTATTATTTATTGCTTCTCAGTGAAAGGACTGGTCTTTCCCTCCTTTGAGTTTCCATTTCTCTGCCTTGATTTGTGGCCCAGGTTAAATTGATAGTGTAACTAGAGAGAGGATTTTTTTTCTAGCCAAGAATTCAAGCATCCTCTACATGAGCCTTGTCCTGCTACAGCCCCGTGTATACTGGCTCCATACTCCCACCACCCTTCCCTCCTCACCTCCTATAGGAAATATGCAGTGATGTCCCCAGAGGAAGTGTATTCCAAGAAGACTGCCTATCTCACAGTGAAAACCCTAAGTCTGGAGTTCCACTTTTGGGTAACAAATTCAATTTCTTTGCTTGGCATTAAGACTATCATTCAGCTTTTCGGTTTCCTTTCGTGTCAATTACTATGTTTTATCTTTCATGAAATATGTCCATTTCATGTAATTTCTCACATTTGTATCCCAAAGTTCTCTTTTCTTTTAATGTGTAGAGTCTGTGGTGACAAATCCTAAAATAAGTATTCATTGCTCATATTATTAGTTTGTTATTTATCTCTTTTTATTTTTTTTAATTTTTTTTAACGTTTATTTATTTTTGAGACAGAGAGAGAGAGAACATGAACAGGGGAGGGTCAGAGAAAGAGGGAGACACAGAATCTGAAACAGGCTCCAGGCTATGAGCTTGTCAGCACAGAGCCTGACGCGGGGCTCGAACCCACGGACTGCGAGATCATGACCTGAGCTGAAGTCAGATGCTTAACCGACTGAGCCACCCAGGCGCCCCTATCTCTTTTTAATATAATTTATTCATGCTCTTTACTAACTTTCTTTTATTGACTTTGTTTTGCTTTTCTAGTTTCTTCAGATGGAGTTTTACACTGATTGTAGATCTTTATTCTTTCCTAATATATGAGTATTAAAATTCCCACTTATTATGTTTAGCTACACCCTACACATTTTGATATGTTGTATTTTAATCATATCAGCTCAAAATATTTTATAAATTTTTATGTAATTTGTTTCTTTTATTTTTTAACATGAAATTTGTTGTCATATTGGTCTCCATACAACACCCAGTGCTCATCCCAACAGGTGCCCTCCTCAATACCCGTCACCCACCCTCCCCTCCCTCCCACCCCCCCACCAACCATCAGTTTATTCTCAGTTTTTAAGTGTCTCTTATGGTTTGCCTCCTTCTCTCTCTGTAACATTTTTTCCCCTTCCCCTCCCCATGGTCTTCTGTTAAGTACTCAGGATCCACATATGAGTGAAAACATATGGTGTCTGTCTTTCTCTGTATGACTTATTTCACTTAGCATAACACTCTCCAGTTCCATCCACGTTGCTACAAATAGCAAGATTTCATTCTTTCTCATTGCCACATAGAATTCCATTGTATGTATAAACCACAACTTCTTTATCCATTCATCAGTTGATGGACATTTAGGCTTTTTCTATAATTTGGCTATTGTTGAAAGTGCTGCTATAAACATTGGGGTACAAGTGCCCCTATGCATCAGCACTTCTGTGTCACTTGGGTAAATTCCTAGCAGTGCTATTGCTGGGTCATAGGGGAGATCTATTTTTAATTTTTTGAGGAACTTCCACACTGTTTTCCAGAGTGACTGCACCTATTTGCATTCCCACCAAGAGTGCAAGAGGGTTCCCGTTTCTCCACATCCTCTCCAGCACCTATAGTCTCCTGATTTGTTCATTTTAGCCACTCTGAACATTGTGATGCCTCCCGCTTTGGTCTTCTTCTTCAAAATTACTTTGGCTATTTGGGGTCTCTTGTGGTTCCGTACAAATTTTAGGATTCCTTGTTCTAGCTTCGAGAAGAATGCTGGTGCAATTTTGATTGGGATTGCATTGAATGTGTAGATTCTTTGGATAGTGTTGATATTTTGACAATATTTATTCTTCTAATCTATGAGCACGGAATGTTTTTCCATTTCTTTGTGTCTTCTTCAATTTCCTTCATAAGCTTTCTATAGTTTTCAGCATACAGATCGTTTACATCTTTGGTTAGGTTTATTCCTAGGTATTTTATGATTCTTGGTGCCATTGTCAATGGGGTCAGTTTCTTTGTTTGTCTTTCTGTTGCTTCATTATTAGTGTATAAGAATGCAACTGATTTCTATACATTGATTTTGTATCCTGTGACTTTGCTGAATTCATGTATCAGTTCTAGCAGACTTTTGGTGAAGTGTATCAGGTTTTCCATGCATAGTATCACGTTATCTACAAAAAGTGAAAGTTTGACTTCATCTTTGCCAATTTTGATGCATTTGAATTCCTTTTGTTGTCTGATTGCTGATGCTAGAACTTCCAACACTATGTTAAACAACAGTGGTGAGAGTGGACATCCCTGTCGTGTTCTTGATCTCAGGGGGAAAACTCTGAGTTTTTCCCCATTGAGGATGATATTAGTTGTGGGCTTTTCATAAATGGCTTTTACGGTGTTTAAGTATGTTCCTTCTATTGCAACTTTCTCAAGGGTTTTTATTAAGAAAGGATGCTGAATTTTGTCAAATGCTTTTTCTGCATCTATTGACAGGATCATATGGTTCCTATCTTTTCTTTTATTGATGTGATGTATCACATTGATTGATTTGCAAATGTTGAACCAGCCATGCAGGCCAGGAGTGAATCCCACTCGATCATGGTGAATGATTCTTTTCATATGCTGTTGAATTCGACTTGCTAATATCTTGTTGAGAATTTTTGCATCCATATTCATCAGGGATATTGGCCTGTAGTTCTCTTTTTTTGCTGGGTCTCTGTCTGGTTTGGGAATTAAAGTATTGCTGGCTTCATAGAATGAGTCTGGAAGTTTTCCTTCCCTTTCTATTTTTTGGAATAGCTTGAGAAGGATAGGTATTATCTCTGCTTTAAATGTCTAGTAGAATTCCCCAGGGAAGCCATCTGGTCCTGGACTCTTATTTTTTGGGAAATTTTGATAACTGATTCACTTTCTTCGCTGGTTATGGGTCTGTTCAAGTTTTCTATTTCTTCCTGTGTGAGTTTTGGAAGTGGTGGGTACTGAGGAATTTGTCCATTTCTTCCCGGTTGTCCAGTTTGTTGCATATATTTTTTCATAGTGTTACCTGATAATTGCTTGTATTTCTGAACGATTGGTTGAAATAATTCCATTTTCATTCATGATTTTATCTTTTTGGGTCTTCTCCCTTTTCTCTTTGAGAAGCCTGGCTAACGGTTTATCAATTTGTTTATTTTTCAAAAAACCAACTCTTGGTTTCATTGATCTGCTCTACAGTTTTTTAGATTCTATATTGTTTATTTCTGCTCTGATCTTTATTATTTCTCTTCTGCTGGGTTTGGGATGGCTTTACTTTTCTGCTTCTATTTCCTTTAGGTGTGCTGTTAGATTTTGTATTTGGGATTCTTCTTGTTTCTTGAGATAGGCCTGGATTGCAATGTATTTCCTCTCAGGACTGCCTTTGCTGCATCTCAAAGCATTTGGATTGTTGTATTTTCATGTTCATTTGTTTCCATATATTTTTTAATTTCTTCTCTAATTGCCTCATTGACTGATTCATTCTTTAGTAGGGTGTTCTTTAACCTCCATGCTTTTGGAGGTTTTCTAGACTTTTTCCTGTTGTTGATTTCAAGTTTTATAGCATTGTGGTCTGAAAGTGTGCATGGATCTCAATTCTGTTTACTTATTAAGAGCTGTTTGTGAGCCAGTATGTGATCTATCTTGGAGAATCTGCCATGTGCACTCAAGAAGAAAGTACATTCTGTTGCTTTGGGATGCAGAGTTCTAAATAGATCTGTCAAGTCCATCGGATCCAATGTATCATTCGGGGCCCTTGTTTCTTTATTGATCCTGTGTCTAGATGATCTATCCATTGTTGTAAGTGGGGTATTAAAGTCCCATGCAATTACGACATTCTTATCAATAAAGTTGCTTATGTTTGTGATTAATTGTTTTATATAGGGGTGCCTGGGTGGGTGGCTCAGTCAGTTAAGCATCCGACTTTGGCTCAGGTCATGATCTCATGGTCTGTGGGTTTGAGCCCCGTGTTGGGCTCTGTGCTGACAGTTCAGAGCCTGGAGCCTGTTTCAGATTCTCTGTCTACCTCTCTCTCTGACCCTCTCCCGTTCATGCTCTGTCTCTGTCTCAAAAATAAATAAACGTTAAAAATTTTTTAAAAATTGTTTTATATATTTAGGGGCCTCCATATTCAGTGCATAGGCATCTATAATTGTTAGCTCTTCCTGATGGATAGACCCTGTAATTATTATATAATGCCCTTCTTCATCTCTTGTTACAGCCTTTAATTTAAAGTCTAGTTTATCTGATATAAGTATGGCTACTCCAGCTTTCTTTTGACGTCCAGTAGCATGATAGATAGTTCTCCTTCCCCTCACTTTCAATCTGAAGGTGTCCTCAGGTCTAAAATGAGTCTCTTGTAGACAGCAAATAGATGGGTCTTGTTTTTTAATCCATTCTGATTCCCTGTGTCTTTTGGTTGGAGCATTTAGTCCATTTACATTCAGTGTTATTATTGAAAGATATGGGTTTAGAGCCATTGTATTATCTGTAGGTTTCATGCTTGTAGTGATGTCCTTGTGGTCCTTGCAAGGATTCACTCACAGAGTCCCCCTTAGGATTTCTTGCAGGGCTGGTTTAGTGGTGATGAATTCCTTCAATTTTGTTTGTTTGGTAAAACCTTTATCTCTCCTTCTATTCTGAATGACAGACTTTCTGGGTAAAGGATTCTTGGCTACATATTTTTTCCGTTCATCACTTTGAAGTTTTCCTGCCATTCCTTTCTGGCCTGCCAAGTTTTAGTAGATAGGTCTGCTACTACTCTGATGTGTCTCCTTTTGTATGTTATGGCCTGTTTATCCCTAGCTGCTTTCAGAATTCTCTCTTTATCCTTGTATTTTGGCAGTTTCACTATGATATGTCATGTAGAAGATCGATTCAAGTTACATCTGATGGGAGTTCTCTGTACTTCTTGGATTTCAATGCCTGTTTCCTTCCCCAGATTGGGGAAGTTCTCACCTATGATTTGTTAAAGTACACTTTCAGCCCCTTTTTCTCTCTCTTATTCTGGAATTCCTATGATATGCATATTGTTCTGTTTGATTGCATCACTTAGTACTCTAATTCTTCCCTCATACTCCTGGATTTTTTTTTATCTCTCTTTTTCTCAGCTTCCTCTTTTTCCATAATTTTATCTTCTAATTCACCTATTCTCTCCTCTGCCTCTTCAATACGTGCTATGGCTGCCTTCATTTTATTTTGCACCTCATTTATAGCATTCTTTAATTCCTCATGACTACTTTTTTTAGTCCCTTGATCTCTGTAGCAGTAGATTCTCTGCTGTCCTCTATGCTTTTTTCAAGTCCAGAGATTAACTTTATAACTATTACTCTAAATTCTTGTTCTGTTATATTGCTTAAATCAGTTTTGATCCATTTGTTAGCTGTCACTACTTCCTGGAGTTCTTTTGAGGAGAATTCTTCCATTTCATCATTTTGGGTAGTCTCTGTGGTAGCTCCAAACTGTAAGGCACTTCTCCTGTGCTGTCCGGAGTAACTTGTGTTGATGGGCAGGGCCACAGTGAGACCCAATGTCTGCTCCCAGCCCACTGCTGGGGCCACAGTCAGATTGGTGTGTACCTTATTTTCCCCTCTCCCAGGGGCAGGACTCACTGTGGAGTGGTGTGGCCCCTGTCTGGGCTCCTTGCACACTGCCAGGCTTGTGGTGCTGCTTTGATGGGATCTGGCCAAGGTAGTATTGGCCAGGGTGGATTAGCAAGGTACACAGAGGTGGGAGGGGTAGGCTTAGCTCGCTTTGTCTTTGGTGGTCTCCTGTGGTAGGGGCCCTGCTGCACCTGGAAGGAGCAGGCCCCTGGGAGGGATGGATCCACAGAAGCACAGCATTGGGGTTTTTGCGAGGTTCAAGCAAGTTCGGTGTCAGGAACTTGTTCCCTTTGGGATTTCGGCTGGGGGATGGGAGAGGGAGATGGCGCTTGCCAGCGCCTTTGTTCCTCGCCCAGCTGAGCTCTGTCTTCCAGGAATCAACAACTCTCCCTCCTGGCATCCTCTCGCCCTCCCAGTTCTCCGAGAGCAAAGCTGTTGATTTTTAACATTCCAGATGTTAAGTCCTGATGGCTGTCAGAACTCACAGAGTCCAGCCCCTCCACTTTTGCAAGGCTCCCTCCCACCAGTCCATGTAGCACATACTGCCTCTCCACCCTTCCTACCCTCTTCTGTGGGCCTCTTGTCTATACTTGGCTCTGGAGAGTCCATTCTGCTAGTCTTCCGGCAGTTTTCTGGGTTATTTAGGCAGATGTGGGTGGAATCTGAGCGATCAGCAGGGCAAGGTGAGCCCAGAGTCCTCCTATGCCTCCATCTTTTTTTTTTTTTTCTCATTTTTGTGTAATTTAGTCTTTGACCCATGAATTATTTAAAAGGTGTAGTTTAATTTCCAGATGAATAAGGTTAACTCAATATTTATTGTTATGTAGTTCAAATTTAATTACACTGATGTTAGAGAATACACTCTGCATGATTCAGATTTTTTTAAGTTAATTGCCTTGTTTTATATTCCAGAGGATGGTCTGTCTCAGTGAATCTATCATGCGTACTTGAGAAGAATATGCATTCTTCAGTTATTGGATGGAGTACTCTATAAGTATAATTAGATTAAAGTGGTTCATAGTGGTTTTGAGATCCTTTATGTCCTTGTTGAATTTTTACTTAGCTGTTTTATCAATTGCTCAGAGAAAGTTGCTCAAATCTATTTTGATGAAAAAATTATCTCCTATTCTCTCAATTTTTGATTTGTGTATACTGAAGCTCTGTAATTGTGTAGACATGTTTGTTATTTCTTCCTGATTATTTCTCTTATTTTTATAAAATGTAATCTGTGGTATTTCTCTTTTTATTAGAGTCTATTTTATCTGATATTAGCATAGCTAGTTCAACCTTCTTATGGTTACTATTTGCATATCTTGTTTTTTTCATCTACTTCCTTGAAACCTCTCTGTGTCTTTATATTTTATGTGTGACTTTTATGGCAGCATATAGTTTGGTCTTGTTTTTACCCATTTATCAGTCTCTATTTGTTAATTGCAGTATTAAAACCAATAATGGTTCCTGTAATTATTAACATATTTTAGTTTAGTCCTGATGTTTCCTTATTTGTTTTTTGTTTCTATATTTCCTTATTTTTTATTTTTTGGGAGAATATTTTTAGTATTTCATTTTAATTATTATTTGGCTTTTTTGATATATGCAACTTTGTGTGTGGGGGGGGTCATTTTTTAAAAATTTAAATTCAAGTTGGTTTAGTTAATATACAGTATAGTGTTGGCTTCAGGAATAGAACCCAGTGATTCATCTCTTACCTATGATACTCAGTGCTTATCCTCAAAAGTGCCCTCCTTAATGCCCATCACCCATTTAACCCAGCAACCCTCAGTTTGTTCTCTGTATTTAGAGTGTGCTATGGTTTGCTGTCCTCTCTGTTTTTATTTTACTTTTTTCTTCCCTTCCCCTATGTTTGTCTGTTGAATTTCTCAAATTCCACCTATGAGTGAAATCATATGATAACTGTCTTTCTCTGACTAACTTATTTAGTTTAGTATAATACATTCTATTTCCATCCACATTGTTGCAAATGGCAAGATTCATTCTTTTTAATCACCAGGTAGTATTCCATTGTATCTGTATACCACATCTTCTTTATCCATTCATTAGTCAATGGACATTTGGGCTGTTTCCATAATTTGGCTATTGTTGCTAATGCTGCTGTAACCATTGGGGTACATGTGCCCCTTTGAATCAGCATTTTTGCATACTTTGGATAAATTCCTAGTAGTGCAATTTCTGGGTTGTAGTGTAGTTCTATTTTTAATTTTTTGAGGAACTGTTTTCCAGAGTGGAGGATGTTTTATTTGTAGTGGTTCCCTGGGGATTACAATGTACATAACTCACCTTCTACATTAGAATTCTACTTAGAATTTCTATTAGCATTCCCTACAGGAAAGATTTGTTAGTACAGTGCTTTTCATTTTATTTCATCTGAAAATTTCTCTATCTCATCTTCATTTCTGAAGGATATTTTCATTGGATGTAGCATTACAATCCAATAACATAGTTTTCTTTCTTTTATCACTTTAAAGATATTTGTCTTCTGGCCTTGGAGCTTGCTGTCCTCCTGTAAGCAGTATGTTATTTTCCTCTAAATGTTTTCAGAACTTCATATTTGAATTTAGAAGTTTATTTGTAATGTGTCTAGTGTTGTTTTCTTTGAATGTATCCTTTTTAGAGTTCACCAATCATCTTGAGTCTATAAACGTATGTTTCTTAAGAGAATTGGGCATATATCATGAAATATTTCTTTTGTTCCAATATCTTTCATTTTCTGGAATTCCAAACATACATATATTAGACCTTAGATGTCTTATATGTCCCTGAGGATCTGTCCAATTTTTTCTTTCTTTGTTATTTCCACTGTCATATCCATTTTGCTTTTGAGTCTATCTAGTGTATTTTTTATTTCAGATATTAAAATTTTAATATAAAAATTTCCTTTTTGAAAATATTATTTTTATTATTTCCTGTTGAGATTTCTTATCTTCTAATCTCATTTCATGTGTTTGATTTATTTTGTTTGTTTTTGACCTCATAGAGCATAGTATTGCCTTAATCTTTGTCATGTTGGCATTGTATACCTTGCTTTTTTTTGTTTTTTTCTTTTTTAGAGAAAGAGAGAGATGGGATATATTTTTCTGGTCCTTTGTATGTCACATAATTTTGGATTGTATCAGACTCTATGACCTGTTATAATATTCTGTAGAACACTGATATTTTTATATTAGCAGACAATCAACAAGTGAGATATGGACCCTAAGTTCTGTCCTGTTTCCTGTGGGTGGTGGTTCAAACCTCAGTTCAGTTCCTTAAATCATTGCTATGCTTGTTTATAAGTATTATTGGAATTCATAATTTAAAAATTACTCTGAGACTTGTACAGGTGACCCAAATCTATTTATTTTTCAAAACTTTTGCTGTGATGATTTGAATCTGCCCAACCATTTGTATTTCATGAGTTAGGTGCAGTCTTGTGTTAGTGGTTCAAACCTCAGCTCAGTTATCTAGGTCTGTGCTATGTTGCTTCGGGTCTGTCTCATGCATGTTTGTTCAGAGTTTTGGCTAAGGTTTGCCAATTAACTTTAAATTTCCCCAAATACACAAGGCAGATTAATTAGGTGAAAGTGAACTTTTGTTTTAGATTTACTTCCAAGTTAGCCGCTTATGGATGAAGAGTTGTAGAAAGCTCAATGCTGAAAATGGCAAGAATAGCCAATGAAAATTAGTAAGGTATATTTTGAGAAAAGTAAAGGACATGATATAAATCTGAGAGGGAGTTCAGCATACTGGTTAAGAGCATAAGACCTGGGATCAGGCCAAATTGGAATAAAGCTCCACATCTCCTATAATATAGCTCTGTAATGTTTGGGAAATTAGCCTATTTGAGCCTTAATTTACTCAACTACATTGGGAATAATGATTCCTCTCTCATAAAGTTCTCATGAGAAGTCCATATAATTGTGCAAACTGCTTGGCATAAGGCCTTACACATAATGACTTTTCAATATATTGCAAGAAAATATTAAAAGAGCACCTGAAACAAGTTGAAATAATGGTAGTGTTATGGGTTAGAAAAACCTTGAATTCAAAGTGAGTATATGTTTCTGTATGTTTTAGTTTCCATACACATCAACTTGAAAGAATCAGAATCCTTGTTCTCTTGTTAAAAATTTTGAAAATGTTTACTTATTTTTGAGAGGGAAAGAGACAGAGTATAAGCAGGTGGGGGTGAGGTGGGAGTGGGGAGGAGCAGAGACAGAGGGAGACACAGAATCCAAAGCAGGCTCCAGGCTCTGAGCTGTCAACACAAGAGCCTGACACGGGGCTCAAACTCATGAACCACAAGGTCATGACCTGAGCCAAAGTCACACACTTAACTGACCAAGCCACCCAGGTACTCCAATCCTATATCTGACCAGTGTGGGATTTGGAGAGGTGGACATAATTGGGTGTAGCTGTCTACAAAACATGGAGGCATTAACATAAGTTTTGTAGTGCCCCCTACTCAGTGCATCTCAGTAGGGCCAAATGAGCTGTCTAAACAAGGAATCTATGATATAAGAAAAAAAAATGTTTCTGGGTCTCAGAATGTAGGGAATATGGAGGAGGTGGGGAAAAGCTCTGATATCCCCTAGCTAAAGCCCCCACTCTGCCTATTTCAGCCAATACACTCTCCTACAGCTTGTTTCCATGGCTTCAAAGCCCAGCCTGGCCAAATATAAACTTCCCATTGAGACAAATATCATACTTTTTATGAAAAATGCCTTTCAAATGGTAGTGGATCGTGTGTATGGTAGAGGTGGAGGTTTGCTGATAAGGGCAAACTATTTTGACCAACACGGAAACTTGTATGTTTCAAAGTAAAGTCATTTCCAGGAGAGTCAGATTGAAGTAGAGATAATATGCAAAAGATAATATGCAAAAAGAAAATAATGAACCAGTTAGTTTGGGTCAACGGACTATGAGAGAGTACACTCATTTGTGTAGTTCACAGTTTATTGTAATTTTTGGATACACATACTTGTAGAGCTATTTATGGCACACGTTAATTTTCCAGATACCAATCAGGAGTTGCTCTCTGAATAGGTCAGTGAGAATGGAAGCCTCCAACTGTACAAGAGGTTCCTTTTGGGCTTAGGATGTCATTAAATGGGGGGGCCTAAGAGCCTTTTCGCACAACTTTACTTGGAATCCAGGATTTCAACTTGTCTCATGTGACCTTTCACCAAAATATAGCACAAACAATTTAAAATTTTATTTTTTTCTTCTCTCTTTCTCTCTCACTAACACAGTTTAATGATGCTTCATTGTTTCTTCTCTAGGGAAATTCTTGACCTTCTCTAGGGCTGCAGGTTCCCCTGTCATCTTCTTCTTCCACATTATTTACTCTGGTATAGTAAGCTGAAAATCCTTATTCTTTCTCTGAACAACCCCTTAGGATGTTTTTCTTTGTTCATTCATGACACTTCTCAAATTTCACTTTATTTGGACAGCAAAAAATCAAGTTATTCAAAGATAATTTCATCCGTCAGCCTCTGAGCCCTATCAGCCTCTCTTCCTGTGACAAAATGTATCAAACAACAAAAAGAAAGGGGAAAATAAAGGGAGGAAAGGAAAGATAAAATATATCCAGGAAAATTTCAGAGAACAGAGAACTACTTATATAATTTATCCTTCTAATGTCCCTTAATAGAAAGCAGAAGTAAGTTGCAGGTGAGGTGACCACACATCCAATATTGCCCAGGACATACTGGTTTATGATTGTCCTCACATCCAATCCAGTTAGCACCATCTTTTATTCTCCACGGTGTCTAGATTTGTTTACCCATTGATAAGAAGAATGAGTTTTTCATATCAAAGTTGAATTGTACATTCTGAGAAGCAGGCACAGAATATCTGAAATTCAAGACTGTCTCTGGTCTTTGGGAGGCCTGGTCTTCAGACAAACATCCAAGCTCAGAAACATTCATCAAGAAAATGTGTTCTAGACAGAGAACATTCACTCATCTTTTGGAAGGGATTCTACCCTCGTGCCCAGAGTATTTACCAGGTAGCTACAATTTAGGAACAAAACCAAGCCCAAATAAGAGATTAGAACATCTCTATTCAGGACATGTGTGTTTTTGGGGATGAGTGGGTGAGAAGGGTGGGGATTTGGATGTAAATAAAGTTAATGTGTTAATGGATGTAAATAAAGTTAAGTTCAGAGAAAAGGGGAAGGACTTTAGAACCAGGCACATCTGAGTTGAAGACCCGTATGCACTATGTATTGGCTGTGATGCAAACTTCCTAAGCCTCAGTTTCTTCATCTATAAAATCAAGCCAACAAAATGGAGATGAAAATATAGATATTAGAGGAGTTATAATGATTAAATGTAAAGTATAATTACTTGAACAGAATAGTAATGATAGCTTATATTTTTAAAAATGCTTAGAAGTATCAGATACCATTCTAAGAACTTTATATTAATTCATTTAATCCTTACAAAAACCATAAGATGAGAACCTACTGTTATCATTATCATTTTACAGGTGGTGAACAAGAGGTCAAAGTCCCAGGTGGCCAAGAATAAGGGAATCTGGATTTGACCCAAGCAGGCTGTTTTCAGAATTGTTCTTGGTCTAGGGGTTAGGCTGTTTTCAGAATTGTTCTTGGTCTAGGGGTTAAGCATGACCTTAGTATTTATACAGGTGTTCTCTGGCAAGCAAGCAAAAGATGTTATTAAGAGGGGTAAGGAACAGAAAATTAGTTGTGAATAAAATGGAAAATGTACACAAACAATAATAGTTGAGTGTGAACCACCCTATATAGATAACTGTCTGAAAAGCTCTAAGTCAGATTTATGTACGCCTTACACAAAAGAAATATTTATGTACATCAATAAATTTTACATTAATTTTGATGATAATGCCATTTTAGCACATTTCTCACTTTTGGAATTTTAAAAAGTGAATTAATATGAAACAGAAGCTCTTAAAATAGATACATCACTGGATTAAACAGTGACTAACTACTACCTTAATTTAGGATCAGTATAAAATATTGCAAATAAGCTTTCCTCCCAGGATGCTGTACTAGTGATTCTGAGTAGAGAACCTATGTTGTACTGAATAAACAGGTGGGCAGTCCTTCCATTAGACTTTGTAGAAAAGAAATCATCCTGATTATCATTCAGGAGTGTCCCACTCTCTGATATTCAGGAAACCAGTAGTCAATTATTTAAAACTTACTTAGGCATCTTAGCTCTGTGCTATTTGTTTACTTTGAAACCAAAGGCTCATGCTAACTTTCCATGTTTTTCAATGTCACCAAAGGAGGAAGGGAATTTACTTCTCTAGTTCAAGCCCCAACAAAGTTTAATAATCCCTTCAGCAATCACCATCCATTTTCATTTGTAATGTCTAACATCTCCCTCTTTCTTATTTCTGTTATTACTTCTCTGTCCTTTTCCTCTTTTTCTTTTCCTTATCTCTTCCTCTTTTCACAAAGATAAGAATATTTCTAGCCTCCAAAAGAAGGTGGGGTTTTTTTGAGCAAAGGAATTTGCAAGTTATTTTCCTATTTCCTGGGGCTCAATCTCACTGATGACATTATGTAGACTCACTGGACTACATAGTGAAGCTATGACATACATCACGACGATCAACCTGACAGAAGCCATTTGAGGTACCGGAACATTTTCCTGTACTGGCTACATAAAGATTCACTCTTGGTATATACTAAGAGTTTGGTTCAATTTCTGGTATTAACTTGGTTATCAATAAATTATTATGAATGGATTATGCTGGCCCAAGTGCTAGCACAAGAACCTTGCCCCAAATTTACTAGTGGCCAAATCAGATGCATCTCCTATCTTCTATTTCATTGTTTTTTTTTTTTCTAATAGTAATATTAAGAGGGTTTCTTCAAATATATCTTGATAAAAATCCTGCTACTCCTACTTGTCACTTAGAAACTTTAATAGTGTTATCCCATGAATATAGAGTAAATCACATAATTTTACTCATTCTACTCAATATAATCTTGGTAATATGTAATTAAGGAAAGAGCTTGGCTAGTTTGGTAATTGTTTTACACTGAAGAACAGTAACTGAAAAACCAGGCAGTCACAATTAGAAAGAAACCGAGTATAACCTATAGTCTGGTATTCTTATGTTTGATAACCACAGGTCAGAACTGAAACATGTGGACAACCATCTGCATGAATTATGAGTTTTCTGCAGCATTTCTGGTCATTTAATTAACAATGTATTTATTGTGTGTCTTTACCTGCAAAGCTTTATATAACGTAATTAGAGATATCAACAAATAAGACCATGGTCCTTGATCAAAAGATACATGACAGAAATCTATTAAATACATATAAAAGAAAGAGGCAGAGACAAAAGCACCAGTAATTCACTTTCTAGTACCAAAATTTATGAAAGCCATTAAATAGAGGATCTTTTACTAGACTGTTGACTGCATAAAAGTTATTCCATTCTAACAGCTCTCTAGTATCCTGTGGATAGTAGCACTCTTTACCAAATCAATTATATAGCATAGTGGTTAGAAACATGGGCTTTTGGCTAAGCCTTTTGTTGGCTGATGGAGTTTGAATAAGTGACCTGTAAAATGGACAAAATACTAAAATTTACCAGCATTGTTATTAGGATTAAGCAAGATGGTGACAGTAATGAGTTTTATTCAGTGTCAGCACATAGTAAGCACTCAGTAAATGTTAGCTATTTTTAAAGTTAACGGAAGATGAGCTGGCAGAACTATTTTAGGATGTCATATGTTGTTTCCATAGTATAGGATTTGAATTAAAACAGAGAAATATGAAATGACAAATGCCCACCATGAGGTTCAGACATACCCACATCATTGGCATTTTCTTCATCCCAGAAAAGCTTTGGGCTATCCAGGATACTTCTTGGTGATAAAGGAAGAAAGAACACCAAGATTTCAGGGAGATAACTCAATTCCTCTTAGATATTTTCATCTCTACAGAAAAAGTCAGATCGCCCAGAGTCACATCTTCACTAGTTGAAGAAAGATCTAACATCGGTTTGAATTCGTGGGTGAAAGATGATTATTGTTAATAAGTAGCTACTGATTCCTGAGTCCAGTTGTTGCATAAAATGAGAACAAGCATTGCTTCCTATATTGAATTCACCTGGAAGTGCTGGACACATATCACAAGGTATTAAGCAACATTCACACATGGACTATTCACCAAGTATTTACTGATAGCTTGCTAAGTGCCAAACACTGATTGTTTAAGAGTAGGTAATTTGTGGAAAGATTATTCAAAAAAGGTAAAACTATTGATTTGTAATCTTAGATGCCAGGAAGATCTTCAAATATCTTTATATATGTGCTTAATATTCTATATTTTCATCACTGCTTTCCCCTATGGGGAATGACTATTTAACCTAGTAAGATGGGAAGTGCAAAAGCTTTAGTCAAAAATTAGTTTGGTGGTAAGTACTAACACTATCTGTATGATCTGGAACAAAAGTCTTCATTTACTTGGTCGTCAGTTGGATCATCTATAAAATTGGAGGAAAAATGCCTGACTCATTTAGTTGTTATAAAGTTTGAGTCATAACCATTGGCTAGCATCATTTTGACCTCAGTAAACATTAGTTTACTTTGGCCCTCTCTTCATGGCACTAACTTATGCCTTTAATTTTCTGCTAAATACTTATGACTGGTTCAGGTGTAGATAATCAGAGGGACATTACCGAGTTTTAAGTCATGCCTGCCAAAGCAAATTCTAGGTCAACCTTGATGCCTCTATTGGAAGAACTGACAACAGAAAAATCTCATTCCTTCAAAAAAATGTATTAGGTATCCACATTATGCTTGGCATTAAAGATACAAATGTGCCTTCATGGAGCTCACGGATAAGCCATACAGTACTTTAAACAAGGTATATGTGCTCATATGGGGGAAATGTGTGGTCCAATGGAAGTATACACCAGGCATTCCAAGGTCAGTTTTGAGTTCAGGAGTGAAGTGATCAAGGAAATCTTGCTAAAAGAGAATAATGAAAAGAATTGCAACAGCAGCCATTTACTGAGTGCTTGCAGTGGTCATTTTATAAAACTTAACCCTCTTATTCTATACAATGTCTCAATGAAGAGGATTCCATTTTATACCCATTTTGTTGATGAAGAAGATAAAGTACCCATTAGGTATTTTTATAATGACACATCTAGTAAATGAGGCACAGAGATCTGATATCTAAATAGAAACTTTAAGTAGTTAAAAGAGGAATTCTGGGAAGAGGGGAAAAAGGTTTTAGGCGGAGGGCATTCTGAGTACAAAGGGCCAGAGATAGCACAAAAATAGAGACTGGTAGTGTAATAGGAACTAAGAGTGGGACTGGGGGAGAAAGTAGAGGTAAAACCTCAAAGGGAAGCAAAGACCAGATACTCAGAAACTGAATACATCAGGCAAAGAAGTTTCAGCGCTCTAGAGGACCATGAAAAGTCAGTGAAGGATTTAAATACTTGCCAGAGCTGAGTTTGCAGTATAGAAAAAACATTTTAGCTAGAATACAGAGATAAGATTGGAGGAATGCAGTCAGTAGTGAAAACGGACAATTAGGATTTTTTTCAGTGGCCTAAGGTAGGAGCAGAAAGGACGATAAAGTGGATGGGGCAGACAACTATTTTAGATAGTTGAGTCAACAGCAGATGGTGATTAACTGAAGAATTTGAATGAGACAGTAGTCAAAAATATCTCACAGGTTTCTGGACTAAGAAGCCAGGTGGAAAGAATTTTCATTTGTTGGAAAAGGGAGTGCCAGAGAAAGGACAGATTAAAGAGAAATATATTGAGCTTAATTATCTAATTGTACAACTATCTGTGCAACACCAAAATTGGTTTTAAATGGGATTTTCAAAGGATAATTTGTCTGAAAGGTTCAAGTCTTTCAAAAAAAGTCAGTGTGAAGGATTTTATCAGTACTTTTGTAATGGAAATTGCATTACCATATAAGCATTCCCTGCATTATCATGGCTGTAGATTATGTGGAAAATTTAAGAATTATTGAAGGAAAAGTGCATGTTAAAAGCTATATTTAGTATCCTGGACCTAATTCTAATGTGGAGAAGAGTAGATGTCCTGACGTCAATGGAGAAAATTCAAGCATCAGACCAAGTACTGGATGACTGTCTTTTGTATCTGTATTGGTTTTCTAGGGCTGCCCTACCAAAGTACCACAGACCAGGCAACAACCTAAACAATAGTAATTTATTTTCTCACAATTATGAAGGCTGGAAGGTCAAAATCAAGGTGTTGGCAGAGTTGGTTCTTTTCTGAGTGCCCTGGATGAAGGATCTGTTCCAGGCCTCTCCACCTGGCTTGGAGGTGTCTTCTCCTATGTCTGAACATGGCCTTCCCTCTGTACATGCCTATGACCAAATTTCCTTTCTTATAAGGACACCAGTCATATTGGGTTAGGGCCAACCCTAATGATATCATTTTAATTTGATTGTTTCTATGAAGACCCTATGTCAAAATATGATCACATTCCAAGGTACTGGGGGTTAGGACTTCAATATATGACACTAGGGGCAGGGAAGACACAGTTCAGCCCATAATAGTATCTTTGTTAATACACCCTAAGCCAAAATCAGAGACAGTAGGGAGTTTATTCCAGAGGTTTCAGAGATATTAGTCACAACATCCAGGTTCCAGATTCGTGGTGACAGCATGCCCAATACTTAGTGCCTTTAGTGGTGACAGTGCCAACCACAAGGCCTAATTCCAGCTGCTGACACTGGTAGGCTCACTTAGTAGTTCTTCTGGCTGCTTCCAGCTGCTTGGCATCCTTGGTTTCTGCCCATTCTTTTAGCCTATTTCTCCAGCTTTTCTAGGATTCTACAAGGCACCCAATGCTTTACTTTCTTTAATTCAGTTAATCATATATGGTTTCTAATGTTTCTAATCTAAACCCTTGACAACTAGAAAAAAGCATTCATAGATTTTTCTGCATGTTGAATTAAGACTTACTCTCTTCTATGGTACAGGACCAAGAACAGACTACAGAGCCAGCAGATCTGGGTTTCAGTCTTGGCTCCATTATTTGCCAGAAACATGCACAAGTTTCTCAAATTGAGCATCAGTTTCCTCATAAGGAAATTGGAAATCATGTAATACCAAACATTTATTGGGCACCTATCAAATTCTAGGCACTGTTCTGTTATTTTATATACGTTATGCCATTTGCTTCTCATAACAACCCATGACCATAATTAGTATTAATATTAATATCAGTTTTTTAGATGAAGAAAATGATGCTACATGCCAATGACTCCCCAAATGCTTGTCTCAAACCCAAAACCTATCTTTTGAGCTTAAGCCAATATACCCAATGACAATTTTGACATATTGAAAACCTAATGTATTAAAAACTAACTCTTCTTCTCTTTTTTTTTTTTTTTTTAATTTTTTTTTTCAACGTTTTTTATTTATTTTTGGGACAGAGAGAGACAGAGCATGAACGGGGGAGGGGCAGAGAGAGAGGGAGACACAGAATCGGAAACAGGCTCCAGGCTCCGAGCCATCAGCCCAGAGCCTGACGCGGGGCTCGAACTCACGGACTGCGAGATCGTGACCTGGCTGAAGTCGGACGCTTAACCGACTGCGCCACCCAGGCGCCCCTCTTCTTTCTTTTTTAATAAGCTCCACACCAAGCATGGAGCCCAGTGTGAGGCTTGAACTCACAACCTTGAGATCAAGACCTGAGCTGAGATCAAGAGTTGAATACTTAACTGACTGAGCTACCCAGGTCTCCCTTAAAAACCTAACAGAAACCCATGGGGGAGGGGAAGGAAAAAAAAAAAAAAAAGAGGTTAGAGTGGGAGAGAGCCAAAGCCTAAGAGACTGTTAAAAACTGAGAACAAACTGAGGGTTGATGGGGGGTGGGAGGGAGGGGAGGGTGGGTGATGGGTATTGAGGAGGGCACCTTTTGGGATGAGCACTGGGTGCTGTATGGAAACCAATTTGACAATAAATTTCATATATTGAAAAAAAAAAAAAAACTTAACTCTTCAGCTCTGATTCCTTCCCTGACTCAATAAATGAAGACAGTCAAGTTTTTCAACCCTAAAACCTTTGTTATTATTGATAACTCACTTCTCCTACTTCTAATCATAACTAAGCCCTGATTAGTTCACCTCTGTATTAGTGTTCTATTACTACAATAATAAACTACCACAAATTTAGCAGTTTAAAACAACATCGATTCTCCCAGTTCTGAAGGTCAAAAGTTTGGGCACAGTATGACTGAGTTCGTTCATAGCCTAGAGTCTCACAAGTCTAAAATCAAGATGTTGGCAGGGATGAGTTTTCTTCTGGAAGTTCTGGGGGTGAATCCTTTTCCAAGCTCATTAAGACTGCTGGTTGAGTTCAGTTCCTTGTGGTTATAGGACTGAGGTCTCAGTTTTGTTGCTGATTGTCAATTGGGGGCTGGTTTTTGATCCTAGAAATTGATAGCATTTCTTCTCATACCTTCTGCAGGGTCCCTTCAGCAGTAGTGGCTTCAGAGCTCCCTCATGCTTTGACTACCCCTGCTTTCCCCTTGTACTGTATACCTCTGCTTCCAGCTGGAGACAATTCTCTGCTTTGAAAGGCCTTATATAATTAGATTGAGTCCATCCAGAATACTCTTCACATCTTAATGCCAGCTAAGAAAAAAAAAACACAATTGCCTCTGCAAAATCAATTTTGCCATGTAATGTAACATATTTACAGATTTGAGTGTTAGGATATGGACTTCTTTGGAAGGAAATTATTTTGCCTACTATAATAAGCTGACAGGTAAATCTCTTATTATGCATAGATAATAGCAATGTTACATATTTTTAATGTTTATTTATGTTGAGAGAGTGAGCAAGCAGGGGAGGGGCAGAGAGAGGGGGAGAAAGAGAATCTCAAGCGGGCCCCATGCTGTCAGCACAGAGCCTGACATGGGGCTTGATCTCATGAACCGTAAGATCATGACCTGAGCAGAAATCAAGAGTCCAACGCTTAACCGACTGAGTCACCTAGACACCCCAGCAATGTTACATATTAAGAGTTATACACTGTGGAGCTGGACCCCTTGAAGTTCTTTTACCTATTGGCTATTAACTTGGACAAGTTAGTTAACCTCTTTGTGCTTCAGTTTCTTCACCTGTAAAATGGAAGTAATAATATTGTTTGCATCATAAAATTCTTGGTAAAATTAAATGCATCACTGTATTTATGGTTTTTAGGATACTGCCTAGTACCTTGTAAGTGCTATGCTTTTTCTATTGTTACAAATTGATACTTAGTATGAAGGGAAGATCTGTGGGAAGGGACTGGAAAGAGTCAAGCAAAAAGCAGAGAAACTGGTTAGAAGACCATGGGAACAGTGCACTTGAAAGACTGATTTGGGCAGTGGAGATAGAATGGAATATATTTGAGATATATTTTGAAGGTTTTAGTAGGCTGAATAATGTCCTCACACAAAGATACCTATATCCAAATGTCTGCAATTTGTGAATACGTTATGTTACGTGGCAAAGAGGAATTTGAAGATATAATCAAACTTACTGACCTTAAAGTCATAGGGAGAATAGCTGCAATTACCCAGGTAGATCCAATCTAATCACATGAGTTCTTAAAGAAGAGAATTGTTTCCAGCTGGAAGAAGAAAAGGGCTTCAAAGAGACGAGGTATAAAGAGAGGTCAGAGATCCCAAGCTTGAGAATGATGTGGCGGATTGTTGCTCGTTCTGTCAGAGGGCCTTGTTTATAAGGCTGGAGAGAGACTTGAAAATTTAAGGGAGGCCCCCAGTTAACAGCCAGCAAAGAAATGGGCCTTAGTCCTACAGCCACAGGAAACTATATCCTGCCAACAATCGAATGAGCGGGAAGCAAAGCCTTCCGGTAAAAGCCCAGCTGGCTGATGCCTTAATTTGGGGTTTGTGAAACCAGGAGCAGAGACACCAACTGAAGCAGCCTAGCTTTCTGAACTACAGAACAGTGAGTAACAAACTTTTTTCAGGTCTTTATTTATTGTTTTTGTTTGTTTTGTTTTAAGCCACTAAACTGACTCATTGCGGTCATTTGTTATGGCAGCAATAGGAAACTGCTGCATTTATATATTGATATCAGTTATCCTCATAGACTGAGAGTTTCATAAGCACAGGGATTGTTTAGCTCACCACTCTACCCCAGAGACCTATTCCACTGTTTAGCATTATACTAGGTGCTCAATAAGTATTTTGTTGCAAAAACGAGACAATGAAAATTTGTATAACTTGACTAATGTCACACAATTAGTGTTTGAACCAGGCCTTGGCATCATGCAAGAACACCATCTATAATGAATTGTTCTGAACACTGGAGAGTGTATATAAAGTCTCTGATGTGCAGTTGACATTCAGTAGCTATTAAATCCTCCATTTCCCCTTAATTATCCTGACCCCAGTTCAGACTGTCCTCATTGTACTTCTGGCTAATACTAATGTCCTAATGGGCTTCACTGACTTTAAGCCCTCTCTCTTCCAATCAATTTCTTACCAGATTAATATTCCACAAACACATTAGGTGAGACAATGTCTTTGCAAGAACAGGGCCAACTGTAAAGCCTATGTGTTATTACTATTATTACCATCACGCCTGCTTCTATGCTGCATTAAATCTGCTGAGCCAAGCTTCCAAGGTGCCAGTGTCACAGACACTTCCCCTGTTCTCCCAGATATGTTTCTCAGCATTCCTCAGTATGTACCCATCATGCAAGCAAAGCCATCTCTTTTCTTTTGGAGAAACAGCCTAGACTATGACCCTAGACCTTTGCTTATACCCTTTCTGGCTCCCCTTTGTAAATTTTGCTCTGGCCTCAGCTTTAAAACCCACCTCCTTCTCACAAAGTTTTCCTTAACTACGATATCCATTGCTGGTCTCTGAATTCCCATAGAACTGAACTCTGATCCATGCTCTTTTGTATTTATTTATCTGGTGTATTCCACAGTCCTAAACTGAATGCCTTTTATATAACAAATATTTTTCATGGCATAAACTGTGACCTTTGCTCAATACTGTTTTGGAGATAGTTTTTGGCTCGTTGATATGTGTGGGTATGAGTCTTGCCAGCTCTACAGTAAACCCCTTGCAGAGTCACTTGAGAAGCTGACCTCTGGAGTCAAACAGGTTGCATTCAAATCCCACCTATATCTTACAAGCTGATTGACCTTGGGGAATTTCTTTAATTTCTCTAAAACTTAATTTCCTTGTCTATAGAAAGGAGAGAATAATGATATACTTCATTGGGTTGTTGCTATGGGAAATAAATTTGTGTAAAGCTCTTAAAATATTTTCTGGCCTACAAGTGTGTGATACACATTATCCATTGTTATTTTTTACTACTTTAACCACTATTCTGTGTCTTCCACAATGTCTATTACAATGCTGAGCACATAGTGGGTGTTGGATAAATATCCCTCACTAAAGAATTATTGAAAAATAAGCTATATCAGATGGCTAATCTAGCAAAGGAAAATCAGGGGAAAAAGGTTCAAAGAATTATCAACTGGGGGCGCCTGGGTGGCTCAGCTGGATAAGTGTCCAACTTTGGCTCGGGTCATGATCTCACAGTTTGTGGGTTTGAGCCCTGCATCAGGCTCTGTGCTGACAGCTCACAGCCTGGATCCTGCTTCAGATCTATGTCTCCCTCTCTCTCTGCACTTCTCCCACTCACACTCTCTCTTTATAAAAAAAATAAATATTTAAAAAATTCAAAAGAATTATCAACTGGACTGAACATTCAATTGACAGAAGCCAAGAATTAATTAGGGAAATGAAGATAGCCACAAATTATTCCAGTGTATATAAATCAAGCTAAGAAACAGGGAAGTCAGGATTATAGGATAATTTTATTTTTGAAAAATTTAAATTGCTAATTAACATGTGTTTTCAGTAAAAAAGAAATTCCAGCAATAGAGAAAGTTGGTAATATGACCTTTATCCTCACCTCCCACTATTCCCACAGCTCAGAGGTACCTACTAGGAAGAGTTTGTCTGGTTTTCCCAGAATGTTCTGTGTGTGTCATTACTTACCTTTCCAATCCTCTATTTCCTTATTTTGAGAATGAGCAAATACAAGTTTTTTGTAGGAATGTTCCAAAAATTTAATAAACTACACAATATAATAACCAAAGTTAATTTGAGGACAGCATAACTTTATAGGCATAGATGGAAAAGAGCAGAGATCTGTCAGAGTATTTTCAAGGTGAATCAGAGATTAATTCTCATGAAGGTAGTAAATCTCAAATGTATCACTAAAGATTATTATAGAGCATGCTCTTTCCTAAATCCATTCAAGTGATTGTACTGTTCAAACAGAAGTTTGTAGATGAATTAGCTTTTAAAAATGTTTAAGAAAGAAAATAAATATGTGCATTTATAATTATTCATCACAAAGTCAGTGTGCCAAATTTAAAGCATGTTGTTTAGTAATCAGAAAAGCTGATGAATAAATTGGGAAAAAAAAATAGAGACAAAGAAAATGAATAAGCAATCACTGGATAGTAAAAGAGTAAATGAGGAAGTTAGAGCATGGAGCCCATGCCCACGTGCACAGGATGAGTCTCTGCAGTGTTATTGTCCAGCACTTGCCTTTTGAGCAAGAACAACCTAGTGAACTTCCCCTGGCCTCCTCGTCTGCTGGCAGTATGCCAGACAGAGAATGAAATGGACTACCATAGCTTTCCCTTTCTACCATGCATCTTCACCTCCTCTTGCCCTGTTTCACTCTTTGGACTCCTACTTCACCTCTCAGTGTTATATGATGATGATAATAAAGACTGATGGTGACAGCGGTGATGATGGCAGTAGTTTAATGACAAGAGTATCAATGGCAGGCTAGAAACATACATATTCAAGAAAATGTACCTTTATTTTATTCTTCTGCATCTAAATCACATTTCTATTTCAAGTTGCAGTTCCTCCAAGTCCATTTGAAATCTCCCCCGACTCTTTTCCCAGGGTTGTGTCTGTGTTATCACATGGTGACAAGGCAATGGGGTGTAGGTGGGTGGCCTTTAGGATTCATCACTCTTTCAACCCAGCTTCTATTCCTGTCTATAGATCCTTCTGATATTCTTAAGCCATCTGGGAATTAAAAAAAACCCTCTGGTGTTATCTCTCATCCTTTACCATCTCTAAGACTCTGTTGGGTACACAGGAGACATTCTGCTGCACCTGCCCACACTGGGGTACCTTGGAACTCTGTGAGCTGTGTTAAACCCATCAGTTTAGGCACAGCCCATACTATGTTCAGGAGGCAGCATGGCCTGTCAAATCATTCTCACACTTTGAATATCTGACGTCTCCTTAACCACATGTCTCTAAAGTCCTCTTCTATTTCTAGCTGGACAGAGTTTTAAGAATTCTCCTTTTAAGCATTAATGTGAATAGAGTAGATCGGACCTCCATGGATAATACAAGGTAATGTCCTCATTTTAAGGTACATAACCTGAATTACATCTACAAAGTCTCTTTTGCCATGTACCATAACATATTCCCAAATTCTAGAGATTAGGGTATGAACATCTAGGGGTGTGGGCTGGATTATTCAGGCTAGCACAGTCTCCAAAATATACAGCAAATATGTTCAGTTATCTTTATTCCCATTGCCCCAAATAAGTCTTTTATTTGGATGGTTTCATTGAGTTCTCAGTTTCCCTGCTTTTGTTCTTGCCCTTTTCCAGTGTCTTCCTACAGAGTAGTCAGAATGATCCTCTAAAATATGTTATTCAAGTACTGCCACTCTGTAGCTTCTATCCTTCTAAAGTCTAAGTTCCTCAATCTGATCACAGGGACTTGTGGGCTCTGATGTCCTTTTATTATCACTAGTCTTTTGTTTTTCCTCACTCTACCCCTTTGTCACCAGGCTGTAATCCCAGTGACTGCTTGGAGTCACTGAGATCTACCAGTATTGTCTTACCCTTGTTACTGCCTATCCAGAATTTTCTGTGTGGGCTACTTCCTCCTTACCATACTTCTCTCTACAGCCTGCCTTAGCTGTCTCGATTTCTTCTTTCAGTTCTGCACTTAAAGAGCTTTTTGTGGCCCACCATTGAGAAAATTGGTCTGCATCTGTTTGTGATTCCTATGGTTCTTTCTCCCTCGCTTGGACCATGTCCAGAAGGCAGCATAAAAATTCCTCCTTATTAAGGGCCCCACTTTTACTCTAGCTTTTCCTTAAAGTTTTCCCTCCATTCCTGTGTCAGGATGCTATCTAGTTTCTATGGTGGGATGCAGATCTCTGAGACTGTTTTCTGTGTTCGATGTTTCTATAGGACTTGAACTTCAGAAACTCGAAGTACTTTTCTATAAGTTTATTAGAACTTCCCTCCCCTGAATCAGTGGATGACATGGACCACATGTCAATGAATAAGTTACAGGGCAACAAGCTTGACTGAAAAATAAATCTGTTAATATTTTAAAATATCATCCAGACATAATGATAAAAATCATGAAAAATAACTACCATTCACTGAGTACTACTTATTGCCTGTAAAAGTACCACTAAATGCCACATGTTTTGTTTTAATATTAATTTATTTATTTTGAGAGAGACAGAAATAAAGAGAGCCAGCTGAAGAGGGGCAGAGAGAGGAGAGAGAGAATCCCAAGCAGGCTCCGTGCTGTCAGCATAGACAGAGCCTGACAGGGGGCTCAATTTCATGAGATCATGACCTGAGCCAAAATCAAGAGTTGGTTGCCTAACCAACCAAGCCACCCAGGTGCCCCAATGCTACAGTTTTAATCTTCAAAATAGTCCTGTGCCATAGGTAATATCCCATTTTATTGATGAGCAACCTGAGATTTCAAAAAGATAACAAAGTGCTATTTTCAAAGGCTTCTAATCAGAAAGATCAGTGTCTCCGTTCTGGCAAAAATGTTGAGTTGTTGTTGTTGTTGTTGTTGTTGTTGTTGTTGTTCATACCTGCTTTGGGCAATAGTCTTTTTTGTTCCTTATAGGCCCTGGAGCCCTCTTACCCATTAATGACTTTTTCTCTTGGAATTTGAGGAAACATCTTGAATGCCTTTCTCATATATAGTAACTGTGAAGAGACGTGTGGTATATATATTTGACAACATTGCGATTCGTCATCAAACATATTAAAACAGGTGGTTTGAGAGTGCAGTCACTATGCAGAATTTAGAGAACTTAGAAGATTTGAGTTCAAGGATGATAGAAAGACATGATCAAGAAATGCTGATGAAGCAGTCAATTCTCCAAAAGAGAAATTGTGTCCAAAGCTGGCAATCTGTGGACATCAAGGAGCAAGAGTTACTTGAAAGAGCCAGAGAGATAAGGGAGAAAAGCTGAGGCAAGGTGTCTTTTAGGTGGAGGGGTCTTTAGAGGGATTACTCAGCGTGTCCCGTTTAGCATCACACAGTCCTCAAAGAGCCTTGCTTTTATGTTCCCAAGAGCCTTGCTTTTATGTTCCCAAGGAGGCTCCAGGCTTGATACGAACCAGACTGAATTCTCTGTGAATATTCTGTGGTGCAGACCTTGAGTGATTTACAAGTAGAAACTTTTGAATCTAAACAAAGAGTCACAGGAAGAGAATACTTCTCTCACCTTTAGTTTCCTAACATGCTTAGGTGTTTTATGCCAGCAGGGAGGGATGCAAACCCACATCCCTATAATACAGATGGAAGATAGTCATATATCTTAAACATTTTTAACTGCCAACCTGAGTAGGGTTTTAAAAATGGATACCTGCCTTAACATATCCAGATGGAACTAGATCAAATATCTAATAAATGTAACAGTTATTAATAATGAATGAATAAGGCATTCTGAATATCTAAGTAAGAAGGAGAAAATTTTAGAAAATCTAAACATACTTTATAATAATTTTAAGTCCTCTTTGGTGATTTAGCATCAGATCAGCAAATATTTCTGTTTTCATAAGGTTGAAGTCAATGATTTTAACTATTTTTAATGTTTTATTTCAAAATAATTTTGATTTACAGGAATGTTGTAAAGATAGTACAGGAAGTTCCCATATATTCCTCATTCATTGTCTCTGATGCTAATTGTAAATTACCATGGCACATTTGTCATAACTAAGAAACTGTCATTGGTAAATTAATATTACCTAAACTCTAGACTGTGTTTGAATTTCATCAGTTTTTCCACTGAACTCCTTTTTCTATTTCAAGATCCAACCCAGGACACCACACTGTATTTAGAAGCTGCTGGGTTTCTAGAAAGCTAACTATAGCAGACAACCTATTTCTTCATTTTGTAAGGTGCAGTTTACAGCAGTTTCTTCATGTTGCTAGAACTTGTTTGAAAAGAGATACATTCAATCTGCTGATGGGTTTTGTCTAAAGTTCTGCAAATAAGTCTTGTCTCTAGGTGAACTAATTATTTTGGTAGTGGGAAGACCAACTGGGTGTTAAGAAATTTTTGGAGATAGGTCAGTATACAGCAGTAATATAAACTTGGGGATTGGGGCGCCTGGGTGGCTCAGTCGGTTAAGCGTCCGACTTCAGCTCAGGTCATGATCTCGCGGTCCGTGAGTTCGAGCCCCGCGTCGGGCTCTGGGCTGATGGCTCAGAGCCTGGAGCCTGCTTCCGATTCTATGTCTCCCTCTCTCTCTGCCCCTCCCCCATTCATGCTCTGTCTCTCTCTGTCTCAAAAATAAAATAAACGTTAAAAAAATATATTAAAAAAAAAACAACTTGGGGATTTTTGTTTCCTAATTTAGACCAGAGCTTCTCACCCACTGACATTTTTCCTAAATCAACACTACTATTGGTTCAGATGAATATATTTTCAGTATGGGGTCAATAAAAGAAAAAAACTGATTAAATTTTATTATTATGGTTATGTGTAATGATATTTCCTTAGGGGTAAATAACATTTAAAACAATCTGACCAATCATGTTCTTCTCAATTAGATTCATATTTTCCATGGAGTACTTCTTAAAAACTTTACACTAAAGACTACTAATGAGAGAGAGAATCCAACTCGGACCCTTGAGATCTGGCAGCTTATTAAAAGAGCCTTCCAAAAGAGAAAAAAATACATATATCTTTGAAGTGTTTAGCTTTGACTTAAAAAGTCATACATTTTGCATTTTATTCCATGATGTATTTGCTTTGTTTTCATATAAAATTAGTGTTTTAAATTATTTAATACCAAGTCAAAACTGAGTTCTGTTTATCCTGTGCCTTCATAAACCATCTTGCACCCTGATGGTTGAGGGTATGGCTGTCCCTTCTTGATGAGCAGACCTGTTAATGGAAGTCCATGCTAATCCAGGTGTTTGTTTAATTGCAGCCCTGATTAACCTCTTTAACCAAATCTCTTTGTACAAACATTATTATATTTTATACTCAGGAGAAAAATGTCTTAGTTCCAGGACTTAAGTCTTCATACTTCTGAATTAATAAATATGTGGTTCTTTCTGTCTTCAATGTACTTCCAACTTTATTCACCTACCAATTCATGTGTATGATGAAGAAATTACAGACATAGGCCTTGGAGTCAGGGAAGCTGGGCATCTGGTCTACTCTAAACCAACATGTAGGACACTCTTTACCATGTAGTCATGGCATTTAAACTTCTAGCACTGTTGTATATCAGCCAAATGACCTTGAACAAAAACTCCACTAAGCCTTAATTCCAACAATGTTAAATTGAGATTGATCATAGTAACTAGCTTTCAGATTTATTATGAGAATTAAATGGTATGGTGCATGGAAAGCATTTAGCTAACTGTCTGATCCATAGTCACAGCTCAGTTATTTTGTTAGTATATTTTAAGACCCAGTTCCAATGTCATTTCTTCTGTGGAGTCTTCCTCTTTTTTCCATGGAGAATTAGTGGCCTTTACTTTGGGTCTCATTGCATTTTTGTTTTACTTAAAAAAAAAACATAGAGGATTGTCATAGGTGAATCATCATATGCTTTTAAGTAATGAGATTATAAAATAGCAGGTACATTATATGTGTGAGATAACCATGTTAACAGTGGAGTGTTTTCTTTCAACACCTCTGTATTTTTCAAACTTTCTATAACATGCATTTTCGAATCTGAAATGAAGAAAGCAATGTAATACTGTTCTAACCATCCACATTAAATTTATTTTATCAAAGTAACACATGCACATATTTCCCTTTTCTGCCACTCCCTAACTACTGAATCCTGATCCCCAAAGCATATTATTTTCAAATCTTTTGATTGTTTCTCCCATTTGAGATTCTAAATAACATGCACATATTATTCCTCCCTTTTTCCATCTTCTTTCAGCTTTCTAGTATAGAAAGTCTTGGACCACTTCTCTCTTGAGCCACAACCTAATTTTCCAATATCTTTGTCCATCCTCTCAGTACAGTTAGATTATAGGAGTTTTCATTAAATCATTATACCACATTGTTATTATGATTAAGTATAATTCATACCTTCACTATGCAGTTTATTATGTTTATCTTGTATATTTTGGTTTCCTGGAATTAATCATTGTTACATCATTTGTTTCTTCAAAGATTATGTACCTCTCATTGCTTCTTCTCAAACTCTCCCAAGAAAGAGCCAATTACCTCTTAATAGCAAATGCATCCAATGGTCTTCCCTGCACCACCCCCATTTCCACAGACCTCTTTCCTAGACCCCTTGTGCTTTTGATCACTTGGGACTGCTTCCTGAGATTTCTAGGTCTCTCTCGTGGACTGAATTCTGTCCCTCTAAAATTCATGTTGAAGCCCCCAACCCCCAGTACTTCAGAATACGAGGATATTTGAAGATAGGGCCTTAAAATAAGTGATTAAGTTAAAATTAGGTCATTAGCATGGGCCCTAATGTTATCATTATCCTATATTTCTACCTTTTATTTTTTGAATCTCCAATATTTTATTATGTAGTCCGTGTTTGTTGATATTTAGCCACATATTTACTACTTCTTTTGCTTTAGTTGCTTCTTGCAGTTCTATCTGGGAGAAACTCCCTTCTGTTTTAAATACACCCTTAAGAATTTCTTTTGTGTAGGGCTATTGCTGGTAAAGGCTTTCTGTTTTTGTTTGTCTGAAAATGTCTTCATTCTACTCTTGTTTTTCAGAGATGTTTCTAATGGGCTTAGAAATCTAGATTGTAGTAATTTTCTCTCAATACATGGAATATATCATTCTGATTTGTATTGTAACTCCTGAGAAATTGGCTCCCCTTTTATCACTACTTTAAAAGCCTGACTGCTTTTAAGATGATCTCTTTTTCTTTATTGTTCTGTGTTTCACTGTAATGTATGTAGGATCTTTTTGTTTATCCTGCTTGTGATTTATTTGGCTTCATAAAAGTGTGGATTTGTTTCTTATTTGTACTACAAAATTGTCAGCAGAATTTCAGTTCAGTTTTGCTAATGTCCATCCCTTTTCTTCTCTTGGAACTCTGAGATGTGTTAGATGTTCTTACTCCAGTTATCTGTGTCTTTTTGCTCCTCTTTTATATATTCCATGTCATTTCTCCATACTGGTTTGAGATAATTTCTTCAGATCCATCTTCTACTTTATGAATTCCCTATTCTTTTCACTCTAATATTTGGCTCAACATGCTTGTTCAATTTTAAGCTATTTTTAATCTTGTTGATTTTAGTTCCTCCTCTCTAGACATTTTCAATGTGTTTTATTTCTTTAAGCATATAATTTATTTTAAGCACGGTTACTTGAAATCTATATGTGATCATTTACTGTGTTTTTTTTTTAAGACTGGATCTGTTATATGTTGTTTACAGTACTTATTAATGGTACTTTGTTTCCTTGTGAATCTAGTTTTTATTTTTATTTTCTTTTTCACGAGCTTATTTTCCTTGGAGGTTTATTTGAGGAGAATTATTTGAGGCCTGAGATGAAAGTGAATACTACAGAGGTGACTGGCCAAATGCTGGACCACTCTAAATCTGTGACTGGGTTTCTTTTGAATCAGAAGTTGAAATTACATATCAAAAACTTGGGTAAAGGCTATGTTATGGTTGTCAATTCTTGGTCATTTTTCATTTGGGATTCAGGGTCAAGGTTCAAGACAAAAACCTTTCAGTCCACTGAAAGAGATTTTATTGGTTTTGGATTTGGTGCTAGATCATCCTTATCCCGAAGAAGTCCTTATATTTTTATGGGCCCTAGCTTTACCAGAGAAATCCATTTGGCTCCCTGTTTTTGGCAGTACTTGTGCTTTGTTTCCTGTCTTTTTCATTCCTTGAGTCTATGAAAGCCAGAACTCAAGTTCATATAGTTTGGCAGTTGTCCTTAGAGTGAATTCCAGCCACAGAGCTCTACTTAGTTCTTCAAACTAAGAATTTATTCAAATTTATTCAAATTAATATTTGGATTAATAAATAATAAATAAATATTGATTATTTATTCAAATAAATGTAGTCAAATTTATTTTTATTTTTTTCATGTTTATTTATTTTTGATATAGAGAACCAGAGTGCAAATAGGGGAAGGGCAGAGGGAGAGAGAGAAAGACACAGAATCTGAAGTAGACTCCAGGTCTGAGCTGTCAGCACAGAGTCCAACATGGGGCTCAAACAGCAAAATCATGACCTGAGCTGAAGTCAGACGCTTAACCAACTGAGCCACCCAGGTGCTCCTTCAAATTTATTTTTAATATCTTATCCAGGATTTTTAGGTTGCTTTAGCAGCGAAGGTTGATTCAAGAAACTGACCTCTTGTGTTATCAATAAGGACACTCCTGCTGTTGCTGATACCACACTATCAATTATAATGTATTGAATGTACTTGCTGGTGTTTCTTTTTCCTACTAGACTTGGAGCTTCGTATAGACCGTTGTTCATCTCAGTGGCTGGCTTATAATAGGGATTTCGTATATCCCTATAAATAATAAATAAATATGAGTAGGATATTATTCTACATCATATTACATGTTTCATGCCCTTTATTGATTGACTTATGCAGTACATTTCTGACTTATGATTAGGAAAGATAAGGAGATTGGAATTTGAAATTTCATTAATTGGTTCAGTTGTTGTTAAGTGTTTGTGTTCCTCTTTTTTAATGGAGATATAATTGATATATAACATTATTTTAGTTTCAGGTGTGGAACATAATGTATGTTTTCTGTGGCATAACATACAGGAGAAATTTATTAATGTAATTATTAATTCAGTGTATCACCTCATTTAAATCCATAAGAAACGCAAACCAGTTGCCCTCACAGCATAAAAACAAAAACAAAATAAAAAAATCCTGTTATATAACAGTGACTTTTTATTGTCTCATTTTTCTGGTGCCCTGTTGCCATGGAAATCTCCCCATATATCTGCAGACATGAATCACCGGGTAGCACTACATCTGCAGTGTACCATATGGCAAATTTACTACAGCCAAAGGAGGCAAGTAAAAACTCCTTAAGCAAATGGATTCACCACTTCGAAGGTTGAAGCAACTATCAAGTAGGCTACATTGCTTGTTTATTGGCAATATCAAAGTTCACAAAGGCATTTGTCCTGAACAACTGAATACATAGGTAATGAGCTGGTACTTGGAATGAACAGGCCAAAGGGCTGCTGGGAGGGCTGCTCAGGAGAAAATGCCCAACCCCATTTGGTAAACAGGGCCTCTACCCTTTGCAGTTGTCTGGTCTCCACCTGAATCCACTTCATTTGTAGTGCTCATAGAATGATCCTGTTGTTTAGATCTATAGATACAGATCTATAGCTCTTGGAAAACAACCCCATGTTGGTTTCATAATAAATATTTAACATATGATTGGATGGGTGGATAGTAGACTTGGGAAGTTAATTCTTGATGTGTCTGCAGTTACAGCTGCTGTGAGCAGGGAATGATTACCATTTGTGGACCACCACGCATGCTAGGCTTTCATCTACGTGTTTTACTTACATTATTTGATTTTTATTTTCGAACCTTCCTGCCAAGATATGATACCCATTTGATTTATAAGGGCACAACAGTTAAAAGATACTAATCTCTTATCTATAGTTTGCAAACGTGTTGTGAAGTTTAGGTTCTGCTGCAATTCTGACTTCAAGGCCTGTTCTCTTGTCACTGTATAACAATTTCTCTGTAAGAGATGTTTATGAAGAGCAGAGGTCAACACTGTACTCCAGAGTCAGACTGCCCAGCCCAAAAGTCAGCTGTATCTTTTACTATCTTTGTGACTTCAGGCTACTTACTTGACCCTAGGAGGATTCTTAAGAGAATTAAATGACCTATGGCAAAGGGCATAGTAAGTACTAGGTAAGTGCTCAGTAAGTGTTAATTACTATCACTATGTTCATTCACTAATTTTAAAATATAGCATACTAGTGTTTGGATATACAAGGATGAGTAATTTTTTTTCTTTTTCTTTTAGGGCAGTAGTTCTCAAACTGTGGTTCCCAGACTAGCAGCATTACCATCAACTAAAAACTTGTTAGAAAAACAAAGTAGCAAGACTTATCCCAGATGTACTGAATAAGAAACTCTAGGGATGGAGCCCAGCCATCTGTGTTTTAACAAGCCCTCCAATGATTCTGATTCACGCCAAAGTTTAAGAAGCATTAGTGTGGGAGAAAAAACGTTGTCTTTCCCAGTTTTACCCAAGGCCAACTCTGCTCAAAGGATGTTTTTGGAACCAATCCTGAGACACTGATTTTTCTAGAATCAATCTCCATGTCTTCAAGTGGGTGATGCAATCACTTTGTTCTATGGGCCCATCTAATCACTCAGATTCTTGATTAAGAGTTAATCATTTTGTCTTGACTGCATTTGAAATGATCAATTATTTTATAATGATTTGCTCTTCTGTGGAATGAGATGTAATGCTGTGATTATCATAGCCATTAGAAGACACTGCTGGAATTTCTCCAGGGTTGAAGCAGACAGAATATTTGAGGTGCCCAAAAAAACAGGCTAGCCTCTATTTCTCCATGAAAACCTAACATTTGATTAATTTTTCTGACTAGGAATTATTTGAATCAACTTTGTAAGGCTTTTTCTAAGTTGCACATTGTTTGTGTGGGTTCATAAGTGGAAAATGACACATTGGCAAATTTTCAGACTTAGCCTGCTTCAATGCAAGAACAAAACTCCATGCATCTGAGCCTCAGTATGATTAATGTAACACCATCCTCAAAAATGAAAATTAAACCACTCATTTTACCAAAGTCAAAAGAGAGGCAATGAAATTAAAATCATTTTTATCAAGACTGTTAAACAAATAAGGATGTTTAAATGGTTTAAATGTTGAAATCTCCCTAAAAGTTTTAAAGTTATTTACCTTTCCTAAATCTCTTTACTTAATCTATAAAACAAAGGGGGTTATTTATTTCAGTTGATTTCTTAGTGTTGTGGTTGTTGTTGTTGTTGTTGTTGTTGTTGTTGTTGTTGTTTTTCCCCTAGCTGTCAGAAAAGAATGGTGCAATGAGTATGTGGAAAACTATTATTTACATTTAGAAATAGAATGTTTAAGTCCTTTGGAAGCCCTTTGGGAGTCCTTTGGGAGTAGACCCACATCTAACTTGATAAAAATTTTAAGCAAGTCCTTTTGAGATCTCCACAAAAACTATCAAGTTGGTAGACTTCACAGCAGTTCCTGAAACTGTTGGCATCTAGTAGCTATACAGAAGCTTTTGATTTGAGCAGATGGAAAATCCCAATTAGGTTGAGGTTGTTTATCTGTCCAGCAGACCTTCAATATCTTTATTTCATAAATAAGTATATTAATATTACCTATCATAAAGTTCTTACAAGGATTGCATAAGGTTATCAGTGTTAATAAACCTAATGCTTGATTCACACATAGAAAGAGCTCCACATACATGTCATTGTTGTTCCAGCACAGTGGTTTCTAAACTTTGTCATGTATCAGAATCACCTGGACTGATAATCGTTTTAAAAAATAGATTCTCAGGTCTCCTTCCAGAGATAAGGTGGATCTACCAAATCTGCATTTTTAAAAAATATAATTTATTGTCAAATGGGCTAACATATAGTATGTAAAGTATGATCTTGGTTTTTGGGGTAGATTCCCATGGTTCATTGCTTACATACAACACCCAGTGCTCATCCCAACAAGTGCCCCCCTCAATGCCCATCACCCAATTTCCTGTCCCCCCACCCCACCATCAACCCTCAGTTTTTTCTCTGCATTCAAGAGTCTCTTCTGGTTTGCCTCCCTCCCTCTCTGTTTGTAACTATGTTTTCCCCCTTTCCTTCCCCCATGGTCTTCCGTTAAGTTTCTCAAGATCCACATATGAGTGAAAACATAGGATATCTGTCCTTCTCTGACAGTGACTTATTTCACTACACATAATACCTTCCAGTTCCATCCATGTTGCTGCAAATCACATGATTGCATTCTTTCTCATTGTCAACTAGTATTCCATTGTATATATAAACCACGTCTTCTTTATCCATTTATCAGTTGATGGACCTTAAGGCTCTTTCCATAATTTGGCTATTGTTGAAAGCACTACTATAAACATTAGGGTACATATTCCCCTATGCATCAGCACTTCTGTATCCCTTGGGTAAATTCCTAGTAGTTCTATTACTGGGTCTTAGGGTAGTTCTATTTTTAATTTTTTGACAAACCCCCATACTGTTTTCCAGAGGCAGCTGCATCAATTTGCATTCCCACCAACAGTGCAAGAGGCTTCCCATTTCTCCACATCTTCACCAACATCTGTAGTTTCCTGAGTTGTTCATTTTAGCTACTCTGACTGGTGTGAGGTGGTATCTCAGTGTGGTTTTGATTTCTATTTCCCTGATGATGAATGACATTGAACATCTTTTCATGTGTCTGTTGCCCATCCAGATGTCTTCTTTGGAAAATTGTCTGTTCATGTCTTCTGCCCATTTCTCCACTGGATTATTTGTTTTTTGGGTGTGGAGTTTGGTAAGTTCTTTACAGATTTTGGATAATAGCCTTTTGTCTGATATGTCATTTGCAAATATCTTTTCCCATTCCGTCAGTTGCCTTTAAGTTTTGTTGATTGTTTCCTTTGATTTTCAGAAACTTTTAATCTTGATGAGATCCCAATAGTTCATTTTTGCTTTTAGTTCCCTGTCTTTGGAGATGTGTCAAGCAAGAAATTGCTGCAGCTGAGGTCAAAGAGGTTGTTGCCTGCTTTCTCCTCTAGGGTTTTGATAATTTCCTGTCTGACACTTAGGTCTTTCATCCGTTTTGAGTTTATTTTTGTGTATGGCATAAGAAAATGGTCTAGTATCATTCTTCTGCATGTTGCTGTCCCAAAAGACTCCACCAAAAGGCTGCTAGAACTGATACATGAATTCAGCAAAGTCACAGGGTACAAAATCAATGTACAGAAATCGGTTACATTTCTATACACCAATAATGAAGCAACAGAAAGAGAAATCAAGTAATTGATACCACTGACAATTGCACCAAGAACCATAAAACACCTAGGAATAAACCTAAACAAGGATGTAAAATATGTGTACACTGAAAACTATAGAAAACTTATGAAGGAAATTGAAGACAAAAAGTAATGGAAAAACATTCCATGCTCATGGATTGGAAGAATAAATGTTGTTAAAATGTCAATGCTACCCAAAGCAATCTACACATTCAAAGCGATCCCAATCAAAATTGCACTGGCATTCTTCTCAAAGCTAAAAAAAAAAATCCTAAAATTTGTATGGAACCACAGAAGATCCCCAATAGCCAAAGTAATATGGAGGAAGAAAACCAAAGCAGGCATTGCAATCCCAGACTTTAGCCTCTACTACAAAGTTATAATCATCAAGAAAGTATTGTATTGGCCCAAATCTGCATTTTTAATAAGCTTCCTAGGTATTTGGAATACAGCTCATTCTAGGTATTAAGATTTTCCAAAGAAATAGAACAAATAGAAGATAGATATCAAGACAGAATGAGAGGGAGAAATACATTTATTTTAAGTAATGCCAGCAAACTAGAAATTCAGACAAGAATTGATGCTTCAGTCTTGAATCTGAATTCTACAAGGCAGCAGCCTGGAAATTCAGGGAGGGTTTTATGTTGTCATCTTTAGGTAAATTCGTTCTTCAAGAAAGCTCAGTCTTTAGCTCTTAAGGCCTTAAACTTATTAGATGAGGCCCACCCATATCATGGAGCATAATCTGCTTTACTCAGAGTATACTGATTTAAATGTGAGTCACAACATAAAAAATATCTTAATAGCAACACGTAGTTTTTGACCAAATAAGTGGGTAGAAGGAGAAGGAATGGTAAATTGGACAGATATGAAGAAGTAGGGAGAGCAGTTTTGTTTAGGGGTTTGGGATTTTTTTTTTAAGCATAAAGCCCAAGAGCAATGTTGTAGCCTTTTGGAGGTTAAGCACAATTAACCCTCTTCTCAATAGCTATGTACAGCTCAAGAGACCTGGAAGACTATGGGGTTGTGGGAAGAGTCCATGAGTGGTTTGAGGAGTAGGTGGTATATAAGAAAAGGCATCACTATTTACCTTACATTATTAATACTTTTAATGCTGTAGGTATTGCTGATGCTTATAAGTAAAAAAAAAAAAAAAGTGTGGGGGGAGCGGGGGGTACACATGGGGAAAGACAACACAGAACCTGATTCTAGTGCCCAGTCACTATCAGGGGACTGGGGCCAAGATTAAATGGGTCAGAGGTTGGGAAGAAGCAGCCAAACTAACATTTTTGAGCCCCTGTCACTCAGAAACCATGTAGCTACATCATAAAGATTATCTTATTTAATTCAAAAAACTTTTTGAGGTCTTTACAAGTGAGACACTTGAACCTCAGATTCCTCAGGTAAATTACCTAAAGAGGGAGAGGGAGACAGAGGATGCAAAGCGAGCTCCAAGCTAACAGCAAAGAACACGACATGGGGCTTGAGCTCACTAATAAACATGAGCTGAAGTCAGATGCTTAACCGACTGACCCATCCAGGCGTGCCTGTGCAACTTTTTAGTAATAGATCCATAGTTCAGATCCAAGTCTCTCTGACTGGAAAGACCGTTCTTTCACTGCTTCCTCATGAGGTAGGGTGCTGTGTCAAATTTACACAGACTGCTTCAGTCCAAGGTGGGCCTCTCGAAAAGATGTGGATTCTGTGTTCCTTACAGTACTTCTCTCATAAACTAGCTCAGCGTCATTGTCTCATCTCCTTGTGGACAAGTGAGAATATCTATGACAGCCCAAGGTCTGAGGTCTTAGGCTTTTAAATTTGGTTTGTGGAAAGACTAAGACTGGAGTGTGATCTGCAGAGTTTGAAGACAAACGTGTGTGAAAGGATGTACCCGGGGTTGAAATTTAAATTAAAATCCTGGCAAATAGAACCAAAGCAAACATCTGATGGAGTGAGAAAATATCAAAGTCTGGGGCTTTTGGAAAGAAATGAGGTTTGTCAAACCAGAGCAAGAAGCATAAGAACAGAGGAGAGGGTATGTGTGTGTACTTGAAGCTTCCTGGGGTAGTCAAAACTTAATAAATAGAATCAGATCGATACATTGTGTTGTATCCTTGTTCCCCGTCACTTTTAAGCTGTGTGACCTTGCACAAGTAACTTATACTCTGTAGAACTCAAGTTTTTGCATGTGTAAAATGGGTTTAAGTTTCAACGAACAAATGCAGGTGAAATATCTAACCTTGTGTCCATAAGTGCTCAATACATTGCTGCTGCTTTTGTTAATTATTATTAACCATAGTTGAGAAGAAGAGCTATGAGGCTGCATATGTTTGGTGCTTCAGGAGCCACGCTTGACACCATGTTCTCCCAGAAGATCCTGGGAAATATCCTTGACTTATTTCCCTAGTATTGGAGAAAACAGAGAAGCAATTACATGGATCTCCAAGGGCCTAGGTGGGGCAAGAGACTGGGTGATTGTCAAAAGTACCTGCGATGCTATACATCTCCTGGAAGGGAGCTAAGCTGGAAGAAATCCAAACTTGTTTCTCCACAAAAGGAGTTAAGAAAAGAAGTCAATGCACACAGCCAAAACCAAGAAACTGGGAGGAACCAGGAAAGCTGAGAGTGAAGACCAGAGAACGGGTATTCAGGAGTCAGCTAAAATGGATCCCCAAGATTGGGTGACCACTCTGGATTTGGTAATGTTTTAAGAGGCTCTGGTGAGTGGGGTTATTTTTCTTTCTTTTTTCTTTTTTTCTTTTTTGTTCTAAACAATTTCACTTAATAAGAACAGGAGAGATAGAAGAGGGGATAACTGTTAATATCTAGATTGTGACTACTTGTGAGAGCATTGCTCTTTGAGAATCCTATGCCTGAATGCAAACATTAGATCTTACACTATCACTCAAGACTTTAATCCTTGAAGTGGAGAAAGGCATTTGGCAACTGTTGTCCTCTATCTCAAATCTTAAGACTTCTTTCTGGGGGCATAAGCACATTCTGGTGCTCACCCACCCAAAGTACCTTCATTTCCTGCATCAGAGCAGATAAACTAAGGGCTCTTTATCTGATTTTCTCTCCTACTCTTCTCCCCTTGGTTACATGCCTCCTGGAAAGAGAGAAAGAACAGTCTTAACCTTGAACATAATAAATTGATTTCACCTTCAGACTGGCACAGTTCTCCATCAACATACTGTGCTACCTTAATGCCTGGGTGGATTTTGAAGGGCTTGGAAATCTTCCTCCTCATATCTTATAAAATTCATCGCTTGAATAAATTCCTCTGAAGTTTCTCAAATGGTCTTTTCTGCTGTTCTTCTTGGACTGAAGATATGAAATACCATATGCATTTTCTTAGATTTAAGGTATCTTACAGAGCCACAAAATTTTACCCCTCGCCACTCCTCTTTACTGCTATATGTTACTAATTGGGAGTGGGAAAACAACTATGGCTTTGGCTGTGGCTGGTGGGAAGCAGTGTGTCTTTCTTTTATAAAAGCTTGAATTTCTTGCTATAAAGTGGCATTGCTAATTTTCAGGGAATTTCTTTAGAATATAGTCATTAAATTTGTTTTTTTTTTTTCATCCATGGGGAAAGAAAAGGGAGAGCCCAGTTCCTGTATTCAACAAGACCATTTAGAATCCATGATTGGCTATATTTCTCTAATTTGTAGGGGATTAATGAACTGCTGACCTAAATTTTTTAACAGTGGCAAAATGAAAATTGTTTCCAAGCAACCAGAAATTACTGACATGAGGATTAAATGTTTAAGCATTTTTCACAAAAGCCGAGAAGTCTATTCTGCTGGTGAAATGAATGGAAGATATATGATGAGAAGCCTGGGCCTTCTGCAAGACCCAAATAGGGGCTTGAGAGTCAAGCATACACATCCCCATTTATTGAGGTATCCCCAAAAGCCCTCCATCATGTTATCTTTTTCTGATTGAATATAAGTAATAGATGTACATAGAGTATTTCCCCACAAAAACCTGCAACTAAGTGTCTTCTTCACTCTTATAAACTGTCTCTTTTTTTCATAGCCTGAACTTTTATATATATGTAGAGCACATTAAATGAGACAAAATAGTCTCAGGCCAGTGATCAACACATAGGAAATACTCAACACACAGGAAATACTCAACACCACTTCAGAGGTGATCTAATCATTGGTGATGGAGGGGTGAGGGGGTTGTTCTCAGGGCAAATCAGAACCTCACCAAGATTAACAGAAAGCTCTTTCATTTAGCAAAAAAGTTTTTGATTTTTGTTTAAATTTAGGTGACCCTCATTAGGTCAGCGCTCTTCATCTTACAAATGAGAAAAAGAAGATGTTTGCCCAAGTTTACTGGAGGTGAAGTTGAGATCTAATTCCTGAGTGCTGAATTCTGCTCTGCTTCCTAGTGAACACTGCTTAACCAGTCTGAAACTCTCTACCAACCTCCAGGCCCATAGTTTGATCTATGGCAAATCATTGGAGCCAGATAGTTCTGAAATTCTAGGAGGATACAAAAGGTGTGTATTTTGTAACAGAAACAAAGAAAATTTGGATGGTTCCTTGGTAATTACTCCCTGTTTAAACTACAATTTGAAATTATACACCTTAAGCTTTTTCCAGATTTTTATCACCTCTCACACGTGAAAGACCACTGGTACATTTCTTACATTTGATGATTCTTGGATATTTGTAACATAGTAATAATAATCATTTAGAGAAGATACAGTTAGAATTTTTAAAACAATAAGTACAATCTCTGGTGCCCTTTCCTTTGCCCTGAATTTTTAAAATAAAATTTACTGTCAAGTTGGCTTACGTTACAATACTCAGTGCTCATCCCAAGAGCTGCCCTCCTCAATGCCCATCACCCATTTTCCCCTCTCCTTTCTCCCTGCACCACCCCCCCATCCACCGTTAGTTTGTTCTCTGTATTTAAGAGTCTCTTGTGGTTTGCCTCCCTCCCTCTCTGTAACTATGTTTTCCCCTTCCCTTCCCCCATGGTCTTCTGTTAAGTTTCTCAAGATCCACATATGAGTGAAAACATAGGATATCTGTCCTTCTCTGACTGACTTATTTCACTCTGCATAATACCTTCCAGTTCCACCCATGTTGCTGCAAATCACATGATTGCATTCTTTCTCATTGTCAACTAGTATTCCATTGTATATATAAACCACATCTTCTTTATCCATTCACCTGTTGATGGACCTTAAGGCTCTTTCCATAATTTGGCTATTGTTGAGAGCACTACTATAAACATTGGGGTACATGTGCCCCTATGCATTAGCACTCCTGTACCCTATGGATAACTTCACAGTAGTGCTATTGCTGGGTCATAGGGTAGTTTTATTTTTAATTTTTTGACGAACTTCCACACTGTTTTCCAGAGCCAGCTGCATCAGTTTGCAGTCTCACCAACAGTGCAAGAGGCTTCCCATTTCTCCACATCCTCGCTAGCATCTGTAGTTTTCTGAGTTGTTCATTTTAGCCACTCTGACCAGTGTGAGGTGGCATTTCAGTGTGGTTATGATTTCCCTGATGATGGGTGATGTTGAGCATCATTTCATGTGTCTGTTGGTCATCTGGATGTCTTTGGAAAAGTGTCTATTCATGTCTTCTTCCCAGATCTTCACTGAATTATTTGTTTCTTGGGTGTGGAGTTTTGGATGCTCTTGATAGATTTTGGATACTAACCCTTTGTCTGATACGTCATTTGAAAATATCTTTTCCCATTCCGTCATTTGCCTTTTAGTTTTGTTGATAGTTTCCTTTGGTGTGCAGAAGATTTTTATCTTCATGAGGTCCCAAGAGTTCATTTTTGCTTTTAGTTCCCTTGCCTTTGTAAATGTGTCGAGCCAGAAATTGCTGCAGCTGAGATCAAAGAGTGTGTTGCCTGCTTTCTCCTCTAGGGTTTTGATAATTTCCTGTCTCACACTTAGGTCTTTCATCCATTTTGAGTTTATTTTTGTGTGTGGCATAAGAAAGTGGTCTAGTTTCATTCATCTGCATGTTGCTGTCAAGTTCTCCCAGCACCATCTGCTAAAGAGACTGTCTTTTTTTCCATTGGATATTCTTTCCTGCTTTGTCAAAGATTGTTGGCCATACTTTTGTGTCCAATTCTGGGTTCTCTATTCTATTCCATCAGTCTATGTGTCTGTTTCTGAGTCAGTACCATACTGTCGTGATGATTACAGATTTGTAGTAGAGGCTAAAGTCTGGGTTCCTGCTTTGTTCTTCTTCTTCAATATTACTTTGGCTATTCAAGGTCTTTTGTGGTTCCATACAAATTTTGGGATTGTTTGTTCTAGCTTTGAGAAGAATGCTGGTGCAATTTTTATTGGGATGGCATTGAATGTGTATATTGCTTTGTGTAGTATTGACATTTTAACAGTATTTATTCCTCAAATCCATGAGCATGGAATGTTTTTTCCATTTCTTTGTGTCTTCTTCAATTTCCTTCACAAGCTTTCTATAGTTTTCAGCATAAAGATCTTTTACATCTTTGCGTAGGTTTATTCCTAGGTATTTTATGGTTCTCCGTGCAATTGTAAATGAAATCAATTTCTTTAATTCCCTTTCTGTTGCTGAATTACTGGTGTATAAAAATGCAACCAATTTCTGTACATTGATTTGGTACCCCACAACTTTGCAGAATTCATGTATCATTCTAGCTGCCTTTAGATGGAATCTTTCAGGTTTTCCATGTTGTCTGCAAAAAGTGAAAGTTTGATGTCTTCTTTGCCAATTTTGATGCCTTTGCTTTCATTTTGTTGCCTGATTGCTGATGCTAGGACTTCCAACCCTATGTTAAACAGAAGTGGTGAGGGTGAACATCACTGTTGTGTTCCTGATCTCAGGGGAAAGCTCGCAGTTTTTCCACAATGAGGATGATATTAGCTGTGGGTTCTTCATATATAGCTTTTATGATGTTTAAGTATGTTCCTTCTATTCTGACTTTCTCAAGGATCTTTATTAAGAAAGGATGCTGAATTTTGTCAAATGCCTTTTCTGCATTGATTGACAGGATCGTATGGTTCTTATCTTTTATTAATGTGATGTATCACACTGATTGATTTGTGAATGTTGAACCAGCCCTGCAACCCAGGAATGAATCCCACTTGATCATGGTGAATAATTCTTTTTATATTCTGTTGAATTCAGTTTGGTAGTATCTTGTTGAGAATTTTCGCATCCATATTCCTCAGGGATACTGGCCTGTAATTCTCCTTTTTAGTGAGATCTCTGACTGGTTTGGGAATCAAGGTAATGCTGGCTTCATAGAATGAGTCCAGAAGTTTTCCTTCTGTTTCTAGTTTTTGGAACAGCTTGAAAAAAACAGGTAGTAACTCTGCTTGAAATGTCTGGTAGAATTCCCCAGGGAAGCCATCTGGTCCATGACTCTTATTTGTTGGGAGATTTTTGATAACTGATTCAATTTCTTCACTAGTTATGGGTCTGTTCAAATTTTCTGTTTCTTCTCATTTGAGTTTCAGTAGTGTGTGGGTATCTAGGAATTTGTCCATTTCTTCTAGGTTGTCCAGTTTGTTGGCATATAATTTTCATAGTATTTTATGATAATTGCTTGTATTTCTGAGGGATTTATTGTGATAAATCCATTTTCATTCATGGTTTTATCTATTTGGGTCCTCTCTCTTTTTTTTGAGAAGTCTTGCTATGGGTTTATCAATTCGGTTTAATTTTTCAAAAAACCAACTCTTCATTGATCTGTTCTACTGTTTTGTTTTGTTTTGTTTTTGGATTCTATATTGTTTATTTCTTGTCTGATCTTTATTTTTGCTCTTCTGTTGGGTTTAGGGTTTCTTTGCTGTCCTGCTTCTAGTTCCTTTAGGTGTGCTGTTAGATTTTGTATTTGGGATTTTTCTTGTTTCTTGAGACAGGCCTGGATTGCAATGTATTTTCCTCTTAGGACTGCCTTTGCTGCATTCCAAAGGGTTTAGATTGTTGTGTTTTCATTTTCATTTGTTTCCATGTATTTTTTAATTTCGTCTTTAATTGCCTGGTTGATCAATTCATTCTTTAGTAAGATGTTCTTTAACCTCCATGCATTTGGAGGTTTTCCAAACTTTTTCCTATGTTTGATTTCAAGTTTCATAGCATTGTGATATGAAAGTGTGCATGGTATGATCTCAATTCTTTTATGCTTATTGAAGGATGTTTTGTGACCCAGTATGTGATCTATTTTGGAGAATGTTCCATGTGCACTCAAGAAGAATGTATATATTCTGCTGCTTTAGGATGAAAAGTTCTAAATATATATGTAAAGTTCATCGGGTCCACTGTATCATTCAGGGAAATTATTTATTTATTTATTTTCTGTTTAGATGATCTGTCCATTGTTGTAAGTGGAGTGTTAAAGTCCCCTGCAATTACCACATTCTTGCCAATAAGATTGCTTACGTTAGTGATTAGTTGTTTTGTATATCTGGGTGCTTTTGAATTCAGTGCATAGACATTTATAATTGTTAACTCTTCTTGATGAATAGACCCCATAATTATTATATACTGCCCTTCTTCATCTCTTGTTATAGCCTTTAGTTTAAAATATAGTTTGTCTGATACAAGTGTGGCTATCCCAGCTTTCTTTTGATTTCCAGCAGCATGATAGGTGGTTCTCCATCCCCTCGATTTCAATCTGAAGCTGTCCTCAGGTCTAAAATGAGTCTCTTGTAGACAGAAAATAGATGGGTCTTCTTTGTTTATCCATTCTGATACCCTATGTCTTTTGATTGGCGCATTTAGTCCATTTACATTCAGTGTTATTATTGAAAGATAAGGGTTTAGAGTCATTGTATTATCTGTAGGTTTCATGCTTGTAGTGATGTCTTTGTGGCCCTTGCAAGGATTCACTCACAGAATCCCCCTTAGGATCTCTTGCAGGCCTGGTTTAGTGGTGATGAATTCCTTTAGTTTTTGTTTGTTTGGGAAAACTTTATCTCTCCTTCTATTCTGAATGACAAGTTTGCTGGATAAAGGATTCTCGGATGCATATTTTTCCTGTTCATCAAATTGAACATTTCCTGCCATTCCTTTCTGGCCTGCCAAGTTTCAGTAGATAGGTCTGCTACTACCCATATGTGTCTAATCTTGTAGGTTAAGTCCTGTTTATCCCTAGCTGCTTTCAGAATTCTCTCTTTATCTTTGCATTTTGCCAGTTTCACTATATGTCATGCAGAAGATCGATTCAAGTTATGTCTGAAAGGAGTTCTCTGTGCCTCCTGAATTTCAATGCCTGTTTCCTTCCCCAGATTGGGGAAGTTCTCTGCTATGATTTCTTCATGTGCATCTTCGTCCCCTTTCTCTCTTCTTCTTCTGGAACTCCTATGATACAGATATTGTTCCATTTCATTGAATCACTTAGTTCTCTAATTCTCCCCTCATGACCCAGAATTTTCTTTTATCTTTTTCTCTTCTTCATCTTTTTCCATAATTTCATCTTCTATTGCACCTATTCTCCCCTCTGCCTCTTCAATTCTTGCTGTCACTGCCTCCAGTTTATTTTGTACCTCCTTCACAGCATTTTTTAACTCATCATGACTACTTTTCAGTTCCTTGATCTCTGTAGCAATAGATTATCTTCTGTCTTCTATGTTTTTTTCAAACCCAGCAATTAATCTTATGATTATTATTCTAAATTCTTGTTCAGTTATATTCTTTATATCTGTTTTGAGCAATTCTTTAGCTGTCATTTCTTCCTGGAATTTCTTTTGAGAATTCTTCTGTTTCTTCATGTTGGCTAGTTTTCTGTCCCTTATGTGTTTTAAAAGCTTGTTATGTGCCCTGAACCTGTTATCACTAATATTAAAGAGGGGATATACACTGTCCAGTGCCTGGCCCTTCAGGAGGGTTTTTTTTGTTGTTTTTTGTTGTTGTTGTTTTTTTTTGGAGAGGGTTACTTGCTCTCTGTTGTTGTGACTTTGGTTACTTTATCTCCCTTCCCCTAGTGATGTTTTGGACCCTCCACCAGGTGTGCTATGATTTGCTCATTGAAGTAGCCCTGGAAAGGAAAACAAACAGACAAAAACAAACAGAAAACAAAAACTTGCACGCACACACACACACACACACACACACACACACACAATCCAAAAGCAAAAAAAATCAAGCAAACATAACCAACAAAACAAAAAACCAGAAACACCAGCTACAAATAAATGACAGGGTAGAGGTAGTGCTGATGGAAGAGGCCTTATCCCATACAAAGAGAGAAATGATAGGGGCAGGGAAAAAGAAAAAATAAAAATTGACCAGGCAGAGAGACTATAGGCTTAATCCAGAGAGAGAGAAAAATGAAAATAAAGAAGTGGGTGGGGTAAAAGAAGAGAAAATAAAATAGATCAAAAAAACTATACAGTTTAATCCAGAGAGACAGTAAGGAAAATAAGGAAGGAGGTGGGGAAAAAGAAAAGATAAAGTTTCCCAAACTGAGAAACTATATGGCTTAATCCAGAGAAAGAGAAAGGAAAATAAGGATGGAGGTGTAGAACATGTATCAAGAGAATGGATTTGTCTGCTTAAACAAACAACCAGAGTAACCAGACTGGAGGAGGGAAGACAGAAGAAGAAGAAAAGGAAGGAAGAATATAAATAATAAGAATTGTCCGAAAATTAAACCAGGCAGTGCAATAGCACTGGTCTGGAACAGGACTGTCTGGTTCATCAGCGTCAGTCCAGCTCCAGTAGCTATGCAGTTACCAGGCACAGAGATGTGTGCTTTGGTGTAAGTGGGCCCTGCCTCCACTGTGGGCACGCTGTCTATTCCCTGAAGTGTCCCACCTATGGCCCATCAGGTTGTCCCCATGGGTCCCTAGAAGCAGCTCTGCATCTTTTCCTCCCAGAATCTTGGGGTTCAAAGTCCTTTGGCCTCAAGAGGGCTTTGAGAGATGATGGAACTTTGGATTCCGCTATTTCTCTGCCATGTTAGTCCCTCCCTCCAACCCCTCCTTTCTGAGGAACTGCACCTTTGACCCGCTCAGATACTCTGGGGGAGGGTCTTGCCAAGCAGTGGCTGGGTGCGGGCCCATCCCTAGGAACATTGATGAGACTGTGCTGCTGCCAGTGACCAGAGACTGTGGCTGGGTGCCAGCTTGCCCCAGAAAAAGCTCACTTGATCTTGTAGCAGCAGGATTTCAGGGATTATGGAAAATCACAACACACATCTGGAGCCAGGATTCCCCCCTAATGTCCTAGTTCCAGAACAAGTGAATGTGGTTGTTCTCTGGGGTCTGCTAGGAACTTTGCCTGTGGGTTGGCTTCACAGCCTCTACTGAATGTCCTCCCTGCAGGGGAACCACCTTTCCACGTGTGGCCCATGGACGTCTTGGACCTCACTCTCTGCTCCTGGGGATTTGCCCTTCCCACCAGAGCACTGTCATATATTGAACTCTATATATAGAGTTTTGATGGAATTTAAACCCTCTCCTTTCTCCTTTCTCCCTTTATTTGTTCAGCCCTGCAGCTGTTTCCACTTTTCCACTTTCTCTTTAGCTGTTTATGGGGGGGGGGGTGCTTTTCCTATACTCTCCCCCTATCTCCTTCCTCTCTCCATAAGCAAAAACAGCTCCCTGCTGTCCCTGGCTTCTCTTTCCCCCACTTCACCTCTCTCTTCTGAGTACCTGCTGAGTTACGTGGTTCAGGTTTTGCGAATTATTGTATTAATCCTAAAATCAATTTTATAGGTGTGCAAGATGGTTTAGTGTTGATCCGGCTGCATTTCAACAATGAGAGATGCAAAAAAACTTCCATGCTGTTCAGCCATCTTGGCCCCTTTCCCTGAATTTTAAAAAGCAATAAAATGGTAAAACAAAGACTTGAGTAAGGCAGCCAAAATGAAGAACAATTATATGTAGAGGTGGAGAACAGAAGAAAAAAATTTACAGGGGAAGTAAGACAACCAGCCCCTAAAATATTACAAAGAATGTGGGAAATGGAGTAAGCATTCGAAATACAGGGTCTAGCACTCAAAAGAGGTATAGACCCAGGAGATTCTTGAGGAATTGAGGAGCAAAATACTCATGAAGAGTTAAGAAGAGACCAATAGTTGAGTATGGTCTTCTCTATTCACCATGATAACATTGAAAATTTTAAGCAGGTGAGTATATGATCCTATTTGCAATTCAGAAAGAAAGATTTATGAGTGGATTCTACTTACTATCTCCATTTGTGCTAATAGAACTTTGCCCTTCTCACAGCACAAAGAATGTAGCCACTGAGTTCCAGAATTATTCATAACAAAGATGTAGCTAGGGTTGGATATCCTCCAACTTCATGATTCCTGGCTAATTTAAAATAAAATCTGAGCTCGTTTTGCAACTTAAGCCTCCTCTCTGACTTTGTGTTAATAGGGAATCTAAATTTTTCAGAAATTTTTTAGGTATTGATGGGAAAATATTTTCTCCTAACTTTTTTTTTTTAACATATCTGAGAGGTGACAGAATTTGGACAACATTTGATTGGCATGCAATTTAAAGTAGTAGCTTATTCAGGCAGCAACTTCAATTAATATCTGAATTCCTTTTATTACTTTTACATGCAAAAGAGATATGTAAGAAATTAATAAACCTATGTTTTCTAGTTTATAAAGAGTAGGAAAAAGCTTGAGAAATAAATCCTCAATATTATAGTCAGTTATTTTATTTTCTGGACTTAGTGTCCTCCAAATTTTTAAGCAGATAAGATGGAAGTGAAGGATAAAAGGACAGAAAAATAAAACTGGTTTTGGGCATAACCATTAACCCTCTTGATTTTTTTTTCCCCAGAGCTTTTGCTATAGGTAATTTCTGTCCCTCTGGTTAATTCTTTTAGAAAGTACTATCATGGTCCCTCTGAAAATGAGAAGTCTTCCCAGGGTGATGTGAATATGTGTCTTGATTTGATATTATAAGTCCAACTTCACACCAGTTCAACAGGCTGCATGAAGTTATGGTAAGCAAGAGTCTGACGCCATGACTTACCATTGTGTTGCTGGAGGCACAGCTTGGCAGAACCCCAGCCTGCAGCTTTGGTTCAAGACCAAGAAAAGATTTAGTGTCTACTACATTTGAAGGATTGAATGTGAAGATTTTTTTGTAGTCTGGACAAAATAGAAGTTGTGCCATTTTTTGTTAGGATTTCCTAGTAAATCTTTTACAACCTCTTACATTCAAAACTTCATTGTCCTTATATTTTAGATGTGGTTCTGGTGAATAGCATATGACTGAATTTTGTTACTGTTTTTTCCAATCTAGAAATGTTTCTTTTAGTTAGATCAGCTATTCCATTTATATTAAATGAAATTATTCTCATCTGTGTTTAAAGCTACTGTTTTATTATATGCATTGTCATTGCTATTTCTGTATTCCTTTTTCTCACTGCTCTTGTCTTCCATTTGATTGATGGCATTTGGCACCTCCAATTCTTTCCCCTCTACTAGTTTAGAGGTTATATGCTACCTGTTATTTTCACAATTAACCTTTAGCATGCATCTTTAATTTATTAAAGCTTAGTTTTAACTGCTGTCTTTATTTTCCTCCAAGAAAATGCAAAGAACTTAGAATGCTTTGATTGTATTATTCCTCATAATGGATAGGAAATTGTTGTTATGCACTTAAATGATACATGTGTGACAATATATTCATATTCATGTTTCATGTACATATGAATATTGATATCTTCTACAGAATTTTGAGTATCTTATACTTGATTTTATTTTAGAGTTATCCACCATTTTTATGGCTTCATTTGCTTTTTTGCTTTCATCCGTTTCTGAGCTTTTCCTGGTATAGTGTTCATATTACCTCAACTGCATGTTGAGAAATCTTAGTAGACTGGATCTATTGGCTGTGAACTCTCATTTGTTTTTATTCCAGAAAAAGTGTTTATTTCACCTTCATTCGTAAGAGATACTTGCATTGTGTATAGGTTTCCATACTGTCAAATACTTCTTTTCAGTATATTGAAGACCAAATTGCACTAATTTGCACTGCTAATGTTAATTTGTGAAGTTAGCTGTCATTTTAGTTGTTGCTCTTTGAAAGGTACTTAGTCTGGCTGATTTTAAGACTTTTTAAAAATTGAAGTATAGTTGACATAAAACATTGTAATAGTTTCAGTTGTACAACATAATTTAATAGTTGATAATTATATACATTACTCAATGTTCATCATGGTAAGTGTAATTACTATCTGACACCATACAACTTATTACAATATCATTAACTATATTTCCTAGGCTGTATTTTTCATCCTTGTGACTTACAAGTAGAGTTGGTCTTTTTCAATTTCCTTAGAGTATTTTGCCCATTCTCCCCACCTGCTGCCCCTCTGGCAACCACCATCTTGTTCTCTATTTATAAGTGTGTTTCTATTTTTTTTTTGAGTTCATCTCTTTTGTTTTTTACTCCATATATAAGTAAAATCATACGGTATTTGTCTTCCTCTGTCAGACTTATTTCACTTAGTATAATACCCTTTAGGTCCCTCCATGTTACTGCAGAAGGCAAGATCTCATTCTTTTTTATAACTGAGAAATAGTCCAGACTTTCTGTGATGTATGTATAAATTGTACACATGTATAAAAATGTACATAATCTATACTACATCTTCTTTATCCATTTACCTATTGGTGAATATTTGGGCTGCTTCTATATTTTGGCTATTGTAAATAATGTGGCATTCAACATAAGGCTGAATTTATCTTTTTGATTAGTGTTTTCAGGGTGCTTTTTTTGGGGTAGGGGGTTGGGTGCAGGTGGTAAACACCCAGTAGTAGAACTACTTTATCATATGGTATTTCCATTTTTAGTTCTCAAAGAATCTTCAAATTATTTTCCAGAATGGCTGCACCAATTTACATTCCCATGAACAATGTATTTGGATTACCTTTTTTCCACATCCTCACCAACATTTTTTATTTATTGTCTTTTTTATGTTTACTTTTTTTAATTTATTTTTTTTTATTTTTATTTTTTTTTAACGTTTTATTTATTTTTGAGACAGGGAGAGACAGAGCATGAACAGGGGAGGGTCAGAGAGAGGGCGACACAGAATCTGAAACAGGCTCCAGGCTCTGAGCTGTCAGCACAGAGCCCGACGCGGGGCTCGAACTCACGGACTGTGAGATCATGACCTGAGCCGAAGTCGGCCGCTCAACCGACTGAGCCACTCAGGCACCCCTTTAATTTATTTTTTTATTTACATTCAAATTAGTTAGCATATGGTGCAACAATGATTTCAGGAGTAGATTCCTTAATGCCCCTTACCCATTTAGCCCATCCCCCCTCCCACAACCCTCCAGTAACCCTCTGTTTTTTCTCCATATTTAAGAGTTTTAGGTTTTGTCCCCCTCTGTGTTTTTATTACTTTTTTTTTCCTTCCCTTATGTTCATCTGCTTTTTCTCTTCATGTCCTCATATGAGTGAAGTCATGATTTTTGTCTTTCTGTGACTAATTTCACTTAGCATAATACCCACCAGTTCCATCCACATAGTTGCAAATGGCAAGATTTCATTCTTTTTGATTGCCGAATAATACTCCATTGTGTATATATATACCACTTCTTCTTTATCCATTCACCCATCAATGGACATTTGGGCTCTTTCCATACTTTAGCTATTGTTGATAGTGCTTCTATAAACATGGGGGAGCATGTGTCCTTCCAAAACAGCACACCTGTATCCCTTGGATAAATACCTAGTAGTGAAATTCCTGGGTCATAGGGTAGTTCTTTTTTAATTTTTTGAGGAACCTCCATTCTGTTTTCCAGAGTGGCTACACCAGCTTGCATTCCCACCAACAATGCAAAAGAGATCCTCTTTCTCCCCATCCTTGCCAACATCTGTTGTTGCCTGAGTTGTTAATGTGAGCCATTCTGATAGGAGTGAGGTGGTATCTCATTGTGGTTTTGATGTGTATTTCCCTGATGATGAGTGACATTCAGCATTTTTTTCATGTGTCGGTTGGCCATCTGAATGTTTTCTTTGGAGAAGTGTCTATTCATGTCTTTTGCCCATTTCTTCACTGGATTCTTTGTTTTTTGGGTGTTGAGTTTGATAAATTCTTTGTAGATTTTGGATACTAACCCTTTATCTGATATGTCGTTTGCAAATATCTTCTCCCATTCTGTAGTTTGCCTTTTAGTTTTGCTCATTGTTTCCTTCACTGTGTAGAAGCTTTTTTATTATGAGGAGGTCCCAATAGTTCATTTTTGCTTTTGTTTCCCTGGCCTCTGGAGACGTGTTGAGTAAGAAGTTGCTGCAGACAAGGTCAAAGAGGTTTTTGCCTGCTTTCTTCTGGAGGATTTTGATGGCTTCCTGTCTTACATTGAGGTATTTAATCCTTTTTGAATTTATTTTTGTGTATGGTGTAAGAAAGTGGTCCAGATTCGTTCTTCTGCATGTCGCTGTCCAGTTTTCCCAGCACCACTTGCTGAAGAGACTGTCTTTATTCCATTGGATATTCTTTCCTGTTTTGTCAAAGATTAGTTGGCCATACATTTGTGGGCCCATTTCTGGGTTCTTTATTCTGTTCCATTGATCTGAGTATCTGTTCTTGTGCCAGTACCATACTGTTTTGATGTTTACAGCTTTGTAGTATTGCTTGAAGTCTGGGATTGTGATGCCTCCTGCTTTGGTTTTCTTTTTCGAGTTTGCTTTGGCTACTTGGGGTCTTTTCTGGTTCCATACAAATTTTAGGATGATTTGTTCTAACTCTGTGAAGAATTCTGGTGTTATTTTGATAGCTATTGCATTGAATGTGTAGATTGCTTTGGGTAGTATCAATATTTTAACAATATTTATTCTGCCTATCCAGGAACATGGAATCATTTTCCTTTTTGTGTGTGACTTCTTCAATTTCTTTCATAAGCTTTCTGTAGTTTTCAGTGTATAGATTATTCACCTCTTTGGTTGGATTTATTCCTAGGTATTTTATGGGTTTTGGTGAAATTGTAAATGGGATCAATTCTTTGATTTTCTGTTGTATTATTGTTGGTCAATAGGAATCCAATTGATTGCTGTGCATTGATTTTATATCCTGCAACTTTGCTGAATTCATGAATCAGTTTTTTGGTGGAATCTTTGGGGTTTTACATATAGAGTATCATGTCATCTGTGAAGACTGAAAGTTTGACTTTCTCCTGGTCGATTTGGATGCCTTTCATTTCTTTGTGTTGTCTGATTGCAGAGGCTAAGACGTCCAATACTATGTTGAATAACAGTGGCGAGAGTGGACATCCCTGTCTGGTTCCTGACCTTAGGGGGAAAGCTCTCAGTCTTTCTCCATTGAGGATGATATTAGCATTGGATCGTTCATATATGGCTTTTATGATCTCGAGGTATGATCCTTCTACCCCTACTTTCCTGAGGGTTTTTATCAAGAAAGGATGTTATATTTTGTCAAATGCTTTCTCTGCATCTATTGAGAGGATCATATGGTTCCTGTCCTTCCTTTTATTGATGTGATGAATCACGTTAATTTTTTATGGATATTGAACCAGCCCTGCATCCCAGGTATAAATCCCACTTGGTCATGACGAATATTTTTTTTAATGTATTGTTGGATCTGGTTGGCTAATATCTTGTTGAGGATTTTTGCATCCATGTTCATCAGGGAAATTGGTCTATAGTTCTCCTTTACAGTGGGGTTTCTGTCTGATTTTGGAATCAAGGTAATGCTGGCTTCATAGAAAGAGTTTGGAAGTTTTCCTTCCATTTCTATTTTTTGAAACAGCTTCAAGAGAATAGGTGTTAACTCTTCTTTAACAGGAAGGTTTGATAGAATTCCCCTGGAAAGCCATCTGGCCCTGGACTCTTGATTTTTGGCATATTTTTGATTACTAATTTGATTTCCTTACTAGTTACAGGTCTATTCAGATTTTCTATCTCTTCCTGTTTCAGTTTGGGTAGTGTATATGTTTCTAGGAATTTGTCCATTTCTTCCAGATCGCCCATGTTGTTGGCATATAATTGTTCATAATATTCTCTTATTATTGTTCTTATTTCTGCTGTGTTGGTTCTGATCTCTCCTCTTTCATTCTTGATTTTATTTATTTGGGACCTTTCCTTTTTCTTTTTGATCAAACTGGCTAGTGGTTTATCAATTCTATTAACTGTTTCAAAGAACCAGCTTCTGGTTTCATTGATCTGTTCTACTGGTTTTTGTTTGTTTGTTTGTTTGTTTGTTTGTATGTTTGTTTTGGTTTTGATAGCATTAGTTTCTGCTCTAATATTATTTCCTGCCTTCTGCTGTTCTTAGGTTTTATTTCCTGTTCTTTTTCCAGCTCCTTAAGGCATAAGGTTAGGTTGTGTATCTGAGATCTTTCTTCCTTCTTTAAGAGGGCCTGGATTGCTATATACTTTCCTCTTATGACTGCCTTTGCTGTGACCCAGAGGTTTTGGGTTGTAGTGTTATCATTTTCATTGGCTTCCATGTACTTTTTAATTTCTTCTTTAATTTCTTGGTTGACCCATTCATTCTTTAATAGGATGTTCTTTAGTCTCCAAGTATTTGTTACCTTTCCAAATTTTTTCTTGTAGTTGATTTCAAGTTTCATAGCATTGTGGTCTGAAAATATGCACGGTATGATCTCAATCTTTTTGTACTTGCTGAGGGCTGATTTCTGTCCCAGCATGTGGTCTATTCTGGAGAACATTCCATGTGCACTGGAGAAGAATGTATATTCCACTGCTTTAGAATGAAATGTTCTGAATATATCCGTTAAGTCCATCTGGTCCAGTGTGTCATTCAAAACCACTGTTTCCTTGTTGATTTTTTTTTATGTTTATTTACTTTTGAGAGAGAGATACAGAGAGAATATGAGTAGGGGAGGGACAGAGAGAGAGAGGGGAGACAAAGAATCTGAAGCAGGCTTCAGGCTCTGAGCTGTCAGCACAAAGCCTGATATGGGCTTGAACTCATGAATTGTGAGATCATGACCTGAGCTGAAACCCTATGCTTAACCCGACTGAGCCACCCAGGTGCCCCAACCTTGTTGATTTTTTGGTTAGACGATCTGTCCATTGCTATGAATGAGGTGTTGAAATCTCCTAATATTATGGTATTACTATCAATGAGTTTTTTATGTTTGTGATTAGCTGATTTATATATTTGGGTTCCCCCACATTTGGCACATAAATGTTTAAAATTGTAGGTCTTCTTGGTGGATAGACCCCTTAGTTATGATATAATGCCCTTCTGCATCTCTTGATACAGTTTTTATTTTAAAGCCTAGATTGTCTGATGTAAGTATGGCTACTCTGGCTTTTTTGTTGACCATTAGCATGATACATCATTCTCCATCCCCTTATTTTCAATCTGAACGTGTCTTTAGGTCTAAAGTGGGTCTCTTGTAAACAGCATATAGATAGATATTGTTTCTTATCCATTCTGTTACCCTATGTCTTTTGATTGGAGCATTGAGTCCATTGACGTTTAGAGTGAGTACTGAAATATATGAATTTATTGTCATCATGATGCTTGTAGAGTTGGAGTTTCTGGTGGTGTTCTCTGGTCCTTTATAATCTCTGTTGGTTTTGGTATGTATGTATGTATGTATGTATGTATGTATGTATGTATTATTTTTCATCTTTTCTCCCCTCAGAGAGTCCCTTAAAATTTCTTACAGGCCTGGTTTAGTGGTCACAAACTCCTTTAATTTTTGTTTGTCTGGAAACTTTTTATCTCTCCCTCCATTTTGAATGCCAGCTTTGCTGGATAAAGAATTCTTGGCTGCATATTTTTCTGATTCAGCACATTGAATATACCCTGCCACTGCTTTTGGCCTGCCAAGTTTCTGTGGATAGGTCAGCTGCAAACCTGATCTGTCTTCCCTTGTAGGGTAGGGACTTTTTTTCCCTTGCTGCTTTCATGATTCTCTCCTTGTCTGAGTATTTTGTGAATTTGACTATGATATGCCTTGTTGATGGTTGATTTTTGTTGAATCTAATGGGAGTCCTCTGTGCTTCCTGGATTTTGATGTCTGTGTCTTTCCCCAGGTTAGAAAAGTTTTCTGCTATGATTTGCTCACATAACCCTTCTTCCCCTATTTCTCTTTCTTCCTCTTCTGGGACCCCTATGATTCTGCTGTTGTTCCTTTTTAATGAGTCACTGATTTCTCTAATTCTTAAATCGTGCTCTTTTGTGCTAATATCCCTCTTTTTTTCTGTTTCATTATTCTCTATAAGTTTGTCTTCTATATCGCTGATTCTCTGTTCTGCCTCATCCATCTTTGCCGCTGAGGCATCCATTCGAGATTGCAGCTCAGTGACAGCATTTTTAATTTCATCCTGACTAGCTTTTACTTCTCTTATCTCTGACGAAAGGGATTCTAATCTATTTTTGACACCAGCTAGTAATCTTATTATCGTGATTCTACATTCTAGTTCACACATTTTGCTTGTATCTGTGTTGGTTAAGTCCCTGGCTATCATTTCTTCCTGCTCTTTCTTTTGGGGTGAATTCCTTCGTTTTGTCATTTTGAAGGGAGAAAAGGAATTAATGGGGTAAAAAAATAAAATTAAAAAATTAAAAACACACACACACAAAAATGAATAAATGATGCTAGATCCTAGGTATGTTTTGGTCTGGGTGTTGATGGTGGCTTGATAAATAGAGAAAAAACAGGAAAAAAAGGAAAAAGGAAATCATTAAAATTTGAAAAAATGAATACACTGATATAGACTAAAATAAAATGATGGAAGTAAAATAGAATTTGAACAAATTTACACAAAAGTAAAAAAATATAGTAGAAAAATTAAAGAAAAATATTTTTAATAAAAATTGAAAATAAAAATGAATTTTTTGTCTTTCTGTATTCAAGAAAAAGAAACGAAAGAGAAAAAAAAGAAATAAAGAAAACTGAACAAATGGACTGGCTAACAGACTGAAATATGACTGAAATTACTTCATTTTCCCCTAGAAGTCAGACCATGAAGCGCTTTATAGTCCATATACTAAGCAGGCAGTGAAACTTGTGTTCTTGAAGAGCAAGGTTGGCACAGTTTGGTGGGGCTTAGTGTAACAGCTCCATTCTCCACAACATGGTGCTGCTAGCCTTCTGGGGTGGATTGTTGTGGCGCTTGTAGGTGTATGCAGGGGAGTGGTGAAAATGGTGTCACCCAGCTACCCAGTCTCTAGTATTGGAACTCTGTTGTCCCCAATCAACAGCTGCACACCCATCCTTTGTCTTCAGCTTCCGTCCATTCCCTGCTTCCACACTGTCTGTGACCAAGGCCCAGGCTACACCTCCCTCCTGAGTTTTGTCTCAGATGTGGCTGCTTTCCCTGGCCCCCCACTTCTGAGGGACTGCAGCTTTGACCCACTCCTCCCCTCTGAGGAGGGTCTCACGGAGCAATGGTTGAATGCCGGCCACACCCAGGAAAGTTCGTGGGACTGTGCTGCTGCGGATGCCCAGAGACTGCAGCCAGGTGCCAGCCTGCCCCAGAAAAAGTTCACAAGACAGTGTAGGAGCAGCACTTCAGGGATTATGGAAAATCATAACACACATCTGGCACCCCCAATGACCTTGTTCCAGCACCAGCACATGTGGCCATTCTCTGGGGGTCTACTGGGCCAAGGTGGCCTCACAACCGCTACCAAATGTCCTTCCAGCAGTGGAACCACTTCTCCCTGTATGGCCCAAGAACCTCCCAGACCCTACTCTGTTCCTGGGGATTCACCCTTCCCACCAGAGCACCACCAGGTTGAGCTGCAGAGTTTCAGGCTCTGAACTCCCCTTGTTTACAGTCTTAATGGAATTTAAACCCTCTCCTTTCTCCTTTCTCCCGTTTTAGTTCAGTCCCTGTGGCTGTTTCCAATTTTCCACTTTCTCTCCAGCTGCTTTTGGGGAGGGGTGCTTTTCCCATATTCTCCCCCCATCCTGTCTCTGTCCTCTCTCTGCCGGCAAAAGTGGCTCCCTGCCCTCCGTGACTTCTGTCTCCCCAAGTTCACCTCTCCATGCTGCATACCTGCTGAATTCTATGGTTCAGGTTGTGCAAATTGTTGTGTTAATCCTCAGATCAGTTTTCTAGGTGTGCAGGATGGTTTAGTGTTGGTCTGGCTGTATTTCATGAATGCAAGACATGCAAAAATTTCCATGCTGTTCCACCATCTTGGCTCCTCTATACTTACTGTCTTTTTGATACTAATTACTCTGACTGGTGTGAACTGGTGCCATATTGTGGTTTTGATTTGCATTTCCCTGGAGACTAGTAATGAACATCTTTTCGTGTATCTGTGGGTTATCTGTATGTTTTCTCTGGGAAAAAAAAGTCTTTTTAGGTCATTCACCCACTTTTTAATTATACTTATTTTTTGTGTTGACTTGCATAAGTTCTTTATGTATTTTGGAAATTAACTCCTTGTTGAATATATAAATTGCAAATTTTTCTTCCATTCATTAGGTTGCCTTTTTCCTTTTGTTGATGGTTTTCTTTGCTCTGCAAAAGCTTTTTATTTTGGTGTAGTTCCACAGTTCACCTTTGCTTTTGTTTCCTTGGCCTGAGGAGACATATCTAGAAAAACATTGTTAAGACAAATGTCTAAGAGATTAATGGTTACATATTCTTTTAGGATTTTTATCATTTCAGGTCTCAACTTTAATCCATTTTGGGTTTATTTATGTGGATGGTGTAAGAAAGTGGCCCAGTTTCATTCTTTTACATGTTGCTGTGCCATTATGTCAGCACCATGTGTTGAGAATACTGTCTGTTACCGTTGTGTATTTTTGCCTCCTTTGTTTTAGATTAATTGATCATATGATCATAGGTTTATTTCTGGGCTCTTTGTTCTGTTCCATTGATTTGGGTCTATACTTGTGCCAGTACCATTCTGTTTTCATAACTATAGCTTTTTAGTATATCTTAATCTGGGATTACGTTACCCTCAGCTTTATTCTTAGAGTGCTTGGGATATTCAAGGTCTTTGTGGGTCCATAACATTTTAGAATTATTAGTTCTAGTTCTGTGAAAAATACTGTTGGTATTTTGATAGGGATTGTATTGAATCTGTATATTGCTTTGGGTAGTTTTAACAACATTTTAACAACATTTCTTCCAATTCATCAGCATGGAATAACTTAATGTTTTTGTGTTGTCTTCAATTTCTTTCATCAATGTCTTAAAGTTTTCAGTGTATACGTCTTTGACCACCTGGGTTAAAATTTTTCCTAGATGTTTTGGTGCGTTGTAAATGGGTGTGTTTTCTAAATTTCGTTTTTAGTTTTTCCATTATTATTGTAAAGAAACAAAACAGATTTCTGTATGTTAATTTTGTGTTGTGCAACTCTGCTGAATTCATTTATTCTGATAATTTGTTGGTGGAGTCTTTAGGGTTTTCTATATATAGTATTATGTCATCTGAAAAGAGTGACAGGTTTTCTTCTTCCTTACCAGTTCAGATCACTTCCTTTTTCTTGTCTGATTACTATAGCTAGGACTTCCAACACTATGTTAAATAAAAGTGTCAAGAGTTGACATTTTGTCTTATTCCAGATCTTAGGATAAAAGCTTTGAGTTTTTGACCATTGAGTATGACATTAACTGTAGGTTATTTATCTATGTCCTTTATCATATTGAGGCATATTCCCTCGAAACTCACTCTGGAGAGTTTTTATCATAAACAGATGTTGTATTTTGTCAAATGTTTTTTCTGCATGTACTAAGTGATCATAATTTTTTTAATTTTATTTATTTTGAGAGAAGGAGAGCATGCAAGCAGGGGAGGGGCAGAGAGTGAGAGATGGGGAGAGAGAATCCCAAACAGCCCTGTGTTGTCAGTGCAGAGCTTGACGTGGGGCTTGATCTCATGAACCTCAAATCTCTGGGCCAAAATCAAGAGTCTGTGCACTTAACCAACAGAGCCATCCAAGTGCTCCATAGATGATAATATTCTTATCAATTCTCTTGTTAATGTGGTATATCACATTGGTTGACTTTTGGATATTGAACCGTCCTTGCATCCCTGGAATAAATGACATTTGATCATAGCATATGTTTTTCATATTAAAATTGGTTTCCCAGTATTTTCATGAGGATTTTTAAAAATTTTATTTTAGGGGTACCTGGGTTGCTCAGTCATTTAAGTGTCCAACTTTGGCTCAGTTCATGATCTCGCAGTTTGTGAGTTTGAGCCCCACATTAGGGTGTCTGCTGTCAGCACAGACCCCACTTTGGATACTTTCTCCCTCTCTTTCTACCCCTTCCTCACTTTCTCTCTCTCAAAAATAATAAATTAACATTTGATTTTTAAAAATTTTAATTCCAGTATATTTAACATACAGTGTTCTATTAGTTTCAGGTATGCAATATAATGGTTCAACAATTCTATACATTAATCAGTGCTCATCATGAGCCCAAGTGATGTAAGTGTACTGTGAATATCTTTCATCTATTTCACTCACCACCCACCCATCTGACTTCTGGTAACCACCAGTTCTCTATACTTAAGAGTATCTTTTTTGGTTTGTCTCTTTTTGTTGTTGATCATTTGTTTCTTAAATTCTACATATGAGTGAAGTCCTATGGTATTTGTCTTTCTCTGACTGACTTATTTTACTTAGCATTATACCCTCTAGATCCATCCGTGTTGTTGCAAATGGCAAAATTTCATTCTTTTTTATGGCTGAATCATATTCCATTGTATACATATATATCCATTATATACCACATCTTTATCCATTCATATATCAATGGCCACTTGGGCTGTTTCCAGATCTTGGCTTGGCTATTGCTATATAACCTAGCAGCATATATCTTTTGGGATGCATATATCTTTTCAAGTTAGTGTTTTCATATTTGGGTACATTGGAATTACTGGATCATATGGTAGTTCTATTTTTAATTTTTAAAGGAATCTCCATACTGTTTTTCCCAGTGGCTCCAATGGTTTGTATTCCCATCAACAGCGCACCAGGGCTCATTTTTTTTCAACATCCTTACTAACACGCATTGCTTCTTGTATTTTTAATTGTAACCATTCTGATAGGTATGGGGTGATATCTCACCATGGTTTTGATTTGCATTTCCCTGATGATGAGTGATGCTAATCATCTTTTCATATGTTTGTTGACCATCTGTCTGTCTGGAAAAATGTCTAATCAGGTCCTCTGCCCATTTTTAATCATATTTGTGTGGAGTTTTTTGGTGTTGAGTTATATGTATTTTTTATATATTTTGGATATTATTATTGGATAAATCATTTGTAAGGTAGATTGCCTTTTTGGCTTAATGGCTTCCTTTGCTTTTCAAATGATTTTTAGTTTTTTGTTGTTCCAATTGTTTATTTTTGCTTTTTTTCCCATTGCCTGGGGAGGCATATCCAGAAAAATATTAATGTTGATGTCCAAGAGATTACTTCCTATATTTTATTTTAGGAGATTTATGGTTTCAGGTTTTAAATTTAATTCTTTAATCCATTTTGAATTTATTTTTGTGTGTAGTGTAAGAAAGTGTTCCAGTTTTTTTTGTTTTTGTTTTTTTGTTTTTTGCATGTAGCTGTTCAGTCTTCCCAGCACCATTTATGGAAGAGGCAGTCTTTTCCCCATTTTGTTTCTTCCTTCCTTTGTCATAAATTGACTATCATTGTGGGCTTATTCTGGGTTCTCTAACATGTTCCATTGATGTAGGTATCTATTTTTGCTTATTACCATCCTGTTTTCATTACTACAGCTTTGTAGTATAATTTGAAATATGGGGCTATGGTACCTCCTGTTTTGTTCTTCCTTAAGATTTTTTCTCCTATTTTTTGTCTTTTGTGGTTCCATAGAAACTTTAAGATTATTGGTTCTAGTTCTGTGAAAATAGCTGTTGATATTTTGAATAAGGATTGCATTACATCTCTAGACTGCTTTGAGTAGTATAGATATTTTATATTTTATAATATTTTATAATATTCTTCTAATTCATGATCATGGGGTAGCTTTCCATTTCTGTCTCATCTTTGATCTCTTTCATCAATGTTTTATAGTTTTCAGGGTTTAAGTTTTTCACCTCTTTGGTTGAATTTCTTGCTAATTGTTTTATTCTTTTTGGTGCACTTGTAAATGGGATTGTTTTCTTAATTTTCCCTATTTTTTCATTACCAGTGTATAGAAAGATTTGTGTATATTGGTTTTGTATCCGGAAACATTTATTAGTTATGATAGTTTTGTGAAGTCTTTAGGGTTTTCTATGTATAGTGTGTCACCTGTATACAGTGACAATTTTCTTTCTTACAATCTGGATGCCTTTTATTTCTTTTCTGATTGCTGTGGCTAGGACTTCTAGTACTGTGCTGAATAATAGTAGTGAGAGTGGACATCTTGTCTTGTTTCTGATCTTAGGGGAAAAGCCTTAAGCTTTTCACCATTAAGTATGATGTATGCTGTGGAATTTTCATATCTGGCCTTCATTATGTTGAGGTATATTCCCTCTAAACCCACTTTGTTGACAGTTTTTATCATGAACAGATGTAGAATTTTGTGAGATTTTTTTTTGCATCTATTGTGATGATCATATCCTTCATTTTGTTGATGTGATATATTATATTCACTGATTAATGGATATTGAACCATCCTTATATCCCCAGGATAAATCCTACTTGAATGTGGTGAGTGATCCTTTCAATCTATTGTTAACCACAGTTTGCCAATATTCTGGTCAGGATGTGGTATCTATGTTCATCAGGGATATTGACCTATAGTGTTTATCTGTTATAGAGTCTTTGTCTGGTTTTCTTATTAGGGTAGTACTGGCCTCATAGAACAAACTTGGAAGCATTCCTTTTTTTATTTTTTGGAATAGATGGAGAAGAATAAGTATTAACTCTTCCTTAAATGCTTTGTAGAACACTCCCATAAAGCTATTTGTTCCCGGATCTTTGTTTTGTTTCTCTGTTTGATTATCAATTCAGCTTTTCTATTTCTTCCTGATTTTATCTTGGAAGATTTATGTTTATGGTAATGTATCAATTTCTTCTAGATGGTAAAACTTGTAGGCATAAAATTTTTCATACTTTCTTAAAAATTTTTGTATTTCTCTGGCACCAGTTGTTATTTATGTTATTTCATTATGATTATGTTGTTCTTCTCTTGAGAAGTCTGACTAAAGGTCTATCAATTTTGTTCATCTTTTCAGAGAACCAGATCTTAGTCTCATTGATTTTTTTGTCTTAATCTCATTTATTTCTTCTCTAATCTCTATTATTTTCTCCTTTCTATTAACCTTAGGCTTTGTTTTTCTTTTCCTGTTGCTTTGGGTGTAAAGTTAGATTGATATTTTTCTTGTTGAAGTAGGCCTGTATTGCTAGAAATTACTCTCTTAGAACTGCTTTTGCTGTAACCCAAAGATTTTGGGACTGTTGTTTTCATTTTAATTTGTGTCCATACATTTTTTTTTATTTCCTCTTTTATTTCTTTACTGACCCATTGGTTGGTTGGTAGCATATTCCTTAGCCTCCATGTGTGTAAGTTTTTCCAGTTTTTTTTTCTTGTAATTAATTTCTAATTTCACATAATTATAGTCAGATAAGATACTTGGTATAATTTCATCTTCTTAAATTTATCCTTTCATTCCTCTCTGCACTTATGGGTGGCCACATCAGAGTTTGGTTCTAAATCCTATCTCTGCCTCTCTCTCTCTCTCTCTCTCTCTCTCTCTCTCTCTCTCTCTTTTAAGGTATTTTCTCTCTATAACTAGCTGTGGAAGGACTGATTGTCCAATTTGTTTCAGGTTGTTTTCAGAGTGAGATACAATACATGTAGTTGTTGTCACCCTGTGTTCATAAGACAAGACAAGCTCAGGGTCCTTCTATTCTGCTGTTTTTCTCTCTTTTTCCCACATTTTTAAATGAAGTGTTCAAGTAATTTTCAATCTTTTGTTTATCCAGGTGAATTTTAGAATTGCTTTGACACTCCCCACCAACCCCCGGCTCCCAAATTCTTCAAAGGTTTATTGACTTCCATCAAATTTAGAAATTAATTTCAAGTAAATAGTGTGTGTTAATAGTTTTTTAAAAGGTTATTCATTCATCTTTTTAAATATTATATTTTGTCTTATTTAAAATTTGAAGTAAACTTTTTGTCTGCTAGTTTGTACTTTATTTTGCTAAGATAAATATTTTTCCCCTTTTGTATTTTAAACGCTTATTTCTGGACTATAAGAAAGACATTGGTTTTTGTATTTTTATTTTGTTATCTTATTCAACTATTTTTAATTGTCTTTCAGTTAATTCTCTTAATTTTTTTACTATTTTTTAAAATTTATACCCCTGATTTACATCTTTAATTTCTCTCAGCAGTGTTTTATAAAGTGTATAAACCTTGCATTTTTTGTTACAATTATTTCCCAACATTTACTTTTTTTTGAAGTTATTATGAATGGAACTATTGCCTTAATTACATTTTTGGATTGTTGCTACCTAGAATATAGAAATATAGCTGATTTCTATATATTGATCAGTTATTCTGTAACCTTACTAAACTTGTTTATTAGTTATATCTGGTTTGTTGTTGTTGTTGATGGCCTATATTTCATTTCTATATACTGGATAATGTCTGAGCATAAAGAAAGTTTTTCTTCATTTCAAATCTGACACAATAAATCCTTTCCTTCTCCTTTTCCTTCTCTCTCCCTTTATTTCTCCTTTATTTGAAAGGAGGGTTTGTCACATAGGCTAGAACCCACAGGACAATGTTGAATAGAAATATTGAAAGCCCATACATTTCTCCATTATTTCTCAGAAAACTTCATGTATTAAGTGACTTCCCTTATTCTCCGTGGTACTTCTACTCACTATACTATTGTATCTCTGCCTTTTTTAACATTTATTTTGAGAGAGAGAGAGAGAGAGAGAGCGAGAGAGAGAACACAAGTGGAGGAAGGGCAGGGAGAGGGAGACACAGAATCTGAAGTAGGCTTTGGGGGTCCAAACTGTTAGCACAGAGCTGGACATGGGGTTCAAGCCCATGAACCATGAGATTATGACCTGAGCTGAAGTTGGATGCTTAACCGACTAAGCCACCCATGCGCTCCTGCTTTTTTTTTAAGTGTGTTTATTTATTTTGACAACAAGAAAGAAAGCATTGGGAGGGACAGAGAGGGAGAAAGGAAGAATCCCAAGCATTGTGGACTGCACAGTGTGGAGGTGTGGAGCCCAATGTGGGGCTGGAACTCCAGAAACATGATATCATTACCTGAGCCCAAATCAGCAGTCACATGCTTAACCAACTGAGCTACCCAGGAGCCCCTCTACCTCTAAAAGGTCAACAGAGATAGTATGGAAAAACCTGAAAACAAGTGAAGACGGAGTAAGAAGATTTCATTTGATGGCTTTGTGAGCAAGGGAGAGATACAGTTTTGAGTAATGATGTAGTTTTGAGTAATGATATAGTTTTGAGTAAAGATATAATGAGCACGGAAGTTTTGTTAATTATAACTTATTATGTAAGTGCCAGTTATTAGTGTGATTTTAGAAGGGAAGGGTGAAGAAACACTTAGAATGGGATGATTTACCCTATCTCAGAAACCTACTTATTGCCTAACAACTGTACTCAACAACTAGCTTGCTTGAAATGAGTGTGATTTTTCAGCTTAAAAAAAAAAAAAAGAGCCTTTGTGTGTACATCATCTTACCATGAACTATTACCCTTGTCTAACAAGCCTTAGATCACTGAATTTCTCCCTCCCAATGTCCTTTTTAGGATAGGTATGGGGTGGAGAGTATTAAAGTTTATTGAATTAAATGAAGTTCAGATATACCCATTGTTAATGTGCAAATGACCAAATAAGTTACCCTTGGAGGGTATCTTGGTTAAGAACAGAATGTGTTTATTACCAATAACTCTCAAAGACATTTTTAACATAAAGGCTGGAGATATAGGGGACTTTGAGCTGAAATCATTGAGACTTAATCTCAGACTATTTCATACAGAAATTAGGCTCCCAGTTCTATGAATAGGGAGATGCAATTATTTAGGAATACTTGTTATCAGCTGGAATTATGGCATAATTTTAACTCACAGTGGATCCAGTGAGCCTGAGAATCTATCTTATGGTTATTTACTTGGTTTATCATTTATGGTTTGTAGACTAGCTGACAGAATCTTCTCTTTGATCTATATACCTATGGAATAAAAGCCACTATTATAGCAATGGACATGCACAAGTCTCTGAAACTGTTCATCTCCTACTAACCAGGGTAGGAAGTTAGAAACAACATCCTATCCAAAGAGAAATTGCAGAGATTAGTGACATTGCCAAAGATATAAAGAAGTGGTAGATGCCATTTAATTAACCAGTAGCCCCTGAAAACCCAGGAGGATTGTGGTTGATAATGAAGGAGCATTGTAAACTTAAACAGGTGGCAGCAATCTCAGCCTCTGGGCTGGGTGTGGTCTGGGTATTTTTACAAGTCAACATAGCCTCTGGCACTTGATAGGAAGCTATTTGGCAAATGTTTTCTTCTTGAATCTCTCTCATTGGGGAAAAAACTGATTTAGCTGCTGCCACTATGAAATGACAAACCTGCCCAAGCAGAAGCCAGTAATAATTCCTCATTATGTAACAGTTTCTTGAGAAGCCCAGCCAGCCAAGTGAGAGCTTGAGTACATTGGACCTTTTCTATTTTATTTTACTTTATCTGTATTGTAACCTGATGTGTGATTTGACCCTACCAACATGGAAACCTTCTCTGGATATGTATTTCCCCTCTTTTCCTACAGTAATTCTTCCAGAACCATCATGTCAAGTCTGATCAAATGTTTCATCTGTTAATCTTGGTGAACAAAGAGGGTGAGACAATTGACATATGACCATAGCATCCACCTGTCTTATGTTATAGACTAAACCTATAATCCAGCAGTATAACTTAACAGTGGAAGACGTATTGATACGTAGTAATATGCCAGTTCAGGGTTGGAGACTGTACTCCAGGTTATAGTACATGCAGTAAACCTATGCTCATGGTGCTGTGTCTCTAATGACTAGAATACACAATTCCAGGAACCAAGGGTGAACATGGTATTATCTCTAACCATCATCATTCCAAGTTATCCACTTGCAGAATTTTGTGTTCTGTCTCTAAAATCTTAGGTCTGTTATGTTTGAGGCCAGGTTTTTCAGTGGGTGAAATTTCTACTAAAGAAACTGTAAGGATTCCTTTCAACTTGAAATTGTGATGACATCGTGAGGCTCTCAAAATCCCTAAACCAGCAGGCAAAGAAAATAACTCACATTGGGAGTAACTGACTCTGACGACCATGATGATGGAACTGCTGCCACAAAATGGAATGGGAGCAAGAATGAGTAGATCTGAAGTCCAGGAGGTTTACTGAGGTGTCTTTTTTTTTTTTTTTTTACTCAAGGATAAATAGACACATGTTGGAAAGAAGTCCTAACAAAGGCAAAGTGATGAAGAAATCAGATTACTTGGAATATAGATGTGGGTTATCCCACCAGACAAATGACCTAGACCAACTCAAGTGCTGACCAAGGGTTAGCAATATGTAGAATGGCTGGTAGAGGAGAGGATGAGGATACTAATTACAGCCATGTGAGCAGCTTTGGCCATGGGGATTATAGCTTATTTTGTTCCCCTACTCCTCTCATTGTCTTTGCAGAGATTGTGGCTGCTAACCATCTAGAAGGGACATCCACAGTAGACTGGTTGAGAGCACAGGTGGATCAAGAATGGGCAAGAAATCTAGAAAATACCTCTAATGCACTGTTACAAATCTTCTCAGCTACACCTCTTATTACAGCCATGGTTGCTTTGACCACTTTGGTACAGGTTCCAACCAACTTCATACAGTTACAAACTGACTCACCAGTCTCCTGCTACTTACCCCTTGCTTTGCCCCACAGTGGAAGGCAAATCACCTGCATGTGATGTGCCCACACATGTGCACATCAGAAGTATGAAACAGTTAACCTACAAAGTTAATATTTTACCAATGGGAGATAGAAGCCAATGGACAAACGCTTTCTCCTTACTCCTCCTGAAAGACATCACTGAGGCATATTTTGCACTGCTCCTCAGATGTTCTTGGATCAAACAGCCAATAATATATTACGTTATTATATAATTATAATAATTATAATTAATAATATTATATTATATATTATATATAATCATATATATTATTCCTATATATAATATATGATTATATTATATATTATATATTAATTATATAATTATTAATATATGGTATTATTAATATAGATTACATGTTGTTAATACAATAATATATTCCTCTATGTGTTCTGGCTCCTTTCCTGCTTTGTTCCCCTGTCCCTCATGTGTGTTACTGGAATCACACACCCCCCAGTAGGGTACTCCCACAAAAGCCTTTGTTTCAGAGCCTGCTTCGTGGGGAACCAAGATAAGATGCTCTGTCAGAAAGCTATTATTAGATGTGAAGTCCAGATGATAAACAATGCTGTGACTTACCTAGAGTCTCACAGATGGTGATCATCTGATTTCTATCCTTATCCTATTTTATGGCTCAAATCTTGTAGTGTCTACACCAGATCACGTCTCAATGGGGCTGGTAATGCAATGACTATTGAAACTAGGACATAGTTAGGCCATTGCCAGTTCTAGTGACTGTGACTTTAATGTCAAATTTTGTGGTGTTTTTTCCTAGCAAAATCAGAGGCAGAAGCATGCAAGAAAATAGCAGATTCCGTGTTTTAAACAATACAAAACTGGAATGCTATCTACCTTAGGTAATCCTCTATTTTCCAATAACTGTGAAGGGGCTGTATACAGACACTCGCATCACAGTGTCTGTTTGGAAAAAAAAATGTGTTCCTGCCCCCGCTTTTAAAAATGATACACTGAGGCCTAGAGAGATTAAGTTATCTGTCTAATTTCATAAGCTTATTACTGGCAATATGTAAGTTGTGACTAGATAATCTAAAGAACAGTGTAATTATGCTTTTGGTAAGTTTAAATACAGGTCTATGGAGGAATCTGGGAATTTTTGATAAGGCCCCGAGGGCCCTTGTAACACTATATTTCTGTGATCCTAAGTAATCATCACATCCAAAGAATTAATTATGCCACATGATATTTTCCCAGTGCAATACAGATGGCTTCATCTTACAATTTTAGGCTCTAGTCAGAGATGATTCACTGGCATTTTAGAGGTACTGTTGCAACTGTTCCCCAGAAAAAAACTCAAATAGGATGCTTCAAATTGCTGTCTATTGAAAAGATATGTTATTTAGTGACAAGTCCCTTTACATCTGAAAGGGAGATCCAGCAATCTCTGTGTGCACACTTAGTATATGCAGCCAAACTGCCCTTCTGAGATTGAGCTACAGTGGATATACCTGTGCATCAGGGTCTAGAAGCCTATCTTGTACCACATGCCAGATTAGCTCAGAACCAAATGATGAAAGGCACTGTCAAAAGGTCCTAGAAACCCTGAGTCAGGACAGCTAGAGAACATTGGCAGAGTACAACCTTCCATTAAAAATGTGATGCTTAAATCCCTTCCATAGCCTCCCTCTTGTACAGATAGCTAGGCCCTCTCTGAACCCACCCACTAGCTAAATTAAATACCAAATCTGCCAATGTCCAGATTAAAGTAAACCCCATTTTACTTACTGCATGTTACTTTTGGCTATAGAATTATCTTCGACATTCCATCCATTTGGCAAATGTTTACTGAACAACATACACATTGGCTTCATACTGGCAGTAGAGACATAAAATGACCACACAGTTGTGTGTACACCTTGCCTCATTCCCAAAAGGTACTGAACAACATAAATATCTTCCTCAAAAAACACTAAGTGTGGAGCAGATGCCAAAATGTAAGCCATGGTTACTGTAAATATCATAGAGGTGCTTAGAGGGGCAGCCTTTCTGCCTGGGTGGTTAAGGAAGGTTTCCTGGAGATGGGATGCCTGAGCTGGATATACTGGAGGACTGTCAGGATTACTTAGATAATAATGGAGGAAACAGACTACCAGTAGCAAAATGTGCAAAGAGTGAGAGTACATGATGCAGTCAAGAGACAGCAGTCAATTCAAGGAAACTGGGATAAGGTGCCTGTGAAAGAGGTGGATAAAGTTGGGCAGGTAGACAAGGCCACATCATAGAATGCCCTATAGGAGATTCAACTCTATCCTACAATCTGTGAAGGCTGATGATGAGGTTGAAATAGGGTAGTGATAAGTTGAGATCAATCACTGAAAAGGCAGTTAAACTAATTATTATAGCATTTTGTAAACTGGATTATAACTTTGGCAGTTCTCCCCATACAAGTCCTGCCATTAAGTAGAATAAGTGGAAACTTTATCTGCTACAGTGCTGAGGGGAAGTCCATGAGAACTATAGCTCCCCATTGTCTTCCTTCTACATTAGAGTAAATTTCCTATTTCAGAGAGGAAAGAGATGTAAATTAATAAGTAATTTTAGTGGCAGTACTGTTAATAGATGATTATGTTCTTTCCAGCTGTCCCTTCATTTATTTCCTACCCAGTGTCTCTGGCTGTCACCTTTATGCTATTTGAACATTTCTAAGTCTGGTCATCTCTTGCCTGTCCTTTGTGCATTTAGCAGAGTTTTCCTTTGTCTCTGTCCTTTGTTATCCAAACTCCCTATTAGAAGTTTTGGTATTATCCAAATTCATTTACAGTCTTAATCTCTTGGAAAATTAAGTTGGTTGGGCTACATTACTATTCCATAAGTGGATTCACATACTGCCTAATGCTAATCCATAATATAAAACTGGTCCTTAGGAAAATGAAAAAAAAAATATACTGAGGGATTTGTGGTCTTGTGTTCAGTTTGCCTTTGGATCTCAGGTGACAATGATGGATTAATATTATTACTTTAATAATTACAATTCTTGTGACATATTCCTATCATACATCCATGCATAACCCTTCTTTCTTTCTTTGCTTGTTTGAAATAATTGAATTCAATAAATAAATTTATATCTCCTACCCAACATGGAAACTAGAACATGGACCATAACTTTTATTTGTATATGTAATTCCCACTCAACTCATTCCCATGCTTCCCTTTACTTATGATATTTTACCCTTTAAACAATTATATATGGGCACCTGGGTGACTTAGTGGGTTAAGCATCGACTTCCGCCCAGGTCATGATCTCGAGGCTCATGGGTTTGAGCCTCGTGGGTCAGGCTCTGTGCTGAGAGCTCAGAGCCCGTAGCCTGCTTCAGATTCTGTCTCCCTCTCTCTCTGCCCCTCCCTTCCTTGTACACTCTCTCTCTCTCTTAAAAATAACATTAAAAATAATAAAATAAACAATTATATACACAGATATATGCATAAACACTTCTATGGAATCCCTAAAAGTATATCTTTTATTAAGATTCATATTTTTTACGTGCAGCTGTTCACTTATCCTAACTGTTGTGTATTATTTAACTATGTTAAATATTTCACATGTTTATTCATTATTATTCTCCTGTAGATGGTCATCTGTATTATTTCCCAGATACTTCTAGTATGACGAAGGCTGCCTTAACATTTCTGCACATATCTCCTGGGGTATATTGACAATAGTCATTCTCAGATAAAAACCTGGAGGTAGAATTGCTGGATGTTAGAGTCTGCGTGTTTTCCACACAGAAAGATGCACTCGGTGGAAGGACTCTCTTTATTCTTTCTTAAATATGCTCTTTTATGGTAGCAAATGCCCATTTTAATTAAATGATGCTAATTATAGATAGCACTTGCTGCTTTGAAGAAAGTATCCACTTTTATTAAAATTAACAACCTCAAATTTTATTGGGATGTTTTACTACCCTGTGAAATTCTAAAGTCTAGGGAACACAAGACAAGATCCTATTTAAGAGAAAGGAAAATTTTATCTCCCTCTGTGAAGGAGCCATCATCATAGCACTTATCTCACTGTCATGAGGATTAATGAGATAAATAAATTATAACCACTAGTATACAGTAATTGTTCAGTAAGCCAATGAGGCTACCTTGGTTTCAGATGGTAACGTGTGCTTGCTGCAGCATTTAGAAGCCTTGGTGAGAACTGCCTTTCATGGAGTTTTCACTCCTCACCTTTATCTGTGAAACAGATATAGGAGCATTCAGAATACAGAGTTAACCCTTGACTGTGATGCCTTTCATTTTGAGGTAATTCTTTTATATTTATTTTGACATTATGGGGAAAGCAAGGCCACCACACAGCAGGCATCTTGGAATTGAGTTTCCTCTGATGCTGGGTCTTTGGTCTGCTTCAGTTTCCTTTTCTGAGGATACAAACATTGGTGGGTCAATGTGGAGCAGCCAGAACTGAAGGAGGCACTAGAAAACAGAAGAGGGAGGAAGCTGTCAGTTTGTTAAAAGAGAAATTAACTTTGTTCCAGTCCCAAGGCTGAGAGTTATCTTCTCTGGAGAGCTCCCTAATGGTCTTCCTTGGTTGGTCACTGAAATCCAGTGGATACCTACATGAACTTAGCTTCGTATAGGAAATAATTGTGGAAATGAAGACCTCAGGGCATCCAGACTTCATTTACATTCACTTAAATTATCACCTGCTTGTCCAGTTGTTATTTAAATAATGCAACAAAATACTATTTCATAAACTCCAGCAGCCCTTGTCATTTGTTTACATACAGAGGGAACATTTTTATCTCTTGCTAATATTTGGTTCTTTGCAAGTGGAACTGAAGACAGAGGTCTGTGTTGATGCTGGGCTGTTTATGCCACGAAGGAAAGGGCACTAACATGATAGGTAGAAATGCTTCCAAAGCAAACTTATATATTTTAAAAATCAATATATGCTTTTCACTTACTGTGTGTCAAGCTCTGTGTAGGATACTGAGGATACAAACATGAATAAGACATTTCTTCCTCCCGTGAAGCTATTGGGACATAGGACACAGGCAACTTAAGCAGTTACACCATAGCTAGTAACTATAAAAACGCTATATGGGCAGGTGCTACCAGAACACAGGAGTGGCAGCTAACTCATGGGGGATGTTTAGGGAGCCATCATATGGATAAGGTGCCATATAGGTAGTGCCTTGAAGCACATGTAGGATATTTACAGTAGAGAAAGAATTTCTAAGAGAAAACCATTTGAGCAAAAGCATGGGACTGAGAAAATTCAGGGTCTCTTTCAAGATCAAGGCCTTCTTCACATGCCTGAGAACTCAGTGCCATTTTCCTGCTTATTTCCCTCCTGCCATGCCCTACAACAGTGCAGATTAAAAGCCTCAGATAAAACACATGAAGCACACAGTGCTTGGCACATGGCTACTGGTCAATAAATGATGACTGTCCTTATGATGAGGTTGCTAGTGTGTGGCTTCTATCTTTGCCCAAGTTAATCTCTTAGCCTCTGCCCATAGGACCGTAATAAAACAACCATCCCTCATTAAGCTCACAGTAAGTAGCACTGAGGCAAAAGCATGCGAATTACAGTTTATATTTATTGTGTGGATGAGGTGACTGAGCCTCAGGGAAATGGAGCAGCTTGCCTAATGGCACAGAGTGGTGGCATTAGAAACCAGTCCAAGTCTGCCAGACTCAAAAGCCTATGCTTTTTCCATTGCTCCATATGATTTATCATATTGAATCCATGATAGATCTTCTGGGATTGACTAAAGTCAAAAAACAACCCTCAGCATCCTCCAAATCAGCTCCTAGCCTGGATATTTGAAATATCCTGTTTAAGGCACCCACAGTTTCTGCTTATCTTCCAAAAGCATTTGAAAATTACATCTCTTGCTGTGGCACACAGGTCTCCTTCCTGCTACCTAGGTCAGAGCATTTGGAAACTGATTCCACTTAGTATATAAGCAGTTTATGCCAAGGCTTTGAGACTTTAAATGATGTTCTCATCAATACCTTTATTTCTTCTCTTTTCCATTATGCATTTAACTTTTACAGAGTAATCATTACATAGTATTCACTCACTGTCTTAATAATCCATCTCCTACTGCTGACTAAATCCCAAATACTGAGCTTCAGAGTTAAGATGAAAAAACCCTACCCCTCAAGCAATCTCTTAAAGGCTGCTTTCAAGTGTTTCAGTTTAATTGGGAAGAGAAGAGAAGATTATATGCAGGATTGAGGACTTCCATTTTCCATTTCTCAGAGGACTTATGACTTTCCAAGCCTGTAAAAGAATATGACTCAAATCTAAGAAGTCAGTGTAAGCTACTATCTACCTAAATCAGGAAGCCTCCCAGACCCAATCTCTAATCATAATTAACATTATAATTAATTTCTCCTTTTCTCAGCTCTGCTGTCTGAGCATAGGGTTGACCCCATGAACTCATTTTAGCATAGCCTAATGAACTGTTATTCTTCAGAAGCTCATTGTGAGGGTGAGGACACAATTTTATTCAACTTTGATCACAACATCACAAGGTTTAGACTCAGAAATGTTCAAGAAATACTTGCTAAATTAACAGGACCAAGATAAGAAGTAATTATATTTCCAGCAGAAGAAAAGACACATGTCAAAATAGATGTCTTAAAAATGTTTTCATTCAGCTTGTGACATAGAAAATTATCTTAAATATAACACTTCCTGATGTTCCTGCTTCAATATTTACTAAAACTTCTCTAAACATTGATTAAGCACTGATATGAGTCAGGCATGCTGCAAATGTAAGAAAAATAGTCATTCCCCTTAAGAGCTTTGCAGTCTTTTAGTGGAGAGAGCCCCCAAACTCACAAATCTTGTAAAGCAAGATAGGTGTTTCACTTACAGGTATGTGAGGATGCTGGGGGCATGGCTTACAGTAGAACAGTCAGATAACACTTCAAAGAGACAAGGGGGTGAAGGAAGAGGAAGGACATGTAGGGCAAAAGAAACAGAGGTAAATAAGTGTAATATATTCCAAGAATGTCAAACATCAAGTGTGTCCTGGGCATAAAGATCATGGAGGAAGAACGGGAGATTGAGAGCTGGGTCTAAAGTTTTGTTTTTTCTTTTTAAATTATTGAAATATATTTGGAATACAATGTCGCACATAAGTATAGTCACCATCTGTCACCATACAACATCATCACAATATTATTGATTATAATAACTTTGCTGTACTTTTCATCTTTGTGCTTTATTTTATAACTAGAAATTTGTACCTCTTAATTCCCTTTGCCTATTTCGCCCATTTCCCCACCCCTCTTGCCTCTTCAACTACCAGATCGTTCTCTGTATTGGAGTCTGTTTTTTTTTGTTGTTGTTGTTCATTGTTTTGTTTTCTAGATCCCACATATAAGTGAAATTATATGGTATTTGTCTTTGATTTATTTTACTTAGCATAATACTCTCTAGGTCCATCCATGTTGTCACAAACGGCAATATCACATTCTCTGTTATGGCTGAGTAACAGCTGTGTTATTTCTCCATATCATTGCTTACATTTGTTATTTCTTGTCTTTTTGATACTTTCCATTCTGACTGGTGTGGGGTAATATGGTGATTTTGATTTGTATTTCCCAGATGATGAGTGATGTTCAGCATCTTTCATGTATCTGTTTGCCACTTATGTATCTTTGGAAAAATGTCTGTTAAGGTTTTCTGCCCATCTTTTAATTGGACTATTTGTAAGTGTGTGTGTGTGTGTGTGTGTGTGTGTGTGTGTGTGTGTGTGTGTGTGTGTGTGTGTTGACTTGTATAAGTTCTTTACATATTTTGGATATTAACCTGTTGTTGGATATATCATTTCCAACTATCTTCTCCCATTCAGTAGGTTGACTTTTGTTTTGTTGATGGTTCCCTCTGTTGTGCAAAAACTTTTTAATTTGATGCAGACCTAAGAGTTTATGTTTGCTCTTGTTTCCCTTGCCTCAGGAGACATACTCAAGTATGTTGCTAAGGCTGATATACAAGAGATTATTACTATGTTTTCTTCTAGGGGGCTTATGGTTTACAGTTTCCAACTTAAGTATTAAATCCGTTTTGAGTTTATTTTTGTGCATGGTATAAGTGGTCCAGTTTCATTCTTCTGCATGTAACTGTCCAGTTTTTCCAGCACTATTTACTGAAGTCCTGTCTTTTCTCCATTGTGTTATTGCCTTCTTTGTCATAGATTAGTTAGCCATATAAGTGTCATTTATTTCTGGACTCTATTCTTTTCTATTGATCTATATATCTATTTTGGTGACATTTCCATGTTGTTCAAATTGCTATAGCTTTGTAATATATCTTGATCTGGAATTGTGATATTTTCAGCTTTGTTCTTTCCCCAGATTGCTTTGGTTATCCAAGGTCTTTTGTGGATCCATACAAATTTTAGGATTATTTGTTCTAGTTCTGTGAAAAATGCTGTTGGTATATTAATAGGGATTGCTTTGAATATGTGAGTTTCTTTGGGTATAGTATGGGCATTTTAACAATATTGATTCCTTCAGTCCATGAGCATGGAATATCTTTCCATTTGTTTCTGTCATCTTCAATTTCTTTCATCTATGTCTTAAAGTTTTCATAGTATAAGTCTTTCACCTCCTTGGTTAAGTTTATTCCTAGGTATTTTATTATTTAAAATTTTTTAATGTTTATTTTTTTAAGGAGAGAGAGACAGAGTGTGAGCAGGGGAGGGACAAAGAGAGAGAGACAGAATCCAAAGCAGGCTCCAGACTCTGAGCCATCAGCACAGAGCCCAATGTGGGGCTCAAACCCATGAGCCATGAGATCATGACATGAACCAAAGTCAGACATTTAACTGAGCCACCCAGGTGCCCTGGGACTGTTTTCTTTATTTCTCTTTCTACTACTTTGTTGTCAGTATACAGAAAACAAATTTCTGTATGCTAATTTTGTATCCTGAAACTTTACTCAATTCATTTATTCATTCTAACAGTTATTTGGTGGAGTCTTTAGTGTTGTTTACATGAAGTATTATTTCATCTGCAAATAGTGATAGTTTTGTTTCTTCTACACTACTTTGGGTGATTTTTATTTCTTTTTCTGATCTGATAGTTACAGCCAGGATTCCCAGTACAATGTTGAATAAAAGTAGTGGGAAGACCTCCTTATCTTGTACCTTGTCTTGGAGGAGAAGCTTTCAGTTTTTCCTCATTAAGTATGATGTTATCTGTGGGTTTTCCATATACTGGCTTTATTATGTTGAGGTATGTTATCTCTAAATCCACTTTGTGGAGAGGTTTTATCATGAATGGACATTAAATTTTCTCAAATGTCTTTTCTGTGTCTATTAAGATGATCATGTGGGGTTTTTTTCTTTTAATTTACTTTTTAATTTACACCCAAGTTAGTTAGCATATAGTGCAACAATGATTTCAGGAGTAGATTCCTTAATTCCCCTTTCCTATTAAGCCCATCCCCCCTCCCACAACCTCTCCAGAAACCCTCTGTTTGAGAGTCTCTTATATTTTGTCCCCCTCCCTGTTTTTACATTATTTTTGCTTCATTTCCCTTATGTTCATCTGTTTTGTATCTTAAACTTCTCATACGAGTGAAGTCATATGATATTGACTAATTTCACTTAGCATAACACCCTCTAGTTCCACCCACGTAGTTGCAAATGGTAAGATTTCATTCTTTTTGATTGCCAAGTAATATTCCATTATACACACACACACACACACACACACACACACACACACACACACACTACATCTTCTTTATCCATTCGTCCATCAATGGACATTTGGGCTCTTCCCATACTTTGGCTATTGTCGATAGCACTGTTGTAAACATCGGGGTGCATGTGCCCCTTTGAAACAGCATACCCAATCCCTTGGATAGATACCTCGTAGTGCCATTGCTGGGTCACAGGGTAGTTCTATTTTTAACTTTTTTGAGAAACCTCCATTCTGTTTTCCAGAGTAGCTGCACAAGTTTGCATTCCCACCAGCAGTGCAAAAGAGGTCCTCTTTCTCTAAATCCTCACCAATATCTGTTGTTTCTGGAGTTGTTAATATTAGCCATTCTGACAGGTGTGAGGTGTTATCTCATTGTGGTTTTGATTTGTATTTCCCTGATGATGAGTGACGTTAAGCATTTTTTCATGTGTCTGTCAGCTATCTGCATGTCTTCTTTGGAGAAGTGCCTATTCATGTCTTTTGCCCATCTCTTCACTGGATTATGTGTTTCTTTGGGTGTTGAGTTTTATAAGTTCTTTTTAGATTTTGGATACTAACCCTTTATATGATATGTCATTTGCAAATATCTTCTCATTTCATCAGTTCCCTTTTAGTTTTGCTGATTGTTTCCTTTGCTGTGCAGAAGCTTTTTATTTTGATGAGGTCCCAATAGTTCATTTTTGCTTTGGTTTCCCTGTCTCTAGAGACGTGTTGAGTAAGAGTTGCTGTGGCCAAGGTCAAAGAAGTTTTGACTGCTTTCTCCTCTAGGATTTTGATGGCTTCCTGTCTTATGTTTAGGTCTTTCATCCATTTTGAGTTTATTTTTGTGTATGGTGTAAGAAAGTGGTCCAGGTTCATTTTTCTGCATGTTGCTGTCCAGTTTTCCCAGCAAAATTTGCTGAGAGACTGTCTTTATCCTATTAGATAGTCTCTCCTGCTTTGTCAAAGATTAGTAGGCCTTACCTTTGTGGGTCCATTTCCGGGTTCTCTATTCTGTTCCATTGATCTGAGTGTCTGTTTTTGTGCCAGTACCACACTGTCTTGATGATCACAGCTTTGTAATATAGCTTGAAGTCCAGGATTGTGATACATCCAGCTTTGGTTTTCTTTTTCAAGATGATCATATGGTTTTCATCCTTTCCTTTGTTAATGTGATAAACCACATTGATTGATTTGTGGATATTGAATCTTGCCTTCCTAAAATGAATCCCACTTGATCATGGTAAAAGATTGTTTTAATGAATTGTTGAATGTGATTTGCTAATATTTTGAGGATGTTTACACCTATGTTCATCAGGGTTGTTTTTTTGGGGGGAGGGGGAGTGTCTTGTTTTGGTATCACAGTAGTGATAGTGTGTAGAATAGTTTGGTAATTTTCCTTTTTCTTCTATTTTTTTTTTTGGAATAGTTTGAGAATAATAGGTATTAACTCTTCTTTAAGTGTTTGGTAAAATTCAACTGTGAGGCCATTTGGTCCTGGACTTTTATTTGTTAGGAGTTTTTTGTTTTTTTGTTTTGTTTTGTTTTTGATTACTGATTCAATTTCCTTACTAATAAAGAGTCTGTTTAAGTTTTCCAGTTTTGTCTAATTCAGTTTTGAAAGATTGTGTATCTCTAGGAATTTATATATTTATTCTAGATTGTCCAGTTTGTTAGCATATAACTTTTTATGTTGAGATATTTTCTAATATTTTGTATTTCTGTGGTGTCCATTTTATTTCTATTTTGTTTCTGATTTTGAATTTTCTCTATTTTTTTAATGAGTCTGGCTAAAGGTTTATCAAATTTGTTTTCAATGAGCCAGTTCTGAGAATCATTGGTCTTTTCTATTGTTTCTTTAGTCTTGATTTAATTTATTTCCACTCTAATTTTAACTACTTTCTTCCTTCTATCAAGTTGTTTTTTTTTCTTTCTCTAGTTCCTTTAGGTGTAAGGATCAGTTGTTTATTTGAGAATGTTCTTGTTTCCTATGGTATGCCTGTATTGCTGTAAAGTTGCCTTTTAGAACTGATTTTGTTGTATCCCAAAGATTTAGGACCATTGTATTTTTCACTTTCATTTGTCTCCATGTATTTTTTATTTTGTCTTATTTTTTTCATTGACCCATTAGTTTTTTAGTAGCCTATTGTTCAGCTTCCATGTTCTTGGTTTTTTTTTTCCAGTTCTTTTCTTTTGATTCCTAACTTCACACCATTGTGGTCAGAAAAGATGCTTAATGTGATTTTATTCTTTTTAAATTTGGGGGGATTTGTTTATAGTCTAGCATGTGATCTATTCTGAAGTATGTTCCATATGCACTTGAAAAGAATGTGTATTCTGTGTATGGGTGGCATGTTCTGTATATTTGTGAAGTCTATCTGGTCTAATGTGTAGGTCAAAGCCAGTTTCCTTGTTTATTTTCTAGTTGTATGATCTATACATTGATTTAAGTGAGGTGTTAAAGTCCCCTAATATTGCTATATTACTTTCAATTTCTCCTTTTATGTCTATTAATATTAGCTTTATGAATTTAGGTACTCCTATATTGGGTGCATAGATATTTATAATTGTTAAATCTTCTTGTTGGATTGATCTTTTCATCATTATGTAATTCCCTTCTTTATCTCTTGTCACAGTCTTTGTTTGAAAGTCTACTTTGGGGGCTCCTGGGTGGCTCAGTCAGTTAAGTGTTCAACTTCAGCTCAGGTCATGATCTCACAGTCCGTGAGTTCAAACCCCATGTCAGGCTCTGTGCTGAAAGCTCAGAACCTGGACCCTGCTTCAGATTCTGTGTCTCCCTCTTTCTCTGCCCCTCCCCTGCTCATGGTCTGTCTCTCTCTGTCTCAAAAATAAATAAAAACATTAAAAAAAAAAAAGTCTACTTTGTCTGATAAAAGTATTCCTACCTGTTTTTTTTTTTGTTGTTAATGTCCATTTGCATGAAATATATTTTTTCCATCCCTTTACTTTTAGTCTATATGAAGTGAGTCTTTTATAGGAAGCACATACATGGGGCTTGTTTTCCTTATCCATTAAGTCACTCTAAGTCACTCTATTTATTTATTGTTTTAGTCCGCTTATATTAAGGTAATTATTGATAGGTACCTACTTATGGCAATTTTGTTAATTGTTTTCTTGTTGTTTTTGTAGTTCTTTTCTGTTTCTTTCTCTTGTGGTCTTCTCTATTGGTTTAATAGCTTTCTTTAACATTATGCTTGGATTCATTTCTCTTTATTTCTTGTTTATTTCTTTACTAGAGTTTTTTTTTTTTTAATTTGTGGTTATTATGGAGTTCATACATAACATTCTACATGTAGAGCAGTCTATATTGAGTCGGTGATCACTTAAATTCAAAAAATTTCTGGGGTGCCTGGGTGGCTCAGTTGGTTAAGCGTCTGACTTCAGCATCAGGTCATGATCTCACGGTTTGTGAGTTTGAGCCCTGCATCAGGCTCTATGCTGACAGCTCAGAGCCTGAAGCCTGCTTTGGATTCTGTGTCTCCCTCTCTCTGTTCCTCCTCCACTCATGCTCTGTCTCTCTCTCTCTCTCTCTCTCTCTCTCTCTCTCTCTCAAAAATAAATATTTTTTAAAAATTCAAAAAATTTCTAAAAGCACTCAATTTTTACTCTCTGTTCTATGTATATTATGTCATATTTTACATCTGTTTATTTAGTATATTCCTTCACTAATATTTGTAGATACTACTGATTTTTACTATTTTTATGTTTTAATCTCCATAATGGCTTTATAAGTAACTAATATATTATATTTACTATGTGTTTGCTTTTACTAGTGAAACATTTACCTTTCATAATTTTCTTCTAGCTGTGGACTTTTTTTCCACTTACAGAATTTTCTTTAATGTTTCTTGTAAGGCTGATTTAGTGGTGATGAACTTTTGTTTGCCTGGGAATACATTTATATCTCTTCAATTCTGAATAACTTTGCTGAATATTCTTCATTGTATGTTTTTCCCTTTTAATGCTTTGAATATAGTGTACCATTCCCTTCTGGTCTACAAGATTTCTGCTGAAAAACCACCTGATAGCCTTATTGAGTTTCCTTTGCATGTTAACTGTTTTCTTTTGTTGCTTTTTAAAAATATTTATTAATTTTGAGAAAGAGAGTGTATACACATGAGCAGGGGAGAGGCAGAGAGAGGGAGAAAGATAATGCCAAGTAGGCTGGGTGCTGTCGGTGCAGAGCCTGCTGTGCTTGAACTCACAAACCCTAAGATCATGACCTGAGCCAAAATCAAGAGTCAGCCACTTAGCCAACTGAGCTACCTAGGTACCCTTCTTGTGGCTTTTTAAAATTCTTTTATTTTTAATTCTTTAATTTTTGCCATTTTAATATGTGTCTTTGTGTAGACCTGCTTGGGTTCATCTTGTTTTGGGTCTCTGTACGTTCTGGACATGAATGTCCATTTCCTTACCCAGAGTAGGGAAGTTTTAAGCTATTATTTCTTTAAGTAACCTTCCACCTTGTCTCTCTTCTCCACCTGAAACTCCTATCATAGTAATATTACCACACTTGGTGATGTAACAGAGGTTCCTGAATTTATCCTAATTTTTTAATTATTCTCTGCTGTTTCAGCTGGTTGCTTTTCATTACCCTGTGTTCCAGATCACTGATCTATTTTTTCTGCATCTTCTAATTGACTCTTGATTCCCTCTGGTGTATGTTTTAATTATTTTTCAGCTCTGACTCATTCTTCTTTTTCTCTTTGTTGAAGTTCTCACTGAGTTTATCCATTGTTCTCTCAAGTCTGATGAACATTTTATGACCCATTACTTTGAATTCTTTATCAGGCATAATGCCTATCTCTGTTTCATTTAGCTCTTTTTCTGTGACATTTGTCTTGCTATTTTATTTTTAACACATTCCTCTGTCTCCTCATTTTGTCTGTTTGTTTCTATGTATTAGGTAGTCAGCTAAATCTCCCTGTCTAGAAAGCATTAGTCTTGTGTAGAAAGGTCCTTGTTGTGTCCTATTCAACCCCCCTGGTCACCAGGAACCCGTACTCCAGGGTTGCTCCCTGTGTGGTCTCCATGCTCCCTACTGTTGTGACTGAGCTGGGATTGCCGTGAGCAAGCTATTGGATGGGGATGCAATGACACAGTTCACCTGCTGTACTGGGCAGCATTTGCTTACTGTGTTGTTAAAAGGCCTGGCTGCAGTTGCTGCAGGCTTGCTGGTGGGTAAGTCCAGGGCACAGCCTGGGAATATGAAATTGCTGTGATAGCCAGGGGTGAACCAAAGGGCAAAGTTTGCTCCCTGGATAGCCACCTAAGAGGTCTGCTGCAGGAAATTTGAGCACTGGTGTGTGGGTTTATCTAACCCCTCTACTCAGGGCAGGAGTTATTTTGGAGGCCTGTCTGCTGGGGTGGTCAGGTCAGGTGGGACAGATTGCAGGGGAACGCTGAGGTGGGGCATGTGGTTCCAGCAAGGTAGACGGCGAGTGCTAGAACTGGCTTTCAAGCATTGGCTATCTGGACTGGGAAAGAGCAAGAAAAATGGTGCCTGACAACACTGTTGTTCCTGAAGAAATCTGCAGATTTCTGCCCCTCGTGCACATATCCTAAAATCAGTCAAAAAATCTTCTTTATGTATATATCAGGTGATTTTCAAAGTGCTGCTGTTGTGCTGTCTTAGGTTGAGTTATTTAGTATGCTAGCTGTTTAAGGGTGGGACTTGGTTTCCTAATTGCCCTCCAGTTCTCTGAGTTGAGCCTACTGAGTTTTAGCTCCCAAAGTGTAGCTCAACCTATTTTAAACGCCAGACATTATGGGGACTTGTCTTTCCAGTGCAGGTGCCCAGGGATGTTGGTGTTGGGTATCAGTCTGATCCTTTCACTCCTCTGTGCTTGTGATGGCCCTCTTATTTGTGAATAGTCCCAATTGGGGATTTGGTTCCTGTTTGCATCTGCTCCCCATCGACTCTTTTTGATGTCACTTTCTCTTTACAACTAGCTGTGGAAGATCTGTTCTGTCAGTCTTTGTTTTCAGAGTAAGCTGCAATACATATAGTTCTTGCCTCCAAGTATTTGTGGAATGGGTGAGCATAGGATCCCCCTACTCTGCCATCTTCCCTCTCCTTCCCTGAGGTTAAATATAATTGAAAGAATCTGAAGTATATCATCTTGTGGTCATTGATAACCAACTTAAAAAAAAAACTTGGAACATCACATTTTCACTTTCTCCCATGGAAATAGGCAGTGTGATGAAAATCCCTAGTAACCTGGCATACTGGTTTCTTCCTTTACATTCAAGAAAGCATGGTATAATGCCACAAGAGGAGAGTGATCTTATTTTTGGTATAGTTTTGAATTGGCTATAGTCAAAGAAAATAAGTAAAAGATTTACGTTTCCACATTTTAACTCTTTTTAATAGAAATTTGATTTGTGACAGCCTTTATTCCCTCCCCTCCCTCACTGTTCCCCAGTGTGTTGTGTGCCAACATTTTAACTGTGATCTGAAAGGTATGTGATTGGAGAATAGGTCTCTACCAGTTAAATATTTTAGGATGATGGCAAAAGGCAGCAATTACGACCGTAACTGTCCCCAAATTAGTGTGCTAAAAACATTAGAAATGTCATTTACACTGTGCATATTTGTTCTATTCCCAGGAACTTGAAAAAAAATTTAAATTTACTGTCTGTAGCAGGTTTGGAGTTTGCAGACCTTCCCTTCACCAGATTGCCTTTAGAGGGATGTTTTTTTACACAATGCATCCAGTTTTGTTGTTATTTCAAACTGATCTCCCCACCTTGGTAAGAAGTCAGCAGTCTAACAATTAGGAGCTGCTGTGCTCACTTGTTTTTAGCTAATGTCCCATATTGAGAAAATTGCATTTTACTTAGCTTGAGCTCTATTTTTGAGTGATGCTCAAGTTAAAAGCAGGTGTGCCTGATAGCACTTAATTTCTTCAGTGGCTAAAGTACTATAAATGAGATGGCCCATGTAATCAGACTTCCAGTGAACACAGAATCATTAATTTGAATTTTCTCTTCTCCTACTTTCAGTGGGGCCATGCTCTTTTGCCTGGACTATTACACTATCCTCCTAAATGGTCTCCCTGATCCAATCCAAGCCCTCAGTCAATGTCTGTAGTGCTGCAGGAATGATTCCTCAGCAGACTGCTTCCTCTCTCTTCCCTTTCATAAAACTTTTAAGGGACTATCCTGGCTTTTGAGAAGCTAAAATTGAAAGTTCCAAGAATTCTTTCAAATCTTTCTGCTAACCTGAGCTATTAGTTTCCTTCAACACACCAATCTCTAAATCTCTGCCTGCCTCATGTCTTTATGTTCTCTGAAATAAGTTACTTCCTTAAATGTCTTCCCAACCCCATTGACTTTACCCTTAAAGTTAAATTGAGGTTTTGTGATGCCATTCAGTCATCTGTCTTGGGAATCTCAAGACTTTCTAGGTAAAGTTCATTGCTCATTCATTCATGGAGTCAATACTTACTGTCTTCTTTGTGCCAAGGACTGTTACCACTGTTGGAAATACAGAGATGAACCAAGGTTCTTGCCCTCCTTCATCTTCTATTCTAGTGTAGATCATATAATTAAGGCAATAGTTAAATGCTTGAGAGTGTAATTCCATGTAGTAAAAAGTGCATTGTAAATAATAATTTAGGACACATACATAGAGCTATAAAAGCAGTAAGGAGGCTTTTATATATTCTATAGCTATAGACAGCATATACTACTTAGGGAAATTGTTGCACGTATAAATTGTTGTTATAGCTCCTTAAGGTGATAAATCCTATTTACTTTTGTCACCTTTAATCCCTCTGTAAAACACTCAATAGTATGTGCTGATGAATTAAATGTACCTATGTATAAATGGGTAAACAAATGAATTATTCTCAGCTATGTTTTATCTTGAATTCATTAGAAAGGACATCCTTTGTAAACAAGTAATACTCCCAAGATGACAAACTAATTTCTTAACCAATACTGGGGCTCTGGCCAAAAACCAAATTATCTTTAGCACATGGATTAAAGTAATAAGATACTTCTTAAAACCACGCATCTGGGCCATTTGATATCCAAGGTATCTTCAAAGAGAGATGGAGCCTCTATTACCTAATCTATGTTCTATAATTTTATAAATGAATACATCATTTTACTTCTTCAAAAACAATAAATCTGTAATATCAGTTTTAAGAATTAGTTTAAACTAAGATTTTGTTGTAAAACAATTTTCTGGGGGAAAGAAAGCAAATTTTGGCTAAAGTTTGGAAGAATCCATATTATAAAGTAATTTTAAATGTAAAGTCATTTTAAAGTCATTTTAAAAGTAATTATATTCTGTTAAGTTTCTCAGGATCCACATAAGAGTGAAACCATATGGTTAACAGAAACCCAGGGGGAGGGGAAGAAAAAAAAAAAAAAAAGAGGTTAGAGTGGGAGAGAACCAAAGCATAAGAGACTGCTAAAAACTGAGAACAAACTGAGGGTTGATGGGGGGTGGGAGGGAGGGGAGGGTGGGGGATGGGTATTGAGGAGGGCACCTTTTGGGATGAGCACTGGGTGTTGTATGGAAACCAATTTGACAATAAATCTCATATATTAAAATAAATGAATAAATAAATAAATAAATAAATAAATATCACTATTTGGAAGGCAAAAAAAAAAGTAATTATATTGCCTAAGCATTATATAAAAGTCCATCCTTTTTTAAAAGATTATTTATTTTTATCATAATAAGTATACTCTTTAACCCCTATCACCTATTTCACCCACACACCCACCCTCTTCCCTCTGGTAACCATCAGATTGTTCTCCATAGTTAAGAGAATGTTTCTCGGTTTATCTCCTTCTCGCTTTTTTTTTTTTTTTTTCTTAGAAGTCGACATTTAGAGTGGACAGCTGATGCCTGGCTCCAGGTTGTCCATTAACTTACTCTAGCACTGATTAAATATTTTACTCATTCTTTCCTTGGTTTCCATGTCTGTATCATAAGCCTGAAATATATCTCAGAGCTCCCAGGATCCTCTGCCCTCTTTATAGATCTATATGAATCTAGTGGGGTCCCCAACTCTCACTAGTGGAATGTTCTAAAACAAGAAGAAATCAGGGTAAGAGTGCAGCATAGAACAAAGCAAGTGTCCCCTTAGGGAATCATTGTTAATTTCTTTTTGTCGTGTTTTCTTTTTGTTTTTTGTTTTTTGTTGTTGTTTGGTGTTTTTGTTGTTGTTGTTTTGTTTTTAAACAAAGCATAGTACAAGGCAATATTTGTTGAAGTTCTTTGGTTGCAGGCAATAGATATCCCGTTATCAACTCTACTTAATTTATGCCAAAGGTAATTTATTGGAAATCTGTGAAATAGCTCACAGAATTAAATAAAAATCTGAACAGGGCTCAGAAAGGACCAGAAGTAGGCCAATGCTGAAATTTAGCATAAACTAATGAAGAATCTCCTTAGGGCTTCACCATAGGGAGGAGTAAATCCCATCAATGACCTTGCCATTCTCTATTGCTCAAAATTTTAAATCTAGGGATAGAGGACTTGATTGGCTTTCCTTGGGTCACCCCTATGTCAGGACAGCTGGGTGGTGAGGCATTTTGATTGACAGACTCACTATGAATGTATCTAATAGAAAAGATGCAATTCCCCAATGGAGAAATCAGATGCCTTTAGTAGAAGAACTGAAAACAGATGTTCAAGAAGCAGAATGCTCACCTCAAGCAAGGTTTCAGATCAAGAAAAGGGTTGGCAAAATTGAAAGAGAAATGATTTTGGCATTATATGCCCTGGAGTTCAGATCTGAGGTCTCCTACTTAGTAGCTATTATATGGAGTTTATTTTGCATTCCCCAGAGGTTTGTTCTTAGGATAAATGAATCTATACAAATTAGTGTCTGACTCAAAGTGAGTATTTAACAAATTGCATCTATTATTCTTGCTATTACCAAAGAATGAATGTGCTTAGGGTATTTAGGGACAAGAATGCATACATATAATGACATGTCACTGGAGAACCCTGAATGCCCCTAAAAGGACACAGCTGAGAGACATTCAGGAAGCAGCTTCAGGATGTGTGTGTTTCCACATACCTGATTCCAAAAATCAGTATCCTAAATTAATCTTAGAATTGCCTACTTCTGTGTCCTCATTGCAGTGCCGGCCTCCTCTTTTCATTATCTTTGGCCTAAAGATCTAGTGTTCAAGTAATGGAATAGAGGGAGTAAATTGTAATATTTGATTAAAATAGGAGATGTCATTATTTATGCTCATTCTATTCATTTGATACTTTCCAAACATAACCACATTAAAATCAGTGTTTTTAAATGCAGAGCATACTAAGATATGTGATGGGCAGGAGGAATCTGTGAAGATGTAGGCAATAAATGGATATATTGCCTACAGAGAATTAAAAATAATAATAAAAGCCAACTAAAGGCTATCTGCTTTTTTTTTTTTTATTACCACTATATGCCGGCAATTCTAAATGATATCCAAGATAAAATAATCTCCTCTCAGTAGGAAGCTTCATCTTTTCCTCTCCTTGATTCACCCTTATAGGTGTGTTTTTCCTGTCATATTGCTAAATTTTAGAGAATAATTTCCATCTCTTGTTCAATTTTGTAGCTTCTATAATAACTGGCATTGACTTTATGCTCACATGAGGGAAATGGGTCTGGAGCTTCAGCATAGTGATTTATTTGGTTCAGGTTACTCTTTTTAATATAGATCTTTGATTCAATAAAATCAAATCTCAGATTCCTTGTGTAAAAAAATAGGATAATAATGCTCACCTGTGACTCTGAACACTGTGATGAAGATTAGCAACAAAATAGGTAAGATCCCTGGCACAATGCTTTCCACTCAGTCTTTCAAAAATGAAGGGTAGTTATCATGATGTCTTTGGAATCATTATTAAGTCAGCAGATATAATAAAAGTATATCACGTGCCAGGCTAATTTACAAGAAAGCAAAGGTTAACGAGACATTTCTCTTGCCCTGGAGCACATCAGCAACAAACATACACTTCAGAGTGGTCCAAAGTCTCTCAGGTCCTATGGAAACAGCTGATGAGAGTATAAGGCAAGGAATAAAATCAAAACCTTAAATCCTATGGGGAAATAAGCCCTTAAGGAGAGATTTCTTTTTTTATTTAAAAAAAAAAAAAAACTTTTTTAACATTTATTTATTATTGAGGGACAGAGAGAGACAGAGCATGAGCGTGGGAGGGGCAGAGAGAGGAGGAGACACAGAATCCAAAGCTGGCTCCAGGCTCTGAGCTGTCAGCACAGAGCCCGACACTGGGCTCAAACTCACAAACCGTGAGATCATGACCTGAGCTGAAGTCGGACGCCTAACTGAGCCACCCAGGCGCCCCAAGGAGAGGTTTGTAAGAAAAAGTAACAGATTAAACAGAGTATATGCTACCTAGAGACATCACTTAATGGAAAAAATCAAGTTAATCATTCAGAAGTTAGAAGAAAATATGATAGGAAAATGCTTCTCTAAAGATGTTAAATAAAAAAAAAAGACACAAACTAAATTGTGATATGGAAAAACACAGAATAATTAGTGGAATAAATTTGTCAAATTGTTAGAACTGGCTATCTCTGGGTGCTGGGGCCACAGGTAGTTTTAATTTTCTTTCCTGTAAGCATGCAATTTATCACTTCAAAATCAAAAGGGATAACTATAAACTCAGAATTATGGTCTCTGAGCTGTTGAAAACTAAAGACTACATTTGCTACACATAAAATTTTATTGACTAGGCCCTAGAGAAAGTGGTGGCTTTAGCCAATAAACTCTGAAGAATCTTTTACTCTTTGGACCTCTCCTGAGTGAGATGTGACTTGTGTGATTTGCTTTTAGAGAAAATGGCACTGGAGGTTACCTTGCAGAAGAGAGTGAAGGGAAGCTTCAGAGAGTTGTGGCAAGCTTGCTGGAACTTCAGAATGTATTTTAAATGCTCAGTTCTTTACAAGAAATTCTGGGCCTATTAGATAATGAGTCATTGATTTTGAAATAGGCTTTCTCATACCTCTCATCCTTACCCCAAATACTTTTCTGCTTTTCCACTGGTGAGAACTTACTTCCCAGTGCCCCTCCATTTATGAGTAGCTCCAAGAAGACTAGACTGGCTCTCCTAATTCCATTTTCAGCACTGAATGTGTGTGTCTTCAAAGTTCATATTACACTGACCAGAAATATTGTTTGTTGGTATTTTTCTCTTAGTGGAATGTGGTTACCATTATTCTGCTCTAAATATCCTGTGCCTCACAGAGTGCTTGTAACATGATAGAAGATGAATAAATGGTTCATCACCACATGTCAAATCCAGGTAACATTTCAGTCCTTACCTTACGTGACCACTAATGCTGTTGCCTGCCATTCCTTCACAACTTTCTGTCCTCCTTATCCATCTACTGAGGATTGTTCTTCAGTCCTTTTCATTACCAATATCTTGAGTATGTATATTTTCTGAAGTTCAGTTCATAACTACTTTCTCTTCTGTATGGATACAGAGCAGACTCATTTCCTTCTCTCAATTTCTCTCCACACAAGGGACAATGATTTCCGCATTCCTTTCCCCAGCCAGACCTCACTACTCAAATCCACATCCACCCCACGTGTCCTGGCCACCTTTATCCAGATACTCTACAGGCACTCACACTTAACATAGCTACATCAGGACTCTAATTTTGTTGTGTACCTCCCTTACCCAAGATCAATCTCTTCTTCCTGAGTTGTGTATCTCAGCGAGTCTCATTCTTTTTTTCAACTTCTTTTCCCTCTTTCTCTGTATTATGTTGAGGAACAATTTCTTCCTATTTTGTATCTTGTAGCAATCCTTTGATTCCCCTCCTTTCTAATTTCAGGCCCTTATCAACTCTAATGTGGACTATGGAAATAATCTAATAACTGATCTACTAAACCAAATTGTTAATAAAGTGATATTCCTAAAGCACAGGTGTTATCATGGCACTCTCCTGGTTCATGTCTCTTTATCACGTACACAAAACCTCCTTAGGTAGTAGGTTCTGTTCTCAGTGAAGCAAACCCTTAATGGTCAACATTAAGGGTGTTGAGGTCAACATCCATTGAAGGAAGAAGAGCAGGAGAAGGCAGAGGGAAAGGTCAAGCTGTGATGTGGACCCTGTAGCAGCCTCTGGACTGCTCCTTTTCCTAATGCTCTAACTTCCAATCATATCAACCTCCTTACAGTTCCTCAGTAGCTCAGCTTAATATTTTCTGTCTTTTCCTTTAGATAATATTCATCATTCTCTCTTTGATCTCCCACAGTACTCAGTACTACTCAGTATTATGGTTTTGATTTTTAGGTCTATTTTTAGTAGATGCTAAGCTTTTCGAGATAAGGTATTCAACTTACTCATCATTAATATTAGGCAAAAAACATATATAATGTGTATCCAGCACATAATACCCACTTATAAAAATAGTATGGAAAAGATGGATGGCTGGAAGGATAAAAACATTATGGCCATGCCCTCTCATGATATATATGTTGAGACCATTGTGAGATAGTTAATCATTGTTCAATTCTAGAGTAGCATTTCCTGGAAGGATGCCATTCTCTGGTTTTCATTGGAGAGGAGCAAGGAGGGGCAGAGGCAGTGTGACTTAAATAGATGAGGCCCAAACCAAACAAGTCAGCAAAGCCAGGAATGTGCAGGATTATTCAATAGGCAAGAGAGTATTTAGACTCCCACATGGTACAGGCAATAGTGATCAAGACCCTGAGCTGAGAGAGAGAAAAAAAAGGACTAAGAACACAGAATTATGTTTTGTCATAGAATCTCAGAATGCCAAAAAAAGATCTTAGAGGTATTCATCAAACCTTTGTTCTTCAGAAGAGAATGTTAAGGTCCTGGGAAATAAGAGATCAGAATCTACCCATCTATCCACTCATCTATGCAATGATCAATTCATTCAATATTCATTTGCAGTTTATGAGAACCTACCATGTTTAGATACTCTGCTACTCACTGGGAACACAAACATGAGTAAGTCATGTTCTTTTCTATAAAGTAGTCCTCAATATACTAGAAAAGAAAGTGATATAATTAAAAGACTGAAATTCAATGTGATGGGTACATTAATATAAGATTGTCTATCAACTGAAGATATGAAGGATGAAGTTCTCATCTTTGAGGCTGGTGGCGGGGGGGAATTGTCAAGTGTTATGGTAATTGATAATAAGCATGAGCCCCAAGAATGAAGTCAGATATGGAGTCAAAGTTTATGAGAACCAGCATCTCTCTACTTTTTTCTGGCTTCAGAACAGAAAACCTATATGAGCAGAATCAAGAAGATAGATTTCTGTGAACTAAAGGAAGAAGTGGAGTTAATTTCTGACATTCCACCAGTATCTGTGCTTAGCTTTTACTTCTGCTTCTTTCCATTCCAGGAATTAACAAGGGTCATGACATAAGCAGCACTGGACTCATTCTAGATTTTCATAGTTGAACTTACTTGAGTCCATTCATCTGTCTTTGTTTAAGTAAGAGAGAGGAAAGAATGAAGGGAGAGAGGGAGGAAGGAAAGAAAACTTCTAGAAACAAAGACTGAAAAATAGCACCTTCTTTTCATAGACTTCATTTTTAACATGGTTTCATGATAGCTTTAGTAGCCTGGTGATTCCACAAGCCTTTCAGGGATCAGGCATGAAGCCAGTAAGTCATGAAATTGATCCTATCAGTTATTTCAACGAATCAGGTCAGGGTGACACAAAATTTCTCAGATTTAACCTTAGAAAATAAACTGAGAAGAGGTGTTGGGTGTGTATTTAATCAGACGAAAGTTTGCCTCAGAAAAAGAATTAATTTTCTAAGAAGTCATTCTGATTTGTGACTCTTAGATTTATACCAGCAGCTATTCTAATACTGAAGTGCTCTTGCTGGAAAAAAGAGCAGGGTGTGGAAAGCATTAAAAGAAAAAGCCAAGGGGGCGCTTGGGTGGCTCAGTCCATTAAGCATCTGACTCAATTTTGCCTCAGGTCATGATCTCATTATTTCATGAGATCCAGCCTCATGTCAGGCTCTGCACTGACAGCATGGAGCTTGCTTGAGATTCTCTCTTTTCCTCTGCCCCTCCCACCCCCCATACTCTCTCTTTCTCTCTCAGAATAAATATTAAAAAAAAAAAAAGCTTCAAAGTTAAAAAAAATTAGGGATGCCTGGGTGGCTCAGTCAGTTAAGCATCCAACTTCAGCTCAGGTCATGATCTCACAGCTTGTGAGTTTGAATCCCACATCAGACTCTGCTGACAGCTCAGAGCTTGAAGCCTTCTTCAGATTCTGTGTCCTCCTCTTTCTCTGCTCCTCCCCTGCTTGCACGTTGTCTCTCTCTGTCTCAAAAATAAATAAACATTAAAAAAATATGTTAAAAAATTAGGAAATACAAAATACACTAAATTGTCTCATCTCTGGTATTCAGATACAAGTTGAGTATTTAAATGGTATGTGCTCAAATTAAACTCAAACTCTACTCAGTTTCACCATAAAAGTATGTACTGAAGGATGCCAGGTAGTTTACCATATTTCTTTCTTAACATATTATTCTAATTTTGAAATAGAAAAACAAGATAATGAAGAAATTACTGAAAAAGCAACTACTATTTGTCCTTGAGTTAGTTAGCAGTTAGTATAATTCCATCTCTAGGACCAGATGCTGAAACTTACTGTTACATCACAAATATCCTTTATGTCTTTCTCTATTTCTATACTTTGAACATTAGATGTTCTTACTTCATTTGAGCATTGTCTCTGTTTACAACATTTGCACTAAATTGAAAAACACTTATAAACACTCTGGGGACAGGGTGTGAGTCTTTATATCATCTTGCCACAGACCTCACTATGACCAACCATTTGCATGCCTTCCTGTGAATCTTTCATTGGCTAGACTAGAAACAATGGTCAGTGAATCACTACAGTATCTTCACTCAACAATGAAGTTTCACTAATATTCACTATACTTGTTAAGGCAGAGGCAGTAGGTTCATAGAGACCATGAAAAGATGTTAACAAGAATAGAAATAAAAATTACTTTCTATCTGATCTTATGTAAAATCCAAACATAAACTAACCAGGCTCTTGACTTCGTTGGTTTTTCAGTCTCAAAATCAGAAAATTCAAGGTAAAAATCAGGAGCATAAATGGAAACGATTGGACATTTTATCAAGGATTCCACAACTTATGAAACTTTCTAGTATCATGTAATTATTTCAGAAAATACTCTTGCTTTCTCAAGTCTAACCTAAACTTCCTTGTGGAGATATAAATTTATTCCTTCCTGCCCTATTTCCAGACATCCTGGGGGATTGCTTTCCCCTCTTTTTATGTAATACTCTTCCTTGGTTTGAGACTTAGGAAGTTTACTCTCTAGCTTTTCTTTCTATATCTATGGCTGTACTAATGAAAAGAATATGCTCCCATGTATACATTATTGTTGAAAATACTTTTGTAGAGACAGAACTAGCAGTTAGGCTCATGTGTATGTAAAACATTACCTGCCTCTCTCCAGACCCTTTCAACATTCTTAGGATGGCCCTCTATGGTGGCTTGCTGTGTTGGATCACAAAATAAGGCCTCTCCAGCTACCAAGTGCCCATAACAACTCAAGGCATTCCTTTTTCCTGAATCCTAAACTCCTTCCAGCCTTTGCTTAGTCCTGGATGTAGGATTCTATCTAGAATATTGCATACACCCCAGGATTCTGGCTCATAGAACCCTACTGATGCCGTGTCCTTCCTCTCATACTCCTGGATGAGGTGATAATAAGGTACAAATCTGCTTTCTCCATCACAGATACAGACCTGTCCAGTGGATTTGACTGGGCCAATTTTCTACTTGCTAGCGTCACAATTCCACAGGGTCCAGGAGATCTACTTATGGGACAGCAAAGCTGTAAATCCATTCTGAATGATAAACAACCTGGGATCAGTTGCTATGGTTGGACAGGGGTCCTAAGAAAGGGAGGAGCCAGGAGAAGAGGAAAGAATAATACACAAATTGATGTCTTTGGAAACAATGGCTTCCAAGATGTTATTCCTGGATACCTTGATTATATTAGAGATGAGGATCTTAAGCTCCTTGTGACAGATTGGGTGATTATATAACTTCCAAAGGCAACCCCTCAGTCAGCCAGTGCCAAGCCCTGTGCAACTCCTGAAGGGGTCTGTGTGAGTACACCAGTGTTCTTACACTTTGGGGACCAATGACTGAGGAGATCCAAATACCCTCATCCTTTGTGTTCTCTAGGGTAGCTTTCATAAAGGCATTGTTCTCAGAAGAGCTATTAATGGCAGCATGCTAGGAGCACCATTTCCTTTAATCTTTGTGAAATCACTAAATTTTTCATTTTGCTACAATTTTTCAGTGATAATATTCTAAGCATTTGAAAGCAAGAATAGTTTCTGCTTTTGATAGATGAAGCCAGATGGACTCAATAATAATTCTTTTAAATATATTTTAATTTGGAATCCTGCCCTTAATCCACATATCATAGTGTCTCTACCAAAATCTTAAGGCTATGAAACAAATGCTTTGTTAAACTCCCTCCAAAAATTTTTTTAAAAAAAGAGCTGGAAATGATGTCAGGGCACTAAGAAAATTAGTTCTTTAGAGTAGATGAGAAGAAGGAATGAAAGGGTGTTGAGGGTAAATCTTAGCTTTCAGAATAGAAAGCCACAAAAGCAGCCAGAAGGAAATGGAATATTTTTAAACTGTGACAAATGGCTTTATGCTTCTTATATTAGCTATTAACTGCTGGGACTCATTAGGCATAGTATGCAAAAGGCAATAATTGAATGTACTAGCACTCTGCGGTGCCACAATGGCTTTCCTATTTCTAGCGTCCACTGTAATTAGGAATCCTCCTCGATATATGGGACTGAGAAAAGAAATGCTGTCCTTGAATCAAGCTGGCCTGGTTCAAGGCATTTTTTTTTTTATTTTTTTTTATTTTTGGGACAGAGAGAGACAGAGCATGAACGGGGGAGGGGCAGAGAGAGAGGGAGACACAGAATCTGAAACAGGCTCCAGGCTCCGAGCCATCAGCCCAGAGCCTGACGCGGGGCTCGAACTCACGGACCGCGAGATCGTGACCTGGCTGAAGTCGGACGCTTAACCGACTGCGCCACCCAGGCGCCCCAAGGCATTTTTATTCTAACTTTAACTCATAAAGGTAGACATTCCAATTTACTAGATACAGAAAACCTCTTTTTGGTACTTCTGAGTACAGTACAGAAAATCTTCCCAAATGATGGTTTGAGGAAATAAGGAAGATAAGAGACTTTATGTTCTTTCAGAGCTCAAGTCCCCACAGCCTTTACCAGGCCTTATGGCTGTTCTTCTTTGCAGTCCATGTATTCTCTAACCCCTTCACCCTCTCCTGCAAGATGTCCTCTCAAGCAGGGTCCCTTCCTTCATCAGGTCAGTTCCCTGGACTTAAAGCTACTTATCAATCTTTTCAGCCATCCCTACACATACACTCAGCCTGATGGCCTTTTCTACTTGCATTTAAATTCAACCTACCCCCTTTTATCACCATTCATAAAACTTTGCTTCTTTCCAAAACAAACAAATAAACAAACAAGAAAACAAACAAACAAACAAAACCATATCTCTCCATGAATAGCGCAACAGAACTAAGTGTCAAGTCCTGAGTCTCCACTCAAAAAATCACACATGTGTAGGATATGAGGGTTTTGATCAAAAAGTTCTCAGATTTCAGTTAACAATAAGCTTGGAATAAACCTGAATAGTGGGATGCAGTTGATAAAAATCTCTCTTAGCCCTAGGTTGCACTGAGAAACATATAATGGCCTAACAGAAACAATAATCCTTGTATATGTGGTATCAATCATATGTCAGGCAGCATGTAGCACCTGGAAAGTGTGTTCACACCTGGAATATTGACAAAACCAGGTGTACACAAGAGAGAGACAAGAAAATACTTAGTGACTTGAAAAATATGCACAAAAAACAATAGAAACATATAGGGATATAGAAGACAAATGGGATATTTTCCCATCCAAAATGGTCCCCTTCCTGACTTCTTATTTCCTTTTCTGTCCCCATCCTTACACCAACATTCACTCAGTCCCCATCATACACCATGTCCTGTCATAGGCAGTAAGGAAATCAAGGTGATTGATTAGGGACTGGTCCCTGAAGTTCCAAGCCACTCATCCTCAGAATCCAAACACTGAATGTAACAGTGCAACTCTGTCACAAACACTTCATGCCAGGTTGCTTATGATGGGTGGCACTTACACACACTTCAGTTAATATTATTATCTGAATGAGGATTGCATAGTGGAAGTAACATGGGCTTTCCAGTAAGATATAATAGGGTTAAAATTCATTCTGACCAATACTATCTGTGAAACCTCTATTTGAAGAAGATTTGGATTACATGGTGATAATAATGACTCAAATAACACTGATAAATGCACCCAGCTAAAGGTCTGCCACATTGTAGTTACTCAAAGGTGTTAGTTTCTAAACCTCTCTATTCTTACTAGTATGAAAGCTCCTTTTAACTTTTTTGAATTTTTTCCTGACATATTAATCCAGGGCCTAATGGACCTGACAAACATAAGTTAGGTTATGTGTTTTATTAGATGAGTTATAATTCTTTGTCTTAGAGGAGTGTTAGAAAGATTAACTAAATTAAGGAATAGGCTTGCTTTTTAAAAACTATAAAACACCATACCTATATGTGATGGTGATGATGACCATGACCACAATAAGAAGGGCACCATATACACTTATTGACTACAGTATCACAGACAGGAAGTCTAAGGGGTGAATAACTGTTAATAATAATGGTAGTAGCTCACCACATTAAGTATAACAACTGGTCTCTCACAACAACTCTTTGAGAGAAGTACTATAGTTTCCCCCATTAAAACAAAGAGATTGTGATACCAAGGGATTAAGGAATCTTCTTAAGAGACACATCTAATAAGTCATGGGTCTGTGATTCATGGTCTGACTTCAGAATCTAGGCTAAGTAGAAAAAGCTCCGTTGTTAGATCCAAAGAGGGTGGTGCCATAGCTTTGGTCAATGGTCTCTGCAGGCTCAATTCATATACATCAAAATAAGCTGCTTTATTTTTCAGAAATCCTGAGACTGTTTCCAGCTCATTCTGTACATCCTTTGCCAGGCAAAAATAGGCCTCTTTGCACCCTGAGAATAATGGACTGAACTTGGCAGAGATTATCATGATGAAAGCCACCCTGCTGACTGTGGTTCTATTCATATATTTTCATTTCTTCTGTCAAATCCACTTGTTCCGTGCATTTGCAAATGGCTGTGCTTTTCCCCCAAGAAACTCCTTAAGTAAAGACTGTTGGTCTTTCCTGTCACCAGGCTTCATGGATAATTGGGAAGTATCCATGAGTGTTGGCATTTCCACAGCAGCTATTGACTCACGCTCACTCACAACTGGGAAAAATGCTTTAATTTCTAAGGAAACAAATCTTCAGTACAATCAAATAGATATGGATTGTGACAGGCCACCATGAAATGACAAACATACTTATGAAACCTTCCTTCAGCTGTATGGATCCAAATGATCCCAGAAAATAGAGTGAGGCTCCAGATAGGCAGGCTTAATATACCTAAAATGATTGCAATATAGCAAGACAGAAAAAAGATAAAATAGAATTTCCAAAGTTTTTCATGAAAATTGAACTATTGAACTATTGGAGAAACTATAATAACTACCATTTGGAGGCTTATTTTGAGCCAGGAGTTAAGTCAGGCATCTTACCTCACTTGTTCTTCCATCCACTGATTCATTCTTTTGGGAAAATGATAAAGCACCTACAGTGTGCCAGGTGCTATAGTAAGGGGTTGGAATAAAAAAATAATATACATGGTCCCTAACATCACAGAGCTCATAACCTAGTAGAGGAAACAAATGTTAGACACATTGTTACAAAAGTAATTTTTTTCTGAATTCAAGTATAATTAACATACAGTATTATATTTTAGGTTTATTACATAGTGATTCAACAATTCTATACATTACTTAGTGCTCACCACAGTAAGTGTAGTCACCATCTGTCACCATACAACATTATTAAAATATTATTGACTATATTCCCTATGCTATATTTTCATCGGTGACTTATTTTATAACTGCAAGTTTGTACCTTTTAATTCCTTTTTTCTGTTTTTCCCACCTCATCCCAACTCCCTATGGAAAAACATTTGTTCTCTGTATTTATGAGTCTGTTTGTTGTTCTTTTATTTCTTTGTTTTGTTTTTAGATTCCATATGTAAGTAAATCATATGGTATTTGTCTTTCTATGATTTATTATGCTTACCATAATACCCTCTACATCCATCCAGATTACCACAAATAGCATGACCTGATTCTCTTTATAGCTGAGTAATATTCCATTATAGATACATCCCACACCTTTAACCATGCGTTTGTTGATGGACACTTGGATTGTTTTCATATCTTGGCTACTGTAAATATTGTTGTAATAAACATATGGGTTCATATATCTTTTTAAATTAGTGTTTTCATTTTCTTTGAGTAAATACCCAGTAGTGGATTTACTGGACCATACGGTATATTTTTAGGATAAAAGTAATTATTTAAAATAAAATTATAATGTCTAAATAGGAGAATTACTTTGGCCTCTCTATAGTTCCTGATGGAGGAGACAGTTGAATTAAGAGGTTAAGTATAGGTAGAGGTCAGGAGTAAAAGCAAGAAGGAGAGGAAAAGAAGAAATTTCATGGGAAAAGTTCATTTAGACAACTTTAAAAGGCAAGTGTTGTTCTGTTACTGTAGAGCTAAGGACACTGAGGCACAGAGTGAATTTGTAACTTGCTTAGTGCTTTGCACTAGTAAATCCTAAATCTCCAGATTTGAGCCCAAATAAACATTTTTCCCTAATAAGTTATTTTCCTTAGAAATTGTTTAACAGAATATCTTTCTATCCATCATTAATACTTAACCTTTAAAAAGAGATACTTTTTCTGTTGTCTGGATTTTTTTCCCTCCATACCTATGGATAATAGATGAATGTAACTTTTAACTTTAAAAATGACACCTGTATTCAACACATATAACTGAAAGGGACTAGCAATAATTGGTTTCTCTTCTATTGCTAGTAAAAGAAGTCCTCTGCTGTCCTTTTCAGAATTCTGTCACCAAGAATGATTTAATTCTGATATATTAAAAATAAAATAAACAGATATCCTAGTTTACAGTTGTGTGAGGTCCTGATATCGCAAAGATTGAGATAACAGTGAATAGAGTTGTGACCACCTGAGGGTATCAAGGAAATTTCCTTCCATGTTTGAAGGCATTTTATTACTAGAACTCTTCACTGTGCCAATTTTTTTTTTTTTTGGCTTACAAAGAGGCAATAATAGTGGTAGTAACACAACTTCCAAAGGTAGTTATCATTTAGTGGGAGCCTATGTACCAGGCACTTAGCATTTTATTGATATTTAAGATACACATTTTGTGGGTTTTTGTAATCAGTGATAACTTAAAATTGATTGACATTTTTCTTAGTTGTAAATGAAATAATGCATGCTCTTTTCATCAATGATTTCTTCAAATCAATAACATATGACAGCATATTTATATTTAATCCTCACACCAATCTATGAAGAAGTCTCAATATATTTATTTTACAAATAAAGAAACTGAGTCCTAAAAAGTTTAGGTAACATGTCTCAGATTACATAGCCAGTAAGTGGAAAAACTGTAATTCTGACCCAGATCTGTTTGAGTAAAGTTTGTGTTTTCTTTAATCTTTGAAACACAGTAGTGTCCTAGAGGTTTGCTTTAAAATGACTTAGTTACCCAAAGGGTCATCGTTAGATCAATATTGTTTTCTCTTTATGCTACTGCACGTGCAAATTTATTACACGTGCTTGATTTCAGATTTAGCCTATTCAGGCACATAGCATGAGAAAATTTTGTATCGTATTGTACAAAGAAACTTAAAGTTCCAGTTGGGTTTAAAAACAAATAAATAAATAAAGCTTCAATAAAGGAGTCTATATCTCAGCAACTTAGAATAGAGGCTTTGATTTATGCAGCTTGGGTCTGAATTTTGTTCTTAAACTTGCTAACTTTGCAAGCCTGAGCAAGTCTTGTACCTTTTTTTGAATGCAGTCTCATCGTCTATTATATGGTGCATGCAATGTTTTTATACAAACCCTTATGGTGTCACCTGGTGACACTATAGCTGCAGCTATAGTCAGGAGAATGAACACAGGGATAAGTCTCCAGTTTCCTTAGCACACTGCAAAGAGCATGCTTTGGAGGAGCCATAGCAGGACACAGCATGGAGTTATGGTCCACGAAAGGATCCTCTTGTCACAAAGTGACAAGGAAATGCAGTAGCTGTGCCGCTGCTGACCCTTCTGCCATGAGTTCTAGTCTGCATTAAGTGATTTGTGCTTGCACAGCTGCTGGTATAAAATATCTCTTCTATCAAACAAAGGGCACAGAGCCACAGGCATTACTTGGTACAAGCTGGAAAGCCAAGATAAAAAAGGTCAGCAGTTGCATGACAAATTAACATACCAATTCTGAAGTTAAGGAGTATTTTGAGAATTTAATTAGAATATACAAGTGCTTAGCACTACTTAGGATATGGTAAGGTTACAGAACATGATGATAGCAATGATGGTGATAATCACGATCATGAGTATATGAATAAGACTATTTTATCTTAGATTCTATAAAAACATGATACTTTGACCTATATTAGGCACTATGTTGATGCTAGGCAAATTGTCTTATTTAGACTTCATAAAAACCTTGAAAAGGCTATCACTATCTCTATTTTGTAGATGAAAAGATTAGGGCTCAGAGAGAAGACCCAGGCTTTCTGCTTCCAAGCATGCCATGACACTATAAAGTCTTAATAAAAAGAGTCCTTTTTGGGGGTTCCTGGGTGGCTCAATGGTTAAGCGTCTGACTCCGACTCAGGTCATGATCTCACAGTTTGTGGGTTCAAGTCCCACATTGGACTCTGTGCTGACAGCTCAGAGCTTGGAGACTGCTTCAAATTCTGTGTCTCCCTCTCTCTCATTCTCTCTTTCAAAAATAAACATTAGAGAAATTAAAGATAAATAAGAATAAGATTAAATAAAAAAGAGTCCTTTTTATAAAAATGTTTGTCACAGGATCATTTTCTGTATAATATCTTGTGTATTTCAGAATATTTTATGCACATTTCCTTGGTATTTATTTGCTACCTGTGGAAAGTAGTTGTTGAAAATACGATAATATGTGAATCAGAAACCAGATTTTATCTTTACCCTTTCAAAACCCAATAGGCTCATTAGTAGAGCTTCTGTTGAAAATTCTGCCAGTGGTGTATATTGCTGAGGATTTAGAGCAACTGGAACTCTTATAAATTGCTGGTTGGAAAACCAGCAATTTCTTAGGAACATAACATGCATCAACCCTGTGACCCATTAATTGAACTCCTAGGTATTTATCCAAGAGAAATGAAATAAATGTCCAGAAAATATTTATACATGAATATTCATAGTCACTCTATTCATAGCAGTCCAAATTTGTAAATGGCCCAAATGTTCATCATAGCAGAATTGGAAAACAAAATGTGGTAATTCAAATAATGGAACACTACTTACAACAACACAAATGAATCTTAAAACTCATTTTTTTTTTCCTGTGGATACCATCATTTCTATGATGATGATATTCAGAACAGTGGTTGCCTGGGTGTTGGGGATTGACTTCAAAGAGGCATAAAGAAATGTTCTTGGGTGATAGAAATGCTCACTATCTTAATAGGGTGTGAGTTAGGTCAGTATATAAACTTACCAAAACTCATTGAACTGCAATAGTTAAGATCTGTACCTTGGACTATATATAAATTATATGCAATAATAAAAATAAAATATAGCAGATGCTACAATTACATTTTCATCAAACTAGTATCTCACTGTATCTCTTCAGATTGAAGATTAGTTTTAAGGATAGCCATAAGGACAAATTCTGAGATAATTTTTATTGCTTAAGTTCCAACCAAAAGTGCTTTTACCACTATGGCAGAGATTGGTAATTACTCCCTAGTATCTCATCACCCCTTCTGCTTGTGTAATTCCCAAGTTTAGCTAGGCACATGGATCACCAGCTAAAGACCACACTCCCTAGACTTTCTTGAAGGTAGATGTGGACACATGATTAGGTTTGGCCTAACTGAACATAAGCAATGTGTGTAACTTCTGTATTATCACCTTAAAAGGGAGGCACCATACTTTCTCCTCCCCATTACCCTTTTCTGCTATGCAAAAATGTACTCCCAGCAGATGTGGTGTTGAGCAAATCTCAAAAATGCAGATAAGACAGTGAGGGAACATTAATACAAAAGGAACTTGGATTCTCTCTCTGGTAAACCACCTCACAGTCCTGGAAAACCTACTGAGATTTCTAAAGCAGAAAGAAACTTCTCCCTTGTTCATGCTACTGTATTTGAGAAGACTTTTTTATAGCCACCTCATCCATAATCGAATCAATGAAACCATCCTATGTCTGGGCAACCTCCTTAGGACCTGCCTAATGCATCAAGGGATGCATTAACATCTGCTTGAGGAGAGGATTGCAGAAAGGTCTGACGGGTCTGAGGGATCACTGTTTCTTGCATTGGATCCTTGGCACTAACAAATGAACCTTCAGCCCCAAATGCAGCAGCATTTTTGAGAGAGATACAGGCTGGACTCTACCTCCAGCTACTCCATGGCTCACAAGCCACGTCATAAACACTTACATCCCAGGTGCAAAGGACTTAAACAGCCAGCAGATGGATCTTCATAATGAACATCTCAGGCTGCGTTTCTCTGGAGGAAAAACTGTGGAGCAAATCCAGCATCCTTGCTCACAGATTTTTTTTTTTCCTCTGCCTGCCCAGAGAGATTATTTCCTGTCAGTTGAATCTGACTTTCAAGATTTCATTCCATCTCACCAGTTGATAGTTTGTTTATTTTAGTGTCATTTGTTCCTGGTTTTGACACAGCAAACTTGTTATATCACACTGCTTTTTAATCTGTCTACATGATGACCTGTGGGTCAATTCTTACTTTCCTGACATGAATGAGCCTAAGCAACTTAATTAACCTCTTAGATATTTCCTTTCACTTGGCAACTTCCAAAGTAAATTCATTTTTTTTAGAGCACATTTTATCTTCAAACAAGCCTTGAGTTAGGGGGAAATTTTTAGTATCTCCATTTGACAGATGAGATACTTGAGGCACAGTGAAGATAATAAATATGTCCAAGATTACATAAAGTGATGGTGTGACACCAGGTGTCCTGGTTACAGATCTAATACTCTCTTCATGAAGTCATGATCTCTCTCCTTGATATCTTGTTTGAAAGGTAGGATTATAGACATAGGCAGATCACTCACTATCTAGGTGAGGGCCTGATGAGGAAGGACAAAAAAATAAGGGTTTTTAATTCCTACAATTTAATCTTCTTTCCCTGTTTTGGCAAATGGCACCACACTGAATCCAGCTGTCTAAGACAGAAAAATAGATTTTATCCAAAACATTTCCCTTTTAATCATTTCCTACAACAATCATCTGCCGCGTTTCATTCTTTCAACCTCTTTATTATCTCAAAAGGTATGTCCCACTCCTTTATTCTCATTGTTACTGGGTAAGGCTTTTATGATACCCAGCCTGTGTTTAATCAATAACATTAGAACTTTTATGCATGTCTCTATTTTTTATCTCTTCCAATCCATCCTGTCTACTGCTGCCTCATGATCTTTCCATAAGCAGTTCTGACTCTGACACTTCCTGCTTGAGCTACTTTAATTGCTTCCTTTAATTTTCTGGATAAAATTTAGATTCTTTATCATTGTATACAGGGCTCTTCATATTCAGAGTCACATGCACTTCTGCAGATTCCTTTCTTTCCTTTGCCTGCACTCACCCTTTGTTCTGCCTGTACCGAGCTACTTGAGCCTTCTCTGATGTGTCCTTCTATTTGCTATCTCTCTGCTGACATTTGAAAACTCAAACATATTTAGAGACCAAGTGAGTAACACAAGTGTGTAAAATAGCCTAGATGTAAGGTGGTAAAGAGCAGGGGAAAGTGTGGCGTGTGTGCAGAAAAGCATTGTAAGTCAAATTTCAGCCCTGTGTTAAGATCAAACAACTGCTCTGAAGCACTATTCCAACTGCAGGCTGCCAGATGATAACCCTTAATGTTTCCATGCTTGCTCATTCAAGTATCACCAATGTCTCTCCCCTTTTATTTTGTCTCATTCAGCTCAACTAAATCTTAAGTACTCAGCATGTCATCCCTTCCCTGATCACAGGCATCCTCATTATGCATCAATCCTCTCCTACTGTGTGGCCCTTTTTCGTGCTTTTGCCACCTCAAATACAAGGTGAGAGCCTTGATGGCAAAGGCTGTTTATAACTTGTTTAACCTCCACTTCCAGTGCTTAGCAGACAACTAGTGTTCAATAAACGTTTGAGTGGATGACTGATAAGTAAATCAGTTTGCTTGAATGGGAGGAAAGTCCATGAATAAATGGCCTGGATATAGGATTCTGGGCTACATATCTGGAATGTCTATGTTGATGGAGAATCAGGTTTCCTCTACCATATCCACCCTGGTTTTTTCATGGTAGAAGGAATGTTTTCTATAGCTCTGAGGTGTAATTTTTCTCTTTAAGGTCTCCATGTTCCAATTTTGATTTTAAATAGCTAGATGTCTGCTTTCTGGGCTTAAACAGAAATACCCCCCCACCTTTTTCCCCCTAAAACTCACAACTAGGATTTTGTTTTGTTTTCTTTTGCACTTAATTGACTGTCATTGGATGGTATATAATAGAGAAATGCCACCTCATCAGAGTTTCATTTCCAAACAAATACCACATTATGAAAAGCAATTAAATATAAAGATCATAATCTGTCTTCAATAATCTATGTGTGTATAATGTAGCAAGTTAACAAAGATAATAGGATCATAATTGGCTTAGAAAATGAGGTTGGAGGAATCAGGACATGAGATGGGCTTCAGGAGGAATTAAGGAGCCAAATATTAAGTGTCTTTGGCATAAGGAAAAAGAAAGTGGCTAGTGGAAAGAATCCTTGTAGGAGGGGTGTGTCTTTATGATCTCAGTAACAAATTAGGTTTGTTCTTATTACCCCCTCCCTAACGGTTGGCCCCAGAAGAAAAGAAAGAAAGGCTCACTTTTTCCCTTGAAAGTTTGGTGTTTCATAAACACTGGGTGTCTAATAACTAGAAAATCATAGCTCTCCTGAATAGCAAGAAAGCAGAAATAGAGGGTGCCTGGGTGGCTCAGTCAGTTAAGCGTCCAACTTTGGCTCAGGTCATGATCTCACAGTTCGTGAGTTAGAGCCCCCCGTTGGGCTCTGTGTTGACAGCTAAGAGCCTGGAGCCTGCTTCGGATTCTGTGTTTCCCTTTCTCTCTGCCCCTCCCCCCACTCACACTCTGTCTCTCTCTCTCTGTAAAAAATAAATAAACATTAAAAAATAAAAAAAAATAAAGCAGAAATAGGAGAGACATCCAGAATTGAAGTTTGAACAGACCTCACAAGGCAGATTTGTGAAGGGAATAGGGGCATCAAGCTGTTGCCTAGTTAGAATGAGATCATTAAGGGAATGTGATTGTAATCAAGCTACTTCTGTGAATGACACCAGGATCCCACATCTGCCTGAGACTGCAAGCTCTGAAGACATCTCTGATTGAAGTTGGAAAAATGGTAATAGTAAATTGGAGCCAGATAGACTGCTTTTCTCTGAATTAAATGATCCGTGTACCTCAGAATAGAGAAAGGCCTATTGTAAAACAGTCAGGAGAGACTATAAAAAACCTTTTGTTCTATTCCCCTGACGTTAGGGGGAATGACATCTGAGCCAACATGGGTAGAAGTAAAGATCTGCTTAACTTGGAGCAAAGGAGCTCCTTCCACTAAGCCCTCTAAGGAGTGATTTATATGAGTATTTACCTAAATGGAGTATTTTTTTTCCATTTATTGGGGCAAATTTCTGAAGACAGGAGAAGTAGCAAATTTGTGGATTCTCTGTTGCCTATCACTTTGTGGTGCAGTACACAGGGATCTAGTTGGCAGGCCATTGGACACTAGAAGATAGGCACTGGGACTTTTCAGCTGCATGATTGGGGAAGCACCAGCCCATGTGCTGACAAAATCAAAGGCTAGAGTCCAAGCCTTGTGGCTGGTCATGTGGTTATATGACATGGAATGAACCTTGGCCTTTTGTTCCATGACCTGAGCATTTATACTTGGGAAAGATACCCACCTTAGGTATGATTAGAGGGCTGAGGTCCCATGTCATTCACCCATTTAAAATACCTCAGTGGTCTTCCACTGCCAGTAGAATAACACCCAGACTCTACAACAGGGCATGTGTGGCCTTTCAGGATCTAAGGCCTAGCCACCTGTTCAAATGGATCCATACCTCTCCCTCATGTACTCTACTTGGGAACCACTGTGAGGCCAGCCTTCTCCATGCCCCTCAGCTTTTGCACATATATTCACTTTGTCTTCAATATCCCTACTCAAACATATCTATTCAGATTCTTACCTATCCTTTGGCACCTGCCTTGGCACATTATCTTATGATGATGCTTATGATGATGAAATGGATCCCTTCAAAAGATATACTTCCTTCCTTTCTTTGGCCACTATGCTCCTCATGCATTCCTCTATCATTGTTTATATGAATCAACACAAGAAATCAATTAAAACAGTACTTTGCAAATAGAATGCACTAGTAAATTTTAGGTGGTAGTATTTTTTAATCACATAATTTTGCAATTATCAGTTTATGTCTGTATCTGTCTCCACTACTAGACTATAAACACCTTGAGAGAAGGGACTGTGTTTATCTTTGTACTCAGTGCTGTCTCTCCAGATCTGTCTCCAGTTAGAATACAGATAACTCTTATTTTTATGTCCCAGGAAGGATATTGAATTTTGAAGCTTAGAAGGAAAGAAATACTTGGGTTCAAATCTGAACTCTTCGACTTACTACCTGTGATTTTCAGTAAAATTATTAACTTCTTAAATCCTTATATTCCTCATTTTTAAAATAGGGGAAGAATAACAACATCATAAATTTTTTCTTAGGACTACGTGGGGTCCTATTTATTAAGTATCTGGCCCACAGTAGGAGTACATGGATATATGACTCTGACCTGGAGATAAAAATAAAAATCATCAGAATGCTAGAGATGGGAATGTGTTAACACAAGAAATTTATTAGAAGAGAAAGTTCCTCCAAACTTCAGAGTTTATATATTTTTAAAAATGAGTCATATAAACTTTTAAAACAACTTTGTTATTTTACTGTGAAATACAAAAGAATGTAATTGTGTGCAGTTGGCAAAGATTCTTACCCTTAATGTGAAACTTGAGGAAATCCAAACTGCAATCTAGAATTTTAAAATTCAATCCAGAAAAAGTATTCATTTCCCTTAGAAAGTGATTCAGTGAAGAAGTACTTGAGCTTAAGGGAAAGAATTTAGGACATTTAAACTTAAAAGAATAATACCTCACTTTGAACCTGACGGTGAAGGAATAAGGAAGATTTAAGTTTTTGGATGAGGCTGGTGCTCTCTTGTCTCTCTCCTCTCCGTCCCTGCCTCCCATTCTCTTCTCTTTGCAGAGCAATAATTATCAAAAAGAATCAAATACCAAAGGCTTTAATTTACTGCAGAATCACTCCAGGTAAAGTCATATTATTCTTTTGTTGTCCATGTCTGTCTTTCTGATTGAAGAATAACAGGAGGAAATAGCTCTATGAAGGAATGAAGGAAGAATGGCTTCTGGTTATTTACCAGTCATTACTGGGGGGTGAACGGTCTCTGCAGTGCTGCATTCTACAGAGCATGAGGGTGCATTTAAAATCTTTTCATCTTCCTGTCAGATTTCCTATGTTTTTAGGCACAGCATTCAGCCTCACATATTATTCCTTTGTTATATGTTTGGTTGTTTTCTTTCTTGAGAATAATGACCCAGACCTTACATTATTCTACCAAATAAGAAGTCTAATTTTCTTTGCATTATTTTTATTGATATTCACAAAAAAATGGTGAGTAAAGGAAGACGGATGTGGTGGCTTGCACTTAAAAGGAAATGGAACTGACAATTCAAGAAATCAAGTGATTTTGCCCAAGATTACATAATACATGACTCAGACTAGTATCTCTAAGCTCTGGACTTGGTCAGTGCTGCTAGCAGGTGCTGACTGGCTGTGGGCAGGGCAGGAGTACCAGTCCATGAGTGATGTGGATTCTGAACTCCAGGCCTATCTTACCAAGTGTTATAGCTGTTCCACTGATGCACTCATGCATCCTCTCTTGTTTCCATTGCTTTTCTGCTCATATGGAAGGAAAGAAGCTTAGTTCTGGAAGGATGCAGAATCCACAAACTGTTCCCCCACGCTCCCCTCCCCCACAAACACCACAACTGCTACCAGTTGTTCTGATCCTAATTTGTATTCCATACTTAGCAAGTCTCAATTTCTGATATGCATGCAATGAAGGAGGGTGGGAAAAGGGAAACAGGATTTTGAAGCCTTATTGTCTAGTTGAAAAGTGGTGTTGCTCGTGTCCACACTACTACCTTCTGCCTTGAGATGAATGAATCTGTTTGGCTGAGCTTGAGTCAGTCTCCACATTAGTTCAACCATCTTTGGCCAAAAGTTGAGTCAGCTTATACAAATACAGTCATTTAGATGGACTCCTTCATCAAGTCCTAGCAGACAATGCCAGAGAAGGGAGGCTAGGGCTGAGAGAACCCAAATAGTGGCATTACTCTGGTAAAGGAGTGGGAGATGAGGCTTCTGGCATAGGATAGCAGGGTTTGTCTGGGTATGCAGGGCATAGCAAATCTGCTTGGTATTGTTCAGAAAAGACATGTTTTCCTTAGCACCTGGGGGCTAAGAAAAGTTTCCCAGTTGAATATGTCTTTGTAGGAGTTGGGGTAGAAAAAGAAGAAAGGTAAACATAAGACATATTTGTCTGCTAGACTAAATCCTTTAATATGGTTCTATACTTTGACCATGAACCTGTATACTAACACATATTTGGTGCCATGAGATCCTAAGTTACTCAAACATAGAGTCAAACTTTGCTCATGGGATTCATTCATTCCTTTACTTCAGCTGGCACTATTGAAAACTTGGTATTTTTCAAGTCCTGGAAATACAAATATGTATGAGATATAGGCTTCAGGAACCTCAAAGACTGGTAGAGATAATAGGGATGTAAATAACTAAATGCAACACACTTGAATATATACAATATGCCATCAGGAAGCAACAGAAAAATGGATTCCATATAGATGGTTAGCAAAGACTTTAGAGGGAAACTAAAAGAATCTGAGGAAGAAATTCAACTTGATTTATTCAACAACTATTTGACACTCTGGTAAGTCCTAATGAGTAAAATAATTTGATTCCTTTATAAAGGATTATTACATTAAATAGAGTGGGCATGGATGGACTCTGAGAAGAAGATATTTGTGCTGGTATCTAAAGGATAAGAGGGATAGGTCATGGGAAGGAAGGACAAAAAGACCATTTCAAGTAGATAGAACAGCACATATAAAAGTCTCACAGGAAGAGGGAGCTTGGAATGTAATTAAAATAGAAGACAGGCATAAAGCAGTAAGAGAAGAGGCTGGAGGGCAGTATCCAGATCATGCAGTGTCTGCTACACAGACAGAATAAGTTCAGGTTTTACCTTAATTGCTATGGGCAGCCATTAAGATGGTTTTAAGCAGACCTAAGACCTGATCTGACTCAGTCATGGTTTGTTCCAGGGAACCATAGGTTAAAGTGTTGCTGGAACATAGCATAAGTGCAAAAAGAGATGCAAAACTGTTAGAATGGGATACAAAGGCCAGAACACCTCAGCTGAGTATCCTCCCTTCTCATGATGATAATGGAGGGGACCCAGCAAACAATTTTTTTTTTAAAGAGGAGCTATCTGATGAGATTTCTATTTTAGATTGTTCTTTTCTAAAGATGGATCAGAAAGGGACAAGAGTGAGCAAGCCCCTAAAGACCTCAGATATGAAAGTACCAACAGCAACAGCATGAGTTTTCACGACACCGTGGCCTTCAGCAACATGGGAGAGATACAGTTGGTAGTGTAGATAACCCTTCTGAGATATACTCTCAACTATTTCTCTTAATTTTAGGGATCATGAACTCAATAGAGAAAAATAGACTGGAATATTGGGAAACATAAACATGGGAGATTTTTTTCTTTTTCCTTCAATTCTTGTCTATCGCTTTCTTACACTAACGCAGTATCTTAATCGTCTAAACTAATAATAGTGTTATGTGTCCAGTTTGTAACATACCTAGGATTCTGGGAATGGTGCAATTTCTTAAATTTGGTGTATATAGGCTTCTCCTATGATCTATTTAAGTGTCCTATTACCCCTCTACAAGTTTGGGAGTTTATTGGAGTAATTTAGGATGAGAACATCAGAACTTTGGAGGTGTCATTTCTAGTGTAAGAAATCCATTCAGCAGCTGCAGAAAAAAGTGTTGATGCGACAGGCAACCCAAGGCTAAAATGGAACAGAATTGGAGACACAGGTGGGATGTAGGAGATGGTTCATACATATTTGCGGAACTATTTTGACTTAAAAACTGAGAAAGTATTTGAGAAATTTTAATTTGTATTTATAAACTAAATGACCCTACAGTTAAGCACTTGCTTTATTACAAGGTTGGTGTGAAGAGAGGATAATCTCTACCAATGTAGCCTAAAAACACACTCATAAGTCAACTCATGTTAAACTCTAAGGGCCTGTTTGTTCAAACTGATTTGACTAGCAGTAGTAGTAGTAGTAGTAGTAGTAGTAGTAGTAGTAGTAGTAAAGGATATAGTGGCATTACCTGTTATACCTTTGTAATATCACATCTTTGTTCCTGGCGGGGAACTCCCATGGTTCATGTGTTTTCCTTTTAGAAGTACGTACTGGCAATTCCACTTAGAACATGACTTGGTTATTTCTAAAATAAATATAAAAATATGTAAAATGGAAAGTAATAATAGTGTATATTTATATTAAATGAAGATTACATAAGTAATTGAATTAAAAATACTTTGAAAAATGATATATAAATAAGTATAAGAATATTGCTTCCAAAACTTCTAGAGAATGCATATTTTTCAACATAATGAAGGAATAATTAAGATAGTGGTCATCATACTGGAACTGAAATATGTCCAAATCAGTGTTTGACAGTCTAGATTTTTCTAATTTGGTTGCCTCATCATCACCTTACTGATGCTGGGACTTCAGCTATCATTCAAATATGGAACTTGGCTTTGCAGTTTCTTGAGCATAACACAATGTTGTAATCAGACATATTCAAATTTGGTATTTCAAGAGTCATTGTCTTCTCATAGAATAAATGGAATTTGATACTGTCTTGAATATCTTGACAGATGGGCTCATCATTTCAGAGCAGATGGCAAGATGATTAGGCTAAACTGAAATCTTAAATACTAGACATATGAGCAGCTATACAGGAGCTAAAGACACTGAAAATACCTCTTTAGACAGCCTGAATTTTAGGGGGATATCTGTTTAAACCTCAAATATTCTTTTGCTCTGAGGGAACTTAGATTTTCCTTTTAGCAAATACATTCTGTTGTTGAAAGAGTAGAGACTCGTTGTCGGGTTGACTTGAGTTTGAATCTAGATTTGCTGTTTGCTAATGTGTGATGAGATAGTTCAACTCAGTTTCCACATCTGTGAAGGCTGGGTCAATTGTACTGGCCTCATGGAATGGCGGGCAGGGGAAAATTTACTGAGATAGCACATGTAAAATATCTCACAGATATTCATTCCTCACAAACACCTTCCTTTATTGACCAGCAATAAAATTGTTCTGCATTTATAAATGAAGAAAAAACAGTATATTTTTTCACAAACATGATTTTATGGGATTTTTAAAGATATTTTAATAAAAAGGACTCTAAGAAAAAGAAAATAAGAAAAGGAAAAATACATATATAAATATACCAGCATGCAGGCATACATGTGGGAGATACACAGTCATTTTATCTTTATTTAATACTAAATACAGATTTTAAAGCACTTTTGCAATCATTATTTCATTTAGTCCTCACAAGCATTGAGTAAAGCAGCAATATCTCCACCAAAATACATTTTTAGGGCTAGAACTCAGAAGTTAATTGAATTTCCCAGTGCAACAAAATACAAGTCAGACTTAAAACTGATATTTACAGATTCTTGGCCCAGATCCAAAGCAAAGGGATTCTGAAGTCCTGCCTAGTCACAGTCTCTGCTTTCCCCAATATTGATGCAGTGAACATTGTTGGTTATGTTCTCAGCATCCGCATCATCTTCCAACCATCAATATACCCAAATTTTGCTTTGGAGGAATCATTACCCATATATTCTCAACCACTTAATTTGAGTTCTATTGATTCCCACCCTCAGATCCATGAGTCGTTCATGATTTGCTAAAGCTAATTTGTGTTTTTAATCCTCCTGGTTGTGATGATAGAATTTGGAAAGAGGCACATTAGTCGGTCAGGGTCAAAGAGATGCAAAGTGACTTTTGCTGTATAACCTGAGAAAGAAAAGATTTCTCTCTCTTCTTTGAAACTATTTCTCTGGGGATTGTGATGTAAAAGTGTCAAAAATAAAGCCAGCAGGCACTTCATGATAATCAGGGGGAACACTGGAGTGACCAGGGCACTGTAAAATCTGTGACAGAACCCAACCTTGCAGAGATCAGAAAGTCAGATCCTTGTTGCAGCACCTGGCCCCCAGATCAGGCGATGACTGAATTACTACTAAACTTTCAGTTACATTAGCCTTTATTGAATGTCCTTTATTGTTCAAGACAATTTGAATTGGATTTTCTTTCCTTGCAACATTAAGGTCCTGTGTGAAATGCTGTGGCTAAAATTTTGGCAATAAAAAATAGATACTACTTGGGGAAACATCTGAATTCCTTGGAAAATCTATCTCTGGAATGCCATTTAAGTCAATCTTGAAAAGAATTTACTTTTGAAAATTTTACAAACAACTTTTTAATGAATGCACTTGACTATCATTCCATCAGCCTATAAGGGATTTAACAAATACCTCTGAGCCAGGTGTACAGACAGGAAAAAATATAACCCTTGTGGCTGATCTTAAGGCACTCATAAACTAATTAGGTAAGTAGGGCTAGCAAACATGACCCAGTGAAAAGCACTAGGCTGCATATGCCCATGTTACATGGTGTGGGATAAATTTGAGTTCATAGAAATTCTGAATATCAGTAACTTCTTAGCAGAGTTAGGAATGTTCTCATGGAATAGTTGAGACCTGGTGACTCTGATATTACAACTATAGTGTAATAAGGAAAGAAGTGTTGACAGAGCTGTAATTTTGAAAAAGAGAACTTGGGACGCCTCAGTGGCTCAGTCAGTTAAGCGTCTGACTCTTGATTTTAGCTCAGGTCATGATCTCACAGTTGTGGAATCCAGCCCCGCATCAGGCTCCACGCTGAGCATGGAGCCTGCTTAAGATTCTCTCCCTCCCTATCCCTCTGCCCCTCCTCTGCTTGCACGTGAGTGCATGTGCACTATCTCAAAAAAATTTTTTTTAATAAAAAAAAAAGAACTAACATTTCAGATGTGTAGGATGTTCATAACCCTAATGTTTTACCATTGGCTATTTCAATAGCCATGTAATACAGGAGAGGAAAGTTGGTCTGGGACACGAGAGACATAAAGTCTTGTTTTGGTTCTAATTATTGCATTATTTTTAAAAACCTTATTTTGAAATAGAGATTCTCAGGAAATAGTGAGATTGTTCTAAGAGGTCTCATGCACCCTTCATCCAGGTTGCCCCAATGGTGTTTAGCTCTGAGTTATATTTTCATGTGTAGACTAGGTAACTAATGCTTCAAACAAGATGCAGAACTATTCCATCACTGCTAAGACTTCCCTCATGCTCCTTCTTTATAGCCACTCCCTCTTACCACTGGTAAACCATGACAATCATAATTTGTTCTCCAGCTCTAAAATGTTGTCATTTGAAGAATATTATATAAATGGAATCCATTTTATTTGTTTTGGTTTTGTTTGTTCATTTCTTTTTCCTGCCTTCCTTTGGGTTATTTGAATATCTTCTAGAATTCCATTTTGATTTATCTATTATGTTTTAGAGTATATCTCTTCACATAGCTTTTTTAGTGGTTTCTCTCAGGTATTATACATACATAACTTATCAGAGTCTGCTGGGGTTGACATTTCATCAGCTCAGTGAAGGATAGAAACCTCACCTCCCTTTATGTCCTTTCACTCCCCCCCCCCATTTATACTTTAAATGTCTTACATTTTCCTTTGCAAAAACCAATAACCCTTGTGATGAGCACTAGGTGATGTATGGAATTGTTGAATCGCTATATTGTACACCTGAACCTAATATAACACTGTATGATAACTATACTATATAACTATAGTAGAATTAAAATAAAATACAATTTAAAAAAATATAAATCAATAACTACATCAGTGTTATAAATTTCGTATCAACTGTCAAGCCTAATTTAGAAAATAAAATACAAAATGATAAGTCTATTGTCATTACTCATAAAATTTAATTCCTTACAGTGTTTTGTTTTTTTCTTTCCTGGTATTTCTGGAATCTTTTATAATTTCTGTGTAGAGAACTTCCTTTTAGATGTATTCTTTTATGGTAGGACTTATGGTAACAGATTTCCCTAGTTTTCCTTCATCTGAAACTGTCCTGTGTTTTTTTTTCTTTCATTTCTGAAGGATATTTTTGTTGGCTATAAGATTGTAAATTGACAGTTCTTTTTTTTTCCAGCCCTGGGAAAATGTTGTGCCATTTCACTGATACTTCCCTCTGCCCCCTCCATTCTGCTGTTGAATCTGTCTACTGAGTTCTATTTTAGTTCATGTATTTTACAGTTCTAAAATTCCATTTGGTCATTCTTTAAATCTTTCATTTCTTTCCTGAAACCTTTCCTTTTGCTCATTTGTTTCAAATATATACATAATTATTCACTGAAGAATTTTTATAATGACTGCTTTAAAATCCCTTTTAGATAATTCTAACATCTGTGTTACCTCATCCTTAGTGTCTATTAATATCTTTCTCTTTCAAGTTGAGATGTTCCTGGTTCTTTGTATGATACGTGAGTTTCTATTGAAACCTAGACATTTTAGATTCTATGAGGCTCTTGGTCTTATTTAAATCTTATTTTAGTGGGCTGCCTTTGACACTGTGTCAGCAGGGGAAGGAGAGGTCAACCATGTCATTACTGACTGACTGAGTAGAAGTCCAGGTGCCTCACTTGGTTTCAGTTAACACTGTCAAAAGGAAGAGATATCTTATTGCGGTGCCTGGGTGGCTCAGTTCATTAAGGGTCTGATTTTTCATTTCAGCTCAGGCCATGATCTCATGGGTTGTGAGTTTGAGCCCCACAATGGGCTCTGTGCTGCTAGCACAGAGCCTGCCTTGGGATTCTTTCTCTCCCTCTCTCTCTGACACTCCCCCACTCACTCTCTTCCTCTCTCAAAATAAACAAATAAGCATTTAAAAAAAAAAGAAGAGATGCCTTATTACTGCTACACATGGATGGTAGCTCATGCTCTCCACTAGAATTCTGCTGATACCACATGGCTGGGAGGAGGAATGGTGCCATTTTGTTGCTCTCCACCTGGCTCCTACTAGATAGACCTGGAGGGAGATGGCCTCATTACTACTGCGTGGTAATAAATTCTTGACTCTCCACCAGGCCACCTCTGATAGAACCCCAGCAAGAGGGGTGGGGAATGCTTCATTGTTGTCAGGTGGGTATGGAAGTCCAGCTCCCTATGTGGTCTCCACTGACAGTCAGGTGGCCTGTCACCTGTCTGGATAAAAGGTGTCACCTAGCAGGATAAAAGTGCCAGCGACTGTAGGCCTCTGCTCACCTTGCCACTGGGGCTGGGGCATATCATTAGAGCTTGTCAATAGTGAAGGTTTAGACTTTCCACTCCATCTATGCTACCTGGAATTTCATACAGGACCTCAGCTCTTTTCTGTGGTGTTTGGCCAGAGCATGTCCTTGTCTAAAAGTTTTTTGTCTTGCTATGATGTCCCTTTCCTTGTCCTATGGTGAGAGAAAGAGAGTGGGTTTCTCTTGGGGTATTTCTTTAAATCTGTACCCACTGGTGTTACTGAGTTGCTGATTTCTCTACATGCAGCTTGGGATATATGATGCAAAAGAAAATCCAAGGAATTTACCACTATGTTATTCCTTGGATTCCCCAGGCCCTAGACTGTTTGTCTTTTTCTATTTTTCAAAGTTATGTTTGTTTGATATATAATGTCCAGGGTTTTTAACTATACTTGGGAGCTGAAATAGGAAAAAGTAAGTCTACTCAATGTTTTTAGTGGTAGAAAGATTTGTTTTATCATTTAAGTAAGCTTAGAGGCTAGCAGCAGTCCAGTACTGATGCTAAAACTAAGACTAGACACTGATCTAGAGTTATCATAAATATCAAATTAAATAATATGTAAGTACTCCCAAAGTTGTAAAATGATGCACATAAAGAAAAGTGGTTGTATGTGTACTTTTCCATATATCTATGTGGATGGTCGTATATATGTGTGCATATACACATACATACACACACACAAATATGTGTGTATACACAAATACAATTATATCTAAAAAAAAAAAAAAGCCCCCAGTGTTTCCCAGGGATCTTTAAAAGACTATAGGAAATAACTCAAATAACTAGTCTCTGTGGTTAATTATATACTATAATGCTTCAAAATTTTTACTGTCCGATTATGTGATGTGAAAATAATTTCAAAACTAGAAAATAATGAAACCAGTAATTGAATGGCCATTTGAAAGGGACCATCTCTTCTGCATTATCTGCTTGGATTGCCAGTGATCCCACAAACAATATGATGGTAACATTTCCAAATTAGCTTTGCTGAGAAATCATAGCCTAAAGACCAAGAGATAATTTTATCTAATTTTTATTTTATCTAATCAACTTTATCAAAATTAGTAGTACTCTTTGAAATAAAAATGATAGAAAAGTCTACCACAAAATGGTTTAAACCAAAAGAAAAGAAAAGAAAATTTATAGTCTTCTATAACTGAACAATTCAGAAAAGAGTCTCTAAATAACACTTGATGTAGTGGCCAAAATGTCTACAAAAATCCAAATTTCCCCCATCGCTACTTCACCTTCATGTTATCACCTTCATTCCAATACTATCCATCATTACTCTTGACAGTCTAACCCATTCCAGCAGTTTTAACCTTTATTCTTTATTGGGGTGAAATACCTTACCACCATTTTTAAGAAAAATAATGAAGAAGTTTCCAGCAATTTTTTTCACATGGCCTATAATTTACAGCCCATTATTGGCCTGAAATGGTTCTCATGGAGCTTATTGTCTCTGATAGGCTTGAGATCTAGTTAAGTTCTATCTCAGAACCAATGCCTTCTGTCTGGGGGCTAGAGCACAGTGATTGACTTTTACATCTGTTCAGGTTTCACACAGAAATATTTTGAGATATAAAAAAGTATAGTTTCCATTTTAGCATGATTTACATTTTATGGATGAGCTGGTAAAGCTGGGAGTAAAACATGGGTGTTCTGACTTTAGTTAAGACTTGTTACACTGCATTATCCTATATGACTAATGATAAGCTCTCATGGTAACAACCATCAATCAGTAACAGTTAAATGTACACAATTTGTAAAACATACTGTGCAGATGAGCCAACTCTTTGCTACTGTCATCATGTAATGTCAAGAAGTTGATATGACTCAATAATTATACAGTGGTTTGACAACATGAAACACAGGCAAACAAACCCATAGGAAAAACCTGATACTTGTGCAGAGTTAGAAACAGATCCACAAAAAGGAGGAAGAGAGGGTAATATTGCCTAATGAGATTACAATGAATAAATTTGTTGTGTTTTGATTATTATTTTTATAAAAACTACTCAGATAGTCATGGGAACAGAGCAGTTTTCTAAAAATCCAGAGTTATCAACAGTCTTAAAGAAAACCACCAACTAATATTCTGGGGGAATTTAATAAAGACACAGAAATTTCTCATTTGGCAGACATCATTGAATAAGAGCTACAAATCCCACCCTCAACATTTATACCCATATGCAGTTTCTTTTATAATTCCTGTGAACTAAAATAAGATTATAAGTTTAGATGATAACCTTTCCAGTACCCCTACCATGACTGCTCCTTGCAACTTAACCTCCCTTGTGTTATTCCCACAACTTCCCCCACCCCAAAAATCCAAAGAACAGAAACACACATATGAAAATGGTAAACTGACAATTGATCTTTGAAAAATGCCAGTCTTATTTGTCAGTCTCAGACCTAGCAAACCCTCTATGACCCCTCATTACCATACATCACATGATTTAAACTCTGATCCCTCTATACAACTTTCAAAAGTCTATCATTGTACCTACCTGTTGTCATTTCTTGCCAATTCTTGTTATTTTTCAAATGTTTATTTATTTTGAGAGAGAGAGAGAGAGAGAGAGAGAGAGAGAGAGAACATGTGTGTGAGCAGCGTATGGGGCAAAGAAAAAGAAAGAGAAAGAATCCCAAGCTGACTCCATGCTCCAGCTGAAATCAAGAGCTGGATGCTTAACCAACTGAGCCATGCAGGCACACCCCTTGTGCATCCATGTTTAATCACCCCTCATTCCTGTCTCTTAGATCATTCATTGTTCCCTTAGCACACTCATACATCCATGGCTCTCTTTGATTATACCATACACTCTAACTTCATGTCCTAGATTTTTTCCTCCTCCTCCATCATTCTTTTAAAATTCCCATTATTGCACTTGTTAGCTACCCTTTCTTCTCTCTCAAGGGTGACTTCCTCTGAGAATTTCCCAACTCTTTCATCATGCTCCCATTGAAGCTGGTACATTACTCTGTTTTTAGTACATTTTCTGTACTATGTGACCTAATTACCTAAATATTGATAGTCACAAACACATAGCAGGCATGGGATAAAGAGAAGAGAAAATCCCTGCCAGTGAATAGCATACTTTCCATTTGGGAGATAAAATATAACCAGAAAATTTCCATATTATATGGCTAACTGCTAACAAAGCATGTATGTGTGCCATCATAACACAAAAGATATGTAATATAACTGAAGAGGACTTGTAGAGATGACAACAGCTTGGCAGATCTTTGTAGGATGAGTATCCTAATTATTTGTTTACATGATTGTATTCCCTACTTGAGCACAATCCTTTATTGAAATCCCATTCTTATTTTCATAATGTTGAATGATGTCCAGCCAAGTGTAAAACAAAATAAGATGTTAATAAATGTTTATTTGTTGAACAAATGATTAATGAATGAATATATTTCTTATTAGGCACATTGCCTCATGGATGCTTATAGGTCAAATAGATCATTGCTTATTTTTCTCTGACCAGTTCATGACACTGGCAAGTGAAGATATAATCAATCAAAAAAGGAAAAAAAAGAATTCATCCAAATTAAAGCCATGATACAGTTTAATATCAGCCTATCTCCTACATATTTGTCCTGGAAGAATAATCTACATGACAAATTATGCTGGGATAAAGGGAATTTGATAGTATCATACAGATAGAAAGTTTTGAGGCAGCATAATGTATTTAAAAAAATACAAGTCAAAATTTGACTCTGATAGTTGTTTCCTGTGTGATTTTATTTCACCTCTGAACCACAATGTCTTCAGCAGTAAAATAGGGACAATAACAACTTCCTCCAGGTTTACTGTGGATTCAAATGCAACAATGCTTTTGAAAGCATTTATCTCAATATTTAGCACATCATAGGTACTAAATAAATTTTTATTAATACTTTAATCAATATTTTTTTCTTTATAATTCTGATCAATCCTTAACTTATATTTGATATTAGAGTAAGACACATGGAGGTTTACATGCAACCTATAATCATTATCTATTGATACCACAGACAAAGTCTTTAAATGAGGTTGGGGTTCTGTGATCCCATTAATCAGGGCCACCAGGAACAGTGGTCCAGGTTTCCCACATGAGCACCAACCTGGGAAGGGCTGGAATGGAGCTGGCACTTTTCACATTAAGTTGCTGGCCTGCTTCCATCCAGAGAGGGTACTTTGTACCAAGGCCTCCAGTGGGCTAGCTCAGTCCTGTCTTTTATTATATCACCTACAGCACAACTGTGGACTGTGACAAAATAAGATTGTAAATCTCTTGCCTGATTTAAGGCAAATTCTATGAGCAAGTCACTTTCTATTTTTCAAGCAGAAAGCCAATATAGTTTTTGGACAAAGGCAAATCTCAGTGTTTTGAAATCATTACATATTCTAATCTCTTACTGCATTCTATGTTATTAATTCACTTGGGATGAGATTTCAGTTCTTAGGGTAAATTAAATAGAAAAAAAAAGCTATAAATCTACAGGAAAACAAGGAAAATTGTTAATTGTTCGATCAATTCCAGTGGTCTTCAGACCTATAAAGGGGAATTTGACAAACCATATCACAGAGAAGAGCAGAAAATGCCGTAATTTTCCTTAGGGACTGAGGAAAAAGGCTGGAGATATTTATTCACACATGGTTTGGGGCCCAATTGTACAATTATTTGCTTTTGCATCTTAGTTCTAATTACTTATTTCTATTGGTCATCCAAGACCAGTCTCCACCCAAATCCACTGGGGTGAGGATGAGAGTGGGAGGAATCTTCAACTGGGTGTCTAAAGATGAGAAAAAAACATGAAATGTCTCTCATGTTTTAGACTCTCCCATAAGTACAATTGTATGTAATCATCAAAACAACCCTTCTACTAGGATTTTTATCTCCATTTGCAGACACTAAGCTGAAGCCAGGAATAGTCCCAGAACTGCTAAGAGGCCAAACCACTGTCAGAACTGCATTTCCTGAAGTCAGGTTCTATGTTCTTTCCACTTTATCATAATTCCTTCTGATAGCTCTGACCTAGAATGTATCCTCCAGGTTTGCTTCAGCTATGTCAACATCATCAGACGATTTAAAAAGCCCTAATGCTATAAAAACCTCTCCAGAGCCCAAAGACAAGCTCAGATGAGAGGTGGGGTAGGAGCCAACTGACCAGCATTGTTCACTAGCACAATCCCTCTTCCCTTACCTTATTACAGTGGCCGATGTGGAACAGCTGCCAAATCCTGCCAAACCCAGTGCAGCTCATTTTCCCTCTGCACAGGCGAGCTTCCTCCCTGTAATTCTGTCCCTTTAATGCTTTGCAGCTGGAGAAGAATGAGAAGTCCTCTCTCAGAAGAGAGGGCAAAGTAAGGCAGCTGCATTGGCTAGGGGAGGAGGGGAACTTGGGGAAGCTTTCCAGAAAGCAACCATCTCCATCCCCTGGAATTGTCACCCTGGTCTCATTATTTATTGGTCACATGGAACAGAACACATAATGTGATCCCATATAGATAACTTCGTGATCTCCATTTCCAGTCCTTTCAGGTCAACATTGAGTACTCATCACACTTTTCTGGCCCCTGTCCCAAGGACTTACCATGTCATTGCATGTACCTAGAGCTTGTGGCTTCTCTGGAATGACTATTTTCACTTTTATCAATTCAATTTCAACATCTCTCATTTTAAAGGAAAAGAAAAATGTTTGGATGTGTCTGACCTCTTCCAAGGCTTTATGAAATCCTGGTGGAAAAGGAACCACCTACAGAGAAAGAGGGACATTCACTCTTTCATGAGTATATCATTGGTATGCAAAGATTTGGAAGTGATTAAGAGCAACCCTCTCTCTCTCTCTCTCTCTCTCTCTCTCTCACTCACTCAATCTCAAAATAAATAAATAAACTTTAAAAAAAGAGTATAGGACTTGGCATCACACTGTTAGGGTTCTGATCCTGGCTCTTCGATCTACTAGTTGTTGGGCAACTTATTTGATACCACTATGTAAAATAGAGATATTACAAATAGATCAATCATGCCTACTGCATTGTGGAAATCAATTGGGAAAATGTGTATAAAGCTTCCGGCATGGCACTTCTCAGAGAATAAGTAACCAGCAACTGCTCATTGTTGTATGTGTTGATGTGTGGTGGTCTGGTACAGAACTGGGTTTGCAGGAGCCAGAGGTGAGATGTCATCTCTGACTTCAGGGATGATTAACAATTCTAAAACAGGGTAGAAGTGAAATTATAATACAGGAAGTGTTGAGCAACAGATACAGAAGTGATCCGAAACAGGAAGCATGAGGTTTGGTCTAGGGCTGTCCTTCCCCTGAGTTCCTTCAGCATCTTGTTCTTAAATGATGGCGGTACATTCACTCCCTAATAAAATAGCTTATTCATTTACCCTAGGGTACTGAGCCACTTGAGGGCGGGAGTTTTGTCTTGTCATACTCTTTTTCTTAATACTCATGTCTTTTTTTTAACGTTGTTTTTGAGACAGAGAGAATGAACAAGCAGGGGCAGGGCAGAGAGAGACAGAGGGGAACAGAGGATTCAAAGCAGGTTTCATGCTGACAGCAGAGAACCCAATGTGGGCCTTGAACCCAGGAACCATGAGATCATGACCTGAGCCAAAATCAAGAGTCAGATGATTAACCGACTGAGCCACCCAAGTGCCCTAATACTCATGTTTTAAACCACAGCTTACATAGAAGGCTCTTGGTAAATATTCAACAAAATAATACATGGTAGGAGGTGATATGTAAAACATGTTCTGGGTACAACAAAGAGGCCATTCAGGTTTAAGTAGGTTTATGTAAAGAGAAAATACGAAGGGCTGTATTATGTTAAGGGAAGCCTAGTGTGCTAGAATAAGAAATTTGAACTTCATCATGTACAGCCATTAAAAGTTTCGGAAGACAGAAGAAGCAACAAAAGAAGTATTTAAATTTTAGTTTGAATATGGTGCTCAAGAAGAACATGAAGAAGACAAACCAGGTAACACATTAGGGTAACAGCCCTGAAATTAGGTCCTAGGGGTCTGAGCTGAAGTAACAAGGACAGAAGTGAAGTGAGGACATTTTTGAAACACCCCTGAAGAGGAAGGTGTAACAGGACTTGGTCACTAATTGGATACAGATGGTAGAAAGAAGTGGGGAGGGGGTCATCTTTGAGCCTGATCATTGCAGTAGTTCTGGCAACCAATGGGTCTTGAACCCTCCTCCTTAGAAAGGAGATATCTAGATGAAAGAGCTGCCCTTGATTTGAGTATTTCTCACTTGTTCTTGCCCTCCGTTCAAATAAGAACCGGGATTAAAAACCCTGTGGAAGCCAGTGACACGGAGCTCGTTCCTAACAGATAGACAACAGGAAAGTCACCATCTCTCACCCTGACAGCAACCATCCTTCCATTCACCTTCTCATCCATCCATGCACTTGTCCATCCAATTCTCCTTCTAACACATTTCTTGAGTACCTTCCGCAGGCCAAACACTGTCCTGCTTTCTAAATACTCCCTAATCACAGGCAGTTTGCTGCTCCTTATGAGTCACACGACTGCAAAAGCAACGGTACAGAGTACAGAATGATCTTAATTTTTTTTTATTACATTGATTGGTTCTGTTTCTTCATGGGGACAGCGGTAAATTGCTCTTTTAAATTTAGCTTTGAGACACTATAATTTCAGCTCTAAGTGTAGAAATTGAACTGCTTTTAGGGATAGCAAAATGATGGCAGTATCCTGGTGCTAAAATACAATGACAAGCTAAAATACAATGAACCATTACATTGCGCTATGGGAGCTATGTATCCGTGCTGAGAAGGGCAGCATGCTTTGTGAGCACTATACATAAACACGCTCCCTGAATGTTCCCTTTCTCTCTATAAAGCAGAGATGATAATGCATGCCTACTGTCTGAACTTGACAGGGTTGGTGGAAGGATCACAGGATACAAGATCTGTGAATGTGCCTTGTAAAATGTACTAATAAAAGGGAATATTATTTTTGTCATTAGAGTTTTGGGGAAATTTATGAGAGGACTATTTGTCAAAACTGTTCCCTGAGTCTCTCTTATAACGTTGTATTTGACTGGAGAAAGCAACAATGTGAATCCAGAAAATAGTTAAATTGAAAGGTTAATTTTGTTGCTATCTAAGTGACCCTAAACTAAATGTTTAACCTTTCAGTCTTCTCATCCTTAAAACAGAGATGATCATAATACATGTCGTAAAGTATTACTGTAGGTCTCACAGCTCCCCAACCACTCCCTAAATCCATCACCCTGAAAAAATACCATGTTTCAGACGCAGCACAGAGCTTCACTTCTATTTTAAACTCCTGGGAGCTCCACCCCTCACCTGGGTTTCTAAGCATTCTGTTCATGTCTTAGGAGAATGCTGCCACATTTCTAAACAGTGCCTCTGATAGACACTTATGCCTTGTCTTGCCCCATACTCGAGGTGGCTTGCAGAGTTATCTCATTTGAACTTGTAGCAACCCACACAGTGCCTACACAAAGCATGTGTTAAATACATGTTCACCCCAGATGAATGAATAAAAGATATATATGACAATGCTTTGTAGACTATAGGAGAGTTAGCAGTTAGGAATAATTCTGAATCTCATTTGTCAAATGTTACAGTGTGTGAGTGAATTCATGGCAAAACAAAAATGGGTATAATAGTTTTAACCAGGAAGAACAGGGCTTTTATAATCTCTATAACTCAGTGTCTCTCAACCTGGGAGATTTTGCTCCTTAGAGGACATTTGATGGTCAAAACTGGAGGGGGATGCTACTTGCATCTAGTGAGTAGAAGCCATGGATTCTGCTGCTAAACACTCTATAAGACAAAGGACAGCCCCCATAGCAAAGAATTATTTGGAGAAAAATGTCAATATTGCCAACACTGAGGAACGCTACCCTAACCTTCTTGTCTCACTTAGAGGATAGGCTGTCTTTTAGGTTGTGCTGGTGATTTGACCTTTCATAAATCTGTTTGGCACTCATCATCCATAGATTTCACAGAAGAGACAAACATGATTGTTCCATAGACAACTACTTTTACAAAACAGGCTGAGGTTTGTTCAAGATAATAGTAGCAAGAACTGCAGACAGGACTTAAGTGAGTAATTGCTTTCCGTGTTTTTGCATCCATGGCAGGCTGCCCTGGTTGGTCTTTGACTAGGGCTACAAACTCTGTCAGGAAATCCAGGGAAGAAACTAGACTTACCTCCTTCCAGGAGGAAATGTTTTTTCTAAAAAAACATTAACTTTATAGTGCTATTTCCTCAAGGACTAGGACAATATAACCACAGGAACAAACCTATATAAGGTTTTTTCAAAGTGACTTTGTTTTCCTCTGAAGGCTAAAACCCTTTCCTCTGACTTACCTAATGTCCCTTTCCACCTCACTCATTTCTGCATCACAGAGATGCAGAAATCCTATCTTAATTCCTTGAACATCCTGCATTCTAGCTCATCCCTCTCTCAGGAGCATCCATGCATTGCCTAGTTAATTCCTACTGATCTCTCAGAGCTCAGCTCAAATATCACCTCCTAAAGATTGCCCGCTGTGGCCCCGCATGAAACTAGGCTGCAGGTTGGACCCTCATCTTGTGCCCAGCCATCCTCCCTAATTCTTATCACAGCTATGGTTAAATTCATTATCTGTATCTTCTCTGTAGCAGGAACCATTTCTATCTCTGCAAGTAAGCCTTACATGTATCTGGCATACAATCAAAATTTATTTTCAGTAGAAAAAATAACTTTCTAGGTATAGAGTATCCCCACTTGAAGTTGAAATGATATTTGGCAGGTAGTTCCTGGTTCAGAATAAAAAAATCTTACAAAAAGAGCATACAAAGATAATGTAAGTAAAAAAACTGAGGTTGAGTAGAGAAGGGACTATAACTTGTCTCCTACATCTAATTATCAACTAGAGAGGAGATAAGTCCTTTTTACAATTAGCAAAAAAAAAAAAATGTTAACTGCTGAAAATATGAAAATATTAATAAATGTGTGGAAAACTTTGTGAAAACACTAAAAAAAATCTATTGAGAGATCTAAAACATTTTGTAAATGAAGAAACCAAACAGTTCAAAAGTTTTGGTTCCCCCAAATCAATTTATTGATCAGTGTAATCCTATTCAAAATCCCAGTAATATTTTTACATAATAAAATGGTTTAGATAATCACCTGGACTACTTTACAGTCTAAAATAGGTAAAATAATTTTGAAAATGATGCAATCAGAACTGATCTAGTAAATAATAAAACTTACACTGATTTTTTTTGCAACATGGCACTTAGATAGAAATCAAGGAACAGAGGAACAGAATAGAACAAATAATCAAAAACAGACCCAAGTGTATATTAAAACTTGGTAAATGATAAAGGAATTATATAAACCAATGAGAAAAGGTTAATTGCCAAAAGAACCATTGAACATTTCAGGGAAATATCAAGTTACCTTACCTCTTACCATATACCAAAATAAATTGTAGTGAGTTAAACATAAAAAGTGAGTAAGTAAATATATAATGATGAAAATAAAACAAGATATAAATGAATATTTATAGTTTTTCTTTGGATGTAGACTCTCTGAGGATAAAAGCTATGGGAGAAAACACAAAGGAACAAATTAGGATATTTGTTACATGATATTGGCGATTTATTAAGATGTTCAAGCCATTATACTCTTTGCTTTATCTATGTATTGTTTGATGAAAATTTATCAACCACTATGAACTAAGTGAAATTAATATGCCCATTTTATAGAGAAGAAAAGTAAGGCAGAGAGCTGTTAAAGTAATTTGACCAAGATCACACAGCATAGAGATGGCAGAGCAAGGATTCAAACCCAGTGAAATAACAGAGCCTCTGTTCTTTATCATGGTGTTCTTTGGGATGCTACAAAAAAATAAACTGTAGATCTAAGCTAAAAATCATTAAAGAAAAAAAACATAAGGTAAAAAATTTTAAAACTCCCGTTAAGTAAAAGGCAAATAACAAATTGGGAGAAATATTTTCAACAGATATGACCATAAATATATGTCCCTTACTTGAGTCTATCCTCTTTGTTCCTATTCTCCTTATCTTAGTAGTCTGTATAGAGGATACATATTCATGTGTGCATAAGTGTGAGTGTGTGTGTGGTGTATAAAGAGCTTTCATAAATTAATAAAAAAGACAACACTCAAACAGGAAACAAATGGGAAATAACATGATCAGAAACTTCAGGAAGGCTTAGAAATGAAGTATGGTGTGCCTGGGTGGCTCAGTCAGTTGAGTGTCCAACTTTGGCTCAGGTCATGATCTCATGGTTTGTGGGTTCTGGCCCCATGTCGGGGTCTATGCTGACAGCTCAGAGCCTGGAGCCTGCTTCGGATTCTGTGTCTCCTCCTCTCTCTCTCTCTGCCCTTCCCTCGCTAGTGCTCTGTCTCTCTCTGTCTCTCAAAACTGAATAAAAACATTAAAAAAAAAAAAGAAATGGACTATAAACAAACTAGTAACAAATCATCAATATATTATTTTCCATCAATTCAGAAAATATTTACTGATAAATTAGTACAATGTTTCTGGAAACAGTTTATAAATATCAAGAACATATTAAAAATGCACAATTAAAAAAATTTAAGATATTTCCAAATTCTATTAGCCACCCATTTTATAGAAATTTTCTGAGGTGTAATGAGTTATATAATAGTAAAACCATAGAAACAACATCAATGGCAGCATATTGTTCAGAATAAACTAAATGTACAATTAGAAATGGATAGGTCAGTCATGTAATATCTACAGCATAAGTTTCTGAACAACCCTATTTTCATGAAATATTGAATAATGTAGTAAAATGTCTTGATAGAAAATCAATAAAAATATAGCAATACTCATCCTGTAGAGGGCAGACAGACATTTTAAGGAGGCCTAATAACAGCCAAAATGAACCTTAAACTGCTGCCTCTCCCATGCTGTGCCTAAAGCCCTCAAAACCAGGGAGCTTGGATAGTTGACAGAGCAAGGGTTGGCCTTCCTTAGTGCTTTTCTATCTCGGTTAATTGACTAGAATCCCATGTTAAGTTTGGGGAACAATGGAGGAACCAGAAGGGGAATGAAAAAGTGAAGTACTCCATCCCACCTATGGCCAAATCTCTCCATTCCCATTGCTACAGAGAACACCACTTAGATTGTGACAAAAGGACCTTAATTCTCTCCTCCCCCTCCTCCCCCTCCTCCTCCTTCCCCTCTTCCTCCTCCTCCCCCTCCCCCTCCTCCTTCTTTTTCTGTTTTAGACAGAGCTCTTAGACAAAGAGATCCTAGTCTTGGATCTCTTTGCAAACAGCTTCCTGGGTTTTGCCCTAAAATGGAAAGTAAAAGAATGCTCAAAAATTTTAACAGGACCTTGTTGCTAGGCAACCGTTTCCTTTGTCTCTAAGTATATGGAATATGACATTGTTTGGAATGTGTTTTTAGGCCGTACCTTAATACAAAGGAGCAAGGTGGGGGGTTAGGGAGGAGGTGAGGGAAGAGGTGGTGAGATAGAAACCTTTAGATTAAAACAATATAAACATATAATATGAGGAGAAGAAAAACCAAAAGAACTCACCATAGACATTTCAACCCACCACCACCATGTGGTGACTAAAACTTCAAAATGGATTTTTTTTTGGTAAGAATAAACATATGGTTATAAGCATATTCTTACCTTCATTATGATCTGCATATTTTCTCTCTACAGGAAATGTAAATATACTCTTGATATCTTTTTACAGTCACATAATACAAAAGCAGATAAAGATATGTTGTGATTGGACTTGTTCACAGTATACCATAGGCTTGAATTCCTCAAGTTGTCTATATTTACAGGACAGGTGGGTCTCAATTATGTACCTATCTCTGTGTTCTCGTTGGCCTGAAGACAGCCTATAAATAAGAACAGACAGTGGTGTCTATTGGCCAGAACAATTTCACAACTCACTTTTGACTCTGTTCTCAAAAGTATCATTTTTATTTGTTCAAAGGCAAGGATTCTAATTGGGCAGCTTTTTTTTGAAGAAATGGGTTGTAGCAGGTTATGAACAAATACATATAGAGATACTTTTTGTTCTGCTTGGTGGCTGGCCTGCCATGGTAAAAGCCATCACCATTGGGGTCACACACAATTCAAGACTTGGGTGTAGTTAGGGAGAATGGAGTGAGAAAGACCCATCAGCTTGCTGTGATTTGAGGGTCTGGCCATTTGCAGCCTAGAAAAGAGAACTTCTCTATCTGTTCTAGTTTACTCACCAGAGATCATACTGGGTTTAGGGCTGAAGGACTTAGCACTGAAGTTTTGCTTCATCAGTAAATAGGACATTTTTCTATGCACACATTTCCCTTTAGGACCTTGTAGTCAGGAATGGCTGGTTGAGGTCAGGATTTAGGAGTTCTCTGGCCAAACACATATTAACCTCATTATGATTCACAACATTGTTAAAAGACAGAGAAGCAAACTTGATGGGATTCCAAAGATTTGGCTTTTAGCTCCTACTTCACCATAGATAAGTAGTCATATTTTGGATGGTTCTTTATCCTCTTAGTGTCTCATTTTCTATTATTAAATAAATCCTACCCACAGAAGCAGGTATAAAACATATGTTGAGGGTTTCAAAAATAATAAGATAGACAACTATATACTTAATACTCAGACTAAGAAACAGAATACGAGTATGTGAAAAGGTCCTTGTGCCTCGATATGGCCTTCCCCATGAGCATCTCCCTTCTTTCCTTTTTCCTCAAGAGGTAACCCTTATCCTGACTCTTGTTTTAGTCATCCTGCCACTTTTTGGTGATTTTTATTTTTACATGGTTTCAAACTTAAAGAAGATTTGGAAGAATAGTATAAGGAAATCTTGGATATACTTTACCCAAGTTTGCCATTTGTTTACATTTTACTTATTTGTTTTATCATTTTATATATGTATGAACTATTTGAGAAGAAGGTGGAATTACTTTTCTCATTTGCTCCTCAATGTGCCTCTTTCCTAAGAACAAGATCAATGTGTATTCATTCCCTAAACATAAAGACACTCTCTCACATCATCACATAGAGTTATCCAAAATTAAGAAATTTAATATTGCCATAATAGTTTTCTCATCCATTTTTAAATTTTATTAACTTCTCCAATAATATTCTATAAGCCTTGATCACCCTAGTCCAGGATCTGACCCAGGACCACCAATTTCTTTTATTTGTTACATCTCTTTGTAGTCTCCTTTACTCTGGAATCATTTCTCAGTCTTTTTTCACCTATCTTGACCTTGAGAGTTTTCAAGAGAATGGAACAATTGTTTGGTAGAATACTCTCAATTGGGTTTATCATATATTTTATCATGGTTACATTTAAGTTATGTATTTTTGTCAGGATGCGAGAAAAGTGACATTATGTCTCCCATAGGAGGCACATAATAGCAGTTTGTACTGATATTGGTGATATTAATATTATCACTTGATTTAGGCAATGCCTACCAGGTTTCTCCATTATAAACGTGCCATTTTCCCTTGTTAATAGGTATTTTGTGGGGAAATAATTTGAGATTATGTAAATACCTTAATACCCATCAAAGACTACTTCTTTTGTATCTCTCTATATGTGTTGCAATTCTACTGAAAGTTTTTTTCCTTTTCTCCCATTTATTTATTTATTCATGTTTTATATTGGTATAAATTCATGCATTTTTTTAATGGGTAAATTGTCATAGATTTGGCCAATGAAGCTGCTAAACTTGTCTCTGGTTTTGCTTATAATGTTCTCATTATTCTTTGAATAATTCCTTATTTTCTGGCAAAGCAAGATGTTTCAGGGTCAACTCATGATTTCCCTGCCTCAGTCTTGGATCTGTCCATTTTCCTAAGGAATCTTGTTTCTTTTTTAATAGAAAAAAATATTTATGAATGAAGATCTGTGCTGAAGGTGTGTTTATTGCTGTTAATATGTCAATATGTCATGGCCTTTAGACCATCTCGATAGACATACCTAGGGAATATTTCACACACACACACACACAAATACTCATAATACATAATAGTGAGAAACCTGGTTTTCTCAACACATTTACTCATTCAGTCAAGCTTGGAATACATAAAACATAGTTTCAGAATTGCTATTCCATACCACAGCATAAATCAAACCTACTAACTAAAGTTCAATATGATTTACATTTTTACTTATAAAATTTATATTCATTAAACACAAAAACCTTAGATATAAAATTTCATGAGTTTTGACAAATGCATACATGATTCACACATCTGTTAATAATAATACATAGAATATTTCCATAACTTCAGAACATTTCTAGATATATTTTCCAAATTAACATGCCTACATCTTCAGAGTGTTTTGAATGTTTTCAACTATAGATTAATTTCCCCTATTCTAGAACTTTAAATAATTTGAAGATAATTGTCCGTGGTATCTCATAATCCTTGAACATGGTATATCTTGTTTTTATTTAGGACAAATGAGTTTTTCTTAGCAATGTTTAGTAGTTTCCAGTATATAGGTATCAAACATTTTGTTAATTTGTATCTAAATATTTTATGTTCCTCTTTTAAGCTACTATGAATACTTTTATTTCATTTTCTAAAAGTTTGCTGCTAGTGTATACAGCTACAATTTTTGTACACTGAACTTTTATCCTGCAACCTTGATAAATTCACTCATTAGTTCTATTACTTCCTTTGTCATTTCCTTAGCATTTTCTATAGAGAGAATCATGTTTCCTGCAATAAGAAACATTTTCACTTCTTTTTTCCTCACATGTAGTGACTTTCATTAGCTTTTAGTGCTCCATTGCATTGTTAGAACTCCTGATAGAATGAAGAATTAAAGTGTGAAACAAAAAATATGATATTGACTTCAGGTTTTTCCATAAATGATTATGGTCAAATTAAGGTAGTTCACTTCTAGTCTTAGTTTACTGAGAGTTTTTATGATGAATCAGTATAGACAGTTATGATTTTTTTTTTTTTCTGAATGTGAGAATAGGAAAGGATAAGAAAGGACAGGAAGAGAGGAAAAGGTAAAATTATTCGGTGCCACTCACCTGGCAACCTTCCTCACATTTCCATCTTTCAGTGATTCCTCTCTTATCTGAACTGATTGCCTTAAGAGTCAGTGCTTAATTGTTCTCTATTACGTGTGTGTTGATTTTGTCTTTACTGTCAAAGTAAAAAGAACTTTGAGGGTAGGAATACAAAGTTTTGCTTCTCTGTATCCCTTTCTTCCCTTGTATTTGGCTGGGCTTACAGAGATTGCTTGATCACTTTCAACACTGATTTTATAAGTAATAAAGTGCTAAAATTATTTACTATTTTAGAGTTCTGCATCACTGCAGTCTCAAGAACAGACCTATATGACTTGTTAGTGACCACAGAACTCATTTGAAACACAGCAAGAAAAAGAACTCAGATTCTTTGACCCTTCATCCACACCCCATCTTAGTGCACCAGGCTGGCTGATCCCCATTGTTCCTCCCAAGACCATCTCTGAGGTCAGTTCTTACATCAATAAGGATCATACTATAGCCTCAAAATTGGGTCAGATCAGGATATATAGACACAGAGCCACCGTTGGCCTCTTATCCTCCATAACCATGGAATTAGCCCATCAACAAGTTTATACTGAAAATGCCCAGTGGCCAAACAGGGTCTTGCCAGACATTCTGCAACTTGGCACAAATTAGTTTCTAGTTAGATATATGTGATTGTATGTTGTACCCAATTCCTATTTGCATACAGATCTCCTCTGGTGTGGATAACTCTGGAGAAGGGTCCTCCAAAGGTTCAGAGTAGGCTATAGTTAAGGTCACCATATTTGTTTCAACTGCTATAAATGTTGCATCTTTGTAGGTTACCTGGTAGGGAAAATTGTCTGTACCACATTCACATTAGACAGATATCAACTTGACTGAGCAATCCTCAAGACTCTGTCAAAGGGAAACAGAGATCAATGGAGGGTACTTGGCTTCATTTACCCTGAGACTGAAGCAGGGTCTCTACTTAGTTTTCCAATTTTATTTCCTGCCACTCTCTCCTTTGCAGTGCATGGTCCAGCGACTCTAAAATATTTGTCATTCCCTACACACAATACTTAGCTGGAGTTTTTTTTTTTTTTTTTTTTTTTCCTTCATAGGCTCATGCTGTTCTCTCTACTGAGAATGTCAATAACTTTTCTCCTTCCCTCCCAATCCTTCTCTCACATACTGCTTTTCACCTAACATCCAGTCACTTCACAGTATTTATTAAGTACTACCTGTGTGCCAGGGACTTTGCTAGGTGTTGGAGATACAGAGGTGAAGATCATGAAGTTCTTGCCCCACGAGAGCTCCCAGTGTGTTGTGGGGCTGACAGGTAAATAGGCACTGACAGTAAAGACTAATACTGTGATGGGGGACCACAGGATCCTGTGAAGGCACAAAGAAGCATCACCTATTCTGGCCTTGCAAGGCCACTGAAGCCTCCTGGTGGAGGTTATACAAGCTAAGATCTAGAAGATCAGGTCTTAGGAATTAGCCAGCCAAAGGGAAGAAATGTGAGAACCCAAGCTATAGAAATTGGACTCCCAGCTTCAGGACAGAGCTCAACTAATTTATCTTCTAGAAGACTTTGCTGACCTGTCCCAGGATGTCAGTTGTCCTCTGATTTTTCATCACTTCTTGTGCAGATTCCAGTTATGACACTTAACCACTCTCTGACATAATCTTTCATATGTCTTTCTTCCTTAGTAAACTGGGATGTCTTCAGACCTGAGCTTTATTCACTATACTTGCAATATTTAGTGCTGAAACTGGTACTTTATGATTATTAATAAGTGTTTGGGGATGTGAATGAATAAATAAATGGACCACCAACACATGTGGAGCTCTTCTAGAGGAGATGATACCACCTGTGTAGCTGACTACACTGCTCCAATCACCCTGTGCAAAATTTGTGACACCAGTCCATACCAGGCTAGGGCAAGGTCTCTGGTGGCAAAGGAGAGCAACCAGATTTTCACCCCTTCTTGTCATCATTTGTGACTTGTAGAACTACATGGGCCACTATTCTTTCCTGGTTGCAGGAAAGGGATTCCAAAAGATGTAGGCTTTCAGAATTGTATTCTTCTACCTAAAAAAGAGTTCCTGCATCTCCATTGTCACATAGTTTTCATTACATTTTAAGATTTGTAATGAAGACCTATTGTACATCATGAACTATCAAATAAAAATGAAATGGTAATCCACTTTTGACTCTCCTCCCTTTTCCTACAGCCATGATGGGAATCATTTTACCTATATGTTGTTGATAGCTGACACTCCAATCCTCATGCCCCCTGTGATTGGTGTTGGGGAAGTAATGAAAAACAAAAAATCTCCTGCCAACCCAAGAAAATCCTCTCTACAAAATATAGAAAAGAATGAAACAGTTTTATTGGTGATTAAGCATTAAACCAGGCTGCAATGCAGATCACAGGCAATTGCTAAAGAGATCACAAAGACAAAAAGAAACCTTACCCTTCATAATAGATGGGCAGATACATTCCATTATATACATGTTAATTATCTTTATCCCAAGGAAAATAAGCTTTTATGACAAGCAGATAATTACAATTGGAGTCAGGTGTCTAAGCTAAACTCACACAGGGACAGGGAGACCTGGGTACCATTCTCCCCATGTTCACATTCCAAAGGGATGCGAGTAGCCTCCCAGGAAAACCACTCTCAGGAGGCAGAGCTGGCCAGAGGCTTATTTAGCTTTTAAAAGATTTACATACGTCTGAAGCAGACAGAGAAAGCATTTACAACTTCAAGTTTTCTAAAAGAATGCTAAAAGAAAATGGAAAGGGTACTTTCCTTTCTGTTTTGGAACCAGAGAAAATTTTAAATTCAATTTTTTTCTATACTTGTATATACCCTTATGTTGCCACTTCTCATTTATTTTATTCTTGTACCTGATCTGTCTCTATGTAATCTGTGACTATGATTATCTTTTTCAACTTTTGATTGTTTCTCTCTGTCCGTATTCTGTGTGTTTCTCCTCCATGAAACCTGTGATTTGACCACCTGTCCTCCCAGCCTGTACACAATGATTGGTTAGCTTCAGATAACCCTGGATCCCATCCATCTGTCCTTTCTATTGACTGTGACTGGGCACATCCTTAGAGCAATTCTTCTTAAAGTTTAATGTGTATAAGGTCATCTTGGGAGCAGGGTAGGGCTCAGGATTCTGAATTTCTAACAAGCTCTTAGATGCGGCCACTGCTGCTGCTTAGGGACCATGTTTGAGTAGGAAAGCCTGGGAGCAGGACTAGTTTTTTCTACAGCCTGGGACACTGTTTATCTCCTATTGCCTATTTTCCTCATACAGACTGTTATTATTAATTTATTCATTTATTCAGTAATAAATATTTATTGAATGCATTCTTTTTAGGCAATGTCTCTCTCTGTCTTTTGTCCTGCTGTGGCTGACACTCCCATCCCTTCAAACATAACACCGCAACTTGGAACAGACTCCTCTCTAACCACTTCAGCCAATTCCCTGTTCTCCTATGGCATGTCCCTAAGACTGCATTCTTTTCCATGTGGATCTCCCAGGACATTTCACACTACAAATATTTTCTCCCTTTGTCTTTCTATGAAAATTAATCACAAGTTGGAATATATCCCTTTGTCAGAGTATATGCCCTGGCTTTTTTATTTGGAAAATATAGTGTCCGAGCATAGAGACTTTGGCTGTGAGTCTGGTCCCTTACAGCATGCAGCTGTCATTGCTGGCTTCCGGGCAACATTATTAAGGCTTCTCTGCTTTGTGGACTGTGGTTGTGGTCCTCTATTTGTCAGAAACGGGGAGACAGGAGGGGTTCTGAGTGCTTTTCAGCACCAGCCTCCCTTCATTATCTTACTATCTGTGACAGGTAGGGCCAAAACAGAGTTCTCTGTGTCCTGGATGACATTTTAGTGTGTCCCCTGCTGACTGAGTGCCCCTGAGTGGAGACCTCCAAGATCAGCAGGCCCCTGAAGTAATAACCTAGAGGAATTGGTACTGAATCCCTTAGAACTGGTTTCTCCCCCACTTTCAACTGCCATGTGGCCTGATCTTAAAAATTACTTTTAAAGTGTTTTCTTTGATCTTCCAAATCACTGTAAATGCTCTCCAATTGGCATCAATTAACATCAAAGTGATTACTTGCCCAGCCCCACAGGAGTCCATAGCTTTATAGATGTCAGGGTTGAAGGCAGCTCCTTTCTATAGCCTCACTTTTTTGGAGGAACTAATCCAAGCTGATTTGCTGTCAGCCTGGGATTAGTACAGCTTGCTGTCTAGCATGAAACAGCCTGAACCTGGAGTCCACTTCTCCCACCCTTCCTCACAATAACACCATGTAGTCTCCTCACCATGCAAGGCAAGTGTTCACTAGTTATTAGTTACATACACAAATGTATAATTGTTCATGTACTGAAGTGCTGAAAACTCAGGCAGTCAGGTGCTCAGATCAAAGTGGAAAAAGTTTGCAACAGACCATGTTGGTATTGATATTAAGTCAATTGGGATAAGACAGGGAAGTGTTGCTGAGCATCACAGACCCTTGCCATCTGTCAACTCAGGAGAATTAAGATACTTTGAGTTTCTATGACAATTCCAAGGTCTAGAAGACAGAGCGCATGCTGCTGTAGACATGGCAGGCTCCAGACACGGTGGCACGAGGGTCCTACCCTTGTGGAACAGGGTTGATCTTCTTGCCCATCCATCCATCCATCCATCCATCCATCCAAAAGGCAGGCCTGCAATGGCTTCTTATTCAGCAGTGTTCCTGAGATTTCAGCCTGTGAACACCAAAGGCCTTCAGGGCAATTAACTCTTGACTCATCAGAAAGCCAGAGTCTGTGACCAAAGTGGGTCCAGAGCTCTGGAGGCAGAGCTCAGGTGAAAGCTAAATGGAGTGCCTTCTAAAGGGCTCAGTATTTTATGACAAGCATATTTTACAACATGCAATAACTCATCATCTCAATAATCTGAGAAGGCTTATTTTGGCTTAGATATTTTAGAAAATATAAAGGATGGTTTTCAGTATGAGCTAGATCATGTTTTTAAATTTTTTTATTTGGTTTTAATCAGAGTAGTCATGATCCGTAGATACAGTTCACTGAAGATGTTGAACCCTGAACAAATAATTGTCAGGAAGGGAGAAGATCATTTTTATATTAGAAATTTAAAAAATCCTAGTATAATAATCCATTATATATATTTCATATTATAATTTTTAATTTATGTATTTTATATTCTATATTTTTGGTCTCTTGGCAAATATGGCACATTACATTTCTGGGGATTTGAAACTACAGTCAAGTTAGGTGTTAAATCTTGGTTTACTAGACTTGAACCTTAACCTAAGTGATGCCATTTTGGTCCTGTGGTTTTCTTTTTTAACAGATACAGAGTACCTATATAGATATATATATAGGATATGTATATAGAACACATGCACACACACTAGGATATAATACTCCATGTGGTTATGTAATGATGCCTACTTCAAGCATATATATATTTCTATACACAGATAGTATTTACAAAAAATATGATTATACTGACTATAAGGTAAACTACCATATATAATATTTTGGACATATGGTATCTGTGCTAATAGAATATATAATAGTATTTAACTATATAAGATACATACTTTCATATGCACAGAAAACTGCTTCTCCTCAAATAAATAATTGGCAATTTCCCTGAATTTAACTGCTTTAAAGTTTCAAGGGATGTTTTAGATAGAAAGACTATGCCTATAGTCTGAGTTAATACATCTCTTTTTGAAGTTGACTTTTTCATGAGCTTTTATTTAACTAAATTATGCACATCATAATGCATATTTTGCAATCAATTATTCACAAGTGCTTTAACTTTCTCAAGCTAAATTACTACTCTGTGTGAAAGAAGAATTGCTGTTTTGAACCTCTTCATTACTATCTAAGCCAGAAATTTTCATCATTTTTCTGTAAACCTGCAATCAACTGGAAGCCCATTCACTTTAGAGTTCTTGGCAAAAATTCATCCTTCTCTCTTATTAAAGGCCCAGGGCACGTTTCAAAGCAGAATCATGGACCTGGAACAAACTGCATTTTATCTTCACAAGAATCCTAAGAAGTAGATACTATTATCTCCATTCAACAGATGAGCAAACTGAGACTGGTAATATGTTAGCAGAGCCAGAATTTAAACTCAAGTATTTCAGACACAAATCACATACACTACTTGCAGGGTTATGCTGCCCAACGTAAAAAGAAGGAAAGAGTGCTTACAGGTGTAACTGAGATTCCTACACTGTTGTCACATGAGGAAAGGACACAGATGAAGGTTTGGACCAATAATACTATTTTTAAAGTTTCTTATAAAACAGTTTATCTCCAAATAAGGGAGATGTTTGCATGCTCCCTTTTCTATCTATGCTAATAGTACCTTCCCTTTTAATTCACTCAGACTAGAAACTCCAATGTCCTATGCTAACCTACTTACCCTTCCTCCCTTGTGACATCAAACACTGAGTGGCCCCCTTTAGGAAGATCTTGCACATCTATGTTTATCCCCTCACACCTACAGTTCTACGGTGGCCTCCTCAACTTTCTTTTTAAAAATAAAACAACATTTTATTAATTTCAGGTATACAACATAGTGATCCAACAATTCTATGCATTACTCTATGTTCACCACAGTAAGTGTAGTCACTATAAAAATCTACTACAATATTATTGACTGTATTCCCTATGTTGTACTTTTCATATGTATGACTTATTTATTTTATAACTAGAAGTTTGTACCTCTTAATCCCCTTCACCTATTTTGCTTGACTCACTCACCTCCTCTCAGGCAACCATTGCTTTGTATTTGGTTGTTGTGTCTTTTAGATTCCACATATAAGTAAAATCATAAGGTATTTATCTTTCTCTGACTTAATTAACTTAGCATTATACCATCTAGGTTCATCTGTGGTGTCACAAATAGCAACATTTGTTGCTCTCATTCTTTTTTATGGCTGAGTAATATTCTATTGTATAAACTATACCACATCTTCTTCTTTTTTCTTTTTTCTTTTATTTTTTTCTTTTTTATTTTTAAAAAATGTTTTTTAATATATGAAATTTATTGTCAAATTGGTTTCCATACAACACCCAGTGCTCATCCCAAAAGGTGCCCTCCTCAATACCCATCACCCACCCTCCCCTCCCTCCCACCCCCCATCAACCCTCAGTTTGTTCTCAGTTTTTACCAGTCTCTTATGCTTTGGCTCTCTCCCACTCTAACCTCTTTTTTTTTTTTTTCCTTCCCCTCCCCCATGGGTTTCTGTTAAGTTTCTCAGGATCCACATAAGAGTGAAACCATATGGTATCTGTCTTTCTCTGTATGGCTTATTTCACTTAGCATCACACTCTCCAGTTCCATCCACGTTGCTACAAAAGGCCATATTTCATTCTTTCTCATTGCCACTCGTAGTATTCCATTGTGTATATAAACCACAATTTCTTTATCCATTCATCAGTTGATGGACATTTAGGCTCTTTCCATAATTTGGCTATTGTTGAGAGTGCTGCTATAAACGTTGGGGTACAAGTGCCCCTATGCATCAGTACTCCTGTATCCCTTGGGTAAATTCCTAGCAGTGCTATTGCTGGGTCATAGGGTAGGTCTATTTTTAATTTTTCTGAGGAACCTCCACACTGTTTTCCAGAGTGGCTGCACCAATTTGCATTCCCACCAACAGTGCAAGAGGGTTCCCGTTTCTCCACATCCTCTCCAGCATCTATAGTCTCCTGATTTGTTCATTTTGGCCACTCTGACTGGCGTGAGGTGATATCTGAGTGTGTATACCACATCTTCTTTATTCATCTATTGATGGATACTTGGGTTGTTTCCATATCTTGGCTATTGTAGATAATTCTACAATAAAAATAGAAGTGCACATATCTTTTCAAATTAGTGTTTTTGTATTCTTTGGGTAAATACCCAGTAGTGGAATTACTGGATCATATGTTATTTCTGTTTTTAATTTTTTTAAGTTTATTTTGAGAGAGAGAGAGAGAGCGTGCACAAGAGTGAAAAGGAGAGGGGCAGAGAGAGAGAGAGGGAGAGAGAATCCCAAGCAGGCTTCACATCATCAGCACGAAGCCTGATATGGGGCTTGATCTCACAAACTGAGAGATCATGACCTGAGCTGAGATCAAGAGTCGGATGCTTAACTGACTAAACCACCCAGGTGCCCTTCTATTTTTAATTTTTTTTTTTTTGAGGAACTTCCATACTCTTTTCCACAGTAGCTGCACTATTTTACATTCCTATCAATGGTGCATGAGGCTTCACTTTTCTCTAGATCCTCACCAACATTTATTATTTCTTGTCTTTTTGGTAGTAGTCATTCTGAATGGTGTAAGGTGATATTTCATTGTGGTTTTTATTTGCATCTCCTTGATGATGAGTGATGTTGAGCACATTTTCCTGTGTCTGTTGGCCATCTGTATGTCTTCTTTGGAAAAATGTTTATTCAGGTCCTGTGCCCATTTTTTAATCAGATTGTTTTCTGGGTGTTAGGTTATATATCATTTGCAAATATCTTCTTCCATTCAGTAGGTTGTTTTTTTTTTGTTTTGTTAATGGTTTCCTTTGCTGTGCAGAAGCTTTTAACTTTGGTATACTCCCAACAGCTTATTTTTCCTTTTGTTTCTCTAACCTGAGGGACAGATCCGTAAATGTGTTGCTAAGGCCAATGGCTAAGAGATTACTGCTTACATTTTCTCCTAGGAGTTATATGGTTTCAGGTCTCACCTCTAGGTCTTTATCCATTTTGGGTTTCTGTGTATGGTGTACGACAGTGGTCCAGTTTCATTATTTTAATGTAGCTGTCCAGTTTTCCTAACACCATTTATTGAAGTGATACTATTTATGTTTCCCCTATTGTATTTTCTTGTCTCCTTTGTCACTGATAAATTTACTGAATAGGCATAGATTTATTTCTGAGTCCTTTATCCACTTCCATTGATCTATGTGTCATTTTTGTGCCAGTACCATACTATTTTGATTACTATGCTTTTGTAGTATATCTTGAAATCTGGGATTGTGATACCTCCAGCTTTGTTCTGCCTTCCCAAGCTTGCTTTGGCTATTCAGGGTCTTTTGTGTTCCATATAAATTTTGGGATTCTTTGTTCTAGTTCTGTTAAAAAAATAGTATTTTGATAGGAATTGCATTGACTCTATAGATTGCTTTTGGTAGTATGGACATTTTAACAATATAAATTCTCCTGAACCAAGAGCATGTAATATCTTTCCATTTGTTTATGTTGTCTTCAAATTATTTCATCAGTGTCATATCATTTTCAGAATAAAGGTTTTTTTTTGTTTGTTTTGTTTTGTTTTGTTTTTACCTCCTGGGTTAAATTTATTCCTAAGTATTTTATTCTTTATGGTGCCATTGTAAATGGAATTGTTTTCTCTTTTTGCTGCTTCATCAGTAGTGTAAAGAAATGCAACAGATTTCTGTGTATTAATTTTGTATCCTGCAACTTTAAAGAATTTATTAGTTCCAATAGTTTTTTGGTGAAGTCTTAAGGATTTTCTCTATATAGCATCATCTCATCTAAATAGTGACAGTTTTACAATTTCCTAACCAATTCGAATGCTTTTTTTTTTTTTTTTTTTGTCTTAATGCTGTGACTGGGACTTCCACTATTATGTTGAATAAAAATGAAGACAGCAGACATCCTTGTTTTGTTCTCAATCTTAGAGTTTGGAAAGTTTTCAGTTTTTCATCATTGAGTATGAAGTTAGCTGTGGTTGTGTCATAGATGGCCTTTATTATGTTAAAGCATTTCCCTTCTAAATCCACTTTATACAGATTTTTTTTAATGAATGGATGTTGAATTATGTCAAATGCTTTTTCTTCATCTATTGAGATGATCATATTGTTTTTACTCTTTCTCCTCTTAACGTGAGGTAACACACTGAAGGATTTGTGAATAATGAAACATCTTTGAATCCCTGGAGTAAATCCCATTTGACCATGGTGAATAATCCCTTTAATATAGTCTTAAATTTGTTTTGCTAATATTTTGCTGAGGGTTTTTACATCCATGTTCATCAGGGATACTGGCCTAGTTCTCTTTGTGTAGTGTGTTTGTCTAGTTGTGGTATCAGGGTAATGCTGTCCTCATAGCATAAATTGGGGCATTTTCCTTCCTCTTCTATTTTTCAGAATAATTTGAGAAGAATAGGTATTAGTTCTTCAATTGTTTTGTAGAATTCACTAGTGAAACCATTGGTTTGTGGACTTCTTTTTGAGAGTTTTTTATTATTGATTCAATTTTGTTACTAGTAATGGGTCTGTTCAAATTTGTTATTTCTTCCTGATTTAGTTAGAAAGTAGTATGTTCCTAGTAATTGACCCTTTTCTTATAGGTTGTACAATTTGTTGGTATATAATTTTTTGCATCTGTCTCCTGTATGTCTTTGTATTTCTCTGGTGTCAGTTGTTACTTTCATTTTATTTCTGATATTAGTCATGTCCTTTCTCTTTTTTCTTGATGAGTCTGGCTAAAGATTTATCAATTTTGTTGATCTTTTCTAAGAACCAGCTTTTGAATTCACTGAGCTTTTCTACTTTTTTTAAAAATCTCAATTTAGTTTATTTCTGATCTGATCTTTATTATTTCCTTCTTTCTACTAACTTAGGGCATTGTTTGTTTTCCTTTTTCTAGCTCTGTTAGGGGTTAAGGTTAAATTGTTTGAGATTTTTCTTGTTTCTTGAGGTAGACCTATATTGCTGTAAACTTCCCTTTTAAAACTGTGTTAGCTGCATCCTGAAGATTTGGGAAGACTGTGTATTCCTTTTCATTTGTCTCCATGTATATATATTTTTTAATTTCCTCGTTGATTTTTTTCATTAACCCATTGGTTGTGTAGTAGCATGCTATTTAGCCTCCATGTATTTGTGCTGTTTTTTTCCCTCATATTTGATTTCTAGTTTCTTACTCTTGTGACTGAAAATTATTTCAGTTGTCTTAAATTTATTGAGACTTGTTTTGTGTCTTAACATGTTATCTGTTTTTCTGTTTTGAAGAATGTTCCATGTGTTGTTGAAAAGAATGGGTATTCTGCTATTTTGGGAGGGAACCCTCCCAAAATAGCAGAATACCCATTCTTTTCAACAACACATGGAATATATATGTGTGTGTGTGTGTGTGTGTGTGTGTGTGTGTGTGTGTTAAGTCCATCTAGTCTAATGTATCACTCAAAGCCACTGTTTACCTATTGATTTTCTGTCTGGATGTACCCATTCATGTAAGTGAGGTGTTAAGTTCCACTAATATCATTGTTTTGTTGTCGGTTATGTCTGTTATAGTTGCTTTGCATATTTAGGTGTGTCTCTCTCGAATGCACAGATATTTAAAATTGTTATGTACTCTTGTTGAATTGATCTCTTTATCATTATATAATGCCCTTCTTTGTTTCTTATTACATTCTTTGTCTCAAAGTCTATTTTGATGTAAGTATTACTATCCAGCTTTTTTTTTTTTCACTTTTATTTGCGTGGAATATCTTTTTCCCCCCCTTTACTTTCAGACTATTGGCCTTTAGGTCTCAAGTAAGTTTCCCACGGGCAACGTTTAGAAGGGTCTTTCCTTTTTTTTTTTTAATACATCTGGTCACCTATGTCTTTTGATTAGAGCATTTAGTCTATTACATTTAAAGTAATTACTGATACTTTGAAGGAGTGTTTTTTGCCATTTTGTTAATTGTTTTCTGGTTGCTTTTGTTCTTCTCCGTTCTTTTGTTCTCTTCACTTGAGGTTTGATAGCTTTCTCTGTGTTATGCTTGAATTCCTTTCTCTTTATATTTTGTGTATCTATTGTAAGTTTTTTTTTTATTTTTGGTTATCATATGGATCATATGTAACATCCTGTGTATATAGGAGTCTGTGTCAAGTTAATGGTTGAATTTGAGCATGTTCTAGAAGTATTAATTTTTTACTCCCCCCTCTACATTTTATGTATATTATGGCATATTTTACCTCTTTATTTTGTGTACTTTTAACTAATTTCTGTAGATATAACCATTTTTACTACTTTTGTGTTGTAACCACCACACTGGCTTTATAGCTATTAATCTACACATTTACTGTATGTTTTCTTTTACCAGTGGAATCTTTTTCTTTAGTAATTTTCTTCAGTTTATGATCTTTTCTTTTCAATTTAAGAAGTTCCCTTACCATTTCCTATAAAGCTGGTTTATTGATGATCAACTCCTTCAACATCTGTTTGTCTGGTAATCTTTCTCCTTCAATTCTGAATAACATTGCCAGCTAAAGTATTCTTGGTTGTAGTTTTTTGTGGGTTTTTGGTTTATTTTTGTGTATTTTCTGGGTTTTAGGTTTTTGGGTTTTTTGGTTTTATTTTCCCTTTCGGCACATTGAATGTATAATGCCATTGAATATGTAATGCTTTCTCTGTAGCAGAAAAGTTTCTGCTGAAGAAACAGCTAAGAGCCTTACGGAGTTCCCCTTGCATGTAATTGTTTTATTTTCTCTTGCTGCTCTTAAAATTCCCCCTTTATTTTTCATTTTTTCTACTTTCATTAATATGTGTCTTGGTATGGACATCCTTAGGTTTATCTTGTTTGGAGCTTTCTATGTTTCTGGCCATCAATGTCTGTTACCTTCCATAAATGAGGGGAATTTTCACCTTTTATTTATTCAAATATGTTTTATGCCCTCTTGTAGTGAATATATTATTGTTCTTGATGATGTCGCTGACATCCCTGAGCCTATTCTCATTTTTATCATTCTGTTTTCTTTTTCCTATTCAGCTTGGTTGCTTACTATTGCACTATCTTCCAGATCACTGATCTATTCTTCTGCATCTTCTAATCTCCTGTTGATTCCATCCAGTATATTTTTCATTTCAAGTATTGTATTCTTCAGCTCTGACTTGTTCTTTTTTATATTTTCTATTTCTTTAAGTTCTTACTATGTTAATTCACTCTTAAAGTTGAATGAGTATCTTTATGACCATTGCTTTAAACTCATGAGGCACCTGGGTGGTTCAGCCAGTTGGGCATCTGACTTTTGCTCAGGTCATGATCTCATGGCTCATGGGTTCAAGCCCTGTGTCGGGCTCTGAGCTGACAGCTTGGAGCCTAAAGCCTACTTCAGATTCTGTGCCTCCTTCTCTCCCTGTTAAAAATAAACAAACATTTAAGAAATTAAAAAAAAAAAAAAAAAAACCTCTATCAGGCATATTGCTTATATCTGCTTTGTTTAGTTCCTTTTCTGTGATTTTTGTCTTGTTCATTTATCTGGGACATGTTCCTCTGTCTCATTTTGTCTCACTCTCTAGATTTGTTTCTGTATATTAGGTCACCTACATTGCCTGGTCTTGAAAGTAGTGGTGTTGTAGAGGTCCTGTTGCAGCCTGTAGAGCAATACTCCCTGATTACCAGCGGTATCCTCGGTGTGGGCTCTGTGTACCCTCTCACTATGGCTAAGCCATGCTTGCTATGGGCACACTGGTAGATGGGCCTGGCCCTCATCTCAGCTGGCTGCAAGACCCACTTTGCCCACATTCGGCAGGGTTTGGTCCCTGTGTGGCAAAAGAACTAGGTGGGCTCAACACTCAGCGAGCTATCTGCATTTAGCCTTTTTGATAGCTTCAGGCTCATTGAAGGGCAGGGCATGCTCCCTATGCAGGTAGCTAAGAGATCTGTCTGTAGGAACTGTGGGTATGATATGTGGTGTTATCTATCCCCCAACACATAAAGGGCAGGTTTCACTTTGGAGGGGTGCTGGTTTCAGCAGGGGTTGCTTTCCAGGTGTGGCAGGGAAGGAGCTGCTTTGAAGGGGTACCTGCTACAGCAAGCAGATTAGGTGAGACATGTCTGTGGGGAAACACTGACTCCCACAAGCACACAGCTATCTAGGCTCATGGAGGGGAAGGAAAATTGTCTGCTAGAGCTTATGTTCCTGGAGAAATCTCTTATGGATCCCTGCCCCTCAGACACATGTCTTAAAATTAGTAAATCTCTACCAATCATACCTCAGGAGCTTTTCAAACTGCTGCTTCTATGCTATCTCTGAGGCTGAGTTATTTAGCGTGCTAGCCCTTTAATGGTGGGTACTTGGTTTTCTGTCTTTCCAGTGCAGGTCCCCAGGGCTGAGGGTGCCTGGTGTGGTGTCTATCTTCTTAATTCTCTGTGACCGTGAGGTTCCTAGTGGGTAGTTGTACTTGGGGGGGGGGGGGGGGTGGGTGGAGGTTGGTGCCTGACAATGTCTCTATGCCTCCTGTCATTTTTTAAAAAAAATGTTTATTATTTTTTGAGAGAGAGTGTGGGGAGGGAGAGGCAGAGGGAGAAGGAAAGAGAATCCCAAGTAGGCTCTCTCTGTCAGCACAGAGACCAACCCAGGGCTCCATCTCACAAACCATGAGGTCATAACATGAGCTGAAATCAAGATTCAGACACTTAACAGACTGAAACACCCAGATGCCCCACTTTCTGCCATTTTTGATGTGTCCTTCTCTTGACTAGCTGTGGAAGATTTATTCTGACTTCTGAGGTCTTTTTCATAGTTGTAACACATGCAATTATTGCTTTGGTGTATCCATGGGATGAGGTGAGCTTAGGAACCTCCTCCTCCACATTCCCCAAACTCTAAACTTACTTTCTTATAAAATATTGCTGATGGCTTTTCGCTGTCTTCAGGATAAAGTCAGGGCTTTCCAGGTGTGTGAGACTCTAGTTACAAGCTGTCTTCCCCTTGTCATCCATACTCCCTCTACCTTCCCATGACCACAACAGTAAGGGCTGCCACTGTAGAGAAAGTGGTAGGGGCAAGCAGTATGCTCTAACTTTTTCTGTACTCCTGATTAAACTCTCAAATAGCCTCATGGAGGGGACACTAGAGCAGGGCATAGAACCAAGCCTTCTCTCTGACTCTGAAGGCCTTACTCTTCACCACTGCACCACCCTGTCTCTTTTAGGGCATATGGTTTCTCCCCCAATTTTTCCAAGTACCCCACACATCGCCATCTCTGTGGCTTGGCCCTTGTCCAAGTTCTTACCTGGAATTCTTTCCCCCTTTCAACCTGTTAAAATCCCACCCATATTTCAAACCTGTATTATTGTTATATTCACTTAAGAAACTTAGGGTTTCTTTTTTAACCTTAATATTTATTGTGAAATATATCCATACAATAGTTGTATTTGCTCGAGACATTTTTATTAAAAACAAATTTTGTTAAGGCCGAGTTTATTCTCCTCGTCTATCCCAGAAAATATCCTGAAATTTGTTTTTATTATTGCCATGCGTGTATATTATTGCCAGGCTGCAATAAATATTCTTATACAGGTACCCATGTATACATGTGTGAATGTTTCTAACCTACAATCTAGTCACAGAGGAATCACTTTGTTGTAGGGTATGCACTACTGTTAACCTCTAGTTCTTGCTAAGTCCAAAGTGGTTGTACATATTTATACTCCCACCAGCAAAGGATAAGAGTTTCCATTCCTCATATCCTTGCCAACACTTGGTATTTTCAACCTTTCAGTATTTGCCAATTTGTTGAAGTAACATGGCATATTTTCATTGTGTTGTTTTCCCCTCATAATTAATGAATTTGATCTGTTTTTGTTTTTTTTTTTTGTGCATTTATCAGATCTGGGTTTTTCCTCTTTTCAGGAACTTTCAATCCCCTTTTCCAATTTTCTTTTGGTCGTTTATAAAATTTTACTCATAGCTATTACATATGCACACTAATTCTTGGCTACATATATTATAAATAGCTTCTCCAAGTCTGTGGTTTATCTTCCACTTTGTTTAGATGTCTTGGCCACATAAAAGATTTAAATTTTAATGCAGTCAAATCTATTTATTTTTAAATGTTCTGTTTATCAAAAAATTATTCTTGGGGGTACCTGGGTGGCTCAGTTGGTTGAGTGTCTGACTTTTTAAAAAAGTGTGGGTTTTTTTAAGTTTTGTTTTTTGTTTTTTTTTTTTATTTTGAGAGGGGGGGAGGGGTAGAAAGAGAGGGATTCTCTCTCTCCCAAGCAGGCTCTGCACTGCCAGCTCAGAGGCCTATAAGGGGCTCAATGCGGGACTCAAGGTGCCTCGAGTGTCTGACTTGATTTTGGCTCAGGTCATGATCTCACTTTGTGGGATTGAGCCCCATGTGAGGCTGCATACTGACAGCATGGAACCTGCTGGGGATTCTCTCTCTCCCACTCTCTCAAAATAGATAATAAAAATCAAACAAATTATTCTTCTGTGCACAGTGTATTTTATGTTATGCATTCAAGGTTTGGCTCTTCATAATTATGTATTTAGTCCACTTGGAAGTCATTGTACACAGTGCTAGAATAGAAATCTCATTTTATTTATCTACAGTTTACTTCTTTCCAAGACCACTTGTTGAATAATATATTCTCTTTCTACTGGTTTTTATGCAACCTATATTATAATTTTTTATATATAGTGGATCTGTTTCTGTGCTTTTTTTCTGATAAAGTCATCTATCTTGCATCAAAGTCACATTGTCTTACTGACTAAATTATGTCAGCAAGACTTATCATGCTTGCCCTGACCTCTACATCTGTTCGTTCTTACAGTTACTTAGTTTCAAACAAATTAATCCTCTTGTATACTTTTACTGAATTTTTAATGTTCCAATTTCATTTTCAGAACAATCACTGGACTTTTAATATTGTCTCTCTACCCATGAATATGATTTATCTTTGAATTTAATGTGACTTATTTTTATCTATTTCAGTAGTTTTATACTTTCTTTACAAAGACCTTTCATATTTTTTATCCATTCATCAGTTGATAGACATTTAGGCTCTTTCCATAATTTGGCTATTGTTGAAAGCACTGCTATGAATATTGGGGGGAAAGTGCCCCTATGCGCCAGCACTCCTGTATCCCTTGAGTAAATTCCTAGCAGTGCTATTGCTCAGTCATAGGGAAGTTCTATTTTTAATTTTTTGAGGAACCTCCACACTGTTTTCCAGAGCAGCTGCACCAGTTTGCATTCCCACAAGCAACCAATTTGACAATAGATTTAAAAAAAAAGACAAAACATGATAATCATCAACAACAACAAAAAAAGACTAGACCTTGCATAGTTTTTAGATCAAATCCTAGGTCTTTTTAGAATCATTATGGTTATTTTATAAATTATATTTTTATTTTATGATTTTATAATTTTATAAATATGGTATAAATTTATATTTTATAAATTATATTTTTGAATTATTTATTCTTGTGTGTTTAAGAATCCAATTAAAATTGACCCTTGATCAACATGGGGATTAGAGCTGCCAGTTCCCCCAAAGTTGAAAATCTGTGTATAACTTCTAACTCCTCTAAAACTTAGCTACTAATAGTCTACTATGGACTGGAAGTCTTACTAATAACATAATCAATTAGCATATTTTGTGCGTTGTATGTATCCTATATTTTTACAGTAAACTAGAGAAAAGAAAATGTTATTAAAGTCATAACAAAGAGACTGTTAGCACTGCAGCACTGTTCTGTTTTTATAAAAAAAAAATTCCATATGTAAGTGGACCCATACAGTTCAAATCTGAGTTAAGGGTCAACTATAATTTCATATAATTGTGTTTATCAAACTTACTAAACTCTGTTCTAAATTTTTTTCATAGGATTTCTTGGATATTTTATATGTAGAATTATATCACCAATAAAAACAAATTATTTTGTTTTTACTTTCTAATTGCTACAGTTTTCATTCCTTTTTCTTCTCCCTGAGATGGCTAGGACTTCCAATGTAGTTAATCTGAAGCAGTAAGAGAAATTGTCCTTAACTGTTTCTGATTTAAAGGAATCTATTCTGTCATTTTATAATTATATAAGCTTTAGAGTTTGAAACATACTCCTTATCAAGTTAAGAAAATTTCACTCAATTTTGACTTTGTTAAAATTTTTCATCATAAATGAATTTTGGATTAAAGTTTTTTTTTGCATCTGTTATACTCTACATAATTTAATATGCTAATAAAATGAATCACATTGGATCTTCAGAAAACAAAACATGGTCAAGATTCTTTTATTAACATTGCTAAATTTACTTTGGTAATACTTTAGCAATTTTGTTCTCTGACCTATAATTGGTCTGTATAGTTTATTTTTATTATGATGCCCTTGATTGATCTTCATATAATGTAAGACCAACTGCATTTATCAATCAGAATAATCTAAGCTGAAAAAAAATCAGTGGTTAAATGCAACTTTTTTTCTCCTACAACATGCACAACTATCTTAGCAGGGGCCAGTTCTTCTTCTAAGTCATACCAGAACACAAACTGGCAGGTACTTTGCCTCCACCAGTGATCTGTGAGCATTCCAGTAGATGAAGCAAACACAATGAATTACACATTTTCACCTAAAAGAGGAACCTGTTAATTTCACACTTATTCCACTGGCCAAAATAAGTCACAATGCCATGCCTGTCTGGGTAAGTGCAACCCCCATGTTCCAAGAAGGGAGAGAATCAAAATATTAATGACTATATTGCTTCACAAATAAGTTAGGAGCGTTTCTTCTATGTTCTCTGGGGAAAAAATTGTATAATTTGAGGTTGAGATTGAATCTTCAGGAAAACTCCTGGAAACCCATGCAGATCTGATGCATTTTGAAAGGAATGTGGTTGGAAAATTTTAACAATTCATTCATTTTTGTTAATTAACTGAGGCCTATTGGAGTTTTCTGTTTTTCATTATGTCTACTTGAGCTTAGAATTTTATATGGCATTGCCCATTACATCCAAATTTCCAAATCATTGCCCTCAATTGTTCATGCCATTTCTAATGATTTTTAGAAATATCTAACAGTCTTCACTTTTTTTCATGATAATCTTAACAGAATTTTAACAATTAGTCTTGTAAGAAGCTAGTTTTTGGATTTTTTGATATGCTTTACTATTTGTTTTATGTCATTAATTCTTTACTTTTTAATTCTTAGCTTTTTAATCTTTGGTTTTTCTTTTATATGAAAGCTTTTATTGATTCTTAGAATGTTTTACTATAATTTGTTTTGATACTTTATATATATATATATATACATATATTTACATATATGTATATATATATACATATATTTACATATATATTTTATAAATAGTATATGTAGTCATATACATTTTGATATTTTCATTTTGACCTAAATATTTTCCAAATTCTATAATGATTCCTTCTTTAATCAACACATTATTTAGCAATATGTATTTTTGGGAAAAAATTGTATTGGGGATAGTTTTTAATTATCTACTTCCTTTTGTTTTAAATTGATGTACAGTAGGGGCACCTGGGTGGCTCAGTCAGTTGAGCATCTGACTTTGGCTTGGGTCATGATCTCTCAGTTGACAAGTTCAAGCCCCACGTAGGGCTCTGTGCTGACAGCTCAGAGCCTGCTTCTGATTCTCCCTGTCCCTCTGCCTCTCCCCCACTCATGCTCTGTGTCTCAAAAAAAGATAAACATTAAAAAAAATTTAATTGATGTACAGTTGACATGATACTATATTAGTTTCTGGTATGCAACACAATGATTCATCAATTATCATGACAAGCATATCATAATGTCACAAATATCGTCACCATCTGTCACCAAAGTTACTAAAATATTGTTGACTATATTCCCTATGCTGTACTTTTCATTCCCATAACTTCTTTTATAATGGGATGTTTGTACCTCTTAATCACCTTCACCTATTTTGCCTACCACTCTACTTTCCTCCCCTCTGACAACTACAAGTTTGTTTTCTATATTTAGGAGTCTTTTTTTGTTGTTGATGTTTTGTTTGCTCATTTCTGGTTTTTAAATGTATTTCACACATATAATATTTGTCTTTCTCTGACTTATTTCACTTAGAATAATATCCTCTAAGTCCATACATGTTGTTTCAAATGGCATGGATAAAGAATATGTAGTATATATATACAATGGGATACTCAGCCATAAAAGTGACTCTTAATGTAATTATAATGTCATAAAACATGGTCTGTAAAATTCTGATTTTGGGTTTTAAGTTATATTTTGTACCTGAAAATATGATCAATATTCATAAATGAATCATGCATAATTTGAAAGGAATATATATATTTTAAATTTATATATTTGTTTTGGGAGAGAGAGAGTATGAGCAGGGGAGAAGCAGATAGAGGGGGATAGACTGTCAGTGAAGAGCCTGACATGGGACTCAAACTCATGAACCGTGAGATCATGACCTGCGCTGAAATCAAGAGTTGGACACTTAACCAAGTCACCCAGGCACTAATATCCATTAGATCAAGCTATTGATTATGTTATTCAAATTTTCTATAACCTTGGTATTTCTTTTTGTTTGCTTTAATTTACTGAGAAGTACCATTCTTTAGTAGCTAGTAATGCAAACTGGATGGATTCCAAAGCTGTCTCTACTATTTACAAGCTGAGATCTTGGGCAATTTCTTTAACCCCTACATGCCTCAAATTCCTGATCTACAAAGTTAATTGAATAATAACAGTTGGCATATAAAGTAGTTGATATATAATTAAAAATAATGGCTAACTTTGTAATAATTTATGTCAGCCCTAGAAAATTATTACAAACAGATTAAATGTCTCACTAAATCAAGATTCAGAGTTTCTTAGTTCTCCTAAAGACTCTTAAGAACATATCTGATCTCCCATGTTTTAGTGCCTCTCTCATTTTCTTTCATTTCTCACAGTTGTTTTCTCATTATGTCTGTTAAATTCTTTTAATGCAATGGTATATAATTTATCTGTCTCAAGGAATGGCACTACCATCTTACCAATAACTCAGGATATCAGGATGTTGTCCTTGTCACCTGTTTCTCCCTCACTTCGTATGTCTAATAAATAACCAGATCCTGCATTACTTTCCCATCTCTTAAATCCATAGAGTTTGTTTTCAGTTCCAATATTACTTCCCTAAACCAGATCACCTTCATTTTTCCAAAAGAATTGTACTTAGGATACTTGTTTCACCCACCTATCCAACAAATATTTATTAAATATATACTGTGGGACAAGCACTTTTCAGGGTGCACTGGATACAAAGATGAATGAAAAAAGAGATGTGTCTCTGCCCTGATAGAATGTATAATATAGTGTGGGAAATAGACATCAATCAAACACTTTCACAGACTAATGGAAAACTGTCTAAATAACAAGAGCATTGAAGGAGAAGTTTCATAGTGCTGTGATTGAGGCCCTTTGAAAAGTTTTTTCTTTCTTCCTCTAGACTGGAAGTCAAGGAAAATGTCTGTGAGAAATGAAAAGGGTGTTAAAAAGGGATGCTTGAATTTATGAGTCATTAACTTTATAATGTAGCTCCAGTGGTTTTCCAGGTTTACATTATATTCCATAATAAGCTTTGTTTTTTATATTTAAAAAAACACAATAAATGAGATATTTGAAATAGCCTTGGATACACTACTTTGTTTCACTTGAGGTGTGTTGAGGTGACAACAGCCCTGTGGTGTACCTGTTATTTCAGTCATGATTCTACATGGTAATGCCCATTTATATGTTGATCTCTTCCAATAGGCTGGAACCCTCTGGAAGACAGAGGTATGCCTTAACTACTGTGCTTCAGACACCAAAACCCTGCTAAGCACTTGGTGGGCCCTACATAAATGTGTTTGAATAAACTCAAAATACAGACATTTGGACTCCTTTCTAAATAGCTCATTGCATGTGAATGTCCTCAGGATGCTGAAGGGGAAAAAGAACAGCAAGAACTTGGATCCCCCACCAAAGATATGTTTTTAAGTAGAGAGGTTTTTTAACCTTCAGCATTGTTTAATTTCATTCATGAATGAACAAGCGAACGATAAACTTCAGACCTCACTTACTCCCCCTCCAAAGTGTACCTGGTTATCCATTTGTCCAAATGATTCTTTAATGTGAAACCCTCCATGTGACTTCCAAACAGTGCCAATTATTTTCTGAACAGCAACGAGTCAATGAGCCAAATTATGTGTGTTTTCTTATCATACTCTAATTAAAATTCTTCCCAGTAGGTAAAGTTTCTTAGTGCAACATTAAAATATTACTCTATAATTCAAGGTCATGTTTGCACTGAACAAATTAGCTTAATTCAAGTGTCACATTGATTAGGAATATTGAGTCTATGCACAAATTCTTTTAGTGCTTGGAATGCTCATGGAATGACTGAGTAATCGTTGGATATTGGCGTTAAAAAAAAAAAAAAACCTCTGTAGAGGAAGAAAGATGTTGCTTACCTTTCCTTGGGTTACAGAGTGAAATCCAGAGCATGTCTTTTTTTTTTTATAGCCATCAATGATGATTTGAAACATGAACAATGAAGTACTTCTTACTGAAAATAGGTAAATAGGAAGACGCTCCAGGCATTCTAGAGAGTGAGAAGTTGCTTAGCATTTAAAATATTATAGGACTAAACAAACTGGTTGCAGACATTAATCTAAAATGCAAAGGAGGGGCGCCTGGGTGGCTTGGTCGGTTGGGCAGCCAACTTCGGCTCAGGTCATGATCTCGCGGTCCGTGAGTTCGAGCCCCGCGTCGGGCTCTATGCTGACAGCTCAGAGCTTGGAGCCTGTTTCAGATTCTGTGTCTCCCTCTCTCTGACCCTCCCCCGTTCATGCTCTGTCTCAAAAATAAATAATCTTCATTAGACATATAGTTTGGATATGTGTCCCTTATTTTGTAGTAGTTTATCCTTAATATGGAGTGTTCAACTCTTTTACGTCATAAGAAAATATATGCAAGTCCCATATATTAATGATTGGGAATATTAATTTATAATTTTTAAGACAACCAATCTTTGGAAAAAGAAAAGTCAGAAAACAAGGGTTCGTTTGGCTTCATCCTTCATTGAGGTCATAGAATGTTGCCTCTGCTTCTTTGCCTAGGTCCATCACTCCCTCAGATCCCTCTAAGACATCTGCAAAAAGGAACAATGATTCTTTAAAAGCCAGCCAGCCTTCCTGCTGAGCATATAAGTTCTGCCACTTATGGCTGGAGGTTACTTCCTGTGTGCCATCCTTACCCAACTGAAGGTGTCTGACTGATGCTCTGTGTTGGTAAGTACTGCCACTTATTTTTGACGTCCATTGTAAGGAGAGTATAAGTGCCAAATATTTGCATAACTGTCCAGGCCTATAAATAAATGTAGATTTGCGATTGTATCCCACTCAGCCTTGTTGCTCAGGTTGTTGGTTTACTTTTTTAAAGTTGTCCATCAAGTCTCCAGAGAAAGACCCAGTAAGTTACAAGCACACTCATTCTTTGCCCCCTGTCTACAATCCTCATACCCATGTCTTAAAGTTAGGATTGATTCCAGAAATTGAAAGTATTTCTAGCGTCCTGCTGTTTGGGGTGGGTGAGTGTTATAGGCTCCATGAGAAAAGATAAGGTTGGTCTAATTTAAAATCAGCCTGAGTTGTTGCATTAGAGTCACAATAGGTTTGGCTACATCAAAGAGTCTCACAACCAATGTTTCAACTATTTAATTTTATGTTTTATTTCCTCCAGGCCAAAAGGTACCCTCAGAGAAAAAGAAAGAGGGATTCACATGATAGTAGGTCTGTCCAGAAGTTTCTAGGGCAGCTTAGCCACATTTCGTGAAGTTTTCTTGGGCACTACTGAGCCAAGAAATAAAAGTTCACCGGTGCAGAAGAACACACATATTTTGGTAAAATTTTTAGAAGCTACTGGGGAAATGGTTGGATATGGGCTATTTAAACAAATTGTAGAATTAAGCTTATTGAATCTTACTGAATTCTTTCCCAAGTATGAGCTTCTGCAATATCAGTTGTCCTAGAACTTACCGGACATGAAATGCAATCAAGAAGACAAGAAGACTATGACCTCAAGCAATTTAAAATAGCTTTCAAATACAATTCCACAAGAAATCAGAAAAAAAAAATACAAGTCTGTCCAGACATGGTTAAATTGTTTCTAAAAAGAAATTTTTTTCTTTATGTTTTGCATACATTGGAAAGGGGAAGCAAAAAGTATGCATGGTATTTAGGCAGGGAAATAGAGGCTCAATCTGCTATAACATACCTTTATGTCTTCTGGAACTCCTAACATGTATAAACTCTGAATCGGGTCCTATAGGATATATGACATATTGAGTAATAATACTAATAAATAATGAATACTTACTGAGAACTTTCCAGGTGCTAACACTGTTTTAAGCACCTGACATGTAATAACTCAATCTTCATAACAATTCTATTAGATGGTCACTATTATTTGTTAAAGAAGATGCCAAAGTAAGCATTGCTGAGAGAATCATTCAAAATAGGGCCAGGAAGATACTGAGGAAGCAGGACCTATGCACATCTCCTGTTTGAATTTTAAGAACACCATGAACTCTTGACTTTTGTCAATTTCAACTTGTCAGTTGCACCTGGACCAGCTCCTCCAATACATCTTTCTTCTTTGGACTGGAATAGAGATATAATGGAGCAACTTCTAGCTAAACAGTCAATACTGTGTCAGTCAATTTAACTCTGGCAGTAGGAACCATAATTCTTTCAAAACAATTTATGTAACCTTTTGAGTGTTGCCTTTACAAGTCTGCACTCCCTGTTTGCAATTCAGAGCACATTTTTTATTTCAATGGACTTTATAGACTGCTTCTTCTGGGTTGCAATTCCTAAGACCTTAAAGAAATATTTTTGGTTGCTTTCCTGTCTCTTGATCTTCTTGGGCAACATTACATGGCCTAATCTGCAGGATCTAAAGTGCCTGACCGCCATCTGTAGCACTGTTGTCATTTGGGTAAGGTCAGAACAATGGCCCATTGCGCTCTGTGCACTCAGGCAGTTAACTCCAAATTTTTGAAAGCTAATCTGAACCTTTCCAAGTGATTCTCAAACTTAGCTGAAGCTTCTCAACCCTTTCTCTACCTCCACCTCCTCCACCTGTGTAACCTAGTTTAGCTGAACTTCCATTCAATATTGACAACTCAGAGGTTTCTCTAGACCCCTAGTCATCCAGGTTCCTTTTAAAGTTAAATGTAATGAAGGATGTTGAAAGGACTTCATCAGTTACCTGTACTTCTTGGACTAAGGCAGAATTAGAAGCCATTACTAAGGACTTCTCTGTGGCCTTGAGGACCCTTTAGGATTTGCTAAAGAAATTATTTACTCTGACCTATGAACCTGGGTATTCTCACCTTTATCAATTTATCCATATACTTGGGCATGCAAGGGAATAGATGGAAAAAGTAAGGTAGACAAAGCCTTTTGAAGACTTTTCTAAGCAAGAAGCTACAGATAAAACAGGAGCTTTTAAGCTAGCTAAAGATTTATGTAAAACTATCCTAAGACTGCATATTGGTGAAAAATTTAACAATGTACTCAATGGCCAAATGAATTTTATTATTATTATGACAAATGGGAAAATACTTTTAAAGAATACTCTTGAGATTCATCAGGCACTAATCATCAGGGACATGCAAATCAAAACCACAATGAGATATCACCTCACACCTGTCAGAGAGGCTAAATCAATAACATAAGAAACAAGTGTAGGCAAGGATGTGGAGAAAAAGGAACCCTCCTGCACTGTTGGTGGGAATGCAAACTGGTGCAGCCACTGTGGAAAACAATATGGCAACTCCTCAAAAAAATTAAAAACAGAACTACCCTATGATCCAGGTATTCTACTACTGGATATTTATCCAAAGAAAACAAACACTAATTCAAAAAGATATATGTACCCTTATGGTTTTACAGTATTATTTACACTAGCCAAGACATGTAAACAGCCCAAGTGTTCATCCACAGATGAATGGGTAAAGAAGAAGTGGTATATATATACACAATGGAATATTACTCAGCCATAAAAGAAATGCAATTTTTCCATTCACAATGGCAAGGATGGACCTAAAGGGTATAATGCTAAGTTGAATAAGTCAGAGAAAGACAAATGCCATATTATTTCACTCATATGTGGAATTTAGGAAACAAAAAAAAATGAACAAAGTAAAAAAGAAACCAACATAAAAACAGACTATCACATACAGAGAACAAACTGATGGTTGCCAGAGGGGAAGTGGGGGGGGGGGGGAGATGAATGAGATTAAGAATACACTTATCTTGATGACCCCTGAGAAGTATATAAATTGTTGAATCGTATTGTACACCTGAAAGTGATACACAATCTATATTAATTATACTTAAATTAAAAATTAAACAGATCTATAATCTAAGAAAATTTGATGTTTATTAAGTAATTTTAAACAAGTTTTCCTTACTAAGTGTATTTGTTTATTTTGAAAGAGAGGGAGAGAGAATGAGTGGGGGAGGGGTATAAAGAGAGGGAGAAAGAGAATCCTAAGCAGGCTCCACTCTGTCAGCCTGGGACCTCATGTGGGGCTCGATCTCACAAACCGTGGGATCATGACTAGAGTCCCATGCTTAACTGAGCCACCCAGATGCCCCGTGGTTTCTTTACTACTAATATAATCTGCCTGGGTAACAAAAATTCTATGTTTTGTCTGCATCACATCTTCGATTAGTTAAAAGGAAACAAAACACAAAACAAAAAAAAAAAAAACGAACTGAGTTTTCTCTATTCAAAAAGAGCTAAGGCTTTTGCAGCTATATCTGTCCTTGAAATCTTTTTGTCACTTCAGTGAAGTAGATAATTAAGTAGCCATGCATCTAATGAAACTTTGACATTTTTGGACAAGCTTTCCCAAATCAAGTTTGAAATGAAGTCTTTTTGACCTGAAAGAAACTTTGGGACTTTTTTCTAGAGGGTCTCTGGAATATTTAAAAGTTCTATTAAACTAAGTTTATTTGATATGTTAAATTACATGGGAAGCATTGTCAAATAAGAATACTAAACCCTCTTTATGTTGTATTTGTGTAAGTGTATGGTAAGTGTTCCAAAAATTATATGGAGGTTCTAAAATTCTGACATAAGTTTAATGAGAATCTTCTCCTTATAGCAGTATGCCCAATACTCCTACCCCTATTTCCTTTGAGCCACAACTGATAAAAAGGGATACACTTCAATTTTACAAAAGCCTGATCAAATCCATAGAGACCAATCATACTACCAAAGTATGTTCTACCAAAGAACAGTCTTTCCACAGCATTCTCTAGAAATAAAAAGACATTGAACATTTCAACCATCAACCTGGAGACATGATTTATTGGAAAAAACACTTGCACAAAGGTTCTCTCCAGTCTCACTGGAAGGGACCATACAAGATATGGCTAATCAACCTTTACACCATTAAATTAGAAGGCACCGATTCATGTTTCTTATTTTTTAAAAAGGCTCTCATATCCAGCTGGACTACTAAATCAACTGGAGACCTCAAATTGACTATATTCTGAAAGAAGAAGCAGACAACATCTGAATAGACTGCTTTCCTGAAAGTCAGGACCAGGTCAGTACAATAACTCTTTAATATTTGCCAAAAGTATAATGAAAACTTTTAAATTCATTGAGATCTTTGTTCTACTGTTTACCTGGGTAGGAATTCTTATGAATTTTGCTGTTTGATACTCAGTAGGACTTCTTCCCCTGTGGTAGCCAAATCTCAAAGCTTTCTGTATACCTATTGTTGTTCCCTCCCTGATTTTATATGTATATATATCCAAATGATGAATTTTTTAATCTTACTAATTTTTCTTCCAGCTTTCATCTCCTTTGGTACCTCGAATGGTTAATGTTATTATTCAAATATATCAATCACTAGTGGATTGGCCATAATTCCTCTACTAAAAGTTTGCAAAGTAAATAAATAACAACTAGTAGTATGCTGATCTCTGAACTTCTCAGATGTTCCCAACTTTACCATAATTTTTGATAAAGAGCCTTCTGCTATAATCTACAGAGTCCAAGCTTTCATCCCCAAACTCCTATTCCATGCTTTCTCTTGATATCCCATATCCTATCTAGCTTTTCCTCCCTGCCCCCCCCCCCAACCAAATAATGACTATTAAACTCCTAGAAGACAGATTCTAGGCCCTTGTATCTGCAACACAAATGCACAGACCCATATTTGTCTGATAATAATTCATCACTTGCTTACCTGACCCATTCACTTGACTACCCCTTCCCAAGCTTGCCAGCCTAATGAAACTTGTGGGCAACTCCCTAAGACTGATCCTTGACTTGAGTTTTTTTCCTCTTCATTTCCTGTAAATGAATCTATAAATACTGTCAACATGTCTGGCTTGCTCTGTGCACTTGATATATTTTTGTTTCTGGATATAGTCATCAATCTTGGGCTTATAAATGTCTTAACAGTTGGAGAGGCCTTAATAGCTTGTGTTTTGGGGAGAATTTAATTATCTTCCTTCACTATTCTCAAAATGACTACAGCCACTACTGCCAAATCTCACACAAGAAAAAGAACATTGTTAATACTTGATATTTACCCTGATGAGGAACCTTCAGGATATGAAGACAATAGTTATGGTCATAGCCAATGCTGCTAACTTCCTGCTAGATATTCTACCAGAGATGAGTTTAAATAATATCTTAGAATCATAGGTTCATGTCTTAGAGTAGGCACAGCAGACTTTGAAATTTTGAGAAATGTTGAGAAATTTTAAGAAATATATCTCCTTTTATTAGCCGTGGGTCAGAGGAGGTAGAGGCTAAGTGCATTGGATACCCTGGTGACCATCTCAAAGGATGAGAGTCTGAGTTTCAAAGGGGATGGAATTTAGAGGAAATAACAGTAGGGGTTTGGGCCAAGGTATTTGAAGGGTCTCTAAAAATTTTGCCAACTGAGTCTTAATAGTGCCATTAGTGTGTTCAACTAACCATGATGATTGAGGATGATCTGCACACACACACACACACACACACACAAAGTGTCATAAAACTAGCCAAACAGAGTAGACCTGTCCAAGGCACATGACCAGTAAATTGATTTCCCCTATCACTCTGAAGTTCAAGAGGATTTCCCCAAGTAAAGATAATTTTTTTTTAACAGAATTTTTTAGCTATAGAAGCAGCAGTGGCCTGAATACAAGGGATAGCTTCAGTCTGGTGAGAAACCATGCAAGGACTAAAACATCCATGACATGAGAAATATATACGAAATCCATCTTCATTTTTTTTAATGTTTATTTATTTTCAGAGAGAGGGAGAGAGAGAATCCCAAGCAGGTGTCATGTTCAGCATGGAAGCTGATGTGGGGCTGGATTGCACAAAAGTGAGATAATAACCTGAGCTGAAATCAAGTCTGATGCTCAACTGCTTAAGCCACCCAGGTACCCCTGAAATCCATCTTGGTGAACAAGTTTCCCTGGATTGTATTTTGAATAGGTAGGACAAGTGAGGTGAACACTTTTTGTGACCTTATTAATATTTCCCTACCAATATTGGTTTATGAATGCTATCATTGTGTTAGTAGTCTAATGGTTTAATGCAGCAATAGTGGTAAATAGTGAAAATTTTAGAATTTCTGGTAGGGCTAGATCTTTTAATTGGTCAAAACTAGAATTCCTTTTATTGAATTAGCAATTACTAGATATCTCTTGTCAATTTTCCAAATTATCATTTGGAAGAACACTTCTTTGGATCATTACAGAGATTTGGCTATTGGTTTCCTTGAGAGTAGCATTTCAGGCAGAAATGTCAGTGAGGTGGTTTCCTTTGAACTCCAGTGAGTTGAATTTGGAAGGCCCAGGGCCTTAATAATAGCCAGAGCCACCTTTAAAAGTATCAAGGGGCGCCTGGGTGGCTGTCGGTTAAGCGTCTGACTTCAGCTCAAGTCATGATGTCATGGTTAGTGAGTTCAAGCCCCACATCAGGCTCTGTGCTGATAGCTCAGAGCCTGGTGCCTGCTTCCAATTCTGTGTCTCCTTCTCTCTCTTTCCCTCCCCTGCTCGCGCTCTCTCTCTCTTTCTCTCTCACAAATAAACATTAAAAAAATTATGGCATCTAATAAATTTTGGACATGGGGCCATTTTTAATTTATCCCAGTAGAAGTACAACAACAACAATTTTCATTATTTCCATAACATTCCAAAGTCATGAGCTATCCCAAAGGAAAACTGGCTATCAATATAAATGTTTTCAGCTTTGCTCTTAGCCTGATTACAAGGATAGTTAAAGGGAATCCCATATTATTTCTTCAGTGACCTTAACTAAAAATGGCAGGAATGGCTCAGAGGTAAAGGGGTTATCCCTGTGCCATGGGTCTAGTTGTTGAAGAGGCAGAGGGGTAGGTGGTGTTCAAAACACTTTGATGTCTAGAGCAAAAGGAAAACTCCTCAACAGTACAGTATGAATAGGAACAGCAAGTTCTGAAAGGAATCAGATAAAATGCCAGCACAGGAGTCAAACTGAAAGCCAACACAGTTCTAATAGGAATAGTCTGAGTCCAAAAAGGAATTGACTAAAGGCCAAATTAGTACCCTTAGAAAGGACAAGGCCTTAAAACAGATCTTGAAGAAAGCCTGAAGAGCCAAAACACAAAGAGAGCAGAGCTCAAAACCCAGAAGAAAATTACCCTTCAAATTCCAGAGTCAACAAAAAAAGCAGTGAGCCCAATTAGTGCTGTGAGTATAATTTCCTATTTGCACATCAGCCTCACAGTTGTTGGGGGTTGCCTCTGGATCCTATTTCTTATAATTACATAACATTTACCTTGAAAGTTATTTTCCTTATTAAGGAATAAGAAAATGGAAATTCAGGACTAGCACCTTAAGGCAAAGCCATAGGTAAGTTCAACAATGTAGACGAACATTATTTTATGTAGAAGAAGGAGGATCTTATCAAGGATTGTTTTGAATGAAAGTCCATGGGAAAAAAGCAAGAATTCAGGGTGATGATGGTTTTTCATTGGCTGAGTTGCAGGGATAGTTGATTTTGATTTCTCATAGGAGATGCTTTCCCTATTGGGGTTTGTAATTGACATTAAGTGATAGGGCTCCCCCTCTTGCATCCCTAGTCTACTTTAGTGAGGTTTACATTTATTAATTTTCACAACCCAGGATGGTTCAGTCTTAGGTTCTCTTGCATTTTTAACTGGCTTGGAGCTGTCTTGCATTCATGTTTTTAAATTACATTGTTGATTATTATTTTAATTTGTGCTTTATTTGCTATTTTCAAATTGCTTATGCCAGGTATTTCTGGTTATTGTTGTTCTACTACTTAAAATGTCAGACTCAAAAACATTCATCAGGTGTACCTTTTGACTAAAGGTAATGAGAACCTAGTTGATGTCTACACCTTATTTCTTCAAACCTCCTTATTACTCAAATGTGGCCATAAGACTCTAACCTATCATGATTGTTGAACATCTCAAATATCAATAACCTAAAAAACTCCTTGTCGGCAGGACATAATATATCCAATACAAGTTGCCAACCACTCTGCAGTGAAATGGGTCTAACAACTGATCATCAATCCTTTCCTGCCAGAAACATCTTGATCAAAGGAGAATAAGTAAAAGAAGATTCCAAAGTGAAGTACGTATAAGCATTGCTAAAAGAGTCATTCAAAATAGGGCTGGGGAGAGGTTCAGGAAGCAGGGCCTATGAACATCTCCCGTTTCAATTTTTAGAACACCAAGAACTCTTGACTTTTGTCAATTACAACTTGTCAGTTGCACGAGGACCGCTTCCTGGAACACCTCCTACTTTGGACTGGAATAGACATAATGTAAAAACTGTTAGCTAAACAGCCAATACTGTACTAGATAGTCAGTTTAACTCTGTCAGCACCAATCATACTTCTTTCAAAACAAGTTATGTAACCTTGCAGGTTTTGCCTTTATAAGCCTGCATTCCCTGATTGTAATTCAGAGCACACTTTGTTGTGAGTAGTCTGTGTGCCTCATGGATTGTAATCCCTAAGACCTCGATAAATGGAGAATAAAATAGGAGGCCAGAGAATAGCTAATAGGAATTTTTTTTTTTTTTTTTTTTTTTTTTTTTTTTTTTTTTTTTTTTTTTTTACAAAGGACCCCTGGTGCAGGAGTGGTGACTGATATGCAGAAGACAATGCAGAAGGAAGTCAATGCTCCCAGCAAAAGTCAGGCTCAGGAACTGGAGGTAAAGTATTGGTGAAGGCTTGTAGTAAGACATGAGCCTGAAAATAAGACACCCAGGGCCTCTTCCCATCCACAAGAATAAGTCTCCGGGGGAATACAGAAGAATAAGCTTTATAGTCTGGAGAAACTGGGCCATAGGGGCTGGACTTGGGCACACAATCAAAAAGCAAGGCTGGAGTTCTCCACAGAAATAGGTCATGGACTCCCTCTCATGTCCTGATCTTAACAGACATAAAGAGATATATTGATGGTTATACAATAATAGTAGGGTACTTGAACACCCCATTTACATCAATGGATAGATCATCCAGGCAGAAAATCAACAAAGAAACGATGTCTTTGAAAAACACACTGGGCTAGATAGACTTAAAAAATATATATGGAACATTCCATCCCCAAACAGTAGAATATACATTCTTTTCAAGTAAACATAGAACATTCTCCAGGGTGGATCACATGTTACCCCACAAAACAAGTCTTGATAGATTTAAGAAGACTGAAGTCATAATCATGTAACAGTATGAAACTAGAAATCAATCACAAGGAAAAAATGGCGAAAAAAAAAAACACCCACAAGTATGTAGGGACTAAACAACTAATAGGTCAATAAATCAAAGAGGATCAAAAAATACATGGAGACAAAAATGAAAACACAACAGTACATTTTGAGATGGATGTAGTAAAAGCAATGCTAAGAGGGAAATATATGGTGACACATGCTTCCTCAACAAATGAGAAAAATCTGAAACATTCTAACCTTCCACCTAAAGGAATTAGAAAAAGAATAATAAACATAAAATGCAAAGTCAGTAGAAGAAAGAAAATAATAAAGATCAGAGTAGAAATAGAGAATAATAATTTAAAACCATGGAAAAGATCAATGAAACCAAGAGCTGATTCTTTGGAAAGATAATATTGATAAACCTTTAGCTGGACTCGCTGAAAGAAAAATACTTAAGTAAAAAAAAAAAAATTAGAAAAAAAGGAGAAGTAACAACCATACCAAAAAGGATTATAAAAGACTACTGTAAGTAATTATATGCTAACAAATTGGACAACCTAGAAGAAATGGATAAATTCCTGGAAACATACAATCTTTTAAAATTGAATCATGATGAATAGAAAATATGAACAAATTACTGTAAGGAAATTGAACTCATAATCAAAAGACTCCCAGCAGACAGGTCCAGAACCAGATAGCTTCACAGGCAAATTCTTCCAAACATTTAAAGAAGAGTTCATACCTACTCTCCACAAGATGTTCCAAAAAATAGAAGAAGGAACGCTCCCAAGTACATGCTATGAGGCCAGTATTACCCTGATGCAGAAACCAGAGAAAGAAACTGTGAAAAAGGAAAACTATAGGCCAATATCCAATGAAAATAGATGTAAAAATCCTCAACAAAATATTAGCAAACCAAATTCAATAATACACTAAGAGGATTATTCACCATGATCAAGTGGGATTTATGCTGAGGATGCAAGGATGGTTCAATATTTACAAATCAATGAATGTAATATACCACATTAACAAAACAAAGTATCAAAATCATGATCATCTCCATCAGTGCCAAAAAAGGATATGAGAAATTCAACCTCTTTTCATGATAAAAACTCTGAACAAAGTGGTTTAAAGGAAACATAATAAAAATCATATATTATCAGCTAAGATCATAATCAATGGTAAAAAAAACTGAAAGCTTTTACTCTGAGAAACAACACAAGGATGTCCACTCTCATCATTTTTTTAACATAGCACTGGAAGTCCTAGCTACAGCAATCACAAGAAATAAATGGTATCCAAATTGGTAAAGAAGAAGTTAAACTGTCACTATTTGCAGATGATATGATACTACACATAGAAAACCCTAAAGGGTCCACCCAAAAATTTATAAGTAATAAATGAATTCAGCAAAGTTGGATTATACAAAATTAATACACAGAAATTGGTTGTATTTCCATATACTAATAACAAAATAGCAGAAAGAGAAATTAAGAAAAAGTCTCATTTATAATTGCACCAAAAAGAATAAAATGCTTAGGAATAGACTTAACCAAATAGATATTGAAGATGACACAAGTGGAAAGATATTCCATGCTTATGGAGTAGAAGAATTAATATGTTAAAATGTCCATGCTACCCAAAGCCATCTACAAATTCATTGCAATACCTATCAAAATATCAATAGCATTTTTCACAGAACTAGAATAATCGTAAAATTTGTATAAAACCACAAGAAACTCCTAATAGCTAAAACAATCTTGAAAAACAACAAAGCTAGAAGTATTACAATCCCAGATTTCAAAATACACTACAAAGGAGTCTGGTACTGGCACAAAAAAAGACAGGTTGATATAAAGAACCCAGAAATAAATCCACACTTATATAATCAGTTAATCTATGACAAAGGAGGCAAGAATATGCAATAGGGAAAAGACCAATGTCTTCAATAAATGGTGCTGGGAAAACTGGATAGCCACATGCAAAAGAATGAAACTGGACCACTTTCTACCTACCTACACAAAAATAAACAAAAATGGTTTAAAGACCTAACTGTGAGATATGAAACCATAAAACTCCTAGAAGAAATCATAGGCAGTAATTTCTTTCACATTGACTTTAGCCACGTTTTTCTAGATATGTCCCCTCAGGCAAAGTAAACAAAAGCAAAAATAAACTGTTGGGACTAAACCAAAATAAAAAGTTTTTTTCATAGTGAAGGAAGCCATCAAGAAAACAAAAAGGCAACAAACAAATGGGACAAGATATTTGCAAATGATATAAATGATAAGGGGTCAATATCTAAAATATATAAAGAACTCCAACTCAACACCAAAAACAAGAAATAATCTAATTGAAAATGGGCAGAGGACCCAAATAAACATTTTTTTCCAAAAAACATACAGATATCCAAGAGATACATGAAAAGATGCTGATCACTACCAATCACCAGGGAAATACAAATCAAAATCACAATGAGAGATCAGCAGTCAGAATGGGTAGAATCAAAAAGGAATAACAAGTATTGAAGAGAATGTAGAGAAAAAGCAACACTCATGGACTATTGGTGGGAATGCAAATTTGTGCAGCCACAGTATGGAGGATCCTCATAGAAATACCATATGAACCAGTAATTCTACCACTGGGTATTTACCCAAAGAAAAAGAAACACTATGTTTATTGCAGCATTACTTTACAATAGCCAAGGTATGGAAGCAACCCAAGTGTCCATTGATAGATGAATCAATAAGGAAATGGTATATGTACACAATAGAATACTACTCATCCATAAGAAAAGAATGAGCTCTGGTCATTTGTGAAAATATGGGTAGACCCAGAGGGTATGATGCTAAGTGAAATAAGTTAGACAAAGACAAATACCACATGATTTCACTTTTATGTGGGGGAAAAAAAAGAATAAATCATAAAGAGAAGCAGAGAACAAACTGATGGTTGCCAGAGCGGAGGGGATAGGAGGATGGGCAAAATGGGTGAAATGCATGGGAAGTATTGGTTTCCAGTTATGAAATGAATAAATCATAAAAAGTTATAGCATAGGAAATATAATGGATGGTAATGTAATAATGTTGTATCAAGACAAATGACAGCTACACTGGTGATGAGAATAGTATAAGACATAGACTTAGTCACTATATACCTAAAACAAATGTAACGTTGCATATCAACTATACTTCAATAAAAAAGTGGATATGTACAACCTGTGTATTTAGTGGCCCATTCAAGAACAGTATTAGATTCAAAACATAAGTGTCCTGAAAATTTGTTTAAAAAATGGTTAAAAACAATTTAAATCATGGGGTGCCTGGGTGGCTCAGTAGGTTAAGTGACTTGATCTCAGGGCCATGAGTTCAGGCCACATATTGTGCTCCAAAAAAAAATTAGATCATATTTAAAGCCTCCAGAAGAGGAGTCATAAAGAGGGCCATTGGTTACACACAGCAAAGTGTTAAAATCCTTTTCCTCAGCTTTTTCCTAATATCCTGCTATTGCCTTAGTTTTCCAGTCCTATTGTATAGAGTTCCTTGAATTTACTTGAAACTCAGCCTAAGGTGCTGTGTCGGTCTCAATCTCACCAGTTGCCCCCGGCCCCCTCTTGATTCATTCTCTAAAAGACCTCTTTTCAGGCCATAGCTCTACCCACTTCCCTGAGTAGAACCACAAAGGCCAGGGGTCAGCAACCCTCAGAGCACAGGAATTCTTACCCAAGAAGCTGGGGTAGCGCAAAGCTGCCTGAACACATTGTGAGCCCATCATATTGATGCATGACTATTTTTTCAGTCTGTGGAAATGTTATGGATTTTTAGTAACTCTTCGACACCCAGGGTCCCTGGCCTATGATGGAAACTACTACCTCATTTTCTACCTCCTTGAAATCTCTGCAGGACCCAGTTTAACAATTTACACAGGGTGTTTTGTGACAGTACAGGGCAGCAACAATGTCTAAATCCAGACTCATATGGAAACATGTCCACTCCAATAAATCAATGTTCTTACCTTGACTAATTTATTGACTTACTTGGCTGGGAAAAGGTCATGAACAGCATTGGACTGGATTCAAATTGATCTAACCACCAAACAGCAACAAAAAGAAAGCATTTCATTATTTACCCCACAAACTGGTCAGTTTTCTATATATTTTTTTCTTATTTCTATAACAATATCTACAGACTCACATCTGGCACTCTACACAATTTATTTGAAAATACTGAAAACCTCAGCAGAACAAAAGTTAAAAAGTTGAGAAAGGGATACAGGAAAAAGAAGGGGGCAGGAATAAAGTTATCTCATTTATTAGAATTAGAATCCTGGCATCTCATTGTTTTAGCAAAAATAGGGAAATCATGTTTGTCCCAACATAAAACCTAAGTCTGTAGCAGTCTAAGATGAAAATTTTCTAGGCCTTCCCTTAATTGGACAATGTCACCTTGTCTCCCTGGAAGATAACCAACCAAGAAGGAAAATGAGCAAGAATACAAATAGATAATAAATACATACATAGCATGTATTACCATGTGCCATGAATGGAGAGCAGAGAGACAGTGCAATAAGGGACAACACTAACCCAGATTTAAGAGGTTTTGCCTTAAGACTGGGCTCTCCCACTAAAGGTCAAGGTGCAGGTAGCAATTCTGTTAATCTTCATCTTTCTAAGGGAATTTTGGCCAGGTGATCCCTAAGATTCTTCTTAACTCCACAATTCAAAATCTCCTTTTGGAGTCATACTCATCCATTTATCTTTAATTCTCAAACACAATTGAAAGAACATCAACTGTGGAGTCAGAAGAAATGGGTTTATGTCCCAGTTAGGCCCTCATTTGTATGATATTGGGCAAGTCATTATCTTCTTGTCTTCTTTTACTGTTTATTATTATTACTTCCTCAATATAAAATAATGTTTTTCTTATATTGCTGAGAGGGGTAACTATAATAGCAAACATATATTGTAAATGATTAAATACTATGCAAATTTTGGTCATTAATATTTTCACGGCTCTGTCAACGGGGTTTCTTCCTCTATTGATAGTAAGGTAGTAATGTATTGAAATTTTCCAAGATAAAGCCTAGTGTGTAATATTCCTCCTCCCCCAAAAAATCATTTGCACAGACCCAGTGGCCAAAATTGTGGATTATTCTTTTGATTAATTATTCTATTTTAAAAGTCTGAACTAATTTCCATAATAAGACATAGGAAAGATCTCTAGCAATATCTCTTCAAGTAATTAAAAACCTATTATTATAATTTCCTTTTTAATTAAATAGGCAGTGGAACAGTGTCTTAGTTCAGGCTGCTAAAGCAAAGTATCATAGACTGGGTGGCTTATCAATTAAATGCATTTCTCCCAGTTCTGGAGGCTGAAAGTCTGAGTTCAGGGTGCCAGCATAGTTGAGTGCTGGTGAGGAGAGCCCTCCTGTGTGTTGCAGACTGCTGACTTCTCATTGCATCCCTCACAAGGCAGGAAAAGAGCAAGCTAGCTTTCTGGTTTCTTCTTATAAAGGCACTAATCCCACTCATTAGGGCTCCACTACCTGACCTACTTATTCCCTTAAAGGTTCCACCCTCCAGATACCACCACACCAGGGACTAGATTTAACATATGAATTTAGAGAGACACAACATTCAGTCTGAAACAAATGGTGTTATACAAAAGAGAGATAATTCAGCAAATTCAAAAATGCTGATGTCATTCAAAAAAGTCTACAATGAAAATCTTCTATTTTTATTCTCTTTATACACCAAAGTATAGGGTTAAAAAAGTTCTTTCTAGATGTTGATTTTCCCTTCACCTTCAGAACTTTTGGACTTTTTTCTCTCCAGACTCCTAAATGATTTGCTGAACCTTCATTGTCTGTCTGACCAAGAGTCACCAAGAGATATTTACTCTGGGGGAAAATAAATTAAAAACCAGCAGTGGCTGCTGTCTTCACATGGAAAGTTATGCAAATGTTCATCTGTTCTTTTGAAGCCTTGAGCATCCTGTGGGATCAAGAGTCTTTTTGCCAGAATTCATAATCCTAACGTTTAAAGTGAAGGTGCATTTACCTATCAGAAGGAAGCTAGCCAACAGGTTTTACAGTATCAGAATGATCAGAAACTGCTTCCAAATACTAAATCTCATGGTGGAAATATGGTTCTTTGGGGCTATTGGAAGTATCAGACTCTCTCCCCTGAACTTTCCTCTCACTGGCCCATAAGCTGATTGGAGCAATCTCAGCCAGAGGAGCCTCAGAGACAAAGAAAAAAATTAAGTAAAATCTTTCATGGTGCTTTTCCCCAAATAAAACTTTGACTAAATGAAATGCTCCCAAGGAAGTTGTTAATTGGATTGTTTGGTGAATAAATCAATAGGTAAGAATCCATTTTTCCCCCAGCTCCTGTCTAAAAAACATCTCAAAGAAAGAGGCCCAATTTCCTTGCTATGTACAGCATTTGATTCAGTGCCAAACATTTTTGGGAAAACCTGTGTCTTAGCATATTCATAATCTAAAGAATAAAAGCAATAACGGAAGGTGAGGAAAGTCTCAAAGGCTATTCTTGGGGAAAGCCTAGCTCCATGTATTTTAGCCTCCCTAGAAGGGCAAAGAGGATAGAGATTATGTTAGGAACCTTATTTCTGTTACAGCTTTCTATCTTTATGACCATCCATACAGGCAGGTTACTCAGGCACTCCACAGTTTAAAAAAAAATCCCTATTATAAGCAACACCTAATGATAAACAATGAATAAAATAGTCTCTGTCTTCTGTCCTTATAGTATGGCAAGACAGACATGCTAAGAACTACAGGTGCAATGAGCTTAAAAAGAAGTGTGGGGTGTTATAAGAGCATATATAATGAACAGGAAATACCTGAGCAAAGATGGAGAAGGTGTGAGGGACAGAACAGTTATTATCTTTTTTGACAGATAGTGAAAGTGAAGCCCCAACAGATTAATTATCCCACAAGTGAGTGAAGAGACAGGATCCAGATCCAGATTCCTGTCCTTCAAAGTACAGGTACTCAGAGATTCCCATCTGAGACTCTGAGTATATCTTATCTGCTCAGTCCTGCCTGGGAGCAATTGTCCTCAGGTTTTTCTCCTAAGTTGGGGAAGACAGAAGAGGGAATAAATTTAGTCAACTTCATTTTAACAAAGAAAGCAGATAACATCTCTTCAAAATGTTTTCTAGAAGTGATTCTATAAAAGAATCATGTATTACTAGCTGAGACTTGTGCCATAATAACTCTGAAAGTACTAAAGCTTGGGACTCTGGGCAAATTTGGAAAGATCAGCTGTCAGAGCCCGCAGCACCCACTTTTAGAATTTGTGTTCATGGGCCCTACACCCTAACCTACTAGGCTCTGGATCACACTGCATCCCAGATCCCTACAGTACAGGCAAATGCTACATAAGCCTCTTGCCAATCTCACAACTCAGGAATCTTTCTTCAAGGACCAGAGAGCCATCTTTTTGAAATGTAGTTACCAAGGAAGATAAAATGCCCAATCTCCCAGTTTGGGGGAAGAGCTGAGCCTAACTTCAGCAATCACCTGACTCCAAATTCCAAAACCTATTTCCAGTCATACATGTAGGAGGTAACTAGCAAGTTTATCTTGAAGACATAAGTGTAATGGGTTGCACCTACTTTGCTATATAACAGAGTGATTTCTTTCTGTCTTTGCAGTATCTTTAGGGGATGGCCTGTAATGTGCATCACATTCTGCTTTAATGCTTACTCAATAGTAAGGCTGTTGGCTTTGTCTTGTAACCTATGTGGAACCTATGTGGAAAGGTGTTGTAATTCGGGAGATTTTGCTTTTAATGATCATCCTCCAACCGCCCCCGCTCTGCCATTTTCCAACTGATAGGAAGAGGTGAATTTTATGATGACTGCCTATAGTCCAGACAGAGTGTTGCACTTTCACCAGGCTTGCAAAATCAAAGTGTGAATTGTTCCCATATAATCACGTGAGAGGCAATTTTCAGCAGCATGTTTAGCCACGCTCACAGAACACAGGGTCAAGAACAGCTTGAGTCAATCTCCTTGTCAATCTCCCTCAGTGACAATTTAATAAAAAACAGAATTTAAATTAGAAAGATGAAAGTATCCCCCTTGCAGAGCCAGAGCATTTGTAGAAGGAAGAAAATGAAGCCAGGCTCCCAAATCTATCAAGAAGAATGGGAAGAAAAGCTTTGGAAAGACCAGTAACAACACTCCCAGGCTTGTTGCTTGTGTTATTTTCCCTGTAGTGCTTAACAGTTGACTGCAGTGAAACAAGCCCTGTGCACTTTGACAGCACCAGCAGGATGGAGACCAGTGGAGGCTCTGCTTACAGACTTTGATGGGGAGACGCCCAAAGGATGGGGATCAGATGTAAGAGGAAGAGAAAAAAAACCCAATACCTAAGACCTCCAAAAGAGGAAAGGAAAGCCAGAGAGAAGGCAAATATCTTTAGGACCCAGGGACAGTGCCCATTTCACAGGATGCTCTGCTGGGACACCTGTAAGACCCCTCAGATCCCCTCACCTCCAGGCTGAAATGCCTGATTTTCTACCATCTGGACCTTGTGGATTTCATTTATGATCTGATCCTTGCTCAGTGGATGAGCACTATTTATTGAGCACTTGGTATGTGCCTAGTAACTGAGGTAGGATTCAAACACTCAGGCACACCCTTTGTTTTGGAAGTAAGATAGGTAGATGTATCTGTCTGTCTGTCTATCTGGACTCCTAGATCTTTGTATTCAGGTATCCATTCAAATGTTCCCTCTACCTAGAGGCTTTTCCTAACCACCTGTCTGAAGTAGCCATTTCATCTCTTACAACATCCTAAAGGCACTCTCTGCATGGTTCTTATTCCTACTTGCAGGGAAACTTGTCTGTCTCCTTCTCTGCTATTTCCCAAGGGTGAAGAGCAGTACCCAGTACCGGCACTTGGTAGCTTTATTTACTTAAGTAATTCACTAGTTGATGGCAAATTCCCAATGGACCTTTGGGTCCGTTCAGTCTTTTTGAGTTAGAGGGAAGTGGAGAGAAAGCACAAGGACACTACTGTTTGTAGCCAATAATTAAAAAAAAGTTGGAGAAAGGATTTTTATAAAAAATAGTTTTCTAATTTCCCAGTTTTTCCTAGGGCTACAAATGGCACCAATGGAAGTGGGTTTTAGTCAGGAGTCCTATAAATGCAGGGCTGCTGCACTCTGATATCCCCCAGCTGGAAGGAAACTGCTCCTGTAACTTCCCTGGTTGCTCTGTCACTTGTCATCACTTGTCATATGTCACTTGTCATCACTTTGCACTCAAGTCATCTTCCTGCATGTTTGCGTTGCTCCAAGGACCACTCCTGGGTCTGAGTTCACTCCTTCTCCTCTTCTTTCCCTCCAGCCTCCCTCCCTATAGCCTGGGCAGTGGTCAAGGTCAGTCTTACAAATGTGCATGAATGAACTGCCACAAGGCAAACCCTAAATCTTTAATGTCATCTTGTTATTTAATTTTCTCATAAAAGTGTGATGGAAAAAAAAATGATGACATTCTATTTAAGTGAAGCCACCAACAGATGGTTCTGGTTAATTGAGGTTTTTTTGGTAGGCTCTTTTTACGAAAGACCCTGTCACACAGGCTTCTTAGCATCTCCTTCCATGCCCCAGAGCCAAGTGCTTGGAGAACATATGCTCTTTTTGAGAACTCTAGTCTGTCTGCTCTGGGAATTCTTCCAAATTCCCACTAGTAGTGCTCATTATGACTCTATTTCCTCATAAAAATACCATAAGGGTAACACCACCACATATTTTTACAGCCTTTTACAATTCACAAAGCACCTTGACATCCATGGTCTCTTCTTAATCACAGGCTCTTTGCTCCTTAGATAAGAGAGGCTCCATTTGAATCAGGATTCCAAAGGAAAAGCAAGGATGTACAATGCCTTCTAGAAGGAGAATAAGGAGTGGACATATCCTAATGCAGCTTCTCATGAGATAGCAAGAGGAACACATCTTTGCCCCTAACATCAGCAAGCTTGAGTGCCAGTGCCTTCAAATATCATTGTTATCATGTGGTGTCATTCTTAATAATGGCTAATTGTTTACCCTGTACCTGCTAGGTAACATGTCCTAATAAAGGTTACAGAATCTCATGTTACTGGTATGGATTTGCTGAGAGGAGTGTTGGGGAATAAAGGCTTTCTTGAAACCAAAGCCTAGGCCAAAGCCTACCATATGTACAACAGAAGAATGAAGCTTCTCTGTTAAGTGATAGTGATGGCTCGGCCCTCCTGGATCCTCTCTTTCCTCCCTTCACTGATGACTCCTGCAGCCATGAAGACAACTCTGGGGACTTCCCAGGGCTATTCAGAGCACACCTGGAAGATGGTTTTGAGAGGACCTTGACTGGGAGAAGCACAAGAGAGGAGAGAGGAAGTGAGAGGACAGGAAGGTCACAGAAAAGCCATTTTCCTGTGACACTCCAGCTCCTCAGAATGTGAGGGGCTTACGTAACAATAAGGGCACATCCTCATGGCAGACACAAGCCTGTGTTCCCCCAGCACCCTTCCCCACCTGGACACCTGCTGCTGGGAGCAGCTGTCACCCTGGACACTTCCCACGTCTCTCCACTTAAGTGCCACCATGGAAGCAGAAAGGAAGTCCTGATTCTGCCTGCTGTCCATCCCCTGACATTACCGAGTCCTTGTAAAATGCATCCATGCCAGTTCAGAGCTCTGCCTGCAGACTTCAGGGAACCTTGAGAAGTCTGACCTCCTTGTGTTTCTCTCCCTTGTGCTGGGCCTGACAGATACTGATCTAGCAGAAACATGGATGGCTCGGGGAACTCACCTTGCCCCGACTTCTGCAGCAACCTCTCCACAGACTTCGGCGAAGGCTCAGGAGCTTGTCATCTATCATACTCACCTTTCATTTTCCAGACAGCTTCCCTGGGTGTTTTCATACCTTGTCAGTGCTAATAGAGCCTCTCCGTGTGAGAGGGCCCATCCAGTTTCTGCCCTCCCTACAACACAACCCTCCAGAATCACAGTACTGAAAACGCATGAATCAAATCCTTGCCTTTCAACATCACATTATCCTAAAAAGCATATTTGGAATTGGGTGTACATAAAAATATAACCTCTGCATTTTTCTTAGCTCTAAAATTGAGTAAGCCATAGTTGCTACCTCAGAGAATTGTGATTGCTGAGATGTTATGTCAAGTACTCCATGCAGTACCTGGCATAGGAAGTACTCAGTAGATAATAATGAGTAAATAGCTTGACATGTAACTAAATACAGAGATAAGTAAATGAACAGATAAATGAACAGTAGAGCATAGGACTCTGGGTTAGTTACCATTCTCTTTCCTTTCCTGTGGAGATGATAATTATTACTAACATTTATACTTTAAGCAACTTTTTGCGATTGCTTAGAAACTCAGATCTCATGTGAAGTCAAGGCATATGCTTTAAGATCTAACCCAAAACGCGGTAGAGGTAAGTCATTAAGAACACGGGCAGTGGGGCCAGACCACACTGGACCAAATCCCGATGTTGGCCTTAATAACTGTGTTACCTTGTGTAAGTCACTTAACCTTGCTGTGCCTTAGTTTCCTTGTCTGTAAAACAGAGACAGTGATAGTACCTGACTCATGGAGATGGTATGAAGAGTAAAAGGATAATCCATAAAAGGGCTGACTGCAATGCCTGGCATAAAGCAAGGTGCTCCCTAAATCCATTGGTGACATAGAAATCTGCTGCTGCTGTTCCTATTACCACAATGACTCTAAACAGACAGATTTCTACTTGCCTCACTTCAGGATTGCTATCCCTGAACATTCCTTCTGCTCATCTCACCCCTGGATTGGACCCATTTGAGATTAACCCATTAACCCTTGAGATTACCCTCCTCTTTTGGGCAGCACACAGGCACTGCCAGACACCCCACTTGCCCCCATTCAGCCTTCCTTCTCCTCCCTACAACTTGAGCCACTGAAGTCCAGGATGCTTTGAAGGCAAGCCACCCTTAGTTATTGTGGTTATGACAAGGCTATTCTGTGCACCCCTTGCACATATCCCTTGCATGGTGTACGTGCACAGGACTGCTAATCATAGAGCCAGCATAAAAACAGAAGAATAAAAATAAAAAGGATTTGAGTTGTGGGTTGTGAAATTGTGACACCCTGTACAGCCCAGGCTGAGGGAAGGTTAGCTCTAAGACAACCATCCATGACACCGTGGTACCTTCAAAGCAAGATTGGTCTCATTCCCTAGAGGTCTGCTGAGATGCAGGACCTGGGGCTCACCCTGAGGCTTCCATCAGAGCAGCCAGGATCATAGTGAGGAAGTTCATAGGAGCCAGACAATGCCATTGAGGTATATGTGAACCCAGAGTTAGTGCCTGCTATTGGCCTGGAGAATTTTAAACATACAAAGATAGCTGGAGCAGGTGGTAGATGGAAGGAAGTAAATAAAGACAGCTATGGGGCAGCTTGGACTCCCATCTTTTGTTATCACAGGATGCCCGAGTTTTCCCAGAGCCCTTGTTGGTGCTAGAGAAGGAAACAGGCTTGGATCACTATCCAAGAAAAAGGGCTTTTAAATAAGGAAACACAGCACCTGGGCAGCTCAGTCAGTTAAGCGTCTGACTCTTGATTTCAGCGCAGGTCATAATCTCATAGTTCATGAGATGGAACCCCACATCAGGGACTGCACTGACAGTGAGGATCCTGCTTGGGATTCTCTCTCTCCTCTCTCTCCTCTCCCTTTACCCCTCTCATGTTCGCTTGCTCACTCACTCACTCACTCACTCACTAGCGGGAAGGGAAGGGAAAGAGGGAACTCTATTACAAAGGACTATGGTTTTACTGAAGGAAGTCAAAAGCTGGGGAGGGTCTTAAAATATCAGCCAAGGAAGCCATCAAAAGGAATGGTGCATTGTGATGACCCTTTAAGAGCTTCCTAGGAGCCCATATTCCTTCTCCAAGAGGAAGCCAGCAATGAAGGTTTGCCACTCAGCAGCAACAGCCAGATTATAATAGCACCAGTTAAGTGACACCTTTTCCTTTTATCTACTGAGTCTCAATCCCTCCCTTACCCAGATTAACAAAGAGCCAGAAAAAGAGAGGAAGGGAGGGGGGGTAAAAAAAAAATAAAAGTTCTTTTCCCCATTACATGACTCTGAGCAGGAGTCTGCTGCTGACTGTCTCCAAGAGGAAAACCTTGATTTATAGCAATAAGCAACTTCCATGGGGCAGATCCTCCCACCATGGCTGCTGTTCATCCACCAACACATCACTGATTTCAGAGTTGGAGGAGATGGTAATAATTGGCTTTTCCTAAGATCTCCAGCATTGCTGAGCAGAGCATGAGCTGGCGTGAGAAAGGTTGGGGGTAGGAATAGAGGAGAGTTTGAATTAGATAGGAGATTGAAGTTATTTATTTATACTGGACAGGATTTCTTTATAATTGGAAAATGAGGCTTGATAACCAAAGTGGATCTATTCTTATAGTTGAATGTGATCAAGACACTTCTCTCCAGATGGTATCAAGATGTTTGAGATCAGTCAGACTTTTTAAGACAGCGATGACTAAGAAGCAAAGGCACTCTTGGTATCTCACAAAGTTCACACTGTTTAATATTCAGGTTATATTTCAGTCCCAAAGGCTCCCTTAGGGGTTTATCATCCATTACATTCCAAAGAAAGAATCAGCCTTTGTGGATACTGTTACCTCTCCCTCACTCCAATCATCCTCCTTCAGGGAAATGGGGCTGAACTGTTATAATGAGAGCTCATCATGTTTATTTGGAAGAAAATTTTTAAAAACTGAAAGGTGTGAATGCATCCAGTTTCCAGTTACAAAATATAATTCCAGGCTAGTGGGAGCAAGACTAGTGTAGGGAAGTCCGTGCCCTGGTCTGGTTGCCTCCCCCCAGCCCCTGGATTGTCCCTGTGCTGTGCATGTCCATTGTACTGCAGACCCTCTAGGGCAGCTGAGCAAGACACTCAGGAGCCCACCTACAGTGGAAATGTCCCTTGAAGGACATTAGGCCGTAAGAAAGAAGGATTACTTTGGAAAGAGACATCATTAGGGGCTAAATGACTCCTGGCAAGAAGTTCATTAGACCTTGACCCATCATATAGACAGTTATACTCCAGACATCCCCCACAGGCACAAGTATCAGCCTGGGCCAAGCTACCATTATGTCCTGCCTGGAGAAGGAGTCTCCCAACTGTACTCCCTAATCCTGTCTTTGCTTAGTATAGTCTATTACCTCCACAGCAGTAAAGTTATCCTATTAAAACCTAAGCCAAATCCTCTCTGCTGAAAAACAAAATGAAATGAAGTCTCCCCCATTTCATTCAGTAAAAGCCAAAGTCCTTCTAATGGCCTAGGCCTACATGATCTGCCCAGATAATTCTCTGGCCTCAACTCCTACCACCCTTTCCATTAGTCACTCTTCACCAGCCACCCTGATCTCCTTGTTATTTCTCACACCACCAACCAGATCCTATCTCAGGGCCTTTGCACTCTGTTCCTTTACCTGGCAATACCTTCCCACCAGAGGCCATGTCATATACTCTTCCATTTACTTACGGTGTCTTCTCAAAAGAAGTATATCTAGCAATGGCTTTCTGACTGCCTTATATAAAAAATCTCTTGCCCTGTCCCAGAACTTACTGTCCCCTTCGTTCCACTTAATATTTTTTACACAGTTATCACAATCTGTATATACTACCTTGTTTACTGATTATTGACTTTATATTTACACTGGAATGTAAACCCTCTAAGAAAAGAGACTTTACCTGATTTGTTTTTTAAGATTTTATAAGTAATATCTATACCCAATGTGGGGCTCAGATTCACAACCCCAAGATCAAGAGTCAAATGTTCAACTGACTGAGACAGCCAGGTTCCCCCACCTGATTTGATCCTTAGCACCTTGATGAGCACTGAGCATGTAACAGCAACATGATAGATATCTACTGAAGGGATAGGTGTTTCTCCTAAGTAATATACGACCAATGAACAAAATCTGGGGACGAATTCCCCTAAGTCTGTGGAGCAAGAGGCATTCCATGAATCTCCCCTTTCTCTCCTCATCATGAGGACCAAAGTGGAAAGATTCGCCCAGTCTGGAACCGTTTTTGTTTTTTGGTTTTTGTTTGTTTGTTTGTTTGTTTGTTTGTTTGTTTTAGAGAAAGGACACTAAGCCCTAAAGAGAGGAAAATAAACACAACCGAAAATATTAAATTCCTCCAGAGTTCTGTTTGCCCTTATTTAGTCACATTGACCGTGTAATCATCTCCTCCTTTTCATATCTAATTTTTCCTCACTCTCTTGATTCATCCGTTCCATGCACATTTTTCATAACTTGGGAAGTAGTAGTCTCAATAGATCTGCTTAGCAGTGAGCCTATTTTGTGCTTCATCTCCTTAGCAAAGAGCTCTCTTAAGCAGGTCAGATGTCCAATGTCTAGCCAGTGAGAAATTTTAGCTGAAATAACATTATTCAGTTTTTTACTGAGGTATAAATTACATATAGTGAAATACACAGATCCTAAGTGCATATGTAGAAAGAAGTTTATAGAGGTACAAACCTGTGTAGCATGCATACCAGTTGAGACAAAGAACATTTCCATTACCTCAGAACAGTCCCTGGTGTCTCTTACAAGCAAATTACTGTAACCTCTTCAGAAACAACTACTGATCTGCTTTCCACCCACAACAATTGGCTTTGCCTACTTAGGAATTCTACATAAATGGAATTATATGTACTCTTTTTTTTTTTAATCTGACTTCTCTTGGTTGTATTTTCAAGATTCATCCATGTTGGTGGATTTATCAGAAATTGCTCCATTTTATTGCTTAGTATTTCATTGTGTGCATAAGCCACAATGTATTCTTTCACCTACTACTGGATGTCTTTGCCCTTTCCACATTTCAGTAATTATGAATAAACCTGTTTTGAACATATGTATACCAATATTTTTGTGTGTAGACAAGGTGTTTTCTTTGGATCTATCACATGTTTGTTTTGTTTTTGCTCTTAGGTAAAATAGATATATAAGATTTATATGGGCAGTTCTTAATTTTTCCAATAGAGTTTTACCTTTTAATTGTAGAGTGCTTGCATATTTTTAATAGAATATGTCATATTTTTATGTTATAGCAAATTGTATTATTGTTATTTAATGCCATATTCCAATATTGCTAGTTCATAGAATAAAACTGATTTTTGTTTGACTTGTATATATTGTATCTTTGATACATTCACTTGTTAGTGAATTACAATTAGAATTTTAACATAATAAGCAAGTGGTCTGAATATTTATTTTCCTTTCTACTCCTTATGTCTTTTTCTGTGTATTATTGTACTGTCTGGTACCTTCAGTAAAATACTGAATTGTAATGGTAAGAGTGAACATCCTTAAATTTTCACAGTCTTACATATTTCATCATTAAGTATTATGTTAGCTGTAGGTTTGACAGATATGACTTTTATCTGGTTGAGGAAGCTTCTGTGAATTCCTAATTTGCTAAGAGTTTTTATTTTTGTTTTATTTTGATGACTGGGTACTGAATATTTAAATTTTTTTCACCTATTGAAATGATACTTTTTCTTTTATTCTGTAAATATATTGAATGACAGTGATTTATTTAACAGTATTAAGCCAAGCCTGAATTCCCAGAAGAAATTCCATTTGCTCCTGATCCATTATCCATTTGATATATTGTTCTATTTTATTTGGTAATACGTTTTTGAAGATTTTTGCATTTCTATTCATGACACATATGGGTCTATAGTTTTCTGTTCTAATCTTTGTCTGGTTTTCGTAACAGGTGAGCACAGGCCTCAGATATTTTCTAGAAGAGTTTGCATAAGATTTGTATTATTTCTTCCTTATATGTTTTTTGTTCTTGTTTTTTTAAAGGTTTAAAATTTATTTTGAGAGAGAGAAAGTCCAAGTAGTGGGGGTGGGGGAGCAAAGAGAAAAGAAAGTGAGAATCCCAAGCAGTCTCTGCACCATCAGCATGGAGCCCGACCTAGGGCTCGAACTTACGAACCGTGAGATCATGACCTGAGCCAAAGTTGCACGGTTAACCAACCAAGCCACCCAGGCACCCCTTTTTCCTTGTATATTTGATAGATTTCACCAGGGAACCCATCTGGCCCTAGAATTTTCTTGGCGGGAAGTTTGTTAACTATAATACCAACTTATTTAGTGAATAAAAAGTACTTTTAAGATTTGTTTTTCTGTCAGTTTTGGTAAGGGATTAATCAATTTATCCAGTTTATGGGTTTACAGTTGTTCATTTCTATTTATGCTGTGTGAATTTCTAAGCAATACAATACTTTCAGATGCTGATAATTTGTGTTTTCCCTCCTTATTTTCACGATTCATCTAGTTTGAAGTTTATAAATTTTATTGATTTTTTTAATGGACCAACTTTTGCTTTGTTGTTATTTTCTACTCTTTGTTCCTTTTCTTCATTAATCTCCACTCTAATCTTTACCATTTCCATGGATTTGCTATTAGATAGCTTTAGATTTTTTTTTAATATTTATTCATTTTTGAGAGACAGAGAGAGGCAGAGCTCAAGGAGGGGAAGAGCAGAGAGAGTGGGAGACACAGAATCCAAAGCAGGCTCCAGGCTCTGAGCTCCAGGCTCTCAGCACAGAGCCCGATGCAGGGCTCAAACTCACTAACAATGAGATCATGACCTGAGCCAAAGTCACAAACTGACTAAGCCACCCAGGCACCCCAATAGTTTTAAGTTTTAATGTTGGTTCTGCCACTGATTAGCTGAATAGGCTTAAGAAATGGATTTACCCTCCCTGAAACTCATTTTCTTCATCTGCAACATAGGGACCATAATTCCCACTTTCCATAGTTTTTGTGAGTCTTGCAGTAGTTATAAACATAAGTTACTTAGTACAGTATCTGGAACATATAAAGGGCTCTGTGGCTGTCAGTTCTTCCCTTCCCCATATCAGGGAGTAAAATGGGACTTGAATAGAGAAAAGTTCATGTATCTAATAGGGTCAGGAGATTTGGGTTATTTGGAAAAGTCACTGTGTCTCTGAGTCTCAGGGTGTATTGTTCTTTGTCTCATGAGAGATTGACCAAGGGATCACACAGTTTTCTCCAGATGCAATAAACATTCCATGTGTCTGTGAATAAAGAGTAGGTCTCTCTATAACCTCATGACTCCACTCTCCCAACTAATACTATTCCTGTGACAACTAACAAAAAGGCAATAGAAAAAAGTTAGGGAAACAAAAGATCAAAGGAAAATAATAAGACAGCCTTCAAAGCACAGAGAGAAGAAGGAAAAACAAGGCAGAGGAATGGAAAAGAAGTACAAGCTAATGGTAGACAGCAAATAAGGCTGAGAGCTGTGTTGCTGTTGGCACTGCCAGCTGAGAACCTGCTCATCAGAATTCATAGAGATGATACAGGAAAGAGAGAAGCCTGTCTGGGCTGGGGGCTGCTTTGAACAGGGCTCAGATCTTCCAAGGCAGAAACTGCCTAGAGCATCATAGCTTAATTTCTGAACTTCCAAATCACCAACTGAGCTCAGCTTAGAAGTGGTAATTCTAAAGTTTTAAATTTTAACTTTCAGGAAAAAGAAAAATCTTCATTTTTCACTGGTTCTGTCCCCAGAATACTTAATCCATATTTTCATTTGGAAGGAGTCAGTGAGAGAAGAGAGTGAAATGAGTGGAAAAGAGTAGAGGAAGAGTGATTCCCAATAAGAACAGAGTTAGCCAAACTTACTGGGCCCTTAGAATGGGTCAGGTATTGTTAGGTGCTTCTGCATATTCAATTTAAATTCTTCTTCACCATCCAGAGAAACAACCCAGATGGAATAACACTGAAGGGAGAATATTACTGTGCTAATTTGGGGACAGTATGTTAAATTTTAAGTACATGTATGTTTTCAAACATAGGGCTAGGAGGCAAGAGGCATGTCAGAGAGCCTTACTATGCAACATTTGGTTCAAGGATCAAAGGCATCTGATCACCAGGGAACTTATTAGATGTTCAGAATCTCAGATGCTTTCCCAGATCTTGAGTCAGAATCTGGTCATTTGTATGCACCCTAAAATTTGAGAATCCTTGATTTAGAAAATGAGAAGATAATGCCAATTATCCCTACTGCAATTATAACAGGCCATTTACCGTCAACACTCTGTTTTCATTCCTTAATAGTGATGGAAAGTACAATTAAGGTGGCCATTTTCCATGCTGGGTAGCTACAGAATAGGAAAGACTTGGGCTGCAAGCTTCGCTTTGTCACCACTATTATGACACAGAGAAAGTTACTTTTTTTTAAGTTTGCACTTCTGCTTCTGCAAAATGAAGCCAATTCATGTAATTAAGAGTGTCACTGGGTCAAGAGCAAGATATGAAATAGATTATGAAGCATGCTATATCTCTCCCCAGGAACTTTCTTCAGCGGCTCCTAATAGCCTACAAATTAATGAACACTGTCCTTCAGTGACATTCAAACCTCTTTAGCCCTCTTCTGCTTCTCCATCTTCATTTCCTCTTATATTTTCCCATGAATCCAATATTGCTGCCTTTTCCTCAAACATAACACTCACTTTCAGTTTGTACCCCTACTTCCATATTTTTCCTTCTGCTAGGCAAGGTCTCCTCTCTACCTCTCACTACCAAAATCCTACTCACTCAGGAAGACTCAGGTCAAATACATCTGTTTAATCAAGTTGTTACCAGTAGCACTAATTGGATATCACTCAACATTTTTCTGCTCAGTTACATGACTTTCCCTTTTCTCTACAATAGTACAATTTCATTATTTTTTGAGTTGGAGCTAGTTGTGTATATATCTGAAATCACCTTTGGAACACAAATACTCCAGGAAAGGGTTATTACTTGTTATTCATCATTGTTGTCCCCTCAACCACCAGCATTGTACCTTTTACATAATCTATAATAAAGAGTTGAGGAAATTAGAAAGGAAAAAGAAAATTTCAAGACACTGGAGATACTTTGAAAACATTCTTATGTGGTAGAAATAAAGTTGCTAATGAAATATGTGCCTATCTAATAATAAGAAGGTGGTGGAGACGGTATGCATAATTCTATAGAGAAATCCCATTACATATATCTCAAATGCTTGCTGTGTGCTCTGTGATGCCTAAGTGCACCTTTAAGCTCTCCTTTAGTTTGGGACAATGGAGAGGCAAAGTCTCAACCATTCCCCCTTAGACTGGAATTATCTTGATTACTGCCCATTTGCAGTTAAGGAAGGCTAATGTCTTGTGAAAGCATGGACATCCTTAAAAAGGGGATGGAGGCTAGTTCACGCTAAAAAAATCCAATGAGAGAGATTGTTGCAGAGAAGATGCTGAGAAGGAAATCAATAACTCTGGATTCACGTTCTAATTCTGGAACTATGGGACTCAGGGCAAGTCACTTGACTTCTCTGAGCCTTAGTTTTCTATCTTTCAAAAATGATTCCAGCAATCAAATAGGTACGATTGCTTATCTTTTTGTAATTTATAAATTGTAAAGAACTATGTATATACAGCATATCATCAGCAAATTCAGCTAGCAGGACAAACTCAGAGCAGCAGACTATAAACTACTAGGCACTAGAAGCCAATGACTGCATAATTTAGACCTATCCTTCCCTCTGTGTTGTGAGAACAAGTAAGATAGACAAGTGACACATTTCTTACTATTTTTCCTGTTATGGCCCCAGATAAAGTCCCCTGTCTTATTTCTACTGAGCCAGAGGACCCACGGATTCCCTCTGCACCCCACCTAGTTACTGAAGGAGGAGTTCACTGTAAGAGTCCAAAACACCTTATAAAAATGGCTAAATTGTCAGGAAAAGAGAAAGTGAAGTCGAAGTCAAAATTGCCATTTTCCCCCAGAAATACTCTGAATGAAAAGATGGCCCAATGAGGAAGGAAGCAAGATAGTTTTATTCTAATTACATCATTTAACCTCTAAATACACAACTTCTAGCACAAGAGTGAGGAGGTAAAGAATGTAGGTTTTGGAGTATGACTGCCTTGAGTTTAAAGCTAGGTTCTTTTGAGAGCTAGAAGGGGCTGAGATTTGTACTCTACTAGCAAGCTAATAAGTTAGCTTATCACAGTTTCAAGGATGCTGGTATTAAACATAACACTCCTGGATCAGAGACAAGGGATAGTTTATTACTCACAAAATATCAGTAGAAAGAGCATAAGCATTTTTATCAGTTCTCCAAGCCCCAGTTCCCATGGGGTGATGCAAACATGTACATGTACACCCCATGGGGTTAGCTAGTATATATATATACACACAGTAGGCTATGTTCCAGAAGAGGAACTCTGAGTTTGAGTAACCCAAATCTTTTATAATGGGTGGTCAACATGCCTGTCCTATGCTTTATTGAAGAACCTATCTTACTGTCTTCATTGTACTAGACATTAAGCCTGCTTAACCTCTGCCCCGAGGAATAGTATCCTTATTTTCCCAGACTCTTCACCCTGAAAACATGCTTGAAAAGATAGTCCAGAACAAAGGCAATCAGTGGCTCTGCTCACAAGTTGAACAGAAACATGAGAAATCCATGGAGAATTGTCTCTCAACAGGTTCTATCACTTAAAGGATATGATTAAAAATCGTTTTCCTTCCCTCTGAGCATTGGTTGTGGGTTTGTCTGTTTCTATATAATGCAGGTAATAGCACATATCTTACAATAGGATGAAAAGTAAATATTAAGTGCTCAGCATATTGCCTCATACCTCAGTGGTAACTAGTTTAATGCAACAGAATGACAGTGGAGGAGTATGTGGAAATTTCTTCAGACCTTCTCCTAACCCATAGTACATTCTGATGGATCAATAGGTACAGAGGCAGCTCAGTATGATTCTCAGGGCTAAGTAAATATAAGAGGCAGCACAATATAGAAAAATAAGTCTATTCACCTCTACAAATTACCAAAGAGGTGATGCTGGCCACTCAACCTTGCTCAACCTTATTTTCCTCACCTAAAAATGGTCTAACTTACCAAGTTATTATAGCATTTAAATGAGACAATTATGTGATAGTATTTATCACATAGCAGTGCTGTTCAGTACATAGTGGTGGACTATCATTAAGTACAGGTAATTTCCCAAGTCAGTTGGTTCAAGGTAACACTGAAAGTTGCTTTCAGAGCACTTTCATATCCACCACCACCCTTTTAGAACCCCTGATCCACCCATTAATAAAGAACTGACTGAACAGCCATCATGTACTATGAACTATAGACCTGCAAATTCCCTCCACCTGCCCAAGACTCCACACTTGGTCCATTAATAGGGACAGGCAATGTCCTATTGAGAGCAGCATCTTAAAATTATATAACATGGCCTCTTAAGATCTAAGAATCCTAGATTTTGAGCTGGAATGATTGGTATACTAGAATCCCAGATCTTTGAGAATGTGCTTCTCCTCCATAGAACTTAGTTTCACAACCTTAGCAACCTGAGCTATGACTTACAAAGACTAGAAAAGTCTTTCTCCTTCTCTTACCCACTGATAGGTCATGTGATCACTTCTCATTCTGTCCACCCATCCAGTGTATCCCATTCCCTTCTCTAGCTTTCCTTTCTCTGTTTAATCAAATTTTGATCTATTTATTAAATAGGTATCTGTAACTACTGTGTGTGATCATTCAGCTAAATGTACTCTATACACAGTAGGTAACTATAGGAAGTACCAAAAATTGTGAGGTTATATGATACAGATTCTTGGGATTGCAGAGATGTTCACATGTGAAAATTTTAGAAGAAATAGCAAAAATAATGCAATCATTCAAGATTCACACACATGTGCATATATATGGAGCCACGTGCCCATTTTTCTTTAGCAAATTCATCACTTCTCCAAGCTCAAGTCACTAGTATTAGCACATGAAATGAATACTAAAATAGAGACACAACTATATAATTGTAATTTCAGATAGATAACAGATACACTATGTACTAGTAAACTTCCTAGTGTCTCTTAGAGTTATAGGAATGAAGGTGAGGGGCAGGTGGTAAGTAAGACTGACTGTGCCATTGTCAGCTCTCAGGGTAGGAGAGGGGTTAAGAATGTTGAAGAATAGCAAACACCTGTGTCATCCCTAGCCATGAAGCTTCAGTTGAATATGTCAAAGGAAAGTTGTTCTTTTAAAACCCCTGAAGAAGCAGGCTGTGTTGATAACAATAGTTTGGTAATCTTTCCTTGGCCAGATGGTGCTTAGCAAGTGTTTGTTGAATGAATACATGAATGTATAGCCCCCATTATCAGTGGAATTTTGCCATCTCCCTTCATCTGGGACACTGAAGGATCCTGGGCAAACAGCCCACCAAGAATTGTTCTGTTTCCAATTATGTCTTTGTGTTATAAACCGTGAACTCATGTATAAACCATGTGGCGCAGACAGCCTAATTTAAATCCTGAAAGACTTAGGGAAACATTATGTCTGCTCAGGAGACTCACAATGTGAAATGAGACTCGCAGGCATTGTTAACCATAAAACGCCAAGGAAAAGGGAATATTTCCCTCAGGCAGCAGCCTCATAACTCCTTTTCTCCACAGAAGCCTCATCTTTTGTTTTCGAAGTTTGGGCAGAGGGGGATGTCTGGGGTGTCCTCACTAAGAATGTAAACTCTGAATTTCAAAGAAGGCGGGAAGCTGCTCTGGGGGAGAGAACAAGAGGATCCACTTCAGATGGAGAGGACAGCCTGGGGATTTTCCACATTATATCTTATTTTAGGGAATATGCTCCATTGTCATCCTGAGAACACATCAGTATATATAAATATATACATTTATATATCCATAGTATTATATTCTTCAAGTCCTAGAACAGTCTATTCATTTTATATTTACTTAATAAACAATTATACATGTCTTATTAGTTACCAAGACCCTAATTATCTATATATACTGTCCCATTTAATCCTCACAACACCCCTGAGAGGGAGGTACCATTACTGTCACTACAGACATGTTATAGTTCAGATCAGGAAAATGGGGCTGAAAGCATAATTCAAGCTAAAGCACATAAATTGTACAGCTGGGCTTGGGACGCGGACATGTCTGATTTTAAAGCTCGTATCCCCTTGTACAGAAGCAATAGTGACTGCCACCCTTCTTCACAGATCTGAAAACAAATAAAAAGGAAAGGTTATCCTCTGGAACCATGACACATTCATTCAATCCACCTCTGATATGAACTCCAAAGGAGATTGAAAAGATACAGAGATAAAAGAAAATTCAAGAATGCAGCCTGTCCCAGAAAGTATCATTAGTTTAAGTGACACCAAGATGGTGATAATTCACAAATGTCTGTCTCTGGGCCTCTCCTTTGAACTCCAGCCCTGGATAACCAACAGACTACACAACATCTCCACTTGAGATCTAACCACCACAGAAAATCCTAACATTTCCAAAATAGAGTTCCTTATATTTCCCCTAAATGAGCTCCACTAGGCCTTTCCCGTCTCAAAAAACAGCAATTTCATCCTCTTTTCCTAGCCCACACCCCATTTCAGAAACTCTTGTTGGTCTTGCCTTTCAAATATATCCAGAATCTAAAGGCTTCTCAGCATCACCTTTACTACCACCCCCATTTAAGCCCCTACCATTGGGTCATTGCAAAGGCCCCTTTTAGTTTCCCTGCTTTTGCCCATATCCCCTTGAGCCTAATTTCAAAACAGTAGTAGAGTGATCCAATCCAGCTTCCTCTAATGGCCCACTTACTTGGAAGTAGGAGTTAAAACCATTTCAATGGCCTGCAAGTCCATTTGTGATCTGTCACCATTCCCCCATCTCACTACCACCCCCATCACCTCTCTTACCTCATTTCATACTGCTGCCACGGCAGGTTGCCCGGCTCTATCATATATTGGATTCCCTCTATAGTGAATGAATTTTTCCCAGATGCCCACATAGCTTTTCCCTTCACCTTCTTCAGGTTTTTTACCCTCATGTCACTTTTATGGAGGCCTTCCCTGGCCGCCAAATCTAAAATTGCAGTGTCTCTCACTCCTCATGTTTCTTATTCCACATTCATCTTTATTCTCCCTCTTAACACTTCTTAAGTATCAGCATGCTATGTATGTTGTTTTGTTTTGTTTTTTAACATCAGTTCATTCCAACTTATGTTCCAAGAGTACAGACCCTCAATAAATAGCAGACCCTCAATAAATATTTGTTGAATAAATGACTCAACGAATACCTGTTGTTGGTTTAAGGTAGGTATCTTTTATTGCTGGCAAGGAGTTTCCTGATATCCTGTTTTTTTTCCTTTAAGTATTGGATGTTCATTTTTATCAATACTGGGGTTATCACATACTTTATTCTATCAACTGTTAATATGAAGAATTTACTTATAAACATCCTGCTAATTCAATCATCTTATATTCTTCATATAAATACTACTAACAGTAAATGATTTGCTAAACACTCAAGCTCAATCTGCTAGTTTATTTAACTCCTTTAAACAGTTTTTTTGGTATGTGCTATGTTTGTCTGAGTTGAGGATAAGCATATGCTATCTTTATCAAATTATTTAGATAGTTTTTCACAATTTTCTATACTTTTATACAGTTTGTGTGATAAAGATATTATAAAAGCATAACTTGTTCCCCCAAACCTTTAACAGTCTAAACGTTTTTGGAGATAATTCTTTAATAATTTGTCCATTTAGTTCTTCGTTATTAATGGATTCAAGTTTTTTACTTGTTTTTGAGTCACTTTGATAAGACATTTTCATCAGGCAAAGTTCATCCATTTCACCAAATTTCCTATATATTATCATGCAGGTTTTCTAGTGGATTTTTCAAATGTTAAACTCTTCTGTGCTTGTTATTATAAACCCTTTTCATTGCAGCTTTTGTCCATTTGGATTTCTCTCTTTTCTTTATTAGACTTTCAAAAGGATGAGTTCATTTTTTTTTTTCAAAGAAATAGCTCTTGGATCCAATTCTATTCTTTTATGCAACTCCTTAACTTTTGCTTGTATCTTTATTTCTGTCCTAATTAAGAAATACCCATTCCTCCAGGGTCCATTTTAAGTTTGCTACCTAATTTTACTGTTTTATTATTCTTCCTCATTTTATCTTCTTTATCCCTCTCCCTTGTCATTATGAATCATACTTATCTTATAGAGCATCTTAATAGCTTCTCAGTTCTAGCTTCCTGCTCTTGTTTCATGTAAGTTTTATCTTTTTATATCTCACAAAACTTTCCAAGAGTTTTCCAAGCACCTGGGGGGAATCTTCATAAGTTATTTACCAGAGGTAAATTCTTCCTGAGTCTTTAGGTCAATTGCCTTTTTCCCAGTTTTATAAATTTGGGGGATTTTGTTTGTTTGTTGTTTGGGTTTTGTTCTTGTTTGTTTTTTCTGCACAGGCTAATGTTTGCCTTTGGACAGAATGTATGGTGGTGCTTGACCTCATTCACCACTTAAGTTCTAGTGGTATCCTCTTATATTGTTATCAGGAAACAGATCAATCACAATTCCTTGTTCTAGTCTGCTTAAGTCTTCTGCTGGCCTGAGATGGGATCATATCTACATTCCTATACTCCTAATTCAGACAATATATGCAATTAAACCTTATAGCCTCAGCTGTGTTACCCCAAGTGTTCTCCCAGTCTCAACCCCTAGCTGTAATACTTTACTACAAGTCTGGCATCTCTTGGAAACATTTATTCATATATTCAACAAATATTTGCTGAGCACTTTACATGTGTAAAGCACAGCTCCCAGCATTTGTCTCCTTATTTTCTGAGAGGCTATCTTCTGAGTCCTGTTAGTCTAAAACAAGTGATCAAAAATTGTGAGCAGAAAGGGACAATATTTGCACTACCTCACAATAGTACCCATTTAGAGGAGGCGTAGTGACTTAGTTCAGGCTTCTGTAACAAACATACCATAAACTGGGTGGCTTAAACAACAAACATTTATTTTTATTAGTAGTGGAAGCTGAGAAGATTGAGGTACCAACAGATCCCGTGTCTGGTGAAAGCCCTCCTTCTTGGCTTGCAGATGGCTGTCCCTTCTCACTGTATCCTCCTGTAGCAGAGGACAAGCTCTGTGTCTTATGTGTTCTTCTCGTAAGGGTACTAGTCCCATTCTTAACGTTCCATTCTTACGACCAAATTACAGCCCAAAGGCTCCATTTCCTAATACCATTACATTACAGGTTAGGATTTTAATCTATGAACTTCGAGGGTGGGGGGAGGGTGGAAACAAACATGCATCCCTAAAAGAGACATAATTTTCTGGATGATAAAGACCTGGGTCTCTGATCCAGAATGAAACAGAAAACAAAGGAAGAAGAATGTTCCTCCCTCTTTCAGGCCAGTGGTCCTGCTGTTTCATGAAGTGACACATGATTCTGATACCAGTTATTGTTATCAATCCATCTTTATGAGTCTTAGAGTAATAGAAATTAGAACTCCTCCTAGATTCTTGTCATAGGATGTCTCACAGGCTTTGCTTTTCCAGTACTTTCATGTTTTTAAGGGAATAGTAACATTTTATACTGAAGGTCATTCAGGCCATTCTGAATATCCCACTTCCAGAATCTGGCATCTTCCTAGGCACAGGCAGACCACTTGGGCACTCAGGCATATTCTAGCTATTGGGGCATTAAGAGAGCAACCATGCACCATGGAACTCTGAAACAGTTAAATGAATCAGCTCCTCAGAGTGGAATATAGTTTCAAACCATAAAACCAACATTTCTGTTGTGCTTCAACGCGGAGCCTGCTGATGTCCATTTGGGTAACAGGCACAGCATGTGCTTACAGGAACAGCTGCCTCTCTTTTCCTCCTTTGGCAGCCAGGACACTGAAGTTAAAAGGATCTGCTATTTTCCTTCTAGCTGCTACCAAGTAGGAAGCAATGCACGACCTATAATTCTCTGTCCCATGTAGTGTCATCTGGCAGGGGCATGCAAGGGAGAGCCTGAAAGTTACCAGATACCACCTATGCAAAGAATCCAGCTCCTGTATGGACAGTTGTGGTGTATGAGAAGCATTTAGAGTCAGTTATGCCTTCAGAGTCAGAGAGAATGAACTTTGGAATCAGACATGCAATTTTAGCAAGTTACTCTTATCATTTTCTCATTTCTCATTACTTTCAAAGAATGAAGGTAATGGTGGTTATCTCACAGTGATATAGAGAGGACCAAATAAGATAGTATATGTTACATTTCGGGCATATAAAATATGTTCTCAAAAGGATAGTTCTGACCAAGGCCAGGACTAGGTTAAAGCAAGTAAGGCATTCTGCATCGGCACAATGTTTAAGGGGGCACCAAAAACCCCAGTAACCAAAAGAGAACCCTGTTTTATTTGTCCCATCCTAATCCCGGCCCTGTTTTCAGTATAATTTTATTACAAAACCAGGAGCCAGCCAGTGGGGCTATAGTTTGCTGGTTTGATTTCTTAAAAATATTTCATTAAAATATTATGTATATTGATTACTGAGTTGGGGGACAACTGCCTTCAATGTTGTTCCTGAGGTGAATGCCTCATTCACCTAATCCTACTCCAGGCTCTGGTTCTTCTGCTAAGCACCATTTCTTAGTAATTTATTATTTGCTGATTTTAGTATCACTGAGAAAATCCACATGCTCTCTCTTTCTTCCCCCAAACCTCTCTCCTTTCTTGGTCTCTACTTAGCATCGAGATTATCACCATCCTCCTAGCTATAAAACGTGGACACATTCATTACATATTATTACAAATATTACTATAAAAAATACTACATCATATTACAAACATGGCCATATTTAAGCAAATGGCCCAAACCTTAATGGTCTTGTCCAAATTGGCTTGGACAGTAGGAGGCCCTGGCTTATCCAGGAATTCCATACAAAATATTTCCACAATGTCTAGGGTACTCACTAGCCCAAATGTCCTCAAGGCCCCCAAATGTTATAAGCACCAAGTAATAGGACTTTCCCTCTGAAAAGCTATGACAGAGGTGGAAGGAGTCTTGCAACAAGTTTTAGGGGAAATACGGACATGTGTAAAGTATAGGTATCTTCAGGGAACTTAGTGACTGAAGGGTGGGAATGAGAAACGGTGTAAAACAATAACAGCCCTTCATTGGGCATTATGTTAAATTCTATTATATGTATCATCTCATTTAATCCTCATAAAAGGATGTATAATGTATATATTATCACTCCTATTTTGCTGGTAAGTAATTGATTGGGCACAGATTGACTTACACAATCAGCTAGTAACTAGCATTTCTAGGGTCTTTCCTGCTTTATCCTTCTTCATCATGTATTCAAGACATACATGTTAAATCTCCACCATGTACAGCCCATGAGGAGCAAAAGTTTATCAAGCCTTCTCCCAAAGAATTCACATTCTGCCTGGGATATGTGTATAATAGAGGTACACAGGGGTTTCCAAGGGAACCCACAGCACCCGGCCAAGATGGGTGTGGTCAGCCTCCCAAACTCAACAAGCCCAAATCCCAAAACCTAGTCCTCTTCTAAGCGCTCCCTGTCTCAGTGAATGAGTACCACCATCCACTTGTGCAGGCCAGAAACCTAGGATGAATTCTTCAGTGACCCTCTCCTCACTCCCTATATGAAATCAATCAGTAATTTTCATAATTGCCTCTTAAAATATCCTTAGAATCTGCTCAATCTCACCCATAATCTAAAACAAGCTACTGCCAGCACTCACTTGAATAACAATTACTTTTTCCATATTTACTTGCCCACAACCCTCTCTCCACCAAGTCATCCTCCAAATGGCCTCCACAGTGACCTTTGTAACATGAACATCTTACAGGCTGGCCTGAAATGGTTTTGGTTTCAAATTAAGGAGTGGATTCATTAAAAATGTCCACCATTCCTGATGTGGTTGGGCTCTTGCCTCCCCAGTCTCATCCAAGGGCATATTAGCCTATGATCCCCCCACTCTCCCTCTCCCCTGTACCCCCAACACTCATGTTCTCTCAGACCCCAACTCATGGCCCCCTCCAACACAAGAGACTATTTCCTCTGTAAAGTCTTGCCTCCCCTGTTCTTCACCAGTTACTTCTCGTCCTCCAGGATCCATTCCTTGGGAAAGCCTTGTCTAACCCCTGACTATATTACCCCCTCTGCTATGGGATCCCACATAATGGAGCCTCTCCATTTCATGCCACAAGTTCGCCTTTGTCTGTATTCTAATGGAATAATCCTTATTAAATGAACTTTATTTAAACATTAATTATGTAATCTGAACATCAAACTGTAACATGAGGGCAGAGACCATGTCTTATTCTGTTCATCAATGTATCCTCAGCTCATAACACAATGCCTGGCACGAACTATCAGTTCAAAAAATATTTGTTAAATTTTAGAACAAAATGCCAGGAAGGAAAAGAAATGTCAGTAACTCCTCCAGATAAAAAGGCTTCCGTTAAGCATCAAAATATTTCATTTTAAAGCATTTCTTAAAATGTTACACTTTCCTTATCTTCTTAAAGTACACTAGAAATAACTCAATATTTATCAAAGGCTCTAAATCTTTATTAGGAACCTTAGTTATCATATTTTCTTGTAACACTAGCTGGCTTTTGACTCCTGTGCTTTTTAGATTCCTCAGCCTGCATGTCAAGGATTGCTGCTCTCTCCCTTCAGAGTTGGCAGTGTCCTTTCTGGCTAGTGTCAGCGTGCCTGCCTCTAACAATCTCTTTCATGATTTCTTATTTGTTGCTTTGAATGTCTGGCAGACTGGGAAACTAGATAACAAGCCGGTTGTATTGAGTGTGAAGTCAGATTGACACGTTCCAAATGAACCCAGAGGGTTCTTCTAAACTAGAACTAATAACCTCCAGAACCCCCTGCATGCCTAAGACCAGTCGCTCTCACCCCACTTCTGAACATTCCTTTGCTTCTTTCTCTTTTTTCTCTCCCTTCCTAGCCTTTCTTTGGCAATATTGGCCTTCTGTGGACTTGGCAGCTAAGAGAAAATTTCCCTTTCCCCTTATGTAGCAAACCCACTAACATGGCAGACCTAACCATCAGGGTTTTGATGCCTTTGTTGGTTTTCACTATTTTTAGGTACTCAGTAAAATATGCAAGAGTTTATTTCTCCCCAAGTCTCATGCAAAAGCTCAGAATTGGAATTTTGTTTTTGGATAAATGGGGTTTTACCCTAAACAGATACCAAAGACATCAAGCAGTTTTTTGAAGCATGTGTCACTTTTAGCAGAAGGATCAAGCTTGGTTATCAGTGATAATGAGCGTATTCCTTGCTTAGTCATAAAGAATGTCCCTATTTTTCTATCCAGTTAGAATATTAATTACTTCCACCTTGAGTTAAATGAAAACAGGAGGGAGCCAAACTGCTATTTAAAAACTTGGGAATGGTTTTGCTGGCTATGGAAGAACAGCAAAGCAAAATAAGAGACTGGTATAGGGAATTGCTCAAGTACAGAGCAAATGAGAAAGCAGCAGCTCTCAATTCTACCTTGAATTTGAGCACTTGGCCCTTTCAAGTTGATTGCATGCTTTAAAAACACATTAAGGAAAAGCAAGGAAGATGGAGAAAACAAAATTTAGAATGGCAGAGTTCCTACAAGCTAAGAATCAGACTCTGATCCAGAGGGCAACTTCTTAAGTGATTTTGAAGACTTGGTCTAACACTTAGATTTGCTACAGCAGCCTTTATTATGTTAGGCAATTACCCCCTTGATGCATATGTGATGTTAATGGCAGGTTAAAATCAAAGGTGATAAAAAATGGCAGCACTGTCTGTTCCCTGGGGAAAAAAAGTTATGACCACAATTTTATACAAGCTAGGAAGAGGCCAAAGATTCACTGCTTATCCTGGGCTGGAAGGCAATCTGATGAAAAACTAAAAGGCCAGCAAGAATCTAGGTGACTGAGCTCAGCCAACAGCTGGCCAAGCAGGGGACTCAGAATCAGACATACTTACATACTTACATATCCTCTTGCATTTGTAAAATAACGCTGACTCTAAATATAGTTTATTTAAGGTAAGGTCCCACTCAGGTACATTTTTATACTGTTTTCCACCCAAAAGGCTTGCTTGGCTCTTAGAATGGACTTAAAAATGAGGCTATTCTGAGAAGCTATCTTTGTAATAGGCAAAATTCCTACTATTCCATTAGTATGGATAGGAATGATGAGAAGGCAGCTGCCAAGGTGTAGAGGAAAGAGCCCAGATGCAGAGCAGACAATCTGAATGCTAGTTTCATAATATCATTCACTAACTAGCTCTGTGACCTTGAACAGAGTGGGTCCTAAAGCTTCTGGTCTAGTTTCTTCAACTTTAAGTAACAGAGTTTGGCCATATTCTTCTAAGCTTATAGTCAACTTAGAGAATCTGTGATTTTTAAGAATTTCGAGAACTTAAATTTTTATTGTTTATCATGGTATTGGGTGTTGGGGAGGATAATGATGAATAGAAATTCTAGTCTGCAATTCTACTGTAAGTAGAAAGAATACTAAACTTGAAGTAACAGGTAGCACCTAACTTCTCTAAGCCTTAATTTGCATTTCTTAAAAGTGGGCATAACAGTAATGTACTTTGTAGGGTTGTTGAGTAGATTAAATAAAACAATGTGTGTCTAAACTATTTCTGTAAATGTTTTAGGAAATCATGCTCCAGGCCCTCAAGGACTTTAGGCTAGTTTATTGGGTGGATAGGAGGGGCCAAGTCAACAGAGAACCATGGTTCTCAAACTTGCAAATTACCTGGAGGTCTTGTTAGAGATGCAGACTCTGGGGTGGAACCCAAGATGCCACATTTCTAACACACTCACAGACATGCTACTGATACCTAGTTCACATTTTTAGTAGAAAGCCTATCAAATGAACGTGTTTAAAGCAAGACACTGTAGAATAAAGCATGTGCATGATGCATACCATGACTGAAAGCCTCTATTCCTTTCCACATACCTAAGTCCTCTCCTCCTTTGAAGACCAGTTCAAGCAGTATGGTTCAGACTACTGCAGCCCTCTATAAACCCTTCCTTCTTAAGCATGGTGCAGTATTCTGGATTCAAATAACTTTCCCAGGTGACTGTGATATCAAATTGGTTCAGCACCAAACACTACAGAGGTAGTTCTCAGCCCTGGCTGCACGTTAGAATCAATTGCAGAGTTTAAAAATGTAGAGGCCCAGCCCCTAGGCCAGCTAATTATATGAAATCCATTAAAGCACCACAGGTGGTTCTAAGGTGAGCCAAGTTTGAGAACCACACACCATACTCAAGTCTACGAGTGAGGGCAGGGATCATGTTGACTTGGTTTACCACTGTATTTCCAGTGCCTAACACAGAATTTGGCATTCAACAAATACTTGTTGAATGAATAAGTCAATAATAAATAAGTGAATAATAAATAAACAAATGAAAATTCAGACTGTCAGCCATTTCCTTAATCTCTTTTCTGATGCCCAACAAAACTACGTACTAAAGCATAGAGTTGAAGTTAACCTCTGGAGCAGATTGCCAGGAATGCAATCCTAACTCTGTCACTGGACACCCATGCAAACTCAGGGAAGCTTCACAACCTCTCTGTCCCTCAGTTTCCTACTCTGTGACATAGGGATGATAACAGTATTACCTACTGTTTAGAGTTTTGTAATAATTAAATGAGTTAGGACATAGAAAACATGTAGAAAAGTGCCTGGCACACAGTAACAACGTATTAATTGAAAACTATTTTTATATTCCATCACTGAGCACACAGGGGTTCTTAGAGTTCTGCAACTGGTCAGATCAATGAGCACTGTCCTGTCATTTACCCAACTGATATTTCTTAAACAGCATCTCTATTCCAGGCACAGAGAATCTGTGACTATAGATATAACAGCAAAAGGAGAGAAATAGGACTGTTCTTACATTACTTAAAATATAGTGGGCGAGGTGTACACTGAACAAGTTATTTCGAAGTGATGAGTAATAGAAAGTTATTTTAAGTGTACTGACTATTACAAAGGGGAAAAGTATCATGAAGACCTAGAAAGAGGGTGGGAAGGTGACTACAACAATGTACAACATGGGCAATTAACACTGAAGGTTGGAAAGGCCTCCGAGAGAAGGAAGGATGTTCAAGCCTATTTGAGCAAAGAGAGGTGGCAGAGCCTTCCAGGCAGAGAAAAATGTTCATAAAAGCTCAGAAGCATGGAAGAGCAAAGTTTGCTTTAGGCACTGAAAGAAGGCAGGTGTGGCTGAGACATATAATCACGGAAGGCTTTGGGACATATGGTTGCTTAGGTTGGGTTTTGAGGCCACGTAAGATTGGGAAGGCAATGAACAAAACAGAGGGAGTAAAGACAGGAAGGTGAAAATGAACACAGCATTTATTCATTCATTTTCTACAGCGTGTTAAAGATAGGCAGTGAATGAAAATACAAAATACCCCTGCCTTCATGGAATGTACATTCTAGCTGGGGAGGTGGACAATAAGCAAATAAACCTAGTAATTAAATAAGATAATGAGAGGTCATTGCAAGGGCCATGTAGGATATATGCAAGGTGACATGCTGGGGGATAACAAGAACGTATGTGAGTCAGAAGGAGATATGTCTGACAGAATTAAAGAGGACCTATTGATCACCATGTGATTTGGCTCTATGGGACCAGGTATGCCAAATTATAGCCACCGTAGAAAGCCTGACAGACAACTTCAATGTCTTTAGATACAAGGCTGCTTCCTTTGTGTCAATCTGCGCTTCTACCCTCTTCTCATGATTCCTTCCTCTGCTCTACTAAGCTTCCTTTATTAACATCGCCTTTCTTTCCTTGTCTTCTAAAAATAAACTGGAGAAGTGAGCATCACATAGAAATCACTGGTATGGCCCAGATGTGAAATCAGAAAGAAATAATTTTGAGGTATAAGCTCCAGTCTTTATTAACTATAGTACTTGAAGCTTCGGTTTCCTTTTCTATAGAATGAAGTAATAATATTTGTATTCTAAAAGAACCAACAGGATATGCATATATAGTGTGTGTATGTTTGTGTATATATATATGTGTGTATATATAAATGTGTGTGTGTGTATATATATATGTGTATATACATATATACGTATATATGTGTATATATATACATGCGTACATATGTATGCATGTATATATATATATATATATATGTATACATGTATATATATGTACACATGTATATATATATACGTGTATATATACGTGTAGAGAGAGAGAGAGAGAAGGGGAACCTGTAAGGAATTGGCTTATGTGACTATGGTTGCTGATTGATCTGAAATCTGGAGGCAGGCAGATGACCCAGAGAAGAGTTAATGTTGCAGCTGCAATCTGAAGGCAGTCAACAAAAGGCATCTTAAAGTGGTCAACAAATTGGATGAGATCCAACCACAATATGACAGGTAATATAAATTATTCAAAATCTACTGAATTAAGTATGACTCACATCTAAAAACCACCCTCACAGCAACATCTAGATGATTTTTTACCAAATATATGGCCACCATAGCCCAGCCAAATTGACATATGAAATTTACCATCACACTATCCTTTTACCTACACCAAGAATGTTACTTGGATCACACTGGTTAATATACATGGATGAACTTGGGCAGGTCACTTTGTCTCTCTAAACCTCAGTTTCTTCATCTGTAAAATGCAAGTAAGACTACCTATATCACAAATCAAAATAAGAATGAGTTATCACCTCACAGCTGTCAGAATGGCTAAAATCAACACAAGAAACAACAAGAGTTGGCAAGGATGCAGAGAAAGGGGAACCATCTCGCATTGTTGGTGGGAATGCAAACTGATGCAGCTGCTCTGGAACACAGTATGGAGGTTCCCCAAAAAGGTAATAGAATTATCATCTGATCCAGCATTTGCACTACTAGGTATTTACCCAAAGAACATAAAAACACTAATTCAGAGGGATATATGCAGTCCAGTGTTTATAGCAACATTATCTACAATAGCCAAATAATAGAAACAGCCCAAGAGACAATCACTGATGAATGAATAAAGAAAAAGTGGTATGTGTTTATATATATGTGTAATAGAATATTATTCAGCAATAAACATGAATGATATCCTGCCATTTGCAATGACATGGATGGAGGTAGAGGGTATAATGCTAATATAAGTCAGTCAGAGAAAGGCAAATGCCCTATGATTTTACTCATCTGTGGAATTTAAGAAATAAAACGAACAAGAAAAGGGGGGTAAAAGAGACAAAGCAAAAGACGGACTCTTAACTATGGAGAATTGATGGGCATGGGGGTGCAATAGGTTATGGGGATTAAGGAGTGCACTTGTGATGAGCACTGGATGATGTACAGAATTGCTGAATCTCTATATTGTACACCTGAAACTAATATTACACTGTATGTTATCTAACTAATATTTAAATAAAAACTTAAAAAAAGAAGACTACCTATTTCATAGGGTTGTGATGACAACCAAATGAAGCAATCTAAATAAAAACTAAGCACAGGGACTGACACCTAGTAAACTCCCAAATAACGTTTCCTTTTACTATTATTTTTATGTTAGTATTATTTGCACTGAGCACTTCACATTTTCTTAGCTGTTAACCTTAGCATACCCTGCTATGCATACCACTTTCCTCTTTGACTGAATTCTAACCACACTTCAAGATTCAGCTTACATGTAAATCCTTTCCTGACATCCTTTGCCCTGCATTCTGGATTAGCTGCACTGTTTTCATACATCTTTCATAGCACTGAGCTTACTTTTTTTGTTTGGTTGGTTGGTTGGCAGATTTCATCACTAACATAAATTATAGAGGTAAGTAGGTGACTTTAATTTCCATGTCCTATCACTTAGCACAAAGCAGAACACAGAATATTTGATACAGTTGCAAAATGAACAGAATTACCCAGATCTGCTTATGCTCATGCAATGAAATGTATATTTGGAGGCACTTTACCCTCTTCAGATTATACCCATTTGTCCCTCCTCATACATCTATGGGGACCATGAGAGCCCCAGCCATTCCAAGCCTCTGGAATCACAACTTTTAATATTCATTCTCTGTTTCATTATATTAAGTGACATCCTTCTTCTGTTTATTACAACTCTGTAATAGGCAAGTATAAAAATATGTTCGATGTTTATTAAATTGAAATAAATTGACACTGACATACTATAACAGATTCAGTAGGTAGTTGCTGTAGAAAAGTCAGGGATAGCTTGTTTATACTAGCAAGAGGGAATGTTTGGGGGATGACAGAACAGTTCTGTATCCTAATTGAGATAATAGTTACATGAATCTTCACTTGCATTAAAATTCATGAAACTATATACCCAAAAGTCAATATAACTGTAGCCTAACAGAAATAGAAAAAAATCAATGTGCAGAAAGTGTACACAGTGAGAGACAATATATAGACAAGTCCAGGCAATAAAACTTTTATGACAATAAACAATTTTATGACAATAAAACTCTAATCTATTACCCCTGCAGCAACCAAGCCAGGAAGCCAAACCATAACCTCTGTAAACAATGGCCCAGAATGGCCCATGACGTGGTGACAACTGTCAGTTTCTCTACTTTCTGTCCCCACTTCCGAACTCAGGACCAACAAGAGTAGGCCAAACCAATCACTAGGATGCCTTATTTCTAATGAGTCCACCTCCAGCTTCCCTAGGCCAACAATCTGCCATCAGGGCACATCTGAAGCCTTCCCTTTTCTTTGCTAAGATACTTTCCCACCCTTGGTCAAACACAGTGATAGGGGCTCTCTTGCTATAACAAGCTCTAAATAAGCAGTTTCTAGGGGTTTTTTTTCTTATGTAAATGGTCTTTGTTTATTTCCACAGCAGTATACTATCATTTGGGATAAAATATAATTGTATGCATGTGTTTGTATATGCATAAACTTTAAAGTACACGTGCACACATGGAAACAGAAATGATGTTGCTTCCTAGGAAGGGTACTGGTTGGTTGGGTAATAGACTGATTTTTCTGTATTCTCCTTTTGAAACTTTTGGATACCCCACCACCATTAAATGATTTAAAAATCAAAATCAAAATAAAAGGGCAACCTGGGTGGCTCAGTCGATGGAGCATCTGACTCTTGGTTTCAGCTCAGGTCATGATCTCACAGTTCATGAGTTTGAGTCCCACCTTGGCACAGAGCCTAATTGGGATTCTCCCTCTCCCTTTCTCTCTGTCCCTCCCCCATTCACATACACACACACTCTCAAAAATAAACATTTTTAAAAAGTAAAAAAAAAAAAAAAAATAACTAAATAAATAAATAGTAAAAGTGAAGTTCACTAAATTATGAAGACCTCCGGACTAGAAGTATTAATTATTCAAATTCACAAATGATCACAAATAGTCTCTCAAAGTAACCAGCTTGATAATTATTATGTTTAGAATAAATCAGCGATAAGGAATTTGGTGAGTTGTTTCACAGCTCTGAGATTCGCTGCCCCATGAAGACAGTACCAGCCTGGGGGGTGGGGGTCATAGGGAGGATTAATTGCCACTTTATATGTGTGGCACCTGTCATATATTAAGTGCATTTGCTGGAAAGACTAACTGCTGAAGAAAATATGCCCCAACATTTATTATAACTCAGACACAGATGTTTCTTTCTTGCTCACAGACCAGTGAGGGTAAACAAGGTAGCAGGTGGTGCAGTTGCTCAGGAACACAAAGTGTGGTCCTGCCATCTTCAGTGTGGGGCTTCCAAAATCTTCCTGGGTAGTGTCCCTATCCATCTAGCACAAATGGGAAGGACACAGGAGGCTCCATAGCCTGTGCCTGGGAGTTGGGACTGTCACTTTCACATTTAGGACTGCCAGGTTTAGCAAATAACAGACATCCTATATTTTATCTAATTAATTTGAATGCCACATAAATAACACAGTATTTATCTTATGTTTTTATTATTATTGGTTTTTTTAGAGAGAGTGTGCATGCAGCAGGGGAGGGGCAGAGGGAGAAACAGAGAGAGAATCTTAAGCAGGCTCCACGCTCAGTGTGGAGCACGATGTGGGGCTCAATCTCACAACCCTGGGATCATAACCTGAGCCAGAACCAAGAGTTGGATGCTCAACTGACTGAGCCACCCAAGCACCCCCACAGTATTTTTTCAGTATAAATAGTATGTTCCATGTAGTATTTGGTACATATTTATAATGAGAAATACATCTAAAATTCAAATTTAACTAGGTATCTTCATTTTATCTAGCCATCCTGGGCCACATTCCATTGGTTAGAATAAAACACAAGCCCGCATAAAACAACAAAGAAGGCTAGAAAATGTGGTTTTGTTGTTCCCTCAGAAGAAGGGAAGAAGAGTGTGGGTCTTGCTAAGCAACTAGTAGTCTACGCCATGATAAGAAATGAACACAATTTAGGTCCCTTCCTTTTTCTACACTACAGGTGTTACAGGACCTACAGAATTAATAGAAAATAGTTGTTCTTGAGCTTTTGCAGGCATTAGAATCTTCTAGAATGCTAGTTAAAAGATTCACATCTTTTGTCCCAACCTTGACAATTCCAAATTCTTTCCAATCTTAGACCAGAATCTCTCATCTTAAAAATATATGTATTTATTTATTTTGAAAGGGGGAGGCAGAGAGAGAGGGAGAGAATCCCAAGCAGGACCCACCCTGTCAGTGCAAACCCCAATGTGGGGCTCAATCCCAAAACCACGAAATCATGACCTGAGTCCATATCAAGAGTCGGATGCTCAACCAACAGAGCCACCCAGGTGCCCCCAGAATCTTCTTTCCTAACCAGTGCCTCAGGCTCCATTTCAGACAATGGAAGCAACATATCTTAGACTCTTTGGAACTAAGACATAGGTACATAAAAAAATTAAGGACTAATCAAACAGTTTGAAGCGACACAGGCTATAGTAGGGCACAAACCTGAGGTTTTGTATCACAATAGACAGAGGCATAGTTTCCAACACTACCTGTGTGGGAAGCCAACCTGGAACACTGGCCTCAAACTTTGGGTACCAAGCACAACTCAAACACCTGTCAAAACAGGCTCTGCAAAGGTTCTACCACTTGGAGCAGGTCCTCGGTAGACTACAAAAATCAAATAACAAGAAGACAGTGACACAAGGTTGGCGTCCTTCATCAAAGTCAGACAGTCCTGGACCCTGTGCTGCATGGCAAGCCTCTGGAGGCAGCAGTACAGCTGGTGTGGACTCTAATAAACTGCCTCCTTGGAGTGATAGGACTTGTGAAGCTGACTGCTGTCTCAGGTAGTTTAAAGAACAAGAGAATTATTTTTTAACAAATCCTCTTGTGATGGTTGAAATCCCAGCATTCATTCGTATTCATTTTGGAAGCTGGCACCCATCACTTAAGGGACTGGTAATAAAATTGACAATCTGCTACCGTGGAACTCATGCAGGTGTTATTAACTTTAACTGAATTGATCTCAACTAGATCACTGTCAGAGATGATATGGTAACAATTGATTTTTTTTCCAGCTCTGAGAGCATTATCAGTTGACTTATTTCCATTTCTCCAGTCTTATTTTTTTTTCCTTTTGGTTGAAGGTTTATGGCAGCATTTCTTTCTTCTTGCTTTCTCATTTCAATTTGTAAATAGTATGTTTTTAAAGCACAATATTTAGGGAGAAAAGGCAATGCAACTTCAAAAACAACTCATCCAAGCCCATAAATTTGGCAGCTGTAGAATATGTTTAAACAGGCATTGAGAACGAAGGGCACTTTCTCTGAACGTGATTCATATCAACCATGCATTATGGACTGTTATGCCTACTGTTATGGACAAACTGTGCCCCCCTCCCACAAATTAGTATGTTGAAGCTCTAATGTGTAGCCTGACCATGTTTGAAAGAGGTAATTAAGGTTAAATGAGGTCATTAGGGTGGGCCCTAACACAGTAGGACTGGTGTCCTTCTAAGAAGCAACACCAGGGATACACACACAAAGGAAAGGCCAAGTGAAAACACAGCAAGAAAACAGCCATCTGCAAGCCAAAGAAAGAGGCCTCAGGAGAAATCACACCTGCCAACACCTTGATCTTGGACTTCCAGCCTCCAAAATTGCAATAAAATGAGTTTATTTTGTTTAAGCCACCCAGGTCTGTTGTATTTTGCTATGACACAGGGCTTACCAATGCACCCACCTACCCAGTACCTTAGAGGAGTGCAGTTCTGTGTAGTACAGTGTTTCCTAATAGGCTTGGGAAGAGCACTGCATGTCTTCTAGCAGCATTAAGGTGGATGGAGGCACCAAGATGCTTACTCTCTGTTCCCCATTCCTAGAACACGCACCTGCCTCTCCTGTTGTGCTCACCTGAATCAGAAGCCAGTGCAGAAATAAAGGCCCTACAGGGAAAGATGGAGTGTGGAACCCTGATATGGCTGGCCCTGGCCCTGTAGTTTCCTAGCACTGTGACCTTGGGCACTGTGTCCTTGGGCAGTGAAGCTCCACAGACTACTGGGTTATTATTTGGACAATAGGGAGAACAATACCTGCTTCTGAGAGCTGTTACAGTGATCCAATAGAATAACAAATGTGAAAGTATCTTGTACAGTGTAAAGTACCAAACTAACAGGCGTAGTAAGGCTCTGATAGTAGAGGATTATAAGAGTCACTCTTTTCATTTGTTACCTCAAATACTTCAAAAATTTGTATTTTAAACTCGTGACTATCCACAAGGAGGTAAATCAGCTCTTCTACTGGCTGGAAATTATTTTAACAAAACCAGGAAGACAAAGGTCTGTGCCAATAGGATGCATAAATTAAAGAGTGATTCTGAAGATGGAGGAGTAAACAAGGGCAAATCATAAACAATTCAAGGTATAGAGAAAAGTCAAGAAAGCTGTTTCCTTAAAGTACAGGCCCTGGACTCAGGTAGGTCTCAGTGTGAGTAAGCTTTTCATCTTTCTCTTACAAACTATGTATTATGGGCAGGTTATTTAATCTTTCTAAGCCGTATAGGTTTATTGAGGGCTAAATAATATTGTATGTGTATATCATATATATACACATATAATAACATATGTGTATATGAACTACTTTGGTGCTTTTGTATAAGAAATGTAATTATTTCTTGTCCTGACTTTACCAGCAATTCCCTGTGTGACCTTGAATTCACCCTTTTAAGCCCGTCTTCTTACCTGGTTTCAAGGACTTCCTTCTGGCATGCTATCATTTTAAAATAGTGAACATTGTGGCTGTATCACAAAGCTGATAAATAATTCAGGGTTCTTATGTAACTATGAAATATAACTTACAAATCAGGACTAAAAAAGAACAACAACAAAAAAAAACAAAACCAGTGATTAGATTTGAAAATGGTTCTCCATAAGCATACAAGGTCATAAGCAGAAAACTGCGTCTCATGAGTCTTTTTCCTCCAGACCGAATGGCCATTCAAGAAATGGATACCACGTACCTACTATGGGCAGAGCCCAGTTCTAAAAGCTGAGCATACTGCTGGAGCAAGCTCATGCATGGTGAACTGTACAGTGTAGAGCATTCACTGCTGTGCAGTGCAGAAGACTTTAGGATAGATCCAATGAGAGCAAGCTAAGCACTGAGAGGAGGTTCAAGATGCAGAGTTGGATTTAAGTCTCTAACATTTACAAAGGTGGAACAGTCCTAAATAAGTACAGATCCGCTGGCCTGGAGCTGTCAGTGGAGCAAAAGCCATGTCAGCCTCTATCCTGGTGAGGAGCTGGGGAAACCCTCCACCCCGACCTCACAGTTATGTGCCAAGCATGCTGACAGAGGTCACCCAAGCTTGTCTTTACTTAACTTCCAAAATCACTGTGTTTCTGAAGCCACAACCAGGCCAGGAGGTCAGGCAATGAAATCAACCATCTCCGCGTGTGTTTGTTTTTTCTCATCTGTGAAATAAGACCTACTTCACAGGGTTTTTCTAGCAATACAATTAGATAATATATGTGAAAATGCTTAAGGAAGCGGCACAAATACAAATGCTCATCATTGCTGCCATCATTTATCTCAAAAGGATCTGCCATGTGAAACCACCCACTTCAGCCTGGTTTTGCAGCAGATGGCTGCCAGAAATATCAATAGCAGCAATTTTTCCAGTCATTCTTCAAATTCTGCTTAGTGTTCATTATCACCTTTATTGACTTAGCCCAGCTGCAGACACCAGCCCAGCTCCATCATCCTGTCACCGGGATTCGGCTGGGCAATTTGTGCTTTCCAAAGAAGGAAGGATGGTTGGGCAGGAATGCAAGTAGGATTCAACAGCACAGCCTGATGACATCCTCTCTCTCACATGTCCTCTGTCCTTGCTGGGCCTCCACAGAGCAGGGGTAGGGCTGTCCCTTCTGATCCTGGGGTCAGGAAGGCCCACAGCTCTAGGGTCTATGTTTGTATTCAGGAGAAGAAAGCTACATCAGGGCCCATCATCACTTAAGAATGAGCCCTCTACAGACAGAGAACTTTACAAGCAGCGTGATGTAGTGGGAATAATGGTAACAATGCCCTCTGTGTGCTGAGGAGGTACAAGGAGCCAGGCTCTATGCAGAGGCTTTAAAAATTAGTTACATTAGGGATTCCCAGGTGGCTCATTCGGTTAAGAGTCCTACTCTTGATTTCAACTGGGGTCATGATCTTGCAGTTCATGGGTTTGAACCCCATGTAGTGCTCTGTGCTGACAGTGCAGAGCCTGCTTGGGATTCTCTCTCTCCCTCTTTCTCTGCCCCTCCCCTGCTCATTCTCTGTCCCTCTCTCAAAATAAAAATAAACTTCTTAAAAATTAAAAAATTAAATAAAAATTACTTAGATTTGAATGCCAGCTTTGTTCATTCCTAGCTGTGTGGCCTTGAGAATGTTACTCAGCCACTCTGTGCCTCAATTTCCTCATCTGTAAAATGTTTCTGGGAGTATTGCTTTGAGGATTATATAAATATATAGCATATAAAGTGTACATAAGTGTAGACATATAAAATATAAATATGTAAAATACATACTATATAATATATAAAATAAAATCTAGAATACAGGAAAACCCCTGTGACATACGCATCACATTAAGTATTATTAGTTATTATTATAAATCTTCTATATTCATTTACTACTGTGGCTGTAACAAATTACCACAAAATTAGTGGATTAAAATGACACAGATTTATTATGTTACAATTCTGGAGGCCAAAATTCCTAAAGTTAAGGTGCCAGCAGAGCTTCCTTGCAGGAGGCCCCAGAGGAGGACATGTTTCCTTTCCTTATTCAGGTTCCGGAGGCACCTACACTCCTTGGCTCATGGCCTTCTCCTTACACCCCCCCTAACCTGTGCTTCCATGGTCCCATCTCCCTCTCTGCCTCTTATCCTCCCAGCACTGTATTACAAGGACTCCTGTGATTTCATCAGGTCTAATAGAGCAATCTGGGATGATACTCCCATTACAAGACCCTTAACTCAATCACATCTGCAAAGCAAGGTAACATACTCATAGGTTCTGAGAATTAGTATGTAGACATCTTTGAGGGGCCATTATTTGGCCTCTCACAGCTCCCAAGAGTAAAATATTTGTATGAGGATTTTACAGTAAGGGCTGAGTCTTGGAGGAATTACAAAAAGCTAAAAATGCTAAAGGTGGGTTCCAAATACAGGTAAGCCTTGTTGAAAAATCCCTAATCTTTGTACCAGTTGCTTCTAGACATGGAAAAGGAAACTCAGAGTTGGCTTCCCAGTCCTGCTACAAGCTGCCCAATGGACTGGGCCACTAAGAGGTGCCAATGAGACAGTGACTATGAAGAAGATTTAAACTGTTTCACAGGTACGAGGCATACGTATGCCCTTGAGTGAGTGTCCACATGGGGAAAATCTGCCCAGCGAGCAGAATGACTTAAAGTCACAAACTAAGGAAATAGTAGAACCAGGATTTCACCCTAGATCTGCTTGACTCCAAAGAAAATAACTTTATTCAGCGAAAACTGTAAAGAGTCATTGCAAAAGAAGTGTGCTTTTGTGATTTTCAACTTGAGTATACATGGTGTAACCTTTTCATCCTCTCATGTACATAACCTTTCAAGTACAAAGCATAACGTGCTTCTATTCAATCTTGTACTTTATGCACTACAACCTTTATACTTTCAACATGGACACGTCTGGGATTGAGAAGCTAGGACATATGAACACAGAAGGAAAAGGTTATGGCTCTCTAGTAAAGAAGGGGGAAGGTCAAGCGAGGACATGCTTGGAAACCCGAACATCCTAAGCAGAACCCCAACTGGTCCATCCATTTCTGACAGAAAAGGACAAGAAAACTCCTTAGAATAAGAGGAAGAAGTTTAGGGCCAATTAAATCTGGCTCTTCCCACTGCATGGTGGATGAGAGACTTAAAGAATGTATTTCTCTCCTCTGGCCCCAATTAATGGTACAGATTGAAAATATAAATACGTCTGAATGGGGGTAAGTTAAGTCAAATGAATTAGGAGAATTGGCTGGCTCCTAAGAGGAACTAAGCACTACTGTGCCCCGAAGGCTGACCTCCAAGGGGCATGGAATCTGATGGTTTGGATCATGGATTAAATCTCCACTCTGCTTTGTTAGGCTGGATGATTCTTTTTTAAGTTTTTATTTTAATCGCCTCGTGCTCATCACAACAAGTACACTCCTTAATCTCCATCACCTATTTCACCCATCCCCCCACCCACCTCCCCTCTGGTAATCATTAGTTTGTTCTCTATAGTTAACAATGTGTTTCTTGTTTTTTCAGTCTTTTTCCTCCCCTTTGCTTATTTCATTTCTTTTTTTTTTTTTTTTTTTTTTTAACATTTTTTTATTTATTTTTGGGACAGAGAGAGACAGAGCATGAACGGGGGAGGGGCAGAGAGAGAGGGAGACACAGAATCGGAAACAGGCTCCAGGCTCCGAGCCATCAGCCCAGAGCCTGACGCGGGGCTCGAACTCACGGACCGCGAGATCGTGACCTGGCTGAAGTCGGACGCTTAACCGACTGCGCCACCCAGGCGCCCCATCATTTCTTAAGTTCCACATATGAATAAAATTGTATGGTAAAGTTCTTTCTCTTACTGACATATTTCACTTAGCATCATACTCTCTAACTCCATCCATGTCATTGCCAATGGCAACATTTCCTTCTTTTTATGGCCGAATGATATTCCAGAAACACACACATACCCCACATCTTCTTTATCCATTTATCAATTGATGGACACCTGGGCTGCTTCCGTTTCTTGGCTATTGTAAATAATGCGGCTATAAACCTCAGGGTGAATGTGTCCCTTTGAATCAGTATTGTTGTATTCTTTGGGTAAATAAGTCAGTAGTGCAAATGCTGGATCATAGGGTAGTTCTATTTTTACCTTTCTGAGGAAACTCCATACTGTTTTACACAGTGACTGCACCAGTTTACATTTCTACCAAGAATGCAAGAGGGTTCCTTTTTCTCCATATCTTTGCCAACACCTGTTGTTTGTGTTGTTGATTTTAGCCATTCTGATAGGTGTGAGATGACACCTTGTTGTAGTTTTGATTTGCATTTCCCTGATAAGTGATGATGAGCATCTTTTCATGTGTCTCTTGGCCATCTAGAGGTCTTCTTTGGAGAAACGTCTGTCCATGTCTTCTGCCCATTTTTAATTGGATTATTTGTTTTCTCAGTGTTAAGTTGTATCCATTCTTTATATATTGTGGATACTAACCCTTTATCAGATACATCATTTGCAAATACCTTCTCCCATTCAGTAGGTTGCCTTTTGGTTTTGTTGACTGTTTCCTTTGCTATGAAGCAAGTTTTTTATTTTGATGAAGTCCTAATAGTTTATTTTTGCTTTTGTTTCCCTTGCCTTAGGAAACCTATCTAGAAAAAAAGTTGCTACGGCTAATGTCAAAGAAGTTACTGTCTGTGATCTCTTCTAGGATTTTTATGGTTTCAAGTCTCCACATTAGGTCTTTAATCTGTTCTGAATTTATTTTTATGTATGGTTTAAGAAAGTGGTCCAGTTTTAAGGCACCTAGGTGGCTCAGGCTGCTAAGTGTCTGACTCTTGATATTGACTCAGGTTCCTCAGAAGTTGTTCAGAGGAAAAAAATGAAAAACCATCCATAAATCACTTGGCAGAGGAGCTAATACATTTCATGCATGGAGGTGATGATGGCTTATATTAATTGACGTCTTCCCACATTGTAACACAGAGACCTCTGACAAACTGACATTTATATTGCAAAATACAAACTCAGAAGAATACAGTAAGAAGTTTCTAGGTGCTTGTTCCAAAAACTATTCAAATAAAAGAAAATAGAAAAATATACAAGAGTGATAGTTAACATTTATTAAGCATCTGTGGTGGTCCAGGTACTCTTTTATATATTTTATTTATATTAATAATTTAATCCTTACACAACCATATGGATTTACTATCAACCCATTTTAGAGATGATGCAACTAAGGAACAGAGTCTGCACTGCTAGGAAATGTAAGAGCCAGGATGTTAACTTGGGCAGTGTGGTTCCATAGCCTACACATTTTGTAACTACACTAAGGTGGCCATATAATTTGCCATCCAATCCAGAATACTTTTAGCTAGGAAAGCAGGCAGAAATCCAGTGTTCCCAGGCTAGCCAGGACATATTGGCATGCTAGCTCTACTGCCTACATAATAGCCTTTAAGAACATAAATAGATCTTAGAAATTATCTACTGCTTGTATAAAATGAGGAACCGTAGTGCCTGTCTCATGGTAGGTACTCAATAAATTTATGTTGAGTGAATGAATGAGTTGAGTAACTTGTCAAAGGACTGAAGTATAATTTTCTCTTATTTTTATTATGTGATTGCAGAGCTTGGAAATATATAGGTTGATGTTGTCTGGGAATTTTCCTGTACTTTCTTTCATAGGACAGACAGTGACTACTAATTGCTTTAGAATTCATTCCATAGGTAAAGCAACATACTGAGGTCAATGAGGAAAGGATCTGAGAGTGTCACAATGTTGGACAGACAACTCAAACTCTATGCCTGTGGGAGACAGTCAGGACAAAAGATCAATGTCTGTCTCCCTGGTAATTTATGTGTAAGAAAAATATATCTAGTCCCTCTATGTTCCTTACTGTCCTGTGACATCAGAGAATGTTTTGTGTATTTTTCTTCTCATGTACTGCCAGAGGTGCCTTTGGAAAATACAATAATACCTAATATTCATGATGCTTACTATATGCCAAGTATGGGTCTCAACCACTTTACATATATGAATCTCTACCATACCCTATGAGGTAGGTACTTCTGTTACCTATTTTACAGAGGAAGAAAAGGCATAGCTAGTAACTGACAGGACTGGGAATTAAGTTCAGAAATTATGAATTAAATAGTTCCAGAGCCTATACATTTCACTGTTCTGCTGTGTTGCCTTGTTATGCTGATGCAGCTGTTATGAGAAGGTTCTGGACAAATACATGGAGGAGGGGGAGAAAGAAGAGTTACAGAGAAGGATTATTCTACTAAAAAAAGTCTCAGGAAAGAAAAATAACAGTTGTGGAAAGATGGGAGTACCAAACTCATGGGCTGGTTATAGAAAGAGTATTGCTTGATATCAGGAGAGTGAGAAACCAGTAACATTTTGGAGAACAGCTCTTTCTTAGGTGGAGCTTTTTGAGAGTATCAGCAATGAAAAGAGAATTTTAAAGTTATTTTTCTGTGTTCTAAAGATGTACTTCACCACAACCTTAAAAGTTAGAGGTGATTTTTAAGAGGCACAGGAAACTTTTTCATGTATTTCAACTGTTTTTTCATAGAATGTCTGTTTAAATTGACATGAATTTGTCCCATTTGGGTTTCATGTAAAGTATCCCATCTTGTATGCACAATGGGACTATGAGGTAGATACTACTATTGTCATATTGTAGATGAAGAAACTATGGATCAGAGAAGTAATTTGCTTAAGGTCACACAGAAAGTAAATACCAGAAGCTAGGATTTGAACTTAGATCTGACTCCAAAAAGCCCTGCTTTCACTATGCAAACTAAATTGGTTTGTACCTCCTGTGACAAGGCCAGAGTTCACACAGAGACAGAGAAAGATCTAGAACATCAGCCTCTCAACTTTAATTGTAGAGACATTACAGCTTCCCTTATTGCCTACATTTCCTCCCAAATGTATACTATGTACACCAACAGGACATTTAACACATAGAAAGAAGGGAAATTCTAGACTGGAAGAAAATGATAATTCCCAAAAGAACCTCTTTCAAATGTTTCTGATATTTGACCTTGAACCTCACTTTTTTCAAAAGTGAAAATACATGTGGGGCACCTGGGTGGCTCAGTTGGTTAAGCGTCATCTTTGGCCTAGGTCATGATCTCCCTGTTCCCAAGTTCGAGCCCCATGTCAGGCTCTGGGCTGACAGCTCAGAAAGAAAAAAAATAAGCATAGAATAAAAGATTACTTTCATTACTTCAAATAAAACCTTTGCATTGTTACCAGAATTAAGTTATCAAAATCAATTGAGCTTTTGTTAATACCAATCACAGGGAGCCATGGCCAAAACCACTAGCCTTAGCATGTAAAGGACTATGAACCCTGTGGTCCTAGTCATTCATCTATCCTAATGATACAACTGAATAAGTCATTTCCTTCTCTGGGCCTTCATTTTTTCACTCAATAATAGAATATTATTATGGGTAAAGCAATGGTTTCTGTGTTCAGTTCTGACTTTAAAATGCCAGTTCCTAGTCATAGTAAATGTCAACAGCACCCTTTTTTAATCTTAAGAACAGTGATTTTTTGATGAAAAAGTCCTCAACAGGTCATCCTGGTTGACACTGTGCAGACACAAGAAATTCTACCTTAATGAACAATTTGTGATTCTGTCAAAAGTTGTAACCTCAATTTCCTTCTAAGGAGGAAGCATTTCCATCCAGATCCTGAGGGAAGGGAAGGGTTAGTGGCCTAGGAAAGAAATTAGACTTAGTTCTGATTTCTTCCCACCAAATGGCCACACAATGGTGATGCTATAGTGATCAACTGAATTCTGCTCTGGAGATAAAGATACATATTAATTATCCTTGGAGTAGCTCTAAACACTGTAATGTAATCCAAGATTAAGTACTATGACTGTGCTGACCACTTTGTTTAATAACGTAGAATACATATCTATGCAATTCTTTCCACTTCTCATAGAAAACTCAAGCACATATAAGTAACAGGTTCACAGAATCATTCATTTATAGATTCAAGAAACTTTAGTAAATGCCTACCAACGTGCTAGACGCTAAACATATGGGAGAAATTAGAATATAGTTTTTTGCCCTTAAGGCTAGTAGGCAAGACAAAAAAAAAATGCAATACCAGTGTGATAAGGTGGTAAAAGTATTATGAAAGCACCCGAACACAGTTTAGGGAGTGAAGGTGGCAGTGTGGTGATAAGCTGGTTCTGAGGGTGGCAGGAACTCTTATTTATAACATTTGCTGATTTCTGTGGTGTAAGAACTCCAAAAGGCCTATTTCAAGGCTTCAACAAGACATCCCTGAACACAGAGTTGAGAAGAGGGATGTGTAATTAGCTCTTATAAGCTAGTACACCCTGGCAGAAAAGGGCAGATTCTCAGAAGCACTGACAAAAGCTTTCTTATGTGTTTGACCTTTCTGCTAAGAGATTTCTAAACTGAATGATTCTACTGAAAAGCTGGGGAGCTCAGGACCCACAATATTTATTAAATTCCATGCAGGGAGTCTAGACCAACCTAAGCTCAAAGAGCTCTTTTGTCACTGAGAACAGAGATGCCTGACCACTGAGTTGCACCTATGTTTACCTGTGTGTAGGAAGAGTAGTCAGCATTCTGGTGTGTTTGTTCAGATTATAAACCACATGCCCTCAGAATAAAGATCCAGTGAACCTGCTGTCAGAAGAATTTCCCCTGTGGTGGCAGAATGAAATCAACGTCTTTGGTGGAATACAGTTAAATCAATAAGAAGTGCTGTTTTAACACATTTCAGAAACTGCCAAGAAACCTGACCCGAGTTTAAGAACATCACTGAAGCCAAACTTTCTTGTTTATATAGCAATTCAGGGATATTAGGGCAGTTATTCATGAAATTTATCTCTGTATATACAGTTTATAACAGAGTTTATAATTCCTTGTTCTAACCAACTCTAAATGAGGCAGAGCCCTTTTGCTCCACCAGTAAATTTTCCTTAAACGAGCCTTTCGAAGTAATAGACCTACGCAGTGTTAAATGAGTAATGCAATAAATAAATTTACCGTCCTGTGGTCCAAACATTTGAGCAACTCTGATTTACTATTTGGTGGGTTTCTCTAGTGGAGAATTTCTCAGAGCCTTTATTCTGCATTAATTATGGCTACTTTATTGAGCCATGTTAAGTTCTATCAGACAATGTGCCAAGCACTTTAAATGTTATCTCGTTTAATCTTTTAATCAAATTTGTAAAATACAGATGATTATCAACATTTTTCTGAGGTTGAAATTAAGGCTCATTAGATTGAAATACCTATGTTTAGGATTATAGACCCAAAGAGCGGATCTTGAACCCAGACCTCCCTGACTTCAGAACCCATGCTCTTAAACTTTATGCTATTTTCTCCCTATGCTATAAACCTCTCGCTGTAGGGCAGTGTATGTACCATTTCCCAATGTATCTGAGGACTAAGTACTTTTCCACAGATGCACCAGTGTCCAACACAATATACTTGGTGAAGTACTGTACCATAGGAGCATAACACTAACTTTTATGGATATAATGCAAAGAAACAAGAAAATCTTGTTTAGCAGTTGAAAATTATGGTACAGCTAGAAGGAATATAAGTAACAGAAGTCATACAGTTGACCCTTGAACAACACAGGAATGAGGGGCGCCAACTCTCCATGCAGTTGAAAATCCACATATAACTTTTGAGTCTCCCAAAAGTAATAATAGTCTACTGTTGACCAGAAGTCTTACTGATAACGTGATTAATTAATGCATATTTTGTATGTTACATGTTATATTTTTTGTTTTATGTTTTTATGTTTATGTGTTTATATGTTGTACAATAAAGTAAGCTAGAGAAAAAATGTTAAGAAAATCATAAGAGGAAACACATTTATGGTACCGTACTGTTTAAAATTTAAAAATCCACAGGGCACCTGGGTGGGTCAGTTAGTTCAACATCCAACTTCTACTTAGGTCATGACCTCACGGTTCATAGGTTTGAGCCCTGCGTCAGGCTCTGTGCTGACAGTTCACAGCCTGGAGCCTGCTTCAGATTCTGTGTCTCCTTCTCTCTGCCCCTCCCCCACTCATGCTCTCTCAAAACTAAACAAACATTTAAAAATACATTTTAAAAAATCCATGTATAAGTGGATCCATGCAGTTAAAACCTGTGTTATTCAAGAATCAACTGTGTAGAAGGGGAAAGTTAGGGTCATGAGAAGTGTTAAAGTCTGAAGAAACAGGTTTCTACCTGGGAGCATCACAGATATAATCTTGAGCAAGTCATTTCACCTTTCAGCCTCAGCCTTTTCTACAAAGTACCTATGTTACATGAGATAAGCTTCAAGCTTCCTGATGTTGTATTCAGTCTGCCATGGACATCTCGCACTCCCTTCAATGTGTTGCTGCATAGGCCAAAGTGACAATGTCAGGCTCATTCTTTCACTCTGTGAAAGTGTCATTGGACTACTTTTCAGGGTTTTTTGTGCAGTTAGGAATGCTGAAAAGTGAAGAATGCGCTACATGGACCTATGCTGCGATGTGCTCTCCCTCTGGTCAGAGAACATGCTTGCTTGCTGCTTGCTACAAAGCAGCATATTCCCTCATCTCAGAGCGTTTTGTAGCACACCCCACTGAGCACGAAGGCTCTACCTGGTCCTCTTTGTTGCATGTGGAATTCAGGGACTGTGGAAACTGGTTTAACTATGCTGATATTCCTGCTACTTATTTTATAGTGAATAAGAGAGCCCTTCATCTCTAACCCAGGTTTTGTATTTTCTAGCAGCACTCAAGCAACTATGCAACTTAGCAACTATGCTAAGTTGTTAGCTTAAGTGGTTGTCCTGCTGTTAGCGGTTTTCTGTACTGTCAAACTTATTTAAGTAGGGTAAAATCCTAGCAGATGGCATAAGGGAGCACATGGTACTCCCTAAATTTAGTAGAATAAAGAGAAACCATGAAGTGCAAGATGTGACTGGTTGTGAATTGTGTGTGTGTGTGTGTGTGTGCACGAGAGCGCGTGCCATTCACTCATTCATTCTTTCAGCAGGCACATTCTGAGTCAATGCCCTGTGTCAGACCCTAAGCAATAAATGATGTGGAGGAAACAATCCCTATTTTCAACAAGCTCTTTAAGGAATATAACCCATCAGTTATAGAAGAAGCAATTAAGCAATTGCTAAAATTATAAACATGTCCTTAAACAGATTCACACAGACCAAAATAAAGGTAAATTCTGAAAAAGTTGTCCAAAAGTTGGATAGCTAATAGAAGAGGAGGGACACTGAGGTTGTCATTGACATAATTAGACCAGACACTGTATGTGAGAATATCTGGCAACATGTAACTTATGTGTGACCCGTTATAGGTGCTCAGTAATTTTTCCTGAATCTTACATTCAGATAGCCTTGATATTTGCACACATTGGTTCCAGTTTTATTTCAAAGCCAGATGGAAGTAGACCAATTATTTCCATGCAAAACCAGACAAAATATTAAAGTCCATTCAAAATCTAACAAAATGTCACTATATTTGAAAGAGCAGTCAAATCACTCATGGCGTGAAATTAACCTGTGCTCTTAACAAAGAAACACACAAAACACCAAGAATTTTAGGATGGTCCTGGGAGACATTTAGTTTTTTTTTAATTTTAGTTTTAATGAATTAGAGAATCAGAGAAAGAGAAATTATAGTATCCTCATGTGAGGAAAACCGTTTACCTTGATGCTGAGAAGGCAAGACCAATGCTTCCTATAGTCCTGAATGTTGCTTGGTGGTTTTTCCCAGGCCAATTTATCATACAAGTGACTGCTATATAGCTCTCTTATCATTGTGGCCAGTGCAATGGTAAAATAGGATAACATTTATCAAAAAATTAGTGAAAAGAATAGGTAGGTCTATAAAGTTTATTCATATACTAAATTTTCTAACAAATATTTATTGAGTTCCTATTCAATGCCAGGCCATATATAAGGTGCTGAGACAGTATTAATGGAATTATTTGTAATGTGTTTGAGTGTGAGTTGTTAAGGTAACTGAAGCTGACTCAAACACTGCAAAAACTAAGATAGGCTTATGACTCCTGATTTTGGAATCCTTTTGAGTGAATAAACCATATTCCTGTCCAAAAAGACATTCTTGGTGGGAAGTCACCAAAACTAACGTAATTAGAGGTAGAGGGCAAATAGCCAACTCAGACCAATTTGTAAAGCCTGCTGGAAACAGCAGCTTAAGAAAAAAAAAAAACTGTGTAGCCTCTTCAATGTGTGGGTATAGGAGGGAAAGCAGAATGGTTATCATACAGGCAGTAGAACTGCAATTTTGAGTTATAGATCTAAGGAGCCAGGAATGCAGAAGACAAAGACAAGTGAGTGACTTCCTGGGTTTGTAAGAGCCAATCAGGTTCCCAATTTAAAGATAGGCAGGTAATTTGAGTTGGAGCTCTGGTGTGTCAATGAGTATCCTTGAAAGGCTGAACCCAAAACATTGCTGTCATTTTTTTTAAAGTAGGCACCACAACCAGCGGGGCTTGAACTCATGACCCTGAGATCAAGAGTCAGATGCTCAACCAACTGATCTACCCAGGCACCCCTGGTGTCATGATTAAAATTAGAAAATGAATCCAGATAACATAAAAACCCAATAAAGCATAATTCCTGGCAGAATGGGGAAATAACACAGCAGATAAAGCTCTTACTTCTGGCAACATAAGAATGTCTTTTGCTATGGAGGAGGGCCACCCACCCAAGGCTCAAATGATAACATCTGAATGCAAGTACATTATTACCCAGCTGGAGATTTTATTTTACAGCCTTCCTTACAGCTGGGTGTGGTTATGTGATTAAGTGCTTGCCAGTGAAATGGGAGTCCAAGTAATATGTGCATCTTCTGTCTCAGTTGCTTAAAGTTGTTTACCAAGTGGACAAGGACACTGTCCTAGAGATGGCAGAGAAACAAGGTGGAGGAAGCCAGTTCCCTGTGTGACCTCAGGGAGCCAACATGCCCCACAGACCTGGTCTGCTGCTACCTGGGAAAGAATACTCTATTTTGAAATACATTGTTACCACAACTAACTTAATTTTTTCCCTAACATAGTTATTCAGAGAAAGCCCTCTGAAAGAGACTAACAACATTTGAGCAAGATGTGTGGTCACAGAGCATGAAAGAACACATCCCCGGAGCATAATGGCATGAGACAGGCTCTCTTTCCACATGCACTCAACCAGCAACGTAAATATTAACCGAAATTACCTCTTAATAAAGGGCCAATTTTGGACACACAGAATCCAGAAGATGGTGTATACATTTCTTCTTATTCCCATGTTAGCCACATTGGCCATTTTGAGGCCTTTTTAGCTCTGATGTTTCTCCCTTTCTTCTTCCCTTCATCTTTTCTACATGTCAACTCTCTTCCCATGCACCAGCTCCAGATGGCTGCAGGCTCAATCAAGGAGACAGACATGCTATCATTATCTCCATTTTACAGAAAATAAGGTCCTGATTGAGTAACTGACCAAAAGTCTCACAACTAGCAAGTGATAAAGCTAGGATCCAAACTCACGTAATCTGACACAAAAACCCCCTCCCTTAATTACCATACTCGCTGCCCCAGTAAGTACAGCTTTTATGAAATCTTCAAAGCGGAGCATCTTCAAAGCAGTTAAATCTTTATCTTGCTTTTAGTGAATGCTTCTAATAACATAATATCCCTACTAAAAAGGCTTCTTTCTTCCAGGGATAAAGAGGAAAAAAGGGGGGGGGGGGACGAAGGCAACAGAAAATTCTACCTTGCTACTCTTAAAAAGTATCAATGCTCAGAAAATGATGGCCATATCCATTCTCAAATACTGACACTCCCATGAAATAGCATTATTTCACACACATGTATAAAGTGGCAGAGTTGTACTCCAACTTATCTCTGTAATACTCACATTTCTGTTGCTTTCTCCAAAAAGGAAGAAAGATTCACAATGTCCAGAGATGTACCTAAGTGGCCCTGGCAGTAGTAAAGCAGTATGCATAGAAATGTTGCATGCCCAGTAGTTTCTGGCTGTGTCTACCCCCTTGTTATCCTGCTCTCCTATCTTTGGCATCCTATGGGTCTATAACCTCTCCACACCTGTCAATACTTACTGTGAGCAAGCTCCCTTCCCTAATTAAATTTAGCTTTCAGCAAAGACCCCAGCAAACTCCTTCAGACTAAGACAGAAGTGAACATTACCCACAATACATAATCCAGAATGAGAATATTCACAGTATGACATAAATTAATCTCCAGCCTATGTAAAAGAAAGTTCTCACTCTGGGATTTTAAGCATGGAAGTAGAACTAATGCCTAGCCAACTCTCCTAGCTTGAGGTCACCCATACCCCAGTCTGACTAAAAACCACCACCACCACCACCACCACCACCAACAACAACAACAACTGTAGTGTCAGGTAAGACTTCCTGTTTTTTAAATTAAGCCAGGTATCTACCTTCTAAAATAGTGAAACCAAAGTACTCAAAGCTTGAATAAGCTTCATGTTTTTCTCTTCCTCAGAAAGTATTGAGAAGGTGACTTGTTAGAACTTCACTGGGGTCAATCAAGCGTGTGCTTGTATCCGGGCTGGTTAGCAGTGCCTCTGACAGCAAGAACAGAACAGGCGACCCAGACAGCCAGGCAGTGACAAATGGCTTTTCACAGCTGGCCACGGAAACAAAGAGTAAAAATGTAATTACATTTGCTGCTATTAAAAAAAAAAGTCTCCACAATTACATTTACTGGCCATTAAATAGTTATTGCTTTGCTTATACCAAAATGGCCAAGTTGCATTTCTTGCTTTATTGGATTTTTTTTTATTTCCTCTAATGGCTAAGCATGCTTTCCTTGGCATAGAATTTGCAGCTCTAACAGCATAGCCTGCCCTGTTGGTTGTTAAAAAGCTCCAAAAAGAAAGAAAACAAAGCTGAGAAGCCACGTGGCATTGGTGCTGCAGCTCCCAGCCTGAAGGTCAAGGATTTTAGGGATCTGCAGAGCTTTTCAAGGAGCCGCAGAATCCTCCTTCTGTGTATCAACCACCATCATAGCCTGCTTCAACATCTCACATGTGTCTGACATACACATGATGAATAAAATATTCATTTCCAAGTGGTACTGTAGTCATAGTGACTTCCTGGCATGAATTATAGTAGTATACGACATTTTTTACATGAGAAAGGACTGACTTCATTCCTGAAACCATATGCAACCACTGTCATTATTACCCACACAATTTAACAAAATGTAAACCTAACGTAAGGATAGGCTTCAATAAAAGTAGATTGGCAATACAACTGTTCTCAGAACAATGGTCATGTCAAAATGTAGAGTTTTCAACCCTTCAGAATCTTAGTTGAAGTAATGATGGCTCCCACAAGCACAAACTAAAGAGTAAGTAAATTTTGGTCATATCATAAATCCACAGATTTCCTTTAGAGAAATGATTATGTATCAACAATGTTTTCCCAAAACAGAATCTTCAGTAGGTCTGACATCAGCAAAAAAAAATGTCAACCTTTTCAAGCCTCTAAATTTAAAAAAGGACATTTCCTCTTATTAATTCACAACCTGAGGTTCCTGGGAACCCCAATTCAACAGGAAACATTGATTAGTTGTCACGTAAGAAAAATATAGCTTCCGATTTGTACACACTTCTGAGACTCAACTCTACCAGCAGACCAGTACATCCTTGACAAAAACCAAAAGACCATGTCTGCCATCAATCAACCTCTAAGGCAAAGGACAGTCTCATGATGTTTCCAGCCTTGGGACCCATAGCGTTGGTCTGAATGGAGGGAAGTTGTTGCCACTTTCATATTTTATGACATTAACGGTTGCCTCATGTTCTTTTTTTAATGCCTGGAGTAAAGAAACCTTATTTTGGCTGAAACATGTAGTAGGCGAAGAAGAATCAAATTGTCAAACCTGGGGTCATGCCATAACACCTCATGGGCTGGGACCTACTTTCAGATAAGAATTACATCCCAACCACCTACACTGTATTTGGACCATAGTAAAACTTCCATAAATGTTTGTCAAGTAAATTATTGAGTTCTGAATAAGATACTCAAAGCTGAGTTGGACCTATGAGTTTCTCGCTGTCCTGTTACACTGAGAGACTGTTGTTTTCTCTGTGAGGTGCAACATAGGAAGCCCAGTTCTAAGAGGCTGATTCCTTTATAACTACATAAACTGGGTTTGCTATTGTCCCATTTTCCAAATACATAGATTCAAACTGTACATTGAAAAGTCTTGTCCAAATCTAGATTTTGGTGCCAGGAGTTTCTTAAAGTATCAAGAATTCTGAAAAGCCTTACTGTAGCAGATACATTTTACTATTGAAATTTCTAACTTCAATTCCCTTTCCTGAAACTAAAACTATCAGGAAGAGGGAGTGTCTGAAAGTCATAGCTGTGCAGCCCCCTCAGTGGCCTCTACCACCACCACAATGAAGCCAAATAAGCCAAACCCAATCTCTGCCCAACACATACCTGCTCAGAGTTCAGTCACAGCCCCGCCAGTGGTGACTATTTATGTGTTTGTCTCCCTGAAGAGATTATGAGCTCCTTAAAGACAACAACCTCATTTCATCAGTCTCCCTCACTCTACAGACCAGCATAGGGACTGGAAAAGATTCAGTACCCCATAAATATATTCTGGATATTAGTAAATTAATTTTCTGTCTTAGTTCATGCTGCAGTGAAATCTTGCATAAGCTTCTTGACACTTCTATGTTTTTGAGACTAGCTCTGTATCTCTCCTGTCCTTGTGCTTTTTGTTCAGTTCTTGCACTTAAAGAGTCTATTAACATCACCAAAGAGCCATATTGATAACTCCAGAGATAGAAGTGAGATAAGCAACCAGCAGCAATGACACAGTATTCTCTTACTGTGACCCCAGCCCTGGGCCCTAGACCCACTCTCACTCACAAAAATGTAGACTTTGAGCTGAAACAGCCACCTTCAAAGTAACACTTCCCAGTATTACTGAATCAATTTTCATATAGATTATTTAGGACTCAATAGCAAAGAACTTTCTTCTTTCTTCCAATCATGTGTCATCAACATCACCACCATTATTCATTAAATGTTTACTACGGGGGTGCCTGGGTGGCTCAGTTGGTTGAGTGTACACCTCTTAATATCGGCTCAGGTTGTGATCTTGCAGTTGTTGGAGGATCGAGCCCCACTTCAGGCTCTATGCTAGGCATGGAGCCTGCTTGGGATTCTCATTCTCTCTCTCTCTCTCTCTCTCTCTCTCTCTCTCTCTCTCTCTCTCTCTCTCTCTCTCTTCTCCCACTGTCCCTCCCCCCCCCCCCCAGTCTCTCTCAAAATAAATTAACTGAAAAAATTAAAAATTAAATGTTCACTATGTAGCACACACTGTTTAGTCACATCGGTGCTGGTGGACAACCCCCCCCCCCCAAGGACACATATATGCATAGATAATTCTCTCAGCATCAAGCTTGGCTCAAATGTCATCCATGAAGGATATCAACAATAATCAGAAAATTATACCTGCCCTTTCCCTCATTCTGTCACTCCTGGTCCCACTTCCCCTGACTCTGTTTTTCTCCATAGCATTTATCACCTTTTAAAATTCCATATTTCGTGGCGCCTGGGTGGCTCAGTCGGTTGGGTGTCCGACTTCGGCTCAGGTCATGATCTCGCGGTCCGCGGTCCGTGAGTTGGAGCCCGCGTCGGGCTCTGTGCCGACAGCTCAGAGCCTGGAGCCTGTTTCAGATTCTGTGTCCCCCTCGCTCTCTGACCTTCCCCCATTCATGCTCTGTCTCCCTCTGTCTCAAAAATGAATAAACGTTAAAAAAAATTAAAATTCCATATTTTAGTGATTTATTATGTTTATAGTTCATCCATTCTTTATCCATCACATCGCTTTCCATGGGGGCAACAGTTTTGTCTGTTTTACTCACTGATGTATCCCAAGTACTCAAAAAGGTTCTATCTCACAATAACTATTTAATAAATACATGTTTAAATGTATTAATGTATACAAGTATTTACACAGTGCTTAGCATATTTTGCTCAAGAAATTGTTAAAACGTGCCCCTTCAAGAAGCTCACAGGATAAAAAAAATTTTTTTAATAAAAAATAAAAAATAAATTAAAAATAAAAAATCCTCAATCTGAAGACATTTTCAGAAAAAAACTGTTTTTGTTTTGTTTTGGTTGCAAAGTTTCTCTAACAAAGCTCTTTTCAGTTTGACTGGCATTCACATTTTTCTCACACAGCATGTACCTTTCCTGTATGACAGATTTTCTGGAGATTGAGTCTGTTCATGCTGGGCTTTTTGCCAATTTTTCCATATGCTGGGCAGGGACTAGGTAAGAGAAGCTAGCCTCTCTATGAGTTCTCCTGAGAACAGCTTTGGCCATCCCACAAAGTCATTCTTAGACATTTACATTTCTTATCCTGGGGACTGGAAAAGGACTAGAGGAGTACATTAAAAAACATGTAGGACATGATCAGTAGTTTCAAGGAGTTCCCTATACATGCTGTTTTCAAATTTATTTTAATATGACTGAATGTCTATGTTCAAATCATGGCTCTACACTTCGCTAGTCCTGTGAGACCTTATACAATTCACTTAACCTCCTTGAGCCTTGAATTCCTTGCCTGGGAAAAAAGGAGATGATAATCATATTCCCTCATAGAATCATTGTGGAGGGGAAATGATGTTTAGAAAAATAAGAGATTAAGATGCTCAGAGGAGGGTTTGGACTATTGCAGGTACTACTTAATCTTAACTTTTACATTAAGTATCATCTGACAAAACAAAGGCATATGAAATGAGAATAAATAACTATCAAGGGTTAAATATCTCTCTCTTTCTCTGTACGTGTGTGTGTGTGTGTGTGTGTGTGTGTTATTTATTTTTGAGAGAGAGAGAGAGTAGGCAGAGAGAGGGAGACATAGAATCTGGAGCAGGCTCCAGGCACAGAGCCTGATGCAGGGCTTGAACTTACAAACTGAGATCATGACCTGAGCCTGAGCCGAAGGCGTATGCTTAACCTACTGAGCCACCCAGGCACCCCTAAATGGCTTTCTTAAGGTTTTGCTTTGATTTCTGTATTTTATTGGCTTTTATCCTACAGCTATTTGAAAAATGTCAGTCCAATTTTTAATTATACCTGTGTTTAGTTTTGCAGACTTGAAATAAAATCAACTGGTAACTTTCTCCTATGAACTATGAGGAATTTATCACATTTTTACATCCTTTGTCCTCTCCCAGAATGTATTCGCTTGGCCTTTGTTAATTCAATAAACCAGTTTATTATCAGACTCTCATGATTTCTTACTGTCCCATGGATTTAGTATGCTCCATATTTCTTCCCCACTATCTAATGCCCACTAATTTTACTCCACCAGAATCAGTGGTTGTGTTTCTATAGCCAGAACGATGGAATTTTCAAACTGGAAACTTCTTTTTTTTTTTTTTTTCAAATAATGTCATTGTAGACACTTGACATTCTCTGTTCTTGAGAGCACAGAGATATGGGTGGTTCTACAGATACATTCCTTTCTCCTTTTCCCTTACTTTAGCAATTTATCTCCTCTGGGGGCTCTGCTTGTTACATGATATGAGAGGAGCGTTTCTTCCCACGGCTAGTGAGACCAGGAACTATGCCTAGCCATGTGCACCCTCCCTAGATTGTGTTGCCTCATACTACTTGGTAATTTTTTCCCTGGCCTTGAGTATTTTCCTCAAATGCACATGAAGATAACTACTTAGCTAGGATTTTAGGGGGTTGCCTTTATAGATCTCCAGAGGTCTCTCTGTAACTCTGTCCTCTCCATTCTCTGCATTGCAAATTCTTCCCACTGTGGCCACTCTGAATTCTGAACTCCATCTTCTCAACTCAGGGAGACTGCTGAACCAACTGAACCACCTAGGCACCCCTCACCAAGAATTCTATATAAAAATTCCACACAGGTCTTCTTTTGTTGACCCACCAACATGTGTATATGAATTTCACATTGTTCTCTATCTCCCTCCCTCTTTGTGTGTACGTGTGTGTGTGTGTGTGTGTGTGTCTCAAAAATAAACGTTAACAAATTTTTTAATGTTTTTATTTTTAGAGAGAGAGACATACAGAACAAGTGGGGGACAGGCAAGAGAGAGAAAAAGAGAGACACAGAGTCCAAAGCAGGCTCCAGGCTCTGAGGTGTCAGCACAGAGCCCAACCCAGGGCTTAAACTCACAAGCTGTGAGATCATGACCTGAGTCAAAGTCAGACATTTAACCAACTGAGCCACCCAGGTGCCCCAATGTTAATGTTTTTTTTTATAAAAAGCATCTAAAGCATAAAACTAACTGGCAACTATATCTGTTATAACAAATGCAATTCAATGAGCACTCCTAATTCTATTAAAGGAAAAGCATACCTGTTTTTTTTTTTCCAAAAGAAAGAAAACTGAAGCAAGATTGTAATTATATCTTTAAAAAGTGATTTCCCACCTCCCAGGTGCCTGGGTGGTCCAGTTAGTTAAGAGTCCCATTCTTGATTTTGACTCAATGATCTCAAGGTTTGTGGAATCAAGCCCCACATCAGGCTCTATGCTGACAGTGAGGAGCCTGCTTGGGATTCTCTCTCCACCACCACCACCTGCCCCGCCCCCCCTTGCTCAAGCACACACACGCCCTTTCTAAAAATAAAGAACTTTAAAATGTTTAAGAAAAAGCGATTGCCCCCCCAAAAAAAGTGATTGTCCAAAAGGGAAACACAATTGTCTTTTTGCAGATCTTTCTAAATAGATCCTATAAATTATTCTGTTTTCATCCTTTTTGCCTAAAGGCAGAGTAACTGATTAAACGACTTTTCAAAGTTCCTTCCATCTGTGATTGCAACAAAACAGATAGAACATAAGCAATTAAAATCAAATATACCAGCTCTTCTGGGGTAGAGTTATATTTCTAGCAGAAATAAATATGAGAAAGAATATCCACTGAAAGACTGATTATACTGGAGAAAATATCTATCACGTGTAAAGACAAGAAGACATTCATCAGAGATAAACACAAAATGAATTATGATAGCAAAAAAAAATTAGACAGTCATCTACAATAAATAATACCACAGCATCACATTCCAACTGTTTGCACACTTCAGAGCAATTTTGTTGTGGAAAGTAACTCTAAAACATTATCAACTGCCAATCCTTTAATAGAAAATTAATAAACTTGCTTGGTGTAGTTACATATTCATTAATGAGTATATTTAAAATCTAGCTATCATTGTGCATCTTCATGGAGGCTAGAGAAATGGTACATGAATTTTCACGTTAAAGACCTGTCTAATCTCAGAATGTGCAGCAATATAAAAGAAAGAATAGTCAAAATACCTAGGAAGAAGAAATGAAATGGTTGAAACACGTCTTATTAGAAAAGCCTTTGCAGAAGAAACAAATTGAATTGTGATCTAGCAAATACCAAATTCATGATCAATCCCATTTTTTCTCAAGAAGCATATGAATATAGGATGAGTGGAGATGCTATCTCCCTTGAGGGTGAGATTTTGGCCTAAAGCCCTGTGGAATCTCTAGCATCTAAGAATCATAGATTTGTTCCAGACAATAGGAGTTATCAAAATGCCATCTTGAGTGAGCTAATGATTTTCCCCCAAGGAAATATACTTTCAAATAATTATGTAGCACTTAACAGAAAGCATTTTGGCCTGGCTTAAATATGTGAAGCAGGTGTTGTTGTAATTTCCATTTTACTTATGCAGAAACTGAGCTTCCCAGAAACTACATATTTGCTTTTATAAGTCAAGACACAAATGGCAGTGCTGGAGTTTGAGTAGTAGAGAGAACTTGCCGGTGTCCTCAGGAGTAACCCACATTAATAAAAGATTTCATCCTGTGCCCTACACTTCAAGATGATTTGTGTATGTTTGCTATTGATCCAGAGCAGATGAGGCAGGTCAAATGGAATAGATGCCTGAGGACTGAGTTAGGAGAACATGGGCAAAGAGCAGTGTAAGTGGGGATATGTGTCCAAGAATCTGTTCTCAAATCAACGGGAGAGCAGAGGTTTATGTGCTGGATAACCAGAAAACCAAAGGTCTGATCTGAAGGTGGACAGGTGGCTACATATCTGTCGGGAGGGAACCAAGAATGCTACTCAGAGTCCAGGAGAGTTAACCCAAGGAGAACAGGATTTTCCCATTTTAAAAACCTCCTGCTACACATTAAATGAGGAAACTGAGGTACAGTAAAGTTTAGTGGTGTATCTCTGGTTAAAAAAGGGCTCAATCCTATTGGGAAATAGGACCCAATCCTTCTGGGTATTTATCCCAAAATCCTAAAACTGGACAAAATTTAAAAAGCAAAGTGTATAGAACACTTGTGAATCAGACCATTCTGCCATGTGAATGGCCAGAGAGAAAGGGAAGAAGGAAAAATCTAAGAATTTTACTTTATAACTTGGTAATTTAAAGTCTTAAAAATGTGGTGATTTAGAGTATTCATTGATTTTGTGCTTGGTTATTTCTAACAGGCTTGAATGTAATTACCTGGAGGTTTATTCTCTGTGCCCTCCTGTGTGGGGAAAGGGAAAGGAAGGAAAGCCGAAGGAAGGAAGACACAGGAAGAAGTGACACCAAGGGTGAGATTGGTCCAGAGGGGACACTGCTTACTCAGCAAAATTACAAAGGCCAGCATGTGAACTTATTACCTTTTGGAGGAAAAAAAAAAAAAAGTCAAGCAGAAAATGCTATTGCTCACATGAGGATAATTATAACAGAGAGGAAAGGAGCCAGACTAAGGAAAGAAAATTAAGCCAAAGAGAATGCATACCGATCACCAAGAGAAATGGCAAAGCATGAAGACTCTGAGCCTGGGAAACTCTCTTCTGAGGGAAATTAGAGGAACCCCATCGCTTGCATAATTAAATACAGATATTGTGCTTTAGGGAACATACCTGAGGCGATACAGGAAGAAAGGAAAGGCCTATCTGGAGATCCTGAGCTTTCTCATGGAAAATCATGAACGAGGGAAAAGCCCTGCCTATGCACAGGTTTATTGTAAATTTAAAAATAATCCAGCTCCACCACTGTTGTTTGTCTAAAATGGAGTTCAGAGTCTTCTTCCCATTCCCCCAATGGTGCTCACCTGATTTAAGCATCAGTGTTCTGGCATTTTGTTGTGGTTATTTGAGTTTAACAGATGTATCCCACTGTATCAACATTTCATGTGTGCTTAGGATTCTTCTCAATGATTATCACTCACACAGTAATAGCGAGCCACTGGACACAGCCTAAAGGAAACAGTGATTTGCAGGGCAAGTCGCAATAATCATAACAGGCTCTGGAGTCAGAAATAGGTCAGAATCTCTCACTAAGTGTGATCTTGATGAGGTTCATTAACTTTTATGAGGTTTTATTCTATCATCTGTAAAATGGGTATAAAAATCTCTCTCCCTTAAGATTACTGTGGGGTATAAGTGAGATGATAAATTTTTTTTTAAATGCACTAAAATTAGTGCTTGGAGAAAATATGCCACAGAGCCTTTCAATAAAAGTCATCAATAGGGGCACCTGTTGGCTCATTGACTTTCACGTCCAACTGTTGATTTCGGCTCAGGTCATGATCCCAGGGTCATGGGATGGAGCCCTGCCTTGGGCTCTGCGCTAAGTGAACAGCCTGCTTGAGATTCTCTCCCTCTGCCTCTTCCCCACTCATGTGGGTCCTCTATCTAGAATAAAAACAATGTTATCGATAATGCTGATGATGAAAAGACACCACTCCAGATATTAACAGTTAGAAAGAGACCAAACAGAAAATACAAAATGTGTATTTTACCTCATACCTCCAGGTGTTGGGAGTGTGAAAATGGGAAACCTGATGGGGGGAGCTCTCATGTTGCTTTCCACAAAACCAGCAACATTACTCTTACCTTGACAAGGCAGGACACTTTCCACATAGGAACTTCATCTCCTGCTTTTACAACAAAGAAGGAAGATTGCTACCTACCAGGCAACAAAGCACTAACTACCACCTGCAGCCAACGAGAAGCTGTCGCAACCTTCAACTCCTGTTCTCCCCTGAAATTTTGTTCCAAACAACCCTCCCAATTTCCTCCTAACACCTAATAAAAGCTGACCTTCTGTCTCTTTGGACTTGCCTGTGGTTTGCCAAAGTTCGCTTGTCCTGAATTGCACTTCCTCTGCTGTTCCCGAAAAAAATCATGTTGCTACTAAAATAACCGACTATTTTATTTTTAAGGTTGGCAGAAGGTGCTCAGTGACTGTTGACTTATGTCATTTAAGCATATGATCATATAGAGTGCTTATGGAAGAGTGATGGCATTCAAGCATTTTCTCTCCTGGGTCATTTCAAGAAAGATCTGGAGTGAAGAGATAAGGACATTCACTTTTCTTGTGTGTCTATGTAGATGATGAAGAGACGTGATATCTTTCTTTTCCTAATAAAAATCCTGGCCAAAGTTCTGTAATATAAGTAAACATAAGGAACTTGCTCATGTTTTATTGCTGAGATAATCTTAGCCTCTTTTGATGGCAAGAGTGAGAAGTTTAAAACAAGAAAATGAGGGTTTGAGTCCCAAGACCAACATTTCCTCCTCAGTTTAGTGACAACTTCAGTGTGAGCCCTCATCACCCTCACTGCAAAATAGAAATAATCATCTTCTCCCCAACTACTCCACAGGGTGGTTATAAGAATTAATTAATAATGTTTGTGGAGGTGTTTTGTAGCAACATCATGTCAAAACATTACCTTACCACATTTTTATCTCATAGGAAAGTAAAGTTCATTCTTTATGAAGAAAATAGAACAATAAGCCCCAATATAGTGGGCTATATGGAACCAGCATTCTGGTATTCAAACATTTATGAGGGACCCACCACCGGTTCCCTTCTACTTGTGAAGTATGCAAGCCACACCCTGTCGAAGCTATTCTGTAGGGGGAAATAAATTATATTTGCATGAAAAACTGTGTATTCTGGGTGTTATATGAATCACCAAATTCTACTCCTGAAATGATTATTATACTATATGTTAATTAACTTGGATTTAAATACAATTTTTAAATTGAAAAAAAAAAAAACCTATGTATTATCTAGAAATACCACTCCAGGTTATATGATTCTACTTTTGCTTGTCTTTAAGCTATTTTGCAACTGAGTACATTGTGAGTAACTGCGAGTAATGCAAGATGATTCTTATCTATAAACACTTAAGTTTTATCTTGCCCTGCAGAGATTCAATTGTCTTTCTACCCACTCCAATAAAAAATTAGTTTTGCCTCCATTTATATATTTAGTTCAATATTTCTGGTCTACAACTATGCCCCTTTTTTTGCATTTTCTTTTTTGAATCACATTTGCTTGTCCATCATATTTACCTGATTCCTTTATGAGTTAAAAATCTTTAACACATGTTCATTCTTGTATCTGTATGAGAATAACAAATTTACTCTTTTTTGGAAATTATCTTTAAGCAGTTTGTCCCTTCTTCATTTACCCCACAAACATTTTCTGAGCAACTACTCTGTGGCCAGCTCTGTTTAAAGAGGTCACCAGAGCACTTAGCACGCTGCGGCACACTGTGAATCATTTCCTGACCCAGCCCAGCTTTATTGTGGCCAGCCCACAATAAATACTCAACAAATGGGTATTGAATTAATTTTAAAATGTCTTTTCCTAAAGGCGGTAATTTTTAGTCTAGTAATTTCTACTCTTGTAAAGGCCTTCCAACTAGAGCCTAGACAGTGCTGGTGACACTGAAGATGTGATAGATGTTTGACGAATGAATGAACTTACAGTAAGCTTTTGAGGGACTCACAGTGCACTGATGTTGCTGCTCATGTGAAGGTAGACCATCCAGGCTTGCACAGTTCCTCTCACTTGGGAGACATGGCAATCCATACCCAATGATGGACTTCCAAGGCATGACAGATATAAAAACCCAACATATATATTTGATCCTTCTCAACGAAATCACCTCCCTGGATCAGCAAACCATTATTGGAACAGTGAATTTGTGGTATCTTTTCTTTTAAAAAAAATTTTTTAACATTTATTATTAAGAGACAGAGAGAAAGAGAGAGAGAGAGAGAGAGCGCGCATGAGCATGGGAGGGGCAGAGAGAGGAGGAGACACAGAATCCGAAGCAGGCTCTAGGCTGAGCTGTCAGCACAGAGCCCGATGCGGGGCTCGAACTCGCAAACCGCGAGATCATGACCTGAGCAGAAGTCGGACACTTAACCGACAGAGCCACCCAGGCGCCCCTGTGGTATCTTTTCTTGAATGGTTAGATTCCCAAAGTAAAAAAAGTCATTCTTCTAATTATTTAACTTTTTCCTTAGTCCAGTCAGTTAAATTTTTGTCATTGTTTTCAGGAGTTGATGTCATCCTTGCTCCATGGCTAATATTTTTATTCAATTACCATCAACCACAAACCTCGGGTTCATTTTTGTCAAACAGATTCTGACATTATCTCTGTCTTGCGGATACTGACAAGAACACTAACATGACCATTGGTTTTCTTTCATAAAGTGGAAAATAAGAGTTATGTTACGAATTTTCTAAACCCCGTGCACTGTGAGAAAAATCTATGCCTAGAAAGATAATTTAGTATAGAGAATTAGATATAAATCTTACCAAAAAAAATTAAAAGACACTACATGCTTAGAATGAACTACAAATCCTGGTTTCCAAAAGAGAGCTGGCATAAACCTTGAAGAGATTTATTAATAATGCCCACATCTGCCCTGATACCTTCTCAACACCAGAGGTAAAGAATTATTCCTCACTGACCATGCTATAAATATAGCTGGCGGGAGAGGGAGTTTAACAGCTTCAGAATGACCATGTGGATTACTGCGAAAGGTTGTTCCCAACACCGGAGGGAATTAAATTAGCTGTGCTGAGAGTCTCAGAAGGTTCAAATGTGCTATTGTGCTGATATTATGTGTCACAATTGATGTAGTCAGTCCAGCAATTTTCAGCTATACAAAGTGAAAAAATATGGCTAAATTGGCTATTTTAATTAGCCAATTTGAAGATGGCCATGGCAACTGACACAGGATACACAAACTCAAAATCAGATCATGCCTTTCTGAAGTCGTAGTGTTGTGGGAGGAAGGAGCCTTAAACAGAAATAACTAGGCAAGTAACCACATGTGGGAAATGTTCAGCAAAATAAGAGAAGGAGAAATAAAAAGATGTGATGAGAGGGGGAGAGATTACATTCAGCTCTGGCTTTAGGAGACTTCCTATGGAAAAGGAATTTGAGCTAGGCCATCAGTATGCCATGGTTATGAGGAGATGAAAGGCCAAGCATGCTGAGAATAGGGCACAGCATTGGTACACACCTGGAAAAGAGATAAAAGGACAAGTAGGAAGAAGGGAAATAAGCTCTCTGTGTGAATGTCCTCTGTGTACAGACCTACCCTACTTTGATGGCTTTCTACTTGGTAAGGCTATGTTTTTGGTGATAATCACTACAAAATTGCCATGTATGGAGACTATACAGGGGAACATGAACATAAGCACCTAGACATGGGAAGGCATTGGAGTATGAACTAAAAATAGCACGTACTCAGTTTTTGGTAAGAACAATGGTTTTTAAACTTTATAAATCCATGGAAACTCTATTTGAAACAAAACATATGCCGGATCACAATAAACAAAATGGAGCTTCTCTGTTTGAGACAGGGATGGGGGTCCAAAGGCCCACCTAACTCAGCTTCTTCTAAATACAAACCTCATGTAGAAGGCCACAGAGGAATGATGTCTCACTGCTTTCTGGAATAGAGTTTAGAGAAAGTACTACTCTCAAACAACAACAAAAAAAAAATGTACAGTAGCAAGAATTTAGAGGTTTGGTTCTGATGGTTCAGTCTTTACTCTGGAAGGAATAGGGAGTCGTTAAGAGTTCCTTGGGTAAGAGAAATGTACTGTGAGTGAGAGAAGAGACAACAGGAATATAATGATAGAAAGATGGAAATAATAAATCATTCAGAAAAGATTTGTTCCTCACTGACCATGCTATAAATATAGCTGGTGGGAGAGGGAGTTTTATGGCTTCAGAACAACCTTACTGTGAAAGGTTGTTCCCAAGTGTTCATGTCCCACTTGACCAAGTGATTGATGTGAAGGGGAAGGAAAAGGGAGAAGTCCACAAAATAAGGCAGGACTTCAAGCTGGGTGACTTATGTCATTAGAGAAAAACAGTGACTTGTGGAAGCTTGAAAGAAAAGATGAATTCAGTTTAAGAAATGTTGCACAGGCTGGGCACCAAAGGTAAAGGTGGCCAACCAAGAGCCAGATGTGAGACAATGGACCTTAGTAAATGTGCTCAAACCTTGTGATGCTCAAAAAGCACAGAAGCTACTATTCCCAATATGAACAAGGGGCCATCTATAGAACACAGCTACTAGATAGACAAAATGTGTGAGAGTATAACTCCCATACAGGAAATGTATTGCTAGAACAACAACCTTAGGTAAAAGTTCTCTTTTCCATCTTCCTCTTTTTTGGGCTGATAGGCTTTCTCAGATTTCAAACTATTTCTTCATACATTCCTTTTTTCATTCAACTTTTACCAATTAATTACCATTTGGGCTTGTGGCATAGTACTGGAGCCTGTATGCAATTAAAAAGCAAAAACAAAAACAAAAACGTAATAGTGGCCCCTGGAGGCAGCTTGGAGCAATAGAAAAAGCATAGATTTGGATGTCTGATAAACCTACACTTGAATTCTGGCCAGGTTAAACTTTCTCTAAATAGGATTTGAATCTAGACCACAGGGAGAAACCAGGATAAATGGTCACCAAGAGATGGGCTGGATTTCCAGAAGGGATCCTACTTTCTCCACCCCTTGATGGAAGACCTACCACTGTGGCTCTGACTTGTATGCACTGGGAGAAAGCAGTACCTAGTGGGTGCCCTGTTTTCTCCAGCCCCTTCCTATGGCATCTCTGCCATTTGTAAAGAAAGGGAAGTGGTATTTTCACACTTGTGTTCTTGCTCAGGGTAGAGAACAGCTCATCACTACATTTTCTTCTTCTTTATTGATTTTAATTCCTCGAAAATCAATCTATTACATGATGCCTACCCTACAGCGACTAAAACAAGACTGTGGACATTTCCACTTCACATAGTCCCAACTAGCACTTTTCGGGAATCTGCCTCACACTGGTTTGGTGTCTGTGTGGTCACTGGTTTGGTGGTCTGTGTGGTGTCTGTGTGGTCTATTGAGTTAGAAAGCCAAAGAGATAAAGTCCAAACTTCCAACTCCTTAATTATCTTGACCTGACATACCAGAATAACTGGAAGAAAATGTATTCTCAAATAATACAGATAAACTATTCCTTCTTAAATCACTAATTATAGCCTAACAGAGCCCAAGAGTATAGACCTTAGACCTAAGGGAAATTTTATACAGACATCTAACGTCTAAAAATTGAGATTTAGAACTAAAAGCAAAGGCAAAAACATAAGTAAATAAAAATAACTGGAACTATAACAAACTAAAAACCTTCTGCACAGCAAAGGAAACCATCATCAAAATGAAAAGACAACCTGTTGTATGGGATAAAATTTTTCAAATCGCTTATTTGATAAGGGGTTAATATCCAAAAAGCATGAAGAACATCTACAACTCAATAGTAAAAACAATAACCACAACAACAACAGACCATCTGTTTTAAAAACAGATAGATGAAGGGCTCCTGGGTGGCTCCATCAGCTAAGCATCCGACTCTTGATTTCTGTTCAGGCCAGGTTCTCATGGTTTCTTGAGTTTAAGTTCCACATCAAGCTCCATGCTGACAGTGTGGAGACTGCTTGGGATTGTCTGTCTCCCTCCCTCTCTGTTCCTTCCCCACTTGTGTGCTCTCTCTCTCTCTCAAAATAAACAAATAGACTTAAAAAAATAAAAATAGATGATCTGAATAGACATTTTCCCAAAGAAGACATACAGATGGCAAACAGGCTCATAAAAAGATACTCACTGTCACTAATCATCAGGGAAATGCAAATCAACACCATAGTGAGATATCACCTCATGCCTGTTAGAATAGCAATTTCAAAAAGACAAGAAACAAGTGTTGGTGAGGGTGGGGAGGAAAAGGGAACCCTCAGGCACTATTGGTAGGAATGTAAATTGATGCAGCTTCTATGGAAAACGGTAGAGGGGTTCTTCAAACAGTTAAAAATAGAACTACCATATGATCCAGCAATTCCACTTCTGGATATTTATCCAAAGAAAATAAAAACAGTAACTTTAAAGATATATGCACCTCCATGTTCATTGAGAATTATTTATAATGGCCAATATATGGAAACAGCCTAAGGTCCATCAAAGGATAAATGACTAAAGACAATGTAGAATGTATGTGTGTATGTGGTGTGTGTGACAGAATATTACTCAGCCCTAAAAAAGAATGAAATCTTGCCAATTACAACAACACAGATGGACCTAGAAGGCATTTGGCTAAGTGAAATAAGTCAGAGACAGACAAATACTGTACTATCTCACATGTAGAATAAGAAAGAAAGAAAGAAAGAAAGAAAGAAAGAAAGAAAGAAAGAAAGAAAGAAAGAAGCTCATAGATACAGAGACTGGTGATTATTACAGGTGGGAATTGGGAGGTGGACAAAATGGGCGAAGGGTGTCAAAAGGTACAAACTTCCAAATATAAAATAAATAAATCATGGGTATATAATGTACAGCATGGTGACTATAATTAGTAATACTGTATTGCGTATTTGAAAGTTGTTAAGAGTAAATACTTTTTTAAAATATTTATTTATTTTGAGAGAGAGAGAGAGAGCATGTGCACAAGTGGGGGAGGTGTAGAGAGGGAGAGAAAATCCCAAGCAATCTCCACGCCATCAGCATAGAGCTCAACATGGGGCTCGATCTCACAAATCCATGAGATCATGTTCTGAGTCGAAATCAAGAGCCAGACACTTAACCAACTGAGCCACCCTGGCGCCCTGAAGAGTAAATCTTAAAAATTCTCATCACAATAAAATTTCTACAACCATGTATAGTGATGGGTTTTAACTAGATTCATTGTGGCGACCATTTCACAGTATATACAGATATCAAATCATTATGTTGTACACCTGAAACATGTTGTACTACAATTATACCTCAATTTAAAAAGACAAAAAATAAAATAAAAAGGGATGAGAATAATTTCTTAAAGGTTATGTTTCAATTTAGCCTTGTAAATGTTAAAAGTAAAGGGTCATTTGCGGGGGGAGCTATTTTTATAGTGTCCTTAGGTGTGTGCAATGAAATACAGAAGAGTGAAAACTGAGCACACAGTGTATGAGCTAGTGAAAAAGATAAGCTTTCCCAGGAAGCACTATTCATTCTTTATTGAACAAATATAAAGAGACTGTACAATATTGAGAGATTTTCAAAAAATCGAGTCTATCCACATCTCCCCCAGTCCCCCACGATTGAATTACTGCCTCCATTTCCAGCCCTAATATTTAATTCTTTCTGGGAACAGACAATGGTTACAGCAGCTCCACTTTCTCTATGAATCTACTACATTAATCATGAAATTGCAGACACCTCCCCCACTACAGGTGAAGTCAAAATGCCTCCAAGGTTTACTAAAAGCTGCATGGGTAGATTTGGTCTAGGCAGCCAGGGTTTTCCAAATTGCTCTCCACTGCAAATTGTCCCCCCACACCTTTGTCTTCTCATTCCTGTTTTCTATTAAATTAGTAACATTTCTGTTTCAATTCTCTTCTCCCCAGGTTTGAAAATTAAACATTTTATGCTCCTTCTATTTAGTGGTTACTTTGACAAAATCTGAAGTTGACCAGTATTCTGTGCCTCATCTCAAATGATACAGGAACCTTAGGACCCTGATCAGGACTCATCCTTCAATCCCAGTCTTCTATGCTAATTTTTTCTAGCATTGTTTCTTTTGCTCTGCACATCTCTGTAACATTTCTAGTGGTAACTCAAAATCCTCTTCTCAGAGCACTATTTCTTAGAATCATGTATTGACAGAGGCTAGGTTGCATACCAACTTCAAGCCTGATGTTTTAAAAGGAAGTTTCTAAGTAAGCTCACATTACAAGGTATAAATTTAGCTCTCGTTCTAAAACATCAAGTTTTATTTTTTTTTAATTTTTTTTAACGTTTTATTTATTTTTGAGACAGGGAGAGACAGAGCATGAACAGGGGAGGGTCAGAGAGAGGGAGACACAGAATCCGAAACAGGCTCCAGGCTCTGAGCTGTCAGCACAGAGCCTGACGCGGGGCTTGAACTCACGGACCGTGAGATCATGACCTGAGCCGAAGTCGGCTGCTTAACCGACTGAGCCACCCAGGCGCCCCTAAAACATCAAGTTTTAAATGATGACTTTCTCTTCTGACCATGTAACAGTTTTTCCAACTTTCTTCTGACTTTGGAGTAATATTCTCAGGACAACCCTGAGTCAGGCGCCCCTAAAACATCAAGTTTTAAATGATGACTTTCTCTTCTGACCATGGAACAGTTTTTCCAACTTTCTTCTGACTTTAGAGTAATATTCTCAGGACAACCCTGAGTCAGGCTCCATTCCTTAGAACTATGTGTCCAGCATGCAGCAAACATGGGGAGACTGCACACTTATGGCTCAGTACTAGAGAAAAATCTATTCCAAGATGCTGGAATCTATTCTAATTCATGCTGTCCTATTCCTCAAAGATATGGCTAACCTGTGGGAAAGCCCCACCAGTATCTTCAAAAAAATGTTCAACCTTTCTTCCATATGCTCTCCCTGCCTATGCTTCCCTTGTGTACACTTTTCTGTTCCACCCCATGTCTTAAGTCATCATACTGTGAATGTAGTAACTTTATAGAAGATTTGGGGTTGTCCTAAAAAGGGAATTACATTGTAATTGCACAGCATTCTATAATCTCAAGAACTCTCTCTTCTGCTTTCCTAAACTTACGCTCCTCATACTACCCCACACAGCCTCTAAAGTGTGCATTTCAGTCCACCTTTCCCCACTACCTCTCTCTTAGTGGGGAGCTTACCAGGCTAGTCTGTCATCCTCTAGCTTCTCTGGAATTCCATAGGATCAATTTTTCTCTACTTACTCATGCAGGTAAGATTACCATTATTAAGCACTGGGTACTTGGGCTTTATCCTTGAGGCTTTCTAACTGAGACTCTAGGTACACAAAAGTGCCCCAAGAACAATTTCATGGAATAAAAGGAAGTCCAAATATGCTGGCCTCTAGGCCCCCACATCAACCCAATCTACTTATCAGAGATCTTCTAGTAATGAAAGCAGAAATGAGGTCAAGACCTATGACAAGGAAATTTCACTGCAACCAATTATAAATATGCTGAATAAGTTGCTACTTCTTTATAAATACCCTAAAAGCTAAGAAACTGGGAATTAACAATTTTCTTTCATAACAGGCAAAGGAAGATGTCTCCTTCCCTCATGGGTCTTGAGTAGGAACATTGGTGAGAAAAACATTCAGACGAATAAAGGAGTTTTCATCAGCAAATGAGCACTTTAGCACTAATATGATGATAAAAACAAAATATTTCCCACACTGTATAGATTTAAGGTATTAAGCCACAATGATTTTGTCTTGTCACTACTCCCTTACTTCTGCCTTTTAATGATAAATAACCATTTCTTAGTTTCTCATTTTTGCTTTATGGGGTTTGCTTTGCTTCCCAGGCAACAACTATTTACTGAAGATTAAAGACAAAGAAAAAAAGTCAAGAAGCTTTATTCATTCCATGGTAGCTCTTCAGAAGAGATGTGAAATAACTCTCTTAACTCAACTGAGAATAGTCATTATCTACCATGTACGCTAGTGGGCTCACCAAGCCCTGGAAAATTTGGGGGTTTGCCAAACTAAATTCTGGAAAGATAACACAATATAAAAGTGAATATTGCCTTATTCCACTCTCACAGAGAAATGTCTCTTTTTTTAAACCATAGGAACTTGGCAAACTTACGAATGTTAGGAAAGAGAAATACTAGCCGAGTTTAGGTAGCAGAGGGAAGACAAAGGATAAAAACTACAGGGTCCCTTACCTGGATAGATTGATTTTTTATTATGATTGCTATTATGACCATTACACTGAAAGGAAGAAAACTTATTTGGGTAGCTAGTATGCAGTTGCAAGCCCTATTGTCCATCTAAAGTGTTTAGACTGTTAGCTGACAGGTCAAGATGAGGAATCACTTCCGACGAGGTATGAAGTGATTCCAAACTCCCTAGGTCAAAATAGCTTAAGATTTCACTCTGAGTTGAATTCCTACAACATAAACCAGACCTAAGTTTCAGGAAGAAAATAAGTACATCTTATATGAGAAGATGTCATAGATATGTAAGTCAATCTCTGAGTGAATGTTGGGCTACACAATAAGCCACCCCACCTTGGCCCCTACCCCCAACATAGACCGTGAGTGGGGAACGGACTCAAAGCAGTAAACGCATTGGCTCATGAGTGACCACTTCAATTCTCTTTGTTGTTGTTTGAATTAAGGGACACAAGGGGAGTGAATGAAAAGGTAAGGGACACAAGAGCAATGAGGTCATTATTCTGTTCATCAAAACAGCACCTTATTTCCATTTGTACACATATCAGGTTGTTGCCTAGGAAATGTTTAGAAACCACTGTGTCAATAGAGTATGAGAGTCCATTGTTACAATCATATTTTCTTTCTCACTGACTACATGAGCTTGAATAGGTCATCTTGACCTAATTTATTAAGCTTAAAAAAATCAGGCTTGTAGAAAATAATACATGTGAAAGTGGGATTTGCCACTGTAGCAAAGGACCTAGAGAAATAATTGAACTGTGAGACTTCTGCAAATTCAGATAAGCCAGATATGAAGTAGAAGAGGGGATATAGGGACACCTGGCTGGCTTAGTGGCCAAGGATCCAATTCTTGATCTTGTGGCCATGAGTTTGAGCCCCACACTGGGTGTAGAGATTACTTAAAAAAAAAAAAAAAGAGGGGATATAGAAAGACTGGGACATGAGGCATCAATTTCCATGAAGGCCTGAATTAAGAAGGAGGAAAAGTTGTTATATTTATCATAATTCATGTGACTATATGTTCAGATTTGGGCCTAGGACATTCCCAGTTTATGCCCACTTCCTTGCATGGTTATCCACTATACCATCTTTCACTCTCAGAAACGTGCCAGTATAGATGAAAAATTACATGGTCACATTAATTACAGTCAAGGTAAAGACCCACAGATTTAAGATATACTGGAGTTTGGTTAACTAAAATCTATATCCTATTTCCTCTTCCTGTAGACTATCCTTCAATTTTAACATGCATTATTTATAGCTTTTTTTCCTTTTTCAGCTTTGAGGTATAATTGACCAAAGAAAGTAATAGAAAGTACAGAACATGAATTTTATATAGGTATATTGTGAAAGGATTCCCACCATTAAGTTATTTAACATAGGCACTACCTCACGTTTACTTTTTTGATGGAAGAACATTTAAGTTTTATTCTTTTAGCAAATTACAATTATACAATACAGTGTTATCAACTACAGTCACCATGTTATACATTAGAGCCTCGGGCTTTCTTTGTATTATAGCTGAAAGTTTGTACCCTTTCTACCAATCTACTTCTACTTTCCTCAATTCCTGGAAACCACTTTTCTGCTATTTCTAGGAGTTTGGCCTTTTTTAGATTCTACATATAAGTGATATCATGCAGTACTTATCTTTCTCTGGCTTATTTCATTTAGCATAACGCCCTTTGGGTTCATCCATGTTTACCCAACTGGCAGGATTTCCTCCTTTTTAAAGGCTGAGTGGAGCACCTGCGTGGCTCAGTTGATTAAGCTTCTGACTCTTGATTTAGGGTCAGGTCATTATCTCACAGTTTTATGAGTTTGAGCACCACATTGGGCTCTGGGCTGACAGTGCAGACCCTGCTTGAGAATCTCCCTCTTTCTCTGCCCCTCCCCTGCTTGCGCTCTATCTCTCTCAAATAGTGAAAAAATAAAAATAAAGGCTAATATTCCATTATATATGGATACCATATCTTCATCCATTTAACCATCAATGGGCACTTAGGTTGTCTCCGTATCTTGGCTATAATGAATAATGTTTCAATGAATATGGAGGGGTAGATACCTTCTGCTTTTCTTTCTGCATGTTATAGAAAAAAGCCACCTCTCCCAGTTTTGTCAGACAATTTTAATGTAGTAGATGAACCTCATCATCAGCCCAGCACATGCTTCTCATTGCCTCTCAAACCACCATCTTTGTTTTGGGGCAATCCCAGTAGTTGGGAGTATGCCAAGACCAGTCAGTGTCTCAAATGAGATGTTTGTAGTCAGCACCTAGATGTAGTGTGATTAGAAGCCAGACACTTAGTCAGCAGCTGGGAAAGTATGCAGTCAAACCCATTTAAGGGGAAAACTGTGCATTTTAGCCTGCTCCCTCTGCACTAATCCAGGCTGTATTGCCATGGGTATGGAGGGGGGAGAGTGTTCCTACACCCACTTACAAAAACTCCTTTTCTGTTTGCTATAGTCCTGTAGAACTGTAAATGCAAGCCTTGTGATTTAGGGACCCAGCCCTCAGATGGTAGCTATAAAAGTTGGAAGTGCTAAATATGTGGACAAGCATCTTTCACGGAGATGCTAATAACAGTTTTGTTGGAGAAAACCAGAGGGAGAAAAGTGGGGAGGGGAGTGATCACCAGTTCTCTCATGTTCCAAGTTCAATCACAGTCAACACCTAGATGCCTACTAATCAGATGCCAGATCCTCAGGCAATAACTTGTATTCATCCAAAACCCTTCCAGACAAAGACCAAGAGAATGGGTGCTTTTGCCTGTTCCCTCTGCATTGAACTCTGTGGGGATAGCCATGGCCAAGTGATATCTTTGTTTGCTATAGGTCTGTGGGCCCCATGAATGAAAGCCCCATTTGCTTTCAGCTAAATGATCTGAGGGACCATGCTTTGGGTGACGGCCTTAAAAGTTGGGGCACTAGATGTGTGGTCCAGACCTTTCCCTCTTCAGAGAGAAGCTGGGAGTTGGGGTTTCCCCCCTGACTCTATACAGCACTGTATTGGGAGTTGATTTTATGGTGAGAACAGGTCTACCTATTTTGATGTAGGCATTTTCTCAGTCACCCAATACGTGAAATAACTCAAACAGTTTCTGGATTTCTGAGGAAATTCCTCCTTGTGTAACTATAGATTTGGTTCATCCATGGGAAGTGGGAAATTTAGGAACCTCCTATGTTGCCATGTTAGGTTGGAATCCCCTAGCTTTTCTTATGAAATATAAAGTACTTCAGTATTTCTATCCTCCTCCCAAATTATAAGAACACTGGTATGCTTTCATACTCCTAGTCTATCCAGCTTAGAATTTTATAATTATCTTTTAGTGTTAAAAAAAGGTGTAAGTAAAGTTTAAATAAAGATCATAAAAATGTTATTACTATCTGTGTCATCACATTATCCTCTTCTTTCTGTTTGGTGAAATTTATCCTTTAATAGTTCAAGTAAGGATCTATGTTTGATATTTGTATGCCTAAAAATGTCTTCATCTTTATTCCCTCCATAATGATAACCTAACTGGGTATAAATTCCAGGCCAAGAATTAGTTCCCAACAGCACTTGGATGATATTACTCTATTTCCTTCCCATATCCATTCTTCTTTATCTGCAATCTACCATTTACCTAATTACTGTTTTTTTAAAGGCAATCTTTTTTCCATCTGATAGTTTTTATTATCTCCTTTTCCTTGACATTTTTCATTTTCACTATGACTAGAAATTGGTATGTTTTTACTGACTACATTTAATATTCAGTGCATTTTATGATCTGAGAATGTATGTTACCATTCCTCAGATATTCTCCATCATTCACATGGAACACTGTTCTGAGTTGCTTTTCAGTATTTTTCCTTTTTAAAAAAATTTTATCTTTCCTTTTGTGATAACCTCTCCAGGTCTAAGAGTTTTGTGATAGGTCCCATCTGGTATTCCAGGCTTAAACATTATAATGTTAGATCAGGATTCTTGCTGAAAATGATATTGTAGAGATCTTACAATCCACAATCAAAGCTCTATGCAGATTATTTCAGTCACTAGGCTATATTAGAAAACAGTGCTATTCAAGAAGACTGACAGGTCATGAAAAAGAATAGAATAACACATCACAGCATGATGCAGGTGATTTCCTCACCTTCAAAAGCATCCTCAGTTTTCATGTTGCTCCACATTACTCAGAGGTACAGAGATGATACTCTACAAACTCACATGTATCCCCGTATTTTATTTTAGTGTATAAATTTAAAATACTAGATTGTAAGTTAAACATATCCAACTAGAAATCATTAACATTACAATGATAAAGAAGCAGCAAAATCCTGTCAACTTTCATTTCACTAAAAACAATCTAAAGATGTCAGCAGGTGAGTGGCTCATCCTAGTGAAACAACAGACATACCATTGGTTTTAAGAGAGACTTCATATACAAAAATTAATTTTAATATAGAAGATAGAAACTAACATAGCTAACAGACTTCCGTTATTGTCATCTGGATCAATTGGACATTGTTGGAAACTTTTGTATCCTCAAACTGGTGACTTGTTCATATTGATACATTGATTTAAAAGAACATTTTTAACCTGCTCAGTATATCCTGATCTTCTCATCAACCTTGATAAAAGCATTTTTCATTACCTAAGTATAACTGACATTTCTTGAATACTACTGAAAACCCTCTCAGTTTCATCTCCTATTCCAGCCCACTGCTACAAAAACCCATTTCTTTTAGTCACTCGGGAATTTCCCATCCCCACCCCTGTCTACATATCACAATCCAGAAGCAAGAGATTTAACATCACGTGGCAATCCTTGACCAATGGAACTAGCAGCTAAGGGATAAATGTTTCTCCTTTTTTCCTCAGGTAGATAATTCTTAGACATCATTTCCCCACAAGATTAAGCAACACATCACCAGTGGGCACTGACTTCCCTCCTCTGTTCATTCCTTCCTTTTTCACTTGTGCTCCTGGAATCATATTCCCATATAAACCACCTGTCTTCAAGCTCTTTACTTAGGCTTTATTTTCAGGGAAATCTACACTAAGATATTTTTCAAGAACCTAACCCTTGGGTACACAGATATATAGTCAATTGCAAAGCTACAACCCATGTAATGAGTCCATTTCTTTTTAATTACAAAGTTAATGTATGCCCACTCTTGCACTGAAAATAAGAGTCTCACCGTTTCTAATCTGATGTTTTTCTGTACAGTATTGGACATCAAATCCTTTAAATATAATTGAACTAATTTGCCTAAAATCAAGGCACATTCTTCTAGTCTCTGACACCCACCAGACAAAATGCCCAGAAAGACTCGAAGAGAAAACAAAGGTCCATTTATGAATTTGCTAGATTAGTAGATTCTGTAAGCATCTGAGGATACAAATTTGAAATAGGAGACATACCTGCCTTCAGTGAGCTCATATTATGGTAAGAGAAACATAATAGATTCATATATATATATATATATATATATATATATATATACACACACACACATATATACATACATATATGTATATATATGTATATATATAGTATATACACATACATACATATAACACACACACACCAATGAAGTATAATTACATGATATATAAAATAAAAAAATTATTCTATAGAAAATGAATATACAAATAACATGGTACTTAGATTCTACCTTCCCCCAAAAAGATCTTTGCTGCATAATTTTGGGTACATTATTTCTCTGAGTCTCAGTGTCCTGAAATGTTAAATAGAAACAATTATAACTACTTTAAAAAGTTTTTGTGAAAATTCAAGAAGACAATATGTGAAAAGTGTTTGGCATTTAATATATGGCATCCACTATTATTGTTCTTTGTTACAGACTTTTCATCGCTATCGTTAATAACAAATGTCATTTACTATCATTAATGTAAGAGGACATGACCATTAATTTAACAACATAACAGGAAAATAACCATGGTAAAAATAAATGAAGTTAGGGTATGTGGTCTAGAGAGAAGTAGGGAAGGCCAGAGGAGGCTTCAAACGTAAAGGTGAAGAGAAGGCGGCAGATCTAAAAATAAGTTCATAGCACAGGTGGGCTTGTGGGTGTTCCAAGTCCTTAGTCCACAGTATGGAGGAACTCACAATTCTAATTTGAGGTCATGACTTCCAGAGCCTGTCATTTGTGGAAGAGCAGCGTCTCCATCACCCCTGGATTCCTGACAAATACACAATTGTGGCTTCACTGGCTTCTCCCCTCAAGCAAGTGTTAAGCTGAAACTCACTCAAGCAGAGCTATTTAGCTGCCCTTCCCTCTCTGTTCTACTGGCTGTGTTGTCATCATGTGTATTCAATTAAGATTAATATCACTACCAAAAGAGTCTGAGTTCTCACCAAGCCCCAAACAGAAATCACGCATTGGGAACCAAAGTCCTATGGCTCCATTATGTTCTGAGGGCAAACAGCAACTGAATGATGAATTACATCCTCCATTTTGTTGTTGTTATAGTTGTATGGATTTAAAATGATTAAGATAAGACCCAGCTGTAACACATCAGTAACCAATGCAAACAAGACTACTCTTTATTAATGGATAGATAGTCCTTACATCCTTTTCCATTTTATTTTATTCACAATTATGGTCTCTAAGAACATTCTTGTTCTTATTCTTATTTTGGCTCATTTGAATTAACAAGACTTATTTCTTATTGATAAATTATGTTTAATTAATCCTTTTGGACAGCACTGAGGACCAAATATTGGATGAGCTACTTAATCATGAGCCCTGTCAGAGCCCAAATCCACCCCAGACTAACTAATGGAAAATTGTACAAACAATAAGCATGCTAACAGAACAGATAAAGCTGTCCACAGCCACCTGAGAAATGCCCTCCCTCAGGATATGTTTCAAAACTCTGCGCACATATCTAAAAGGTTCCAGACTTTTTGTCTGGGATTAGTTTTTATAAAGTCAAATAGCAGATTCACCGTTACAAATCCAGTTTTGGGGAAGACTGAATCATATACAGTTTGAGGAGCCATTTTGAAGAGAAAGAATAAAAGTAAATAGGAGATAGATATAAATTTTAACATGGATTAAGGCTAAAAAAAGAAATGCTAATAAAATGTAAATTTTTTTAAAGTTGACAAATACCACAAACATCACTGAAGTCAGAAAAATAACATACATTCACTAAGTTACTGCGTGATCCATTTCTATAATACTTCCTCATACATATTTTTGCTGTTTTTTCTGGTTGTCTCTTCATATTACAACAATTTTGTAGTATCATTTTTTGATAGAAATAAATGGAAAGAGCCTTTTTTCTAGCACGGTTGGTCAAATATTGTTTTTTTTTTAAATTATTTTTGATGGCATTAAGTAGGCATCTGTGTGAACTGAATTCTCTACTTACAATGTTACATATCTGATGATGCAAAGAACATTCAACAGACAGGCTTCCAGTTCCTTCCCGTAAGCTCTGCTCACACAATTCCAGGGCCAGATACAGTAAGACACATTCACACTGTCATGTCACATCTTGATGTCACAATGTCCAGCATAACAAGCATTAGCAATACTCATGGAAGCCATTTCTATGTCAGGATGCTTAACAGCTTCACTCTTCATGTAAGTGGCCATGTTTCATTAAAAAAAAAAGCTATTAGCATCCTTCAGCATACTAGTGAAAAATACTGGTCCACATCTTCATATGGTGACTTTAGCCTCATGTTCTCCCCCAAGTATATATGCCATACAATGTCTGGCCTTAGCATTGGAATCCAGATTCATTCATGCTGATATCTTTGTCCTTTTCTATATCTCTCCCAATCCTCTCTACGTTGAAAAAAACAAGAAAGAGCACAAAGCCTTCCTAAGCACAGAGTTCTTGCTGCATTTAATGGAAGGATTCCCTGGGATTCTACATGTGTATCAGAGGACCTGGTTCTGCCAAAAACGGCAAATCTAATCATCAAAAGGACATTTAGAAAGGATTTTTCTTAAAAACACACCTTTGAAATTAAAAAAAAAGTAAAGGGGAGAGAAAAATATGATTCTTAAGTTACTAGAACATGGTAGCTGCACACTCAGCTGTTAAAAAAATTCTTGAAGGATTAACCATGTATTAGGGATTCTGCATTTTAATTTTGGCATGAGATCTTGGAGTTTTAAGGAAAATACAGTTGAAACCATTATTTTTTCAAGCTATCTGATAATTACATGGCTTACATCCTTTTCTTCCTTTTTTCAGATTCCTGTATTGGTTTTTTTTTTTTTTTTTTTTTTTTTTTTTTAACTCTAAACAGGGCTACATTTGGAAGTGGTGACAAATTTAACACTTACACAGAATTTCTTAATGTCATTTCTTCTCCTAACAAGCTTAGTGAGAAATGAAAATATGAAGGAAAAGACATATCTTACTTGTGTGCTTCTTCCAAGCCAAGCAAGAGAATAGTTGTAACAGATTCCATGCATTAGTGGGCACTCCATTACCCCATTTTGCTAAGAATCAAATCAAAAGAGACATCTGTTCTCAGTAATTTCTCTTTCTTCTGTACCAGCAAACTGCTTCCAGCAGAGGAAGAACTCCACAGTGCCATAAAGAATCCCTCTGGCTTTCAACAAACCATTATGTGAAGGTCAGGTCTATATGCTACCAAGAAGAGTTAAGGTGAAATATATATATATATATATATATATGTATATATATATATATATGTATATATATATATATACATATATATATATGTATATTACACACACACACACACATATATATATATAATCAAAAGGGTAACAAATTGATCTTCTATTAATCAAAAATGGCCAGGAAATCTATTAGATTGAATTTTTCCAGTTAATGGTAAACATGGGATACTTGTTATGGGACCTGTTATATGTCACACTATGATAGGACCATGCTTCTCAATGTTTTTTAAACTACATTCCTTCTTGATGAACATAAAAATCTCCACTTTCCTGGAGCTTCTACTCTCTGCCTAGGTCCATAGGCCTTGCTCTTGTCTTCATAATGGAATCAGTGAGAGACAAAGGACATTTTATTTTCTGTATGTTCCCATCAGCCAAGAAGTTCCCTTTAGCTTTTCTGATGCAGTTTACATTACAAAACTAATGGCCTTTTGTGACATTTCAATTTGAAAATTTGTATAATGTTAAATACATATTTTCATATTGCCCGCTGGGAGAGTGATACGTTCTCCTGGAGGAAGAAAGGTCTCTGCCCCGTCCCTACCCACAAGTAAGAAATGCTGCTCAAAGACTAATGATTCCAATTTTCTGCTTTAGTAAATAGGATAGAGAGAGCATAATTGAATTCCATTTAGTGCTTAGGATCTAATAGTGCCTCAGGCTCTGCATGATAAAGTTGGATCTTCACTATACAGCACGATAGCTACAGATTTACAAAATAAGCAAGCTTGACTGGAAGGTGTACCACAGAGTCAGGAAATACCGCAAGTGCCCCTCCCCTATTGTTGTTTTTTTTTTTTTTAAACAGCGTTTCCGTCACTATGAGCATTGTTGAGAATTATAACTTGAAAATATTTAAACTACCCAATGCAGCTCATCTTTGGTGATTTTCCCCCAAAGCATCTTCTATCATATATGAAGAAAGAAGCTAATCTCTTTTTTAATCTATTGCCTTAGAATCCTCCTATATTTGCAGATATGTAATGACTTTGCCATGTCAGTATTTGCTCAGGCTCTGGATATTAACTTCCATAATTCTTTTCACATGCTCCTGGCAATTAATCCCTCATGCAATATGCATACTTTAGTGCCCTTTTACTGCATGACCTCCACGGTCACATCTCCCCAGGCTAATACCATGCTAACACCTTGATTCTGCTTTCCAATTTTAGGATATACTGAGTTCAGGAAACAAAAATAGAATGGGCCTTGAACTGTCTCATTTTTGTTCCACCTTTTCATGGTCCCTGTGTGTTTCACCTTGAAATTAATTAAGAGAGGACAGTGAGGTGAAATTGCACTATTTCATCTGGATGTTACCCTGCTTACCCTTTTTTTTCTTTTTTTTTTTTTTTGACTCTTAAAACACCAAAATTTCAGACATATATTTAAGCAATAATGAAAGGATCACAGCTCGTTACAGAGGTTAAACACAGATGCATCCCCCCTCCTTGATTTTTTTTTTTTGTTCATAAGAATATGAAACTATTATTATGGCATAAAGTTTCCAAAAGGGGGAAAAGATTTTTTTTTAAGATGTTCATGAGATGAAGAAGTATGGTTGACTCCAGGTGCATGATGGAGACAGCAGATTCTGTATCCCACAAAAAGGTGTGATACCAGTACAGAGCAAGGGACAGTAGTAAATTAAATTTCCATGCCTGTAGAGAGATGAGGAAACCAAGACGATACTTGCACAGCTGCTCACAGACAGGGTAGCAATTGTATACTTACAGGTGGGGGCTTGTGGGGGAATCAGCAAGATGAGGTAAAAATACTCATTCTCTTTGTTTCAGTATCCTAGGCCTCAGCTGATACCACATTGCTACTACCAGTCCAAAACTCACACACACACACACACACACACACACACACACATAATAGACACAATAGGGTTCAACAAATCATTCAGGCAGTTACAACAGGGAGTGCTGCACCTGGCCAGGCTGGAAACAGTAAAAGTAAAGAAAACTAATGTAATAAAGCATGAGCAAGCACCACTGGGGACACCAAGAGAGAATCTAGTATCAGTCAGACCAAGTGTGACTTCTAAACAAGAAATGCTCATCAAGGCATGAGGCATGTTTCCTGAAAGGTTTCCTCACGGTCATACCATGCAAGGGTATGCAAGCTGATTTACAGAGCACTACAGGTATTCTCCCAACAAGGCAATAAGACCTGGATCAGATGATAACTTGACTCATACGCATTTACGGAGGGACTACCATTCATTAGGTGCTATGCTGGGCATGGGAGAAGGCGAGCACAGACCCTTAGACAAGCAACAATCATGTCCTGTGCTGAATGAAACTACAGGTGCTCCTAGGGGTCAGGGAGATGGACATGGAAAATAAACTCATTCTAGAAGAGTCAAGGACAGCTTCACAGAGGTGAGTTCTCTGTGCGGAGTTTTGAGCATATCACACAGGATTCTTAGCTACAAACAACAGAATGCATTTGCCTATTTTTAGCAGCAAATCACTTTATCAGAGGAAAGCTCACAGGTTTTCTGAGAGACTATGCAGCCAGGAGTAACACCCCAAAGCTTATTATGGAACAGCTCCAGTGGAGAAACTGCTACTGCCACCTCTGGGCAGAGATCCAGTCCTGGGCCACAGGACTTGACCAAGTGCTGCCTCTGGAACTTGATGAACCTGCCACCTCAGAAGCTCTACTTTCCAATTCTGAATCTGGGGTCAGTGCATCTGACTGGTGGAGCCCAGGTCACATGCAAGAGAAAATGAGAAAGCCCACTTTCTGAATTTGAGACATACAGAGTAGAGAATGAATGCTTCAGGAATAGGAGGCATATTTGATGTTTCTGGGCACACAGAAGAGATGATAAAGGTTCACTTCAGAGGCCTATAAAGACACAACATGAAGCAAGGAGGAATGGTGTGTGCAGGGGCACTGAGAGTGAAAGAGCCTGGCTTACAGCAGATCTGAGAGGTCATTGCTCTAGACTTTCAACCTCATCTTAGGAGAGGGATTCAAGAAGCAGCAACTCAGTTGTACACTATCAGAAGAGATTTTATTACTTTAGTTATTACTATTATTAGCACTCTTATTCCCAAATGTCGGATTCATTGTATCTTGGATGCTCTGTTCACACAGCACCCATCACTAGCCAAACCCTGTGCTCAAGCATTGGGAACTAAGACTGTGGAACAGCCACTGAGACCTTCTGCCCCCTCCCAGGGCCTGACACATTTAGATCTATTAAAGCTAAGACTTTTACAATTATTAACAATATTCCCCTATGCATCCTCAACTGGAGTTTGTCTAGAAGTATTTCCTATTAGAACATTTAATAACCAATTGCATATCATCCCATGCTGTATGAGCACATGGTTTTTGTTAGTTAAGACAGCAGCCATGGTGCATGCATTGTATAGCCACCTACTATAGAACACAGACACAGAAGCTTGCTTACTACAAATATTTTATCATCATAAGCAACCCTTTCTTTACAGTAGCTGTCAGAGCGGTTTGCATTTACATTCACATATCTGTCCACCTGTCAATCAGGAAACAATTAGAGGAGGCAAAATGAAGAGAGCAAACCTGCTCCTATTGGCTTGGCTTTCTCATGCAAATGCCAAGCTGACTTGGACAGAATACTTTCAATACTTTAATGACCAGTAAGTCAGAACTTCACACATTTTCAAACTTCCCTAACAACTCTGCATAGACACAGACAACACCTTAGGGATCAGTCTAGCTTATTAATTAGTCTTCACACTCTTGTCTGGTTTCTAACATTTTAGAGCCAGCTTGTAACATCAGCTCAAGTTACAAAACCTGCTGCGTCAATAAGTTATTTCCCATAACACTAGAGGCACAATTAAATCAGTCTTTATAGCTTCTTGAAGATTTCATATTCAGTTACCAAATGCACCAGAAATTTCTCACTTTACTGAGCTAGGCATTTCCATTCTGTATTACTGCAATGAACTTCTTTCTGAGCTTTTTCAAGCTCTCCATTTAAATGCCTTGTTGAAAGAAAAAAAAAACTCCCAAATGTAACCAAACTGTTCTAGTTCAGTTTATGACTAAGAGCTACCTAAACACCCCTTCCCCCAGCTCTCCTTCTTCTGCCTCTATTTTTCTTTCTTATTGTTTTGATCAACTTTTAATTGGACCACCAGAGACAACTCAAAATCTAGGGAAGAAAGCTCATTGTCCTCTACCTCAGTGTCTAATGCTCACTCTAGGATGATCTTCTGCTCTTTTTTGATAGGTCTTTAGGGAGTAATCTCAGAGAAACCCATTTTTAATAGTTGGCCAACTCAAATAAAACCAGGAAAGATGTGGGAATATGGAAAGATAAATTATACTCCAACAAAACAGAAATATGATGCAACTCTAACAAATGAGTCCAAACTTTTTACAAAGAATTCTGTTGAGACCATACTTGGATAAGACTTTAGGACAAAGTATAGGGTTATTTAAAAGAAAACGTTTCAAAATGGATTTATTGCTTATTAGTGGACACGATTTCACATTTTAAAAGAACTATAATTTGTAATTAAACACCCTCACTCCACCCTACCCTAGAATGATACCTACTTGTTCACAAATAGAGATAGGAAACTTCATTGGACAATTAGGGGTTTACATGACACTTTCACAGAAATTATCTCATTTTATCCTTAACATTAGGTAGAGAAGGTATTCTTAGGTCCATTTCAGTAACTAGTAAGCTGACCTCAGCACTTCCCCAAGATCACATATGTAATTAAAGAGGGATTAAGCCTCTAATCTTATCTTCTCACTTCTTACCATTCTCTTTTAAAGAGCCTTCAAACTAATGTTTGAACACCGAGTACCTGACTGTGTCAGTCATTCAAGAAGAGCCCAAGGCCCTTCCTGGGTCTGCAACCCTTAGCACCACCAAAGTTGAAGGGAATGATGTCAAATGCCCCATCATACCTCAAATAGGAGACAGGTCAGTAAAGCAAATGTTTTCACCTTCATTACATTTTTTAACCACCTTACCCATGGAGGGTGCTCAGCAAAAATACCTTTCCAACAAAGCTTCACAATTTACAAAGGAAACACTCTGCATATCACTGTTCCAGGCCTTTCCCTTTTACCAGCTCTTACTTCCCCATCTTTCCATCTAATACTCTGTTTTAGTTACCTTTATTTTACTAAATTTTTTTTTGCATTTCCTGCTTGTTATTTTGTCCAGTGATGAACTTTTAGCAAAGGCAAGACAATGAAAGCCACAAAAACCTTCACCTTCTTTAGAAGCGATGAAAGCCAAAGTCTACTATGACCACAGAGAAAGATTCCATTCCCTACCCATCCTATGTTAACAGCTTTTTCTCCATTCACAATATAGTATATTCAAGAATACATAAATGCTTCAACCCTTTCCTAATTCTGGACTTATGTGTTAACACAGAATCGCTAACCAACCTAAAGCTAATTCTTTTATTGCTGGCCTCTTATACCAGTGCTTCCTGCCTTGGCTTCAAATGCAAAATCTGAATAAAACTATGTCTGCCCTCATGAGACTTACATTTGTAATGGAATTCATCATAAAAATAAATTCTGTTTGAATTTTCTGGGTCTCTACCATGCCTAATACCATGGACTATATTTGTAACTCACCAAATATTTATTATGTTGAATTACAATTATGGTAAGAGTCAGGTATAGATATTCTGATAAAATGTCTATTTTAACCACTGCTTCAAAAGAAATATAAGATAAGTGGTATATGATGGGGCACATGGGTGGCTCAGTCATTTAAGCAGCTGACTTCACCTCAGATCATGATCTCACAGTCTGCGGGTTCGAGCCCTACATTGGGCTTTGTGCTGACAGCTCAGAGCCTGGAGCCCACTTTTGATTCTGTGTCTCCCTCTCTCTCTGCCCCTCCCCAGCTTGTACTCTCTCTCTCTCTCTCAGAAATAAATATTAAAAAAATAAAAATATATATAAGTGGTATATGAGCTTAAAGAGAACAGACATTAATATCTAAACTATAGCAAGGTAGCCTCAAATGTTCAAATGTCTCTCACTACTGAGTTGTGTCATTTATACTTAAAAGCAGTTTCCAGACAAATAGCTTTAATTCTCAGTGGGCCAGTTAGCCATTTCAAAACAGTTTTAAACAGGTTTCTCTACATTTCTTTCAAAAATTAAGTGTGTTCTTTAGTTTCAGCCATTCTTTTTTTCATTTTTGGTTATTGAACCTCCATAACACATCAATTTGTTTTTAATTCAATACAGCAGAACTTCTATTTTGGATTAGTTTTCATGTGGGCCCATACCTGTTCCCAGTGTTTTATATTTTCACATTATTCTTTATCAAAATTACCACATATGTTATACCCTTATTCAAACAACAAATGATGTCATGGATTAGTTCTATCATTTCCAAATTATTGATGGAGAAGCTGAGGTTCATGGCACCCTAAGCGGCCTCATAGAGGATTTCACAAAGGCATTTACTGAAGATGGTGATGGATGTAAAGAGATGGTAAGCAGGGAAGATAAGCATTCCAGGTGCAGAAAATAGCCAGTCAAGCATAAGTGGAAGTGCATAGCTGAGTGAGGACCCAGCTGCCCCAGGATCTTTCATTCGTGGGGAAATTCTCCTTTGTCACCATCCTGTAGCTCTTTCCTTGAACCACAGATTTAGAAGGACTACCTTGCCTCTGGTAAAATAAGTTTCTGATTTTTTATAAAGGAAATATAGAAAATACTCCTTTATTCTATAATACTTATTTCTACTGACTCTGACCCAGGTTTCAAAATTACCCTATTATACACAGAATTACTACCCACTGAGTCTGTATACTGTTTCTTGACACTAATACTATGTAACTTTGGGGAGACTCATGTACAAAATACAGGTAACAACACCTACTGTACATGGTTGTTGTAAGGACTAAACAAGATAATCTGTGAAAGTACCCAATGCCTGGCACAAAGAAGTATTGTTTGGGGATAATCTCAGTGAATTTGGCTATATTTGGCTAATGCCTCCAATCCAGCCTAAAAAAGAAAAGGCAGCCAGCTACTGGAGAGTTTATGCAATAACTTTCAATAATCAGTAACTAGGAATTTAAATTCTACCAGCGGTTTTAAAAAGTTGTAAAATGTTTTCCACTTCCCTCCAGAATCATGCTGATACCCCCCCCAAAAAAAATACATGAAAAATTATGTACAGACAATTGTGTTGAAGTAAATGGCTTAACTTTTTAATACTTCCCTCCTGGTGCATCAGTTAAGCCATTAGCACCAAGGACTTCTTCCTGGGATCCCATCTGCTCCCCGAGGTTTATTTTAAACAATAAGCTACTTATTCTAAGAGGAGAGATGCTCCCATCACATTAAACTAAGAAGTCCCAAACACAGTTTGGTGTCCTAGTTATTTTGTCTAGAGACTTAACAGCTTAAATAATTTCAACCTAAATATTAGGAGTTGAGGGGAATAGAAACAATCTGGTATTAGATATTAGGCCAAGCAAACCTAAGTCAGGAGGCACTGATGGTCTGAAAAAGGAAATACACAAATGGGTGGAAAAAGGGTCAGATGAGAAGTTGAGTCCAGCAGCCTGCAGACAAGTTAGGAGTTAGGAAGTCAGAGACAGAGAGGCAGGACGGAAGCCAGGCACAGCCTCAGAGTATGGCAGATGAAGCACTTGCCACACAAGGTCCTACTCTCAAAAGCAAGAATGGCCTGAGGTTAGCATTTGAAACATCCGCCCAATGACAGGTGCTGGAATTGGAAGGACACAGTTAGCTGAGGCCCCTGGCCAAACAACCAGTTATCAAATATAAAGGAGAATTTTCAGTTTTCATCTCTCTAACCTTTGTTATCTGAGGACATTAACCAGAGAATTAGAAACCCTTCTCCTTTGCCTGTAGAACATACAGAGGTCCTCATGCTGACTTCTGGCCTTTCCTTTACAGCCGTTTTAGCTGGGCCTGCCAGCTTCTAAACAGTAGTGTTTCCTTCCTGCTCTCTCTAGATGATCACATCCCTTCATGTTTCAACTACCACCTATTAAGAGATGCCCTCTAGATTAGTATCCCTTCCTAGATCTCATTTCTGATTGCCAGCCCCATTTGTCAAGTGTTTAAAGGACATCATGTGGCATTTCATCACCTTCAGCCCATCCATACTTCCCCAGAATCAGTCATTCTCTCTCTCCCTTTCTCTTTCCCTTCCTCTCTCTTTGCCCTCCCTGCTTCATTTCCCTACACATACATACCCACACACCTACACATACCTACGCAAGTAAAAGCTCAAGTTAGTTTAAAATGGTGCTTCTTGAACCTTAATGTGTGTATAAATCACTTGGGTATTTTGCTACAGCTCAGATTCTGATACACTTAGGCTGGGGTGGGACCCCAGATTCTGCATCACTAAAAGCTCACAGGTTTCATCAATTCTGCTGGTCCCCAGGATATTCTTAAAGTCACAGTGATACACAGGAACTAGGTCACCTAAGTTAGAGTTTCACCTCAGTCACTGCCTCCATTCCCCTGTTTGGCCTCAGTGTCTTTATCCATAAAGGCACAACTACACTGTACAAATCGTGAGGTTTCCATCCAGCACTTAAAGCATGAATCAAGAGCTGAAGCCTGTTAACTGTAGCTAACAAAAGGTACCCCCATTTCTATGCAGTGAACCTGATTAAAAAATCTAACCAGGACCTTAGTAGCAATGCTAAATTAAACTAGGATTTAGTAACAATACTAAAGTGTTCAGAACACTGTCTGCAATAGATATGGGTCCAGGAAATACACACTCTTAAAGACACTGGGCCAGGGGCAAAATTGGCACAGTTAAAACACAGTGCTATTTTGTGAAATAATAACAATTTGAAATGACTTCTTTTCTCAGTGGGTCTGTAAATCAAATGACAGCCATCAGAAATACACTGAGAGAAAAGTCACTAAATAAATAGTACTGAAATAAAACCCAACAATAAGGGTATTCCAGGTCTAATGGTTATTTTCATGGCCTGTAAACAAGGTGTTTAGGGCTGTAGTGTATGTTTCCCCAGTAGGTAGATGACATACAAGCCTATATTGGCTTTTATTTTAAAAGTGTTTACTTATTAAAAAGTATCACCTTTTATGGTGGTGGAGTATAGAAGAAACAAGACAAGGCTTGGAACACTAAGATTTGGGTTCAAGTAGAAGTTCTGTCTCTTGGTCAAATTAACGTGACCCTCTGTTTCTTTACTGGTGAAATACAGATCGTAATAAATCACGCACCAGTATACTGTTTTGGGAATTAGATTAACTAACTGGAAGAAAAGCTTAACAAAAACTACAGAACACCATAGAATACCAGAGAAGAGTGTAAGGAGAGAGGAACAGTGTGAGAGAGGAATAGTGGCAGTTATTTTGTGTAAACTGAGTTGACAACAGAACACTTCCTATCACTCCCTTTCTAAAAAACATTCAGTTACCCCACTGTCTACAAAGAAAAAAAGAGCATGCCCTTTGAGGACCACTGCAATTTTTTCTCTGCCTGCATTTCAAACCCACTTTTCACTACACCACATAGGCTTTCTACTGACAAGTGATGGGAGGGTCTCTGTGTTGTGTGAATGAATGAGTTACTACATGTTTAAGAGGAAAATGTAACTGCCATTTGAAATTACCTACCATGTGCAAGATGCCATGTGTTAGTTGCTTAATTTTTACAACCACCCTGTTGAGCTTGTAAATCATGTTAAACTTTATGGTCCCTTCTGATTGCCTTGGTTCTACCAATTAAAGGTCAAGTGACAGGATCTGCTCTGGAAGATTGTTCATTCCCCATATTTTACAGTTCTTCCTTTTGGCTTCTCAAAATGGGATTAATTAAATTTCTCAAAGATTAGAAATGGAATCTTTATTCTTCATTTCATAATACACCAGTGAAGACAAAATTTATGCCATGCCTCTCTGTCATTTGTTGATATAATATTTTCCAAAGAATAACTAAGAGTAGTAACAATTCTTATGTCCATTGCACATCTAGTCATATTTACTAGGTTATGTAGAATATCATGTGTTAGATACTACAGTACAATAATAGATTTACAGCTACTGTTTGGGCACTGGCTGTATAAGAAAGGGGAGAGGTATGAGGTTTGCCCCTGACATAGGGCTAAGTAAAATTGGTTCTAAGGTATCTATACCAGTTTACTGGGTGACTTGTACACAATTATCTCATTTTGATTCACTAATTCCTCTCCACCATCCTGTAAGGTAATTATTCTTATCTCTTTTGATTAGTTGAGAAAACCAAGACTAAGAGGGATTAAGTGACTCCCCCAAGGTCACATAGCCTATAGCTGCAGGGTGTCACTTTTTAAATATTTTTTTAATTTTTTAATTTTTTAAAATTTACATCCAAATTAGTTAGCATATGGTGCAACAATGATTTCAGGAGTAGATTCCTTAGTGCCCCTTACCCATTTAGCCCATCCCCCCTCCCACAACCCCTCCAGTAACCCTCAGTTTGTTCTCCATATTTATGAGTCTCTTCTGTTTTGTCCCCCTCCCTCTGTCACTTTTAAATATACATCACTTAAGTCTGAATCCCTGTTCCTTTTATGACCCTACTTATTTCTTTAATAAGTAAATATACAGCACCTGCCACGGGACAGGCACAGATCTAGTAACTCTGGACTTTCTGAGAAAATCATTTTATGGAGACGAAGACTCAATGCCTGGTTCCCCTACTTTCAAAATAGCATGTGATGTTGGAATTCATTTCTCCCTTGGACCCAGAAATTTAGCAATATCTAAATACCATCAGAAGGGAAGTAATAAATTTGGCATTTCTGGAGACTCATGTTTTCAATCTTCTCTGTGATAACTAGTTACTAAAGGTTACCAATGTGTTGAAAAAGATGTTCGTTACTTCTCTTTTTTCCTGTTTTTGTCGGGGCACAAAAAGAACTCAGGACAGGGGTGGGGAGTATAAACAACACATAGGAGAGAGAGATTAGAAACTTTTTAACTTTAAAAAGGTCTTTACTTATACACTCATTCATGCCACTGATTCACAGATTCATAAACTGCAAGAAGACATTAAAAATGGGCCCTTGGCAAGAAACATCATACATAAACCATTTTCAGTAAAAGGCAGTAGAGTGTAGAGGTTAAGAATATGAACATGGAAGAAGATCTCTTCCTAGCATCAAATCTCAGCTCTGTCACGTAATAGCTGTATGGCTTTGGGTAAGTTTTCTAACTTCCCTATACCTCAGTTTTCCATCTGAAAAACAGGGTGGAATATAATAGTGCCTATTTCATAGATTTGCTGTGAAGAGTAAATGAAACATTATGTATAAGGTACTTGGGAGACTGCTTGATAAATAGTAAGCACTTTAAAAGTACAATTATTACTGCCATTCTCTTGCTCAAAAACCTGCTTCTCTCTACCAACAGGCTAGGTCCAAACCACTCAACTTGACATTCAGGCCTTCTGAGATCCTAAACCATGACTTGAGTTTCATTTCCCACTATCCATTCAATTGTATTTCAGCAGTATTACCCAATCACTAAGCTCTTACTCTGGGCTAAGTGCAGTTTAGGTGCTGGAGGTATAGAGGAGAACAGGCAACACATGCTCCTTGGACTCATAAAACTCAGTTCCCCGGATTCAGCCAGCCCAGTCTCCCCACTACCCCCTTGAAAAGTCATGGTAATCTTGACCTTTATTCGTAATATCCTCCTATCTAACATACTTGAGTAGCAGTTAGGATTCTCTCCTCTGCCTAATCAAATTTCATCTTCCTTTCCAAGTGCCCTCTTGCATGAAGTTTTCCCTGACAATTCAACTCAAGGTTGCTCCCCTTGAATTCCTATGTCACAGCATTTAATTAGCTACTCCTTCTATTCCTACGAAAATATTTTACCCACACTGTAACAGATTACAGCATTAATGGTCAGGAAAACTTTAGTGGAAAATCCAGCTCTGCTTCTTAAATATGTGGCCTTAAACAAATTTTTTAACCTCTATAAGCCTCGGTTTCCTCATCCATAATGGGAACAATAGGATTTACCTTACAGTGTTTTTATGACAACAATGCACACAGTGATATTTCTGAGATATAGAAGATACTACATTAATGGTAGTCTCCCTTTCTTCTCTCCACTCCCATTGATCTTATCTTCCCATCTAACAAGTAAGTCCTCTGAATTGGTGGAATATGGCTCTAATGCCACATATGCAGGATTGAACATACGTTAAAAATTCAAATAATAAAGGGGAAGGGAAGAGAAAGTGATCTTAGTATCTAGAACTGACAGAGAACCTTCATGTCCTGCCTTGATGACACCATCCTCTTACCTAACAGCACTTTCTATTAAACTCTCTCATGTGACAAAATGTCACATGCAAAGCATTTATTTCCAGTTTTCCACACATCTATGTTCATAATAGGTACCATGTGTTAAGCACCTCATTTTTGCTAAGGTGATTTACAATCCTTCAATGTCTGCTACAACCCTGTGAGATGGCAATTATTGTTTCCATTTTACAGATGAGAAAAAAAGTTCAAAGAATAAATAATTGATTCAAGGTGACCAAGCTAAAAAGTGGCAGCACAAGAATTCAAATACAAATCTGACTACTAAGCCATGATAATACTAAACATTTACATTACATCAAATCTAGAATGCACTTTTTTTACACCTCTGAAATCAGGATGAGCCCAACCCGTAACTGATATTTTTATTAAATTACAATTATTAGCCTTTTTTTCTATCTTAGTGGCATTAAGTGCATAAAGATGATGCATTTCTCAGCCAATGGTTTATTTGATTCAACAAATGTGTTAACAGTACTTTTTATGCAGTAGGCATCACACCTTAAATCTACTAATTCATCTAATTCTCACAAGAACCTTGTGATATAGTCTTTTATTATCATTTTCATTCTACAGATAAAAAGACTAAGGCATAAGACAGTTAAGTAGCTTGTGTTCTCTCCCCTCTCCAACTTAACAGCTAGAGCACATTGTACTTAGTATTTGAAACCCAGATATGGTTCCAGATTCTGTGATTAAAACCAGTAAATTGCATGCATTGATGCTATGCTATAAACTGCTATGCTACATCAGCTCTCTCTGCACTGCTTTTCTGTCCAAAGATGTCCTTAAGAATTATTTGTAGGTTTTTAACAAGACAGTAGATTTCTTCAGCTCTCTATAATTTCACAGTACCTAGCACAGTGTCTTGTTCATTGCCTCACTGGCAAATGCAGAATAAGTCTTTATTGAGTCTAATCTTAATACAAATATCAAAAGTAAAAATTTAACAGATTTAGTGTAGCCTTTCAGCTTTCCTCAGGTGATGTTTACTGATGGATTCATTTAATTCAGTGGTTCTCAATAGGGCAATTTTCCTCCCAAGGGACATTTGTTGATGTATGGAAACCTTTTTCACACCTGGGGATGGGAATGGAGCTGCTACTGGCATCTAGTGAAAAGAAACCCTGAATTCACTGAATAGATATGGAGCACCTTCTCAAGCCAAATTTTTCTTATCTATAAATCTAGAAATTCATAGTATCAAAAAAATTCTTTTGATCTGAATGTACTCCTACTCAATACATGAATTCCCTTTTCAGCAACCACATCAGATAGTCTTAAGACTCTATCTGAACACCTCACCTTCAGGGGCCAAAATTTTATAGACTCTGGGGAAGCCCACCCATTTCTAAAACCATTAATTACAATTCATAACGGACATGCAAGAAACATGGCTACAATTCTGCTTAACATCAAATAAACCAGGCTGTATTACTATGGCTGATAAAAGCACTATTAAAAAAAATCACCCATGACTTTTTCAAAATTACTGTTCTTTAACATGCAGTCTCAGTTCACTAACTAAACTCTTTCTTCATCTTAAATGCAATTTTCCACACAGAATATTTCTGACTAATGGTTCTTAGATAATCCTCAGAAATGTCAGTACCCTTCACTAATTCAGATTATCAGAGAAAAGCCAATCTCAAATAAGGACATTTAAAAATTATGACATAGCTATAAAATTGCCTCTTTATTACTTCTAAATGCTGTTTTCATTCATCCATGCAATAAGCCCTTTTGTATTCCCATGCTGGACCTCAGAAATACAGATGGAATAGAACCAAACCCTGGGATGAAGGTATCCACAGTCTGACAGAGGAGGCAATCATACTACATTGTGACTGCAACCAAGGAAAGACTGATGAGGAAGTCACCAATTCTATCTGGGGGACTTGAGAATTTACAGAAGAGTTGCCTGAGCTAAGGTTTCAAAGATTTGTAGCATTTCCTGGACAAAACAAGGGAAGAGCAGGTGCAAACACACCAAGTCTGAAGGAATGAAGAGCATTCTGAGAACGTACATAATCCAGCAGGCTGACACTCAAGCCCTGTGTACGGGATCTCCAAGGCAGGAGATTTTGTGGAAGCTCATATGTGCCCTGGTAGAGAGTTTGGACTTTATCCCAGGACCCAAGAGACCAAGTCAGAATGCACTGTAGAAAAGATCACTGGCAGAAGCGAGAACAAATTGGAACTGAGAGAGACTGGCATGCAAAGGTGATGGTGATTTATCTAGACATCTTGGAAAGGAACTGTCCTTCTTACAACAGTATCTGCCTAGCTTAATGAAGACCTAGAGTTTATTTTAAATGGAGCATATCAATTGCTATCATTGTATTAGGTCACTAAAGGGCATGGAGAACAACTGTGGATCTTATGGAGGAGCCAACTAAGTCCAAGGAAGGAAAGTAGTTGTACTTAAGTGATACAGTAGTTAGAGAAGACATAGGAGGAGCACTCAGGGCTCTAAATATCCAACCCTTTCCACTTTTTCTACTGATATGAGATTGTTGTTATTTGTTTGTGAAAGGCTGTTTTTTTTTATCATGTGAGCAATTAAATGCTTCTCCTTTTTTTCTCTCCCATCATTCACCTGATGTTCTATTTACCCAATTAATTTTTACTGTGTATAAAGAGAGCCCTTTCAAAGCCAAGGTAAATTTCAGCCTAGACCTTGTCAACCTGCTGTTAATTCCTAATTAACTGAGATGAAAATGAATGGAGGTTTATTGTTATTGAGCTTCTGAAAGCCTTCTGCTTACACTGGATTTGGAAGCACTTGACAGAAGGATTGTGTGCCTTATATTCTGAACTCGACAATGGACAGATGACAGAGCAAGGGAGCCATCACAGGGCTATAGGACCCAGATGGGCAGGATGTTTCCCAAATTCCTTAGTAACTACTGTATTGATGCAGGGGGAATGCTCTAGGAAATGGCATTGGAGTAGGGTCAGAGTTCAAACCTTACACTGGTGACATCCTTGCATCTCCAAATTGAATAGTCTTGAGAACCTCAATATTGATGTAAGACAGGATTATCACTGCAAGTTTGTTATCATTTATTATTCTCATTCACACAACTATGGGGGTGATTATGATTCTGTGAAATTGGAAGTAATGACTACCCACAATTTCCTATGCTTTGTAAGTAGCTATAACAAGGAGAGAGAGAGAGAGTGAGAGTGTGGGGTAGAGGACGGTCAGAGAACACACACTACATAAATTTTCTGAAGGTTGCATAACAGCTTCTTTCTTCAAAAAAGAAGAAATAAAGTCAGCGGTTAATTTGTACAAAGTCACTTGGGAGAACCAAGAGTTATTTGCTGCTGAACCCACTCTCTTTGTAAAATCATTCATCTCCACTCCTCTAGTTTCCACAGGTAGGGACCTCTCCTACACAGTGGCATTCAAAGCCTCTTTCAAAGCCTATCCCAGGTCTTCCCAGGGGTGGCAGTTGCTTATCTGTAGGGTTTAGGAGATGGACCTCCATGCAGCCTTTTATTCTCTTAATCAAGGTGAAATGTTAGTGAGCTGACTGCAAACCTTAACTACTTTCTCCAACTTCATTTTATGAGAAATAAGCTGATCTCAGTCTCTATATCTTGGGCTCCACAACCATCTCCTAATTCATTCTAAATATGAGCAAAGAAATTTATTTACTAAGTACTCCTAAAACACCTAATACTTTAACCACTCTACTGTGTGATACCTACTGCCTTGGAAGACTGACAATCTGGAATATATATAACTGAAAGTCTGGAGAGACTTTACTCTCCTCCTGAAACAACCAAAAAATGGACAAAATATATCAAACTATGGTTTTGAAGATACTGGAAATCAGGCAAAGAATGACAGTGGTCCCTAAGAATAGGAAGTAAATAAGAGATAAAGTTGCCCAACTCTCTTGAGAGTGTTCAATACAGAGGGGAGGAAACCAGACAGAGCCCACTGAACTTCCTAAGTTGAGGAAATGAAATTAAAAGTCCAAAAGGACCAAGGTGGTTAGAGAGCAGACTCCTGTAAAGGAAAGAATAGCACAGAGAGAACTCTGAAGATCTGAAAAAATTTTCCTAGATTATTTAGCTAAGTGCTGATCAACATGTGCCTGTAAGGAAATGACCTAACACTGGGGGAAAAGGCACCCAAAGAATTAGAAGGAACACTGCCTGATCTTACATAGGCATATTGGAAAACTTCATAAATCATGGGGAATGGGGTAGAATACCCAAAAACTCTTGCTTTGATAGTGGCAAATAGTTATCTCTAGATCGAGTACTACTTGAAACCCAACTAATAAATCTTAAAAGTAAAACTCACAAGGATCAATCTATATCCAAGGAAAAGGACTGTATCCAGAACAAAGCTCAAGAAAACTTATAGGAATACAAAGATATCAAGCCCCCCAACAAGGTAAAAAAAAAAAAAAATCCATGTCTGGAATCCAGTCACATAGCAAAAAAGCAGGAAAATACAACCCGTTATGAGAAAAAGCAAAACCCACCCACAACTGACATAAATGTTAAAGTTAGCAGAAAAGGAAATTAAAACATAATGTTATTCCATATGTTAAGAAATAGAAACATAGAAGGTATTTTTTTAATCCCAGTTACACTTCTAGAATTAAAAAATAAAATATGTGAAGTGAAAAATGCACTGGTTGAGATAAACAGCCAATTATAATTTGCAGAAAAGAGGACTAGTAAACCTGAAGACATTGTGATAGAAACTCTCCAGAATCAATCACAAAAAATAAAATATGTAGAAGGATAAAGAGGAGATTAAGGAAAGAGCATGAAAGTCCAAATATACAAATAAGTAGATCCCTGAAATTTATGTGTGTGTAGGGGAGGGGATTATTTGAAGAATAAGGACACAAAATTTTTTCCGTATTTGACTGATATTATAAATGTAGGGAGCCAAGAAGTTCAAAATACAAAAAAAATGAAAAAACTATACCAAGGCACATCATAATCAAACTGCTCAGAACCAATAGTAAACAGAAAAATCTTAAAAGCAGCCAGAGAAAACACTACAAGTTACATGTACACAGGAATAAAGACAAGAATGACAGCAGACTTCTTATTGGAAACACAAGCGAGAAAAGAGATAACATTTTTTAAATACAAAAGGAAAATAACTGTCAATTAGACTTCTATACCCAGAAAAACAACTTTTGCAAATGAAGGTGAAATTATGACTATTTCACACACAGAAAATCTAAAAAAATTCAACACCAGGAGTTCATCAGTACAATAAATGTATTAAGAAAAAGGTCCTTTAGGCAGAAGGAGAGGAAAATATGAATCTACATAAAGGAAGGAAGAACACCAGATATGGTAATACCTTTATATAAAGATAACTGACTATTTAAAACCAGGAATCAACAGACTACAGCCCACTATGTTGTGGTATGAATGTTGTTACCTCTCCAAATTTCATATGCTGAATTTTGGCAACAGGAATTGCCTAAAGGTGATGGTATTAGGAGGTGGGGCTTCTGGGCAATGAGTAGGTCCTGGGAAGTGGACCCCTCATAAATGGGATTAGTGTCTTATCAAAGAGGCTCCAGAAAGATCTCTTGCCCCTTCTTCCATGTGAGGTTACAACAAGAAGTCTGCAAACTGGAAGAAGGCCTTCATCTGACCTTAATCTCAGACTTCTAAGCCTCCAAAACCATGAGAAACAAATTTCTGTTGTTTATAAACTATGCAGTCTATGATATTTTGTGATAGCTGCCAAACAGACTAAGACCAAATCCTTCTTGCTTTTTTTAAAATAAACTACTATTGGAAAACAGTCATTCTCATTAATTTATGTATCACCTATGACTGCTTTGAGCTACAACAGTAGAGGTGATTTGTTGCAAGAGACCATATGGCACACAAAGCCTAAAATACTATCTACCTCTTTATAGAAAAAAAATGAGAGTATATGGTTAAGATTCTTCACTATGTGCAAAATGATGTAATATTTTTTGAAAGGTGTAATAAATTAAAGATGTATGCTATAAATCCTTAAGCCACCACTAAATTAAACAAGGAGTTGTAGTTAACAAGCCAATGAAAGATATAAAGTGGAATCATATTCAATTAATCCAGAATATAAGGAAAGTAGAAGAAGAGAAAGAATAGATGAAACTACTAAGAAAAAGAAGGTATATTTATACCTAACATATCAATACTTATATTAAATGTAAATGGCCTAAATACCTCGATTAAATGGTAGATATGATCATATTGGATTAAAAAGCAAGATCAAACTATATGCTGCCAAAAGGAACACACTTTAAACATAAAGACATTAACAGACTAAAAGTAAAGGAATGAAAAATAATATACCATGTTAACATTATCAAAGGAAAGCTGGAATGGCTATATTTGAACAAAGGATATTTCAGAATAAAGAATACTGTCAAGGGGTGCCTGGGTGGCTCAGCTGGTTAAGCAGCTGACTTCAGCTCTGGTCATGATCTCATGGTTCCTGAGTTCGAGCTTCACATCAGGCTGTGTGTGACAGTGTGGAGCCTGGAGCCTGCTTCAGATTCTGTGTCTCCCTCTCTCTCTATGTTCCTCACCACCACCCCCCTTCCCCTGCCTTGCTCGCTCTCTCTCTCTCTCTCTCTCTCTCTCTCAAAAATAAAGATTTAAAACAATTTTTAAAAAAATAATACTGTCAAGGATAAAGAAAGTTATTTGATAATGATAAGTAGGTTAATTCATGAAGAGAATATAACAACCCTACACATTTATGCATGTAAAAACAAAGTAAGCAAAATGTATGAAGCAAAAACTAAGAACTGAAAGGAAAAATGAATCCACAATTATAGTCAGATTTAGAATAATGTAATTAAAACTACAACGAGTACCACATCCCACCTATTAGCATTAAATTATTAAAGCTTAATTATTAAATTATAAAGCTTATCTTAAAAGTTGGCAAGGAGGTAGAAGGGCTAGATATCTCATACACTGCTGGTAGGACTTTGGAAAAATAGTTTGGAAGTTTCTCAAAAAGTTAAATGTGACCTACCATATGACCCAAACTTCTACTTCTAGATATGCATGCAGGAGAAATGAAAGCATATGATCATATGCTTGTGTCCAAGGGCTTGTACACAAACATTCACAGAATCTTTATTTGTAATAGCCAAGAACTGGAAATAACCCAAATATCCATCAATATGTGAGTGAATACACAAACTATGGTATATACATACATTACGATACTAATCAGCAATGAAAAGAAATGAACTACTGATAAGTGTTAAACTATGGAAGAATCTCAAAATAATTATGCTAAGTTAAAGAAATAAACCCCCCCCAAAAAAGAGAGACTATATACTATATGATTTCATATATAGAAAATTCTATTAAATGAAAACTAATCTTACAGGAACAGAAAGTAAATCAGTCATTACAATGGGATGAAGGTAGAGGAGACCAGGGAGTAGCTAGTGAGAGGAATTATGAAGGTGCCATGAGGATAGCATAACTTCTAGGAGTTATGTTTTTATTAACTTGATTGTGGTAATAGCTTCACAGGTACATGCTTATGTCAAAACTTACCAAATGGTATACTTTACATGTGGCTTATCATACATCAATTAATCCTCAGTAAAATTATTTTTAAAAATGTATAGAGAGAATCACTGGTCTGTATCAAGGTCAGCCAAAGGTGGCTTGAGAGTGCCCACAAAGCATAACTGCTTTGTCTGCAGAGAGGTACAGGCCAAGTGGCTCCACAGTGTTCCTGGCCCCTCCCACTGTCACCTTCCAGTGCCTGAGAGAATATTTCTTCTAAACCCCATTTTCTTCCTGTGAGGTCACATACAGCTTCTGTTCCCCTCATCTCAAAGGTGTGGTAGGAGGCAGTTCTTCTTACCCACCACCATCTTTTCAAAACAACTCTCTCTGCCAGCACCAAACACTGACAGGCACTAGGGGAAGAAGAACTATCCACAGCTTTCAAAGACTGCCAATGCCTAATTGGCGCTGTTAGATTATACAAGGGCTTCTTCTTATGTAATCATGTAGGAAGTATCCATGCTGGAAAATAACTTTTAAAGTACCAACAGTGTAATCCATCATTTTTTTTTCATCAATGTACTTCCCTGCACAAAGAGGAACAGTGTATAAATTAAGGAATTAGGGTAAGATTATAGATGTTTTGCTCTAACACAGTACCTTATATGTGCTTCCCTCTATGTAAAGTCTGAAAAGTTCTTTCCATCAATACCACCCATATTCTATACTAGATACACATAGGAGACAATACTTGATGCACCCCCAAGTGATGAATCAATTGTCAAAATACCACTTATACATTAGCCAGAGGAAGACTAGACCAAGATCTCAAACTAGAAATTGAGAAAATGATAATTTGAGGAATTCAGAATTCTACTGAGTACAAATAAAGTCACCACTTGGACTTGATTTTCCACAAATTGACTTTTAAAACTGATAGCACTTAGACTTTGATGTGAAACATATTAATCTCAAATATATTCCACATGTTTTAAGATACAGAAATCTATTTAAGGGATACCAAGATGGTAATAGTCCATTTGGAGAGTGACATTTTCGTGGTGGTAGGAAAGATGGAAAAAAAAACTTCCCCAGTGTTTGTCAAGCAAAAGAAAGTGGGATCCCACAGCTTCCATGGACCCTCGCTGATATAAGCAATATAAGATAGAAAGAGGATTTTCTTCAGCTGAACCAATAGGCAAGAAATCTATCCACAGGCTTATCTTTCTTATAATCAGAAAAGGGCAAATTCTGTATTATCACTATATAATATATTCAATCACATTTCCGTTTCTGAGAGCAGATGAAAAGTGGGAAGCCTGGGATTCTAAATTAATTCCTTCTATTCCTTTTCAAGACATAGCTTCTGTGCTATAGAAGGGTATCACTGCTCCCTTCTCATTTCTTATTTATAAGTCAAACTCCCTGTCCTAATCATCTCCAGCTCTTCCCCACAGCTAAATGGTTTCAAAGAAACTGAAGTTTGGCATCTTTTGCAAAATGCCTACTGCTTTACTCCTTAAATACTCATATTGATTTTAGAGTTAAATAAAGTTAGTATGCCCAAGGATAATTCTGTATACCTACTGCTATCTCTGATTCTGACTGCTAATCCAATAGAATCATTGAAATAGTCAGAACTCTTTGATTCCAAGAGATAGAAATCCAACCCTGGGTTTTTTCTACAAGCCTGTAAATATAACCATAAACAATTTCAAGCTTATATCCTTCTAGGCTAATGGCCAGAAAGCAATTTTGAATTGCATATATGCAATTCAAGATGCTCAGAAAGGACTCTGATTTCTGCACCCCAAGACTGAGGTGTTATGATTTTCTGCCTACACCAAAATCACATAATTTGGCTGAGGAGGGAGCAATTTTTATAAAGGAAGGGGAAAAGGGGGAAGAGTGGGGAATAGGAAGTAGGAAGGGGGGGAAGAGGTTAGGACACATAAAACCACTTGATGAATAGTTGGAAATTGGGAAACCAGTTTACTACATTTGTTCATCTTACACATTAGGTTTGGTTATTCATCTTACAGACCTTTTGAACCATCATAAAAAGTAACACTGATATGTGTTACCATCAAGCAATGGTAGGTGTCTTAATTTCATGGTCCAAAGGAATGGAATTAAACTATTGGCAGTTTTATTTGAACTACAGATTAGACATTCTCCCTTAAGTTAAAAAAAATTAAAAATACCAAGAATTATGACATAGGTAACAGGTAGAATTCTTGTTTCAAGTAGAATAACCCTACATAAAATTTTGTGCTTGCTTGCTACTTCTTAACTGTTGCTAGAAATCTGCCTTCTAGCAGAATCTCTGCTAGAGATTTCTGCCTTCTTTCACCTTAAAACTTCAAAGAGTAAAATAGCTTCTCTCATATTGGCCCCTAAGTCTCAAAACTTTGAGGTTTGAACAGTTTTCCAAAATGTGCTTTCACTTACAATGCAATTCTCTAAACTGATTTCAAAGTGGTAGATTTGGGCATTGTCCTCCATCTGTGTTAGTCATGGGAGGGATGCTTTCAGAAGATGAAAAAGAGATGTGCTTCGTACTGGAAAAATTCACAAGAAAACTCAACTAGGCTAACATCACCTTCTGTGTTATAGTCCCCTGGTGAGTCCTTCATCTTCTTATCCAGAGTGAGACCCCATGATGCTGCCCCACTTGCCACACAAACAGAAACAAAATGATGCTCCCCTATCTGAAGACACCTTAGACACCTTACTAACTTTCATAAAGACCTTCCCTTCATAACATCTGTTATTTCTTCCAGCACAAATTATCACAGTAAGGTTTATTCTTTATGTAAAAAAAAAAAACGTTTCCTATAGAAAACTGAAAATATAAATAAAATATTTCAAGAGATTACACCAGCTTTTTTCATTTGACATTGTATCACAAGCATTTTTCATGCAACTAAATGTGAAAACATGGTTATGTTGGCTGCAAACTATAATTCAGTCATATTAATGTGCTGTATTTTACTTAATCATTAGTATGTTTTCATGTTTTTTCTATTAATAACACTATTAAATATCCATAAATCTTTTTCTACACCATTATTACTTTGAAATTTATCCCCAGAAATTGATTTATCTCCTTCGATCTGTAATTTCTTTTCAAACTCTTAATACATATTGCCAAATTTCTTCTAAGTATGAATTAAATTCTCACTCTTACTAACAGAATCTGAGAGTAATTATCTTTGCCATCAATGGTATCATCATGTGAGTATTCTCAACAAAATTTAAGCAAAGTTATCAAAATAAAAATTTGAGATGGATTTTCACTCACCAGCTGACTTAATTTGCACCATGACTAGCATCCCAGTTGCTGATGTATTTTAAATGCAGACTTGCTTGTCAGTAACCTAAATGTTTATCAAAAAGGGGACAGTTAAATTATGGTACATTTATATATGTATTCCAACTATATGCAAGCAATAAAAAAAACTGAGAAATATCCATGCTTCTTTTTAAAAAAAACCCAAACTATATACGTTTCTACATACAGTAGTAACTGCATATAGTGTATACATATATGTTGTGTATATATCATGTATATAAAACTAAATATTCATAGAAAGATAAAAGGTCTGAAGAGATAAGCACCAAACCACCATGAACAGTCTTAACCTAGAAAGAGTGGGTTTCTTGACAGGGGGTGGGAGATTCTAGAGATGGAAATTTCAACTTGGATTTTACCACAATAAGCATTTATTATTTTGGCAATTATGCCTCAGTTAGAATAGATACAACACTCCATTAGAATTAATAGATATTTTTACTACCCTGTAAGGAAATTTTATTTTATAGATTTTGAAGCCATGAAGTAATTTCTGAGTGAGATGGGGAGAAAAACTAATTTTTTTATATCTACCTTTATAATATTTTAAGATCTACCTGGTAAATTTAGAAACAAAAAAAGTGTATTGTGGGTATAATTTGACTTGATCTTAAAATAATAATACTTTGTATATTTGAACATCAATGTGGGAGGGGGAGAAAAACACAAAGCAGAAAATATCAAAGGAAAGATTCTCTGGGAAGATTTATCATCCTCTCAAATGCTCTGGGTACAAGTCTAGGCATTATCCTGTACTCATTTCACTCTGATCTTCTGTATCCAATGTGGGTTGTATCTCCCAGTTCAACTCAGATCTACACCTCCTCTTCTCCCAAAGTCAAGGTCCCAATTCAGGCCCACAGTTCTCTCATCCTCAATAGCTTCCTAGAGAACTTTTTGCCTCTAAGTCACCTTCTGCCTCCTGCAGCTTATGTTATTCAGCACTTCACTTGCCAAGACTATTAGATTTTCATCCACTGTAAAGTCAAATACTAATTTCTTAGTACAGCATTCAAGGACCTATGCAATGTGCTGCCTGGTCCACCATTTTTCCATCACTAGCTACTGGATGTGCCTCCCCCATCCCAACTCAACAACCAATTCACATTTCTCTATACTTTCCTTCAAGTCTAACCTCCATGACTCTGCTTGTGATGAGCCATCTATGTCCCAGTTTTTTTAAATAGACGAACTATTGTCTAAGGATGTAAGAAAGGAGGAGAAACGAGGACATTCTTAACTTTGATCACAAAGATTTGGAAGTGAAACTGTATTATTTGAATTTGAATGCAAAATTCAAATGAAATTTCAAGGCAGTGATAAGCCTGTTTCTAACTATTCTCTCTAACACCACTACAGGTGGTGGCTGTGGTAGCACACACACACACACACACCTCTCCAATCCCAGCCCCAGAGGTTTGTGGTCACTGCCTTTTGCTCTTTGGAGTCCTCTACTGGAAATTTTGAGAAGCACCGCTTGAAAATTTTTCCAACCCCCTTCTCTTTGACAATTCCTGTCCATTTTTAAGAGCCAGCTCCTCTACAACACATTCCAAAATCCCTCCAAAAAATAAACCAAAAATTAAACTCCCTTTCTTTACTCCCAAGAAATATAATGACTATTACATATATTATATAATTATATATATTCCTATATAATTATATAATATATCCCTATAATATATAGGAATATATAGGAATATATATAATATATATATTCCTATAACATATATATGTTCCTATAACATATAATATATATAATATATATGTTCCTATAACATATAATATATATAATATATATGTTCCTATAACATATAATATATATAATATATATTCCTATAACATATAATATATATATATTCCTATAACATAATATATATATTCCTATAACATAATATAATATATATATTCCTATAACATATAATATATATAATATATAACATATAATATATACAATATATTCCTATAATATATAATATATTCTTATAATATATATGTTCCTATAATATATATAATTATATATAATATATATTCCTATAATATATATAATTATATATAATATACATAGTATATATTATAAACTGTTGCTAAATTTAGGTGGGTTTATGGATTCCCAATCCCTGCCTGTTCACAAAGCAATGCATCTCAGTAAAGACCAGGAACAGCTTGAGTGAATTCATTCCAGGATGCAGCCTTACCAAGGTGTGGGGAAATAAAATTTCCCAGAATTTGTCAGTGATCCTGCAAAAAGCTTTAGCCTTCTGAGCTACAAAAATGTATATGCTCTAAAGTAAGGGAAAGCTTACTTTCACTTCTGGAAACATGTCTACATACCATAAGATTAGATCTGTCATTTAAAATTTATCCCCAAAAGTCAAGTGGGTACGTCCCAGGATAGGTACCTAGGTTAGGTGAAAAGGTTCTTGGAGAAGGGACCATTATCTACAAAGGTATTTCTATTTCAAGAAGTATTAAGTAATCCCTGTAATAAGTATCCCTGACCTTGGGATACCTCTTTGTCACAAATCCTAGAGGCAAAGGACTATCAAGTAGTTGGAGTGATTTTATTTGCATATCAAAGGGCTGGAGTCAGAAAGAAACCTTTCAGGAGAGATGGGAGACAGTTGCCTCCTTTCTCTTTGTGTGCAGAAAAAAGAAAAAAAAAGAAAAAGAAACAGAAAAAGAAAAAGAAAAAGAAAAAAAAAAGAAAAAAAGTCATTTTCCTCTTCCCTCATCTATGGGGTATCCAGCTACTTGCACTAAACAGCTAAAGTGGCCTTAATCACATCACCCAGGGGCCAAGACTAGGTCAAAGAGGAGGCCAGAGCACTTATTTACTTTGAAGTATTTAATAAGGAATGGGTCTCTGTTAAAGAATACTTCATGTGCACATTCAGCCTAAGTTAATAAAGATGAATATTAAAAACCTAAGGCCTATGAGAACTTAAATGTAGCCAATATTTGTCTTCATTTTTCTATTTTGCTACTATTGTTGTTTCTCCTCAACTCTCATCACCTGTCTCCAATCCTCCTGCCATCCATTTTGCTTCCAGAAGCCTCATTTATGTTTACTATTTACCTTGTTGTCCTGATTTTGGTATACGGCTGCTCATTAAAGCATCATTGTTTTCCAGAGGGGAGCTCTTTTTCAGTGATACAGAAGTGTTTTAATCTAGTTATAGACACCTGGGATAGTGAGTCAGCTAACCTGTAAGAGGCATGAAAGAGACATGGTAAGTCATAAATCCTCAACCATATCTCCTTGTACTAGCTGATAACAGTGAAAAAAATGCAAAGGTAGCAAATGAGCTTGTGGGATATAGAGGTTAGTGAGCTATGGCTGCACTATCCATGCTAATCATTCTCCTACTTAATATATTCATGGAAATTCTCACACCTACTTAACATATTCATGAAACTTCTAGTACTCACTTAAAATATTCATGAAACTTGCTCATTTTCAGTCCCACAGTGCTCACAAAAGTTATTACAAATAGATATGGTGGGAAAGGTAATCTGAGGACAGAATGTGTCTGCCTCCGTCAATTGTGTTAGCATCTGGTCAGAAGCAGAGACTGTATCTAATGAATTCTGACTTCTCCAAACATCTAATATTATACTTCACACACAATAAAGTTTTACGAGACTAAATGTTTGTCAAATCAAGTCATTCCTACAGGGAAAAAAATGATTAATAGAGGATGAACTAAATCCTGTCAATGAAAAACTTAATCTCTGTAAAAAAACAAGTTATCACAGTGTTGGTAAGTGTATGGAGAGATAATTACAAATACATAGCTAGTGGCCATATAAATGTGTTCATTCTCTTGGAGGACCTCTTTTTGAGATTATCAAAATTTTACTACACACACCTTTGACCTAGAAATTCAACTTCTAAAAATACATCTTGTAATTGTATGCATATGCAAAAAAGAATGTGCACAGATAAATGAATCCTGCATTGTTTTTAAAGCAAAGGAAAAATAAGCTGTATGTGCATTAATAGAGGACTAATAAACTGTATTACTTCCACTTATTAGGAATATAACATACCTACTACTAAGTTATTGACAAAAAACAAAATGTAGCAGATAGGTCTACATGATGTGAAAAAATCTTCAAGATAAATTGTTACTTGGAAAAAAATCAATTAAGATATAGAACAGTATGTTTAGAATAACCTGTGTTTTTTTGTGTGTGAAAGTAAACACACACACACACACACACACACACACACACACACAAATTTACTGAAAGATTACACAACAGACAGTTGATAGTAGTTAAGGATTTGGATGAGAAAACCAACATTTCATTCTTCATTCACTGCTTGAATTTTTATTCTTTTTAATTATGAAAAAGAAAACAATACAAAGTTAAGAACAGAAAAAGGGCACTATAAGTTCTAGCCATAGCAATCAGATACGAAAAAGATATAAAAGGCATGCAAATTGGTAAGGAAGAAGTAAAACTTTCACTATCTGCAGATGACATAATACTATTCATACAAACCCTTAAAGAATCCACCAAAAAACAATTAAAATAAATGAATTCAGTTGGAAAATACAAAATTAACATACAGAAATCTGCTGCATGTCTACACACTAATAACAAAGGAGCAAGAAGACAAATTAAGAAAACAATTCCATTTATAATTGTACGAAAAGAATAAAATACCTGTGAATAAACTTAACCAAGAAGGTGAAAGACTTGTACTCTGAAAACTATAAAATACTGGTAAAAGGACATTGCAGACTCAAATAGAATGATATTCCATGCTCATGGAATAGAAGATTTAATATTGTTAAAATGGCCAGATGACCCAAAGCAATCTACAAACTCAATGCAATCCCTATCAAAATAACCATTGCATTTTTCACATTAGAATAATCCTAAATTTTTTTTTTTTTAATTTTTTTTTCAACGTTTTTTATTTATTTTTGGGACAGAGAGAGACAGAGCATGAACGGGAGAGGGGCAGAGAGAGAGGGAGACACAGAATCGGAAACAGGCTCCAGGCTCCGAGCCATCAGCCCAGAGCCTGACGCGGGGCTCGAACTCACGGACCGCGAGATCGTGACCTGGCTGAAGTCGGACGCTTAACCGACTGCGCCACCCAGGCGCCCCATAGAATAATCCTAAAATTTGAATGAAACCACAAAAGAACATCAATAGCTAAAACAATTGTGAGAAGTAACAAAGCTGGGAGTATCACAATCCCAGATTTCAAGATCTACTACAAAGCTATAGTAATCAAAATAGTATGGCACTGGCAAAAAAAATAGACACATAGATCAATGGAACACGTTAGAAAGCCAAGAGATAATCCTACACTTATATGGTCAATTAATCTACAATGAAGGAGGCAAGAATACACAATGGAGAAAAGACAGCCTTTTTTCAATAAATAGTGCTGGAAAAACTGGACAGTTACATGCAAAAAATGGAACTGGACCACTTTCTTACACCATACACAAAAATAAACTAAAAATGGATTCAGGACCTCAATATTAGACTTGAAACCATAAAACTACTAAGAGAAAACATAGGAAATAACCTTTGACATCAGCCTTAGCAACATTTTTCTAGATATGTCCCTTCAGGAAAGGGAAACTAAACAAAAAATAAACTATTAGGCCTATACCAAAATAAAAAGCTTTTGCACAGCAAAGGAAACCATCAACAAAATTAATAGGAAATCAACTGAATGGGAGAAGGTATTTGCAAATGATATATGCACTAAGAAGTTAATATCTAAAATACATTAAAAAAAAACTTACACAACACCAAAAAAACCCAAATAATCGGATTTAAAAACTAGTGTGGGGGGGGGGGGGGCAGCTGGGTGGTTTGTCAGCTGAGTGTTCCACTCTTGATTTTGGCTCAAGTCATAATCTCACAGTTCATGGGTTTGAGCCCAACATTGGGCTTCATGCTGACAGCGTGGAGTCTGCTTGGGATTCCCTCTTTCTGACCCTCCCCACTTGCTGCCTCAGGCATGTTCATTCATGAGTTCTCTCTCTCTCTCTCTCTCTCTCTCTCTCTCTCTCATAATAAATAAGCTTAAAAAAACACAGAGGATCTGAATAGACATTTTTCCAAAGATGACTGACAGATGGCCAGCAGACATATGAAAACATGCTCAACATCACTAATAATCTAAAAAATGCAAATCAAAACCACAGTGAGATCGCCTCACTCCAGTCAAAGTGGCTAGTATCAACAAGACGAGAAATAACAACTGGTGAGGACATGGAGAAAAAGGAATCTTTGTTCCCTGTTGGTGGGAATGTTAACAGCATGCAGCCACCATATGATCCAGTAATTCCACTATTGCATATTTACCCAAAGAAAACAAAAACAGTAATTTGAAATGACATATGCATCCCTGTGTTTATTGCACCATTACTTACAATAGCCAACATATGGGAGCAGCCTAAGTGTTCATTCATAGATAAATGGATAAAGAAGATGTGGGTTGTGTATACACATACAATCACACACAGACACAAAGAATATTACTCAGCCATAAATAATGAAATTTTGCCATTTGTGACAATATGAATGGACATAGAGGGTATTATGCTAAGTAAAATAAGTCAAAGAAATACAAAGACCACATGATTTAACTTGTATGTGGAATCTAAAAAATAAACACACAAAACAAACCCATAAATACAGAAAACATAGTTGCCAGGATGGGGGGATGGGAAAGAAGGGGGAAGGGGAGAGGGAGATATAGGCTTTCAATTATGGAATGAGTAAGGCATGAGAATGAATATAGTCAGAGAGAATATAGCCAATGATATTATAATAGTATTGCACGATGACAGAAGGTATACTTGTGAGCATAGTATAATATATAAATTTGTCAAATCACTATATTGTACACCTGAAATACAGTAACATTGTGTGTCAACTATACCTCAATTTAAAAGAAAAAAAAACAGAAAAAGGAAGTAAGCTATAAAATTACAAAGGTAGAAGTGTCATTAGAGGTAATTATCTCAAAAAGGAGAAATGACAGGTGAGTTGTTAAAGGATACACAGCTGTTATTGGTGCTAGAAATACAACTAGGACCAGGTCCTCTGACTCCTAATTCAGATCCTTACCTAAGTTTCTTTAATAATGTGCATACAAGCTATCATTTATTGAGCACCTACTTTGTGCCATGTACAAGGCATCATACTAGGTACTTTATAGAGAATGCCTAGAATTCTTACAATAGCACTGAAGAGTATGGTTTGAAAGTGTTTGAAAGTGTCTTTCAATTTTCAGGACCATTTTATGCCTTAGAGCAAATTCCCACGTTAGGGTAAAGTGGCCTAAAGTACTATGTACTTTATATACACTACCTCTGCTAGCTCTATTACCTTAAAAAGGTAGATATTTCCACTTGACATGTAAGGACACCACACATCTTACTAGTGATAATACAGTTGATATGTGGTCAACCTGGGATTCCAACACAAGTTTGCCCAACTCTCAAATCTCTGTTCTTGGTACTACCTGACATTCTACATCCTGAAACTATGGATATTCTGAGAAGTTGATTCAAAGTTTTGCTTATTTGTCATAACTTATCAATTAACTACTGGCAGCAAATTAGTAGTGATACTTTTATATATTGACATGTATGTTCTCTTATGTATTGACATCCCACTCAAAAGCCATACATTTCATTGCCCAGTTTTATCATCTAGCTCTTTCACTACCACACATTCTGTTCTCTGTGATTCTTGAGCCTGAATCTTCTGTCACTAGCATTGCTTGCCAATATGCAAGCCCTGGTTTGATGCAGAAAAATCCTAAAAACACTTCAGATTCCACACCCAATTCTGCCTTTCCACACCTACTTCTCTTTTCAAAGGTATTGAAAAAAATCACCAAATCTTAATGCTATAAACTAATTACTGTACATCTGCCTTAATAATTACTATATTAAGCAACTTACAATTATGATTTCATTCATCTATAATTGGGCTCCACATATCTCACACTGATAGATATTTTAGTTTCAAGACAAAATTCAACTCAACAGTTATGTTCGTCATTATGAAAATACATGGCTCCAACTATACATACTAACCAAGTGCCAGGGTGAGCTCAAGTTTCAGGCTTCTTGAACCTACATTTTTCTGTTCTCTATCTTCGGGTCCGAAATCTGGCTATATAACTCAGTTTTTGATATATTTTAATGATATTTAAGTGATATTTAAGTGATAAAAAATACTTTAGACATGGTTAAATTTGTTTTGCTTAGTATCTCTCATTTTGAACAGAGACCTAAGTTTCACAATATCAATAATTACATCAATAAAGAAATTAACATACAAGAAGAAACACATATTTAGAGTCCAATGTGATAACTTTTCATATATTTACCTGTGAAACCATCACTACAATCAAAATAATAAACATATCTCTCACCCACAATGAACTTATTATACACCTTTATAATCTCACCTTCTACCATTTCTTATTCCAGGCAACCACTGATTCACTTTCTATTACTCTAGATTAGTTTATATAATCTAGAATTTTCTCTAAGTTGAATCATACTTCATGTATTCTTTTTTGGTCTGCTTTCATTAAACATAATTATTTTGAGATTCATCCACATTGTCATGCCTATAAATAATACAAATCTGCTCTCAATATTTATGTAAAAACCTGTGTATGGATGTACACTTTAATTTCTCTTAGGTGAAATGACAGAATTATATGTTTGGCAGTTTCTAAAAACCTAACTGCTATCCAAAATGGTTAAACATTTTACACCACCACCAGCAATGTACAAGAGTTCAAGTTTCTCTACATCCTTACCAACACTTGAAACAGTCTTGTAAATTTTAATCATCCTAAAAAGAATGTACTATTGTCTCATTGGAGTATTAATTTACCTTTCCCTGTGTACCAGCAACATTGATGATCTTTTCACACATTTATTTACCATCTGTCTATCTTCTTCGGTAAAGTGTCTGTTCAAAGCTTTTACCCACTTTGTGTTGGGTTGTCTTCTCATTATTGAGTTTTGAATGTTCTTTACATATTCTAGATAAAAATTATCAGATGATTTGCAAAAATCTTTCCCAGTATATGGCTTGTCTCTTCATTCTCCTAAGTGTTTTACAAAATGCAAAAGGTTTTTTTTTATGTGTTTTTTTTTCTTTTCAATATACGAAATTTATTGTCAAATTGGTTTCCATACAACACTCAGTGCTCATCCCAAAAGGTGCCCTCCTCAATACCCATCACCCACCCTCCCCCCTCCCTCCCACCCCCATCAACCCTCAGTTTGTTCTCAGTTTTTAAGAGTCTCTTATGCTTTGGCTCTCTCCCACTCTAACCTTTTTTTTTTTTCCTTCCCCTCCTCCATGGGTTTCTGTTAAGTTTCTCAGGATCCACATATGAGTGAAAACATATGGTATCTGTCTTTCTCTGCCTGACTTATTTCACTTAGCATAACACTCTCCAGTTCCATCCACGCTGCTACAAAAGGCCATATTTTGTTCTTTCTCATTACCATGTAGTACTCCATTGTGTATATAAACCACAATTTCTTTATCCATTCATCAGTTGATGGACATTTAGGCTCTTTCCATAATTTGGCTATTGTTGAGAGTGCTGCTATAAACATTGGGGTACAAGTGCCCCTATGCATCAGTACTCCTGTATCCCTTGGGTAAATTCCTAGCAGTGCTATTGCTGGGTCATAGGGTAGGTCTATTTTTAATTTTCTGAGGAACCTCCACACTGCTTTCCAGAGTGGCTGCACCAATTTGCATTCCCACCAACAGTGCAAGAGGGTTCCCGTTTCTCCACATCCTCTCCAGCATCTATAGTCTCCTGATATGTTCATTTTGGCCACTCTGACTGGCCTGAGGTGGTATCTGAGTGTGGTTTTGATTTGTATTTCCCTGATAAGGAGTGATGTTGAGCATCTTTTCATGTGCCTGTTGGCCATCCGGATGTCTTCTTTAGAGAAGTGTCTATTCATGTTTTCTGCCCATTTCTTCACTGGGTTATTTGTTTTTTGGGTGTGGAGTTTGGTGAGTTCTTTACAGATTTTGGATACTAGCCCTTTGTCCGATATGTCATTTGCAAATATCTTTTCCCATTCCATTGGTTGCCTTTTAGTTTTGTTGGTTGTTTCCTTAAAATGCAAAAGTTTGTAAATTAATGTACAATTTATCAATTTTTTTATGGATTGTGCTTTTGGTATTATATCTAAGAAACTTTCACCTAAGATTATAAAAATTTTTATCCAGAAATAATAGCTCTGGGGCACCTGGGTGGCTCAGTCCATTGAGAGACCAACTTTGGCTCAGGTCATGATCTCACGGTTTGTGAGTTTGAGCCCCACGTCTGGCTCTGTATTGACAGCTCAGAGCCTGAAGCCTGCTTGAGATTCTGTGTCTCCATCTTTCTCTCTCTTCCCTTCCCCACTCATGTTCTCTCTCTCTGTCAAACATTAAAAACAAATAAATATTATAGCTCTTGATTTATGTCAATGATGCACTTCGAGTTAATTATTCTATATGGCATAATATATACACTGAAGTTTTTTTCTTTTGCATCTTGATATGCACTTGTTCCTGCATCTTTTGTTGAAAGCAACATCCTTTCCCCGTTGAATTGCTTTTGCACGTTTTTCAAAAGTCAGTTGTTTGCGTTTAAGCGTGAATCAATTTCTGGACTCACTATTCTGCTCCACTGATCATTTCTATCTTTCTAAGTTTTTTCCTCTGTGCATTATCCTTTCCTAGCCTTTCACTATTAACCAATTTGTGTTTTGATATTTAAAGTAGACTTCTAATAGGCAATATAGTTTGGTCTTGCTTTTTGTATCCAATATCTGCCTCTTAATTGATGTATTTTACATCATTTAATGTGATTAATATGGTTAAGTTTGATTTTATTATTTTACTATTTGTTTTATCTGTTATATTTTTCCATTCTTTGTCTTATTTGGATTAACTGATTATTTTTGTGATTACCCTTAATCGGCAGAGTTGACTTTTTATTAGCTGTAATTTTGTTTTTGTTTAGATTTGTAGATATTTTTAGTCATTATTCTAGGGTTAATAGTGTTTCTTTTCAGTCTATATTTAAATATTATACCATTTCATGCATTATATACTTTCATTTTTTCTCTCCAGGCTTTTGTGCCATTGTTGTCACACATTTTGCTTTCACACATAAACCCTACTCTATATGGTTTTTATTTCTGTTCAAATAATTACCTTTTAAAGAGACTCAAATAAGACAACAATCTATAGACTACTTCTGGAAAAGATGGTAAAGTTAGAGGATCCTAAACTCACCTTGTCCCACAAATACAACTAGGTAACACCTACATCAGTGTAAATAACTCAGAAAACAACTCAAAGACTGGCAGAACAGACTCTCTACAGCTAAATGTAGAGAAGCCACATTCAAGAGAGTAGAAAGGGCATAGTTGGGAGCCAAACTAACGTGTAAGACTGTTTTTCTTGGTGGGGGCGCGGGGGGGGGGGGGCAGAGAAGGGGAGGGAATGCCATGGGCATGGAGAGGGAAGAGAAATAGACTCGTATACCAGGCACCCAGGTATGGGAGACCTGTACTGGGAAGACAAATCCCTATAATATTTGGCTTTGAAACCAGAAGGGCCTGTGTGACTTGTTACAATTAGTGGGGCTTAACACCTAGAACTTTAAAATTCAGCCACTTGGCTGTCAAAGAGCCAGGAGGGCAATAGGAAACTGACTCCTCACCCTTAAAGAGACAGCACAACAAACAGCCCCACTGGGGATACAGCATAGAAGCAGCAGTTTAAAAAATGCCTGAGGTATACAGGAAGATTTGTTTACTAATCTCAGAGCATGTGCTAGAGGGGCAGGGATCTTTGGGAACTTCAAAAACAAAAGACCTAGAAGGTACTATTTCCCTCCCACCTCCCAGCCTATACACATGCAGCAGATAGTGCAGCAAGAACACTCTCCACCTAGCTTGGTAGCAGTGCACCCTGCTCCCAAGTTCTCCTGTGGACATTCCTCCTCTATCCAAGCTTCAGCAGGAGTTTTCCAGGGTGACTACAGGTCTCCTTACATAGTGGACCAGTATCGACCTTGCTGGCACCATGTACCCTACTTCAGCATTCTCCTATGGACTTGCTTCCTCCAACACACCTTTGCCAGGAGTCCACCCAAAGCAGTGTCAAAAGCATGGAAGTGTGCAAGCAGCCCCAACAGAAGCCAGTATCATGTCAAAGTGACTGCTACTCTGGGGAGAAGGGAAGATAACCATGAACATAAGTCTAAGTGCAGCCCTAGCAGTGGGCTGGGGGCAGACATCTGGTCTGACTGCAGATCCCACCTACACCAGTGAAAACCTCTCAGGGGACAACAAGGGTAAAGTGCCCTGCAGATTGGTGCAGCTGCATCTCTGGCAAAGGCATGGTCTGACTCAACTCAAGCACAAGGCAGCCAGCCCAGAATGGCGCACTAACACAGGACCAAACCCTGTCTACAACAGGCAAATAAAACCATTACAGACAACTGGCCTGAAGGTAAATGTGGATCAGCCACAACAGCAAGGCACATGCATCACACATAAGAGATACCCCTGAAGCATCAGTTTGGGTAAATGAGGAATACTGCACTGCAGGACCTCTTCTTCCTAAGAACACTACTTAAAAGAGCAGGAGATGTAGCAGACTTTCCTAACACATAGAAACTGACATAGATGGTTAGTCAAAATGAAGAGACAAAGTAGTAGGTTTCAAATGAAACAAAGAACAAGAGAACAGGTCAAAAATCACAACAAGGGAGGTAAACAAAACAGAGCTAAGTAATTTACTTGATAGGAACTTAAGGTAATGGTCATAAAGATACTCACTGGGCTTGAGAAGAGCATGGAGAAACTTGAGACCCTCAACAAACACAGAAAGAACTAATCAGGGATGAAGAACTCAATAAATGAAATTACAAATAGACTCGATGGAATAAATAGTAGACTAGAGGAAGCAGAAGAATGGATCAGTGATCTGGAATACAGTAACTGAAAGTAATCAAACTGAACAGAAGAGTGAAAAATAACAATAGAAGAAAATATACTAAGGGAACTCAATGACACCATCAAGCATAATAACATTTGCATTACAGGGATCCCAGAAGGAGAAAAGAGTGAAAAGGGGGCAGAAAATTGATTTGAATAAATAATAGCTAAAAAGTTTCTCAATCTGGGGAATGAAACAGAAATCCAGATCCAGAAGGCAGATATCCCCCAACAAAATCAACCCAAGGAGGTCCACACCATGACACATAGTAATTAAGATGACAAAAAGTAGTATTAAAGAGAATTTAAAAGCAACAAGAGAAAAGAAAACAGTTACATACAAAAGAAACCCCATAAGGCTTCCAGTGGATTTTCAGCAGAAACTTTGCAGGCCAGAGGGGAGTGGCAGGATATATTCAAAATGCTTAAAGAAAAAACAGCAACCAAAAATACTCAACCCAGCAAAGCTACCATTCAAAATAGAAGAAAAGGAGTTTCCCAGACAAGGAAAAGTTAAAGGAATTTATTACCACCAAACTAGCCCTACAAGAAATGGTAAAGGAGACTCTGAATGTATAGGAAAGACCATAAGTAGGAGTAAGAAAAGTAGGAAGCACAAAAACAGTAAAAATAAGTATATCTGTAAAGATCAGTCAAGGGATTAAAAAAAACAAAAGGGCACCCATTATGACACCATATACCTAAAGGATGAGGTGGAGGGGAGAGAAGAATAAGTTCAAACTGAATTAACCATCAATTTATATCAGACTGCTATATGCATAAGATGTTATCTATACACCTAATGATAACCTCAAATCAAAGAACGGTAACAGATATGCAGGAAGTAATTAGAAAGGAATCCAAGTATATCACTAAAGAAAGCTAGCAAGCCATGAGAGAAGAGAGCAAGAGAAGAAAGTAACAGCAAAGAACTACAGAAACAACCATAAAACAAGTAACAAAAATGGCAAGAAGTACATAGCAATAAGCACAATTACTTTGAATATAAATGGACTCAATGTTGAAATCAAAAGGCAGAGGGTGACATGGTAGATGAAAAAGCAAGACCCATCTATATGCTGCCTACAAGAGACTCATTTCAGACCTAAAGAGACATGCAGACTGAAAGTGAGGAGACAAATATTTGTCATGCAAATGGATGTGAAAAGAAAGCCAGAGTAGCAATATTTATATCAAAGTAGACTTTAAAACAAAGACTAACAAGAGACAAGGAAGGATCCTATATTATCATCAAGAGAGCAATCCAATAAGAAGATGTAACAATTGTAAGGATGTACGCACCATGGAAGCAACCAAATACATAAAGCAGCTAATAACAAAAAAAGTAATCAATAGTAATAAAATAGTAAAGAACTTTAAAACTCCACTTACATCAATGAATAGATCATTCAAACAGAAAATTAACAAGGAAACAGTGGCTTTCAATGACACATTGTATCAGATTGATCTAACAGATATATTTAGAACATTCCATCCTAAAACATCAGAGTACACATTCTTTTCAAGTTCACATGGAACATTCTCCAGAATAGATCACATATTAGGCCACAAAACAAGTCCCAGAAAACTCAAAACAATTGAATCTTATCCAACCACAGTACTATGAAACTATAAATCAACCAGAAGAAAAATCTGGAAACAACATAAATGCATGGAGGTTAGAGAATGTGCCATCTCTAAAAAAAGAAAGGGGGGGGGGGTCCAACCAAGAAATCAAAGAGGAAATCAAAAAATACATGGAGACAAATGAAAATGAAAACATAATTGTCCAAAATCTTTGAGATGTAGTAAAACTGTACATATCAAGACAGGCCTATCTCAAGAAGCAAATTACCCTTAGACCTAAAGGAGCTAGAAAAAGTACAGCAAACAAAACCCAAACCCAAAAGAAGGAGAAAAATAATAAAGATTAAAGCATAAATAAATGAAATAGAAACTTACAAAGAAAAAAAAAGCAAACAAACAATGAAACCAGTTGTTTCTTCTAAAAGATCAACAAAATTAATAACCATTAGTCAGACTCATCAAAAGGAGAAAGAGGGAGAACTGAAACAAAATCAGCAATGAAGGAGGAGAAATAAAAACCAGCACCTCAGGGGCACCTGAGTAGCTGCTCAGTCAGTTAAGTGTCCAACTCTTGATTTCAGTTCAGGTCATGATCTCATTTTTCATGAGTTCAAACCCTGCATCGGGCTCTGTGCCAACAGTGTAGAGCCTCTTGGAATTCTCTCTCTCCCTCTCTCTCTCTCTGCCCCTCCTATGCTGTCTTTCTCTCTCTCAAAATATATCAATACTTAAAAAATTTAAAAAAACAGCACCACGGAAAAAGATTGTAAAAGAATATTACAAAAAATTATGTGCCAATAAATTGGACAATCTGGAAGAAATAGACAAATTTCTAGCAACATATGACCTCCCAAAACTAAATCAGGGAGAAATTTAAAAATTGAACAGATTACCAGAGAATAAATTAAATTAGCAATTAAAAAACTCCCAACAAACAAAAGTCTAGGACCAGATGGTTTCACAGGTGAAATCTACCAAACACTTAAAGAACAGTTAATATTGGGGCACTTGGGTGGCTCAGTTGGTTAAGCACCCAACTCTTGGTTTCTGCTCAAGTCATGATCTCACATTTTGTGAATTCAAGCCCCACTTTGGGCTGCATGCTGATGCGGCAGAGCCTGTTTGGGATTATCTTTCTCTCCGTCACTTCCTGCCCCTCCCCTGCTCTCTTTCTCTCTCAAAATAAATAATATTAAAATTAGAAAAATTAAAAAATATAAAGAACAGCTGATATCTATTCTTCTAAAATATTACAAAAAATAGAATATTCAGGAAAGTTTACAAATTTATTCTATGAGGACAGCATTACCATGATACCAAAACCAGATAGAGACACTACAAAAAGGTCAGAGAGAGAGAATTAGAGGCCAATATCTCTGATGAACATGGATGCAAAATCCAACAAATTATTAGCAAACTAAATCCAACAATACATTAAAAAAAATAATTCACCACAATCAAGTGGGTTTTATTCCCAGGATGCAAGGGTAGTTAAATATTCATAAATCAATCAATATGATACAACATACTAACGAGAAAGGATAAATAATATAATCATTTCAATACATGCAGAAAAAGCATTTGGCTAAGTACAAAATCCATTCATTATAAAAACCCTCAACAAAGCAGGCTTAGAGACAACATACCTCAACATAATAAAGGCCATATATAAAAAACCCACAGCTGACAGCACACTCAACAGGGAAAAACTGAGAGCTTTTCTCCTGAGGTCAGGAACAAGACAAGAATGTCCACTTTCATTACTTTTATTCAACATAGTATTGGAAGTCCTAGCCACAACACTCAGACAACAAAAGGAACAAAAGGCATCCAAATTGGTAAGGAAGAAGTAAAACTTACACTATTTGCAGATGACATGATACTGTAGATAAAAACCCCTAAAGGCTCCACTAAAAAACTACCAGAATAAATGAATTCAGTAAGCTTGCGAGGATGCAAAAACAATGTATAGAATATATTTAATCTATTAATTCACTTAATCCTATACACTACTAAGGAAGAAGCAGAGAGATTAAGAAAATGATCTCATTTACAACTGCACCAAAAATACTAAAATAACTAGGAATGAACTTAACCAAGGTGAAAGATCTGTACTCTACAAGCTCTAAAACACTGATAAAAGAAATTGAAGACAATACAAATGGAAAGATATTCTGTACTTATGGATTGAAAAAACAAATATTAAAATATTGATACTACCCAAAAGCATTCTACAGATTTAAAGCAATCCTTATCAAAATACCAATAGCATTTTTCACAGAACGAGGACAAGTCATCTTAAAATTTGTATGGATCCACAAAAGACCCTGAATTGTCAAAGTAATCTTGATAAAGGACGAAACTGGATGTACCACAATCCCAGATATCAAGATATGCTACAAAGCTGTAGTAATCAAAATGGCATGATACTGCTAACAAAAAAAAATTAAAAATTAAAAAAGACATAGATCAACAGAAAAGAATAGAGAGCCCAGAAATAACCTATGATTATATGGCCAATTAATCTTTGACAAAGAAAGCAAGAATAGCAACGGGAAAAAGGCAGCCTCTTCAAGTCATAACAGGAAAACTGGACATCAACATGCAAAAGAACAAAACTGGACCACATTCTCATACCATATACAAAAAATGCAAGTAGATTAAAGACCCAAATATGAAACCTAAAACCATAAAAATGAGAACACAGGCAATAATTTCTCAGACATTGGCCACACCAACATTTTTTAGATATGTCACGTCAGGCAAGGGAAACAAAAGCCAAAATAAATTGTTGGGATCACAATAAAATACAATGCTTCTGCACAGTAAAGAAAACAGAAAAACAAGAGACAAGCTACTGAATGGGAGAAGATCCAACAAAGAGTATCAAAAATATATAAGGAACTCACACAACTCAATACCAAAAAAAAAAATCCAATTAAAAAATAGGACAAGGACACGAACAGACATTTCTCAGAAAAAGGCATACAGATGGAAAACAGGCACATGAAAAAATCCTCAACGTTACTCACCATCAGGGAAATCAAAGCAACAATGAGATATCACCTCACATCTGTCAGAATGGTTAAAATCAAAACATAAGAAATAAGTGTTGGCAATTTGGAGAAACAAACTCTCATACACTGTTGGTAGCAATGCAAACTGGTGTAGGCACTGGGGAAAAACAGTATGAAGGTTCCACAAAGAAAATTACAAATAGAACTACCACAGGATCCAGTAATTCCACTACTGGTATTTACCCAAAGAATAAGAAAACACTAATTCAGAAAGATAACATGCACCGCTATGTTTACTGCAGCATTATTTGCAATAGTCAATATATGGAAGCAGCGGAGTCGATAAAAAAATGAAGATGTGTTATACACAATGTAACATTAGCCATTAAAATAAATTCAATGTTTCCATTTGCAACAACATGGATGGATCTAAAGGGTATAATGCTGGGGCACCTGGGTGGCTCAGTCAGTTAGCATACGACTTCAGCTCAGGTCATGATCTCAGAGTCTGTGAGTTCGAGCCCTGCGTTGGGCTCAGTGCTGACAGCTCAGAGCCTGGAGCCTGCTTCAGATTCTGTGTCTCCCTCTCTCTCTGCCCCTCCCCTGCTCATGCTCTGTCTCTGTCTCAAAAATAAATAAAAACATTAAAAAAAACCTTTTAAAAAATAAAATAAAGGGTATAATGCTAAATAAGTCATTGAAGGAAAGACAAATACCTTATTTCACTCAGATGTGGAATTTAAGAAACAAAAGAACAAAGAAAAAGACAAATCAAGAAACAGACTCTTAACTATAGAGAATAAACTGATGGTTACCAGATGAAAAGTTGGTGGGAGGATGGGTAAAATAGGTAAAGGGGCTTAAGAGTACACTTATCATGATGAGCATTGAAAAATATATGGAATTATTACAATCATTATACAATTAGTACAATCATTATATTGTACACCTGAAACCAACAACAACGTATGTTAACTATACTGGAATTTTTTTAATAATTTTAAAAATTAAAAAAAAATCTGTATTTATCTATGCAATTACCATGATCATGTCTGATACTCATTCCTTTGTATACATTTTCATCCAGTATCAGTCATTTATCTTCTATCTGAAGGGGTTTAATATTTTTTTATAGTACAAGTACACTGGCAATTAATTCTTTCAGATTCTATGTCTGAAAAGTCATTATCGCACTTTTATTTTTTTTTTAATGTTTATTTATTTTTGAGACAGAGACAGAGCATGAACGGGGGAGGGTCAGAGAGAGAGGGAGACACAGAATCGGGAGCAGGCTCCAGGCTCTGAGCCATCAGCCCAGAGCCCGACGCGGGGCTCGAACCCACGGACCGCGAGATCGTGACCTGAGCTGAAGTCGGCCACTTAACCGACTGAGCCACCCAGGTGCCCCCGCACTTTTATTTTTTAAAGATATGTTCTCTGCCTGTAAAATTCTAGGTTGACAGGTTTTCTTTCATTACCATCAAAAGCTTGCTACACTATATTTTCCCCTGCATAATTTCTAACAAGAAATTTGCTGTTTTTATCTTTGTTCCTCTGTTTACAACATCTTATTTTCTCTGGCTACTTTGAATTTTTTTCTCTTTATCACTGGTTTTGAGTAATTTGATTATGAAGTGTCTGCCTATGAGTAGTTGTCTTCATGTTTCTCATGCTTAGCATTTTTGAGCTTCATGGATTAATCAGTTTATAGTTTTCATCAATTTGGGGACTGGGGGTAGAGTCATTTCTTCAAAAATTTTTCTGTCTCTCCACTTTTTTTTTCAGGACTGTAATTACACATTAACAGGCAATTTGAAGTTGTAACTGAGCTCACTGATGCTCTGATAATGTTTTTATTTTTTCCTCACTGTATTCTATTATGGATAGTTTATACTGCTATGTGAAGCTCACTTATTTTTTTCTTGGGTGATGTCTAATTTATTATTTCCATCCTGTGTATTTTTCATTGCACATCTTGTGGTTTTTATCTCTAAAAGTTGAGTTTGATTCTTTTTTTATATCTTCCATTTCTCTGAATTTTTGAATGTGTGAACCACCTTTGTAATAACCATTTTAATGTTCTTATCAGCTAATTCTAACATCTGTGTCAGTTATGGGTCACTTATGATTTTTCTCCTTTTATGGGTTGTATTCTCCTTTGAATGCATGGAAATTTTTTTTTACTGGATCCCATACATTAGGAATTTTACTTCATTGAGTGCTGGATATTTTTGTATTGCTATAAATTTTCATTAGCTTCATCTGGAATATGGTTTTATTACTTGGAGTCAGTTTGATCCTTTGGGGCCTTGCTTTTAAGATTAGGCAAGAATAGCTTAACATTCAGTCTGAGGCCAATTATTCTGCACTACTGAGGCACAACCCTTCCACGTGCCTCATTGAGTTACTATGAATTGTTAGGTTTTCCAGGCTGGTGGGAACAAGAACTTTTCCTGATACTTTTGTGCATATCTGGTGTTTTCCCCTCTAATCTTTTTGATTAGTTCCTTCCTTGCTTCAGGTGGTTGCATTACCTTCATGCTGATCAATACCCAGCTAAATACTTAGATGCAACACTCTGCAGATCTTTGCAGTTCTCTCCATGTGTGACTCTTTAGTCCTCTGTCCTGTTAACACTGGACACCTTAGTCACTTCATACTCACAACCTGTCTCCTCAACTCTTGGTGTCTCCCTACATGTGCCTCCACCTGATTTCTCTCTCTCTGCACCACGGCCTACAGCCCTCTCAACCTGAGACAATTTTAGAGCTCACCTCATTTGTTTCCTGTCTCTCAGAGATCATTGTTCTTTGATGCTCAGTAACTTGAAATCCATGGTTTCATAGACTGTATCCGTATTTTTTTGGTTGTTTTGGGTAGGAGGATAAATCCAGTCCTAATACCCCAATTAAATCAGAGGTAAAATCCCAAGTCAATATTAATCTATCAAGGTAGAATTCCATCTGTAAAACTGATGACAAGAGGCGTGTTATGGTGAAGTAAAATAAGCATGGATTTAGGAGTTTTCAATTCCTGTTCCTGCTCCTAAACTGCCGTGTGGCTTTGGACAAGTGACTGCACATCTGTGAACCTCAGTTTTCTCCTGAATAGAAGATAATTGCAGATTTCATGTCCTAACATTTATTCATTTAAAATTACAACTACTTTTATATATACCCCTATATATGTATAAAGTGAATAGATGAATTCAGAGGGAGAAAGAAAACCCACATTGTGCCAGGCCTTGTCCTGGACTCCAAGAATATAGCAATAAACAACACAAGACTTAGTTTCTGCCTTCATAGAACCTAAGACACTTTTTGAGACACTATTGCATTCTAAGGGGAATTTTTGAATGTTTTGATATATCTTATTCCATCTATGACTGAATATTTTATTCATACTGCACGGCCCAATTAATATTTTATCTCTTCTTTGAGGTATTCTGTAATACATCCCCTTACCTCTGATCTAAAAAAAATATATACACACAAGCTTTCAGACACATACATATATACTGAGTGTTATGTGCTTACTTTATTAATTCTTTTTAATGTTTATTTATTTTTGAGAGAGAGAGCAAGCACAAACAGGGTAGGGGCAGAGAGAGAGAGAGGGAGACACAGAATCTGAAGGAAGCTCCAAGGTCTGAGCTGTCAGCACAGAGCCCAACGCGGGGCTTGCACCCACAAACGTGAGATCATGACCTGAACTGAAGTCAAATGCTTAAACTAACGGAACCACCTAGGTGCCTCTTTACATGCTTACTTTGTATCTCTTAAGATATTCATTCATTTATCCATTTATTCATCTGTTATAAATTCAGTACATACTCTAGGCCAGGGCATGTGCTACGTATCAAGGATACAAACACTGAACAAATTTCAGTTGCTTCTCAAAATGTTTACAGTCAAGTATGTAATAGACTAGTATAATGCAGGGTATGTGATACAACGCTACAGTTGGGAGAAGTATACAATGCACTTCTTCATTGGAATATGAAGAAAGGATACCTACCCACACCTGAGAGGATCATGGATGATGTCTTGTTAAGATAATTTTGGGGGCACCTGGGTGGCTCAATCGGTTGAGCGGCCGACTTCAGTTCAGGCCATGATCTCGTGGTTTGTGAGTTTGAGCCCCACATCGGGCTCTGTGCTGACAGCTCAGAGCCTGGAGCCTGCTTCAATTCTGTGTCTCCCTCTCTCTCTCTCTCTCTGCTGCTTCCCCATTTGCACACTGTCTCTCAAAAATAAATAAACATTAAGATAATTTATAAATTGAGTTAAATAAAAATAATTAGCCCACCTGAGTTCTCCTTCTGCTTAAAATGTAGAAAGATGACAGACACCTATACTCTGCCAAACAACAAGAAATTACTACAAACACTCAGAGATAGACTGGGACAAAACAAAGCAAGACGCAACTACATGATGTTTGTAAGAATTATACTTTATAAAACATCAGATTAAAACTCAAAGATTTGAAAAAGATATGCCACACAAACCCTAAATATAAGCAAGCTGGTTTTGGGACACCTGAGTGGCTCAGTAGGTTAAGCATCTGACTCTTGGTTTTGGCTCAGGTCATGATCTCATGAGTTCATGAGTTTGAGCCCTACATTGGGCTCTGTGCGGACAGCACATTGCCTGCTTGGGATTCTCTCTCTTCTTCCTCTACCCCTCCCTGCTAACACTCTCTCACTCTCTTTCAAAAATAAATAAACATTTTTTAAAAAAGCTGAAGTTTTAATGTTTTAAAATCTGGAGTATTAATGTTAACTTCAAGAATATTAGAAGGAGAGGAGGATATTTTTTTAATTTTTTAAATTTATTTATTTAAATTCAAGTTAACATACAGGGTAGTACTGGTTTCAGCAGAACCTAGTGATTCATCATTTACATATAACACCCAGGGCTCATCCCAACAAGTGCCCTTCCTAATAGTCATCATCCATTTAGCCCATACCCCACCCACCTCCCTTCCAGCAACCCTGAGTTTGTTCTCTGTATTTAAGAGTCTCCTATGGTTTGCCTCCCTCTCTGTTTTTATCTTATTTTTCCTTCCCTTATGTTCATCTGTTTTGTTTCTTAAATTCCACTAATGAGTGAAATCAGAGAGGGTAATTTTATGATTAAAAAATCAATTCACCTGCAAGGCCTAACAGTCATAACATTTATTTAAATTATAGGAAGTGATAGTTGGCAGAGTTGGAGGAGTGAAATAAACACATCAGTAATTACAGTTCAAGATTACAACATTCCTTTCTTAGTAACTAATGCAAGAAATGGGGGGCGGGGAAAAACCCAGAAGATTAGACCAACACTATCAATTTGGTAATGTCAACGTTTACGGAACTACCATCAGTAACTAAATAATACATTTTCTTTTCAAGTTCATGTGAAACATTCAGAAAGATTAACCATATGACACTGGCTCATAAAAAAAGGTTGTTTTTTTTTTTTTTATGAACTCAGCGACTGAAATCACAAAGATTATATGCTCTGACCCTAACATTAAATTTTAAGTCAGTAATACTTTGTATAAAAAAGGTACATCTATTTGAAAATGAAGCAAGACATATCTAATGCCCATAGATCAAACAAGATGTTTCAAAGAAAATTTAAAAACATATTTAATGGAATAATTCTAAAATATTAAAATTAATGAGATGCAGCTAAAGCAGTCCTCAAAGGAAAATTTATAGCCTTAATGTTGGCAGTAGGTAAGGCATAAAATAAACGATTTGTACTTTAATCTTAAGAACCTAGAAATATAAACTAAAATTTAAGTAAAATAAGGAAAATAATAAAGATAATAGGAGACATAAATACTGTTATTAGTTGAAGAAATCAACAAAGAAAATAGTTTTTTGTAAGATTAATAAAGTTGATAAATCCATGGCTAGATTAATCGAGAGAGAGAAAGGGCAAATTCTCTGTGTCATTAGATCCTACAGTCATAGGACAATGAGGTTATATTATGAATTTTATGCAACCTAATTTAACTGCTTAGGTAAAATGAATAAATTCTTTTAAAAACACAACTTACCAGACTACAAGAACTAGAAAATTTTAACCATATTAATAAACACTTCCTCACTTTCAGAAAATATTTGCTTCCCAATTCATTTTAGAAGGCTAGCAAAATCATGATAAAAAATCCTTAAAAGGATATAAAAGAAAAATTACAAATACCCTTCATTAATATAGGCACAAAAATTCTAAACAATTTAATAGCAAATTAAATCTATCAACATATAAAATGATAATACATCATGACCAACTGAAACTTATTCTGGGAATACAAGGTTGGTGCAATACTCATATTAATTAATTCAATACACTACATAAACAGAATAAAGGGAGTAGGAACATGATCACAGTACAGGCAGAGAAGTATTTGTGTTTAAAAATGTTTATCCCTCAGCAAAGAAAACAGGATTTTTCTCACTCCGAAAAAATACATCTATAAAAATCCTACAGCTATCATGGTGGAATACTAAATGTCTTTACAATTAGAAATAAGACATGTTGGTCCATCTTTGCTATTTCTATTCAACATTATACTAGAGGTCCTAGCCAATATACTAAGTCAAGATAAAAAGGTAACAGGCATGAAGTTCAGACTATAGTAACAGACATTAGGACTATTTACATAGAAAACTCTAAGGAATCTACAAAAAACAAAAAAACAAAAAACCTATTACCATCAACAAGAAAAATTAGCAAAGACATGGGATACAAGTTCAATATCCAAAAATCACTGCATTTCTATATAGCAAGAATTATAAAATGAAAATTAAGAGTACCACTTACAATATCATCTAAAACCAAAATACTTTAGAATACATTAACAAAAATGTATGAGATTTCTTCACTATAAAATATTACAGAGAGAAACTAAAGATGACAAATTAACTTAGGAAAAATAAATCTTATTCATAAATTGGAAGATTCAATATTGTAAAATTGCCAAGTATGCCAAAATTCATCTAGTTAAAATCTCAGGAGGTATGGCAAGCTAATTCTAAGATTTTATTTAGAAATCTAAACAACTTTGAATAGCCAAAACAATTTTGAAGAATAAAAATGAAAAAATTATACAACCTGATTTCAAGATTTACTATAAAGCTATAGTAATGAAGTCAGTGTGGTATATGTGAAGAACACACAGACCAAAGGAAAGAATATAGATCAAAGATACACTCACATATATACAATTGATTTATTTTCAACAAAGCTTCCAAGGTAATTCCATAGGGAAATTATATTCTTTTTGACAAATACTACTGGAAAATTCTGGTATCAACATAGTACGAGTTGATTCTTGATTCCTACCTCAAACAATACACTGAAGTTTACTCAAGATATCCTAACCATAAAATCTATAATTATAAAACTTCTAGAGGAAAATGATGGAAAATATCACCACATCCTTAGTGCAGTCAAGGTTAATCAGGACACATGAGTTATAAAAGAAAAGATTGATAAATTGAATTTCATCCTAATATAAAACTTCTCTTCAAAATATACTATTAAGAAAATAAAAGATAAGCCCAGATTAAGGAAAAATCATAATATAAAGATATAACAAAAATGAATTCAGAATACGTAAAGAACTTCTATAGATTTTTTAAGTTAGACAAATAGTGGGCAGAAGACTCATACATTTATCAAAAAAGATATAGGAATGTCTTAGAAGCACATGAAGAAATAATATCATCAGTCATTAGGGAATGCAAATCAAAAACATAATGAGATACCATGTCACAGCCACTGGAATAGTTAAAATTAACAAGACCAACAATACCAAGTGTTGTTAAGACTATGAAGCCACTGGAGCTATCACAGGCTGGTTGCTGGTGTAAATCCAAAAAGACACAAGCATTCTAGGAAACAATCTGGTTAATCATATATCTACCAGTAATCCTCCTAGATGCTTACTCCAAAGAAAACATGTGATCACAGAGGGAACAGGGGCTCCTCAGTGACTCAGTCTGTTAAACATCTGACTTCAGCTGAGGTCATGGTCTTGCAGTCTGTGAGTTTGAGCCCCACATCGGGCTCTGTGCTGACAGCTCAAAGACTTGGAGCCTGCTTCAGATTCTCTGTCTCCTTCCCGCTCTCTCTGCCCCTACCCTGCTTGTTTTCTGCCCCCCTTTCTCAAAAAAGAGTACAAAAAAAGTTCAAAGAAACTTTAATTCATAGTATCCAAAATTACAAATATCCCATATAGCCATCAACAGATGAATGAATTTTAAAAGTATGATAAATTCATGCAATGGATTCAGTAATAAAATAACACCAAAAAGAAACACACACACACACACACACACACACACACACACACACACACAAAAACCCATCACAACATCATGAATGAATCTTAAAAACATTATGGTGAGTAAAAGAATCCAGACACAAAAGAGTACACACTATCTGATTTCAGTTATACAAAACTCTAGAAAAGGCAAAATTAAGCTATAATAGAAATCAAATGATCACCCAAGCCGAGTGTAGACAGTGAGTTGATTAATGTATCAAAAGAATTTAAGTGATAAAAATGTTCATTATTACAGTGGTGGCTACACCAGTGTATTTATTTGCCAGTACCTAAGACCTGGTTATATTGTCATCTGTAAATTATACCTCAAAAGCGTTTAAGAGTGCCAGTCTTAAAACAGATGAACATAAGGGAAGGGAAACAAAAATAATATAAAAACAGAGAGGGGAACAAAACAAAAGAGACTCATAAATACGGAGAACAAACTGAGGGTTGCTGGAGGGGGGAATGGGCTAAATGGGTAAGGAGCATTAAGGAATCTACCGAAATCATTGCTTCACTATATACTAACTAGCTTGGATGTAAATTTTAAAAAATAAAAAAATAAAGTTTAAAACAAAACAAAACAAACACTCTTCTAACTACCTACAAAAAAAAAAAAAAAAAAGTGCCAGCCTTGGGTAGATGCAAAGCTTTTCATACAATCGAACCACTTTTGCGAAGGCTCAGAAGGGAAAAGAAAATCAGTGCTGCAAAGTGGTTTATAAGTTACCTACTGGATGCTTTATAGCCAATTTTAATCCTAACTTACCAGTGTGTTTTAACTGAATTGTACACTCAAAAAAGTTCTTGGCAGCCTCAGAATATATGCACGTATGGTATGTATGTATATATGGGGTGTGTGTGTGTGTGTGTGTGTGTGTGTGTGTGTGTGTGGCATGTATGTATGTATGGTATGGTATAGTTTAGGGCTAGGCTCTGGAGCCAAGATTTAAAACCTAGTTCAAGTCCCGACAATACCTCCCCCTCCTGTTTAGTAGCTCTGAAATCTTAGTCAAGTATTTAATTTCTCAGTTCCTCTATTTACATATCTCTAAAATGGAGATGATGATAGTACCTCACTTTCAATGTTGTGTTATGTGCGCTAATACATATAAAGTAATTATTTATAAAATGATGGGCATAAAAAATAATTATAATTGAGGACGGGGTCTCTATCTCTTATTTTTATATTTCTATATATAGAGAGAGAGAATATAAATCTATACATATATTTCTATATATAGAGAGAGAGAATATAAATCTATACATATATTTCTATAGAGAGAGAGAGAGAATATAAATCTATACATATATTTCTATATATAGAGAGAGAGAATATAAATCTATACATATATTTCTATAGAGAGAGAGAGAATATAAATCTATACATATATTTCTATAGAGAGAGAGAGAGAATATAAATCTATACATATATTTCTATATATAGAGAGAGAGAATATAAATCTATACATATATTTCTATATATAGAGAGAGAGAATATAAATCTATACATATATTTCTATATATAGAGAGAGAGAATATAAATCTATACATATATTTCTATAGAGAGAGAGAGAGAGAATATAAATCTATACATATATTTCTATAGAGAGAGAGAGAGAATATAAATCTATACATATATTTCTATATAGAGAGAGAGAGAATATAAATCTATACATATATTTCTATATATAGAGAGAGAGAATATAAATCTATACATATATTTCTATATAGAGAGAGAGAGAATATAAATCTATACATATATTTCTATAGAGAGAGAGAGAATATAAATCTATACATATATTTCTATAGAGAGAGAGAGAATATAAATCTATACATATATTTCTATAGAGAGAGAGAGAGAGAATATAAATCTATACATATATTTCTATAGAGAGAGAGAGAGAATATAAATCTATACATATATTTCTATATATAGAGAGAGAGAATATAAATCTATACATATATTTCTATATATAGAGAGAGAGAATATAAATCTATACATATATTTCTATATAGAGAGAGAGAGAATATAAATCTATACATATATTTCTATATAGAGAGAGAGAATATAAATCTATACATATATTTCTATATATAGAGAGAGAGAATATAAATCTATACATATATTTCTATATATAGAGAGAGAGAATATAAATCTATACATATATTTCTATATATAGAGAGAGAGAATATAAATCTATACATATATTTCTATATATAGAGAGAGAGAATATAAATCTATACATATATTTCTATATATATATAGAGAGAATATAAATCTATACATATATTTCTATAGAGAGAGAGAGAGAGAATATAAATCTATACATATATTTCTATAGAGAGAGAGAGAGAATATAAATCTATACATATATTTCTATAGAGAGAGAGAGAGAATATAAATCTATACATATATTTCTATATATAGAGAGAGAGAATATAAATCTATACATATATTTCTATATATAGAGAGAGAGAATATAAATCTATACATATATTTCTATAGAGAGAGAGAGAATATAAATCTATACATATATTTCTATAGAGAGAGAGAGAGAATATAAATCTATACATATATTTCTATAGAGAGAGAGAGAGAGAATATAAATCTATACATATATTTCTATAGAGAGAGAGAGAGAATATAAATCTATACATATATTTCTATATATAGAGAGAGAGAATATAAATCTATACATATATTTCTATATATAGAGAGAGAGAATATAAATCTATACATATATTTCTATAGAGAGAGAGAATATAAATCTATACATATATTTCTATAGAGAGAGAGAGAGAGAATATAAATCTATACATATATTTCTATAGAGAGAGAGAGAGAATATAAATCTATACATATATTTCTATATAGAGAGAGAGAATATAAATCTATACATATATTTCTATATATAGAGAGAGAGAATATAAATCTATACATATATTTCTATATATATAGAGAGAGAATATAAATCTATACATATATTTCTATAGAGAGAGAGAATATAAATCTATACATATATTTCTATAGAGAGAGAGAATATAAATCTATACATATATTTCTATAGAGAGAGAGAGAGAATATAAATCTATACATATATTTCTATAGAGAGAGAGAGAGAATATAAATCTATACATATATTTCTATAGAGAGAGAGAGAGAATATAAATCTATACATATATTTCTATAGAGAGAGAGAGAGAATAAATCTATACATATATTTCTATATATAGAGAGAGAGAATATAAATCTATACATATATTTCTATATATAGAGAGAGAGAATATAAATCTATACATATATTTCTATATATAGAGAGAGAGAATATAAATCTATACATATATTTCTATATATAGAGAGAGAATATAAATCTATACATATATTTCTATATATAGAGAGAGAATATAAATCTATACATATATTTCTATATATATAGAATATAAATCTATATATATATTTCTATATATATAGAATATAAATCTATATATATATTTCTATATATATATATTTCTACTCTTGGTGTTTTCCTTGCAGATGGAAGTTACTTTCAACACCTCTAATACCACATCCACCAAAATTTTCCTCTTCTCCTGTGCAGCTACAGGAGTTAATTCATCCTAAGATGCATGAAGAAAGTAAGAAATAATTTTAGTCTCAACTATCTTAATTTGCTTACTTAACATTTCATAATGTATAAACATTAAAAATTGTGTACAATTCTCACTGACTAAGGTACTTTCCACTCATTTATTCAAACCAACATAGCATAAATAAAATCTTTGATATGGCCCCTACTTCTTCTTAGGCAATAAAGTTAATCATAAACCATATTCTCCAAGAAAATTCACCGTAGTCCGTTACCTGCCCCATTCTGCTATTCTCTCAAGGATTTACCGTAAGTCCTCTAATTACTGTACTATCCTAACTCTCAGAGTCTGATCTCATTGGAACTGGTCTCCTGATCCAGAATCCCTACAAAAATCTGGAAAACACAAACTGAGTTAAACCACCTTATTCTGAAACTGAGAGCCAGAGAGGTGAAGTCTCTTACCCAACGCCACACAAGTTGGTGTTCAATACACATAGATGTCAATTAACAAAGTGTATAGAGTGACAACTATGTGGCTTCTATTGGACACACTCTAGATCTTCAGAGAAATAAGAACTAGTCAGAACCCAAAATTCCAGCCTTCCTTCTGTTAACAATGCTTCAAAGGAAGAGAAGTAGAGGAAGGTATCTCCAAAAGGAAGATCAGGAAGAGCAACAATGGGATTTGGAGTGGGTGAAATTGAGGATAGCTTGATAAATCTCCCAAGTCACTTTCATAAGGGGCTGCCTGTGATTTACTCATCTTTGTGTATCCTAGGATGGCTAGCAGTGTTATATCCACAGGAGAAACTTCTGTTTGTTGTTCAATAAGCAGAGTAAAATTTTCCATCCACATCAATTATATGGAGCTTACAAAATGGAATGAGAAAGACGGAATGGAAGGGGATGGTATGAATTGGGATGGGAGGGAAGAGGAAGTAATCTGATGACCTTGAATGGAATGAAATCAAATCAAGTCCATGATAAATGGGCAGGAATCTATGTTCATCCATCTACATTCTCACTCCCCCCACCCCCCGCCTTGTGGCAAGGAGGCTGGCAACATTTGCTGAGGAAAAAAAAAAATACCACATACCATTTTGTCCTCTGAGCTTCATGTAATAAACTACTGGGTCTACTAGTCTCAACCAGAAAGTCTAGGATTTCCAGCATGTCCCAACTAAATTAGAAGAGAGCACTTGCAGGGAAAGAGAAATGCTGAGCCTATTATAACATCTCTTACACAGAAACACTAAGTAGAATCAGAAAGTCGTCAGAGTTTCAGCCTACTTTCCCTACACCAAAAAGACAAAGCTCATGACCATTTTGAGGGCAAAAGTTATGTGGATGGATACAGCATTCATTACTTGAAGAAAACAGATCAGTCAATACTGCACATCCTAAAGAGAGAAAGGTATGGAAAAAAGGAGTCCAGGATAGAGTCCGGGACCTTCTCCAGCTTCATCCTGCACTAAGACTGAGGACAGCACTGCTGCCCATATCTGTATCAGGATCTTCATTACTCTAAAATCTAAGGCTGTGATTCATCATTATCTCAACAAGCATTTGCTCCATGCTCACTTCAAAGTTCTCAATACCTTCTTGCAGCTTCTTCAATGACTAGAACAACTTCATGCAGAGAAATCACTTCCATCAACACAAAGCAGATTGGCAGCACACCAAAGCATAGCATCTGAGTCAAGCCTGCTCAGAAAGATCATTTTACCTCTTCTTTAATTCCTCATGGCTGCTGTGTCAGAGTATTTTAGGTTATTTGTAACTCAGAATACGCTCACTTGGGGCAACAATGTGCCACAGACACAAGGTTTGACTGCCATTGTTCTCTCAATCTCTGTGCATTAGCTCATTGTCCAGCCTGATCTACCTGTCTTGCTTTGGTCCAGCAAGCTCTCCACAAATCCTATATCACCCTGTAGCTTCTGAATTTGCCTAACCACTTAGCCCTGCTACATATAAAAATAGAGAATAAATGTCTCTTTCTCTATTCTTTTTCAGATGGCAGCTGAAAATATTAGTCATAGGTTAGAAAACTCTACCATAGAAAAAGATGACTCAGTTAACTTTAACTTGGTGATTTACAATGGGAGTAAAGTAGGGCAGATTTTTGGATTGGGCATTTATTCATTTCTGCACATTGAAAATTTTTACCATAAACGCAGTTACCTGTAATGCATTAAATTCTTTATGGTCATTAAGTCACTCAAGAAATCAGCTCATTGACTGCCTTCAAATAACAGGATATGTCCTAGTCACTGGAGAATGAGGTGATTTCAATATCTAGCACAGAGAGTGGCACATAGATGTTGTTCCCCACATGTTATACTCTTTTAGGACTATTACATTCACTGCTATTATTGTCAACTCTGCTTGTGGACTTTCCTTTTCTTGGACAGGGGATTATTCTTACCTGTGGCTGACAACAGTGACCTTTATAATGTTCCTTTCGTTATTTCTGCCGGTTATCACCAGTGCAAAGTCCACCTCCCATACATTAAACTTTTCTTCCAGATAATAGAAAGACTGTCTGCTTTTTTTGGCCTCTGTTGGCAGCTTTAACTGGGATTTCTAGCTCCTGTTGCTAACGTATACCAGAACTCAGAAGTCTTACATACTTTGACAAAGCCTACAAAAAAAAAACTGGAACATGTCAAGTCCGTTGACTGGCAAGTCAGCCTTCAGATGAGGCCTGGCCTGTGGTCCCACCTGCTGCTTTACCACTTACAGGTGGTCCTAGGCAACAGTGGGAAGCAAAAAAAAAAAAAAAAAAAAAAATTGATGCAAATGACCTGCCATCTTCTATCAAAGTATGTGTCACAGCTATCCTACCAAGCTACAGGAAAATTAAAGAAAAATGAGTACAGCTCCTTTGAAAATCTTTCCATGAAAGGGATTTTTGTCCCCTTCCCTTGAAACTAGGCAGGCTTGTAACTTAATTATAACAGAATGTGCTGGACTTCTGAGGCTCAATAAGAGAAGGTGATACAGCTTCTGCCTTATTCACTGAGACACTATTTAAGGACTCCAACTTTCTTGAGGCCACCATACCGCTAGAAAGTCCAGGCCACATGTATAGGCCACCTGTAGGTGTTCTGGTCAACAGCGCTGGCTAAGGTCCACACTAATGGCCAGTATAAATTGCCAAACATAGAAGTGAAGTTGCATTCATAGGAGTCCAGTCCCAACCATAAAGTCACCACTATTCATTGATGGTGAGATAAGGCATTCCCACTGTGCCATATCTGGAATTGCTGACCCACAGAATCTATGAACATATTACAATGGGTGTTTTAAACTACTAAGTTTTAAATTGATTAGTAGCAAGAGTAACTGGGACAAACAGTGTTTAAAGTCAAACAAGCCTACACTGAAATTCTATCTCTATCCCCTATGTGAAGTTCACCAGCAACTGAACCTGAGTCTATATCTGATGTGTAAAGCAGTAATAACAAAACTTATAAAGAATTTGTGAACTAACTAATGAATACGGAAATAGTACCCCTCCCTTGGGTGTCTATTTCCTTTCTCCCTTGCCACTCATTCCTCAATCTCAGAGCTGACGAACCAAATGGAAGTTCATTAATCATTGCTATCAACAGTGCTAATGTAACTAATGCATTGTCTTTCATCTGAAACCTAATTAATTTATATAAATAAAGAGCAGTTGAGGGAATACCTTGCCCAAAAATAAAGATTTTCCCTCATCCTGGCTGCTCTTGCAAAGGCAGCTAACTTGGCTTCAGGCCAACTAGAGACATTCCCACCTTCAGCCAATCTTTGTGAGGGCTCTACAATTCCCTAGCAATTTCTCCCCATTTTCTCATGCATTCTTCACAACAAACCTATGAGCAGGAATGATTCTGCCCTTTCGAGGTTAAGAGATCGTGAAGCAGAGTCCACAGTACAGCACTAGAATTTATGAGGGCAGCAACATCAGGTTACTGTGGGTAAGCAACTGGTGTTATCATGCTATAGCTGGTCCAGGTGTCAGCTCAGCTCTTGGTTGGCAGCTATTTCTGAAGATAGCTTTAAGTGAGAAAATAGAAGAGGCTAATTTCGGCTTTTATGTAGCCTAAGTTACTGATATGGGGAGAGAAAATAAACATAACGAGCACTTAGCATGTGCTGAGCATTCTGCTAGCTGTTTTCCTACATTATATATTGCAGTTCTCAATACATTTATTTTACAGATGAGGAAACTGAGGCTCAGGGATAAGCAAATTTTCTTAAATTCACGCAAGAAGAAATGATGGTATATGCTGCAAGGCTAGTGTATCAGATTCTAAACGTATAGTTTCCCCTCTAGCATCTCTTATTTCCAGGAACAATGATTTATTGAATCAGTGTCATGTCAGTCAATGAACTTGGGCAGATTTGATGGATTGGTTAATTTATTGACAAATTAGTTGATAAGGCTTAGTTGGATTCAATATATCTTTTGGCCAAGTTAGTCCACAGTTTCCTCACTGACTTCCATGGGCTCAAGTCTACCTATAATTGACGTACAAATAAATTAGCCTGAGAGTAGAAGTTATTGTACTGAGAGCCTGGATTTCACTGGGTTCTGCCTGCTCAGGGCTCACTTGTTGGGCTTCTCTCCTACAAACAGAGATTCTCAGTAAAGGCAGCAAACCTGAAGACATCGTAAGCTTGGAATGCAAATTAACTTGAGTCTTTTATTCTCAACTTTCCTCAAATTACATGGGAACCCAGACTAGATGTAAACATACAAGCCAGCAAAGGGAGAAATAACGACTTTAGCCCAGAATTGGATAGAAAAGAAGTCAGAATTTATTGAAATTAGATGCAAGATGGCAGATTTCTGAGGGACCTCTCAATAGCAAAGAGAAGTGGGGCAGCAGATGGCCTTAGTTATACCAAGACTGTATGTGAGTCTTTCATTTGCTCACTGACTTAGGTTTTAAGGAACAGCTTTAAACTAGCTTTAGATGAGGAGGGTTGATTATAAGGAATCAGAAGTACTTTACAGGATGCAAGGGCAGGAAACACAGCCGAGCCATATACAAACTGGAAAATCTGTGAGCTGCTCCTTTGTCCAGCTCTTTCATCACTCTCTGAAGCAACATGGCCTCTTGTCTCTGCTAGAAACTTATTACATTCCTTTATCTTTTTCTATGAACTATCTTCTCTTCTTCCTAAAACCTCATAATTTCAATTTGCATGGAGCACCGTGTTGCCATGGTGCTGACTCTAGTTGCAATGTGACTTCACAGCTCCCTTACCAGTCTCCATCTGACAACATCTGGAGCATCAAGTTCTGGAGAGAGAATCTGATATTCAGTTCAGGGTCAGTAACAACAGAGTTGAAATCACTTCATACAACATTGTTCCATCCTTTCTTGACTTGGGTGGCGGCATGGCTTGAGAGGAACTTCCAAAGAAACTCAAAACGTACCTAGTACATAACTTCGGGGATGGGGGTAGAAATAGCCTAGATAGAATCTAGCCTAAAACCCAATAGAGGCATAAACAGAACCAAGATAAGGTCCCCTCGAGTGTTTATATTTTAGGATTTTTATCCTTTTTTGTACAAACTATCTTTGTACATGAAATGTACCCAAACTCAAGCCTGGGTTTGAGTGACAGCTGTACATCCCATGGGCCTTCATTTCCTTATCGGTAAAATGAGCTGTAAGGACACCTGAGTAACTCAGTTGGTTAAGCGTCCAACTTTTGATTTTTGCTCAGGTCATGATCTCACAGTTGATGGGATCAAGCCCCAAATCAGGCTCTGTGCTGATGGCTCAAAGCCTGCTTGGGGGGCGCCTGGGTGGCACAGTCGGTTAAGCGTCCGACTTCAGCCAGGTCACGATCTTGTGGTCCGTGAGTTCCAGCCCCGCGTCAGGCTCTGGGCTGATGGCTCGGAGCCTGGAGCCTGTTTCTGATTCTGTGTCTCCCTCTCTCTCTGCCCCTTCCCCCGTTCATGCTCTGTCTCTCTCTGCCCCAAAAATAAATAAAAAACGTTGAAAAAATTAAAAAAAAAAAAAAAGCCTGCTTGGGATTCTCTCACTCTCTCGCTCTCTCCCCCACACCTGTGCCATTGGTCTTTCTCCCTCTCAAAATAAATAAACTTTAAAATGAGGTGCAATAAAACCATTAAAATGTTAGCCTTTTTCCCTGTGTCCCTAAAATAATGAGGGCCTGCTCTGTGCTAGACAGTGCTTATCACTGGAGATACTGGTCTGTGCCCAGACAAGCTAGTGTAATTGCAGAATAGACAGACCACCTAAAACAAATCATTATACTGTCAGATGACACCCCAGGTGGAACAATGAGCTCCAATATTAGGGTTTATAAGAATCTTCTGTGTTCCTGCTTACAAGGCAGATTCCTAGGTCTTACCCTACATACACTGAGTCACAAACTCGGGGGTTGGAGCCCAGGAATCTGTATTTGGGGCAAACCCACAGAAAATTCTTTGAGTGCAATGTTTGAGAACCATCGCTAACTTAGGTATATTGTCACAGTTGAGACCATGCCCAGCCACAGGAAAGAGTGACTCCCTGTGCCTAAGAGTTAGAGAATGCTTCCTCAAGGGGTGACATTTGAGTTGAGTCCCAAATGTGTTTTCCAGGAAAAGCATAAAGATCAGAGAACCCTAGGCAGAGGGAAAAGCAAAAGCCCAGAAGCCTGAAAGTCAAGGCAGGCTCTCAGAGGGCAGAGAAGACACCAAAAATTTGCAGAAGAGCAGAATAGGAAGGAGACTGGAGCCTGTGGGGGGAAGAGCTAAGTATACAAGGCTTAAAAACAAAAGGTTCAAGGAGTCTTTTAAACAGTTTCTCTGACTTGTATTTTCCTTTAATACCATTTCTCCAAAATTCTCTTTTTTTGCCATTGCCCTGGCCCACGAAAGGCCTCCACAATCTTCAAGGAGCTACTCATCAAACACAACCGTTGAAACAAAATGGAGACAGAGACCCTGGAGCTGGTTAGATCTGATGCCATTCACTGGAAGGAGAATTGAAATGCATCTTGAGATCTGTCAGCGCAAGGAAAAAGGAGACTGTTCCTCAAACTTCTCTCTTGAAAGCCTGAGCAGACTGGGGATTGCTTTGGCCGAAATCAAACACAGTGTCAGCCAATGTCCAAGAGCTGCTTTGTCTCTTTGCCAGACAGGAGAGGCTGGGATTCTCCAGTGACTTCCTTCCCCAGGCCAGGAATATCCATTTATCTTGAGCCAAACCTCAATACTGGCTGCTTCCCTCCCAGAATCTGGCATTTCAATTTCTAAAAGTCTTCCAAATAGCCACATGCAGGGCAAAAACGCACACCCAGAAATGTTCTTTCTTTCCTTTTTCAAGAGGGACAATTTGCTTTTAAAATAGTCACCTAAGGTGTGATTGATGGGAAATCAGTACTTGTCATTTTTGGCTCTGTAGGAAATGTCATTTAGTCAAACTTAACTAAGCCTTTTATTTCCTATATGGGCTCCCTCATGAACTGGGGCCTGTCAGCCACCCATTCCAGAAACAACAGAGAGCCTGAGTATGCTGCAGTATTTTCACAGAGCAATGCCTCCAGCCTAACAGATCAGATTTCTAGGTCTTTTTGTTCTCTCCTCAAAAACAGACACCTCTCCCAGAGCTGCCGGTCTAACTTTACTTAGGTGCCAGTGAGAACAAAGAACAAGGGCTTAATTTTCTGCTTTCCCTTCTCTACACCTCCTCCATCCACCACCTGTATCCAGCAACACTGCAGGAACCCTGGCTTCCTCAGAAAGCCAAGTAATCTTCTGAGATTCCAACATTTTCCCTCTCACACTTCCAATCTCTAGAATTTTGAGGAGCTTGCCTTTAGGGCCAGCAGAGATGTCAATGTTCAAGGGTAGACTGAGCATGCCAGGGCTCACGAGAAGGGAAAGGGCTTTGAAATCAGAATATGCAGGATTTAAATTCTAACTCTCCCAGATACTAGCTGTGTTACTTAGCCAAGGTATTTTCTTTATGAAACTTCAATTTTCTCACTTGTAATGGACAGTGATATTGACATCTGTCAAGTTTTAGCATGAGCATAATTGTGGCAGACACTGTTTGATGGTCACTTAGCACCTTCCACCTTAGAGGCTGAAAGAGCTTAACCCTCACTTTCCTAGGCTCCCTCTCAGCTAGGAGGGGGTGGCTAGGTAACACAGTTATGGGGAATAGCATAGAAGCAGAAGACTTTAAGTGGTTCTGCAAAGGTTTCTGTTTTCCTAATAAAAGGGACAGATGAGGCTGACTCTTTTTCCCCGTCCTCATTCCTTGAACAAAGATGTGATGTCTGGAGTAGCAGGAGCTTTCTTGTGGCCTAGAGAATATCAGTATCATCAGCCCTGACATCAACAGAGATGTCATCAACACAATGAACCAATGCTGAATCCATCAAATTCCAGATTTCTCATATGTGGGGGAAAAATGACCCCTCTTTATTTAAACCACTGCAAGTTAAACTTGCTATTTCTTGCCAGCAAATGTATTCCTGATATGTGTAAGTGACATACATACAGCAGCTACAATAGTCACTGGTATTTGATAGTTTTAGTTCTGTTATCCTCCCCTCACTCAAAATGAGCAACCCTAATCTCCACCATGGGGTTGTTCATGTTTATGGTAGGGTTTGGGCCCAGAATATGGATCCAGACTGACTTTTGAGGCCTCTGCAATCTGTTTCTTCCTCTCATAGCCACTTGCATACTGCTGTCAAAATCCTAGTTAATGCCAGCCAAGCCAGTTGGTTACACTGCACATGTACTATACTCATTCTATCCCCAACCCTCTACTCTCCATTCCTGCCTTCCTTCCTTCTTCCCCACCGCCCTTTCCTCAGCCTTCCTGAATCTTCTCCATCTTTCAGTTCTTAGCTGAAGCCCTACCACCTCTCTAAAACATACTTTCTGATGCAGTCAGACACAGGAGACGCAAGAGAATCCTGTGTACAAACATGGTCGCCCCACAGGGCAATGAGAATGAGCAAACAAGAAAACGTGGCTAGTCAAAGGAGCCCTTGGAAAGGAGGGATAAAGAGTTTTAATAATCAATAACAAAAGACAGAGCTGTACAGGGCAGTTGCAAAGCAGATCTCTGGGCTTGACTTTGGCGGCTATATTAATGCAAAGAACTGGAGAGCCAAGGTCACTCAAATGCTGCCCTTGAGGTGGCAAGAAGAGGTGCCCAGGGAATGTAGGATACAAAGACAGAAAGCATAGCGCATGTAGGGTCCCCAGAAGCTCCACATAGGCCCTGACCAAAGAAAAGGATAATCAAATTTCCAAGGCTTTGGAAGACTTCTTCTGCCACAACCCCTCAATACAAGGAGTGGTGGATTACCAGGTAGTTAACCAAATGAACAATGAACAATGACAGGATCAGCTATATTGGCCTTTCAGGCAGACTCCCTGGGGTCTACCAGCAGCTGCCATAAAGTCCCTGTTGTGCTCTTCTTGGGTAAACTGTGACACTTGCTGGTTTACAACAGAGAAAAACCAGGCTTCTGGATTCAGTTTAAAAAAAAAAAAAAAAGTTGCCTGGTGCCAATGCAGGACAAAGGCTCCCAAATAGACTAGGTTCTTTGCTAGTGAGATATTGTGCATCTTTGAGATTCTGTGGCCACATGCAGATTCGGCTTCCTATGGCCACAGTTGTTTTACAGTATTTGAAGGACAGTGGAAGTAACCAGAAGGTGAACCACTATAATAAGAAGATGTGACGGGAAGACTAACCACAAAGGGACTTGATTTTTAGATTCTGCGACAATTCCATGGAGGAGGACATCTTTCCCCCAGCTGAGGGTCCTTCGGATGCACAGAAAAGGACAGCCTAATCCATAATGTCTGGTCAGAGAAGGCTTTCAGAAGGTGACCCAGAGTAGTGCCATACTTCAGAGAAGGGTTAACCAGACTAGGACCCAGAAGAAGTTTCATTATGCAAAAGAGCAGGAGACAGTAAATGCCAAGGAACTGCAAAGAGTTCAGGCTTAGGGTATATGGGCCCAATTGGAAAGAGTACAGTTGGAGAAACAAAGTCAGGAGATAGGTAATGAAGAGTCAGGTAATAAAGCCATGCTAAGGAATGTGGATCTCATTCAGTAAGCAATGGGAGTAGTTGAAAGATTCCAAAAGCAGGAGATAGTGATATGGTCACTCTTACATTTCAGATAGGTCATTCTAGAAGGACAGTCAGACAGCAGCTGGGAAATTAGTCAAGAGGCTTTTGGAAGAATCTTGATAGGCAATGGTGATGGCCTGACTGAAGAAAGTAGAAGTGATGAGAGATGTGAGTGAATTAAAAATATAATTAGGATGTAAAATCCACAGGACTTGTGAACAAATTTGATGTAGGATGTGATAAAGAGCAAATGATCCAGAATTTGACTTGGATGACCAGGTAGATTATGGAGCCACACACTGGTTCAAAGATAACAAGAAAAGCAGCAAGTTTGCAACAGGAAAAAGACCAGCATGGTTTTGTATATATTTCATTTGGGGTTTCTAAGGAACCAATAACAATCCTCTTCTCTTATATAACACCATTTCCTCATGCACAAGCCACCTGCAGGGTTATATAACCATCCCAAATCTTTGTCTTTCAGCTGCTACCAACTCACATATTGATCTGGCAACACCACTGGTTTTCTGGCAATGGCTGTGTCACATGGTCAATCTGCCTACTTTCCATAGCTTTTCCCTGGCCTTCAGGATGGTGACTCAGACTAGCAGGCAACCAGGTCCCCAGCTAGCAGCTTCATGGATGGAGCTGGAACACAGAGCAGAATCAGAGCCAGACATATACAGTTGCGAGTAATCAACAGTTTGTGTAAGGGCAGCATGGAAAACAGCTCAGCTCACCCCAGGAAACTGTGCAGGGTAAGAAGATGAGCACAGATGGAAGCCTGAGGAGCAAGAAGAGAAACGTTAAGAGAAGAGCAAGGCGGAGAAGGGCTGACAAAGGAGGAACAGCCAGAATGACATAGGAAGAAAACCATGATAAACTCAAGGGAGGGGATAACTAAACACACAGTGGTCAGAGACATTCAGTGCCACAGGGAAGTCAGTACCAAAATCAAAATTCAGGGCTTGTGGATGCTCAGGTAGTTTCAGCAGACTGGTGGGAGCAGTTGAAGATGGAGGAAGTATAGACACTCTCTTGTGAGGACAGCTCTTTGGAGAAATTTGTAAAAGAAAAAGAGGGCAAAAGCTAAAAGTAGTTCAATGTAGAAAGTATTTTTGGTTTTTATTTTGGACATTAGTGCTCATGGTGTGGCAGCACGTGTTGAAGTTCATGTATTATAGCTCAGCTTATAGAGCCAGACCAGCTGGGCACCTTCCTCAACTTCTCGGGATCCAATTTTGCTCATTCACAAGTTAGAGATACTAATAATACTGCCTATATATAGTTGTATTTAATAGTTACAAGTGTCAAGTGCTTACATGGTTCCTGAACCACTGTAAATGATAAATATTAGCTGCTTCTGTTGATATTCCTATTTCATAATAGGGAAAAGTGATTAAAAGAATGGAAAGATAAGGAATTAGTGATGGAGCAAAGTTCCTGAAGAGGCAGGAGATGGAGCAGAGCACTAAAGGAGGAGTAGCCTTAGACAGGAGGAAGGACTACCCTCCTTCCATCAGTGTGCTTACTGAGAGAGCTACAGGAAATCACCAAGGGAGTTTGGATTCCAATCTGTTGGTCTTGAAGAACAAGACACATAGTTGAGAGAGCCTCCATTTTCCTCTGTGAGATATGAAACTAGGTCATCTGCCAAGAATGAAGAAAGAAGTGGTGACATGGGGAGAGGGTTGTTGTCAGGAGGCATGAATGAGAAAGGTCTGCTACTGAGGCCACGGAGAGTGTAAGTCTGGGGCATGATTCTGGGGAGGAGTCCAACATCCCCCAGAGCACTAATGCATGTAATATCCTCAGGAATCTCAACAGCCTATGGAAGAGTAGAAATGACTATTGGTTGGACTGCTCCAGAGTTGAGACTTTGAGAGTCTGTGACAGAAGTTAAAGAGATAGGGACACAGAGTGTTGAACCGGTACAGAGTTCAAGCTAGAAGGTGGGGATGTAAAGCCAGAGAGGAAAAAGATGGAGGCACAAAGGAACAAAGGTCTCCAACAGTAGGCACAACAGAATAAGTGAGTGGCACATAGAAGGAAAGGAGCTAGTAGCCAGAGACATTGTTTTTAAATATTGTAATAGATTAAACAGGGCCACAAATTCATTGTCATTTCTCCCAGTGAGAGGTGGAGTCTGATTTCCTTCTGCTTGAATCTGTGCTGGGCATAGTGATTAGCTGGACCAATACAACACGTTATAACTGATTATCTGGGCTTCACAGTCTGGATCATGAGAACTCTTATACACAGACCTCTTGGAACACTTGCTCTTCAAGTCCCAAGCAGCGTTATAAGCAGTACAGCTATTATTCTGAAGTCCCCAGGCTGGGTAGACCATGTGGAGATGCCACAGGGAAGGAAACTGGAATTATAAGAAGAAAGAGATGTCTAGCCAGTCCACCATGCCAGGACCAGTTATTTGAATTATCCAGATGAGGTCCCAGATGCCATGAAACAAAGACTAATTGTTCTTGTTGACTCTTACCACCTTGCAGATTTAGGAAAATAAATGGTGGGAGTTGTTTTGGGTGGTTTATTATGCAGCATTAAACAACCAGAGCAATTGGAAGAGCTAAGCTTTCAGGCATGGTACAGACTAGGCTGCAGAGACAGCAACTGGCCATGATGACTGATAGCTGAAGAAGATGAAACTAACTGGTATTAAGAGTTCAATGGGAGGAATGACAGTAAAGATGGTGGCGTAGGAGGATGCTGGGCTCACCTCATCCTGCTGATCACTTAGATTCCGCCCATATCAGGCTAAATAACCCAGAAAACTGTCAGAAGACTAGCAGAACGGACTCTCCAGAGCCAAGGGTAGACAAGAGGCCCAGAGAAGAGGGCAGGAAGGGAAGAGAGGCAGTGCATGCTACACAGACTGGTGGGAGGAAGCCGGGGTGGTGGAGGGGCAGCCCACCAGGCAAGGCAGAGCCCCTAAAGTCTGGCTTGCAAAAGCAGAGGGGCCGGACTGCATGAGTTCTGACAGCCAGTGGGACTTAACATCTGGAATGTTAAAAGTGAACAGCTCTGCTCTCAGAGAGAGCAGGGAAGGTGCTGGGAGGGAGAGTTGTTGAGCCCTGTAAGAAGAGCTCAGCTCGGCGGGGGAAAAAGGTTCTGGGAAGCCCCATCTCCTTCCCCCATTCCCCAGCCATACTCCAAAAGGGAACCAGTTCCCTTCACGGAACTTGCTTGCACTGCACAAACGCCCAACTCTGTGCTTCTGTGGATCCATCTCTCTGATGGGTCAGCCTCCATCCTGGTGCTGCAGGGCCCCTCGCACAGGGGACCACCATTGGCAAAGCAAGATAGGCTGCCCCTCCCACCACTGTGCACCTTGCAGATCCACCCCATCTAATACACCCTTGACCAGATCCCATCAAAGCAGCACCACAAGCCTGGCAGTGAGTAAGTAGCCCAGACAGGGGCCATACCACTCCACTGCCCCTGGGAGAGGGGAAGATAAAGTACACATCAGTCTGACTGTGGCCCCAGCAGTGGGCTGGGGGCAGACATCGGGTCTGACTGTAGCCCAGCCCACCAACACAAGTTTCTCTGGATAGCACAGGGGAAGAGCCCTGCTGTTTGGAGCCACCACAGTGACTACCCAAAACGATGAAACGGAAGAAGTCTCCTCAAAAGAAACTCCAGGAAGTAGCAACGGCAAATGAATTGATCAAAAACGATTTAAGCAATATAATGGACAAAAATTTAGAGTAATAGTCATAAAATTAATCTCTGGGCTTGAAAAAAGCATAGGGAATGGCAGAGAATCTATTGCTACAGAGATCAAGGGACTAAAAAATAGTCATGATGAACTAAAACAATGCTATAAATGAGACGCAAAATAAAATGGAGGTGACCACACCTCGGATTGAAGAGGCAGAAGAGAGAATAGGTGAATTAGAAGGTAAAATTATGGAAAAAGAGGAAGCTGAGAAAAAGAGAGATTAAAAAAATCCAGGAGTATGAGCGGAGAATTAGAGAACTAAGTGATGCAATCAAACAGAACAATATCCATATCGTAGGAATTCCAGAAGAAGAGAGAAAGGGGTTGAAGGTGTACTTGAACAAATCATAGCTGAGAACTTCCCTGATCTGGGGAAGGAAACAGGCATTGAAATCCAAGAGGCACAGAGAACTCCCTTCAGACATAACTGGCATCGATCTTCTACATGACATATCATAGTGAAACTGGCAAAATACAAGGATAAAGAGAGAATTCTGAAAGCAGCTAGGGATAAACGGGCCCTAACATACAAAGGTAGACACAAAAGGGTAGTAGCAGACCTATCTACTGAAACTTGGCAGTACAGAAAGACATGGCCGGACGTCTTCAATGTGATGGACAGAAAAAATATGCAGCTGAGAATCCTTTATCCAGCAAGTCTGTCATTCAGAATAGGACACATACAGGTATTCCCAAACAAACAAAAACTGAAGGAATTCATCACCACTAAACCAGCCCTACAAGAGAGCCTAAGGGGGATTCTGTGAGTGAAATGTTGCACGGACCACAAAGTACCAGAGACATCACTACAAGCATGAAAACTACAGATGTCACAATGACTCTAAACCCATATCTTTCAATAGTAACACTGAATGTAAATGGACTAATTGCTCCAACCAAAAGACATAGGGTATCACATAATGGATAAAAAACAAGACCCACCTATTTGCTATCTACAAGAGACTCATTTTAGCTCTGAGGACACCTTCAGATGGAAAGTGAGGGGATGGAGAACTATCTATCATGCTACTGGAAGTCAAAAGAAAGCTGAAGTAGCCATACTTATATCAGACAAACTAGACTTTAAAGGCTGTAACAAGAGATGAAGAATGGCATTATATAATAATTGTAGGGTCTATCCATCAGGAAGAGCTAAATTATAAATGTCTATGCACCAAATTCAGAACACCCAAATATATTAAACTAATAAGAAACAAACAATCTTATTTAAGAATGTGTTAAATGCAGGGACTTTAATACTCTACTTACAATAGACAGATCATCTAGACAGAGAATCAGTAATGAAACAATGGTCCTCAATGATACATTGGATCACATGGACTTGACAGATATATTTGGAACTCTGCGTCACAAAGCAACAGAATATACTTGCTTCTTAAGTGCACATGGAACATTCTCCAAGATAGATCACTTCCTGGGTCACAAAACATCCCTCAATAAATATAAAAGAATTGAGATCATACCCTGCACACTTTAGATCACAATGCTATGAAACTTGAAATCAACCACAGGAAAAAATCTGGGAAACCTCCAAAAGCATGAAGGTCAAAATGACCACTAAACAATGAATGGGTCAACCAGGTAATTAGAGAAAAATTTAAAAATATGTAGAAACAAATGAAATGAAAATACAATAATCTAAATGCTTTGGGATGCAGTGAAGACAGTCCGGAGAGGAAAATACACTGCAATCCAGGCTTATTTCAAAGAACAAGAAAAATCCCAAATACAAAATCTAACAGCACACCTAAGACACCCAAACCCAGCAAAGAAGAGAAATAATAAAGATCAGAGTAGAAACAATATAGAATCTAAAAAACTGTAGAGCAGATCAATAAAACCAAGAGTTGGTTTTTTGAAAAAATAAACAAAACTGATAAATTTCTAGCCAGGATTCTCAAAAAGAAAAGGGAGAGGACCCAAATAGATAAAATCATGAATGAAAATGGAATTATTACCACCAATCCCTCAGAAATACAAGCAATTACCAGGGAATACTATGAAAAATTATATGCCAACAAACAGGACAACCTGGAAGAAATGGACAAATTCCTAAGCACCCACACATTTCCAAAACTCAAACAAGAAACAGAAAACTTGAACAGACCCATAACTAGCATAAAAATTGAATCAGTTATCAAAAACTTTCCAACGAATAAGAGTCCAGGACCAGATGGCTTCCCTGGGGAATTCTACCAGACACTTAAAGCAGAGATAATACCTATCCTTCTCAAGATATTCCAAAAAATAGAAAGGGAAGGGAAACTTCCAGACTCATTCAATGAAGCCAGCATTACTTTGATTCCTAAACCAGACAGAGACCCAACAAAAAAAGAACTACAGGCCAATATCCCTGATGAATATGGATGCAAAAATTCTCAGCAAGATAGTAGCAAATCGAATTCAACAGCATATAAAAAGAATTATTCACCATGATCAAGTGGGATTCATTCCTGGGCTGCAGGGCTGGTTCAACATTCACAAATCAATCAGTGTGATACATCACATTAATAAAAGAAAAGATAAGAACCATATGATCCTGTCAATCGATGCAGAAAAAAGCATTTGACAAAATTCAGCCTCCTTTCTTAATAAAAACCCTCGAGAAAGTCGGGGTAGAAGGAACATACTTAAGCATCATAAAAGCCATTTATGAAAAGCCCACAGCTAACATCATCCTTAATGGGAAAAAACAGAGCTTTCCCCCTGAGATCAGGAACATGACAGGGATGTCCACTCTCATCGCTGTTGTTTAACATAGTGTTGGAAGTTCTAGCATCAGCAATCAGACAACAAAAGAAAATCAAAGGCATAAAAAGTGGCAAAGATGAAGTCAAGCTTTCACTTTTTGCAGATTACATGATACTATACGTGGAAAACCCAATAGACTCCACCAAAAGCCTGCTAGCACTGATATATGAATTCAGCACAGTCACAGGATACAAAAATCAATGTACAGAAATCAGTTGCATTCTTATACACTAATAAAGAAGCAACAGAAAGACAAATAAAGAAACTGACCCCTTTCACAATGGCACCAAGAATCATAAAATACCTAGGAATAAACCTAACCAATGATGTAAAAGATCTGTATGCTGAAAACTATAGAAAGCTTAAGAAGATATAAAGCAACCTGGATGGAACTGGAGAATGTGATGCTAAGTGAAATAAGCCATACAGAGAAAGACAGATACCATATGTTTTCACTCTTATGTGGATCCTGAGAAACTTAACAGAAACCCATGGGGGAGGGGAAGGGAAAAAAAAAAAAAAAGAGGTTAGAGTGGGAGAGAGCCAAAGCATAAGAGACTCTTAAAAACGGAGAACAAAGTGAGGGTTGATGGGGGGTGGGAGGGAGGGTGGGTAGGTGATGGGTATTAAAGAGGGCATCTTTTGGGATGAGCATTGGGTGTTGTATGGAAACCAATTTGACAATAAATTTCATATATATAAATAAATAAATAAATAAATAAATAAATAAATAAATAAATAAAAAATAAACGGAAAAGCATTCCGTGCTCATGGGTTGGAAGAATAAATATTGTTAAAATGTCAATACTACCTAAAGCTATCTACACATTCAATGCAATCCCAATCAAAATTGTACCAGCATTCTTCTTGAAGCTAGAACAAGCAATTCTAAAATTTTTACGGACCACAAAAGACCCCGAATAGCCAAAGTAATTTTGAAGAAGACGACCAAAGCAGGAGGCATCACAATCCCAGACTTTAGCCTCTATTACAAAGCTGTAATCATCAAGACAGCACAGTATTGGCACAAAAACAGACACATAGACCAATGGAATAGAATAGAGACACCAGCATTGGACCCACAAAAGTATGGCCAACTAATCTTTGACAAAGCAGGAAAGAATATCCAGTGGAAAAAAGACAGTCTGTTTAACAAATGGTGCTGGGAGATGTGGACAGCAACATGCACAAGAATGAAACTACACCACTTTCTTACACTATTCACAAAACTAAACTCAAAATGGATGAAAAACCTCAATGTAAGACAGGAAACCATCAAAACCCTAGAGAAGAAAGCAGGCAGCAACCTCTTTGACAGCAGTTTCTTACTTGACACATCCCCAAAGGCAAGGAAATTAAAAGCAAAAATGAATTATTGGGACCTCATCAAGATAAAAATCTTCTGCACTAGAAAGGAAACAATCAACAAAACTACAGGGCAACAGATGGAATGGGAAAAGATATTTGCAAATGACATATCGGACAAAAGGCTTGTATCCAAAATCTATAAAGAACTCACCAAACTCCATATCCAAGAAACAAATAATCCAGTGAAGAAACGGGCAGAAGACATGAAGACACTTTTCTAAAGAAGACATCCAGACAGCCAACGGGCACATGAAAAGATGCTCAACGTCACTCCTCATCAGGGAAATACAAATCAAAACCACACTCAGATACCACCTCACGCTGGTCAGAGTGGCTAAAATGAACAAATCAGGAGACTATAGATGCTGGAGAGGATGTGGAGAAATGGGAACCCTCTTGCACTGTTGGTGGGAATACAAACTGGTGCAGCTGCTCTGGAAAACAGTGTGGAGGTTCCTCAAAAAATTAAAAATAGATCTACCCTATGACCCAGCAACTGCACTGCTAGGAATCTACCCAAGGGATACAGGAGTGCTGATGCATAGGGGCACTTGTACCCCAATGTTTATAGCAGCACTCTCAACAATAGCCAAATTATGGAAAGAGCCTGAATGTCCATCAACTGATGAATGGATAAAGAAATTGTGGTTTATACACACAATGGAATACTACGTGGCAATGAGAAAGAATTAAATCTGGCCTTTTGTAGCAACGTGGATGGAACTGGAGAGTGTTATGCTAAGTGAAGTAAGTCATACAGAGAAAGGCAGATATCGTATGTTTTCACTCTTATGTGGATCCTGAGAAACTTAACAGAAGACCATGGGGGAGGGGAAAGGAAAAAAAAAGTTAGAGAGGGAGGGAAGGAAACCAGAAGAGACTCTTGAAAACTGAGACTAAACTGAGGGTTGATGGGGGGTGGGAGGGAGGGGAAAGTGGGTGATGGGCATTGAGGAGGGCACCTGTCGGGATGAGCACTGGGTGCTGTATGGAAACCAGTTTGACAATAAACTTCATATTAAAAAAAGTGAAATGGGAGAAAGACACCCTTGCCTTGTGGACACGGGGGAAGCTAGATCAGAGAGAGGGGATGAGGAAAGACTTGTCAGAATGTACAAAACCCAGAATAGTTTTATTCTTAAGTACCACAGAAACATCTATTTTTATTTGAACACACTTATTAGGTTTCAAAGCGATCATGCAAACTGGCCCCAAGGAACATACTTAGCAACTGTTTAAATTTAGAGTGTATGATGTTGCCCTAGGTGATCACTCTATAAATGTGAAATAATAAATTGCACTTCTTTAAAATAGTGCTCTTAAATATAGATGTTGTGTTACTCAATGATTACACCACCTCCCCCTCAACTCCCATGTATTGCCATATATAGTTTTGTTTCTCACTCTTATGATGTTAAACATTCAACAAGTCTGTAGGGAGCATCTGCTATGTGCCAGGCTCTGTGTTAGGTGCTGTACTTAGATCTTAATTAGTCAAGAAATGTCCATCTTTGGGGACTGCAATGGAGATGTTTATCAAGCATTTAATATAGGCTAGGCCCTATACTAGGCACTTTATAAGCCTTATCCCATTGAAACAATGAGTGGGTTCTGTTTCAGGCAGGGCTCAGTCAGAGAAACAGAGCCACCATAAATATAGAAAGATTTGTTACAGGGGGTTTGACTTTATACAATCATGGGAGCTGGTTGTCCTCACATCTGATGTGGGAGCTGGAAGTCTGTAAAGGAGACAGTCAGCAAGGGAAGAAGGATGTAAAGTGGAGAAGAGCAAGAACAAACTGGAATATACAAAGTGGACTGAAATCGCATCAGTTTGTTTCTGATTTTCGTGATATGAGTGTCCTATAGAAGCCAGGGCCTCGTCCTGGAGCTAAACAGACATTCCCAGCCAACAAGTGAGAGAAGCCAAGGGAGGATCTGGGGGAGGCTAAGCCATTGCAGGCCTGATTGCTACCTCCCCCCACCGAGGTGAGCAGATTAACAATGTGTGTGAACGACCAAATGACTGTTGCTTTCCTTGCACTTTGTAAATCTCCCACCAGAATCTCTGTTGGGGCCACTCTAACCAGAAACATACAAGAAAGGAAATTCTGCTAAATGTGGTTCAGCCCCAACGAGCTGTCACATTACAAAGCCACCATAGAAACTATTCAAATAACAGAAACCAGTATGCACTATCATCACTGAAATTTCAACAAAGGCAGAAATAGGTGCTCTGTTCTCAGGAAACGACGCTCCGAGCAGACAGACTTGGACCTGCTTGATACCAAAGCCTGTGCTTTGAGCCATCACACACAATATTCTTGGCTTCTACTTCAGGAAAGTTTAAAATGGCAGACAAATAATAAAACAGGTTGGTCTCCTTACCCCTCAGCTGACACACACATGGTACCAGAACCTAGGACCTTTGCAGACGCCTAAATAAGTGGAGACCTGACAAAAGAAAATATATTCATTGCAAAATACAAAAAGAAAACTTACAATCCAAATGAATATATGCTTTATTATATGTCAACACATCTTTTACTTACCTAAAACTTACATGAAATTTTAAATAAATTTTTTTATCATGCAAGATTTAGATGAACAACGTATTTAATATGAGAGAAGAGCTCCAAAACTAAGACACCTAGGGCTTACCAACTTCTTCTGGACAGAGGAAAATTTAGTGGGGGCATGGGGGGAACACATATTAAAACCCATTTTTTTGGAGACCACATTTGGAGCAGGTACTGCAGTCCTGTCTTACTCAGCAATTCAGAATTGCAGATGTGGCATGAAAAGGAACGGCACTGATATTCACTGGGGTTTTATATAAAATGAAGGAAAAAATGGGCAGCTTGGTCCTGGCACACTGCCCACCTTGCTGATATGTCGGGAGCATTTTAAACATATCACTGCAGGTAGTTGAATGAGAACAGAAACCAGAAACGTAGAGATCGAATTTAGCAGCAGATTGAATTGTGCTCACCAAGACGTTTGCCTCTATGCCTGTTCCCTTCTTCCTCTCAGCTCAGGCTGCAGGATGCCTAATCACAGAAGGCAGCCTTCTAGTAAATTCAATTAACCAAAGAGATCCTTGTGTGGGTTAACGGATAAGAGAAATGGAAAGAGACATAACTGCACAGAAATGGCCACGGGCAGGGTGGGAAGAATTCAGTGCTCAGCCAGACCGAGCTCATCCTTCTTGGGGAACCAGTTATCCCCCCAGGTATAACAGCTCCATATACAAGGTTGGAGGGTGAGGGAACACTTAGCTCTGAGACAGAAGCAGACTGCATCAAGGAGAGAGTTATACCTCTTCCTCCTCCCTTCCAGATGCCCATATTCTAAGATATAATGACATTTGTTCACTTAACCTATCTCTGTGGTATACCTATCTCATCCCTCTTACCTGGTCTAAAGTGACCTAGGTCTCTTTCTCTGGAAACTTCTGACCGGGCTTAGTTTTTAATCTCAAACTAAATTAAATTGCATCGTGAATTGAGAGACAGCATTGGTTAAGAGTGTGGTCTTTGAAGCTACATAGCCGGAGTTTGAATTCTAGCCCTTATCATTTATGGTCTTATATGTATAGTCTTGAGGCTTTATACTTAAAATCTGTCACCCTCTGTTTTCTCATCTTTAAAATGGATGTAATAGTGCCTACCTCATATAAGATGTTGTGAGAAATAGCAAATATATATAATATGCTTAATACATGTCACATAATCCTCAATAAATACTGGCACCTAGCTCTAATAGAAATTGCTAATGAGTGTGCTGGGCAATGAAAATGACATTAGTCCAAACCCTTAGAAGCTCACACTTTAACTGAGGAAGCAGGCATTTAAGTATATAATCTTAATACAATAGTATGAGTACTAGAAGCCCAGAGATAGCGGTTCACAACCTTCCTTCTGTCCCCAAACTCTTGAGGAATAAGATGGAATCCCATGAGAAGCAGTGGCTCACCACAGGACTAGCTGACCTACCAGGATGGAGGTATGAGAGGCCACCCTATATCCCATTTCCCACTTTCCAACCAGCCCAAATTACCTGAGCAACTCTGATGACATACAGATTATAGCCCATTGTCTCTTGTCAACAAATGTTTGTTAAACACAAATATGCAAGGTCCTGTTTTACAGTGTGCATAGTGTTTGCAGTCTAGCAGAAAGACAACATTGAGCAAAAAGTTAGGATGCCTGGGTGGCTCAGTTGGTTAAGCATCTGACTCTTGATTTTGGCTCAGGTCATAATATCAGTTTGTAGCATCAAGCCCTGTGTTGGGCTCTGCACTGACACTGTGGAGCCTGCTTGGGATTTTCTCCCTCTCTCTCACTCGCTCGCTTCCTCCCTCTTTCTCTCTCTCTCTCTCTCTCTCTCCCCCCCCCTCCCTCCCTGCCCCCCCCCCCGCTTGTGCTATAAATAAACATTTTCTTAAGAATTCCAAGTATTCTGAACATCAACAAGTAAAGGTGTTGAGGCTGAGAACTTTAAAATTTCCTAAAGGACAAGAGACCAAGGTGGAGTAGAAGTCAGTTCAGAGAAGGGGGTGAGAAGACTTAAAAGCACATTTGTCAAAATAAAGAGACTTCAGCTAAAATTATAATCTATACTATACTTAAATGCAGATGTATGGGGCGCCTGGGTGGCTCAGTCGGTTAAGAGTCCGACTTCAGCTCAGGTCATGATCTCACGGTCCGTGAGTTGGAGCCCCGCGTCAGGCTCTGTGCTGGCAGCTCAGGGCCTGGAGCCTGCTTCAGATTCTGTGTCTCCCTCGCTCTCTGACCCTCCCCCATTCATGCTCTGTCTCTGTCTCAAAAATAAACATTAAACAAAATTTTTTTTTTAAATGCAGATGTATTAACAGATGCAGAACCCCTTAGGATGTAGACCGAGGACAGAACTCTACCTCCTTAATAGTCTGAAAAACTATTTCATGAATAGAACAGTTAAAATCTTTAAGGATACTGTAATAATGTGTAGCCTTTAATAAGGACAAGGAAAACAGCTACTTAAAACAGGTAAGAGTGTAACTGTAAATGCAGTGGTGTATAATTTCAATTAGTAAGAACATGAAACATACATGTAGACAGATATACACACTGTACCTTGGACCTCTTCCTCTCTGCCCCTAGAATCTCTTATGGTTGGCAATGAATGCTCTTATCTCATGAATTATCAAATCAAAGGCCATTTTATATTCACTCTTGATATAATTAACCAATAAACTAATTAAATAAAGCTGCCACCTTGCTTTTCCTCCAAGACCTAACCTTCCTGCCTTGAGCAGGCCACTGCTGTTTAGATTCTAGTCATGTCCTTCTGGCTGTCTTTACTGTCTCCCAAGAAATGCCATCTGGGGCATCCACATCCTCCCTCACAGTCTAGGAGATTAATGGACCCATCGCAGCACAGGTCAGAGGCAGCCTGGCAAGGAGGCTTTTCATGGTCTCTGAGTTTCTTAGAAATGGAGTGAAGAAGAGTTTAAATAGAAAAGTCTACAAATAAACTGGAATTAGACAAAAATGGCAGCTGAATATACAATTTTAACATACAATTTAGTACACTTTTAATTCCAGTATAATTAAGATACAGTGTTATGTTAGTTTCAGGTGTACAATATAATGATTCAATAATTCTATACATCAGTGTTCATTATGATAAGTGTACTATTAATCCCCCTTACCTAGTTCACCCATTGCCCCATCCACTTCTATCTGGCAGCTACCAGTTTTTTCTTTCTAGTTAAGAGTCCTTTTTGTCTGCCTTCTGTTTATTTCTTAAATTCCACATCGTCATGAAATCATATACTATTTCTTTCCAAATAGCAATCTTAATACCATGGTGACAGGGTGACAATGTGCCCAAGGAGATGACCATACCTCCCCCTCTTTATAGCCTGGTGGTTAGGAGGCTCAAGGTCACAAGCAAGAGAAGCCATGTCAGAGAAGCAATCAAAGCAGTAAGGGTTTTAGAATCATGCAGAGTTCAATTTGAAACCCAGCCTTCCCACTTAGTAACTATGTATTCTTATACAGGTATCCTGAACCGGGGTTTTACATCTAAGAAGAGAAGAAGTGTATCTCATGGGGTAGTGGTAAGGATTATAAACACTTTATTCAAGCCAATATATCTTGAATCAAAAAGCCCAATTCAAACTATTTTAAACTTAAAAACAAAACGCGTGTACCATGTAACTAGGGAATCTGGAAGCCCAAGGGAAGAACAAGTCTCAGAAACACAAATATTGTTTTCTCCTGTGTGGTGGGCCCATTCTAGCTTACTGCAGACAGCTTTCTTCCATGCAGCAGTGAGAGGAGAGGAGGAGAAACGACCACAGGCTAATCATCTGCCAGCAGAGAAGTAAAGCCTCTCTTGCCCAGCCTCTGCAGAGGATTCAATCAAAGTCATTTGGGCCAGGTTGCACCCTACGCTCATCCCTGTAACCACCACCTTGGCCAGCAGTGTGAGGTACTAGAATGAGCTAAGCCAGGTGCCATGTATGCCCTGCAGGTGAGGGAATGAGATTCCTGGATTCCAATCAGCCTCATCCATTCAATACTTGACCCTCTCCGTCTTCCCGCATTTGAAAAGTGCAACACTCATCCTGCTGAGATAAGAATAGCATATGGAGAAACAATATCCCCCTTGGCACTTCAAACTACTCAATCAATGTGAGGACACTGATCTGTATCTCCACTATCATAATTATCATTTAGTAACCAAACAAACCAGAAGCCTTTTATCTCGGGCCATTCTCTTATGCATGCACTTGTTATTTCATATATCCATTCATCACTTACTGAGCATTTATATGCGTCAGTGCACTAAACCCTTTATGTGCAAGATAACATTTAGTTTTTGCAATAACATTAGAAAGCACTGTTATTAGCCCTACTGCACAGTAAGAACACAGAAGTTCAGAGAAGTTAAGTAACTTGCCTGATACTTCACAAAAGCGGACTTGAACCTGGGTCAAATCAAATGCCATGTTCTTAACTGCTGGGCTTAACAGTTGGTAGAGGTTTGAATAAGACAGAAGATCATGGGAAACTGGGATTAATTTTGTCCAGGGGAAGTCTTGAAGGGTCAGACAGAATTTGCCCAACAGGAAACACGGGAAAGGGCACTTGAGGCAGAATAAGAAGGTGCACAAAGGTGTTGTGTGCTGCAAGTGTTCAGCATTTCTCGTCAACATCCAGGGGATCCTAACTCAAACTACTAGACAGGACAGTCTTCGTTAGTGAAAGGTAAGAACTACGTCCTTTTATCAACAAAAATAAATGCAGTTTTATTACATTTCATTTGCTTACAAACACAAAATTCTCCAAAGAAAGGACAAGCTTATTAAGAGACCTATCTGCTTCATTTAGCACAGACTATTTTGGGCTGCATGGACATAGTGGACAAACACCAGTCTTCCCTGAACCATCTTAGAAGCATCACACAGCCTTTCTTTCTCTGAATTCCCACAGCCATCTTTTCCAGCCCAATTATTTGAAGGTTACTTCACGTGTTAACCTGCTAATGAAGACCTATAGAAGACACCACCCATGTCGGGTATTTCGTGAAAATTAAACTTCATTTATATGGAGTTTTTGCATGTAAGGGGACAAATATCTTTGGAAGAAAATCAGGAAAGGTGTAAGTAGTCATAGGAAGTAAAACACAAAGACTGAATTTTCTCTTTCCTGTGATAAACGGTCTCTCCCCCCACCTCAATAAATACTACCTCCTTCACCCAGATTATCAAGTAGGAAAGTACAGCCAACATCATTCACTCCTCAAACCTCACATTCTCTCTCCCTTCCTCTTCAGGCAATTCCTTCATTCTGTGGGTTCTGCCTCCATATTTTTTACCTTTCCCTGGCTCACTGTTTCTTCTGTTAATGTATCAATTCACAATTCATCGCCTCTCTCCTCCCTGCCTCCAGTCTTGCTGCCTTCCTACCCGTCCTGTGGAGTGAGCTTTTTGATACCCAAGGCTGTCCTGTATCTCCCATCACTGGCAAGATTGGTCAGTCCAGACAAGGCTAACTGGAGTCCTTCCCCAGATCTGTGATACGGATGCTGACAAATTCAATGTCTCCTCGTGTCTTCTTTCCTGTGGGGAAAACTGAACGCAATAGGTGAAGCTAAGGCCAACATTTGAAAAGAAGGAGAGGTGGATGAGCAACGGCCAAATCCTTTTGGATTTGCCAAGGCCAAATCCTTGGTTCTCACCTTGATCTGATTCCTTATAGTTACCCGTCTATCATTATTAACCACCAAAGCCAGAAAATTTCTTTTTGCTCAAAAACAAAAATTTCTGGTTGTATCATCCCTGGATCTAGGCTAAGTTCAAGCCTGTGAGTCGGCAAGCTATAGCCTTCATAGCACGCCTTCTATCTCCCACGTCCAGACTTATCTTGGCAGCCTCTTTCACCACACTCAAAGTTCAAAGCTGTATTCATACTGAGCTGTTTTGCTGTTGATTTTGCTATGGCAATTACGGTCATTGGTGCCCGGACTTCACCATCCTCTTTTGATGCTAGACCTCTGTACTTCACATAGCCATACTTGGATCTGCTGAGCTAAATTCTATCTGTCCTTCTGAAGGCTCCTTCCTGACCAAACCCCTTCTCTACATACCCTTAACCTCTAAACACAGCTCTACTGTAGCAAAATAAACACACCATCTTGTAATCTTATAAATATATTTACTTTTTTGCCTTCTCCTATTCAATGAAAATGGGGAAGGATTGTTTCTTTCTCCTCCGTAATTAACAGTGTTGCTTTATAAACTGGCCCACATTCACAGAGGAAAAGGAGCAAATGAAGAGGTAGACCACACCAGAATGGTAAGTGGCAGTTTTAATCCACAAGCGAACTTACACACAAGGCTTGGTTTTGGTGGCTGTAAGATAGGCAGATCTCTACCCATGCCCACCAGAATGTTAAAAGTTCATGTAGAGGCCTTAATGGGATTGAGGCAGGTCTATTGCCCAGATGGTCTCAATACACCGGTCTCTGAAGGTTGCATCCTTAAAACAGCTGTGGTAATGGTGGAAAGAATTTATTCCAAGGACAGAGGAGATGGTGAGGAGCCTCCAAATGCCCAGACCCACCTCTTAGGTCAACTGGTGGTAACATCCTCTCAATGACCTCCTCCAACATTCCACTCCTTGTGGCTGGCTCTTACACCTTCTATGTTCCCTCTCCTTCCACAGTGTGCCCTGAGTGGTCAAAGGGTTTTACTAGCTTGGAGGTAGCTCATTGGTGGCTATCTGGCTGCACTATCCCAGTAGGACATTCAATTGCCAACTCTAGTAGGTAACACCTCTCCCAGGTGTGATGAAGCTTGCTGTTCCCAGCAGCATGGCGTGTTGATCCACTCTGAGAGGCAGGGAAGTATGTGATTTCCATACTTTTGTGGTGCTGCGTCCTTCAGCAGGGTCCCCAGTCTGGCATACGGGGTGACAGATCCTATTGGTTGATCATTAAGATATATTAAAGCCTGGAGTAGTTTTTCAGCCCACCTATCCAAGGTGGTTTTGTTAGTGTGTAATTTATATTATATAAAATATTTAACCAACCATGTTGCTTATGGGTTATTGGGGAAATGGAATCACCACTTAATGCCCTGTTCTTTGGTCAGTTTTGTAGAACATGACCTTTGAAGTGCGCCCCACCCCCATCATGATCCATCCAACAAGGATATCCATACATGGTATTCAGTTTTTCTAATCTTCTAATGGCTGTACCCTGGTTCACATGGCAAAGGGAGAAAGCTTAAGTCAGACAATGTGTCCACACACCAAGGCATATTTAGAACCCTCACTCAGAGGAAGGGGACCGATTTCATCAATTTTCTAATCCCTCACCAGTTGGTAACTCCAGTGGATGGTCTCAGAATTCTTTGGCAGTTACCTTAGGCATTGTTTAGAACACACAGGACATGCTATGACTATATTAAATGGCATCCTTGGCTCCCACCCAGGGCCAACAGTGGTTACTCTTTTTATGCTCCCAATCTGCTATATCTACAAAAGGGCCAGATCTTAGGGTTCATACCTAGGTTATGGCATCAGCTTCTCCATTGCCGAAGGGTATCAGTGCCTTATGAGCTAGGACTTGGAAACAGAAAGGATTGCCTTAGGCTCTTGCTGGTGAACTTGTCTTATCACATATCCTAAATCCACAGGGGCTTACTCATGACCATCTACCCCTTGTTTCCATTGTTCAAGCCACAAGTTTAATCTCTTTAGAACAGCCCAACTAACAGCACGAAGGGTTAACAGCCAGTGATCATGAGTGATCACCAGCCATCCCTGAGTTCAGCTCACTAGCTACTGTAGTTCCTTCTAGTTTCTATCCAAATGGGGTCAGTGTTGGGCTGAATAGTGACTGCAGTCCATGTGCATAGCTTGCCCAGACCAGACCCAGCTGTATACCAGGCATCAGGGGTAATAGTGGTAGGCGCATTTGGAAGATCTACATACTCTACAGGGACTAGTAGCATCCACATTTCTAGTGGGCTGGCAAACAGGTGCTCCTCTGGTGCCAGTAGGCATGACACTTAGTACAAGTGGGAATTTGAGCCATGGCAGAGGCAGGCTGATGGAATATATTCTTACCCCACTCTTTGCAAAGAAGGGGAGTTCTTACCAGGGAGAGCTATACCTGTAGGAATACTATATACATGGTTAGGACCTGTTGCTCTAGGCACCAAAATCCTAGCAGTAGCCTTTCCTTCTACTGATTGTCACAGTGACAATCCACACCTTCTGGAGTGACAGATACAGTTAATTCAAGAGGTATCCCTGCTTGGGAGACTTCCAAAACTTTAATTTATTTCACTGTATTTTTGCCTTTAAAAGCAACTTATTGCTCTGATCCCTAGTCCCACACATGCCCTTCCTTTACCAGGTAGTATCAATGGCAAAGGACAAGTGGAGAACAAAAATTCCCCAAACCCTCAAATCCCTACCAAGGCTGCACTTCTTCCATGTTTTTAAGGGATGTATAGGCTTGCACCTTGTCAATCACAGCTTTTGGGACAATGCACATCTTATCCATCAAGTGGCTCCCAAAACTATGGCAGTGCCTGGGTCTGGAATTTTCTGTGGGTTTACCACCTATCTTCTCCCTTGCAGATGTTCCAGCAGTCTGCAGAGTATCCTGCAGCAGAATCAAGTCTTTACATGGTAATATACTTGACATAAAATGGACCCATTTTACTGTTGTGGAGGAGAATGGGGATATGATCAGGCTACCATCCCAGGACTTATTATGGAGCTATGCCCATAGCTTTGGGGAAGTACTTGAAAGTTCCATTATTGCATCCTCCCACATGAAGGCAAATGGTCTTGTGACTAAGTGGCCAGGGATATCTTGAAACACCCATTTGCTTAATTCAACATGGTACACTCCTACAACCATGGCCAAGGTGTCTAGGATAGTGGTGGGGCACCTGGGTGGCTCAGTCGGTTGGAACTCTGACTTCAATTCAGGTCATGAGCTCATGGCTCAGGGGTCCAAGCCCGTGTTGGGCTCTGTGCTGACAGCTCAGAGCCTGAAATCTGCATCAGATTCTGTGTTGCACTGTCGCTCGCTCACGCACGCGCGCGCTCTCTCTCTCTCTCTCTCTCTCTCTCTCTCTCTCTCTGCCCCTCTCCTGCTTGTGCTCTGTCTGGCTCGCTCTCTCACTCATTCTCAAAAATAAATAAACATTAAAAAAAATTAAGATAGTGGCAAAGTTAGGCATAGCTGCATGGATGGGGACATAATCCTGTTCAATTTTTGGTAGTCCACAGTCAACTGCCATGAGCCAGCCAGCATTGTTACCAGCTGTACCAAGCTATTGAAACCAACATGGGCAGAGTGTAAAACACCCATTCAATGCAGTTCTCAGATAGTTTCTCTTCTTATGCTCCCCTCACACCCAGGCAGTTTCTGTTGTTTGACAGTTAAACTACTCTTCCCAGGCATGGTAGACTTAATGGTTCCCAGGTGGGGTTTCCCCCTCAGCAGTGCTTTAACTAGTCTAACCCAGAGAAGAAATTCATCAACAGAGATTTACAGAGTTTGAGCTTGTAGGACGTCCATGCCCAGCATGTTCTCTGGTATTAGAAAGATAAAAGCCTCATTCTCTTCTAAGTGAGAACACCCAATTTGCAGTTTTAAAGGACCTCTCAGACCATAATCATCCGCTCTTTGTAACCACCAATAGCATTGAGGGGCCAGAAGACTTCTGCGGGTTACTGTGTATTAGAGTGTATTTGACTCCAGGATCAACCAGAATTCTTGTTTATTTCATGGGGAGGCAGCAGAAAACTAGTGAATAGAGAGCTCAACATGATACCCCGATTGCCTCCAATGGCCCTCACCTGGAGACAACCTTGGCCTGGACCCTGTACCCAGGGCACAGGAGGCACCCATCCCATTTGGACTACAACCTAGAGGCCTCTGAGGAAACAGGAGGTGTGTCAGGGACAATAGAGTCAGAGAGAGTAGATTGGGAAGGTCTGTTCAGGTGTTAAGGTTTTCCACATCAAGATCAACATAGAGTTGGGCTACGGATTCTACTTTTTAGGTAGTGTCTCCTTAGCAAGGGCAAACCACTTACAGGTTACCTTTCCTGCACACTTTACAGACAATTGGGATAGCCTTTTGGCTTTTTGAGTTTCCTCCTTGTCTGGGATCTTTCTTACAGCTGGTACTAGTTCCTGGAATTTGTCAGTTTCCCCCAGATCAGGAGTAGACATCATAAATGTCTTGTCCTACAACTGGACTCAGCAAGGATATCCATGTCCCATACCAGATGCTTGGGGCATTCCTGCAGTGAATGTGGCTCCATCAAGGCCTAGGTGGCCTGGCTCATACCCAGCACCCTCAAGATTTATACCTCCTCTATGGATTTCCAATACCCCATAACCAGGGAGAGGACCCTCACTGAGCCAAGCCTACCTACAAGCTAGAATAATCCATTTATAAGAGCATGAATACCTTAAACTCCCCCCCTGCCCCCACAAGGGGGTAGAGGCACTATCAGAGGGCAGGGTGTGTGGTGATGACGCTCATTTTCTCTGCCTCCTTCCCAGAGAAATGCCAACTCTCCCCATCCCCTTAGTGGCACTAGCCACACCTGGCTACTTACCCTGGCTTTTTGCTGAAATTTGGCAGCTAAACTAGTGAACTCAGTGGGAATATATTCTTTCATCATGAACATTTCCTGAGTTGAGGGCTGCCCTGTTGGCCAGGGTTCTTGTTGGTGTGCTTTTGTTTTCCTTTGTATTATTAGGGGTTAGACGGCATGGGGCATTCTGTCTGCTTCACTATCACAACATCCTCTCCTTCATTCTCCCCACTTTGCCTGGGATCCTCGTCTTGGCCTCAGGCTTTGTCCCAAATGCACAGGCTTTAATCCACCGTGGGCCCGCCCAGCTTTGCAAAACTGCAGCTAAATTGCCCAGATGATTATCTTGCTCTCCCACCTTGTCTGCTGGCCCCAAAGCCAGCGGAGTAGGGGGCACCCGCCCTTCTCCAACCTCAGCGCTTACTCCTTTCTAACGCGAGCTCCAGCCCCGAGTGGGGCATCTAGAGCCCGCAAAGCTGCCCCCTTAGAGGCCAGCCCACCGTGGCCGCCATGCGCTTCCCTTCTCTGCGGCAGTGGGCTCGGCCCAGTTCCTCAGACAAGCGCGTTTTTGGGGGTGTCCCAGGGTGGTCCACAGCTTCTAGCGTACGGGTCACCCCTCCCCACACAGAGGTGGGTGGCCAGCTCAGGATTTCCCCCCACAGAGGCCTCTTCCCCAAGACTCGTTTCCGCCGACCCCGGCTGGCTCACCAATTGCTGGTTTGCAAACTGGTCCAGTACCCAGAGGGCGAGGACACGCTAAAGAAAGAGGCTGCTCCTGGATAGGTCCGTGGCAGGTTTAGTAAGGGAACTTACCTGCGGGCTTGTCTTGGGCTGACGCAAGATGAGTAAATCTCTACACCCGCCTGCCAGAGTCTGAAGTTTATAAAGAAGCCTTAAGGGGGTTGAGTCATTACACCATCCAGATGGTCTCAATAATACATTACCCTCTCCAGGTTTCATCCTTAAAATGGCTCCAGCTGTGAGAATGCTGAGTGAAACAGACATCCCAAGGACAGGGAGGCGCGCTAGGAGCCTCCAATTGCCCAGGTGCACCTGTTGGGTCAACCAGAGGTCATGTCCTCTCAGTGACCTCCTCTAATACCTAGGGTCTGGACTACATAGCAGGTAGCCAGAAATGTTTGTGGAATAAATAAATGAATGAATATACTGAGACTCTTCAGTTTGGACATCTTGGAAATTATATGGTACCAACTTGCTTTAGAAAATCCCCTAACTTGGGCCGCCCTGGTGGCCCAGTCGGTTAAGCGTCCGACTTCCGCTCGGGTCATGATCTCACAGCTCGTGGATTCGAGCCCCGCATCAGGCTCTGTGCTGACTGCTGGCTCAGAGCCTGGAGCCTGCTTCAGATTCTGTGTCTCCTTCTCTCTCTGCCCCTCCCCCACTCACGCTTTGTCTCACTGTTTCTCAGAAATAAATAAAATGTAAAGAAAACAGAAAGAAAGAAAATCCCCTAACTTGTGCAAGGCAGAATCTTCTCTCTGCCACTACACCTTCACTGAAGGCTGCAATACACATATATTCAACTCATAGGTTAGATTTTCTTGTGATTGAGCTGATTTTCTTAAAGAGTTTAATATTAGCTTTTAATTACATCCTGCCATGCAACAAGTACTTTAATAAATGTAAGGGAAGAAACCCCTCTGCATATCAACAGGGCTAATTCAATTCAATAATTCTATTTAATTAAGCATTTTTGTGCTTTAATAGTCAAATTGCTACAGGAGATGTCATTTCCATAAGCTCCTCAACTGGAGAATGCTGAGCAGTTACTTGAATACTTTCTAAGGGCTTCCTGTTTCAAAAGGGTTTTTAAATGATTTCCAAAGGCCAGCCAGTTCCCTCACACCTTCCCAAGAGTCTCTGCAACCTTTTCACTCCCCCTCCCAAAAGCAGCAGTCCTGGGGGCTGGGGGCTTTTTCATGCCACTTCCCTCACTTCTCATGCAACATACACCCATCTCCTCGCCTCCAAACAAAATGTTGTCCTCCTTTTCAAAGCTCATTCCAGAAGTCACCTCTTCTATTAAGCCTGCCCAGATTTACCAGGCATTGGTTTGGACCTATCAAAACATCCTCACTGTGATCCCTTAAAGCATGACTTTCAAGATAATTTAACCCAGTCATGACCTCAGTAAAATGAACGGATCTTCATGATTCACCTCCCTGAACTGTAAGGGAAGGAGTCCTGGACTGGAAGGCAGAGAATCCTATATAGGAACCCTAAGTCTACCGAATAGTTGTGCAAATTACAGCATCTGTCTGGGCCATAGTTTCTGCACCTGTAAAATAGAAAATATTGCTGACCTTCTAGGCGGTAGAGAGGATTCAAAGGCCTAACATGTGAAAGTTTATCACTTCACACCTGGGATTCAATCACTGATCAAATCACTTTTTCCAGCCATGACATGTGGGACTAAAATGGCCATCTGATCATCACACTAAAGAGGACATCTGATAAATATACTCAATTATCCTTCAACCAGATTTCTCACCCAGTGGTTCTCAACCAGGCTGTGCATCCAAATCAGTGAGCAAAGGTTTTTCAAAATATGAATTCCGAGCCCTACTGAATTAGAATCTCCAAGGTAGGAGCTGTCAAACATGGACATACATTAATTTGTTCTGCTGATGTTAAGTAGCCAGCACAGAAAACTTCCAAACAACCTGCAACAGAAGTACCTCTTCAGCTGAACAGGCAACCAGACAGGAGGAGGTTCTATAACCACAAATTCCCAGCTCACAGTAATGTAGAAGTGAGCAATTATGGAAGTAATTGACTAGAGAAGGGGAAACTCCCCAAACTGTAGGCAGCCATCACATCAGCTCATCCAGGTGCACTGGAATAAAGAGGAAAAGCTCCTGCCTTTCTGACTGAAAGCAGTCGCCCCAGCAGGAGCATGATCAAAAAGACAAGTTTGTTTGGTGCACACAAGTGAGAGCTGGCACTATTCCACACCCACAGTATCTATTTGGAAAGGAGGTAAATGAGGTGTGGCAATAAGGTTAGCATGGCCTTGCTTGCTTCCACTTACAATGTGCTGGATACCATGCCTCCTACACATACCATCTCTTACAATTTTCACAATAGCTAGCCCCATCAGGTAAGCATTATTATCCCCATTTTACAGAGGAGGAAACTAAGGCACAGAAAGATTAAACGACTTTGCAAGTATGGAGCAAGGCTGGACTCGAACAGAGATTTGCCTGACTCCAAACTCTGTCTCTAAGAGTTTGGGAACAATATGTCATTATTTCAATTCTATGAGCCTCTGTTTCTTTATCTTAGATAATGGGGATTTTTCCTATTGCAAAGAATAAGAGGTTAGGAAGGACACATGGCCATCACCAATAAATGATAGCTAGTATTGTTTAATGCTGCTAAAGGCCTCCTCTGAAATAGGACCACATAAGGGAGTGAGGTCTGAGGAGCAAATATGAAGGCATTTGCCGAGGAGATGTAAAAGCCAAATTTAACTCTTAAAGATGATGGCCTGGTTGAGATTTGTTACTTATTCACAACAACACACTTTGTTTTACCCTTCTTTGTCTTTTTTAGTAACTCTTAGAAAGTGATTAAAAGTGTGTTCTATTGAGCCTTATATCGGGCTCTGAGCTGAACATGGAGCCTGCTTAAGATTCTTTCTCTCCTGCCCCTCCCCCACTCATGCGCACACGCATGTGCTCTCACTCTCTTCGCTTTCTCTCTCTCTCTCGATAAAAAAATAAAAATGGGGCCCCTGGATGACTCAGTTGGTTAAGCATCTGACTCTTGATTCTGGCTCAAGTCATGATCTCACGGTTCATGAGTTTGAGTCCTGAGTCAGCTCTGCACTGACAGTGTGAAGTCTGCTTGAGATTCTCTCCCTCTCTCTCTGCCCCTCTCCCATGTGCTCACTCTCTCAATAAATAAATACATAAATAAATAAGTGGACTTAAATTTTTTTTAAATGTGTTCTTACTTGCAAAAGTCCTTCAAATTAAAAAGGAGTCAGTTACTCACAGTTGAAAAAGTAGATAATGTTGTAATGTGCTGATACACAAAAACCACAGTCTCCTGACAGAAACATGATTCTGGACATTTGCTCATCCTGTGGCATGTACACATTTAAGAGTCTGGGTTCCTCTTGCCTACTGAATCAGGGGTATCTGTGGGAACAGAAGGCACCCTTGCCCCATCATGCCTTCTGCCAAATGCCTGGGAAGCTACTGCGTGCCTCCTTGCTTCCTTCTCTTTTGTTCCTTCTCTACCCTTTTACCAGGCCATGCTGCAACACTCCATGGGGTTCCAGACCACGGTGCCCCTCTAGGGTAGAGGACAACTTCCACCAGTCCCTCAAGAAGACAGACAACCTAATTGGTTTGCTTCATGTTACATAATTATCCCACATTTGCAACTAGGGTTTTGGTACTTAACCACTTCAAGCCTACTAAGTGTGTCTACCCAGCATACAGCACCTTGAATTGAGTTAGCACTATAAACACTACATGTGTGTAAACTGTGAAGAGCTAAGCAAATGTTGGCCATGTCACTCTTATGTGTGCTGTGTCTTGCTTCTCTGTATCACCAGTGAATGCTCTGCTGTAACTGCCTGTTTGGTTTTGAATAAATGTTTGCTCAATGAATAAATAAAAGACAACAGAGTCTTTTGGAGTAAATAAAGACCTAGGGAAATGGTCATATCCAGTCCTGAGAACTGCAGAGGGCTCTCATTTACACAGCACTTCCCTGTGTCAGGCATGAAGGATGTCACACATGCTCACAGAGGTGCTTTGATAGGAGTATTATTATTATTATCAGCCCCATTCTCCAGATGAGGAAATGGAAACAAAGAGAGGGGCAGGCACTACCCCAAGCCACCCCTGAAGTAACTGAGAGAACTGGAGACGGAGCTGAGACACTCCAGCTCTGGAGCCCGTGGCCTTAATTACCATGCTCAGCAAACATAAATTCAGATTTGGAAGAAAATGTGGCCATTTATGGAATCAAGCACACATATTTTGCTGATGATGAATATAAGACACAGAGCAATTCCAGATGACATCTATAGCCCTGAGGAGTGAAAAGAGCTTAGGCTTTTATTCTCAGAACACGGTGGGTTAAAATTCAAGATCTGACACTTAAAAGCTGTGTGGCCTTAGGCATATCACTGAGCCTCTCTGAGCAACAATTTGTTGTTTAAATGGCTGTTCCCTTTGGCAACCTGGGAAGGGGGTATGTCATTTCAAGTCTGTTGCCAGACTTAGAGATGTTGTGTATAAACACTCAACAAGAGTATCACAGAGTAGGTGCTCAACAGATGGTAAAATTGCTAGCTTTTAATAATCTGCTTCGTGCCACTATCTCTTTGAACCTGTTTTCCTCTTCTCTCATGTTCCTGACACACTCCTGCGCATCCTTAAAGGCTGCAGCTCAGGGCCTAGGCCCTCCGTGGAACCTCTTCTGGCCCTCTCTCCAGCGCCCCCTCCTCACAGAGGTTCTCATTCCTTCTTTAGAGCCACAGAAGATTCTGGATGTAGCAGCAAATCTCCGTAAGAGATGGGGGACCTGGCTCTGGGGACAGGCCCCTCCCCAAAATAAAAGAGGACAAACAAAGACATTGGAGGACAAACTCAACAGTTATTGAACATCTGCCATGTGCCAGACATGGTTCTAAGCACTGAGGAAACAATGTTGAATACCGTATGCTTCCTGTCCTGCTGCAGATAAATGATAATGTGGAGGAGGATACAAAGCAACTCACCCCTTAACAGTCATAAGGGTGAAATCACACTGCAGGTAGGAGGAGTCTGAGGTGGAAAATTCTCCGACTACACTTTGGAAGACAGGCAAGAGTTTGCCATGGAAAGGAAGGTGGGAAGGGCCAAGACCGCCGGTCAATCAGAGTGGCTCACACAAAGTGCAGGTGTAGAAAACTGGGCACCCTGGCCTTGATCCTTAAAAATGTGTGGTGCCCCTAAAGGAATGAAGTGGAAGAGAAATGGGGTGAGATTGACTTTCTAGATAAATGCCAAATCCCTCCTACCCTCATGGCTCATTCTATTTCTTCCCACACATTCATTAAGACAACACTTCTCTCAACACCCATGCTGAGATTTGTTACTTTCGCCCTCTCAGATGTTGACAAGGACTGAGTCTTGCCTTACAGAGTAGAGATTAATGTAGTCCAACAGCATGGCTTCAATTACATGAAGAAATGTGATAAAGTGGTGAGGAAAGCTGTGAAGGATTTTTTTTTTTTTTTTTTGAGAAAGAGAAATACCAAGACACTTGGCAGAACACATTTTATCATCTTGTGTTATTATCAGAAAAAGAAAGTCTGGTTCCCCTGCTCTGTAGGCCTTCTCCACCACTGTTCAGTGAGTAGTCTGCAATCAATCAGGGAGACGGTACTTGAATTCTGTATGGCCTGTCTCTGTCCGTCTCTCCCTGAGATGATTAAGAAAGACTCTTTTCATGACAGGGCCATTTATTAAAAGCAAGGTTTCAATACCCTTTCTGTGATAAAGCAGCCAGAGTCAGCTTTGGGCCCATTCTGTGATCAAGATATTCTACCTCTTCAAACCTCAGCACAAAGACTTACATCAACAAAGCTATTTATCTAAGAAGAGAGGAAGTCTCCCCAAAGTCCCTCATCTAAGATATCATAATTTTTTAACACTTGCTTTCTTATCTCTCTCTGATTTAGTATTTCTCTACCTAGTTCATGGACATTGCTACTTCTTTAGCTAATGCTGAATTCATTTTCTAGAATTTAATGGCATTTTAATAATAATGTTTTATCATTATATAGCTCTTTATGATATACCAAACCCTTTAATTTATGTTACCTCGTCCCCAAACCAAATGACCTCTCAGGTAATAGGTTTCTTGATTTTTTTTTACTGCATTTAACAATCCTCGTAACCTTGAAAAACTCCCTCTCTTGAAACCTTTGGTAGGATCTTGGGTCCTAAGTCTATGCCCAACCTACCTGTTGGCCAGCCTAGTGTATCAGTTAGTTTTCACTAGATAATGTTGGGGTAATAAATAATCCTGTCATAACTCAGATTTTTTTTCTTAAATCAAGGCCCTTTCTATCACATCAAGACACCTAATCAGCTACAGACAAACTTCATTGAGTTTGCCTTCATGTGCTGTGGAGATGAGAAACTGTGATCCAGAAGATAGTGTGTTTAAGTAGAATTGTTACTGGTTGAAAAAATATAACCAAAGAGTACTGATGAATCTGTCCATGCTCATCTTAAAGGAGGTCTCTAGAAGTATACTGTAGGAATATTCTCTAAGTCTTATCTTTGCCAACATTTTTCATATTTACTATATCAACAACATAAAGATCATGCTGTGACGGTCACCAGCACTGTTCATGAAATATCTTTGAGTACATGATAGAATTGCAATTTCCAACCTCCATGTGGTTGATGAGGCCATGAAACTAATTCCAGCTAATGAGCAAAATTAATGTGTATTGTTTGCAGGCATGGGCATCCAGTTGCTGCTGTGGAGTCTTCGAGAGTCTTCTTCCTTCTGCCATGTGAACCAGCAACATTTGAGGTGGAGGTTTCTCTCAGCCTGGTTCCTGGAGTGAAGAGACATGGAACAGAATACCGGGCAGTCCATGATGGACTGTAACATAAGCAAGCAACAAGCTTTCAGATTTTATTAACTACTGGGATTTAGAATTTGTTTATCCTTCAATAGAACCAATCCTATTCTGACTCTCATATTAACAAAATCTATTAATATAAAACAAAGGTGAGATAACCAATAGAATGATTGGCTAACTTACGGTGAAATAGGATTGCAAGAGGTTGGGATTAATGACAAAATATTTCAAACAAGATAGACTTTAAGAATGCAAATGTAATTTCCTGTGCTTAGGTTTCAGAAATCAACAACAGTTCCTAAGGGGAAATTGTGACCTATAATCTTAAAAGAAATCAATATTATATTCTGGATGCCAAAAATACTAAACTTGTTGTGGTGTGTATGCATTAAAAAATGTAGTATCTAGGGGCGTCTGGGTGGCTCAGCAAGTTGAGCATCCGACTCTCGATTTCAGCTCAGGTCATGATCTCACAGTCTTGGGATTGAGTCCTGTGTTGGGCTCCGTGCTGAGCGTGAAGCCTGATTGGGATTCTCTCTCTCTCTCTCTCTCTCTCTCTCTCTCTCTCTCTCTCTCTCTTCTCCCCGCTCAAAATGAATAATAAATATTTTTTAAAAGGTAGTATCTAGGTATCAAGAAAATGAATAGTCCTCTATACCATAGAAAACATAACAAAAGCACCAGCCTTCAATGAATGAAATATAGCTGATGGAGAATAACTTAAAGGCTGAGGAGCTGAACACTATGCCAGGTAAGGAATGATTAAAGGATCTGGGCTGTGTATCCCAGAGAAAAGGAGATTTAGGAGGAACATGGTGCCCTTCTGTGAAAACCTGGGGGAATGAAATGAGTGAGAAAGTTCTATTCAGTTTTGCATCAAGGTCCATAAAAAGGAATAGCAAAAACTATAAGAAAACAGAAGCAGGCTTTGGGAAGTCTCCCCTGACTTCCACAGAAAAGTGTGTCAGCTCCTCCCTCAGACCTATAGACAAGCTCGGCCTTTATTGAAACAAAGATCACACAGAATTTGTATGAAGATGTTAGAAAATTGTGAAATTCTTCAGGGGAAGGGGAGTGCATTACTTATCCAAATTCCAATATTCAGTGTACATTCAGTATTTATAGAATAGAGTTCAATCAAAAGAAATGTCCTAATATGCAGAATCCCACAGCAGTGCGAAGGGCACAAATGCCCACATTTTTTGGGAATTCACCCAGTGAGGCAAGGGCTAGAAGAGAATTTTCTAAAATTTGTTCCAACTCTGCTTTCACCCTTCTGCAACTCAACTGAGTCTTCCCTGGAATCTGGCATAGATTAAACTCCACCTCCAATCTATGTTATGTTAAGACATGTGTCATTTGTGCAGTCTTCTTTTACATTTTTTTTTATGTTTTTGAGAGATAGAGACAGAGCATGAGCAGGGGAGGAGCAGAGAGAGAGGGAGACACACAATCTGAAGCAGGCTCCAGGCTCTGAGCTGTCAGCACAGAGCCTGACATGGAGCTCAAACTTGTGAACCGCAAGATAATGACCTGAGCCAAAGTCGGATGCTTAACTGACTGAGCCACCCAGGCACACTGTTCTGGCTTCTTAAGAAAAAAAGAGAAGCTTAGAGTTCAAAATGGTAGATTATACTCCATACCTAGTTTCTTTGACTATATTCCAGTACCTGAGTTTCATTAGATGGATTTGTAAATAAATTAGTGCTATACTTTTAGATCCATGTTTGACTTTCAGAGGCAGTGTGTGTACGTGTGTGTGTGTGTGTGTGTATGTGTGTGTTTAACTTAAATAGAAGATCTTGTAGTATTGTATAACATGTCTGATATAGAGACAAAATGAAATCCCTTAGGGTAACTCTACATGAGAAAATATAGGTACATTCACTTAATCAAGAAATATGTATTAAGTTGTATGGTACCTCACACTGTACTAGGCTCTGATCATATAAAGATTAGATGGGTGGAGCCCCACATTCAAGGCACTTACAGTTTAGGAAGAATATAGACAATTATAATATATGAGAAGATGTGCACAAAAATCTAGGTGCAAGCAGGTTAACTGTAATGCTATTAATTAAAAAAAAACCTAGGAGAAAAAGCCTAAATATCTAGAAATTAGAAACTGATTTAATAAATTAAATTTACACACACTTAAAAAATACTAAAATTTTAATAATTGACTTCTGTGGTAAATATGTCTGAGGTAAAAAGGATTTTGTTCTAATTAATAGAATTTATTTCTCAGAACAGACTTCAGTTCACACCAGAATCAAGAAGAAAGCATGGAGTTCCCATTCCCACACCCCACCCCAACACATATATGCACGGCCTACATCCTGCACCAGAGTGGTACATTTGTTACAATGGTTGGACCTATGCTGATACGTCATTATAGCCCAAAGTACATATTTCACATTAAGGTTCTCTCTTGGTGTTATACCTTCTGTGGGTATTGACAAATATAGAATGACATGTATCTACCATCGTAACGTCATACGGAATAGTTTCATTGCCCCAAATATCCTCTGTGCTCTGCCTATCCATCACTCCTCTGGCAGGCATTGATCTTTTTACTGTCTCCATAGTTTTGCCTTTTCCAGAATGTCATATAGTTGGACTCACACCATAGGTAGCCTTTTCAAATTGGCTTCTTTCCCTTCATAGTATGCATCTAAGGTCTCTGTCACTTTATGGCTTGTTAGATCATTTTCTCTTAGTGTTGAAAATATTTCATTGGCTGAATATACCACAGTTTATTTATCGATTCACCTACTAAAAGACATCTTGGTTGTCCCCTATTTTTTCAATTACAAATAAATCTGTTATAAACATCTATGTGCAGCAACTTTTGTGTGGACATAAGTTTTTAACTCATTTGGAGCTAAGGAGTGTGATCACTGGATTGCATGGTAAAATATGTGTAGTTTTGTTACAAACTGCAAAACCACCTTCAAAGCTACCGAACCATTTCTTCCACCAACAATGAATAAGAATTCCCATTGTTCCACACTTGCCAACAGTTGGTAATGTCTGTGTTTTGGATTTTAGCCATTCTAATATGTGTGTCGTGGTATCTCATTATTGATTTTTTTTGAGGGGGGAGGGGTGGAGAGAGAGGGAGAGAAATTCTTAAGCAGGCTCCACACTGAGCACAAAGCCTGACACGGGGCTTTATCTCATGACCATGAGCTCATGACCTGAGCTGAAATCAAGAGTCAGATACTTAACTGACTGAGCCACCCAGATGCTCCTCATTATTGCTTTAATCCAGTTTTCCAATGACATATAATGTTGACAGTCTTTTAATATTAATGCTTATTTGCCATCTATACATCTTCTTTGGGAAGATCATCAGATGTTTTGCCTATTTTTTAACTGGATTATTTCTTATTATTGTCTTTAAGGGTTAGCTATATATTTTGAATATAATTCCTTTCTCGTATAAATGTTTTGCAAATATTTCTCCCTGTATATGGCTTATATTTACTTCATTATCTTAACAATGTCATTAACAAAACAAAACTTTTTAATTTTAACAAGTCTAACTTAATTTTTTCTTTTCATGATTGTGCTTTTGGTATTAGTTACAAAACCGTATCATCAAACCCAAAGCCACCTAGATTTTTTTCTCCTGTATTATCCTCTAGATGTTTTATAGTTTTACATTTACATTCAGGTTTTCCATTTTAGTAAAATTTTTTACAGGTGTGAGGTCTGTGTCTAGACTTATTGTTTTCCTCTTTGTCCATTTTTCCTTTTTTGTGAGGATGGAAATAACTTCTAAACTCTTTATATGTCAAAGCCAAATCCAGAATTCATATTTTCATCAAGAATAAATACCATAAAGGTATAAGAAAATCTGATTTCAAATAATAATGACAGGAAAATGTTTAATTTAATGTAAGATGAAAAACAGCACCTTTAAAAATAGTATGATGAGAGAGAGAGAGTTTTTTTTTTATCATTGTATATACATACAAGGGGAAACAATGGGTTATCCCAGAGCTGTACATTATCTAACTGCTTTTCATTTTTATATGTGATTTTTTTTCAAATATGCTACAATAAATATCTATGAATTTTATACTTAGAGAAAAACAATTAGTATTTTTTTGGAAAAGTAAAAGGAAATTTTCAAAGGTAGAGAGTATCAAATGCTGCAGTAGAGAATGGGCCAGACGCTTGGGGTCACAGGATGGGGTGGCTACTTCATGCTGACGGATTAGGAAAGGCTTCCCAGGGCCACTCCAGGGCAGCCCAACACACATTCAACCCAACGTTGCCTCAGATAGTTACACCAGGGATAGAGATCATGGCTTCTGAACTTTACCCAACTAATTTGGAAAACACAGTAAAATCTCTTAGAGAGTGTCCATTAGTATGCCTAAACTCTGCATCTTTCTTTAATCAATTAAAACCTTGGTGGTAAAAAGCTCCCTGGGTTGCTCCCTGTTGCATCAAGTGATTCTTTTAGTTTTCCTTACACTGCCTTTTTTATTATGCAAGGGCTGTCTCTTCATTCTATTTCCAAATTCATATTTGGTGTGCAGTCACTTACAGAGGACGGCACCCTTCCCAAATTATCTGGAATGGGCCACAGGATTAAAATGAGCAGCTGAATAAAGGAGGCAACATTATGTAGACCAATGCAGAGCTGGCCCATCCCTAAAGATGTTGTGGGTGCAAGAAGATTTCCAATTCATAGTGGAATAGAGTAGCAACACACTCCTAGAATCAGAAATACATTTGGGTCAGCCAAGTTTAACACTTCAAGTTGAACTAGCTGGAGCATTATTCCAAATTCAAGATTTGTCTTTAAATGGGAAATCTGCATTGAGAGAGAGAGAGTTATCAGAGAAACTAGTTCTATTTTAGTAACACAATTTTAAAAGATTGTACTAAAGTGACACATAGTAGAAAATAACTTAGGCATGACAGGATAAAATCACTTTAATAAAAAGTCTATCTGGGCTTCTGGTTTAAATGATGGATCAAAACCATATGCTCATCACTGTTTCTTCTGTCTATATTCATTTAAAATGATATCACAAGGATTCAAAAAGTATAAACCTACAAAGGGAATGAATGGGAGAAATACAGATGTCAACACATTTTGGGAAGATAGGAAGTGGAAGAAGGTGTGAGTGGACCTGAGGAAATTGAATACCAGGTGCTGCAGAAAGGATGTCAGTAAGACATGGTCCATTCATTCTGCACAGCTCCAGAGAAGCCAGTATAGAAGATGCCAATTTCCACCATAAAGGAGTTTAAGGCAAGGGAGTGAGTTGAGGTCTCTCTAACAAATAGCATCTCAGGTTCCCATCCCCATTTGTTGAAGCTAGATAACTACCTCTTCTGCTCAGGCAGGAAACTGGAGGAATATTTATGCCAGAAACTGACATAGAGCAGTTCTTGATTTGGGGTTACCAGGTAGAGTGGAAGAGGGCTATATTGGAAATAAGGAAATTCAGTGAAAGTCTACATACTTAACATGAGATCCCCCTAATGCCACCATGGTTTCAGGAATGCAGTTAGCCAGTGTGTTCTTCTCAGTTAAGAGATTAGTTTCCTGGAAAAATCAAATGCCCCACTGAGAAGATCCATAGACTCAGGTATTTGAGAATCTTCCAACAGAAAGGTCTGGGAAGTGCCCACCAAACCAACCCACAGTGGAATTCACATATGAGATTAGAGAGAGGAAGATGGCGGCATAGGAGGGTGCTGGGCTCACCTCATCCTGCTGATCGCTTAGATTCCACCCACACCTGCCGAAATAACCCAGAAAACCACCAGAAGACTAGCAGAACAGACTCTCCGGAGCCAAGTGTAGACAAGAGGCCCATGGAAGAGGATAAGAAGGGCGGAGAGATGATGCACACTACACGGACTGGCGGGAGGGAGCCAGAGCAGTGGAGGGGCAGCCCGCCTGGCAAGGCAGAGCCCCTGAGTCTGCCTTGCAAAAGCAGAGGGGCTGGACTCCATGAGTTCTGACAGCCAGTGGGACTTAACATCTGGAATGTTAAAAGTCCACAGCTCCACTCTCAGAGAGCGGGGAGGTTGAGAGGATGCCAGGAGGGAGAGTTGTTGAGCCCCGGAAGAAAGAGCTCAGCTCAGCAGGGAACAAAGGCGCTGGGCAGCGCCATCTCCCTCTCATATCCCCCAGCCGTAATCCCAAAGGGAACCAGTTCCCATCACTGAACTTGCTTGCACCACTCAAACACCCAATGCTGTGCTTCTGTGGATCCACCCCCTGACAGGTCTACCTCCCTCCCAGTGCTGCAGGGCCACCCCCGCAGGGGACCACCAATGGCAAAGCGAGCTAAGCCTGCCACTCCCTCCCCTGTGCACCTGCAGATCCACCCCATCTAATACGCCCTTGACCAGATCCCATCAAAGCAGCACCACAAGCCTGGCAGTGTGCAAGTAGCCTGGACAGGGGCCACACCACTCCAGAGTGAGTCATGCCCCTGGGAGAGGGAAAGATAAGGTACACACCAGTCTGTGGCCCCCGCAGTGGGCTGGGAGCAGACATCGGTCTGACTGCGGCCCCGCACACCAACACAAGTTACTCTGGACAGGACAGGGGAAGTGCCCTGCAGTTCTGCGCCACCCCAGGGACTACCCAAAATGACACAATGGAAGAACTCTCCTCAAAAGAAACTCCAAGAGGTAGTGACAGCTAACGAATTGATCAAAAACTATTTAAGCAATATAACGGAACAAGAATTTAGAATAACAGTCATAAAATTAATCATTGGGCTAGAAAAAAGTATAGAGGACAGCAAAGAATCTATTACTACAGAGATCAAGGGACTAAGAAATAGTCATGAGGAGCTAAAAAAATGCTATAAATGAGGTGCAAAATAAAATTGAGGCGACCAAAGCTCAAATTGAAGAGGCAGAGGAGAGAATAGGTGAATTAGAAGGTAAAATTATGGAAAAAGAGGAAGGCGAGAAAAAGAGAGATTAAAAAATCCAGGAGTATGATGGGAGAATTAGAGAACTAAGTGATGCAATCAAGCACAACAATATCCGTATTATAGGAATTCCAGAAGAGAGAGAAAGGGGCTGAAGGTGTATTTGAACAAACCATAGTTGAGAACTTCCCTGATCTGGGGAAGGAAAAAGGCATTGAAATCCAAGAGGCACAGAGAACTCCCTTCAGATATAACTTGAATCAATCTTCTGCATGACATATCATAGTGAAACTGGCAAAATACAAGGATAAAGAGAGAATTCTGAAAGCAGCTAGGGATAAACACACTCTAACTTATAAAGGGAGACCCATAAGACTGGTGGCAGACCTATCTACTGAAACTTGGCAGGCCAGAAAGGAATGGCAGAAAATCTTCCATGTGATGAACAGAAAATATGCAACTGAGAATCCTTTATCCAGTGAGTCTGTCATTCAGAATAGAAGGAGAGATAAAGGTCTTCCCAAACAAACAAAAACTGAAGGAAGTCATCACCATTAAACCAACCCTAAAAGAGATCCTAAGGGGGACTCTGAGTGAAATGTTGCAAGGACCACAAAGTACCAGAGACATCACTACAAGCATGAAAACTACAGATATCACAATGATTCTAAATCCATATATTTCTATAATAACACTGAATGTAAATGGAATAAATGCTCCGACCAAAAGAAATATGGTATCAGAATGGATTTTAAAAAAACACCAATCTATTTGCTGTCTACAACAGACTCATTTTACACCTGAGGACACCTTCATATGGACAGTGAGGGGAAGGAGAACTATCTATCATGCTACTGGAAGTCAAAAGAAATCTGGAGTAGCCATACTTATATCAGACAAACTAGACTTTAAATTAAAGGCTGTAACAAGAGATGAAGAAAGGCATTATATAATAATTACAGGGTCTATCCATAAGGAAGAGCTAACAATTATAAATGTCTAAGCACCAAATATAGGAGCCCCCAAATATATAAAACAATTCATCACAAACATAAGCAACATTATTGATAAAAATGTGGTAATTGCAGGGGACTTTAACACTCCACTTACAGAAATGGATAGATCATCTAGACATACATTCAATAAAGAAACAAGGGCCCTGAATGATACATTGGATCCGATGGACTTGACAGATATACTTAGGACTCTACATCCCAAAGCAACAGAATATACTTTCTTCTCCAGTGCACATGGAACATTCTTCAAGATAGATCACATACTGGGTCACAAAACAGCCCTTCAAAAGTATACAAGAATTAAGATCATACCATGCATACTTTCAGACCACAATGCTATGAAACTTGAAATCAACCACAGGAAAAAGTCTGGAAAACCTCCAAAAGCATGGAGGTTAAAGAACACCCTACTAAAGAATGAATGGGTTAACCAGTCAATTAGAGAAGAAATTTAAAAATATGTGGAAACGAATGAAGATTAAAATACAACAATCCAAAAGTTTTGGGATGCAGTGAAGGCAGTCCAGAGAGGAAAATACATTGCAATCCAGGCCTATTTCAAAGAACAAGAAAAATCCCAAATACAAAATCTAACAGCACACCTAAAGGAAATAGAAGCAGAACAGCAGAGACACCCAAACCCAGCAGAAGAAGAGAAATAATAAAGATCAGAGCATAAACAATATAGAATCTAAAAAAACTGTAGAGCAGATCAATGAAACCAAGAGTTGGTTTTTTGAAAAAATAAAAAAACTGATAAACCTCTAGCCAGGCTTCTCAGAAAGAAAAGGGAGATGATGCAAATAGATAAAATCATGAATGAAAATGGAATTATTACCACCAATCCCTCAGAAATACAAGCAATTATCAGGGAATACTATGAAAAATTATATGCCAACAAACTGGACAACCTGGAAGAAATGGACAAATTCCTAAGCACCCACACATTTCCAAAACTCAAACAAGAAGAAACAGAACACTTGAACAGACCCATAACCAGCATAAAAATTGAATCATTTATCAAAAACTTCCCAACAAATAAGAGTCCAGGACCAGACGGCTTCCCAGGGGAATTCTACCAGACATTTAAAGCAGAGATAATACCTATCCTTCTCAAGCTGTTCCCAAAAAATTGAAAGGGAAGGAAAACTTCCAGACTCATTCTATGAAGCCACCATTACTTTGATTCCTAACCCAAGCAAAGACCCAGCAAAAAAAAGAGAACTATAGGCCAATATCCCTGATGAATATTGATGCAAAAATTCTCAACAAGATACTAGCAAATCGAATTCAACAGCATTTAAATAGAATTATTCACCATGATCAAGTGGGATTCATTCCTGGGCTGCAGGGCTGGTTCAATATTCGCAAATCAGTCAATGTGATACATCACATTAATAAAAGAAAAGATAAGAACCATATGATCTTGTCAATCGATGGAGAAAATGCATTTGACAAAATTCAGCATCCTTTCTAATAAAAACCCTTGAGAAAGTCAGGATAGAAGGAACATACTTAAACATCATAAAAGCCATTTATGAAAAGCCCACAGGTAATATCATCCTCAATGGGCAAAAACTGAGAGCTTTCCCCCTGAGATCAGGAACACGACAGGGATGTACACTCTCACCGCTATTGTTTAACACAGTGTTGGAAGTGCTAGCATCAGCAATCAGACAACAAAAGGAAATAAAAGGCATAAAAACTGGCAAAGATGAAGTCAAGCTTTCACTTTTTGCAGATTACATGATACTATACATGGAAAACCCAATAGACTCCACCAAAAGCCTGCTAGCACTGATACATGAACTCAGCAAAGTCTCAGGATACAAAAATCAATGTACAGAAATCAGTTGCATTCTTATACACTAATAAAGAAGCAACAGAAAGACAAATAAAGAAACTGATCCCATTCACAATTGCACCAAGAATCATAAAATACCTAGAAACAGACGTAACCAAAGATGTAAAAGATATGTATGCTGAAAACTATAGAAAGCTTATGAAGGTAATTGAAGAAGATATAAAGAAATGGAAAAACATTCCATGCTCATGGATTGGAAGAATAAATATTGTTAAAATGTCAATACTACCCAAAGCTATCTACACATTCAATGCATTCCCAGTCAAAATTGCACCAGCATTCTTCTTGAACCTAGAACAAGCAATCCTAAAATTTGTATGGAACCACAAAAGGCCCCGAGTAGCCAAGTAATTTTGATGAAGAAGACCAAAGCAGGAGGCATCACAATCCCAGACTTTAGCCTCTACTACAAAGCTGTAATCATCAAGACAGCATGGTATTGGCACAAAAACAGACACATAGACCAATGGAATAGAATAGAAACCCCAGAACTAGACCCACAAAAGTATGGCCAACTAATCTTTGGCAAAGCAGGAAAGAACATACAATGGAAAAAAGACAGTCTCTTTAACAAATGGTGCTGGCAGAACTGGACAGCAACATGCACAAGAATGGAACTACACCACTTTCTTACACCATTCACAAAAACAAACTCAAAATGGATGAAAAACCTAAATGTGAGACAGGAAACCATCAAAACCCTAGAGGAGAAAGCAGGCAACAACCCCTTTGAACAGCAATTTCTTACTTGACACATCTCCAAAGGCAAGGGAATTAAAAGCAAAAATGAATTATTGGGACCTCATCAAGATAAAAATCTTCTGCACTGGAAAGGAAACAATCAACAAAACTACAAGGCAACAGATGGAATGGGAAAAGATATTTGCAAATGACATATCAGACAAATGGCTAGTATCCAAAATGTATAAAGAACTCACCAAACTCCACACCTGAAAAACAAATTATACAGTGAAGAAATGGGCAGAAGACATGAATAGACACTTCTCTAAAGAAGACATCCAGATGGCCAACAGGCACATGAAAAGATGCTCAACGTCGCTCCTCGTCAGGGAAATACAAATCAAAACCACACTCAGATACCACCTCACACCGGTCAGAGTGGCTAAAATGCACAAATCAGGAGACTATAGATGCTAGAGAGGATGTGGAGAAATGGGAACCCTCTTGCACTGTTGGTGGGAATGCAAATTGGTGCACCCACTCTGGATAACAGTGTGGAGGTTCCTCAAAAACTTAAAAATACAATAGCACTAGCAATAGCAATAGCACTGCTAGGAATTTACCCAAGGGATACAGGAGTACTGATGCATAGGGGCACTTGTACCCCAATGTTTATAGCAGCACTCTCAACAATAGCCAAATTATGGAAAGAGCCTAAATGTGCATCAACTGATGAATGGATAAAGAAATTGTGGTTTATATACACAATGGAATACTACGTGGCAATGAGAAAGAATGAAATCTGGCCTTTTGTAGCAACGTGGATGGAACTAGAGAGTGTTATTAAGTGAAATAAGTCATACAGAGAAAGACAGATACCATATGTTTTCACTCTTATGTGGATCCTGAGAAACTTAACAGAAGACCATGGGGGAGGGGAAGGAAAAAAAAAGTTAGAGAGGGAGGGAGCCAAACCATAAGAGACTCTTAAAAACTGAGAATCAACTGAGGGTTGATGGGGGTGGGAGGGAGGGGAAAGTAGCATTGAGGAGGGCACTTGTTGGGATGAGCACTGGGTGTTATATGGAAACCAATTTGACAATAAATTTCATATTAAAAAAAGGAATTCACATATCAGTTATCAAATCCCTCCCACAGATAGTTAGTATATCCAATCATCCATTAGGATGTCACTTTTAACCATGATTGGGCAGCAAGGATCACCAGACATTTGTATAAAGTTTTCAATATGAAAGACAGAGACCAAAATAAATATATGTTTTAAAAAAGTAATTCTACACAGCGGAAACATAGAAAAGTATATGGGAAAAAAATTAGAAATCTACAATTGATAACCTTGGATGGCTAGAAGAGGAAAAATAGGATGCTATTTGTTTAAAAAAAATTTTTTTAGGTTTGTAACAAAACATTTATAGAAAAAGAAGAAGCGCTAGTAAATTAAAAACATGATAAAAGAAATGCAAATTCAATAGAATGATTTGAGAAAGAAAATTGAGAATAGCTCTGGGAAAGGAGACCAGGTGATAGAATATATGGAAAAATTGTTAAAATGGAGATCAGGCTTCAAGATCCTCTGATCAGACAACCCCATGTAAATCACATAGGAAAAACATAATCTAGTTTATTTCATGCGTGTAAATAAAACAAGCTATTTCTTGCAAATACTTCTGATAATCATAATCAAAGTTTACATCATCTTCCTAAATCAATGTAAGATAATCACCTTTGCCAGTTTGGAAACCTCCATCAAATAACAGTCATTGTAAAGGCTGAACAACTTCCTCATTCTCACTTTGGAACATCATGCCTCTGAGCTTCATTCCTGTTATGGGTTCAAAGTCTACCAGTTTGTTTTTTGCTCAACAAAATATCCATATTAAGTAAAGCTCTCTGAATTTTCTTTTGACAAAAGAAAAGGCAATTAGAGAATCAAGTAAGAGGTCCAACATGCCGTATTCCAGAATCAGGAAAAGAAGAAAGGGCTAGGTAGGAGGAGGTTATATAAGAAACAATACTAGAAGTTTTTCAGAACAAAAGGATCTGAGTTTCTGAATTGAGTGTTCCCACTTACTGCTTGGAAATGTTAATGGAAAAAGGTACATATTTTTGTCAAATTTCAGAATTTAGGAGACAAAAAGAAGAGCTTAAACCTTACAGAAAAAAAAAACATAAGTGATATACTAAAGACTAAGAATTGGTATTGTATCATTTATAGCAATATTGGAAGCCAAAAATAAATGCATCAAATCCTTCCCAATTCTGAAGTTTCTAACCCAGAGTCATGACCAGACATGCTGTCATTAAAGTGTGAGTGTGGGAAAAAATACATTTTTACACATATAACTTCTCCAAAAATTTTTTTCCTTAAAACCCTTTTCCAGGAACTAGCAGATGACATTCTCCACCAGAGTGAGGAAATAGATCAAGAATGAAAAAAATATATATCCCAGAAATAGGAGATCTAACATAGGAGAGCAGTGGGGGGAAGTCCCAGGGTAACAGCTGTCAGGTGTGCCTGGAGAGCCCCCAGTCCAGGCTGTATCAGAAAGACAAAGGATCCCAAAAGAAAGGGATCCAGGAAATAAATAGATTAATAGAGTATATAATACCTGATGAGTTTGGCAATGTGGCTAATAATATTTAAATGAGCTTTTAAAATTAAGTTGAAGCATTTTAAGAATTAATAATAGGATCATAAAAATGTAGGTAAAATTCCAGAAAAAAAGTTATCACAACACATGACTTACCTCAGCAGTAAAAAACACCTCCTCACACAATCTGACCCACTTCACACAATTACTGGAGTCACTTAAGACCCATGTTATTTCTCTTGTTAAAACACCTTACTGTATTGTTAAATTGGGTTTGCTAGTATTTTTTTTTTTTGAGAATTTTTGCATCCATGTTCATCAGCGATATTGGCCTATAGTTCTCTTTTTTAGTGGAATCTTAATCTGGTTTTTGTATCAGGGTAATACTGGCCATACAGAATGAATTAAGAAGTTTTCCTTCCTCTTCTATTTTTTGGAACAGTTTGAGAAGAATAGGTATTAACTCTTTAAATGTTTAGTACAATTTACCTGTGAACCCATCTGGTTCTGGACTTTGGTTTGGTGGGAGTTTTTTGGTTACTGATTCATTTTCTTTGCTGGTTATCAGTCTATTCAAGTTTTCTATTTCTTCTTGTTTCAGTTTTGGTAGTTTATATGTTTCTAGGAATGTATCCATTTCTTCTAGGTTGTCCAACTTGTTGGCATACTTTTTTATAATATTCTCTTTTAATTGTTTGTGTTTCTGTGGTGTTGGTTGTGATCTCTCATTTGTGATTTTATTTATTTGGATCCTTTTTCTTCTCTTTTTGATAAGTCTGGCTAGAGGTGTATCAATTTTATTAATTTTCTCAAAGAAGCAGCTCCTGGTTTCATTGATCTGTTCTATTGTTTTTTTTAGTTTCTATTCATTTATTTCTGGTCTAATCTTTATTATTTCCCTTCTTCTGCTGGAAGCTGGATTTAGGCTTCATTTGTTGTTCTTTTTCTAGCTCCTTTGGTGTAAGTTTAGGTTGTTTATTTGATATTTTTCTTGCTTCTTGAAGTAGACCTGTATTACTACATACTTCTCTCTAGAACCACTTTTGCTGCATTCCAAAGATTTTTGAACCATTGTGTTTTCATTTGCATTTGTTTCCATGAATTTTTTATTTCTTCTTTGATTTCCTCGTTGACCCATTCATTGTTTAATAGCATGTTGTTTAACCTCTATGTGTTTGTGGTCTTTCCATAATTTTTCTTGTGGTAAACTTCTAGTTTCATAGCATTGTGGTCAGAAAATGTGCATGGTTTGACTGCAATCCTTTTGTATTTGTTGAGGTTTGATTTGTGACCTAATATATAATCTATTCTGAAGAATCTACCATGTGCAATTACTGTTAAAATGTCTATACTATCCAAAGCAATTTACACACTTAATACAATCCCTATCAAAATACCAACAGCATTTTTCACAGAGCTAGAACAAACAATCCTAAAATTTGTATGGAACCACAAAAGACCTTGAAGAGTCAAAGGAATCTTGAAAAAGAAAAGCTGAAGGCATCACAATTCCAGACTTCAAGTTACATTACAAAGCTGCAGTAATCAGAGGCACCTGGGTGGCTCAGTCAATTAAGTGTCCAATTTTGGCTGAGGTCATGATCTCATGGTGTGTGAGCTTAGGCCCTGAATCAGGCTCTGTGCTGACAGCTCAGAGCCTAGAGACTGCTTCAGATTCAGTGTCTCCCTCTCTCTCTGCCCCTCCCTGCTCACATTCTGTCTCTCAAAACTAAAATAAAATAAAATTTAATTTTTTTTTAAAAAGCTGTAGTAGTCAAAACAGTGTGGTACTGGCACAAAAGCAGACACAGAGAGCAAATAAACTATAGATAACCCAGAAATTAATCCACAACTATACAGTCAATTAATCTTCAACAAAGAAGGACAGAATATCCAAGAAGAAAACAACAACCTCTTCAACAAATGGTGTTGGGAAAACTGGACAGCCACATGGAAAAGAATGAAACTGGACCACTTTCTTACACCATAAACAAAAATAAATTCAAAATGTTTTAAAGACCTAAATGCGAGACTTGGAACCATAAAAATTCTAGAAAAGAACACCGTAACCTCTTTGACATTGGCCGTAGCAACTTTTTCCTAGATATGTCTCCTGAAGCAAGATAACAAAAGCAAAAATGAACTACTAGGACTTCATCCTTCATCCTGTAAAAAGCTTCTACACAGCAAAGAAAACAATCAACAAACCTAAAAGGCAGCCTACAGGATGGGAGAAGATATGTGAAAATGACATATCCAAAAAAGGGTTAGTATCCAAAATATGTGAGGAATGAATATGACTCAAAACCCAAAAAATGAAAATCCAATTAAAAAATGGGCAGAAGACCTGAATAGACATTTTTTCCAAGGAAGACATTTAGATGGCCAACAGACACATGAAATGATGCTCAATATCACTAATCCTTAGGGAAATGCAAATTAAAACTACAATGAGCTATCTCATCACTCCTGTCAGAATGGTTAAAATCAGCAATACAAGAAACAACAGATGTTGGTGAGGATGTGGAGAAAAAGGTACACTCTTGCACTCTTGGTGGGAATGCAAACTGGTGCAGCAACTCTGGAAAACAGTATGGAGGCTCCTCAAAAACTTAAAAATAGAACTACCCTAAGATCCAGCAATTGCACTAGTAGGTATTTACCCAAAGGATAAAAAAATACTGATGCAATGGGATACATGGACCTCTATGTTTACAGCAGCATTATCTCAATAGCCAAATTATGGAATGAGCTCAGTGTCCATCAACTGATGAATGGATAAAAAAGAGGTGATATATACATACAGCAGAATATTACTCAGCCATAAAAAGGAGTGAAATCTTGCCATTTGCCATAACATGGGTAGAGCTAGAGAGTATGATGCTAAGCAAAGTAAGTCAGAGTAAGACACATACCATATGATTTCATTCATATGAGGAATTTAAAACAAAACAAATGAGTAAATGGAAAAAAGAATAAACTGAGGGACAGACCCTTAACTATAGAGAACAAACTGATTGTTACCAGAGTGCAAGGGGTGAGGGAATGGGTTAAATAGATGATGGGGATTAAGGAGTGCACTTGTCCTAATAAGTACAGGATGATGTCTGGAAGTGTTGAATCACTGTGTTGTACACCCGAAGCTAATATTACACAGCAGGTTAACTGACAGGAATTTAAATGAAAACTTAAAAAAAAAATACTTCAATGACTCACTGTGTCTTTCAGGGCACTCCATTTTATGAACTTAAGTGAATTTCCTCACTTCAGTGAGTAAACTAAGTGTCAGAGAGGTACTTCCTGCCTTACCCAAAATGGTTAATCAAGTCAGGATTAAGCCTGAAAGAATCCAGATCTCTATCCCCCAGTTTATCACCCCTTCCACTGTCAGCCAGGCTGCAGAATCACATCTCCTATGATTATTTTACAGTGATCTGTGTTCTGACATTCCCAGTCATGCACAGTTCCCAATTAGAACATACACTCAATTCCAAGAGCTAGTCACTCTTATTCAGCTATCCCAGCTATCCCCTAGCCATTACATACAGAACAACAGAGGTTTGTTCCTTTGATACAATTATGTGAAAACCTACAAAGAGACTTGAGAAACTGGACTAAGCTACCATGAGATGCTCATTAACTCTGGTTAGGCTCTAGCCTGCCTCTGTCATGCTGCGTCACCTACACTTCCGCATTCCCAGTTTGAGCAAGGCATGAAATAACGGGCAGTTTTAAGAAAGATAATGGGGACAAGAGGCATCTAAACCTCAGTGCTCATGACTTAAGGCTGCCTTGATCCATGTCAGAACACCCCTCCCCCTTCACTTGCCATTCATCAAGGTTCCAGGCTGCTGCTGCAGTAGAAGTGTTGTGGGAACACTGTCCTTTTTCCTTGGCATTTATTCATTCACTAACCACATTTTTATTGGGTGTCTGCTCTGGTTCAGGCAGTGCTAGCGTATACAGCAGCGAGCAAGAGAGTCATAGTCCCTGGCAAAGATTAAGGGCAAGACTCTGGTGAAAGTTCACAGTGTGCACATGTGAAGGTGGAGCATGGTGGGTGAGAAAAACTGCCTCACTCACAGCAACATGCCCTCCTTAGCATAACCATGGTCTGCCTGACAAACCTAGGCTCTGAAATAATGGATCAGAATAGGCTGCTGCCTTGGAGCAGAAAACTCCCTATCATGAAAGATGTTCAAGTGTAAAGTGATTGGCCACAGGTAGAGGATTTAAGCTACAAGCCTGATTTTAGATGGAAAGTCCTCTACGATTTCTGCCCTTTCCCACTTTGCAATGCCTGATAAAATTCTGCTCTTCCTCCATCAGGAACAGGTTCACACATCCTGCCATGAGTCATATTTATCCTGATACCTCTCAACAGTGTCTGTTATCTCCACTCTGGGCTGCTCTAGCATGCTGGTCTGTTCACTACTGTTTCCCTTGCACTGTTTCCCAGGAGTGCCTGGAGCATAATTTTTTTTTTTTTTTTTTTTTTTTTTTTCACAAACCTATCTCTTCCACCAGGGAGTGGATGGTGTTTCTCTTACCAGCAAATTCTGGTGCACTGTAAGTGCTCAACCTGTTTTGTTAAAGGAATGAATCCAAAGCTTCACCATAAAACCAATCCTACCCTCTCTAATCTGTGGCTGATGGTCCTCAACCTCCTCACATGCCCCAAACACACCAAGGTCAACCTCACTTTCTGATCTTAGCATATGCTGTTGGTCCTACCTACAATGAATGCCCTCAGCTTTCATTCTTTCAATGAAGATTTTTTGAAAGCTTACTGTGTGACAGGCCCGGTGACAAATACAGACAAAACACTTTCTCCTCTCACATGGAGTGTACATTCTAGAGGAGAGTCAAGTAAGCAAGCAAATAACTGGATTGGCATGAGAAGTGAGGATTCAAGGATACACAGGGCACTGTGGGAGCCCACATTTGCTCCTAGCCCCATCTCATGGAATCAGAAAACTGTTACCAGAGGAGGTGGCAATGTTGCCAATTCCTGAAGGAGCAGCAAAGAAAGACTTGGATTCAAGCTCTTCTCAGCATTTTTCCTACCTTGAGGCCCACCTCCTCCAGAAAACCACTGCCCCCTTCCCTGCCACTTTAGCTCTCCCTGAGCACTCTCTTCATTTTATCCCTGCATCAATGTCATCTATGACTGTGGTTCCAGTAAGGAACTGATTCAGATGGTTATTTAAGGGGTTCCTGGGAGGTTCAATCAGTCAAGCATCTGACTCTTGATTTCAGCTCAGGTCATGATCTCATGGTCATGAGTTCAAGCCCCTTATTGGGCCCCATGCTCATGGTGCAGAACCTGCTTGGGATTCTCTCTCTCCCTCTCTCTCTGACCCTCTCCTGCTTGCATGCTCTCTCTCTCTCTCTCTCTCTCTCTCTCAAAATATTAAATAAACACTTAAAAACAGAAATAGATGTTTAAAAAACATGAGCGAACACAAAGCACAGATTTCTGGGTCTATCCTCACATACCCTAATTTGATAGAAACATATAGTTTCTGTGGGCTCCCCAGGTGAATCTAGTGTCTACCCAGGCTTTGGAGTTACTATGGTACACCATTCCTTTTAGTATATTCTACATTGAGCTATGTTTATTTTCTAAGGAGATGTTAACACTATTTTCTCACCTCTGTTAGAATCTTTTTGATCTTGAAATTGACATAAATTCTGTCATATCCACTGTCAACCTTATTTCCAACATATTGCTGCCATAAAAGAGGCACTCAATAAATAGTTTAAGTCAATGAAGAACATATATGCATAAGAGCCAGAAAGAATAGAAAAAGATAGACATTTGCCCTTTGAGACTAAAATTCATACCGTATCAGTGAATGATTTTGATATACGACATTTATATGGTACTTTGCAATTTAAAACCTGTCTTCCCAGATGATTTTGTAGATGATCCAGCTACCCCATGGGGTGGGTAGGCAGGAATATTATTTTTACAATTTATAAATTAGCAAATTTAGGCTCTGAGACAGTAAGAGATTTGCTCAGATTCAAGAAAGAATCAAAACCCAGTCTTAAAAAAATACAAAAATCTCCTTTGCATTTCTTTCCCACCCATCACCTGTACAAAGAATATTTTTTTTAAAAAGGAAGGTAAAACATTATTTTCCTAGCTTAGATGGAGGGTGAAAATATTGGGGGTGGAATAAATCTCATGTAAGGGATATGTTTATCCATCGGCTAGCCAGTAATGAATTTGTGGGTACCAAGGAATCATTCCAGTCTGGTAGGAAGATAAATGTTTGCATTTGACAGGAAAAAAAGATGACTATGGCAGATAAAGGCCCAGGAGTCTCCAGAAGATTTTGTCATTGTCCTCTGTGACACGATATCTGAAATGATTAATGGAAACTTTTTGTACAGTGATAGTTAATCTCTGAGTTTGGGGAGTTAAATTTAAACATTCAAACAGTGAAAAAAATTTCTCATCAAAGGCAAGATCTTGGGCTCACAGACAATATGGAAATGGAAGAAATTTGGAGAGCTCAACAAAGTTACAGGGAAATGTGGACAACCATGCCTCAACTTATCCAGCTGCTGGTTCTAGGACTTTCTTTTGGGGAGGATTGGTCAGATTATCAACTCCTTACGGGATATTCTCTCCCTGGAAGATGGCTGCAAACTGGGCTTTTGACTTAGGTGGAAACAGTGTTCCCTTCTGCTGGAATAGCAATGGACAGAGATACCCTTAAGCTTCACAAACTTGCTTATCATCACAAGCTTGCTCAATCATTTTCATGCAAAACAAAATGTGATACTGCTTGGGAACCTTGAGTCAATCAGAGGGTCTTGAAGACAGAAAACGCTGTCAAGTAAGCAAGCATACATACTTCAAGCCCTGGGGCCCCTCCCCTTCTCCTTCAGAGTCACAACAAACTTAAACAGAGATGGTGTGCACCCCACACATTGACAATGGAAGCACACTGTTTCCACGCCCACGCCCTGTTCCCAAGACCATCCTCAGCATCTCCCTCCTCCTCACTCGGCATCAGCTGAGCAGTAAATTGTGTCAGCTGGCTCCCTTCTCTTCCTTCTCATGGCCACAACTCTCGCTTTTGTTTGGAGTGTTTCTGTTGGGTGGAAAGGCGGTGACCACCACTGGAACCTCCAGAGTGGTTTTCCTCCTTTTGGGTTTTCTCTCCTTTTCCTCCTCTAACCTCCTGCCTGAGTCATTCTCCTAAAGCAACCATGGCCAGTTGCTTCTCTGCTTCAAATGCATCAAGAGCCCTTTCTTGTTATGGAGGCGGGGCGGGGGTAGGGGTGGCACGGAGAGAGAGATCCGGAGGTACACAAGTTGCTTGCATGTCTTTAAAGTACTTCTTGATCTGAGCCCAGACTGCCTGTTTAAACTTCCTTTCCATCTACCCACCCCCCGCCCTCCCCTTCAAACCCACCATGGACCCTCAGGGCCCTATCACCATTCACCATCCCTCCTGTCCACTCTTGTGGTCCACATCAGGTCTTTATTCCTGATGTTCTTCTTGCCAGATCCGCCCTTTCCTTCTCTCCACTCCTCACCTCTGTGTTTCTCAAGGCACAGCTCAGGAGTTCCTGTGCTATGACATCTTCCCAGAGCTACCCCCTCGTGGTTGCTGGTTCTTGACTCGGGTGTTCACATAGGCTTCTGTTTACACTTATGTCTTGGAATGTGGCATTTTGCATGTATTTTAGTTAGTGTGTATGTGGGGTTTTTTTCCCCTCACAAGATCCTTGAGTATAGTTCATGTATTTTTCGTCTGTTTTACTATAGTGCCTAGTAGGGAACAAATGCTTATTAAATTAGTAATTGTGGAACTGCATGGAACTGAACTGAAAAAACATTAACTGATTTTAATTGAAGACCCTTTTGAACCACTAGAAATAAGCTTATCATTCCTTTAATCTATTGCTTTAGCAAACTCAATCTCTCAAGATCAATTCAAGCACAAAGGAAGAAACTAAAAACATAATCCTGCTATGCAGAAATAATCCTATTTTGCATTTTAAAGCTAAAATGGTCCTACAACTAACTCTGGTCCCTAAAGCCCTGTATTAGACTTCCTAATTCCCACTGATGGAGACCCTCCTCCTTTCCCCTTCCTCCCTTCTCTCTAAACCTGATTTTCATGGTCATTCATTGCTTTCTTTCTTTTTTCATACTCACACGACCCAAGTTCACAACCCTAAATGCTATTGTCTAGATTTGCCCATTTCTGGACTTTACATAAATGTATTCATACATTACACACTCATTTTGCTCAGTATTATGTTTTGAAAGCTCATCATGTTGTTCTGTATAGCTATAGTTTACTCATTCTCATTGTTGTACTATATTTCATTTAACTCTCAATGGACATTTAAGTTGCTTCCAAGTTCTACCTATTTAATTTGGTATGAACATTTTTGCACACATCTCTTGGTGCATGGGTCCACACCTTTCTGCTGGGTACACACCTAGGGTATGTACTTAGGGTAGACTTGCTGAATATTTGCAATAAAAGTACAGAGTAACTTCCATCAATAGGGTAACAGTCCTTAAAGGAGATAAATATATGTCATATAAGGTGATACATGCTGTCAAAGAGGACATGTGACCACACAAGATATCATGGAGACCCAAAGATGAACATCACATATTAGCCAGAATGTGAAACAGTGGTAACTCTTATCCAATACTGGTGGGAGTAAAAATTGGTATATCATTTTGAAATTATTTTGACATTATCTAATAATGCTACAGATATGCACATTCCCATGACCCAGAAATTTTCTCTGCCTGATATATTGCTAGACTACATTTCCCAGCCTCTCTTGAAACTGGAGAGAGAAGGCACACAACTGAGTTCTGGCTTTAGGAGTACAAGTAAGTAGGAATATTTGCCATTTCCAGGACCAGTCCATAAAAACCTGACACATATTATGCTCTGTGCTCTCTCCTCCAAGCCAGTGACTGTGAATACCAAGTACTTGACAAATTTAATTGCACAAAAGCTTATAAAAAGAAGGAAGTTTTAAGCAGTGTGGTTGCACTCACTGCACTCAAGAAATGCGCATAACTAGCCCAGGCCGTTTTGGCATTACTTTTGATTACTGGAATGTGATTATCTATCTACTACAACACTGTAGGATTGGACTACATGCATAATAGTTCCAAAAGAAGTAGAGATCAGTCAATACATTTTTAGTGAAAAATTATGTGTCAGACTCTGAGCTTGGTGCTGAAGAAACAAAATTGAATATGACATAGGCCCTGCCATCAAGATGCTCAAATACTAGTGGAAAGGACAGAAAAGTGACCAACTGAATGCCCTAGAGTGGGGTGGGTGCTCTCGTAGAAGTGGAGGCGGGGGGCAGGGAACTAGCCTTCTTCCACCTTGTGGCCCAGCCACCTTCTCAGGGGAGATGGTAAGGACAAAAGTACACAAGGGTTTAGGAAAAAGTTAGGGAGAGAAGAAAGGAATAGAGTAGAAGGAGAGACTTGTTAGAGCCATAAAGAAAAATTAAAATTGGCCTAGGAAAAAAAGGGGAGAGGATGAAAAAGATGAGAAGGACCTTCCTGACAAAGAAAACAGTGCATAAAGATGCAGACCAAGAGAAAGGGTGGTGGGTGCATCATGCAATTTGCAAGGACAGCAGAAACTCTTTTACAGACCTTGCTTAACCAACTGGTTGGTTTAGCTGTTATTCTCCATTCCTGTAAAATATATGGAGTGATGCCCACGGTACCCAGATGCCCACAGCTAGTCAGCTTCCTCCTCATGTGTCTGCTCATGCTGTGTCCCCCAGTTGAGTTGTGTGCTACAGAGAATCTGTCTTGTCTGTACCTACATCTGTGCAATCCAGTTGTACTTGATATTGTCATTAAATCATTTCATTAAATCCTAGGTAAAATTAGGAACTTCCGGAATGAAAAGAAAGAGAGTTGTTTTTTCTATGGAAACTAAATACTTGGGGAAAACTTGATAAAGTTATAAGAGAAACATCTGTAAAAGATACAGGAAGAAAACATAAATATCCAAAGGATGATAAGCTTAAGGTGATTGATTTTCAAGTATCCTTAGGATCTTAGTCTACCTTAAAGGAATCAATACTAGAAATTGCCAACAATGCAGTAAGGATGTGTGGCTTGTGCAAGGAAGATAATACGTAATTTCAATAGTGGAACATGATCAAGGAAAAAGAGACTCTGAATTCCTGTCTGGGATGAGGTGAAGGGAGGACAACCTCAGGGCAGCTGCTCAGCGTCCCAGGACACAGCCCTAAAGAGCCTTCCTCTGCCCACATTCCCTCCAACGGCTTTCATTTCCTATGCCTGACATTTCCCCCCATCTTTCAGGTCAGGACTGTCTGTCTGCAGAGAACCCGGCCTTCAGCCATCATGAGAGCAATGGCTCCCCACTGTCACTGTCAGGAGCACCGTAAAAATGGTATAGGTTAATTTTCATAGCAGTCTTGCAGGGTAGGGGCTCAACCCCCCCAATTTGCTGGTGAGACAACTGAAACTCAGATGAGACGATCTTGACAGATCTCTCCAGCTGTAACTGCTCTTTGTAAATGATCTGTGTGTTCAAGATGCATTGCTCATTCCTAAAGAGCTCATTCCTAAAGACAGTTCCTTTTTGAACTGTCAACCTATTACAATTAAGTGATTAATAAATAATCATTATTATTACAAAAAAATCGCTGACATTTCTTGAGAATTTATTAGGTGCCAAAGCAAATGCAAAAACCTGCATTATTTCACTTCATCCCACAATAATCCTTCCGTGGAAGATATTATCATGACCCCACTTTATAGACCAGAAAGCTAAGGCTTAGAGGGTTAAAAATCCAGGTTGGTGTGTCTCAGATACTGGCTCCTCAGCCTCAGGTAAAATGCTGCCTCCCTGACTCCTCCCAATGTATGTTTGCAGATGCCTCTCTTGAGTCATACTGTGATCATTCTTTCCTTTGTTTCTCAAGTTTACAAAACTCACTCAGTATTGGAGAGTCCTGGCGGGTTATAATTAGTCACAACAGCTTGTCAATTGGGCCAAAAGTGGCTTGTCATCATTTCCCCTCACCTCCAGCACCAAGGACCTTACCATCTGCCACCCAGCAAGGATGAGATTGCTCTCTCGCTTGAGGGAATGAATCGATGGAAGTTTTCACTTCAAAGAAACTGGGCTCAGAGAAGATTCAGGCCACCTTGTGGCCTTGAAAAGCCTGGCTGCTCAGCATCTATCTGCCAGCATCTGGGGCTTCATTTACCTGGAAGCAGGCAATGAAATGGCATCTCCAAGACCCCAGTGCACTCAGTGAGGGTGTACCCTCCAGTCTTGAGGGTAGAGCCCATTATCCATCCAGGCTAGGAGTCACATCAGCAAAGTCCTGGCAGATGCTCCATCAGCCAGAATGATTGTGCCAGGGAGACTCAGAGCAGTGAAAATACAACCTCTTGTCCCCAGGACTCAAATCTGTTACTGGTAGGAAAGGGTTTAAGGCTGGAGAGGTAAGAGGGGCACTTGGATGGTTCAGTCAGTTAGGCTTCTGAATTCATTTCAGGTCACGATCTCGTGGTCTGTGAGTTCTAGCCCCGCGTCAGGTTCTGTGCTGACAGCTCAGAGCCTGGAGCCTGCTTTGGATTCTATGTCTCCCTCTCTCTCTGTTCCTGCCTGCTCACACTCCATCTCTCTCTCTCTCTCTCTCTCTCTCTCTCTCTCTCAAAAATAAAAATTAAAAAAATATTTTTAAACGCTGTAGAGGTAAGAATCATGACATCAAGTCTGGGGCCATGAGGCTGGAAGGGACCTTTGTCATCATCAAATCCAACCCTGTTGTTTTGCAGATGGCAAAGTTCTTGCTTCCTGTTACCTTCTGAACCCATAGCTAATCTTTAGATCTCAGATCAGATGTTGTCAGCCTTCTTCAGGAAACCTTCCCTAACTCTCTCTAAATTAGATAGGATCTCCTGATGCACACAACCTTAGTCCCTGCACTCTCCCTAACATGGCTTATCTTTTTGTCTACATACCAACCTCTTTGTTAGACTTGGAGTTAGTCCTGCTCACAGGATATAGCCCTGGCCCTTGTAATAGCACCAGCAAATACTTGTCCAATGATTGGGAAGCAACCCACTCATTTTGTCCAGGGGAGCTGGGACTTCAGACTCAGTAAGTGAGGTTGAGTCACAGCCTCCTCTTTCATTCAAAATCAGGGCTTCTACTTCCCTCCTGCACACAACTGAAGTCCTCACAAAACCTCTACCTGCCCAAAGATCCCAAGGTGTCCTGTGTGGCCTCTCCTGGGTTGACAGTCTCTTCCCTAGGTCTCTCTCCTTCTCCTCTCCATTCTTGGAATGCCCTCAGTCCATATTGCACAGTCTCATGGAGTCTCAAAAATGAATCTTCAGAGGGTCTCAGTAACTGATAACAAATGTTGCCTTCCAGGAGTGTTTCCACAATAACAGAAAAGTTGTAGAGATACAATATGATGCTTTAATTAATCTCTAACTATGCTCTGTTCTTCAGTTTATTGCCCTTTGTGACCTTGACAATTTGAACTTATTTTGTAGAATGTCCTCCAGTTCAAGTTTACCTGATGCTTCTTCCTAATTGTTTTTAGAATCAACCTTCTTTGTCAGAAATACCACAGATGTGGTGTTTGTCTTTCTTTGTAGACCATTTCAGGAGACACAGAATGTTGGCGATCATGTAATCATATGTACACTTCTGGTATATGTTTTCAGAACTCTTCACCCAGGATGGAGTGGTAGTTTTCTCCCCACAGTGCAGCCCCAGCACAATGTTGTGACTGCCCAGAACCACACAATAAGAAGGACTGTCAATACTCTGTGGAAAAGAGGGCCATGATCGGCCAGTATTGTCTGCCTCGAATACAAGTCACCAGAGAGGTGGAGCCCACATCATAAATGTGCTTTCCCTACTCTAACTCATTCAGCCTTTTTAAGTATAAATTATTTTAATGTTTATTTATTTTTGAGAGAGAGAGAGAGAGAGAGAGAGAGAGAGAGAGAGAGAGAGACAGAGTGCGAGCTGGGGAAGGGCAGAGAGAGGGGGAGACACAGATTCCTAAGCAGGCTCCAGACTCTGAGCTGTCAGCGCAGAGCCTGACACAGGGCTCAAACTCACAGATTACGCGAGATCATGACCTGAGCTGAAGTCGAACACTTAACCAACTGAACCACCGAGACGCCCCTCATTCAGTCTTGATAGAAAACCTGAGGGGTAGGCAGGCCAGGAATCCATATCTACCCTTTGCAGGTTTTATTTGAGAAAGCCACAGGCAGAGATCCAGACTGAGTTGATTGAAGGTGGGTAGAAAGCAGTGACATATTTATGCACCTAACAAAGAGGGCGCCCTTGGACGGGGGTGAGGAATGTTTTTGAATTGCACTTCACACTCACTAAAACCTTTTTTCAAGGGGTGAATCTCATCAACAAGGATAAATGACCTTCCATATCCCCGCTGTGAATAAGCTTTTAAGGAAACGTATGATTTTAATTAAAATGAGAAACTTTGGGTGAGTTGCTAAGAAACAAGACCCTATCTGTGGCCGTAGGAGCTCATGCCAATAACTTCTGGTTATAGATGGGTTTCCTTGGAAACAATTCACAGGCATTCTCAAGTATTAATGCTGAGCAAGAATAAAGTCATCTAACAGATGTAGATGAAGGCAGTAAAAAAGAATTGCTAATTGAGCAAACTGGCCAACAGAAAAGGTAAAATATGCCAGTAAAAATGATACTCAAATGCAATAACCTTCTCTCAATCTGTTCCCTGTTATGTTTCATTCTGGTTTTTTTTTTTTCCTTTATAAGTTTATAGGGAAATAAGTCAAATAGTAAGGAAGGGACTAAAGTGAGAGTAGAGCTATCCTTTTCATCCTCCACTCCAGGGTTCTTCCTAGAAGTAGCCACTATCAACTGCTTCTCAGGTGTCCTGTGAGATATTTTCTTCTCAGGCACAAACATGGATATGTATAGTTTTATTTCATACAAATGAAAATTGTATATCCCCTTCACAGAGACTTGCAATTCTTTTTCTCTCACAAGATGTCTTAAAAGGCTTTCCATGTCAGGATATAGAGACCTGCCTCATTCTCCTTGACACCCGCCCTCCAGCCCGGACAACACTGAAGAGAATGCTCACAACCATTCTCTAATATTGGCTTATAGTGTTTCCATTGTTTGGCTATCGCAAACAATGCCGTTATGAATGCCCTGCGTCTATCTCCACAGCATTAGGGTAAATTCCTAAAAATAAAATAGTTAAGTCAAATTTCATACATCTAATTTCTCACTTTTGCCAAAATCACCTTCCAAATACATAACACCAATTTATTCTACCACCGACAACCTAGAAGGCTTCCTATTTCTGGCCCCCATTCCTGCCCCTGAGCAACATGGGGTATCATGGAATCTAAAAGGTCTATGGCAATCTGATTAGGAGAAAATAATACCTTACTTTTTACATTTAGCATCTTTTATTTTGAATGGTATTATGCATCCTTTCATATGCCTGTTGTCCATTTACATTTCTCTCTTTATTGACTGCCTGTTTGCAGCCTTTTGCTCACATTTGCATTGAGTTCTCTTTTCCTTACAGATGCCTAAGTACCCTTTGCTTACCAAGAAAATGAGCTCTTTATGTTTCCAAATATTTGTTTGCCTTTTCCCTTGAACAGAGGGGTCAGTTCTGCTGGCTTCACAGGGCTGTGCTAAGACTGGGTGAGATAATGGCATATGTGAAAGCGTTTTTTACTGATGCAAAGCCCTACCTGGTGTATATATTTTTATTACTATTATCATTTTGTTCATATTCTCAAAGCAGGAGAATCTGGTGGAAAAAGCACACCATTTGGAATCTGAAGAAAGCATCTGAGATCCTGGCTCCAGCCACTACTTGCTGAGGTAGACCGAGCAGATGAATGGCCCGACTTCACAGCCTCCCTCTTCCTGTGCCTACAGCCCTGCAACCCACAGTCCCCTCCCCCTTCTCTGGCCTCAGCAGGGTGACTTGGTTTGCCTGTGCAGCACTAGCAAGCTCAAAGCCTGGACTTGAAAAAGTGCTCCCTCATTTCTGCTTCCTCTGTCGCTTCTGTGCCATCGCTGTGAAGACATAATCGTGTTATCCTGAGAAGAGAGACCATGTGGAACAGAGTTCCTCTCAGCCAAGACTCCAGGCATGTGGACGAGTCCAGCCAAGATCGGCAAGGTCATTCAGCTCCCTATAAACTCATGAGCAGCGATAAGCCACTGATGAGGGGGTGGTGGATCTGCTCTGCCATAAGAGCTAGCTGGTATACTATTTGTGTAATTAAGCTCACTGCATCTCAGTTGTCAAATTTATAAATTAGGGATCACATCAACTTCATAGGGCTATTATGGGCATAAAATTTCACTTATCCTAGTATTGATGACAGCCCAGTTCTTAATACCAGGGAGGAAACTCAACTACACGTAGTGTTTGGGAAAGTGGTGCAAGGCATATCAGTGGTTATATGTGCAGCCCCATGAAATAAAGGGATTGCTACAGCATGCGTTTATCACTAAGATCTTCTGCTAAAACGTCCAGGTCTACCAGAGTTGCTTAAAAGTACATGTTTAAGGAAGTGGCTTGACCTCTCTGGGTTTCCCACAGTCTCCTCCATCTCCCCACTGCTTTCCAACCTGACACATTCTCTCAACTCTTGGACTTAATCTGGGTTTGCAAACATTTGTCTTCATGTCTTTGTTCATAAATCCAAGCCCTCCCCAACCCCCCAGCTCTCCACCTCAGTGTATCCCTCAAACTTCTATTACAGTAATAATTCTAAAATACAGGCTTGCTTTTGCAATGGGGTACTTAGCCCTCCACAGCTTGCCCTAGCCATGAGGAAGAAATGTACTCCTCAATGCAAGGACCCCACATCATGTCTGACCTGTCTGGCTTCTTCCCTGGTCATTGTCATTGCCTGTGCCAGCTTGCATGTTGTCACACAGCTCTCAGGAAGTGCCTGCTTAGAGTCTCTGGGCCATCAGACATGCCATCTTCTCTGCCCTGCAGTACCCTCTCCATAACCTTGGATGTCTTGCCAATTTCACCCCCTAAGAAGCTTTTTCCAATCCAGAGTTGCCCAAGCTCAGTGCTATTGACATTGAGGCCAGATAAGTCTTTGCTGTGGGGCGCTTTCCTATGTATTACTGGATATTCAGGAGAATCCTTCCCTGTCCTCTCCCCACTTGATTCTAGTATCACCCCCTCCCAACTTGTGACAACCAAAACGGTCTCCGGACATTACCAGATATCTCCTCTGGACAAAATCATCCCCAGTTGAAAACCAATGCTCTAAGCCTACTCTTGGTCCTACCTCCAAAGGCAGATTTAATGCTCACTGCCTTCCTGGGCCTAATTATACTGAAGCACTTATGCTATAAGGTACATGTCTCTTACCAGCCTGTCTTTCCCATTAAAACTGACACAAAAATGGTGCCTTTATGCTTATATTCCTAGGTCTTTTCCCAGGTTCTAGAACAGGGAAGGTGTTCAATGAATATTATTAAAGATAAATAGAAAAGCAATGTAAAAAATGAGCAACTATGGTTCCCAAACCTGACTGTAAATTACAGTCACCGGGGGGATGTTTTTAAAGTACAATTCCTATATATAAGCCCAGACTCTTGAATCAGTACCTCAGGGAGCAAAAACCAAGGAATGTTTACTGTTTAAACTCTGAAGTGATTTTAACGCAGCCCTTTCACAGGAAAAGCTGATCCAGAAGACAAATGGAAGTGACCAACATTTACCATCTCTGCAGACTATCTGATAATGATTTCCATGACAGAAAAAGAAAAGATAAAATATTCCTCCAGAGAAAAGTAAATTGTTGTTTTACAAGGTGAGTGAAGAAGTCTCCAAGAAGCTTCCAGAAGAGACTAAGAGGACCTCTACATGTAGTCAGAGGGACCCTCCAATCAGGATGACAAGTAGCATTTATGAAAACATTCCCTTCTGAGGCAAAACATTTTTCCTATTCCCATGGCCTTCCCATGGCCAGTGGAGCCCTGCTCTTTAAACTCCATGGACCATGCATGGCTCTTCGCTCTGGTAGCCTGCTCATTCTCAGCAGCCTTTCCTTCCAACAGAACTCAGAGGAACTTTGTGGCGTCAGCTTGCCCCGGGAGAACGGGATGAGGGCCTGGGTTAACTCAGAGCAATTTATTATACAAGTATGCACCATACAAAGCAATGCTGAAAATATATTTCACACTAATAGAGTTGTGCCTGGTGAAAATTGCTTTGTGAGAGGCTATGGAGGCCAGGTCTGAAGGAATGACTGATAGCCAGAAATTCATCGGGAGGCAGGGCAGTGGGGTGGAACTGGGTTGGGAAGTTGACAGGCTTGAAAAGAACATCCTCATTCACTCATCCCTGACAGGCTATGAGTACATGTTAATGGGGTAGGCCATCTGAGCATGCAGGAAGTTCTCTCTCTCTCCCACTGGGGGGACCAGCCATCTCTGGAATCTTTAATGATGTTATCCATTCTGAAAGCTATGGCTCTGTCAGAATGCTTTTCAGTCCAGGATGTCTGTATTAGTTTGCTAGGACTGCCATAACAAAGTACCACAGGCTGGATGGCTTAAACAACAGAAACCATTGTCTCACAGTTCTGGAGGCTGCAGTTGGAGACCTAGGTGTTGGCAGGGTTGGCTCCTTCTGAAGGCTGTGAGAGGAGGGTCTGGTCTCTCCTTGGATAGATGGCCATCTTCTCCCTATGACTATTCACATCATCTTCCCTCCTCATGGGTCTGCCTCCAAATTTCCCCTTTTCACAAGTGATATGGGATTAGCACCCATCCTAATGTTCTCAATTTAACTTGATTACCTCTGAAAAGACCCTATATAAGGCCACATTCTGAGGCACTGGAAGTTAGATCTTGTATATGTGAACTGGGGAGAGGCCGACATGCTTCAACACACAACAATATCTGACCCTACCAACCTACCCGCCCCCATCTCACATCCTGGGCATGCCCAGCTGCTCTTGTCTTCTCCCTTCCTCCAGGTCCCTCAACTGTTTCTCTGTGGCATCTTGAGGAACCTTGGGAATCCACCTCATCCCACCAAAACAAATTGTGATAAACTAGAACCATCATGTGCTCTTGGAGAAAACAGACCTGGGTTTAAATATTGGTTCTGAGCTATAACAGCCTTGTGCCTAGAACAAGTTGCTTATCTGTTCTGAGCCCCAGAATCCTCATTTTATAGAACAGGTGCCTGACGAGCCATATCTTTAAATTACTAGTCATCTCTGTATCTGGAAGTGAAAGCCAGGAGTTGCCCAGAAGCAAATTCTGTTCTTGTTGAGAAAGCATTAATTAAAGTGGCCTTCCTGAGTTTCCAAGTAGAAAGGAGTAGTCAACACCTATTTCTCTTGGGAAAGAGTATATGGAACCTTTTGTGGCCTGTCAAAATCAGATCCTTAACCATAACTCAGGGTATGATCTCTGAGAAGGAAGTGAGCATATTTTCCTAAGGCCAGGAAGGATACTTAGTATAAAAGTCTAGAAACTGCACTCCCTCCTTTTAGGTATAAAGCAGGAATTCTCAAACTACCAGTAGTAAATGATATTAAAAAAAAAAAAAATTCCCAATCCATCAGAGATGCATATTTTAGAAAATGCAATGAAAATGTATTATTTAAAAAATTAAACAAAAATAAAACGCATGTCATTATTTTCTATTATGAGATTCAACAGAATTTAATAATAACTATCCAAATTGCCATACAATGTTTCTAGATGCTTGCTGTCAATTTCTAAATGCATGTTTTTACAGGCTAGTTACAAAAAGTCCATGGACAGGTCCCTGTCCAGGCACCACATGTGAATTAACACCGGTTTAAGGTAGAACAAGGGAGTCTTCAGCCCCCATTAGAATCAACAGAAGACATCTATCTGTGGTGGTGGGTGATTAGGGTTGTAATATTAAGAATGCAATATTCAGCTTCAGACATTCAAGTAAATTTTTTGTCATCTACAGCAAGAAAACCAACTTGAAAGTCAAGCTTTGTCAAGAGAAGGAAAGAGTAGTAAAGTTGTCTCTTTCCACCCTTAAAACATCAAAAGCAAATAATCCAACTAAAAAATGTAGAGGACCTGAATAGACATTTTCCCAATGAAGTCATACAGATGGACAACAGCCACATGAAAAGATGCTCAACATCATAACCATCAGGAAAATTCAGATCGAAACCATAGTGAGGTATCACCTTATACCTGTCAGAATTCATAGAATCAGAAAGACAAAAATAGCAAGTTTGGTGAGGATGTGGAGAAAAAGGAACCCTTATGTACTGTAGGTAGGAATGTATATTGCTGTAATCACTATGAAAAAGAGTATGGGAGTTCCTCAAAAACTTAAAAATACAAATACCATATGATCCAGTAATTCCATTTCTGGGTATTTACCTAAAGAAAGCAAAAGCATTAATTTGAAAAGATATATGCACCTCTGTTTATTGCAGCATTATTTACAATAGCCAAGATATGGAAACAAACTAAGTGTCCATCAATAGATAAATGGATAAATAGGATGTGGTATACATATTCAATAGAATAATACTGAGCTATAAAAAGTAGTGAGACCTTGCCATTTGCAACAACAAATGGGGTATTATGCTAAGTAAAATAAGCCAGACAGAGAAAGACAAACACATATGATTTCACTTACATATGGAATTTAAAAAAAAAATGAACAAACAGACGAAGCAGAAATAGACTCATAAGTTCAGGGAACAAACTAATGTTGCCAGAGGGGAGGGTGGTGGGGGGGTGATAAGCAAAATGGGTGAAAGGTTGTGGGAGAGACAGGCTTCCAGTAATGGAATAGATAAGTTATGGGGATAAAAAGTATAGCAAAGGAAATATGCTTTAAAAATCAAGATGCAAATAAGAAAGATCAATTTTGCTTTATGTCCAGAGTAAGGAGAAAGTGGTCCACTTCTCAGGGAAGTGTGAACATTATTATTAATATTTAAGATCACAGTGTTAATAGAAATAACATATTCCAGGGGCACCTGGGTGGCTCAGTTAGTTAAGCATCCGACTTCGGCTCAGGTTATGATCTCGCGGTCCGTGAGTTCGAGCCCCGCGTCGGGCTCTGTGCTGACAGCTCAGAGCCTGGAGCCTGTTTCAGATTCTGTGTCTCCCTCTCTCTCTGACCCTCCCCTGTTCATACTCTGTCTCTCTCTGTCTCAAAAATAAATAAACATTTTTTAAAATTTTTAAAAAAGAAATAACATATTCCATATGTATAATGACTAACAGCGTCCAAAGTGCTTTCACAAATGATGTACATTTACATCTCACTTCCCCTAAAGTCATACTTTATCCCCATCTTATAGACAAGGAAACTGAGGCAAGATTAGACTCAGGGCACTATTATCTTTCCCAGACATGGAAGGAAGGTGAGGTGTATTTTAAAGAGTCCCTGTGGGAGAATACTTGTGCAGATTATACTTGGGAGTGGAGCAAAGGAGTAACTGGTGTGAGTAAGGGAGACATCTCATCCTTGTCAGAAGTCAGATGCCCTCATCATCATCATGAACCAGCATTTGGTTGGCCCTATCATGTCCCAAACAAATGGAGACAATGGGAGGTAAGACAGAGTCCCTGCCCTCAAAGACCTTACAACCTGCTGTGTGATTTCAGGCAAGTCACTGAGCCTCAGTTTTCTCAATGGCAGATTAGGATAACAAAACCATCTACCTCAGTGTGTTGTGAGGATTTAATATAAAATGCACATAAACTATTTAGCACGGTGCATGGTGCACAGTAAATGTCCCCTATTTCCAACCAATCCTATACGAATTAGCCAAATAGAGATCTGTCGGCTAATTTGAATGACTAGCACACTATTTTGCCTCTAGTCATTTCTATATACTTTGTCTTTCAAATACCTTTCATTTTCAAAATCCCTAAAGAATTCTATCTACTGTGAAATTAAATAACCAACCATCAACTGAAGAAGATTCTACAGAAGAACCCATCCTTGGAGCATCTTGATATTACATGTTTCCACCAAGCACTTTCAACAAATTCAGAGTAAGCTCTGTGTTCCATTCAGAACAGACTCTCCTGACCACTGCCCTTTGCCAGGAGTCTCTGTGTGAATTTCCTCCCAGCCCCTAGCTCAGGCTCCTCCCAGATTACATATGGTCCCCTTTGGTTCCATTGCCACAATCTTCTCAGCTAGGGGTGGGATGATCTCCTGTAAGGGACTGAGCCGCTGAGATGACTCTAATACTTCCCACCACTGCACCTACTAAGAATCATTTGCAATATAATGTTAATGTGAACTGTCAAATCAGTCCTTCAAATGGGGACAAAGACAATTGCTCTTGGCCCTGAGCTGGCATGGGGAAGGTTGCAGATGCTGGGTGCATGCAGAGGAGGAGCGGCTTCTCCAGAGTGCTCCATCCCACCTCTACTTTCATTCTTAAAGCAGAGAAAGTATGACTCTGCTTGGACACATTCTCAAGCTTCCCCTCCTATTGTTTTGTTCCTCTTCAAGGTTGCCTTTGTGTCCACTGTAACATAATTCTACCCTGTTGAAGTTGGTTTGTCCTGCCATTAGGAAAGGAAGAATGAAGAGGAAAGACTTCTGAGCATCAGAAAACCTAGATGCTTGGCCTGTCTCTGGGACTAATTAGCTCTTTGGGCTGGTCCTTTTCATTCTCTGGGCTCAAAGAAGTTTAAACAGTGTGCTTCTATGATCATGTAGTCTGGCCCTTAACATAATCAGACTGGATGTGTGCATGTGTGTGTGTGCACGCACATACAAAATGGCAATAAGAACAGAAAATTTAACAAAGGCTTAATTATAAATACATTATTGTCAACTATAGGCACAATGTGGTTTTGACAGTCCATCCACTCCACCCTAGAGGCCAGTAGTCCCATCATCATCACAGAGTCCTGACCTATCAGGGGATAGGAGGTCACAGATGACCTGGAAGGAGCTGGACATCTGGTAAGTCCTTCTTACACCACTAGGTGTCACTGTCCTACCTTAAACGCCCCTCGTCAAATTCTCAACCAGATTAACTGGAAACCCTCCCATGAACTTCTTGGTTCTTGGCACATGGATCCAATTTGCATCTACCTTTCTAGGCCCTTTTCCCCCTCTCCCAAAAAAGACTCAACACGACTATTTACAACACAACCTTACCTCCCTGCCTGACAGGTTTTTTGAATTGATCAGTGACATGGAATGTGAAGTGTACATCTGCCCAAGCTAATGGGCCTACCACCTTTATTCATTCTCATTAAATCATGAATTTAATGAGCACCTGCTATGTTCCAGGTCCTGTGCTGGGAGCTAAAGACTCAAAGAATAAAGGCATATCCCATGCCCTCAAGAACTCACAGAAGACATGAAGACAGGAAGACAGGAAGAGCCCTTGGGTAGGCCTGCCTTGGGTAGGTAGGGAGGCTTCACAAGATTTGTCACAGCATTTGGGCTGAGACTTAAAAAATGTACAGGTCTTGTGCAATTCATAGGAACAGACCATTCTAGGCTGAAATCAACTTAGACCTAGTTACCTTGCATGGCAGAAAGAGAGGCCCCTACCCCATTTTCAATTTAACATACAGTCACAGTTGTCTGTCTTACCCTTGAGAGCAGAGATGTGACTTTTCATTTTTTTTTTGTATCCTCAAAACTGACCACAATGGAGAATAATATATTCTGAGTGTACGAATGTATGAACAATTTGCTAGCTAAGCTACTACAAAGACCATTCAATTTCAAAGAGGCCTTTTACAGAAGGGAAACTGAGGCACAGGCCCACCATTAGAAGAGCTATACATGCCTCCTTTCTCCTGAAGTGCACTCTGAAGAGCCTGTACCAGCTCAGTCTTTCTCTGGGTAATTGACTCTTCAGGCTGATCAAGCTTAGAGAATTTCCTATACTTTTTTTCCTTCCATAGATTGTCTCTACTTCCCTTTCAGGAACACTGCCTGGCGGCAGGGGGTGGTGTAAGGAACTTGTGAAAACACAGAAGTTGAATCTAAGAGCAGTGCAGGTCATCCACAGGCTATTCTCACAATCTAGACCCCTTGGCCTTTAGCAGAAGTTAAATAACCCAATAATCTATACTGAGGCATTTTTTTTTTTACTCCCAGAAAATCATTATCAAGTTTTTGCTTCTGCCAAAACTTATTAGGAGCTTTGATACCTGGAAGAGTACACACTAGAGGAAAGGTAGGGAATGGAATGTGCAAAACACAGGAAGGAAAAAGGGACCACAAGAATGAGTCTGGCTCTGACCAGGTGTTGTGAATATTGGCTGAGGAGAGCTTGGTTGGGGTGTGGGAGGGAGGAGGTCAAAGTAGGTGAAAAGAAACTCTTCGGTCTGGCTCTGCCAAAATACTTCCACAGATAAGCCCCATTTCCAATGGAATGACGTCCAAACTCCTTAGCCCAGCATTCATGACCACTCTGGTCTAGCCCTGACCTACATTTTCAACACTTGCTCCCACTAGTTTCCATTCTTTGCCCACACACCAGCGGAATGGTCCTGCCTAGCCTCACCAGAAAGGCCTGTTGGTTGCCAGCTACCTCTCAAACTTAGCTCTTGAGGTCTCCTCGTAGATCCATTTCATTCCACATCTACCTCTCCAGGTGGTCCATGCTCTCTCATACTACATTTACTTTCCTTCTTTAATTGTCAAATTTCTACTTAACCTATTTAAACTCCACATCATTCCGTTTGAAAGTCTTCCCTGATTCACCTCCTGCTTGAACTTTAGGACCCTCATCTTGCACACCGTGTACCTACAGTTATCATAGCTTACTTTACCATGCCGAGAAATTATCAGTTTGCATGTCTCTGAATTCTGAGCATCTTAATGACAAGTGTCATGTCTCTTATTGTTACAGCACCATCTCTAGCATAAAGCTTAACACATAGTAAGTACTTAAGTAATATTTAAGCATAGAGTGCTAGGGCAGAGACTAAATAATATTCATCTTTGTGTCTCTAATCTCTAGATCATTGCTTGATGTGGAGAAAGACTTCAACATGTTTGTGAAATTAATGAATCTGCTACATGAAAAGAGGGTTAGTTGTCCATATTACAAGAGTTATTATGGTGGGGTGACCAGCTTATCCCAAGACAAGTACTGAAAGTCCCAAATCCCAGGAAATCCTTCAGTCCTGATCAAAACAGCTGGTCACCCTATGCTATGGCCACAACCCACTATGAGGATGGACCAGTAGCAGCTCTGCACATAAATTCATATTTATTTTTTCATTTATTTGTTTTGCCAACAAATATTTCCTGAATATATACACAAAGAACAAGACTCTAAAAATATAGTAATTTACAAACATGTGGATCCATTTTCTTACTTTTCTCAATTCACTAGTTAGAGCTAGTCATAACCTGGGACTATGCTTCACCTTGACCAACCTTGGCAGAATGAATAAAACTAACCCTCTCACTGAGCAGGATATGCTAAAGGATCCCACTGAAAGGAAGAAACATCATGGTCTGCACTGGAGCCCAGGGATATAGTTTTACTCAAGATAGTGGTGCCCTGGCTAGTTGGTTTATCTATAGAAGAGGAACTGATAGCAATACTGGAGCTTGTTTGAAGAGCTTTTGTGAAGAGCAAATGAAACCAAGACTCTGTAAGTTAAAAAGCAAGCAGCAAATACAAGCATCCTCAGTTTCACCAGCCTTTGAGGTGATTATAATTTTGACTTTACTACAAACTCCTGATGGTGGGTAAATTCTGTTGCCAGCTAATTGCAGGAAGTCAACCTTTTCCCAAAATCCTACTTCCCAAAAATTTGAGGGGAATTCCAAGGAATTCTTTATACTCTTATCTCAAGATCAGTGAATATGGCCACTCCATGCAGCATCCAGTACTGCCCCAGATACCAATAGTTCCACAGAGGGTCTATGCCAGCAGTGAATCTGTGTCCTGAATGCTACTACTGATATGGAACAGGCTGCTGCCCCTTGAAGCCAGGAGGAAATAGTTCTTTTAGTATTTTATGCAGATGACGGCAAAGGTTCCCACAGCAACAACGTTTCAGCCCAAAACCTCATGAGCATTAGTGACCCAATGCTTACCTTCCAGGATTTATATAAGCCAACATAGTAGATGGAATAGGGTAGGTGCTGACATCAGCTACCTCCATGTATCCAGAACCAGCTCTCCTTTCTGGCATTCAGGACTTTCCTGGGATCTGTTCACTCTGTCGCATATTTTCTTAGAGTGGTTGTTCTCAACTGGGGATGATTTTGCACCACCAACCCAGGGTACACTTGATCATCTCTGGAGACATTTTGGGTTGTCACAACTGGAAATGAGAGCTACTAATGGAATTAAGTGGGTAGAGGCTAGGGATGCTCTAAAACATCCTATAATGCATAAAGAAAAGCCCTCCACATGAAAGGTTAATAGTGCTGATATTGAGAAATTCTGTCTTTGAGTAATTTCTTTCTCAGGAATCCTGATGTTCCACCTTCTTATTTGGCCTCCATGGAAACCATTCTTGTATATCAAACATGTTTCTTTGCATCTAACTCCAAGGTGGATGGATTTAAATCTTAGCCTCAGTCCTTGGTCCTTATGTAAATTAGCAGATAAAAATAATTATGTATGAGGCTTTCTCTTAACTCTTTCACTCATAACATGTAAGCCCCGCAGCCCCTGCCCAGTTACATTATTATGTTAAAAGTTATTACAGATTCTTCCATTCAACAAATATTTGATGGGCACCTACTACATACTAGGCATGATACTAGACACTGGATACACAGTGATTAGCCAATAGACATTGCCCCAGCACTCATGTAGCTTACAGTATGGTCTGAGAATAAAAGTTAACACATGGATATATATTTACAAATTTTAATACATACCATGAAGGAAAAGTAGAGGGTACTTTGAGGGCATATAATAGCTCAATAGGAAAGGCAGAGAATGTCTCTCTAAATAAGTAACTCTTGGGCTGAGGCCTGGGGGAGGCAAAGAAGTGAGTGTACTGAAGAGAGGGTGGGAAGAACATGTGCAAAAAGTTCTTGAGTGGGAAAACAATGGTGCCATTAAGGAGCAGGATGTGTGGCCAAGTGTGATGAGATCTAATTTATATTTTTTAAAAGACTGCTCTGGCTTCCATTTGGGTGATGGGTTGAAGGGTTATGGGTGGAAGTGAGAAACCCATAGGAAGGCAGTGGTCTTGGAGGTAGACAAGGGTGGCCTGGATCCCAGGATAACCGTGGAGACAGAACTGACAAGTCAATGAATGAGGTGCTGCTCTCTGAGGCAGAGAAGTCTATATCCGGGGCTGGGCAGTGGCTGAGACACTTTGAGACACCAAATATCACCACCTAAACAACTTTGGAGAGTTGTCATTCCTCAGAAATCAACACTCGCCTTCCCTGCTCAGCATTTCTGTTGGGAAGGAGCCACAGACATCATGGTTGGGTAAATTTTCCTACACTGCACTTGGGTTTTGGCCATTTCTTTTTTTTTTTTTTTTCCTTTTTTTTAAATTTTTTAAGTGTTTATTTATTTTTGAGAGAGAGAGAGAGTGCAAGCAGGGAGAAGGACAGAGAGAGAGGGAAACACAGAATCTGAAGCAGGCTCCAGGCTCTGAGCTGTCAGCACAGAGTCTGACACAAGGCCTGAACTCATGAACTGAGAGATCATGACCTGAGCCGAAGTCAGAGGCTTAATCAACTGAGCTACTCAGGTGCCCTGGGTTTTGGCTATTTCTTCACCTGGGTGAAATACTGAGTGGAATGTTTATACATGTTTACTTGTGGCTGTTGGGCTGGAGGGAGGGGGAAATTAGTAATCTGTCACAAAACCCAATTTCCTATGTTTTCAAGAACCATTCATCACCATCTTGGTTTGATACCATTTCTTTCTGGAATGAGGCTAACCAGGAGCAACCTGTAGCCAGGTTCTTGGAATCTTCTCCCTGGAAAACCTCACTGCTGGGCCTGGGCAAGGCCTCCTTAACCTCAAGTTGAGCCCCAACAGAAGCAACTAGTTGGGTAGTCAACAAGACCTGTCCTTGCAGGGAGATCCTTGCAAGCCCACTCTCAGGGGGGTTGACAGCACCAAAGAGCCTGAACTCACAAGGAAAATCATCTCATCAGCCTTCATGGCCATGGGTGGCAACCTTCATCTCTTCAGAGAGGTCCATCCAACATGTCAGTGCCACTGCCATCCAGACCAGAAGGAATCATCAGGCCTGGCCTAGATATGAGAGACTGGAGGGTCTGTGCTACAGCAGGGATCACCTACCTGGGAACAGCTGAGCCCCCAGGGCAGATTGTCGAGGACATCTGTAGTTCAGCAGCATTCACGTATGCACCAGGAGCCCACTAGAGGGGAAGTCCAGGTGGAAGGATTTAGTGAGCACCTACAGGTAGCAAGGCCCGAAGGAAGATGAAAACCATAGTTCCTGCCCTCAAGGAGCTGGTATTTAGTACGAGAAGCAGATGAGTAGATGAATAGTACTATACGATGAGTCCTATGATGGAAGTGAACACATAATATTAGGCAGCTGGAAGGAGAGAAAGGAAGGGGCTTCTGACTCTGCCTTAGCGTATCAGGGAAGACTGGCAGGAGGAGGTGATGTTTCTCTGTTTCAAAGACAGCCCACCTGAATCTACAGGGTTTAATTAACTATGCTTAGAGTAATGTGAAGGGCACATTTTTAAGGGTATACCAGCTCCATTATCCTGTTAAAAATAATGACCAAGTGAAATTAATTTCCCTCATTTATTTTTTACCCTATAAAATTATCCCTGAAGGGTGAGTTTTCAAATATAAAAATATTCCTTTAAAGGCAGATTGCTTTAGGGGCACCTGGATGGCTCAGTTGGTTAAGCGTCTGACTTCAGTTCAGGTGATGATCTCACGGTTCATGAGTTCGAGCCCCGCTTTGGACTTGTGCTGACACCTCAAAGTCTGGACCCTGCTTCAGATTCTGCATCTCCCTCTCTCTCTGCTCCTTCCGCAACTTGTGCTCTCTCTCCATCTCTCTCTCTCAAAAAATGAATAAGTGTTAAAAATAATTAAAGGTAGATTGCTTTAATCTTGGCATTTAAATCCAAGCTCCAGCAGTGTCCAAGCTATGCAGGAAATCTGCCCTTGAGATGCACCTGAAAAGATTTCAGGAACAGGGGCTTTGTTGTGGGGAGATAACAAATAAAATGTGGATTGAGCCACACTTGTCCAGCCCTGGTCTCCTATCACAGACACATTTCCAGGACCAATGTATGGAGGTGGGGAGAGGCAGGGAGAAGCAGGAGTAACCTCCATTAAATGCCTATGTCATCAGAAGGCATGCAGAGGCTGCAGAAACAGGTGAACTTTTGAAGCCCTGAGCAAAGACCCTTATCAGAAATAAAGAAAATTCTGGGATTATTTTTTCTAAAATAAATCTTCTTTTTTAAATTATTTTAAGTTAATTTATTTTAAGAGACAGAGCAAGTGGGGGAAGGGTAGAGGGAGAGAAAGAATCCCAAGCAGGCTCTGCACTGTCAGCACAGAGCCTGATGCAGGGTTTGAACTCATAACCATGAGATCATGACCTGAGCTGAAACCAAGAGTCAGATGCTAAGCAAACTTCTTTTTAAAATTTGTATTTCTTTATTTTGAGAGAGAGAGTGCGTGCACTCATGCAAGAGCACAAGCTGGAGAGGGACAGACAGAGAGGGAGAGAGAATCCCAAGCAGTCTCCCGTGCATGCTGTCAGCACAGAGTCCAACACAGGGCTCGAACTCACAAACCATGAGATCATGACCTGAGCTAAAATCAAGAATCCGATGCTTAACTGACTGAGCCACACAGTTGCCCCCAAAAGCAAATTTTAAAGAAAAATTTAAGTGTCATACTTTATCTTGTTTGCCCCAAAGAGTAAACATGATATAAACTGACAGATACAAAAAAGAATTAATAGTCCACTTCCATTCTCTGCCGTCCTCCTAGTTTTTGGGAAGAGAACCAGTAAGTCATTTGTATACCATCACTGCCCACTCTGTATGGGTGACACTGAAGTCTGCAAAGCTAGGGATATGCAAGGATGCAGAGATGGGGTGGGGGTGGGGAAGGAATTATAGTAATTCATAAGAATATAACATTTTGCCATTTATAAAGTGTCTTCACTCATATCATCTGATGGTGTCTCTTCAATCATTCCCTGAGGTAGCAGATCACAGATTTATTAAAGAGTGGAGAGAAGATTCAAATAAATTCATGAAATACATGAGCTATGAAATCAAAAGAAATTATTCCGACACTAAGATACAATTATAACAAAAAACAAAATTCACATCACAAACAAATGTAGCCAAGCCTGAAAAGGAAGAGATCAATTCTGAATAGAAGTCATGAAAAAGCTCCTGAATTATTTGATAATCCAATTAATGAAGAGGAGGGAATCATATAAATTCATTGGAAGGTTTTTGCTAATTGACACATTGAAAATGACTACATATAACATCAAAGACAAGCTGATTAAAGAACACTCTCATTTCAGAGAGTGTTTAATACAAGTACTATCCAATGGGGTGCCTGGGTGGCTCTGTCAGTTAAGCGTCCAACTCTTGGTTTCCATTCAGATCATGATCTCATGGTTTCATGGGTTTGAGCCCCACATCAGGCTCTGCGCTGCCAGCTTGGAATTCTCTCTCTCTCTCCCTCTCTCTCTACCCCTCCCCCACTTGTGCTGTCTCTCTCAAAATAAATAAATAAACTTTAAATAAAAATACAAGTATATCCAAGAATACTTGAATACAGCTTATATATATATATATATATATATATATATATATATATATATATATTTTAATTGACAGGCTTCCCAAAATTTTACACACTAGTGAAGCTAAGACCCTCTCAATACTCTAATAATAAAATAAAAATGTTGATGAGCATACAAGAGGAAAGAATATAGTATCTTTCTATTCTCTCTACAGACATTGATATTACAAAATTATTATTCTATGAAAAGGTAATCAGACAGGAATAAGGCACAAAAGGTGAGGAAAAACAGTATTGTCAAGGTATGCCTAGCAGCTAAATAATAATAGTTTATTATTTTTCTAAATTATATGATATTTTTGGTATTTTTTTAAATTTGGTTTTTAATTTGTAGTTTGTGGTGATTTCCTTTCTCATTCTAAATGTAAGCTTTGTAACTGATTTTGTATTCATAATCTTGTGTTCTTTTTCTTAGTCAGGGCTCCCAAATTTGGCTCCCACAAAACCTGGATTTTATGCCCATTTCCAAGTGGGAAAATAAGCCCAAGAGAAGTCTCACCCTCACCCTGGGTCACAGTGATAGAAAGCAAAGAAGCCAGAACCCAAAGGTCGTGTTCCTCCTTCTCCACCACATTGTCTCTGCCAAGGGCCATTAACACACCAGATCACCCCCTACACATTCCCTTTGGAGAGGCACTAATAAAAGTAAGATAGGACATTTAAAAAACCCACAGGACTCGCTCAACTTTAAGGACCCAACATGACTTGTAGTGCCCATCCCTTCTCCCTTCAAGACCCGTGTCTGCACAGAAGAATTCAACATACTGTCAGCACCCAAGTCACTATCACAGGCTCAAAGCAATGCAGGAATCCAGCACATGGGGTGGGGGTGGGGGATAAAGATGGGGCCCATGAAGTGCATTCTAGAAGTACAGGCTGACCAATTCTTCCTGAACGCCTCCAGACACTCACACCTGCATTTGTCTTTATCCACATGAACAATTCTCACCTTTCTAAGGAGAAGAAAACAGACACTCAGAGTGGCCCCACTTCTCACAGCTAGTAAGAGACAGACATAGACTGCAAATCCAGATCTGCACTGCCCCAAAGCCCACACACCCAGTTCTCCAGGAGCAGGTTTTGCACTAGAGCTGGTTCACACTTGGGCAGGTCACTTCCAGTCAGGTGACGCTGACAGTGTCACATGTCCTTGTTTCTTGGCCCCTCGCATGTCAAAGCAGTCAGGTGGTCATGTTCTTCTGCAAGCCCAGGTGAGCAGATGAAAACAAATATCCCTTTAAACCATACCTGGCACTAACTCCCCACCAGATGTGAGGTGATTCCTCCCAACCTCACCCAAGACCAGAGCCATCTGTGCAGGGTAGGAGACACCAAATCACAAGGGTAATCCCAATGTCCTGAGGCCACGCCACTGTGGGAAAACGGGGTCACACTGTCTATAAGTGGTAGCTCTTGGCTCTTGCTCTCATCTAGTATGAAAACTGGGAGCCCAGGCCTCCCTCGAAAGCATGGTGGCCACCAGCCTCCCACTATTTCTAGGACTCCCCAAGGACTACCTACCACTGTGTCCTCTCAGCTCCCTCCATCCCACCCTTGCCTTCCATGCTTCTGAGGAAATTAGACTGCTAATGCCAGTGCTTAAAATCCATGCCAAAAGCCACCAGCATCTGCTTCTGACAGAGGTTCACTTCTGTGCTAGCCCACTCAAACTTGATGTTCCTCGGTGTGCTGCCCCTTGTCAGACCATGTTCACTCTCCCCAGCTGACCTGATGCGTGGCCAGGACTCCAATCACAGCGGACTTCCCTGTAAACCCTGGAACCTTACTGGGAGTCCACATCTCTCTCCTTGGCGGCTTTTAGGATGCATCAAATTGGAGGTCCCACATCTCTAGCCCGGCATATCCAAGTTAGATAAACCCACACCCTCCCCACCAGTCTGCCCCTCAGTGGGTATTACCTAGCTCAGAGAAGGGCACCCCCCTCTACGAGGATGCCTGTGCCAGAAGCATGGGGCAATCCCCGGTCCTAGTCTCTCTTCCACCCCTCCGCTGAATCCTCACCCACATTCTGTCACTTCTACCTCGTCATGATCTTTTCAGTCTGCCCTGTTCTCTCCAACCCCACTTCTCTTTCCTTACTTCCTCCACCGTCATCCTGGCTGTGTGCTATCAGACCCCTAACCTTCTCCAAACAAAGTGTTTATCCATATTATGTAGTACATAATGCCAGGTTGAAATTGTTTTCTTTATCTTCCTGCAAGAACGAACTGTTTCTCAGCCAGTGTTGTGTCACAGGTTCCGGGACTGTACTGGGCACAATATAAGCCCTTGATTAGTATGATGAATGAATGAAACCCATTCTTTCCAAATCCACAAATGCTTGGTTCAGCCTAATGCTATCTCTTGGCTCGAGTATTTCAAAGTCCTAAGGGAAGGGCATTCCCAACTTCAGGCATTCTTTCAGGGATAGCAAATCCCTCAGGCCAGAGGTGCAAGAGGATTGGTCATCCTCTATATCAGGTTATGGTAAAATGTTTCTTTGTTAATTCATTCATGACATCAGTACATTCAGTCATTACATCAGTAACAATTTGCTATGACAGTTATTCACTACTTTAAAAAGATTTTCCACGGTATTTACTTCTTATTCTCTTTATAACCAATTGTAATAGTCTGACTGCATTTTTGATGTTTGCTGATTTCTCTTAGGCCTCACCCTCCCTTCCCTTTGGCCTCACATCTGGACAGGCTGATAAGAAGGCCTATGACCTCACCTCCTTTGGCACCAGCAGGAAATTTAAATCTCCCAAGTGCAGGAAATTCTCCCCAGTCCCATTCCTTAGCCACTACAAAGTCTCAAACCCACTACCTCTGCTTTGCCCAAGCCAACCTGGACTTGCTTGCACGTGCTCCACTCTTCCCCGGAGTCCCTCCTGTGAGTAATAAACTTTCTCTCAAATTCTTTTGGTGTGTGGACTGTCATCAGCCTCAACATCCAAACCAAATTTTGGGTGGGTCCTCCTGCTTTTACAGGGGGACTATACAACACCAGTGACCTGCATTAAACACTCACACACATGCACACTGAACCGCATCACATGTCACAACAGTTTGCTATCAGTTCCATGTTGATTCAGGTTTACATTCCCATCTGACATGTCAATATAGCCAGGAATGGATTCCCATTAATTCCATTTCTGCCACAGTGAAAATTGTGACAAGGTGAAATCTAGGAGGGTCTAGAAGGTGTCTCAGAGAGTAGGACAGCGACTAAATTCCTGCCTGTGATGCCTTCCTACACTCACCCTCTCACCACACATCTGAATAAGGCACAAGTTTCAATAATTAGTAATAACAACGGCTACACTGAGCTTTTACTAAGTGTCAGGTATTGTGTTCAGCATTTTAAACATATTTTTTCCTGTGTTCAGCATCTTGCATAACTAAAACTTTATGCCCATTTATGGTGAAGCTACTCTTCACCTCCCCTACCCTGTAACCTCTGACAACCACCACCTTCCTCTCTGCTTCTATGAGTTTGACTCTTTTGCATTGCACATCCAAGTGAGATCATGCAGTATTCATCCTTCTGTGCCTGGCTTATTGCCCTTAGCAGAACTGATATCAAGTCAGTCATCTGCTCGGAATCCTTCACTGCTTCCTATTTCACCCTGGAGTAAAAACCAAAGACATTTTAGTGCCCTGCAGTGGCCTGCACTCTGCCACCCACCGCCTCTGTGACATCATCTGTTACTTCTCAGCTGTGCCCTCCCAAGGCCCAGGCACACTACCGTCTGTGCTGCTCCATCAACCTGCCAGGCCCACCATCACCTCAGCACCATCATACTGGCTGCTCTCCTGCCTGGAACCATCTTCCCCCAGCCTCCACCTCCACCTCCAACTCTACATACCCAATCCCCCTCTATGCTTAATTTTTTTTCCTTTTGTTAATTTCTTTCCATAGCTCTTATCACCTTCAAATGCCAAAGCTCCATGAGAACAAGAGATTTTGTCTGTTTGCTTTCCTGGTGCAGTCTAGCCCCCTAGGTGAGCAACAGGCACATAGTAGTCACCCAATAAATTGTTACTGCATGAGTGAAGGACAACGTAGAATGTAAGAACTCTGGCTCTGAGTCCACTGCACCTGGCTTCAAAGTCCAGGGCCACCACTCATAAGCTGTCTGATCTTGGACACATGTCCTGAGCTCTCTGTATTCCCATCTCCTCAGCTGAAGAAAGTCCTTTTGGTTTAAGGAGTGCCCTTTTGTTAGTACATATCTTTCACCCTGAGCACTAGTCCACCCTGTTTTAGCCCTGAGAACAATTTTTAGGGAGGTTCTGTAACCTGCCAGGGCCACACAGCTGGAAATGTACAGCTCAGATTTGCTGTACCATATGTGACGACCCAAGAGAGATTGTTGATATTTCCTCCATAGTACAACCATTTTATAAGCATCTTAAGGACTCCATACGATGTAGGCCAGTGAGGAAACTAATAATCTTTCACATCTGTGTGGAACGTTTTAGTGAGAAGCAGATGTTCTCTCTAGGCAGGAGTTTGGGGTGAGTTAGGGCACATCAGAATTACCTGAGAAAGCCTTGCTGAAACACATATGCCTATGTGTACCCCCAAACCTCTAGGGGTGGCCCTGTGCAGGGACAGGTTCAAAATGTTTCTCAGATGATTCTGACATATTTCCTGCTAAGCACCCACTGCTTTAAATAACTGAAGTTGGTCCTTAAAACAATCTCATAAGATATATTTCATTGTTACCCCAGTGTGAAGGATTAGGGAAATGAGACTTAGGAACACAGAGGGATGTGTACACAGCCATACAGCTGGTGAATGGTATGGCTGGAACCCCACCTCCACCCCTGTGATTCAAATCATGTTTGACAGAAAGCCAGCGACTGGAGGTCAGTGGGTCTGGATCCTAGTCTTGATTTCTCCCTTCAAAAGTTAAGTGAATGCAGCAGGTCATTTCACTGCTCACCTTTCATTTTGGGGACAAAATATTATTGCTTATTTCTTTGAGGCAAAGAGGATGAGGAACAAATGGGAGAATAGCTATGAAATAATAAAGGCATAGTTTATCAATTATCTATTGAAAAAGAGAAACTCCCTACATTATCACACTCAATCTTCATAAGTGTCCAGCAGGACAGGTTTTATTACCTTTATTTTATTGAGAGAGACAGAAATAAAAGCACAAGGCTGATACGTGGTGGAGAGGGATTCAAATGTCTGTCTTTCTGATCCCAAAGCGCACATACTTTCCAATAGGCCTTCCAAAGAGGATACCAGGAAAATTAATATCTGTAAGATAAATATTAGATATAAAAGGGTTGGCAGGCCATATATTACAAGTCCTATATATCTACTACACTGTACATAAGCAGTACAGCTTTTGTTGATGAGATCACACATTGATTTACAATTACAAATCATATTCAGTTAAATTCAAATGATATTTCCTAGGCACCTTCTAGGCACTGTGGTGGTCAGAGAGATGAATAACATTCAGCTCTTCCTGCAATTAGCCTGGCACATTTTCCCAGCAATGGCACGTATAGCACTAGCCCTCAGTTCAGATTTATAGCATGCAGCAGCACTCCTTCATACCTCTTTCTTTAGAAACAGTGAAAGCATGTTTATTGGGTGACTTTGGACAGGTACCTCCAGGGCATGGAGGCTGAGTAGAAAATCATCTGTTCCAAGACTGTTAGGACCCTGCCTACTGCACCTCATGATTGGTCAGATCCATCTGAGGCCCTGGGATTCAGAAAGACACTCGCCTAGTTATGCCTGAAGGCTAAACCAGACAACAGTTGGTAGAAGGCAGAGAGATGGGCAAGTATTAAGCACTCTCTGGTTCCTTCCAAGTCCCTGGCAAACCCGATAGTGGTCCTGGCATTCAAAGGGCTCCAGGAAGCAGCAAAAGTAGGAGAGACCTTTACCGTGAGTATCCCAAGCCCACAACCCAGTGGGATAATGTGAGTTGTAGCTATGCATAAAGCAAATATCAGTACCTAGGGAGTATTAAGGACTAAGTTCAAACACAGAGCAAGAGATCTTGAGCTAAGATCAGGAGCAGGTTGGAAAGCAGGTTAGAAAGGGAGATCAAAGGTTTCAGAAAGCAGGCAATGAAAAAGTCACAGCCAACAGATTTCTGTTCATTTTTTTGTGTGTGTGATAAACATGTTAAATATCATGTTTCCATGGGTAATAGGAAGATAAATGATGCTTTGTTTTACAGTAAATACTGGCCATCCATGAGTCCCTCGGGCTGACCACGTGGGGCATCAGCAAGAGTATTATACATTGGCCTTTGCTGAGTATAAGTCATTAAATGCTCACACAGGGTGGCCCACTTCAGGACAAGGCCATGGAATATCTTATCTCCAGAGAAGGCCAAGGATAGAATCATGAGACTTAATGCTGAGTTCATAATGAAAACTGACTCCAAGTATATGGTTGTTTTTATTTGTTTTATCTAATTCTTAACCCCGTCTCTATGGTTGTATTATTAATAAAAATCCCACTGGACACCATGGCCTTAACAGCAATAGACTAGATTGAACCTAATAGTTTGGACAGTTGAAGTTAGAAGCATTAACAAGACAACTGATGACTTCCAAGTGTTTAACTGACATATGGCCCCTGGAATTCAGACAAGCAAAGCCTCAGGGAGGCTTTGCTCTGAAGGGAACTGGAGAAAGGACTGGGAGCCTTTCCAAGACTAGAGGAACTTGGATGGATCCAGGGGGATGAAAGGCATTCCTTTGCAGCCCCAGCCCCAGCGCTAAAAGAGCCTGGAGACCTTGGGAGCCAAGGTCAGGAAAGGAACAGCTTCTGCTCCCTGACAGAGGCAAGTAGGGCCTGGGGAGCTTTGGTTTACATGTTTTATTTTCCCCAACCCTTACCCACAAATTCAGGGTGACCTCTTCTCTCCTTTAACAACCTTGTGGAGCAAAAGGCCTGATCCTTGGCCCAATAGTCCCAAACTACTCCTGGAGAAAGGGAAATTCCAGGTATCCTTAGAGGTGTCTGAGATTGAAAAGAAGGAACACTGTTTATAGAATCCAAACTCCTGGCTATGTGCATTCCTCTAACCTGTCACTCATTCAAATTTTAACTAAACCAAAGTGGATTCACTCCTTGGCGAGTCAGCAACTGCACCAGGCTGAGCTGTTGCACAAAGAAGCTTTTATTTGCAGCAAATAGGGAGATCAGGGCAATGGATTCCAGAGCTGTGACTCCCAAGAGAGGGACAGAGGGTGAAAGGGTTCTTTGGTTTAGGGTTAGGATGAATACTTAGATATTAGATAGGGAAGACTTGTCATTATATGTAGAGGCAGACACAATGTCACCTATGCACCTTCAGGAAATGTGCCTATGCATACATTGTATGTTATGTAAACAAGGCTGAGGCTCTTCCCTGGGTGAAGATTTCAGTATTATAATGAGGTAAAGGTGCTGTAGGTCATTTCAGAGGTCACTCCATGACCCATCTGTGCAGGTGAGTCTTGGGTTTAGCTCAAAGGGTCTGGGTGGTCTGGGCCAAGAGAGACTTCATCAGAGCAGTCAGTCTCCCACAGGTGGTTTCAGGTTTCCTTTACCTGAGTGAAGGGGAAAGCCTAAAGAAGAACTTAGGAAAAATTTTAGACAAATGTTAGTGAGTACAAGCAGGTGGGCAATATAGGTCAAGTCTTGGGATTTAGCTGGTGACAAAATCTTATGCCTTTGCCCTTCATGAACAATTTCCTCTGTCCCAAGAAAGTAATACATATTATCAGCACTTTTCCAGATTCGTAGTAAGCATTACTGATAGAAAAATTACCAAAAATACAACAATGAAACAGATGACCATGAAAACTCTACAGGCTAAAATTGGTTATAGGCAAAAAGAAACTGAAGAATCACATATTATTGAGTACATTGCAAAATGCAAAAAGAAAAAATAATCTGAGGGGAAAAATCTGTTTTGAGGAAATAACAACAAAAAATAAAACTGTCAAAAGTTAAAACTTCACTCAGTAAATCTAGCAAAATAATCAAATATTGCAAATTTTACATGTAAAAAAGTTTTATCTACGAAAATTCAAGTTAATAAATCAACAAAAATTTTCAATAGCAAAACAAATGGCAATAATAAAATTAATGGCAACATCAAAGTTTGTTGTAAAATATACACAGAAAGCATTAATCCATGTCAACATTGGTAAAATAAAAGTAAAACTGGAACTGGTTTGACTGCAGTGTACAAAAAAATTCATCAAAGAGCTAGATTAGTGCAGAGACCTTCCAAAGAAAAATGTTTTTCTCAATAGACATTCATCACTAAGGCACAATCCTGATTTAGAGCTTTACTGTTTTTAAATGTGGAGGTTAAATACGCTAAAGGTCAAAACAGCCATATCCAAACACCCAAGAAGTCCAAACAAGAGTCAATAGAATCAAAATATCTCATATTCATCTCACAGGATTGAATCTTGTCTCTGAAGCACATGGCTTTGATTCTAACAAACCATGTGACTTTGGCAAAGTCACTTAATGTCTCTAAGCTTCAATTAAATCATCTGTAAATGGACATGTTAATTCTATAATACTCTTCCTCTTAGTGTTTATACTGGATATTCCAAGAAAAGCCATGAGAGACCTTGAACATACCTTTCTTCTGAGAACTTCCCTACCCCTAGGTTTCCATGCTTTGTGTCATATAACCTCAGGCTCTAACCATGAGCTCCTGAACTAAGGATGAGTATCTGACCCAAAGATAACTTCCTCTGCAATGGCCAGCAGCCTGGTACAAAAGCATTACCCAGAAAGACACTTTATATTAAATATTATCAGATAATCCAATCCATTAACTCCACTCTTAGGAAATTTTCCTACCGGATGTGCAAAAACAGTGAGCAGAGGGTAGGATCAATCAGCAGAAGCAGAGGGAGGCAAATAGAAGGCAAGAGGCAGAGGCCATGTGGGGACATGATTAATGAGTAAGTAAAAGGCATGAGCAAGCAAGGTAAAAGCAGAAAGGTTGAGAAGTGAAAGGAGAATGAGTCAGGAATGAAACAGGAAGAAGGTGGTGGGGAGAAACACAAAGATGGAGCTGCTGTGTCAAACTCAGAAGACTTCTCAGATTGTTATTAGGGCTCAGAGCTATTGACAGACTCTTGGTGCTGCTGTTGAATTATATGTGGTAACAATGTTCCAGGTCTCTGGAGTCCTGGTGCAGTTTTCCTAATTCTCCCATGTGTCCTTAAAATAGATGCCCAGTGCTAGAGAGAACAACCACAATAACAAAAAGCAAATGGCCTTGTAGCATATGAAAAAACACTCACCTTCAATCATAAGATAAAAAAATAAATGTAAATTAAAACTAACCTCAGGTTTTTTTTCTCACCTCTCAGGCAGGTATTCAAAAGTTTGTTAAGAAATCTGTGATCAAGGCTTTGGGGAAATAGGTACTTCTTTGCTGGTAGGAGAACAAAATAATACAACTCATAGGTAGAGGAACTTGGTAATATCTAGCAAAATTACATATGTATTTGTCATTTGACACAACAATCTCATTTCTAAGAATCTATGCAAGCAGCCATGGGCAAAAATATAAAAAGATGTATGCACAAGACTATATATGTAAAAAAAAACAAATCCTAAAAGTAACATAAATGTCTAATCTATAGGAGACTAGTTGACTAAATGTGGTACATCTACACAATGGTATATGGTGATCTTAAAGAATAAGGAATGTTTTTATGTACTAAGATGGAATGATCTCCTGGATTTAATATTAAGTGAAAAAAATCAAAGTAAAGAAGGGTACACATAGTATGTTAGTGTTTATCTAAGAAAGGAAACTACTGGAAGATGGTGGCATAGGAGGACACTCGGCACACCTCATCCTGCTGATCACTTAGATTCCACCCACATCTGCCGAAATAACCCAGAAAATCACCAGAAGAGTAGCAGAATTGATTCTCTGGAGTCAAGTGTAGACAAGAGGCCCACGGAAGAGGGTAGGAAGGGCGGAGAGGCGGTGCACACTACACGGACTGGCGGGAGGGAGCCGTGGCCAAGGAGGGGCATCCATCCGGCAAGGCAGAGCCGCTGAGGTCTGGCTTGCAAAAGCAGAGGGGGTGGACTGTGTGAGTTCTGACAGCCAGTGGGACTTAATTTCTGGAAAGTTAAAAGTGCACAGCTCTGCTCTTGGAGAGCAGAGAGGGCAAGAGGACATCTGGAGAGATAGTTGTTGAGCCCCAGAAGACAGATCTGAGTTCAGCGGGGGAACAAAGGCAGTGGCAAGTGTCATCTCCCTCTCCAATCCGCCAGCCAAAATTCCAAAGGGAACCACTTCCTGTCACCAAACTTGCTTGCACCTTGCAAACACCCAACACTGTGCTTCTGTGGATCCATCACTCCCACAGGCCTGCCTCCCTCCCAGTGCTGCAGGGCCCCTCCTGCAGGGGACCAGCCACAGCAAAGTGATCTGAGCCTGCCCCTCCCGCCACTGTGCACCTTGCAGATCCATCCCAGCTAATACACCCTTGGCCAGATCCATCGAAGCAGCACCACAAGCCTGGAAGTATGCAAGTAGCCCAGACAGGGGTCACACCACTCCACAGTGAGTCCTGTCCTTGGGAGAGGGGAAGGGAAGGTACACACCAGTCTGACTGTGGCCCCAGCAGTGGGCTGGGGGCAGACATCGGGTCTGACTTTGCCCCTGCCCACCAACACAAGTTACTCCGGACAGCACAGGGGAAGTGCCCTGCAGTTTGGAGCTACCACAGGGACTACCCAAAATGATGAAATGGAAGATTTCTCCTCAAAAGAAATTCCAGGAAGTAGCGACAGCTAACAAATTGATCAAAAATGATTTAAGCAATATAACAACAAGAATTTAGAATAATAGTCATAAAATTAATCGCTGGGCTTGAAAAAAAGCATAGAGGATAACAGAGAATCTACTGCTACAGATATCAAGGGACTAAAAAATAGTCATGAGGAGCTAAAAAATGCTATAAATGAGATGAAAATAAAATGCAGGTGGCCATAGCATGGATTGAAGAGGCAGAGGAGAGAATAAGTGAATTAGATGATAAGATTATGGAAAAAGAGGAAGGTGAGAAAAAGAGAGATTAAAAAATCCAGGAGTATGAGGGGAGAATTAGAGAACTAAGTGATGCAATCAAACGAAACAATATCCGTATCATAGGAATTCCAGAAGAGGAGAGAGAGAAAGGGGCTGAGGTATACTTGAACAAATTATAGCTGAGAACTTCCCTGATCTGGGGAAGGAACAGGCAATGAAATCCAAGAGGCACAGAGAACTCCCTTCAGACATAACTTGAATCAATCTTCTGCATGACATATCATAGTGAAACTGGCAAAATACAAGGATAAAGAGAAAATTCTGAAAGCAGCTAGGGATAAACAGGCTCTAACTCACAAAGGTAGACACATAAGAATAGTAGCAGGCCTATCTACTGAAACTTGGCAGACCAGAAAGGAATGGCAAGAAGTCTTCAGTGTGATGGACAGAAAAAAATAGGCAGCTGAGAATGCTTTATCCAGCGAGTCTGTCATTCAGAATAGAAGGAGATATAAAGGTTTTCCCAAACAAACAAAAACTAAAGGAATTCATCACCACTAAACTAGCCCTACAAGAGATCCTAAGGGGGACTCTGTGAGTGAAATGTTGCAAAGTACCAGAGACATCACTATAAGCATGAAACCTACAGACATCACTATTATTATAAACCCATATTTTTCAATAATAACACTGAATGTAAATGGACTAAATGTGCCAACCAAAAGACATAGGGTATCAGAATGGATAAAAACACAAGACCCATCTATTTACTGTCTACAAGAGACTAATTTTAGACGTGAGGACACCTTCAGATGGAAAGTGAGGGGAAGGAGAACTATTTATCATGCTACTGGAAGTCAAAAGAAAGCTGGAGTAGCCATACATATATCAGACAAACTAGACGTTAAATTAAAGGCTGTAACAAGAAATGAAGAAGGGCACTATATAATAATTACAGGGTATGTCCATTAGGAAAAGATAATAATTATAAATGTCTATGTGGTGAATATGAGAACCCCCAAATATATAAAAGAGTTAATCACAAACATAAGCAACCTTATTGATAAGAATGTAGTAATTGCAGGGAACTTTAATACCCCACTTACAACAATGGATAGATCATCTAGACACAGGATCAATAAAGAAACAAGGGCCCTAAATGAAACATCGGATCAGATGGACTTGACAGCTATATTTAGAACTCTGCATCCCAAAGCAACAGAATATACTTTCTTCTCGAGTGCACATAGAATATTCTTCAAGATACATCACATACTGGTCACAAAACAGCCCTTCATAAGTTTACAGGAATTGAGATCATATCATGCATACTTTCAGACCACAATGCGATGAAGCTTGAAATCAACCACAGGAAAAAGTCTGGAAAACCTCCAAAAGCATGGAGGTTAAAGAACACCCTACTAAAGAATGAATGGGTCAACCAGGCAATTAGAGAAGAAATTTAAAAATATATGGAAACAAACAAAAATGAAAATACAACAATCCAAACGTTTTGGGATACAGCAAAGGCAGTCCTGGGAGGAAAATACATTGCAATCCAGGCCTATCTCAAGAAACAAGAAAAATCCCAAATACAAAATCTAACAGCACACCTAAAGGAAATAGAAGCAGAGCAGCAAAGACAGCCTAAATCCAGCAGAAGAAGAGAAATAATAAAGATCAGAGCAGAAATAAACAATACAGAATCTAGAAAACTGTAGAGTAGATCAACGAAACCAAGAGTTGGTTTTTTGAAAAAATAAACAAAATTGATACACCCCTAGGCAGGCTTCTCAAAAACAAAAGGGAGAGGACCCAAATAGATAAAATCATGAATGAAAATGGAATTATTACAACCAATCCCTCAGAGATACAAGAAATTATCAGGGAATACTACGAAAAAAAATATATGCCAACAAACTGGACAACCTGGAAGAAATGAACAAATTCCTAAACACCCACATGCTTCCAAAACTCAATCAGGAGGAAATAGAAAGCTTGAACAGATCCATAACCAGCGAAGAAATTGAATCAGTCATCAAAAATCTCCCAACAAATAAGAGTCCAGGACCAGATGGCTTCCCAGGGGAGTTCTACCAGACGTTTAAAGCAGAGATAATACCTATCCTTCTCAAGCTATTCCAAAAAATTGAAAGGGAAGAAAAACTTCCAGACTCATTCTATGAAGCCAGGATGACTTTGGTTCCTAAACCAGACAGAGACACAGCAAAAAAAGAGAACTACAGGCCAATATCTCTGATGAATATGGATGCAAAAATTCTCAAGAAGATACTAGTAAATCGAATTCAACAGCATATAAAAAGAATTATTCACCATGATCAAGTGGGATTGATTCCTGGGATGCAGGGCTGGTTCAACATTCGCAAATCAATCAATGTGATACATCACATTAATAAAAGAAAAGATAAGAACCATATGATCCTATCAATCGATGCAGAAAAGGCCTTTGACAAAATTCAGCATCTTTTCTTAATAAAAACCCTCGAGAAAGTTGGGATAGAAGGAACATACTTAAAGATCATAAAAGCCATTTATGAAAAGCCCACAGCTAATATCATCCTCAATGGGGAAAAACTGAGAGCTTTTTCCCTGAGATCAGGAACACGACAGGGATGTCCACTCTCACCGCTGTTGTTTAACATAGTGTTGTAAGTTCTAGCATCAGCAATCAGACAACAAAAGGAAATCAAAGGCATCAAAATTGGCAAAGAAGTTAAGCTTTCGCTTTTTGCAGATGACATGATATTATACATGGAAAATCTGATAGACTCCACCAGAAGTCTGCTAGAACTGATACATGAATTTAGCAAAGTTGCAGGATACAAAATCAATGTACAGAAATCAGTTGCATTCTTATACACTAATAATGAAGCAACAGAAAGACAAATATAGAAACTGATCCCATTCACAATTTCACCAAGAAGCATAAAATACCTAGGAATAAATCTAACCAAAGATGTACAAGATCTGTATGCTGAAAACTATAGAAAGCTTATGAAGGAAATTGAAGAATATATAAAGAAATGGAAAACATTCCATGCTCATGGATGGAAGAATAAATATTGTCAAAATGTCAATACTACCCAAAGCTATCTAGACATTCAATACAATCCCAACCAAAATTGCACCAGCATTCTTCTCGAAACTAGAACAAGCAATCCTAAAATTTGTTTGGAACAACAAAAGGCCCCAAATAGCCAAAGTAATTTTGAAGAAGAAGACCAAAGCAGGAGGCATCACAATCCCAGACTTTAGCCTCTACTACAAAGTTGTAATCATCAAGACAGCATGTTATTGGCACATGAACAGACCCATAACCAATGGAATAGAGACTCCAGAATTAGACCCACAAAAGTATGGGCCAACTAATCTTTGACAAAGCAGGAAAGAATATCCAGTGGAAAAAAGACAGTCTCTTTAACAAATGGTGCTGGCAGAACTGGACAGCAACATGCACAAGAATGAAACTACACCACTTTCTTACACCATTCACAAAAGTAAACTCAAAATGGATAAAGGACCTGAATGTGAGACAGGAAACCATCAAAACCCTGAGGACAAAGCAGGAAAAAACCTCTCTGACCTCAGCCGCAGCAATTTCTTACTTGACACATCCCCAAAGGCAAGGGAATTAAAAGCAAAAATGAACTATTGGGACCTCATGAAGATAAAAAGCTTCTGCACTGCAAAGGAAACAATCAACAAAAGTAAACGGCAACCAACGGAATGGGAAAAGACATTTGCAAATGACATATCGGACAAAGGGCTAGTATCCAAAATCTATAAAGAGCTCACCAAACTCCACACCCGAAAAACAAATAATCCAGTGAAGAAATGGAGAGAAGACATGAATAGACAATTTTCTAAAGAAGACATCCAGATGGCCAACAGGCACATGAAAAGATGCTCATTGTCACTTCTCATCAGGGAAATACAAATCAAAACCACACTGGGATATCACCTCACGCCAGTCAGAGTGGCTAAAATGAACAAATCAGGAGACTATAGATACTGGCCAGAATGTGGAGAAATGGGAACCCTCTTGCACTTTTGGTAGGAATCCAAACTGGTGCAGCCGCTCTGGAAAACAGTGTGGATGTTCCTCAAAAAATTAAAAATAGATCTACCCTATGACCCAGCAATTGCACTGCTAGGAATTTACCCAAGGGATACAGGAGTGCTGGTGCATAGGGGTACTTGTACCCCAGTGTTTATAGCAGCACTTTCAACAATAGCCAAATTATGGAAAGAGCCTAAATGTCAATCAACTGATGAATGGATAAAGAAGTTGTGGTTTATATATACAATGGAATACTACGTGGCAATGAGAAAGAATGAAATCTGGCTATTTGTAGCAACGTGGATGGAACTGGAGAGTGTTATGCTAAGTGAAATAAGTCATACACAGAAAGACAGATACCATATGTTTTCACTCTTATGTGGATCCTGAGAAACTTAACAGAAGACCATGGGGGAGGAGAAGGGAAAAAAAAGTTAGAGAGGAAGGGAGGCAAACCATAAGATACTCTTAAAAACTGACAATAAACTCTAGGTTGATTGGGGGTGGGAGGGAGGGAAAAGTGGGTGATGGGCATTGAGGAGGGCACCTGTTGGGATGAGCACTGGGTGTTGTATGGAAACCAATTTGAGAAATTTCACATTAAAAAATAATAAATACATACATACATACATACATAAATACATAAATAAGAAAGGAAAGTACTAAGTACTCACACACACACACACACACACACACACACACACACACTACAGAGTCAATTCTTGTTATTCTTATTTTTGGCAGTTATGTTCAATAAAGTCACCATGATCACTGAATGAGCAAATACTGAGCCTTTTCTCCTAGGGGGTATATAAGGGTATGTTCCTGTAAAATTCTGGTCACATTGTTGCCGAACAGTCATTTTATAATTTTATTTTATGTATGTTTATGTTTAAAGACATCTTATTTATATATATTTTAATTTTTTAACCCTGAACTCACAGCGAAAAAGCACTATAGCTAATGCCTGAATGAAGCTAATCCCACACATGTATTTTCTCTGTAAGGCATATCACAACCTTCTTATACTTAGGGACATTTCAGCAATATGCTTGGGGGCCATTTTAAACAGTGAAATCACCAGCAAAAAGCATAAAATGCAGCCCTAAGTACACTGCAAAAAGGACACTTGATTACTTATGAGAGCTGAAACAAGAACAACATTCTTTGTTCTACATCAGCTAGGAATGTCCACATCACATTGAGGTGACTCAAATTTTTCAGTGCTCTACACATGTCCATGAATGACCATGAAATGCTACAAGTAATGATTTCAGGGTTACAAATACATTTTAGCATGTAAGTGAATTCGCAAACATAGAATCTGTGAACATTGAGAATTTACTCTATATTTTTCATTTTTAAAAAAAGGAAAAATAAGCTATAAAGTAAATAAAATGTGAGAAAGGAATAGTGCAGGGATACAGAACTAGAAGATAAACATTTCTGTACATTCCTTGTTTCATGATTTGAACTTTGAACCGTGTTGAAGTTTTGTAAAATGCTAGAACAATATATGGGGTGCCTGAGTGGCTCAGTCAGTTAAATGTCTGACTTCGGCTCAGGCCATGATCTTGTGGTTCGTGGGTTCAAGCCCTGGATTGGGCTCTGTGCTGACAGCTCAGAGCCTGGAGTCTGCTTCGGATTCTGTGTCTCCCTCTCTCTCTGCCCCTCCTGCTAGTGCTCTGTCTCTCTCTCTCAAAAATAAGTAAACAATAAAAAAATGTTTTTAAATGCTAAAATAATATAAACCAAACTGAAATTAAAAACTATCTAAGTTGAATATGAAATATTGGCATTATATCATGACGTACTTTCTTTTTAAAAATGCCTTTCCGGGGCGCCTGGGTGGCTCAGTCGGTTAAGCGTCCGACTTTGGGTCGGGTCATGATCTCGTGGTCTGTGAGTTCGAGCCTTGCGTCGGGCTCTGTGCTGACCGCTCAGAGCCTGGAGTCTGTTTCAGATTCTGTGTCTCCCTCTCTCTCTGACCCTCCCCCATTCATGATCTGTCTCTCTCTGTCTCAAAAATAAATAAACGTTAAAAAAATTTTTTTTAAATCCTTTCCTAGCCCTTTTCACTGTTAAGACCTAGAAACAATAACCAATCCAGTAACTTTGAGCACTTTCATAACTTAATTATGGTCTCTAGTATTTATCACTAAAAGAAAACAGACCCCTTTGAAAAAATGGCTCGTCTAGATCTGGGGCCAGAAATCTACAAGATGATTCTAAAACATCTTTACATTCAAAAAGTAAAGAAGCTACCAAAGACTACTACAGTTCTGTCAGAAGGACTCCAGGGACAAAGTACAGAGAATCTCATTGCCTAAAGATGAGATTATTTGTGTACCAATAATAACTCCAGTTATATATATTATTATCAAATATATTTAAATCCATTGAGTTTATAATCACACACATACACATCCAACTCATTGTCTATTTTGAAGGATACTAGGAACTAATTCATTATTCTAAAAATTGTTAATTAAAGGTAAACAATCAAGCACTTTTTTCTCCCTTTCCTATATGAACTGAACTTTAGAACAATAAAATACATGCTGAAGAAAATTTTCTTTCTCTAGAAGCATTTCAGCTTACAAATAAATGAGGAATGATAGAATACTATCTTTTTCACAAACTCCAGACCTAAGGATATGGCAATAAACATTAATTTCCACCAACTTCACAAAAGACAGATCAGAATTTATTACTGTTATTATTACTTCCTCATGGAAGCACACATCACCTATGAAATGGTTTTGTTTTAAAATTTCATACATCCAAGTCGTATGAAGGGTTAGTTAGCTATAACCACTAATTAAAAGAAAATGGAAAGAATAGAGGAACTTGCTTCATGACACAGTAAGGCTGCAACCAATGCAACTCAGAATATGGAAAAACGTATACATCAAATGACTCTGTTTCTTCAAGAAAATAATACAAGGAGGAGAAACTACAGAATAAAAAATATCAACCAAATGCAAAATATGGGCCTTCTTTAGATGCTGATTTGAACAAACCAAAATTGTGTGTGCGTGTGTGTGTGTGTGTGTGTGTGTGTGTGTGTGGTGTGAGAGAGGAGAGAGAAAGGGAAAGAGAAAGAGAGAGACTTGAAATTTCACTAGATATTTGAGCATATTACGTAAATTTTTAGGCTAACTTTTAAATTCTTGATATAATATATCTAGTATTTGCTTCAAAATAATCTAATTGTTCAGTAGGAAAGGATGAGAGAATGTGGGGAATAAGCTTAGGAATCCCCCGGGCTTACATCAGTGGGTTAACAAGGCATAAAAAAGTACAAAGCATAGGATGCTCACACCAGAGTTTGGGTAAACAAGATTAGCACCCAAGAATAGGGAGATGCAAAGGCACCAAGAATAAGGAGATGTAAAGGCAACAAGAATAGGGAGGTGCAAAGGCACCCCAGAATAGAGAGGGGGTGCAGAGCCCCCAGAATATAGAGGGAGGGGCAAAGGCCCCATAATAGAGAGGGGTGCAAAGGCACCCAATATAAAGGTATATGAGGTAAGAAAGATTAGGCATTCAGGGCAAAAACGCCCCCGAATTTAGTACTATAGCAGAAAGCTGCTTTCACAGGAGGGAAGGACCAAGTTAGGTAAACAGGTAAATTGGGCTATAGACTGCTGTGCTGCACTGCAGGTGAAGCAGCCCAGAGAGGAGATGATTAACAAAAGAAAAGGTGCTTTGTTAACCCTGAAGCTATTTCCCCCCTCTGTCTTACCCCCGAAGCTAGCTAAGATAAACAGACATGGTGCCTCCTGACTGCCATTAACAACCATCTGCCCATCTGCCTGACTCAGGATTTTGTTTTATATTGACCTAAACCTCAAACACCATCTATCTTCAAAACCCTCTTTCCCTCATGCCCATGAGTTAATGTTCACAGATTCACTGTCTCTTTGTGCACATCCATCACGTTTGTAAGCCTTCTGATCTTAATAAATATGGGCAAGGACCCTTATTCAGGGCTCTTGTCTTTTCCCAGACATTAGCCATCTCTCGTTTTCATCCTGCATCCTGCTCTCTTGTTAAGCAAGAGAGAACATTAGACCCAGAGTCTATGACAAGACAGGGTTTACATAAAACAAGAACTTTTGTGGGGCGCCTGGGTGGCTCAGTTGGTTAAGTGTCAGACTTTGGCTCAGGTAATGATCTCACAGTTCATGAGTTTGAGCCCTGTGTCAGGCTCTGTGCTGACAGCTCAGAGCCTGGAGCCTGCTTCAAATTATGTGTCTCCCTCTCTCTCTTCCCCTCCCACCACTCGCACTCTGTCTCTTTCTTTCTCTCTCAAAAATAAATTAAAACATTTAAAAAATTTTTAAAAAAATAAGAGCTTTTGTGAATTAAGGTAGGAATTGTGATAGGTACAAAGGCTCCATTTTATAAGTCTAAGTTTAATATAAGTTTGAAATTTTTCATATTAAATTTTTAATTAAACATTTAAACCCCCATTAACCAGCAAACAATATATCTTTGTTTCTTGTATATTGAAAGAATCCAGTCAGTATAGAATTCTTGTCAAGATTGCATGAAGTAGCCTCTGTAGAACAGAGTCTGGTGGCTGGCAAAAAATAAAGCAGAGCTCCAGATATTGTGGTTAAAATATTATTATTATATGTCAGGATTTCAGCCTACTTCTGTTTGTTTGTTTACCTCAGCCCTATACAATTCAAAGAAATACTATTCAGCCCTATGCAAATAATATAGAATCTTCTCAAACACTGGTGTCCAGCCAGGGAGGCTTCCTTAATACCAACCTACCTGATGCACACTGTACTCCCAGACTTGGCACTGAATAACTGAGTAGCTCCTGACATCATTAATTTCTATTGTTCCTTTTCCCTATGCAGTGCACAACTGCCCATTGCTTCCTTCAAGTCTGATACATCAAGTTATTCTCTCCACCTTGATCTTGCTTCCTCTCAGGGCCCATTTCATTTCTCCAGCTAGACTCAGCTCCTCAGAATAGCACTTCCAACTCCTGAGGCATGGGTAGCTCTGCCACCAGCTTCATCATGACATCCCATGGCAAAGCTGACATACATTCCAAATGCCTCCTCCCTGTCCATCCTAACACCCCAGACCATCTCGCTATCCAGCCCAGCTGGTGTAAGTACCCCTTTGGTGTCTCTCTTTGTGCAGACACTTTGCGTCCATTTTGCAGTGGACTTTGTCCAGATTTTACAATAATCAACGAGTTCAGGATAACAAGTACAATGGTCTCATGTTGCCCCCCTAAAATTGTTACCACATCATTGTTGACCTAGTTATTACATTTTACTGTTACCAGAAATCAAATGCTTAGGCAACTTTGAGAGTATTTTGCATCTATTTATTTTATTTCACTAAGGAGGATGACCTTGTAGAATTCAACTGTTTATTCCCAAAAGTGGACCTAATGGTTGGCATTCTTAAAGCTTATGCAATTTCCAGGAATGCTGGATTCCATATATTGTTTGAAGGAAGTAATGCAGAACTCTGATTTTCCACCCCTGCCTATTCTAGTTGGGCCAAAAGACTTAAAATAATTTAGTACCCAACAGGATATATATTCAGCATAGAAAGAACAGAGAGATTAGTATTGTCTTCCATTAAATTCCATCTCCTAGGCTTCAGTTTTATCACCAGTAATATTAACAGTTTTTTGAAATTTGTGTCAGTCCCTTGGAAGTCTTGTATGTATCCTGCAAAGAGTCCTTCAAAGTCAGGGACTGTATTTCATTTTCTCTGTATCTCCAATGCCAAACACAGTTCTGTCAAAGAGAAGACATTAATTTTGAATGACTGTGCAAGGTTCTGTAAAACTGTGACGTCCATGGAAGTATCCAAACCTCCTGACACCATCAACAGCTCAGTATGGCAGTAATAGCCATCCACTTGTGATGAAAAAGAGCTCTCGTCACATTAGAAGCCTGTCCCAAGTTACAAGATTCAATTCGAGGCCATGATCTTGGAGAGGTGATGGAGTACAATGGAAAGTGTGCCAGAGTCTCAGCAATTAAAGGGCTCTCTTGAATCTGTGCTGTCATAGATAAAGACTGACATGAGGAAATCACAAATGACGGGGTCAGAGAGACCTTAATGTGAAGTGGGTTCCATCAGTCCCCCACTTAAGTTTTTGGTTGTAAGAAACAGAACTTTGTTGAGCAATAGTAAGCAAAAGGTGGGGTTTTTTTGTTTTGTTTTGTTTTTGTTTTTGTTTTTGTTTTGGATAAGGAGAAATATCAACCCAAACTCATAAGCAGGAGGGAAGACAGGCACCAGGTCTTTCTAAACTTTCGGAACTTCCAGAAACTAAACACATACCCTCCAAACCAGGCCATAGACCCATCCCACTACTGAGTCCCGCTCTCTCTGGGGCCACATGTTCTCTCATCCTCTTTCCTATCCCTCTGCCCCTCTCTCTGCAGAATCATTTTTCTCATTCCACTTGTAAACAGGCTGAATATGGCTGCTCAGACCCTATTTTATTCTCAGTGTGCAGGTCAAGTACCCACAGCGGCTGGCTCGTGTCTCTGAGGTTTATTTCCAATTTTCTGGGAGATGCAGTCTGATTGTCCCCCTGTCCTGGACTGATGATCTCTGTGGGCTCACTCGGCAGAAGCTGTAGGAGCCTACTTTCTGAGGAGGGGTGATTTTATTCAGGGATATCAGATGGTCAGGTTCCCATTTTATGGACTCACACTGCAGAGTTATGAAAGATATCTAAGGCTGAGATTAGTTCAGTGGGTATTGCATCAAACCAGAAATGAAATGATGAAAGCTTAAGCAAAATCAGAAAAGCTCTCAGGGGCATAAAGGAGGAAATGAATGTGGGAAGTATCAAAGAATTAAAGTCACAACAGTAGATGTGGGGGATGAGAAAGGGAGGTTTCCGATCTCGAGAGGGAGGAATGGCAAAACTCATCAACCATCAGGGAAGATGAGAACCAGGAGGAATGGCAAGTGTGGGTGGGGTTGGGGGGAGAGGGGAGGGATGAACAAAGGCATTGCATTTTAACAAAGAACAAGAATCTGAATGAACAGATTAGGGAGAGATATCAAAGGTAAGGTAAAGAAAGGATGGTCTGTAATGATCAATTACAACTGTCTTTATTCTTATTTCTGCCCTGATTAAACACCCCTCAGCAGCAACTATTACTAGAGGATAAAATCCAGTCTCTTATGCATGGACCTCACAGCCCTTCATTACACAGCTTGTGACCACTTCCGTTTCCCAGGTTTCAGTCACAGCAAGCAATAAAACCAGCTGCAGTTTTCTGAATGCACCATCTTCTCATGTCTCTGTGCATTTAGACATCTTGCCCCCTCTGTTTTAATACCCTTCTGCCTTCAGCTTCCTTGTCCTTCTATTTGTCCTTCAAGACACCTCACCTATCCAAGGCTACCTTACTTGCCCTTTTCACTTGGTGTTCTCTGGGCCCTTAGCAAACTGCTAAATTGCAATATGACGTTTTGGTCTGACTCCCCCGACTATGAACCCATGAAATCAGGAGGTGCAACTTGCATCTCAGTATCCTCATGTCTGCCACATAGTCACACCTATCAAATATTTGTGAAATAGCTGGAATGGTAGAATGACCTCTTCACAGTAGGCACACAAAACCCTTAAGGCATTTTCCCCTGACAGTGTAACTCACCTCTCTCTCTCTTTCTTGTCTTTTTAAAAATTTTTTAAATATTTATTTTTGAGAGAGAGAGAGAGGCAGACTGTGAGTGGGGGAAGGGCAGAGAGAGAGGGAGACACAGAATCTGAAGCAGGCTCCAGTCTCTGAGCTGTCAGCAAAGAGCCCAACGTGGGACTTGAACTCACGGACCATGAGATCATGACCTGAGCCGAAGTCAGATGCTTAACCGACTGAGCCACCCAGGTGCGCCTCTCTCTCTCTTTTATTCTTCTGCTTTTCCATTACTGTGCATGTCTTCTTTGAGTGAGGATAAAGGAAAATGGATTCAGCCTCTGCATTGAATGTGAATCCCCATGGCCTTGGTATTAAAAGAGCCATTGACCTCACAAAATTGTGTAGGGAAGGAAAAGAAAAAGAGACTTGTTTTAAGTAAATTAAAATATAATCAGGAACTGAGTCTACATGAGCTGCAAATATAAGGAAGAAGAGAAAATGGAATTCTTAAAAATTTACAGTGGATCAACCAAAAGAAGTTGACTCATAGATTTTAGATTTAAATGTTTAAAAGTTGGATACTGTATCCAAACATATCCCCTCTCATTTTTTTCTCAAGCCAGATTGCAATAGGATGGAGAGAATGAGAGACACAGAAGTAAAGAAAGTGAGACAAACTGCTCTTTCAAGAACTTCAGAAACTAGGTACTGAGAACCGTGAGGTGTAAGCTTAAACAAGACTGGAATGAAATGTGTGTGTGTGTGTGTGTGTGTGTGTGTGTGTGTTGTGTTGAAAGTTGTGTGTTGAAAGTGTTGAAAAGATGTGTGTTGTGTGTGTGTTGAAAGATAAGATGTAAGCTTATCTGTGGGTTGAAAGAGAAGATAAAAAGGAAGGGAAGAGCTCAAAGGGAACATTATTGGAGCAAGATCCTGGAGAAAGTCAAAGGGAGTGGAGCCAGGAGCACAGAAGAAACACACTTCTTCCTCTCAGATGATAGAGCCCCTAACAGCTTTTCCAGCTCCTCTCTCAACTGCCCTAAGACATCCTCCTTTCTAGGCCTTCTCTCTCTCTCTTATCATGCCATACTTTTTCAGGCCTTGATGGTTTTGCACATATAGCTCCTTCTACCTGGAATGCTGGTCACCTAACTGTTTCCTATTGAATTCTGACTTACCCTTTCTGACACAACTCACAGATCACTGCCACTGGGAAATTTTCCTGATTCTTCCATTTGAGCAAGGTAAATGCTCCTCCTTTGGTGTTAAGACTTGTAAGATACACAGTTACTGGTATACTTACTTATTCTGATTTCCCATCAGAGTAGGAGCACCCTGAACAGGAAGGACTGTGCCAGATTTAAAAAGATCAAACACTCAAGAAATGTTGAATGAATGAATGAATGAATGAATGAATGAATGAAAAGCCACTGGGTGCTTTAGGAGTTTGACATGGTGAAGCAAAGCATAGCCCCATGCTGGGCTGAAAAAGGATGAATGAGCTGAAGATTAAGGAGAAAACAGAACTGCCCTGAGCTGTCTCTGTTGGAAAGTCAGAGATTATAGAATGATTTAGAGGCACAGTGAGAGCTGAGCTGAGGTTTGCATGCCAATGGCACCAACTAATAAACAGAAATTCACAAAATGAGGTTCATGACCTTTCTGCAAAGTGAAAAGCAACTTTCCCACAGTCAATAGCTTTATCTGGGAAATAAATTAAGAGTGATCAAATCAGATTTGTGAGACCTCAGGGACAGAGAGTCTCAGACAGCTGGGGCTTTCTAAAAGTCATAAAAATACCAACATTCTGTCCAAGTCCATGATCAAAGGCTTGCCAAACTCACTCATGAAGAAGAAAATCTACTTAACAGTATTAAGATAGTCTTTGATTCCTAATCTTTTGCTGTGCAAAAATCTGAGTTTTATTCACCAAATGGCATTAAGTGTCAATTAGAATGTTTTTAAAGTCTGTATTGTAACTGATGTGTGGCTAGTGAGAAATCACCAGATATAAATCCAATGTAAGCTTGAGTGGACTTGTCTCATTTCATTCCCTTTCCTGGAACTCTGCAGTTCCATCACACAATGTTAGAGCTCTAAAGAACCTTGGAGAACATCTAGGCCAATAGACTCATTTTACAAGAGGCCAGGGTGGAAGAGTGAATTTCTCAGGCCTCCCATCTCATTAGTGGTAAAAGTGAGCTGGAAACGTGACTTTTCATCATATGGTCTTCCCTTCATACCATGTCACACACACACAAAAATTATCTTCAATGTTCTTATTTCAATTAGCAAATTATTCGGTATAGTTCAAAAGTTTCCTGTCCAAAAGAATTAAGTTAAATAATGTTTTCATGCCCAAAATGGTAACCCCTCAGTTAAGCAGAAAATACCGTTTTCTGCAACCCTTCAGTTCCTTGGACAGCTTCAGAAAGAAGAAATGGCAAGTGTCCTATGAGTCTGTGACTAATGTGGGAGATGGTAGTAGATGACGGAGGACAGAAGCCTTGAATGGAAAGCCTGGGAGCATAGATTGACCATGGAGTCGAGCAGAATGGCATTCCTAACTAAGATAAAGGAGGGTATGACAATGGAACATTCAGGGGGCCCTGACTGCCAAATCTGGATTGGAATTAATTTGTTTAGAGCAGTGTTTCTCAGAACACACTCCATAGAACACTAGTTCCACACAACGTGCTCCATAAAAAAATAAGGTGGTGAAAGTTAATTCTGTTTGAAAACAAGATTGAGAAATGCTGTATACCCCACTACACATTAGCATATGAAAAGTACCAGGTTTTCCTATGGTCAAGTTTCTTTATTTCTTATACAGTATTTTAAAAATGTAAAAACTATTCTTACCTCAAGGACCATATTGAAACAGGCCACTACTTAATGTTTAGCTCTTAGCTGACCCTTGGCATAAAGGCCTCTTTCATGTTCCTTTTTTTTTTTTTTAACATAATGCTTATTAATGTCCAATTTCTGATAAATAGGCTCTTGGACCCAATCTCAACGTGTGTATGAGGGGGTGTGTGTTCCCCACACCACCGACAATCAATGTTCTGGACACAAGCTGGATGTCCTACAATTCAACTCAATTCTGACACTATCTACCCCAAGATAGCATTGGATTCCACAGAGTAAGGGCTCAGTCCTATAGGCTTGCCTCATCTCAACTTCAGAAGCAAAGTGCCAGCCAGAATGTTACCTGCGTTTCTGACTGAACAGCTACAAATTAGAGGTTCCAACAACCCACTTCAATTCAGGATGCCAATAGCGAGTCCAGGTTGTTGCCTATACTTCTGACCAGCAGGCTACAGATTGGGAATTCCCACAACCTTCTTCTTGAGTTCCATTAATCTTCTAGAATGCCTCACAGAACTCAGAAACATTTTACTTTCTAGATTACCAGTTTATTATAAAAGTATATAACTCAAGAACAGTCAAATGGAAGAGATGCACAGGACAAGGTCTGAGGAAAGAGCACAGAGCTTCCATGCCTTCTCTAAGCACACCACTCTCCCCACATCTCAATATGTCTATCAATGGAAGCTCTTCAATCCCCATCATTTCTGGGTTTGGTTACATGGAGGCTTCATACATAGGCATAATTGATTAAATCACTGGCACTTGGCGACTGATTCAAACTCCAGCTCCTCTCTCTTCCCTGGAGGTCAAAAGGGTGGAAATTGGTTGGTTCCATTGGTGACCAGTCCCCATTCTTAGGGGCTTCCCAGAAATCACCTCATTAACATAACAAAAGGTACCTTTATCTCTCCAACATTAAGGAAATTCCAAGGTTTTTATAAGCTGTGAACCAGGAACCCTGAGTAAAGACCAAATATATATTCTTCATACTTTTTGGTTATCTGAATGACCAAATGTATATTTCTTACAAATCACAGTATCACAGCTTCTAATTCTGCTGGAGACATTTTAGAAAATACAGTTTAGGGGCATCTGGGTGGCTCAATCGTTTAAGCATCTGATTCTGGATTCTGGCTCAGGTCATGATCTCACAGGTTTGTGAGTTCAAGCCCTTCTTCAGGCTCTACGCTGGATCCATGCTTGATATTCTCTCTCTCACTCTCTCTTTGTCCCTCCCCTGCTTGTGCTCTCTCTCTCTCTCTCAAAATAAACTTTTAAAAAAATAAAATATAATTTAGAGAAATGGCTCTCAAACATTGAAGATGACCATCGACAAAGCGCTGGTTAAATGCAGTAGATTTGTGGATCTGGAATCTATATTTTCAATCAAGCATTCTAAGGTGATTCTGGTACAGGTGGGCCAAGACACATTTAAGGGAAAGCTAACAGTAATGGAAAAATAAAGGTGATGACCTTGAGGTTGAAGGTCAAGAGATGACTACATACCATGAGGGCAAAAAAAGGGAGGTAGATTTTAGTTAGAGAACATTTTCAAAGCTTCTTTAGGGAAAAAACTGCCATCTCTCTTAAATAATCAAATGGAAGAATATGTTCCTGACAGGAGGAGCAGCCACAGTCCCCACACCCCTAAGATTCCCTGTGCCCTTGGGGACGTCTCACCAAGCATCTGTGTCACACCATTTGAGACTGGTCACTTGAGACTAGTGGGTGTGAGCCAGAAAGGTCTTCGTCCCTTTCCTAAATACCCAGTGGTGGAGCTGAGCCAGGAGAGGCATTCATTCAGCGCTTTAGGAAAGTCTTGTAGGAAATAAAGAAGGAAGAGAGCAATATATAATTAAATAAAGTAGCTCTCAAGGTTTTACTCAGCTCAATAACAAGTTTTATTTTCCAGAGCTTGCAGGCTCCACCCCATAGAAGTTTCTAGCTTGTTTCTACAATGTGGGTGACTTCATTCCAGAGGTGTGCTGGAGCTGGGTCACTGTGTGCATCTCTTTTCAGCTCCTGTTCAGTGAGGTGTCTTCGTGTTGGCAGCATGAACTTGACCATAGTGGGAATATTTACACCACAGAAATCAGCAAACATCAGGACATTCTTATTTATTTCTGAGAGCTGGTTGTTAAATAGTTACCAGCACATCCCTGCTTCAAATCCACTACCCAGAATGCATAATAGCTCCACAGATAAAAGTGCAGGCTATGTGCTATGTGTTTTAGAAGACCTGGTTTTGAATCCTATGACCATCCCTTATAGCTATGAAACTCTTAATCTTTTAGAGTCTCAGTCTACCTCCTGTAAAAATGGAGATAACTCCTTCTACATTAGGGCTGAGAGTTTTGAAGCAAGTACTATACAAAGAAATTTAGCCCAAAGCCTGGCACATGGTAAGTACCCACAGGTGAGTCTAGACATCATAAGGACTTAAAAGTAGAACAAAGAAAGGCCCCAAGAAAGACAGGAATTCTCTACCCCTCCTGTGTAAGCTCTTTACTTTCCTGCCTCTTCCATGAAAGAATGACAGTGAGAATATCCTCAGAGAGAGTTCTCTACACACAAGACCTTTTCCTACCAATTAAATTGACTAATCCTATCAGGATATGACCTCACAAAGTCCAGCTATCACAAGACACACATATACATTTGAGGTATGTTTTATTAAAGAACCTCCAAACCCATAATAATGCCATGTCTAGAGCACTTACTACTTTCTTCACCAGGTGCAGGTCTCGAGGACAAACACTGTGTCTGGTTTTCTGCATACACTGAACACTGATTTCTTGAAGGACTGATATGGCAATTAGCAAGAATGTAAAATTTTCATTAATCTTGAGATAGATTTCACTACTCTGCCTTAGTGGGTAAGAGCATTCTGCATGTGGTCAAGCTGTTCCAAGGTGTCTGATGATGCTCTGGGGCCTCTATGTCCTCCTCATAAACACAGTTCTCCCTTCCTGATACAGTAGCTAGAGAAGAAGAAAATTACAGTGACACAGTATGAACCAAGGGACAGCTCAGAGACATTGGTTGGGTTTGGACTAAAGCCCTGAAATTCTATCGTTTTCTTGTTATTTGCCCCTCCTAAGAGTTAAGAAGATTTACAGTGGATTGTGAGGCACCTTTCTACAATCCAAATTGATTAAGGTTTCAAAACCCAGATCTTACTTATCTGCCTCTCCTCTGGCCACGATTGGGTGAAAGCAGAGCTAGGAGACCCACAGTTTCCCTCCCTTCTGTCCTTTCCAATCTCTTTGGAAGAGCCCCATTGTCTTCCATTATTCCCCAAAAGGGGCAGGTTTTTTTGTTCCATAAGACTTTAATCGATTTAGAACAGAAATTAGTATGTAACCCACAGTCCCAGATATGTGAGCAGTGAGACAGATCAAAATGTCACTTATTACATTAGCTACAATTTAATTACAAGCAGAAATTCTTTCCAGTTGTGTTTCCAATAGCCCTTGATGTTTAGAGTATAAGGACAACTTCATTTGGATGCAGAAAAGTTTTCAGGAAGAACTTCTGCAAAATCAAGCTTGGGAAATTCAAGTGTCTGCAAGAGATAACTTCAAAAGTATGAGTAGCCCAATCCTTAACATCCAACTTTTATTCACTATATATCTAGTAAAGGCCTTCTATCCCTGTGGCATGATGCTGGAAGTACAGGACAAAGGAGACCCCTGTCCCATGAGGGAGCATGCATGCCAATGAAAGACCAAACCTGAGACATGGCTGACACTAATAAAGACGTGATGACAAATGTAGGTAAACATCATGAAAGACAAGTGCAAGGAGCTACTGGGGGAAGTGGTGTAGCTGTGCAGGAGTTAGGGATGGTCCTCTGAGGAAGGGACATTTAGGTCAAGATTCAGAAGCTGAGAAGTGGGCATGGGATAGCATAGGGACAATTTTAGAATAAAGGACTACCAAGAGGGAAGTCCTGAGGGAAAAAGGAGCAAACCAAAAAACTGAAAGGTCAGTGAAGCACAGTGAGGGCAGACAGGCAGTGCCATGGAATGGTCAAGTTAAGGATTTTGGTCATTATCTGAAGAGCAAAGGGAAGCCATGAAAGGGTCTTCGGGAATGAGTGACATAATCAGCTTTGTGTTGTTTAATGATCCTTCTGGCTATCATGTGGTGAATGCGCTGGAGGGTGGCAGGAGAGGTTCTGGGAGGTCAGCTAGGAGGCACTGCTGTAGTCCAGGAAAGTACTATCAATGTGCTCTCAAACCAGAATATTGCAGCCCACATGAAGGAAAATTCTATTCAACTAGAGCTTCCAGATCTACTAAGAGGTGGGAAGGAGGTGAACACTGTCCCTCAGACCAGAGACAAGTGACTCAGTGACCACGATTTCTCGAGTGCGAGCCTCAGTGTCCACAGAGACCCCCTGGCGGGGCCTGGGTCACTGGCTGCAAGCCGTCCTGTGTCATTTCTACTGGGACAAATACTCAGCTACACTACACGGCAACCCAAACATAGCTCCGCCTTTAACTGAGTGAAGAGACACCAGGCAGAAGAGGAAGAGGCACAGGAGAGGCAGGACTTCGTGTCAGACATGGAGCAGAAGCTATTTAGTGGCATTGTGACCTTACACCTGTTACTTAACCTCCTGTGTCGTTTCTTCATCTCACTGCAACATGAGGCTGATACAGAGGTCCCATGGAAGTTTGTGGGGGTTCATATAAAGTAAATGGTTTATACGTATAAAGCAGTATTTAGAACAGAACCTGCCCCAAAAGTCTTAATGAACAGCAGTTGTCGGTTTTCTTATCTGGTTGGCCCCATGGAATGTGGACCGGGCCCTTGTTTGAATCCCACCTCTGCCACTTAGGCTTTGTGACTTTGGGCAAGTTAATAAAGTTCTCTAGGTCTCAGCTTCCACATCTGTTAAAATGGGGGTGAGAAAACCTACCCAAAAATGTGGTCGTGGAGATCAAAAGCATCAATGCTAGTCACTTTGATTTCTACCCGGTCTTCTTCACCGGAAGCAGACTTCTCCCAAGGCCAGAGCGAGCACTGCAAGGTGGTGGGTAGAGGGAACTGAAGGGAGACAACTCTGAGTGCAGATGGGAGGACTTCAGGGCATCTAGGTAACACTCTCACTCCAAACACTCTCACTCCATACCTGCATCTCTGCACAAAGGGGCTGAGAAATATTCAGGGTGAAGCTGAATCTGCCAGATATCCCTGGGGGCAGACTCCAATTAGCATTTAAAGAGATGCTAGGAATGGATATCCCTGATAAGGTAAAACCCTTCAGCTTGGAACCTACTGTGCTAAAAATGTGCATCCTGCTCTCTTGTTAACAAAGGAAACCTCCACAAGTCCTTTTCCTGTTTTTCAATTGAGGAAGGGTGGTTTGTGCTTTTTCTGCCAGCTCCAAACCATCAGCGTCCAGAGAGCTTGCTCTGGGTGGTGCACTTTTTTCCCTTATTCAACACAGTCATGAGCATGGACTGAGAGCCAGACACCTCACTATGGGATGCATGGCAAGGAGAGGGGCTTGGTGTGTGCTTTGAGGTGCTCACAGTCAGTCAGGGCAAGGACAACAGCTGACATGTGGGGAAAGGCCTACCATAAGGGCCAGGACACTGAGCAGCACACAGAGACTTTACAGAGGGAACATCTGAGCCATGTTTTGTACTGTGAGTAGAAGGAAAAGCAAAATAGGCACTCTGAACTGGGCAATGTATGAACACCATCCTGAGGTGGGAAGAAAGGTCGTGCAAGTGGAGGAAAGCAGCAGCACAAGCAGAAGTGGAGGGGATCTCAACCCCTGAGCTGAGCCACAAAACATCTTGTGAAATAATAAGAAATATGTATGCTGGTCTCTACCCCTGATTCCCAGCACAGAACTCCTGAAACCCTTGTAAATTTCTAAGTGACAGGAGGACCAGAAGCATCACTTGTTCGATGAGACGACTCTGGGTGGGCTCCTAGATGGCTTCAAGATGGGGGCTGGTCACCAGAAAGACCAGACCATGATTAGAAGTTTGGAATTTTCAGCCCCAACTCTCATCCTCCAGAGAGAGAAAGGGGACTAGAAACAGAGCTCATAATTGACCATGTCGACGTGAGGAAGTGTCCATAAAACTCCAATAGTGTAGGGTTTGGAGAGCCTCCAGGTTGCCAACACATCCAAACTGGGAGATGATGCATCCCAATCCCCAATCCCCTATGCATGTCTTCCATCTGGATGTTTATCTGTGTCCTTTATCATATCTTTTAATAAACTGGCAAACAGGTTTCCCTGAGTTCTAAGAGCCATCTAGCAAATTAATTGAACCCAGGGAGGAATTGTTGGAACATCCGACCTACAGTTGGTTGGTCAGAAGCACAAGTGATAACCTGAGTTTGCAAATGGCATCTGAAGTGTTTGTGTTGGGGGGGAAGGGGACATCGTGTGGGACTGAGCCCTTAACCTGCGGGAACTGATGCTATCTCTGGGAAGATAGTGTCAGAATTTAGTTAAATTTTAGGGCACTCAGCTGGTGCTGAATAGAATTGCTTGTTGTAGTGAAAGACCCCCATGCATTTAGTGACCAGGAGTGTCAGAAGTGAAGCGTGCTTCCAAAAACCATAAAATACCTAGGAATAAAGCTAACCAAAGAGGTGAAAAATCTATACATGGAAAATTGTAGAAAGCTTATGAAAGAAATTGAAGATGACACAAAAAAAAATGGAAAAATATTCCATGCTCCTGGGTTAGAAGAACAAATATTGTTAAAATGTCGATACTACCCAAAGCAATCTACATATTCAATGAAATCCCTATAAAATAACAAAAGCATTCTTCACAGAGCTAGAAAAAACAATCCTAGAAAATTGTATGGAATCAGAAAAAGCCCTGAATAGCCAAAGCAATCCTGAAAAATAAAACCAAAGCTGGAAGCATCACAATTCTGGGCTTCAAGCTATATTACAAAGCTGTAATCATCAAGACAGTATGGTACTGGCACAAAAACAGACACTCAGATCAATGGAACAGAATAAGGAACCCAGAAATGGACCCACACATGTATGACCAACTAATCTTTGATAAGCAGGGAAGAATATCCAATGTAATAAAGACAGTCTCTTCAGCAAATGGTGTTGGAAAAACTGGACAGCAACATGCAGAAAAATGAACCTGGACCACTTTCTTACACCATATACAAAAATAAACTCAAAGTGGATGAAAGATCTCAATGTAAGACAGGAAGCCATCAAATTCCTCGAGGAGAAAGCAGGCAAAAACTTCTTTGATCTTGCCCACAGCAATTTCTTACTCAACACGTCTCTGGAGGCAAGGGAAACAAAAGCAAAAATGAACTACTGGGAACTCATCAAAACAAAAAGCTTCTGCACAGTGAAGGAAACAATCAGCAAAACTAAAAGGCAACTGACAGAATGGGAGAAGATTTGCAAATGACATATCAGATAAAGGGTTAGTATCCAAAATCTACAAAGAATTCATCAAACTCAACACCCAAAAAACAAAGAATCCAATGAAGAAATGGGCCCAAGACATGAATAGACACTTCTCCAAAGAAGACATCTAGATGGCCAACCGACACATGAAAAAATGCTCAACATCACTCACCATCAGGGAAATACAAATCAAAACCACAATGAGATATCATCTCACTCCTGTCAGAATGGCTAACATTAACAACTCAGGCAACAACAGATGTTGGCGAGCATGCGGAGAAAGAGAATCTCTTTTGCATTGTTGGTGGGAATACAAGCTGGTGCAGCCACTCTGGGAAACAGTATGGAGGTTTCTCAAAAAACTAAAAATAGAACTACCCTATGACCCAGCAGTTGCACTACTAGGCATTTATCCAAGGGATACAGGTGTGCTGTTTCGAAGGGACACATGCACCCCCATGTTTATAGCAGCACTATCGACAATAGCCAAAGTATGGAAAGAGCCCAAATGTCCAACGACTGATGAATGGATAAAGAAGGTGTGGTACATATATACAATGGAGTATTACTCAGCAATCAAAAAGAATGAAATCTTGCCATTTGCAACTACGTAGATGGAACTAGAGGGTATTATGCTAAGCAAAATTAGTCATAGAAAGACAAATATATGTCTTCACTCATATGTGGAATTCAAGATAAAAAACAGATGAACATAAGGGAAGGAAGCAAAAATAATATAAAAACAGGGAGGGGACAAAACGTAAGAGACTCTTAAACAAAGAAAAAACTTGAAGGTTGCTGGAGGGGTCGTGAGTCAGGGGATGAGCTAGATGGGCAATGGGCATTAAGGAGGACACTTGCTAGGATGAGAACTGGGTGTTATACATAGGGGATAAATCACTGGATTTTACCCTTGAAATCATCATTGCACAATGTGCTAACTTGGATGTAAATTATAAATAAATAAATAAATAAATAAATAAATAAATAAATAAAAGTATGCTTGTGACCTAGTAAAGGAGGATAAACATAGAAGATAAACATACAGTAGGGAAAATGGGGTTTCTCCCTACATGGAAAGGGAGAAACTTTTCTACTATACATCCCTAAGAAGAAAAGCCAGACTGACAGAATGAAGATTGAAGGCTTAAACACTATCCAATATTGGAAACAATCTAAATGTTTAGTACTAGGATCATGATTGAATGAATAACAATGAAACCACTCAATGGACTATTCCTCAGCTATTAAAATTTTACAAATAATAATAAAATACCCATAACATATTAATAAAAAGATATAAAGTAATGAAAATAATATCTAAAAAAAGAAAACAAAAAATAATTAAAAACTGAACCAAAAATAATTGGAAAATGGTTATTTCGGTAAATGGTAATGAACTAGAAGTGATTTTTAATTTTATTTATTCATTCATTCATTCATTCATTTATTAATTTATTCATTTACAGAGAGCACAAGCAGGTGAGGGCCAGAGAGAGAGGGAGAGAGAGAATTCCAAGCAGGCTCCACACTGTCAGTACAGAACACGATGCAGGGCTCAAACTCATGAACAATGAAATCATGACCTGAGCCAAAACTAAGAGTCGGACGCTTAAGTGACTGAACCACACAGGTGTCTCAAACTAGAAGCAATTTTTAAAACTTTTAATTAGTTTTTTCAAAGTCTTTAATTAGTACGTTGTACCTTTATACTACTAAGGTATGCACAACATATATACGTAAATATTTATCTGCCTATGGAAATTAGGTTTCTCATTTCACCCTCTTTTGCTGGAAATAGTAAGCTAGCCATGTTTCAGGTCAGTTAATAGGCAATCTGTGCACATCAACTTGTGTGCCCAAAACTGTGCAACATACTGTGGGAGATAGAAAATAAAAATTAGGAGACACAGACCTGAGTTCACAATTCTTAGAGAAGCAAAACTAGCCTAAGTGCAGATTCTGGCGAATGGCAGGTCCTCATTACCCCCTGCATGAATGAGTGAATGAATGGATGGCTACAGGTCCATGCCAACTACACATATGTAGGCAGGAGTGTCTGTAATCATCTCAGCAGCATCCTGATCCCAGCCACTCAGGGGAAAGGCTCAGAACTAGCGCTAGAATCTCTTCTTAGTGTGGTTCTCAGAACTAGCACTAGAATGCCTTTCTAGTGTGGTTCTGGGTCAGTCTGCCATGGAGAAACTCTTGAAGGGCTCTGGAAGACTGAAGAGAAAGAGAAGTCAATATTCCCCAGGGGCAATTATTTGCAGGAACGGGGCATTTGGCGGGAGGCAATGTTTGGGGGATCACCCCGAGAATCATCCTTTTCCACAAGGAAAGCCTGAATCACCAACCATTGGCAGCCTTCTGGGAATTATTCCCCTTGGAGACACAGCTGAGGTCAGGGGCAGCTTCCCTGAGATGGCTGTACTTCATGGTTTCCTGAAAACAGAATCTCCATCTTCCAGCAGCCCCAGAAATGGCTAATTCCCTGTGTGAAACCTCTCCCTATTTGGAATACCTAGAGTGGCTTCTGTTCTGACACAATCATGACTAATACAGATGACATAGAGTGAAATGCAAGACTGAATGGATCCTGATATTCCATAAGCTCTCAGAATCCTTCAATCCTTCCTTCCCTCATTCAAGTTGCTTTCTGTATAGCATCTGCCTCTTTATCATCAGGGGACCTGAGAAAATCATGTCATGTGCTTTTTTAAAGCAACTGCTAATAAATATTGATTCTCCCCAGGAGGATCTAACTTGAGCAATTAGTTTGGTTTCTTGGCAGTGGTGGCGACCTTCCTGAAATAAGCCTGAGGTAAATCTTTGCCAAGTCAGAGACCTCTCAAACCCAGGCCACCCATTTCCTGAGAACCCCATACCCAGAGACCATGGAAGAGCAGAGCAAAGCCCACTCCAGTCTGGCAAATTCACTCAAGGCCAAGGACAGGTTTGCCCATCTCATTCAGACTCACTGTCCACATATTCAATACACACATGTCAACCTTCTACTCTGTGCTGGGCACTGGGTGGGTGACAGACACACAAGGACAGCAAGGCATGGGTCCTGCCCCCCATAGCAACAAATGTTAAAACTGAAATTGTAGAAGGATGCTTCTTTTAGAGTCAAATAGTGTTTTCAACCTAAGTGCTATTATAAAAATAAAGACTAAGAGGCTGAAGATTGAGCACTGAGTGGAAGTCATTTTACTCCCAGGGAGGAGCAGACAGCTGAGGGAGGTCCTGGAAGACGAGGCTTGGGAAAAAGAAAATGGAGTTTTTCTTTTAAAGCTGAAAAATAGCTGCAACTCTGTCTCATTTAGGAAAACAAGCCTCCAAATGCCACTGCCTGGCTGGTGACATTGAGGCTTCACGCTTAGGTACACGCAAGTGCCAGGATGGCTGCACAGATTTGTGCTGCATACAGGACACACCTGCCCTAGGACCATGGCTTCTGGCCGCCTCTGCTCCTTACCCTGCATTGTCTAATTTTGTATTATGGCTCCCACTTGTCATTTTAGCAGAAGTCAGCTCCGTACCAGTGGCAGCAGATGACATGTCAGGGTTCATGAACAGGGTGACCATATAATTTATCATCTCAACCAGGACACTATTTAGAGCAGAAGAGTGAAGCTAATAATTATAATAGGACATCAAAACAGCTTTAGCTGGGACTGCCCCAAGGAAGGCAGGAATTGGCTAGAAAAAGAATCAGGACTAAAGCACAGAGAATACTGCATGCAAAGGAACAGTGACGTAAAAGAGCCTTTAAGGACACAGAGAAATAATGAATGATTCTGTTTGTCCAGAGAGAAGGGGGGGAGGAACACAAATAGGGCAGCTAACACCTCATTCCTTCCACTCAGCACTGCCTGGAGGAAGCCACCCATGGCTCAGCTGTGTCCGCCATGTATCCCAACCACAGTAAATGGGTCAATAGCAGGCACATGTTCCAAAGTGGACCAACAAAGACCTTCCTGGACACTTTTCTTCCAGATCTATTTTTAAAATCTTCATTCACCTGGGGTTGCTAACTGGGTAGCGTGTGAGTGGAAGCTGTTAAAACCATCTTGCCATAATGTAGAGAAAGCTTGTCAGCGACTTGGAGCCAAGGTTAAAGACACTGAGGGAGACAGATAGAGAAAAGGAGACAGAAAGAGTACCCAGAATACACAGCTTAAAATTCTGGATTGAGCCATGCCTGAAATTTGAATTTTACATGTCTTGTACAGTCCAGTTATATAAATAAATAATTTTGTTTTCTTGAATTCTATGGGCTTTTTTGTCCTAATACAGTGAATCTAGGATACAACCGGGCCATCCAAATAAGTATGTCCAAAATGTGTCTGCTGTTCAAGAGACAAGTCATGAGGCACCGATAAATTTGGAAATATCACCACAGACACTGAAACCTCAGAAGTGACTGTCATTGTCAATTGGGGGCACATGGGAATAAAGGGAAGTGGACTAATGTCAGAGCCCTGGGGAGAGTAGTGAAGGGGAACCCAGCCGACAAGACTGAGAAGGAGCCATAGAAGGAAAGCAAGGAGAGAGTCTAAGCCAGAAGCTGAAGGATGAAAGCATAAAGAAGAGGGACTGCTCCTCAGGGCCCCATGTTACAGAAAAGTGAAAGGGATGGTCTCCTTACAGGACAACTGGAAACACACACACACACCCCGCACAAGGCTATAAGGTAGAGTAAGGTAATTTCTATAGGAGGGGTCAAAGTGCAACTGAAGGTCAAAGGCCAGATCCTATGACCATTTCTGCTTTCATCTTATTTGTAACAGTTGCCCATCCTTGACTATCTCTTCTCTCACTTTCGGTGCTACTATCTCCCTCCCCTCCACTGGCTTCTGGTTCCTTTCCTTCTTGGGGTTCTTTAGAGCTTCCTCATTCCCTAACCAACCTTGTCAGGATCCAAGACTCTCTTCTATCCTTGCCACACACTCTTTTTGGGGCCCAGGAGCACCCATGACTGCTAAGCCCCTACTGTAATCCCAGCATCCCCAAACCCACACCTCCAGCATGGGAGCTGATGTGGCTGTGCAGTCCGGAAAGGGCATCCTCTCTGAATAGACCTCAAGTATGTCCATCAAGAATTAAGAACAAAGAAGTCCCCTGATGGGAGAGCCAGGGCCCACCAGAGATAAGACCTACAGACGTGTAGGTTGAGCACTGCATAAAAAAATGCCCAGCTGAAACTCAGTTGAGGAGCTGAAATTCAGCCTGTACTCCCTTCTCTGAGCTGCTCTCTCGAGCATGAGACTACATGCACATTGGAGAAGGGCTTCATGTCTTCATTAGCCCAGAGGCACCTCCAGGTTGCCAAAGTCACACACCAGCGAGGCTGCAAACACCCAGAGGGAAGCCCTTTTCTAATGTGTACAAAGATGGAGTACGTAGCCATAGAGGCTCAGGGAACACAAGAGGCAATGACTAAGGGAGATCCTTCCAGAGAACAGAACGGGGGGCTGACAGATGAGACAACCCAGGAATCTACACCTCTACGAAGGTAAGGAGTCTTCAGAAACTCTGTCCTGGAAGATCGCTCATCGTGTCACGCCTGTGACTGTGCCACATCTCCCATTCTCTCCTTCCAACAGTGTTTATAGTGGTTCTCCTGCTGCTACTCCACCACTGCACACTGAACATGGGGGTGGGGGGAGGTGCAGAGGGGACGTGGCCCTCTAGTGTTTGCACCACTAGATAGTAGGGATGTGCGTGCACTGCCCGTCATCCAGAGATCCCGCAGTTCAAGCTGGTTGAGGTTTCAGGGTTGTCCCCCTTGGGAGGGGCAAGTGTGTTCTCTGTAAAGGAACAAAGGTGTTTTTGGTAACCAAATGGTGCAGTGGCTGGTGGCAGTTGCTGGCTAGATGATGACACTTCTCAGCCTCCCTTCCACTTACATGTACCCATTTGATCAAATGTCATTCAGTAATGTGTAAACAAAAGTTGCTGAGTAGGACTTAAAAAGAAGATAAGACAGTTGCAGTCGTAGGCATTTTGTCTGGTTTTATCTTTCATCCTTTCTCCTACTTCCTGCCTAGAATGCAAAGATGATGACTGGCACTCTAGCAGCTATATTTGACTAGGAGGCAATTCTAAGATAGCACATACTAAAATGGTGAAGCAGGAAGACAGAAGGTTTCCTTGCTCCCCAAAGACACTATGGAATCAACACACCCGTCCTTTAATATTAAGTACAACAAACTTTCATCTTGTTTAAGCCACTGTTTCTCCTGGTTTTTGACAATACAAGTAACAAATACACTAACAATATACAGAAGACTCCCAGATTTATAGTTGTGATCTCTTCCATTAATTACAAAGCTGCCCTCTAGCTGTCTCAAATTCAAAGTTCTCAAAATCAAATTTATTATCACTGTATCCAACCTCATCCCCCATTGAGTTTGTTCCTCAGCTTGGGGTGTGTGGGGATGAGGAATAGAAGAGCTGGCAAGCAATGAGCCCTGGGACCCAGGAAGAGGGACATGCACAGGACTGGCTGCCTGAGAATTCAGGGAGGAAGGGCTTCCAGCCATACAGCAGGAACCTTCCTGGGCTAAGATCCCACTATAGACTCACTGCAGGCTCCGCTTGCTCCAGACTAAAGGTCTGAGGGTATATACATCTATCATGAGTGGGGAAGGAGGGAATGAAAACCCAGTCAAAGAGGCTCTGGGTGGTTTTTGTGGGAGTGGAAAAAGTATGGACCAGTTACTACTATTGGAAATGTCTAGTAATAGTTGATGAAGAAACAACCTTGGAAGAAATATGAAGAAAACCTATCTATCATGTAACACAGACATCAGACAGGAAATGGCCATGTTTTCAGGTTTGTTGGGCCTGAGGAAGGGCAAGGGCATATGGGCTGTGTGTGTAAGTTTGTGCAGTGCAGGACCCACAGTTATTTTAAATGGAGGTGGTAAGCAGAAACGGGAAGAAAGCTAGGGCTGCCTTTTCCGGAACGGAGGATCTAACATGTTGGAGGGGGTGACAATTTATGAAGTATCTTCCTATCTATGCACCCATGTGGGCCCCACTAAAGCTTGTGAGGTCAGAAGTAAAATTGCTCTTGCTTTTTCAAGAGGAGACTGAGGCACAGAGAGGCAAAATCCCATTAAAAGGAATGCCCTTCATGGAGGTGTCACGATGCCAAGCCACAGGAGAGCCGTGGGAATGCTGGTACTCTTGAAGGGAGAGGAGATAACAGAGTTACTGAGTTTAGTGTCCATCCATCAGAGGCTCTGGTGTCCCAGATGTGCACTTACCTAGCCATCCACTCCATCGCTGTTCACTGGCTCAGTCTCAAACCTGGATTCGGGCTCTCTTGCACAGCAGGCCTGCTGACCCTGGCTGTGTGATGGGGGGAGACAAGGTGAGAGGCTTGCGTGACCACAAGATGCTCTCACGGGAGAAAACTGGCACAAGTGGGGAGTGAGTGGAGGAGGGGGCATGAGGGACGAGACAGTGGGCAGAATTTAGGTAAATCGTGAATACATTCCAAGCTTTCATTCTTTTACATTTAGGCTCCACCTGATTGAACTGCAGAGCCCCAGAGATTATGCTCTAAATGCCTTCTAAAATTGGCCCACACAGCCCTGCATGTAGTTTCTGCAACATGCTGCACACGTGAACAGCTGCACCGCACCTGGCCCAGCTGGGAGCGAGACAGAGTACAGGCCTGGGTGGCCCTGGACAGGCGACTCACCCTTCTGGGTCTCCACTTATTCCAAGTAAAATTAGCAAGAAAGAGAAACTTCTCTCTTGGGGACTTGGGGCGAATGTGCAAGCATGTGTGGGCACGCAGTCCAGCCCGGCACAGGATGACATTGATGGCGTGGGGCCGGGCCTGGGAGCTTCTGACCAGATACCCATGCTCCTTGTTCTCTCAGCTTCCACACTGAGCTCATGAGCTCCTTTTCTCTTCCCTTCCAGATCGGCCTCTCTTCCCGTGCCAGTCTAAGAAAAGTGGAACTCTAAAGAGGTTTACAGGTTTGCAAGAGGCCTCAGCATCCGTCAGTGGAGAAGCCAGAAATCAGACCCTGGACCCCCAGCCATGGATCCGATCACTTCTTCCTTCCTTCTTCCCACACTTCTTGTATATACCTTCTGCATACCAGTCACACAGCAATAACCTGGATGGGGTGCCTGCTGGAGGTACTGAGAAAGGGAAGTCACCGGTCACCAGGTGGTCACACGGTGACAGTGACAGTGTTACGACTAAATAACCCGTCAGCTCCAGGGAGGCAGAAGAGGGTCCGTGCTGGGTTCTGCCCAGGAGAACTGGGAACCACTCTGTGCTTGCCCGGCGCTCATCACAGTGGGAGAGTGAGCCATGGTTTGCAGCCCGGTCCTGATGCTGGCCCCGGAAGGGGCCATCCCCATGGGCCTCACTCTGTGCCTCTGGACTCCAGCTTCCCCATCCCCCCATCCCTGGTGTGTCCCCAGACATCCGGGAGGCCCCGGCTTCGATTCCTTCCCAGAACCTTTGCTGCAGGGGCTCAGAACCCAGGAAGCCTCCCTGTACCACTAGGCCCTGGGGTGCGGGGGATTCAGGGATTGGGTATTAAGCTGAGAAGTGCACACTTGCTTCCCTTTTAGTCTTAGCTACTGGATAGGGCTGCTCGGGTCTCTGGGAGAGTTTTATTCCCTTCCCTCCATGTCATTCATGAGTTTTCTTTGTAATTTTGTTTTTAACAAAATATGTAGGTTATTTTTCTCAGCTCTAATCTGTTCCCATCAAAGCTGTTGAAAAAATATATATATATTTTGATTCTGTTATGGTAAATGTCATGAGGTGAAAATGTCATCTCAACAGCTGGCCCCAGAGTTCCTCTTAAGGCAAGAACTATTCTTGTTTGGGGAAAATACTTTGACAAGCACCTTGGGGAAGAAGATGAGACTGACAGAAACCACTGGCTGAATGGACCTACAAGAAAACGATGAGAATTTGCTCACTCTGGAAAAGAAGGGGCAGAGTATAAAGCCAAGGGAAGGGGACTGGATGGAGAGAAAGCAGGAGAATTAAGAGTAAGCCTAGGTCTAGACAGTGAAATTCCTCACAGCAGGGTGGAGTCCAGATCCCGACCCCAGAGATGGTTTTGTGCCAGGAAATTGCAAGAACAGGGATGCCTAACATTCAACTCAAAAGTGTTTCATTGCTGTGGTGTAAACCCATCCATCTCCCCAAAGAACTTCAGCAAACTGTGTCACATTCATGAACTTTTGAGCGGGATATTTTTTTAAGAACTAGTTTCTTGTCTAAATCATGTCACGGAGAATGAAGTGTTTGTGAGATGCACTGCCCTTACTCCCTGGAAACCTGCAAAAATCTTTGGTTTAACTCTGGACTTCTGCAAAAGAGTTGTGGTTTGAGGAGGCCCAAGTTGACGTGCTATTTCACATAAACGCTAAACAATTAAACAAGTGACTGAGGGCACTGAGCCAAGAATCTAACTGGATGTAACTCTGTGCACAGCAATATCAATGCCCCATGCTTGCAAAGTGCTTTATTCTCAAGCATCGTCTCCTCTCACCTCACACCACCTCTAGGGGGCAGTTTAGCCAGAGCGGCTGGTCCTTATTTTAGAGGTGCAAAAGAGATGCCTCCTTTTCAGGCCCTTTCTGGCAGGGCCTTTCCCAGGGAGCTAGTAACCCTCCTAGTGGGCTCCCCAGGAGTTGGAACCAATAGGCTTGCTGAGCTATGGAAATTATAAGACCTGGAAGACCAGTATCGTTAGAAGGTACAGGGGTGGAGAGGGGGCTTTGTTCAGCTTGGAGTTTGGAAACAGTGTGTCCAGTGCTTCTGTGGTTTACCAAGATGCATTCTGGTGTAGAGCTCACTGGCTCAGGCACCCCCAGTGAGCAGTGGGTCCTGATGTCGGCCCCCAGCTCCTCATAGAGGGCTCAGGAGAGCCTCCACATTCCTGAAACCTGAACCGTGCTCCTGAGACCCACCTCATTCCCACTTCTCAGCAAGCCCCAAATTCTGCTAATGACCTTTCTCCTCCAGCTGCTCTCCTATTCTCAGCACTAGGACTCTGGGTGGGATTTATAGGACTTACGCCTCTACTCATGCTTGTTCTCAGGGTTCACCTGAGGACCAGCTGCTTGGCCTCAGATCTGCTAAGGGTCTGAGTCCCCAGGAGGCCCGCCTGGATCAAGGCCCAGAATCTGTGAGCCAACACAGCCTCACCTCCATTTCATGCTCTGAGGCTTGGGGTGCTCTCTCAGATGTAGCCTCGTCCTGTGAGTTTTCTTAAGTGGGGGAGAGGGTATTTTAAGCTTTTTGCAGGGAGGAGTCATTTCCTGGCTGTGATCCAGGCACCGCGCGGCTCACTCTACCCTGCTTTCTCTTCAGTCCCTCCCTGCCTGCCCACACCAAACCCAAAGTCACAGCCTTCCTGGTGCTGTGGCTCTTCCTGTGTGACATATCCCCTAGAGAGTGTGTGTAGCAGGGGCTGGAATGGGGACTAAGCACCTTACGTCCTGTGCCATATAGGCCACATAAATGCCTCAAAAGCATCCTCTTGGGTTCCCTGGCTGGCTGTCAGAAGAACATGCTACTCTTGATCTCGGGGTGGTGAGTTCGAGCCCCACTTTCGAGGTAGAGATTACAAAAAAATAATAATAAATTAAAAATAAAAAACATCCTCTCTTCTAGAATTCTGCACAGAAGATATGGTTGCCATAGATACAGAAATACATGAATATATGAGAGTTCTAACCATTGCCCCTTTGTGACTGAGCATAAAACAGACAAACTAGGGCACCCGGGTGGCTCAGTCGGTTGAGCGTCTGACTTCGGCCCAGGTCATGATCTCACAGTTTGTGAGTTCGAGCCCCACATCAGGCTCTGTGCTGACAGCTCAGAGCCTGGAGCCTGCTTCAAATTCTGTGTCTCCCTCTCTCTCTGCCCCTCCCCCGCTCCCACTCTATCTCTGTCTTAAATAAAACATTAAAAAAAATTTTTTTAAAAACAGACAAATTAACCCCTCTATTTCCACGAGTCCATGCACACTTAGAACTCTGGTTTCCACATGAGAACTAACAGCTCCCAACAGCCTCTGAATGGGAAGTGGACAGTCCAGATAGACTGTGCCCAGAGCATGGTACCCACTGACAGCTGAGGGACAAGATGGGAGGGCTACAGAGCCCAGGCCCAGCAGGAAAGGAGCCTCTGCTGGGGAGATGAACTTGAGACGCAGCTCCAGAAATGGAATGGCATATGTGGCCAGGCCTGGCCCTGGGCACCCTGCTCACCTGCCTGAGCACATAAGTGTGTCCTCCTTGCAGGAGGCTACCTCCAATCTCCCCCCAACCTGCATTGCCAGCCTTTTCTCGCAGGTCAGCTGCTATTCAGAGGAAAAGCCAGTTAATGCTGGTCATAACAGGGACTGGCAGATGCGTGGCATTTCTGACAGCGGGGTAGGTGCAGGGAGGCAGGACAGCAGGAGGCTGCCTGGAGAACGCATTTTCCCACACCACTGTAAACACCTTGTAAACACCACTGAAGGGCAGACTCTATGACTGAGGATGCTGATAGCTCACGGCGTCCCGCAGGCGCTAAGCCCTCCTATGGCCAGACAGGCTGCCTGGGAGAGAGGCCGTCACCCAAGCTGCAGGGAACAGAATAAACACAAACAAAAGGCTTGCGGAGGAGGGGCATGGAGCCCCACTTGGGTGAAGACCCGCACGCGCAGTAGAGTGAAGACGGATATCGACTCATGGCTCGGAGAGCTGGGGTTCAGTTTATGGCCCTTTGATTCCATGGGGCAGCGCTGAACCACCATCTGGCCGGACACTGGATGTCCCCTGCACCCCTGCAGGATTCCCAAGGCTGGTCTCCGGCCAACAAGCAGAGCTATGCCTGAGACCAAGCCTAGCACAGTGAGCCGCACTCGTGGAGCGCGGGTGCCACCTGGTGGCAAGATCTGGCGTGACCGGCGCGCCCAGCGCCCGCAAGACCTACAGAACCAGCCAGGGCAACGAGGATCACCACTGCAGTGACTGTAATGATAGCAACACCTTATGAACACCACGCATCTTCCCAGCCATTCTGTACTCCGCCTTCTCTGTGGTTTGGTCAGGCTGGTCCCTCTGTCTCTACAATGATAAGGGTAACATCCACACCAAAAATAACCACAGAATGTCCACCATGGATCAGGAAATTACTTTCTGCCATGCACTGAGCTAGGCACGAGAGCGAAAATTACCAAGCTACGGTCCCTTCCTTCAAGGGACTCCTATGCTCAGATATTTACAATTAACCAAAATACAAGACAAAGGATGATGAGAAATTCAATAAGCTGAGCAGGCCCAGATGAGGTGGTAACTACTGAACATCAGGAGCTTAAAAGGAGGCATCACTGAGGCTGTGAAGTATGGACAAGATTTCAGCAGGTGACCAAAGGACGGACATTCCAAGCAGAGGAACTGTCCTGGCAAAGGCAAAGGCCAGCGAAAACACCCAGTAGGCGCAGGAACCAGCAAGTGTGGCCACGGAATTTTGTGGGAGGGGTGATGCACGAAGAGATGAAACTTTGAGGATAATTTGGGATTGAGTTGAGGTACGCCTTATACAGGCTAGGTGCTGGGTGTGAACATTTCTCCTGAGGGCTAAAATAAGCCACTGAAAGGTTTGAAGCAAGGGCATAACTAGGTTGATCTTTAAAGATCTGTTTTAAGAGGCAAGTGTGCAGGGAGACTGATTAGGGACAATGGATGTGGCATTCCACTGACAGGTGAATTCCTTCAACCTTCAACAGACACTTGGCAGGCCTGCAGTGTGCCAGGCACTGTTTGTACAAAACGTCCTTCCCTCTTGGAGCTTACATTCTAGAGCATAATGGAGTGGGTAGGAGGCATGAACAGGAGGTGACAGGCAAGATATTGCAGAATCTGAAGCTCCATGATTTGATGGTCAGTGGTAAGAAAGATGGGAGAAAAGATTTAGTGTAAGTGACAGTGAGAAAGTAAGACCATTCAAGGCTGGACCACAGCAAGAGCAGGTTTGAGAGGGAAGGAAATCAGACTACTTTTGAACGCGATCAGGAAACAGAACACGGAGCTAAGAAGCAAAAACTCCAAAAAAGTCAACTTTACGACGACCACCACCCCATCCCCTGAAAACTCAGAGTAGGTTTTGCAGAAATTTCTCCTGCCTTTAGAGGTGAAAACTATATTGAATCAATTGTCAAATACAAATCTCTGTAAACAGATTCATTATGTGTTTGCTGAGGGAGCATATGGATAATAGTAAGTGCTAATGTTTACTGAGTGCTCAGTGGGAATGAAACACTATGCTCATTTACTGCTTCCTCCAGTTGCCATATTCCAGTCTCGTAAGTGGGCAACGAATAGGTCCAAGTCACACAGTTAGCAGGCATCACAAGCTCCTCAAGAAGGTCTGGATCTGTTTTTTACCCTCTCCTCCAGCAGGGGCTGGGTGCAGTAGACAGTTTTCAGCCTGGTGACACATCTCCAGCCATTTTCCTATGGTGGTCAACCTGCCTGAAGCTTTATTAGAAGAAGCTTCCGGCCCTTCCTGACTGGCCACAGTTAAGAGAGGTAAGATACCAAAAAGTGAGGGAAAACAGACCTTAGAGAAATAAAGAGCTAGCGTGCTGGTAGCACGACAGGGAAAAGAAGGGTACAATTGTTCTTCTCTTGGGAAGATGAAAAAAAGGAAATGTGGGTTTCAGTGGTGATGTGAAGGTGCAAGGCTGGGCAGCAGCAGTTATTTCTGCCTTCTAGAGGCTCGGACTCTCCCTCTGGCTCTTCCAGACCTGTGAAGAAAGCAGTTGCACAACTTCTCCAACTAGAAGGAGCCAGTCCAGGAGAGAAGCCCATCCACACAAGGTTCTGGGCCCTCCTGGGCCCGAGACTCCGGGATAAATGACACTTCAGTCCTTATCTTAGATGTGGAAGAATTTAATTTATCTTTGGCAGTCCTAACTTCCCACTATTCTTACTGTCATATTGAGCAGATCGCTTAATTAGTATAAAAGCATTCAAAACAAGACTGAAAAAAATGCCTAATTGAGTGAAACCTTTATAATAAGAGTAATAAAAATATATCCCTGAAGTAGCCCCCAGAAAAACTGTCACTTGACCCATATGAGGAATAAATATGGTCACACTGATATATATATATATATATATATATATATATATATATATATATATTATATATATAATATATATAACATATATATATAATATATATAATATATATATAATATATATTATATATATATAATATATATATGTTATATATATATATTATATATTATATATATATATAAATTTAATTAATTAGAGAAAGAGAGAGAGCATGTACACAGAGCCCAAGGCTGGGCTCCACACAGGGCTTCGTGTGTGACTCAAACTGACAAACCATGAGATTATGACCTGAGCCAAAATCAAGAGTTGGAAGTTTAACCAATTGAGCTACCCAGGCGCCCCTGCTTTATGGTTTTTTTCAATTGATTACTCTTATAATCAGGAAGCCCAGTAACCATTTGCCAAATGCTTGCTATGTTACAGAAACTCTTAGGGGCTACCTCTTAGGGACAGGTCAGTGAATGAAACAGATTTCCATCCTTGTGGGGCTTACTCTCTAGCAGGGGAAGAGAGGGAAACAATAGATTTAATAAATAATTTAGCACGTTGAAGGCTGTCAGTCGTGTTAAGGATAAAAAAAAAGTAGAGGTGGCCAAATGGGTCTAAGATGCAAAGATGGGGTAGGCCTCCTTGAGAAAGTAACATTTAAACAAATGAAGCACTTTGAAGAAGGTGACTTTGGCCTTCACAAAGCTACAGAAGTCCTAGTTATACCCACACTCCAGGACAAGTATCCAGTGCCTTACATTTATACTATTAAGATGGACCTCTCAAATAGGACTTCTTAGAACAAATTTTTACTTCATTGGGTGCCTGAGTGGTTTGGTTGGAGGAGTGTGTGACTCCTGATCTCAGGGTCATGGGTTCGAGCTCCATGTTGTGTGTAGAGATTACTAAAATTAAAAAAAAAAAAAAAACAACAAACAAAACAAAACCTTTTACTTCAAAATGACCTACATCAAAAAGTAGCAGCAGTTTCTCTCATCAAAAATGTCAAGTTCTGCTCCCACAACTTATAAAACTAGGGTTATATTCCAAATAAAAGCTTCATAGAATACCAAGGCCAGTGGTACATCTGTAGGTCTGAGATCACTCAGAGATATTCCCTTGGTGTTTATTAGAAATAAATCTATGCAAAGTTTCCAGGAGGTGACAGGGCACACAGAAAATGCTCAGCCAATTTTAATGAAAGTTACCCTCCATTTTTCTAAATCTTCCACAACCACTCCCCTGGGCTCAGGCACATGGCTTTAGGAAAGCTCATGTGGCCCCTGTGAAAAGCTCACATTCAGGATCACTGATACTACCTTAGGCCTACAGTCGACTCCCAGTAAGGAGAAGAATTGCTCTTTTAAAATTGAGAAAGATCCTCTTCCACCCAGAATTGTCTGTAGACATGAGGCACACAATAAATGCTTCCATAAATAATAAATGTTCTGCTTCCAGTAATGGTGGGATAGATATTTCACACACAAAAAAAATCCTCCAAATGAAAAAAGCCATCAAAAATGGGGAAAATATGAAAGAAACAACTTCTTGAAGGCATTAGAGAGCCAATTAGAAAATGAATTAATGAGCCAGATCCATAGGTAAGACAAGCCCAGAAAGATGAGCCAAGCATTTGGGGTTGCTTTCACTGAGAGACTATGAGACAGGACAAAGCTTTGACAGCCACAGAGCTCTGTGGTAGTATAAGCTGGAGTGGCCACGTTCCATAGAAGAGGTTGATCTAATAAACTTGAAGATGTGCAATCCCCTAAGCCCCACCCCCAGGTCTATAACCCATGGAAAAGTGTGTGCAGGGCACCGAGACTCATATACAGAAATGTTAACAGTGGCATCTTTATAATAGCCCTACACAAGAAACAACTCCTGTCTATGGTATATTCAGAATACTGTAAAAAATAAAAATAAACAAATTACAGCAACACACAACAATCTAAAGCTGAGAGAAAGAAGCCAGATACCAAAAACAAAACGAACAAAACAAAAGCATCATGCATAATTCCATTCACATAAAATTCAATTCACTAGCCAATGTAATCTCTGCCACTTGGGAATGCATGTTAAGGCATAAGTGACTATAGTAAAAAGGACACTGGCTATGTTTGAGGTAGATAAGCTTAGTGACTGCAAGAGTGTACAAGATCAGCTTCTTGGTGCTGGCAATTTCTTGATCTTGTTGGTGACTACATAATTATTTGTTTTGTGATAAATACTGAACTCAAGTTTTTTGTGGGATTGGAGGTTGTAATGTTGTATATTTCACGAGAGGTTTAAAAAAACCCATTAATGTTGTTGCATGTATCACTAGTTAATTCTTTTTTATTGCTGCATATATTTTATTGTATGCATATACCAAACTTCATCCTTTCACCTACTGGAAGACATTTAGTTTGTATCTACTTTCCAGCTATTGCAAAGAAAGCGGCTCTGAACATTTACACACATGTCTTTAGTATGGATATAGAATTTTGTTTCTCTTAGGTAAATACTTAGGACTGCAATGCCTGACTAAAATGACACTATATGTTTGATTTTTTTAAGAAACTAGCAAATTACTTTCCAAATAAGTTGTTCCAGAGGAGGTTCCGGAAGATGGCGGCGTAGGAGGACGCGGGGCTCACAGCGCGTCCTGCCGATCACTTAGATTCCACCTATACCTGCCTAAAGAACCCAGAAAACCGCCAGAGGATTAGCAGAACGGAGTCTCCGGAGCCAAGCGCAGACGAGAGGCCCACGGAAGAGGGTAGGAAGGGCGGCGAGGCGGTGGGCGCTCCACGGACTGGCGGGAGGGAGCCGGGGCGGAGGGGCGGCTCGCTGGCCAAGCAGAGCCCCCGAGTCTGGCTGGCAAAAGCGGAGGGGCCGGACAGACTGTGTTCCGACAGCAAGCGCGACTTAGCGTCTGGGAGGTCATAAGTTAACAGCTCTGCTCGGAAAGCGGGAAGGCTGGAGGACAAAGGGAGGGAGAGCTGCTGAGCCCCCGACGGCAGAGCTCAGCTTGGCGGGGAACAAAGGCGCCAGCGCCATCTCCCCCGCCCATCCCCCAGCCAAAATCCCAAAGGGAACCAGTTCCTGCCAGGGAACGTGCTCGCTCCGCGCAAACACCCAACTCTGTGCTTCTGCGGAGCCAAACCTCCGGCAGCGGATCTGACTCCCTCCCGCTGCCACAGGGCCCCTCCTGAAGTGGATCACCTAAGGAGAAGCCAGCTAAGCCTGCCCCTCCAGCCCCCGTGCACCTTGCCTACCCACCCCAGCTAATACGCCAGATCCCCAGCAACACAAGCCTGGCAGTGTGCAAGTAGCCCAGACGGGACACGCCACCCCACAGTGAATCCCGCCCCTAGGAGAGGGGAAGAGAAGGCACACACCAGTCTGACTGTGGCCCCAGCAGTGGGCTGGGGGCAGACATCGGGTCGGACTGCGGCCCCGCCCACTAACTCCAGTTATACACCACAGCACAGGGGAAGTGCCCTGCAGGTCCTCACCACACCAGGGACTCTCCAAATGACCAAACGGAAGAATTCCCCTCAGAAGAATCTCCAGGAAATAACAACAGCTAATGAACTGATCAAAAAGGATTTAAATAATATAACAGAAAGTGAATTTAGAATAATAGTCATAAAATTAATCGCTGGGCTTGAAAACAGTATACAGGACAGCAGAGAATCTCTTGCCACAAAGATCGAGGGACTAAGGAACAGTCACGAGGAGATGAAAAACGCTTTAAACGAAATGCAAAACAAAATGGAAACCACGATGGCTCGGCTTGAAGAGGCAGAGGAGAGAATAGGTGAACTAGAAGATAAAGTTATGGAGAAAGAGGAAGCTGAAAGAAAGAGAGATAAAAAAATCCAGGAGTATGAGGGGAAAATTAGAGAACTAAGTGATACACTAAAAAAAAATAATATACGCATAATTGGTATCCCAGAGGAGGAAGAGAGAGGGAAAGGTGCTGAAGGGGTACTTGAACAAATTATAGCTGAGAACTTCCCTGAACTGGGGAAGGAAAAAGGCATTGAAATCCAAGAGGCACAGAGAACTCCCTTCAGACGTAACTTGAATCGATCTTCTGCACGACATATCATAGTGAAACTGGCAAAATACAAGGATAAAGAGAAAATTCTGAAAGCAGCAAGGGATAAACGTGCCCTCACATATAAAGGGAGACCTATAAGACTCGTGACTGATCTCTCCTTTGAAACTTGGCAGGCCAGAAAGGCTTGGCACGATATCTACAGTGTGCTAAACAGAAAAAATATGCAGCCGAGAATCCTTTATCCAGCAAGTCTGTCATTTAGAATAGAAGGAGAGATAAAGGTCTTCCCAAACAAACAAAAACTGAAGGAATTTGTCACCACGAAACCAGCCCTACAAGAGATCCTAAGGGGGATCCTGTGAGACAAAGTACCAGAGACATCACTACAAGCATAAAACATACAGACATCACAATGACTCTAAACCCATATCTTTCTATAATAACACTGAATGTAAATGGATTAAATGCGCCAACTAAAAGACATAGGGTATCAGAATGGATAAAAAAACAAGACCCATCTATTTGCTGTCTACAAGAGACTCATTTTAGATCTGAGGACACCTTTAGATTGAGAGTGAGGGGATGGAGAACTATTTATCATGCTCCTGGAAGCCAAAAGAAAGCTGGAGTAGCCATACTTATATCAGACAAACTAGACTTTAAATTAAAGGCTGTAACAAGAGATGAAGAAGGGCATTATATAATAATCACAGGGTCTATCCACCAGGAAGAGCTAACTATTATAAATGTCTATGCGCCAAATACCCGAGCCCCCAGATATATAAAACAATTACTCATAAACATAAGCAACCTTATTGATAAGAATGTGGTCATTGCAGGGGACTTTAACACCCCACTTACAGAAATGGATAGATCATCTAGACACACAGTCAATAAAGAAACAAGGGCCCTGAATGATACTTGGATCAGATGGACTTGACAGATATATTTAGAACTCTGCATCCCAAAGCAACAGAATATACTTTCTTCTCGAGTGCACATGGAACATTCTCCAAGATAGATCATATACTGGGTCACAAAACAGCCCTTCATAAGTTTACAAGAATTGAAATTATACCATGCATACTTTCAGACCACAATGCGATGAAGCTTGAAATCAACCACAGGAAAAAGTCTGGAAAACCTCCAAAAGCATGGAGGTTAAAGAACACCCTACTAACGAATGAGTGGGTCAACCAGGCAATTAGAGAAGAAATTAAAATATATATGGAAACAAACGAAAATGAAAATACAACAATCCAAACGCTTTGGGATGCAGCGAAGGCAGTCCTGAGAGGAAAATACATTGCAATCCAGGCCTATCTCAAGAAACAAGAAAAATCCCAAATACAAAATCTAACAGCACACCTAAAGGAAATAGAAGCAGAACAGCAAAGGAAGCCTAAACCCAGCAGAAGAAGAGAAATAATAAAGATCAGAGCAGAAATAAACAATATAGAATCTAAAAAAACTGTAGAGCAGATCAACGAAACCAAGAGTTGGTTCTTTGAAAAAATAAACAAAATTGACAAACCTCTAGCCAGGCTTCTCAAAAAGAAAAGGGAGATGACCCAAATAGATAAAATCATGAATGAAAATGGAATGATTACAACCAATCCCTCAGAGATACAAACAATTATCAGGGAATACTATGAAAAATTATATGCCAACAAATTGGACAACCTGGAAGAAATGGACAAATTTCTAAACACCCACACTCTTCCAAAACTCAATCAGGAGGAAATAGAAAGCTTAAACAGACCCATAACCAGCGAAGAAATTGAATTGGTTATCAAAAATCTCCCAACAAATAAGAGTCCAGGACCAGATGGCTTCCCAGGGGAGTTCTACCAGACATTTAAAGCAGAGATAATACCTATCCTTCTCAAGCTATTCCAAGAAATAGAAAGGGAAGGAAAACTTCCAGACTCATTCTATGAAGCCAGTATTACTTTGATTCCTAAACCAGACAGAGACCCAGTAAAAAAAGAGAACTACAGGCCAATATCCCTGATGAATATGGATGCAAAAATTCTTAATAAGATACTAGCAAATCGAATTCAACAGCATATAAAAAGAATTATTCACCATGATCAAGTGGGATTCATTCCTGGGATGCAGGGCTGGTTCAACATTCGCAAATCGATCAACGTGATACATCACATTAACAAAAAAAAAGAGAAGAACCATATGATCCTGTCAATCGATGCAGAAAAGGCCTTTGACAAAATCCAGCACCCTTTCTTAATAAAAACCCTTGAGAAAGTCGGGATAGAAGGAACATACTTAAAGATCATAAAGGCCATTTATGAAAAGCCCACAGCTAACATCATCCTCAACGGGGAAAAACTGAGAGCTTTTTCCCTGAGATCAGGAACACGACAGGGATGCCCACTGTCACCGCTGTTGTTTAATATAGTGCTGGAAGGGGCGCCTGGGTGGCTTGGTCGGTTGAGCATCCGACTTCAGCTCAGGTCACAATCTCGCGGTCCGTGAGTTCGAGCCCCGCGTCGGGCTCTGTGCCGACGGCTCGGAGCCTGGAGCCTGTTTCGGATTCTGTGTCTCCCTCTCTCTGTGACCCTCCCCCGTTCATGCTCTGTCTCTCTCTGTCTCAAAAATAAATAAACGTTAAAAAAAAAAAAATTAAAAAAAAAAAATATATAGTGCTGGAAGTTCTAGCATCAGCAATCAGACAACAAAAGGAAATCAAAGGCATCAAAATTGGCAAAGATGAAGTCAAGCTTTCGCTTTTTGCAGATGACATGATATTATACATGGAAAATCCGATAGACTCCACCAAAAGTCTGCTAGAACTGATACATGAATTCAGCAAAGTTGCAGGATACAAAATCAATGTGCAGAAATCAGTTGCATTCTTATACACTAACAATGAAGCAACAGAAAGACAAATGAAGAAACTGATCCCATTCACAATTGCACCAAGAAGCATAAAATACCTAGGAATAAATCTAACCAAAGATGTAAAAGATCTGCATGCTGAAAACTATAGAAAGCTTATGCAGGTAATTGAAGAAGATATAAAGAAATGGAAAGACATTCCATGCTCATGGATTGGAAGAATAAATATTGTCAAAATGTCAATACTACCCAAAGCTATCTACACATTCAATGCAATCCCAATCAAAATTGCACCAGCATTCTTCTCGAAACTAGAACAAGCAATCCTAAAATTCATATGGAACCACAAAAGGCCCCGAATAGCCAAAGTAATTTTGAAGAAGACCAAAGCAGGAGGCATCACAATCCCAGACTTTAGCCTCTACTACAAAGCTGTCATCATCAAGACAGCATGGTATTGGCATAAAAACAGACACATAGACCAATGGAATAGAATAGAAACCCCAGAACTAGACCCACAAACGTATGGCCAACTCATCTTTGACAAAGCAGGAAAGAACATCCAATGGAAAAAAGACAGTCTCTTTAACAAATGGTGCTGGGAGAACTGGACAGCAACATGCAGAAGGTTGAAACTAGACCACTTTCTCACACCATTCACAAAAATAAACTCAAAATGGATAAAGGACCTGAATGTGAGACAGGAAACCATCAAAACCTTAGAGGAGAAAGCAGGAAAAGACCTCTCTGACCTCAGCCGTAGCAATCTCTTACTCGGCACATCCCCAAAGGCAAGGGAATTAAAAGCAAAAGTGAATTACTGGGACCTTAGGAAGATAAAAAGCTTCTGCACAGCAAAGGAAACAACCAACAAAACTAAAAGGCAACCAACGGAATGGGAAAAGATATTTGCAAATGACACATCGGACAAAGGGCTAGTATCCAAAATCTATAAAGAGCTCATCAAACTCCACACCCGAAAAACAAATAACCCAGTGAAGAAATGGGCAGAAAACAGGAATAGACACTTCTCTAAAGAAGACATCCGGATGGCCAACAGGCACATGAAAAGATGTTCAACGTCGCTCCTTATCAGGGAAATACAAATCAAAACCACACTCAGATACCACCTCACGCCAGTCAGAGTGGCCAAAATGAAGAAATCAGGAGACTATAGATGCTGGAGAGGATGTGGAGAAACAGGAACCCTCTTGCACTGTTGGTGGGAATGCAAATTGGTGCAGCCGCTCTGGAAAGCAGTGTGGAGGTTCCTCAGAAAATTAAAAATAGACCTACCCTATGACCCAGCAATAGCACTGCTAGGAATTTATCCAAGGGATACAGGAGTACTGATGCATAGGGGCACCTGTACCCCAATGTTTATAGCGGCACTCTCAACAATAGCCAAATTATGGAAAGAGCCTAAATGTCCATCAACTGATGAATGGATAAAGAAATTGTGGTTTATATACACAATGGAATACTACGTGGCAATGAGAAAAAATGAAATATGGCCTTTTGTAGCAACATGGATGGAACTGGAGAGTGTGATGCTAAGTGAAATAAGCCATACAGAGAAAGACAGATACCATATGGTTTCACTCTTATGTGGATCCTGAGAAACATAACAGAAACCCATGGGGGAGGGGAAGGGAAAAAAAAAAAAAAAAAAAAAAGGTTAGAGTGGGAGAGAGCCAAAGCATAAGAGACTGTTAAAAACTGAGAACAAACTGAGGGTTGATGGGGGGTGGGAGGGAGGGCAGGGTGGGTGATGGGTATTGAGGAGGGCACCTTTTGGGATGAGCACTGGGTGTTGTATGGAAACCAATTTGACAGTAAATTTCAAAAAAAAAAAAAAAAAAAGAAAACTTGAGATAAAATCTACATCAAAGAATCCTTGTGATAAATAAAGTTAACATTTCTAAGGATACAAAAAAAAAAAAAAAAAGAAATTGTGGTTTATATACACAATGGAATACTACGTGGCAATGAGAAAAAATGAAATATGGCCTTTTGTAGCAACATGGATGGAACTGGAGAGTGTGATGCTAAGTGAAATAAGCCATATAGAGAAAGACAGATACCATATGGTTTCACTCTTATGTGGATCCTGAGAAACATAACAGAAACCCATGGGGGAGGGGAAGGAAAAAAAAAAAAAAAAAGAGGTTAGAGTGGGAGAGAGCCAAAGCATAAGAGACTGTTAAAAACTGAGAACAAACTGAGGGTTGATGGGGGGTGGGAGGGAGGGCAGGGTGGGTGATGGGTATTGAGGAGGGCACCTTTTGGGATGAGCACTGGGTGTTGTATGGAAACCAATTTGACAGTAAATTTCATATATTAAAAAAAATAAATAAATAAAAAAACAAAAAACAAAAAACAAAAAACAAATAAGTTATTCCATTTTACATTCCCATCAGCTGTAGGTAAGTGTTCAGGCTGGTCCACATCCTTGCCCTCCTTAGTACACATCCTTATTATAGTCAGTCTTTTAGAGTCATTTTAGTGAGTGTGTAGTGGTATCTCAGTCTGGTTTTAATTTGCAAGGATTCTGAGCATGTTTTCATGTGCTAATTTGCCATCCATGTATCCAACTCTACTGCCTATTTAAAAAATCAAATTGTTTACTTGCTATTGAGTTGTAAGCACTTTGAATGTGTTATTCCATGGTCTTCTTACCTCCACTGTTTCTGCTAAGTCAGTTTATAACCTTATTAGGGTTCCCTTGTTAAATGATGCATCTTTTCTCTTGCTGCTTTTAATTTTTTTATTGTCTTTAATTTTCAGCATTTTTACTGTGATGTGTCTATTTGCAGATCTCTTTTGAGTTTATCCAACTAGGAGTTCACTGAACCTCCTGGATGTAGGTTATGGTTTTCCAATAAATTTGGAAAGTTTTTAGCCACTATTTCTTTGAATATCTCTTCTCTCTCTTCTCCTCCTGATACTCCCATTATGTATATATCAGGGCATTGAAGGTGCCCATCTTTCTCAAGGTTCTGTTTATCATTCTTTTTCCTTTCTGTATTCTTTGGCTTGCACAACCTCTGCTGATCTATTTTGAGGTTCACTTAAGTCTTTCTCCCGTCAGTTCAAATCCATTGTTGAGTTTCTCCACTGAATTTTTTATTTCAGTTATCATACTTGTCAACTCTAGAATTTCCGTTTGGTTCTTTTTAAACATTCAACCTCTTTATGGTATTTTCTATTTGATGCTACATTTTCATCATACCTTCCTTTACTTGTTTTAATCAAGCTTTCCTTTACTGTTGAACTTACTTGTAATGACTGCTTTGAAATATATTCCCATTAAATCTCACATCTGATTACTCTCACAAGTAGCTTCTGTTGCCCATTTCTTTTCCCCAGGTATACTTCCCTGTTTCCTTGCATGGTTAATAAATTTTCATTGGAAACTGGACATTTTAGATACCTTGTAGCAACTCTGGGTTGGAGGTCTCCCCACCCCCAAGACATATTGTTCTTACTTACTTATTTGTCTAATGACTGGTTGAACTATTTTAGTGAAGTCTATTTCTCTCTCAGCCTCTGTGGTTGCCCTGGGGGAGTGGGGGCTCATATAACTTTGGGTAGCCTTAGTGAACCTGAGATGACAGTAGTGATGGTAAGGTTCCCTTCCGTTTTTCCTTGACTGTGGAGTTGGGAGTAGAGACAATGGCAAGCTTCTTTTGGAATGACACTTTTACTCTTGGAGCTGAGAGCTCAGTGGAGGTGGGGAAGGGCAGTAGCCTGAGGTCCTCTTGGCTTGCTTTTCATAGCATGAAACCATCATCTCACAAGATGGAGAAAAGGCTGTCAGGGCCCCAGTATTCTCAGTATGCTGCACCCAAGGGAGAGCCCTCACTCCATGATGAGGGTTGGATAGAAGAAGAGAGTTCTCACCTCTCAACTGCACTTGGCAGGGACTTCGCCTCAGCATTAGTCAGCTGGGGACAGGATGAAAACCACTGAAGTCCTGCAACTCCTGAAAGAAAGCCTTCTTGCTAGCAGCTGGGGAGTGAAAGAGACCTATATTCTTGGCTGCAGCAGTATGGAGTGGAGTCTCCACAAAGCTGAGCTGGGAGGGAAGTGGGGAGGATATTGGTTCAAATACAACAGACTTTTTTCTTTTTTTTTTACTGAAAGTAAGATTCACCTTTCTTACTCAAAGTAAAATTCATCTTCCTTATTAAATTTTCATAGATATTCTTGAAGAAATGGTTCTTCATTTGCGTTTGTTCTTTGGGCCATTTCTAGAGGCTTTAAATGAGTGAATTTTAGCAATGATTTTCACCAGTTTCACTGGAGAGTGAGTCAGCAGAGCTGTTCATGCTGTTATGCCAGAAGTCATCTCCCTACTGAGTTTTACAGAATTCTTCATATATTTGGATAAAGCCCTTTAATAACTGTGATTTGCAAACATTTTCTCCTAGTATGTCAACTGTCTTTACATCTCCTTCAAAGTGTCCTTTGAAGAGCCAGTTTTCTATTTTGTTTGTTTTTGTGTTTGCTTTTGCATATGGCTACCCAAATGGTTCGGCACATGTGCTGAAAAGATTATCCTTTCCCCATTGAATTACCATGACATCTTTGTTAAAAATCAGTTAACCAAAAATATCTAGGTTGATTTCTGGACTTTGCATTATGTTTGACTGATCTATTTGCCCATCTTTGTATCAGTACATAGAATATTTTGCTTTTGGTAGCTTTATAATGTCTTAAAATCAGATAGTGTAGGTCCCCTTTGTTCTTTTTTGAAGTAGTTTTGGCCATTTTATATATTTTGCCCTTCTATATACATTTTAGAATCAGCTTACAAAAATTATCAATTCTAATAGTTTTTTATAGGTTTCTTAAGATTTTCTACATAAATGAGCATGTTGTCTGCCACTGAAGACAGTTTTTACTTACTGTTTTCTAATTTGGCTTATTTTTCAAGTCTTACTGCAATGGCTAGAACTTCCAGCACAATGACATACGTGTCATGTTGATATTAGAGGGAAAGTATTAATTAATTCATAATTAGGCATGATGTTAACCATAGGGTTTTTTTTTCTCGTGGGTGCCCTTTATTAGAAAATTCCTTTCTATTCCTAGTTTGAAGAGATTTTCCCCTATTCCCAGTTTGCTGAGAGTTATGAGGAGGAGATGGTGAAATTTGTCAAATGCTTTTTCAGTTCTCTTGAGATGATCATTTTTTTTTTTTTCTTTTTTAGCAGACTAGTATGATAAATGACACTGATTTCCCATGTTTGCATTCTTGGGGTAAATTTCACTTGGTCATAATGTGTTCTCTTCTTTATTCACTTACCTAAAATTTCGTTACAATTTTTTGTCTACATGTTCAGAAGGATGTTGGGCTTTGGTTGTCTTGTCATTTCCTCGCCTGTTTTTGTTATTAGGAAAATGTTGGCCTCATAGAATCAGATGTGAAGTGTTCTCTCTTTAACTTTCTGGAAAAGTGTGTATAGAATTGGTATTATGTCTTCCTTAGATGTTTCGTGGAACTCACCAAGGAACTGAGCTGATCCTAGAGTTTTGCTCGTGGGAAGGCTTTTAACTAAAAATTCTATTTAAAAGACTGCCAGCACTATTCAAATTATCCAGTTCTTCTTGCAGAAGCTTTGTTAGTTTGTATCTTTCAAGGAATTTGTCCAGTGAATCTAAATTGTCAAATTTATTAGCACAAAGTTGTTTATAATACTCACAATTTCTGAAAAATCTGTAGTGATGTCATCCCTCTCATTCCTAATAGTCCTGTGCTGACCTTTTATTTTTTCCAACCCGGCTAAAGGCTTACCATTGCTATTAATTTTTCTCAAAGAAACAGCTTTTAATTTTTCTCTTATTTTTCCATTTTTATTTTGATTTCTGATCTTACTACTTCATTTTTTTTTTTTATTCAATTTGCTCTTTTTCTGGTTCCTTAAGGTAGAAGTTGAGATCACTGATTTGGGGCGCCTGGGTGGCTCAGTCGGTTAAGCGCCCGACTTTGGCTCAGGTCATGATCTCACGGTCCATGAGTTTGAGCCCCGTGTCGGGCTCTGTGCTGACAGCTCAGAGCCTGGAGCCTGCTTCAGATTCTGTGTCTCCCTCTCTCTCTGACCCTCCCCCGTTCATGCTCTGTCTCTCTCTGTCTCAAAAATAAACATTAAAAAATTAAAAAAAAAAAAAAAAGAGAATCTTCTATATAATACAGGCAACTAGTGTTATAAATTTTCCTCTAAGTATTGCCTTATCTATCTAATAAATGTCAATATATTGTGTTCTCATCTTCATTCAGGTCAAACATTTCTAAACTACTTTTATTTCTTCATCATAAGCATTTTGTTTACTTTCCAAATATTTGGAGATTTTCCAAATATCTGCTATTGATTTTTTAGTTTTTCTTTTGTCAGAGAATATACTTTGTATGATTTGAACCCTTTATTTACTGTAGCTTGTTTTATGGTCCAGAATATGGTCTCTGTAGGAAATATTCTCAACACACATGAAAAAAAAAAATATATATATAGTGTTGTTGGGTGATCTATAAAGATCAGTTATGATGGCTGACCGTGTTTTTTCAATTTTCTAAATAGTTGTGGATGTTGTCTATATGTCTTACCAATTATTGAAGGTGTTGAAATATCCAACTATATTTATGGGTTGGTTCTTTCTCCAGGAAGATCTATCAGACTTTTCTTCATCTAGAAGTTATGTTATTATGCACATACTTAGGAGTGTAATTTCCTCTTATTGAACTGACACCTTTATCATAAATAACCATCATAATCCTTAATCTTGGTAATATTCTCAAGCTCTGAAATCTACTTTGCTAGTGCTATAGTATATCTGCTTTCTTTAGGTTATTTTATATATATATATATATATATATATATATATATATATATATATATATAACATACCTTTAACTTACCAGTTTTCCTTCAATATTATACAACTTCGTGTATAGAATTCTATACTATGGTAATCCTTCCATCTTCCCCTCCTTAAACTTTTGTGTAATTATTATATTTTACTTTGACATTTTGCGATATTTGCTTTCAGCATTATCTTTTAAAGAGATTTAAAAATAAAAAAGCTTTCCTTTTTATATGTTTATCATATTTTCACTGGTATTATTTCATATCTGATTTTTTAAAACATTTCTTGAACAGTGAGAAATGTAATACTGTACACCTGAAACTAATATAACACTGTATGTTAATTGTATTGAAGAAAAAATAAATACAACATTTCTTGTAATGTAGGTGTGCTGGTGATATATTCACTTTTTGGATGTTTGAAACATTATTTTGCCTCTGTTGTCTGAAAGATATTTTCACTGCATATAGAAGTCTAGGTTGACAGGTTTGTCTGTTCTTTTTACTAATGATATTTGCTCCACTGTCTTCTGTCTTCCATTATTTACAATGAGAAATTTCCTGTCATTTTTATCTGAAATCCTCTGCATGTGCCATATCTTTTTCCCCTCCTTTACATGCTATAGAAGATTTCCTTTTTATCACTGGTTTAAAGCAATTTGAGTAAGACGAGCTGTGACGGGATTCTCTTCCTGCTTCTTGTCCTTGGAATTCAGTAAGCTTCCTGGATCTGTGGGTTTCTAATTTTCATCTAATTTTAAAAGGTGGCCATCATGTCCTCAAATGACTTGAGTGAAGATGAAAACACAAAACATTTTTCTGTACCTCTCTCCTCCTCACACCTATCTTGTGTCCCTTGAAGACACTCCATTATATGTACCTCAGGCTGCCTGACAGGTCACTGAAGTTCTTTGGTCCACTTTTTTTTTTTTTTTTTTCACTAATGAATGTTTCACTCTAAAGTTTTGGATAGTTTCTGCTGCTAGGTCTTCAATTTCCATAATCTTTTCTTTTGCATCTAATCTACTATTAATCACACTCAGGTTTTTGTTTTCCTCAGACATTTTATTTTTCATCTCTTACAAGTTATTTTCTGGTCCTTTTCGTTTATTTAAGTTTGTTTATTTATTTTGACAAAGAAAGGGAGGGAGAGAATCCCAAGCAGGCTCTGCACTGTCAGCACAGAACCCTATGGGGGGGCTAGAACTCATGAACCAAGAGATTATGCCCTGAGCCAAAATCAAGAGTGGAACGTTTAACTGACTGAGCCACCCAGGCACCCCTCTGGTCCTTTTTATATCTTGCATGTCTCTACTTAACATGCTCAGCCTTCTCTCTTCTTCCTAACTACCACCTTCTTAAGGATATGACATACAGTTACAATACTCTTTTGTACTCATAGTAATTCTACTATTTGTGTCATTCTGGGTCTGGTGTTTTGTTGTGTGTGTGTGTGTGTGTGTGTGTGTGTGTGTTTCCCCCTTTTCTTATGGGTTGTATTTTCTGGCACTTTGCAGGCTAGCAATTTTATTGGATGCCAAACATTTGGAATTTTACCTTGTTCTATGCTCAGTACATGTTTGTATTCCTATGTTCTTGTACTTTGGTCTAGGAGAGAGTTACTTAGAAACTGCTTGACACTTTTGGGCCTTTAGTCTACGGCTAATTTCGCTCTCCTACTGAAGCGACACTTTTGACTCTCCTATCTGGTGCCCTTTGAATTGCAAAATTTTCCACTCTGGCTAGCAGGAAGGCAAACTATTCATTGCCTTGTGCAGACTTCAATGACTGGCCTCTCTGCTCCTTTCAGAGGAGGCTGGTTCTTTCTCCAGCCTCAGGAGCTTCCTTCCAAGCATACAGAAGTACTCAGCTTCAGTCCCAAGGGGGACCCCTTTTAAAACCTCTGCTTCCTCTCAGCTTGCTCCTCTCTTGTACCCTGCCTTATCAACGTCACCCATTTTGGCCTCTCTGGACTCCCAGGTCTGTTTCTTCACCTCAGGAAGACCTCTGGGCACCATGTGGTGCTCTCTCCCTGAGTTGTAACCTGGAATCTCTCTCTGGATACTAGCTGAGGTGATCACAGGAGTCAACTCATTGATTTTCCTTCCTTCAGGGATCACCACCCTGCAGCGCTTGATGTCCAGTGTCTGAAAACTGTTGTTTTATATACATATTATCAGGATTTTTTTTGGTATGTTTTGTTTTGTTTTTTCAAGTGAGAAGGTAATTCCAGTTCTTATTCTTCTATCTGAGCTGCAAGTAAATGTCAAAATTATTTTTGGAGGCATGATTTTTATTACAATTTTATATGATGATTTTTAAAAGAGGGGAGTAAAGATGCCACTTCTTGGCAGGGACTGTTATATTCTGAGAGAAAAGAAAAAGGAAAAAAAACTTAAAACTTTCAACTCTTGGAGATCTGAGCTCCAATTCAGGGAATGCCACCATGGGCAAATCATCAGCCTCTCTGATTCCCAGTTCTCTCATTGGTAAAACAGAACCAATAATATCTACCTCCTAGGCTGTAAGGTTTGAATGTGATATAAACGACCTACCCTGTATCACAGGCACCTCATGCATTTCATTCCCCTTTCTTTCCCCCTAAAAGCATCCAAAGAAGCTATTTGTTAAGGGCCCTGCCTATATTGTTAAGAATGATCCCAAGCCTTTCTCTCTCAAATATTTAAGATCCTCTCTGTTATGGGGAAAAAATAACCCTAATACGTGATTGAAAAGCCAGACATGAAGTGTAATTCTAGGAAAACTGCCTGTGAATTTTTACACTGTGAAAATGAATGGGAAGGAAGAGACTTGTGTCCTGCCCTGTCTACTTCTGGTTTAGATTTGGCAGTTTTTAAAGTGGGGAACAATCCAGAATTCCAGCTCTGTCAGGAAAAAGCAAACAAATGAAACAGATGACAAATCATTTCTCTAAGACCTGAAGCCAAACTGGCTCTAATAGCTGCTGGAATGGTAGTAGGAGCCAATTTCCTGGAGTATTTACAAAATCATTTATAAGGATAATGTTTTCCAGACTTTTACAGGGATGGCTCAGGGTAGGTTTTCAGTCTGCAGACTCCACAAAGTTAGCATGTATTCGGTTGCTGAGACCACCACTTCCCACCCTAACACTCCACCCCACCCCTCAATACAAAGGCCTGGTTTAGGCACAGCCATGGGGGGATAAGCTGTGATCTTTGCCCTTCACATATACACACAATCTTTTAAAGGAGCAACAGGTGAGCACACAGCTAATGAGACTCAAATGGAATGGGCTTTGTGGGAAGAATTAGCAAAATGCTTCAGGAAGACAGAGATAAACGATCAGCAAAACCTTCCAAGAGGTGACCGAATATTTCAAGACACATGCAGAAGTGGAGGAAGGGAGGAAAGCAGAGCACATTCTAAATCAAGGGAGGAGAGTATACAATGGGAAATGAATCTGAGGTCTGATCTATATAGGATTGGAATGTGTCGATTAGAAATGTTTTTAGCTGGACATAACAGAATCCTTGACTAAGAGAGCCTTAAGTGATGGAGGTTTGTTTTCTCAATTCTCAGAGTTATGTGGTTACTGGCGTTGGTTCAGTGGCAGAAGAATGTCATCTGGGAGGCAGGTTCCTTCCATTTTTCTGCTCTGACATCTTTAACATAATGGTTTTTCATGTTTGTACTCTTCACCTCGTTATCTGCAAGGTTGTTGCCACAGATCCATATCTCATTAACTAGTTTTCTGAACAAGAGAAAAAGGAGAGCTAAAAAAAGCTTTCCTTTAATCAGGGAGGGAAAAATTTCCCAAGAGCTTCCCAGATTTCCCATTACATCTTACTGGCCCAAACTGGATCACATGAGCAGCTTCAGCAAAAAGGATGGAAAAATATCTGGACAAGAAGAAAGGAGTGACATATGAAACACCTAGAAAAAGCATGATCCATCACCTCAGCTGGGCATACTGCTGTCTTAAAATCAGTGCTCCATCAGCAAGGAAGAAGGATTAAACAGCCATTAGGTGAGCAATTAACAACAGCTTGCAATCCATTTTTGAAATTTAATTCGAGTTATATGAGGAGTTCTAGTGGGGGAATAAAAATGCCTGTATGATTTATTTATACCTCTAGTTCTGTAGATTTATTCATCCTGCCTCTTTAGGTCTTTATTTTTTATGTTTATTCATTAAAAAAAATTTTAATGTCTATCTATTTTTGAGAGAGACAGAGTGAGTAGGTGGGAGAGGGGCAGAGAGGGAGACAGAATCCAAAGTAGGCTCCAGGCTCCAGGCTCTGAGCTATCAGCACAAAGTCTGATGTAGGGCTTGAACTTACGAACTGTGAGATCATGACATGAGCTGCAGTTTGGATGCTCAACTGACTGAGCCACTCAGGCACCCCTATGTTTATTCACTTTTGACAGAGACAGAGACAGCGTGTGAATAGGAGAGGGACAGAAAGAGAGGGAGACAAAGAATCTGAAGCAGGCTCCAGGCTCTGAGCTGTCAACACAGAGCCTGATGCGGGGCTTGAACCCATGAACTGTGAAATCATGACCTGAGGGGAAGTCCCACGCTTAACCAAATGAGCTACCCAGGTGCCCCCTGCCTACTTAAGGTCTTAAGGAAACCCAAATTCCTGAGAATGATATGTTTTAAAATCTGCAGACTCAGATTTAGATGCAACTGAATTTCTTCCTGTAGTTTTGCAGATTTTACCTAACATACAAATTACAGTTCAAAAGGAGGAATTTTAAAACTTTATTCATATAAAACCTCTCTTAATACATTGAACACATTTTCAAAGTACTGTGGAAACAACTGCTGTCAGTCTTAAGCATTACAAGGCCATTCAATCAAGTCATGCCACCAACATTGAATACTTTGAGGAAGCAAAGCACCTTGTTAGTCAATACCTAGTTTGACCGCTGGCCTCCAGTCAGGTTCATACACATGTATATATGTATATACATATATACATATACATATACATATACATATACATATATACATACACATACACATATACATATATATATGTATATACCTACACACACACTCACACACACACATATATATAAAATGCTTGCAGACATGGCCCCTACACTAATAATTCTGAGAAAAATCCCCATTCCTTCTCTTTCATAGACTGTGTCTCTTCACTGTGCCAAGTCTGGTAGTATACACCTGTCTCATGTGTCACTGGAATATGACTCTAGATATTCCCATTTTGAATGAATCCCTCTCTGACTCACTTCTGAGGGGAGAGGAGAGGAAGAAAAGCTATCTCTTTTTCTAACACATTCCACAATATTCCTGCAGGCTCTTCTTTGATCGATGCTTATGTCTCTTATGTCGCTTATGTCTTATGTCGCTCATCCCTAAGCCTCTTGCCTTTTTTCTGCCAACTGGTGTTACATTCCACTAACTATCTCCTTGAATGTGAACACTCTGTTGCTCCCTTTGGTGGCAGCTGGTAAGGTGGGGAGGCTGTAATGGGATCATAAAAATGGAATAACCATTTTCAGGGACAGTGACTTTTGATATAGCTCTGCATTTCTTGGGCAGAACATATGGAGGATAATTGTACATGTGTGGAAAGAGGTGCTTCTTTGAATGTGGGGCCTTTAAATTCAAGACAGTCCATGTCTTCTCAACAACCCTGTGACATCACCTGACTTGCTGTGGCTACATGGAAGAAGCAAGAATTTATTTCCTATTTCCTATTGCTTTCTCCATTTTCTTTCCACCTCTGGTTCCTCCAGATGTGTCCTAAGTGAAATCATGTATTGGGTTTTATCCTTTGTCTTTGCAAACCTGCAAATCCTTGTAATAGCGCGCACACACACACACACACACACCACATACACACTTCATCTGGTCCACAGCAGAGGCATCAGGATGTCAGGTTCAATTTGTACTTTTTCTCCAGTTCACAAGCCCCTGTACTTTGCCTGTTCAGTTTTTTGTTCAGTTTAGTGCCCACCTCCCCTGCCCCCACCCTAAAGCATAACATTCTAATCTTGTAAGAAAACCCTAAGCTGTGGGTAATAGGATGTTTCCTGGTCTTGGCACACAACATACAAGTGTCAGCAGCTCTGTGTGGGTGGGGAGGTCCAGCCTTCCACAAGTGGACCTGTGGGCCTATAATGGCTGAAATCATCCAGGAGTATTACTTTCCTCTGTCCCTTAGGGATGGGCGGGGTGGGGGTGGGGGGGCGGGCAACACAAGGTCAGCCAGAAAGATTCCAAGGCTGGGAAGGAGGAGAGAGGAGAGAGCTGGGGCAGAGGTGAAGATGGAGGAGAGAGGAGAGAGCTGGGGCAGAGGTGAAGAAGGAGAGAGAGGCCACGTCACAGACTAAGAGAGCATTACCAGATATTAACTCTTTCTCCCAGTTAAGTCACTCATTTTTCCCTCATGTAAAGTAGCACACATCTTATTCCCCACAGCTGGAAACTTAAGGCTATGCACTGCCCTGCTGCACTCCCAGGGCTGGTACATCATGGCCAAGTTCCTGCCCCTTCTCCACTTCCAGAAATCACACACCAGTGTCAGTCTCATGCCTTTGTCGTTACCCTTTCACAACCATAGTGCAATAGCAAAGTCACCTGAGGCTACAGATGAAACAGAAGCACAGCCTCAGTCCTGGGGTCCCCATATCACAGGCTGGAGGGAAGAATCATAGCCCCAGGATCTATGTCCACACCCCTAATCTCAGTCCCAGACACCCCCTTCCTCACCAATTTGACAAGAAAGAAGTGCAGAGCTAGCTAAGGCACCGACAGGGAAGGAGCTGTGAAAGGGAGGGTGCAGGCTTGAGGCAACTATAAGAACAGTCTCCTGGGCATCCACAAATAACTAATCTTATTTATTATTCATCACGGTTTCAACCCAGCCCTAAAGGAAACACTCATTTCTTACTCTTTTTCCTGTATGTTTTTCTTGGTCGTTAATTTTCAGTTATCCAAGTTCACCCCATGAAACTGAATACCAGACTGATAAGCAGCAACAAGTGAAGGTGTTAGGGGAGATGACGTTTTTCAGATATCTTAACAATTCAGAAACGAATACTTTTGTAAAAAAAAAAAAAAAAAAAACCATCCATGTAAGAATGATCTTGTTGCTCTGTCAGACTACCTTTTTTAAAGTTTATTTATTTATTTGAGACAGAGACAGTACGAACATGGAATGGGCAGAGATAGAGACAGAGACACACACACACACAGAGGGTCAGGCTCTGCACTGGCAGCCCCTGATGCGGGGCTTGAACTCACAAAACCGTGAGATCATGACCTGAACTGAAACCAAGAGTTGGACACTTAACTGACTGAGTCACCTTCTGTCAATCTACTTTCTGTCTTTACAGTACAGATAAATCACAGAAAGAATTCAAGGACTATAAGGGCGTGGCGGCATCTCTGATTCAAGGCAGTAAGAACACCAGGCCACTGGTCCCAGTGGGCCTGCCCCTCTGGCACTGCTGAGAGGCTTCTTGATCACCACAGTGAGGGGGATGTGACATAAGACAATGGACGAAGCTCTTTGTGGGAAAAGGAAATCGATTTTCATTAACTATACACTGGCAGGGGACTCAGAAACTTGGGACTGTGATACCATACAAGCAGAATACAATTTTGTCAGTATTAACAACTAAATCAAATGTCAGCCTGAGCACAGTCCACAAGGAGACGAATGCTCAAGCTCAACAAAGAAAATACTAGGACAGGTGACCAATTTGGGTTTCATCACACAAGACATGTTCAATACAGAAAAAAGCAAATTATAAAATCGGAGAGCAAAGAATAAAAAGATAAAATTCTAAATAAAGTAACAACTAACTAAACTTCAGATGAGTACCAACAATAAACTACATATCAGCCAAGTGACAACCATGTGCACAGACCAAGAAAAAAGTTACCAAAGTGACCACAGAATTTATGAAACGGCATAACTGAACCAAAGGTTTTATTCCAGAAATGAGTAATATAATGGTCTAAAACTATCTGACGAAACATTGGCAAGGCTTGAACAAATCGGAGACAATTTGTTATCCTGCAACCTCAGTCTTTACTGGGTTGGTACAAACCCTAGGATTTTATGACACAGGAAATAGCAGTGAAACAACCACACTACTACAAATACTCCGATGCACTGTTTTGCAGTCTACACATTAATGTTCGCTGTAACCAGTTCTGGTGGAAACTTAACATAGGCACAATTTCCTTAGTGTATAAATGGACTAAAAAAACCATCTATTTGACTTTATTTATGGTGTCACATGGTTTATTGATACCTGATTGGTTAGAGGTAGAGAGATATCATTTTGATTGTCTTCAGGAGCACAGACACAGTGTCTGTTTTCTCAAACAGCTACAGTGTGCAGTCTGCCTCAATGAAATCAAATTGGATTCTCTTTTCACCCCTGAAAATTCATTAATTATTCACTAAAGCTATACATTCATTATCATGCTCTGCTTCATGACGGTTATTTCATTTTACATTTTATATTAAAAAATGACTGTAGCTTGAAAAAAAAAGGAAATCATAGAAATGCACCTTTTGACAGTAAGATTTTACTAAACAATCTCATCCAATTTCAGTAGGATTTGCCTTTCAACATTATAGCTTTTTTAATGTTCATGAAAACAGCAACGTATGAATTAAAATGTTTTTCTTTTAAACTGACAGGAAAAATATTATAAACATAATTTCTAAATAAAGAAAATGAGGTACAGGAAGCAGTGCTTTCTTCACTGCTATAATACTTCATTTTTAAAATTAAACACAGTACCAATCATCATTTTGATTCTAGGAATAAAAACTGAAAACTTAATTTATTAAGCAATTTTGAAGTCTGAAACCAAAATGATTCCTTAACAGTATTGCCTAATAGACAAGTCAATTCTAAAAAATTAATCACAATGCAAAATTTTGACCTCATTAAAGTGGCTCTGTTACCACGGTATCAGAGTCTGTCTTTTTGTTGGGTTTCAATTTGCCGTAACTACTAAGGACAGGATTACACGTGAACAGAAATATACAGGGCTTGGTGAAATTGAATACGGCGGATTAAGCATTTTAAAAGTCTGGGTTATAATTCTTGTTGCAACACAAGTTCTACTGCATAATTAATTTACAACGGCCCAAAACTTTTCAGCAACAAAATGATATTAAAAAAATATACCATTATCCCTATATGTTGCATTAACTATAGACATCATAACCACTTAAGCCGTTTATTAAGTTAGAAAAGTATGACTTTTCCCTGAAAAACTCTGAAGAGTAATCATATTTCAATCACAGCTGTCCCGAACTAACTCATAATCAACACTTACTACATTTTGTCACTTCTTTGTTCTAACAGGAATAAAAACAATAAGTTTTTGAAAAGAGGCTAGAGAACCTGAATCCCATAGTGATGAAATGGACTTTTAACAACTACTGGATTTTTATATTGTTTGTAGCTGTAAAATATCCACTGTAAAGGTGGGATGGTGGAGAGGGAACAAATTGACAAATTTGCCCAAACTACTTTTGATCCCTTCTAAGTCAGCGATGGCAGACAAACCAAGCTATGAAGAATTCAGTCCTTATAAATGCAAACAAACACCGTACACCTTCACGAGGTTTAAAAGCAACTTCATTTGCTTTTAAATATTCAAGTGTAATGCTCCTGTAAAAGATTAAAACATACATTTCAGCTTTATCAGATATGTCAAATTCCATTTGCTCCTAACCTGCCATTAGTACATAGGCTCACTGGGCTGCCAGACAGCCCGACTGACCATGAAGAGAGATGAAGGTATCAGTGGAAGGGGAGCATGGATACCACGGCATTTATCCGAACAGCACAAGACCCGTCTTCACATCCCTGAAGTGAGAATGGCCACTTTCTTCAATTAAATTTCTTCACACTAAAGCAGCATTGTCTGGGAAGAGTTACTTCAGTTCCATAATATTTCACTACTATAGTTACCAATTCAAAAGTTAAAAAAAAATACAGACCAAATCCATGTACCCGTGATCCTTTGTATCCTAAAACATAGAAATATTCTTAGTTTTAACCAAGAATTATACTGGAATGAACTAAAAACATATTTTAAAGTAATTTTAAGTATACTCTTATTTGTTACTACATTTCTACGTAGATTATTTAAGATTGCTTGTAGACATAATTTAATCAATAATATATCATAATGTCAACCACTACAAGTGACCCAGAATCAGATTCTGGCTACAGAGGGCGCTTAATTATTAAGCAACACCTTCCTAAAAAGCTTCTGTACTTCTGACTGGTAAGAAAAACTAACAAGAAAAGAGTATCTCTCATTGAAATAACACTGAAGTTCAAGCTCAAGACTCCTTCTTTGTGTTTCAACATAGTTAACTCTTCAGGATAAAATAATGAAACATTAAGTCACATTAATAAATTACAGTCATCTTCAAGAAAACTCGATGGGCAACTCTGGTGTTACAGTTGTATATCTTGGATCCAACCTAGGGATAAAATCCTGAAAGTGTTTAGATGCACCAGTACCAAAAACATCAAGGACTTTTCGGTTCATGACAGCAAATCTGCAAAACAGAGGACACAGTGAACAAGTATTTAATGAAGTTTATAAAAGAAGATGATTCACTTGACCTATCTTTCATGGAATGGGAAAACAGAAAAGATTGACGTGATGAAGAACTCAATGGCAGATTCAAAGTGGCAGAGTCACTTTGGTACTCTACCTCAAGATCCACTGTCTCATATTTTGTTTAAAGAGATCAGAATCCCTAGACCTGAAACCCCAGAAACCACCATTGTTATTTCAAACCCCTCTCAAGTTCTTTCCACCAGATTGTGTCAAACAGAAAAACAGATACATTACAATTTTTCTGATGAATGAAATCACAGGATATAAACAATAAAAGAGCTTAATATTTGCCAATGAGGCAAAGGTACTGAATGTAATTTCTTTCATAATTGACATTTTGATGTCTCACAATCCACAGAATATACATCCGAATGTGTATTTAACGATTAAAGGGAAAACAGCATATAGGATTTTAAATTTCTAATAGACATGATGAAGTAAAAGCATACCCTCATTTTATCCATCACTTAATTTAAAAGGTAAAAAATAATTTTTTTTACTTTTACTTTGATTTTTTATTTTTTAAAATTTACATCCAAAGTAGGTAGCGTATAGTGAAACGATTTCAGGAGTAGATTCCTTAATGCCCCTTACCCATTTAGCCCATCCTCCCTCCCACAACCCCTCCAGCAACCCTCAGTTTGTTCTCCATATTTATGAGCCTCTTCTGTTTTGTCCCCCTCCCTGTTTCTATATTCTTTTTTGTTTCCCTTCCCTTGTGTTCATCTGTTTTGTCTCTTAAGCAGATGCAGAGAAAGAGGATCTCTTTTGCATTGTTGGTGGGAATGCAAGCTGGTGCAGCCCCTCTGGAAAACAGTATGGAGGTTCCTCAAAAAACTAAAAATAGAACCACCGTACGACACAGCAATTGCACTACTAGGCATTTATCCACGGGATACACGTGTGCTGTTTCAAAGGGACACATGCACCCCCATGTTTATAGCAGCACTATCAACAATAGGCAAAGTATGGAAAGAGCCCAAATGTCCATCAATGGATGAATGGATAAAGAAGATGTCATACACACACACACACACACACACACACACACACAATGGAGTATTACTCGCCACTCAAAAAGAATAAAATCTTGTCATTTGCAACTACATGAATGGAACTGGAGGGTATTATGCTAAGTGAAAATAATTTTTAAGGACACATATTTAGCTAATGTGCAGGATGAACCCATATCTCTATGCCCGATCCCAAGCATTTCTTCTGGGGAGAAGACAACAGGGTTAATTTTGAGCCACTGGCCACCATCACTATTCCAGGAATGATAAAAGTAACTTTCGGTGCCTTTCCAAAGTTAAGTTCCCTCCCAAAATAATCAACTGCTTAAACTCCTTAATGGGCAAAAATCTAAATGACAAAGAAATAAATGATTAATAATAATAATATAAAGGATGCAGTCTCATGGCTAAGAGGAAGAATGCTAAAGCCAGACTGCCTGGCTCACAGCCCACAGCTCTTTTATTTGCTAGCTGTGTGACTCTGGCGAGCTAGCTGACCTCTCTGTGCACCTCAGTTGACTCAAATGTAAAACCAGGATACTAATAGTACTCATCTCCTAGAGCTATTTTAAGGATTAAACACATATGCATGTGTACACATGTTGTATGTGTATGTCTGGAACACAGTACAATACTATACAACTGCTGGCTATTAAAACTACGAATGATAATAATAACAGCTACAATTTATTAAGTGCTATTACACAACCATACAAAGAATGTATTACTGTTTCATAGTAGAGAGTGAGAAACTGAGGCTCATGAGGTAAAAAAACTTTCCACCAATAACACAGCTAAAGTTATCAGAGCCAGAGTCAACAGAGTCCATGGTCTCTCTAGTAGGTCAAGCTGCCTCCCAAAGAACTAGATCAAGATCAGAAAATGCTAACTAAAACAATAAAGAACATGATAATAAAGGCCAAGGAAAAGTATGCTTACAGAATCAAGCAAAATAATATGATTATTTTTCCCCCATTGGAAATCATTCGATTATTTAGGAATGATTTCTAATGAATCTGCTGAGTATTTCTAATCAAAAAGAAGAGATCAAAGATTATAAAAGTGAGACTTAAGTGTGTTATGTAGCAACTAATTTGCAATTTTCAAATCAATACAGTATTTTCCCACAACATTTAAAATATCTAAAATAATACAGGGAAAAGAAAAGTCAAAATAATATTACCAAAAGAATACCCCATGTTATACATATTAAGTTGGACATATTTGATTTATATGTAGATGTTTACTTTATCACTGAAAGAATATTCCCTCAAAAAGATGAAAAGATTCAAAATCTTTTTAGGGGGAAAATGCTTTTTTTTCTATGGTCAGGTACAACATCTCAGTCACTTACTTGCCCTTGGTGAGTCTTAAAAGAAACTTCCAGTAAGATGGTCGCAAAGTCTGAACTTCCATCACAGCCTAAGATTAGAGTATTCAATTTGAGACTTCTTCAGTAAAGAGCAAATATAATTAGTCATATTAGGCAACAGAGCACTTTTTTATTTTTATTGCTCACTGTATTTTAAAAACAACAGTGATGATAATAACGAAAATATGTACTTATGTTTAACTTGACAACTATCAAGAATATTGCTTATGAAATAATAATTAAGTCATTATTATCAGGAAAGCATTTACTGAATATTCATTAGATAGCTGGTACTTCCTTAGTTATAATAAGTGTATAAACTTGGCAGCATTACTCTGAAAAAGTGAAAATAAAAGTTGTGCCCCCAAATTTTGCAACAGTCCTAAAACCACTAGCATCAATAATGATGATTACATAATTTAAAGAAATTGAACAATGCTTCTAATAGACTAGATCCTACCTCTATCCACGCTGCCTGAGTAATATGGGGGAAATGCAATTATTCTTATTTATGCTCATGGTATCTGTCTTCTAGTAGAAGTATAACTAAAATAGGCATTCTAGCCAAGGTACTAGTGTAATAATTTGCCTATAAATTGCACTCAATTTAAACCTAAAAATTATTGTGTTCAGAAAATTTTAAAAATGATCTAGCCCATTAAGTTAGCATGTTTACTGATTTGAAACTTGCAAGCTATCTTGGTAAAAAAATAAAAATAAACACTAAAATCTAATCCATAGAAATTTTTCCCAGGTCTTTATTGCTCACCCCCACCCCCACCCCCCATTGATTTAATGTAAAGAAATAATTCATTTCTCATATCAAAAAGCTATACTTACTGCCTGGAAGCAAATTGCTGTAGAGATGGAATAGATGATAGTATCTGCATGGGGAAAATAGGGAACCTTTCCTGCTTCAATGCCTTTGAAATACATTGTCTGTAGAACAACATAATGTAAGATTTAGAAAAAAACCCCACAACTTTAAATAGCATTAACAATAGAGTGGAGCAACAGACTCACTTGCTATCTACAACTATTTTGTCTACCTTCCAAACCTAATAATCCTTTCTGAGCTCAAATTACAGGTTGCATCTTCCATGACATTAGTTAAGTGTCAGCCTTTTCCTTCCCTCATTCCCTCACCCCAAACCGAGATACCAGTAATAATGCTTTTCTGTGAAATAGAGTAACATTGTATTTCTACTTCTTTTATATCATTTATACCTCAATGTTTGTTTGTTTGTTTGTTTGTTTGTTTGTTTGAAGTTTACCTTATTCTAAGAAGTTTATCTTATTCTGAGATAGAGTGCACACAAGTAGGGGAGGGGAAAGACAGATAATCCCAAGCAGGGTCTGTGCCGTCAGCACAGAGCCCGACATGGGGCTCGATCTCACAAACTGTGATATCAGGACCTGAGCCAAAATCAAGAGTTGGACGCCCCACTGACTGAGCCACCCAGGCACCCTTCAATGCTTTTTGTATAATCCTCAGGTCTCCCTTCCCTGCTAGATCTAGTCATTCACTCATTTATTCATTCATTCATTGGTTCAACATTTAATGCTGTTAACTAATGCTGTTAACACTATGCTAGGAGCTAGAAATTTAAAAATGAATACAATAACATCTAAGTTAGTGCATAAGAGAAATAGCTAATGCACTTAGACATTTAACTATATATATGTTTAGTATGTGTGTATGCATTTTTGCCCTCCCCCCACCAAGGAGAGAACAAACTGCTCTGCCTAGGACAAAGGAACAAGGAGAATTTCAGAAATGACTACATTTGAATAGTGCTTCTCAAACCACCTGCAGTGAAGCAACACTTCAAAAAAATTTTTTTCCAATTGCCATAGCTTGATACTTTTATAATACAATAAAAATAAATTACTAAAAACTAAATTTTAAAAACACAAAGTGAACCAAAATTTCACTTTTGTATTAAAAAAATAAATTACTCTGTCAAGTTGCTACAGAAGTTTCCAAATGCTTACTCTCTATTTCTATGCTTACTATGAACTAGTAATAAACAGGTCATAGACTGGCACTAGTCTACTGACCACACTTCCAACAGTGCTGCCTCCTAAGAGGCCTAGGATTAACAATGAGATAAGAGAGAAAAAGCAGAAAAAACAGGGGTAATGAACTGGGTGAAAGTACACAATACATATGGGGAAGGCCCAGCTAATTTATATGGATAGAAGATGTAATTATTCACGGCAATAGTTTCTCTGAAACATGGGAAAGCTCAAGTAGAACTAGTAAGAAAAGAGGAAAGAACCAAGAGAGAATGATGTTACAATCAGGTGGAGAAAAGTTCAAGAAGACATGGGTGGTTCATGAACTAAAGAACATGAAATAATTTTTCCCCAATCTGGAAGATATATATGTACAAAAAGCTACACTCTACTTAGAAAGGAAGATATACATGCACCACTATTTTGAATATACTATACAGTATATTACCAGGTACAGGTATACTGTAGTGTATTCATGTTGACAAAAATGAAATTCAGATGTGGTAGAATAGCATCACAGAAACATTATATAACACAGGTATCTCCTGAAATATGTAACAATTGTGTTCCTAATTTCTTATAATAAACCTTATCTATTGAACCAGATTCTAAGTTAATGAAGGGTGGGAACCATATCCCATAGTTCTATATGCTTACCAGCACTTCATACAGTAGTGGGAACATAATAGATATTCAATATATACATCTTGGAAATAATTATTTCCAAGATAAAAGTTATCTAGTCAGCTGATTTTTATTTAATATTCATTATATAGTAATGCAGAATTTTAATATAAAATTAACTTCAATCATAGGAAAATGACTGCCTATTACACCACAGTCATTAATTCCACAAAGGACCTATTAGTAAGCTTACATTTGTAATTTCCTAAATTAAAAATAAATTCTTATCAGTACATTTTATATCTAGTTTCTTCTGCCAAGATCAAACATGGTCTGTTGATATAAGAAAAGAGCTATGCCAAGGTGCCTATGTGGCTCAGTTGGTTAAGCACCTGACTCTTGATATTGGCTTAGGGCATGATCTGACAGTCCTGACATCAAGCCCAGCATGGAGCCTGCTCAAGATTCTCTCTTTCCCGCTCCCTCTGCCCCTTCCTTGTTCATGTGCACTCTCTCTCAAAAATAAAAACAAAACTAAAATAAAAATAAAATAAAATAAAAATTTTAAAAATTTAAAAATAAGTTAAAAAAGAGCTATGTCATTGCTTGGCTTAAAAAACTCTAGCCATGTAGGGAAGCAGCTATAAAATACAGGTTTTACAAACCAGATCTCAATATTGGATTCTCCCTGTGTCAAAGAATGTATTTTTGCTAGCTAAGGGATATTTTCTTTTTCTGACACTCCTTTTCCTCTCCATTAGCAAATCTTGTCACCCTTACCTCCTAAACATATACGAAGTCTGTGTATTTCTCTCCATCCCTACTGCTACTATACTGGCACAAGCCATCATCTGTCTGAGACTAATTGTTCTCCCAGCTTCCAGTCTTGCCTCTATTCCATTCTTTATATAATAGCCAGAATGTTTTCTTCTTCTTAAAATGTGAATTAAATCATGCTACTTCCACACTTAAAACTCTCCAATGACTTCCAATTGCACTGAGAAAAATATCAAACTCACATATTCTCTCTCTCTCTCTCTCTCTCTCTCTCTCTCTCTCTCCCCTACACACACACATAGACACAGACACACCTGAATAAAGCAAGTATGTAATCCTCTTAATATCATTAGGGCCACAGATTTTCAGTGAGATAAAATTTTTCTTCTTTTTTAAAATTTTTATTTATTTTTATTTTTTTAGTTTTATTTTTTTAATTTACATCCAAATTATTTAGCATATAGTGCAACAATGATTTCAGGAGTAGATTCCTTAATGCCCCTTACCCATTTAGCCCATCCCCCCTCCTACAACCTCCCCAGTAACCCTCTGTTTGTTCTCCATATTTAAGAGTCTCTTATGTTTTATCTCCCTCCCTGTTTTTATATTCTTTTTGTTTCCCTTCCCTTATGTTCATCTGTTTTGTATCTTAAAGTCCTCATATGAGTGAAGTCATATGATATTTGTCTTTCTCTAATTCCACTTAGCATAATACCCCCTAGTTCCATGCACACAGTTGCAAATGGCAAGATTTCATTCTTTTTGATTGCCGAGTAATACTCCATTGTATATATATGCCACACCTTCTTTATCCATTCATCCATTGATGGACATTTGGGCTCTTTCCGTACTTTGGCTATTGTTGATAGTGCTGCTATAAACATGGGGGTGCATGTGTCCCTTCTAAACAGCATACCTGTAACCCTTGGATAAATACCTAGTAGTGCAACTGCTGGGTCATAGGGTAGTTCTATTTTTAGTTTTTTGAAGAACCTCCATACTGTTTTCCAGAGTGGCTGCACCAGCTTGCATTCCCACCAACAATGCAACTTTCTCCACATCCTCGCCAACATCTGTTGTTGCCTGAGTTGTTAATGTTAGCCATTCTGACAGGAGTGAGATGATATCTCACTGTGGCTTTGATTTGTATTTCCCTAATGATGAGTGATGTTGAGCATTTTTTCATGTGTCGGCTGGCCATCTGGATGTCTTCTTTGGAGAAGTGTCTATTCATGTCTTGTGCCCATTTCTTCACTGGATTATTTATTTTTTGGGTGTTGAGTCTGATAAGTTCTTTATAGATTTTGGATACTAACCCTTTATCTGATATGTTATTTGCAAATATCTTCTCCCATTCCATCAGTTGGCTTTTAGTTTTGCTGATTGTTTCCTTTGCTGTGCAGAAGCTTTTTATTTTGATGAGTTCCCAATAGTTCATTTTTGCTTTGGCTTCCCTCGCCTCCAGAGATGTGTTGAGTAAGAAGTTGCTGCGGCTAAGATCAAAGAGGTTTTTGCCTGCTTTCTCCTTGAGGATTTTGATGGTTTCGCTTCCTGCCTTGCATTTAGGTCTTTCATCCATTTTGAGTTTATTTTTGTGCATGGTGTAAGAAAGTGGTCCAGTTTTCCCTGCATGTTGCTGTCCAGTCTTCCCAGCACCACTTGCTGAAGAGACTGTCTTTATTCCATTGAATATTCTTTCCTGCTTTGTCAAAGATTAGTTGGCCATACGTTTGTGGGTCCATTTCTGGGTTCTCTATTCTGTTCCATTGACCTAAGTGTCTGTTTTCGTGCCAAGAGATAAATTTTTTCTAAAATGAAGTCAAATAAATCTATAATCTTAACTTTGAATTGGAAATATCAATATGCTCATTATTTTCTCTTTCTCTAAAAAGAAAGGGGGAAAAAAGTATTCTCTAGCTCTTTTTACTGGGAAGGCCAAAAAATAATAACTACCCTAGAAGCAAGAAGTACCCAAGTACCCAAATTGAAGTCTCTAAATACCATTTCCCACCAAAAGAATAGGGGTCATTGGAGAAAAGACTGATTCTGTTTCTAGGGGAGGAAATGTCCAAAATGAGCCTGGACCATTTCATTTTATCACAAAGCAAGAAAGTTATCAGAGATATTGGCATTATATAAAAAAGAAACAGAAGTCAACTTGAAGAGGCTCTCATGGTCAAAGATAGTGTAATTCCTGGGTTGAAACAAGACCAAATATTCTAAAATTTACATCTTCATAATGACATTTGAAAATAAAGACTCATAAATAAGTCAGTTTTGCAGAATGCTAGAGGCCAATTCTTTCTGAACACTGGTAAGTAAAGGGAAGTAGTCAAGCATTTTATTATGACTTTGTGAACAAATCAAACTATTTCAGAGTAACCAAACAGTCGAAAAGGGAAAAGTTTTTTTTTAAAAGAACTCATGGGGCACCTGGATGGCTCAGTTGGTTAAGCATCCAACTTCAGCTTAGGTCATGATGTCATGGTTTGTGAGTTCGAGCCCTGCATCAGGTTCTGTGCTGACAGCTCAGAGCCTGGAGCCTGCTTCAGATTCTGTGTCTCCCTCTCTGCCCCTCCCCTGCTCATGCTCTGACTCTCTCTCTCTCAAAAATAAACATTAAAAAAAGATTTTAAAAAATCTGCACAAGTAAATAATTAGAAGAAACAATAATGTTATAATATCATTTTGCAACTCTCAATGAAATAATAAACCCTGGTAATGATTAATAATGGGTGCTACAACAATTAAGTGAAAGCCTAATGGGGAGCTTTATGTTAGTTGTATTAATAGAGCCCACTGATCAATCTTAGCATCACAAAAAGAGACACAACTAATGTGCTTCCTAATGTGATGCAATAGGAATTCATACACATAGTAAACGTGAAGTATTTCTGTCCCCTCCACCCCCTAAAAATTGAAACTGAATTGCTTAAACCTCTATATCTAACAAACAGTTCATAGGAAACACTTGGGTTAAAGAAACATATTAGTATCACCAGTAAGGATATAATTAGCAAAATCCAAAATGTGGGAAATTTCCCAGAACTAATAACATAGATCTTCAACAAATAAATGGCAAGGAAAAAAAGAAAGGGAGTTAGGGGGAGGAGGCAGCTATTAAAAACTAAAAGAGACTTTGGATCCCAATTAAAACAAAGAGATTGCAGAAGATATCTGTGAGATATGAGAATATCAGCTCTAATTGGATATATGATAATATTAAATACTAGGTTTTTTAAATGTGTGACAATAGTATTTTGATTGTACTTTGGTAGTAGTGTTGATTTGTTTTTAAGGAGTCTTTATCCTTTTAGCCATAGTCTTTAAGGAGTCTTTACCTTGAGTTATTTATGGAAGAAGTGATATGTTGTCTGGGATTTGCTTTAAATTAATTCAGTACTTGTGGGGTTGGGACAGTACAGGTGGAATAAACTGGTCACATGTTAACTGTTGAAACTGTATGATAGGTACACAAGAGTTAGTTACTTTATTCTTTCTACACTTGTGTATATTTGAAAATAACACACATAAAGAAAGAAGAAGAAACAGGAGAACTGACTTTGTCAGTACTTTTATAGGATTGACTAGCCCTTGTAACTGGGATATGGAAGGCTCTACATCCTTTAGAGCTGTGCACGCATCAAGATGTTTGCTTACCTCTACCAACTTGGAAGCTAAATACATGGAAATTGTTGTACTTTTATAAAACATCATTGATACTCCTGCCAAAAAGCCTGAAACAACAAATAAAGCAAAACTGATCAAATCTCAAAGTATTTCTTTGTTATTAAGTCATTCAGAAATGTTCACTCACTTAAGTAAGACACAATCGATTTGTAGCACTGCCCTTTGTTATACAAAAATAAGGACAGTAATATATGTGATGACATTAAAATGAGGTGAATTTGTGGATATCACACATTTTTAAATTATGAAATTGACTTTCAGAGTTAGGAACACACAGTTTTGACATATATATTACAAAGACACTTTATATTCTAAATATAACTTTAAAAACAGTAGTCTTAACAAATATAATGATTTTCAAAAATAATTTTTAAAGGCTATTGATACCATTTCTCATTTTAAGTGAAAATATTTATTAATCAATTCTTCTAACAGCTCAAATTACTTTTAGTGATATCATCAAACTTCTCTCCATAGTACTGCCTTTGTTCCTTAAATGGGAAACAAAGGCAGAGGGAGACCAGGAATACTGGTAGCAGGAATATCACTAATAAATATCTGTAAACTGTCAATTTTACTTAAGTAGCATGTATGCTGTACTTGCAGAAAATGTTAATCTTGAGTTCTTATTTTTATGAAACTAATTAAGTTCTTTAAAAATAAAAATATATATGATTAAAATATATGTCACTTGCCAGTGGCAAAACCAGAATGCTTCAAGCAATATAACTGTGCTTCCATTAGTCACCAAATTTTTTGAGTTTTATGTTCTTTTATAACACATTCCCTAGGATCCCAGGCCTGTAGCAGGCCAGATACCCAAGTCATTATATTGCCATTTCAAAACATCAGATGGCAAGAATGCCTGAGTATGTTAAACTTGGCGAATACAAAATGTGTGGACTGGTTCCTCAGTAGGGATTCTATTATGGAGAAAAAGAGTTATACAGAAATCAGATGAATTTGGAAACTATTTCTGAGTCATTCCTACCACGGATTGATGCAACAGCAGTAACTCTTGTGTTATCATTGCCTTACCAGCTATAATAGCATGCAATTCATCATCCAGGTTTCTGACCCAGCGCAGGAAGCAACTAGTACCCTACATCAAGAAGAAAATGCAGTGACTTCAGTTGTTTCATTTCTAGAAAACATGCATGTAACATCTATAATGAGTGAGTCACTAGCAGACCTTGATGGCAAATTGGTGATCTAAATCAAACTATTTTAAATATATGAGTTGGAAAACTATCAACAATAACCTGTTATAAAGTTATTGTTCTGGATAGACTCTATTAAGAAATTATACATAATATTTTTATTGTCAGGGCGCCTGGGTGGTTCAGTCAGTGAAGCATCTGACTCTTGATTTTGGCTCAGTTCATGATCTCACGGTTCGTGAGATCACGACCCACACAGGGTTCTGTGCTGACAGTGCAAAGCCTGCTTGGTATTCTCTCTCTGTCTCTCTCCTCTGTCTCTGTCCCTACCCTGCTTGTGTACTCTCTCTGTATCAAAATAAATTTAACAAACTTTAAAAAAAATATACATAATATTTTTATTGTAATTATTTTCCAAAATGAAGGCATAAATTTTCCTTTGCCTAGATGTAGAATCACTCCCACTGTAACAAGAAGAAAAATCAAATACACTATAACTCTAAGCCAGAATTCCAAACTCAGATAAAGTATTTTTCAATATAATGGTGAAATAAAGACTTTTTCCAGTAGATAAATACTGAGACCCACATAGTAGCTTTGTAAGTGATGAATTTTCATAAATGGTAAAAGGTAATTTTGCAGGCAGAAGGAATATAGTATCATTTAGATCTGAAAAAAGAAATGAGGAGCTCTGAAGATGGCAAAATGAAGATAAACTTAGAAGACATTTTTTTAAATATCATTTCTTTCGATACAAATAAACTATCAAAAGAAGAACTATTAAAAGAACTATCAAAGAAGGGGTGCTTGGGTGGCTTAGTCATTTAAGCATCCAACTTCAGCTCAGGTCATGACTTCATGGTTCATGAGTTTGAGCCCTGCATCGGGCTCTGTGCTGACAGTTCAGAGCCTGGAACCTGCTTCAGATTCTGTGTCTTCATCTCTCTCTTCCCCTCTCCTGCTAGCGCTCTGTCTCTGTCTCTCTATCAAAAATTAATAATAATAATAATAATATAATAATAAAATAACTATCTAAAGCAGTGGTCATAAAATATGGCCCACTAGCCAAATCTGGCTTGCCAACTGTTTGTATGTGGTTCATGAGCTAAGAATGTTTTTACACTTCTCAATGGATAAAATAAAATTGTAATATTTTGAGACATGTAAAAATCAAATGAAATTCTAATTGAAGTGTGACAAAGTTTTATTAGAACATAGCTATGGGTGGCTTAGTCGGTTAAACGTCCAACTTTTGATTTTGGGTCAGGTCATGAGCTCACAGCTCATGAGTTCGAGCCCCATGTTGGGCTTTGGGCTGACAGTGCAGAGCCTGCTTAGGATTCTCTTTCTCTTCCCTCTCTCTGCCCTTGTCTCACTTGTGCTCTCTCTCTCTTTGAAAAATAAATAAACTTTAAAAAAAAGAACATAACTATGCTCCTTTATTTATATATTGTCTATGGTTGCTTTCACACTACAACAGCAGAGTAGAGTAGTTATGACAGAGACCAACCATATCAGCCACAAAGCTTGAAACAGTTATCATCTAGCCAATTACAGAAAACGTTTTCTGACTCCTGGTCTAAAACAAAAATGGTAACAATAGATCATGGGGTTTATAACACATGAAAAGATAAATGTATACCACAAAGGATGAGAAGGAGGAATTTGAGGTATAATATTCTAAGAGTCATACACTATACATGAAGTGGCATAATATTTGAAAACAATAACTGATGAATTTAAAATGCTTATTATAAATGTTAAGGCAGTCACTAAGTTAAAAAAGAGGTATAAATAGTAAGCCAAGAGTGAAGACAGAATACAAAAATACAAAAAACAAAAAAAAAACAACTAAATACATAAATTTTTTTTAAAAATCCAGGAGGAATAAAAAGGAAAAAAACAATGGAAAAAATACAAAACAATTAGCAAGAGGTAGATTTAAACTATACCATTATCAAAAAGTACATTAAATGTAAATAGCTTAAACATACCAATTAATAGAGATTATCAAATTGGATAAAAAAGGAAGAACCAACTACATGTCATCTAAAAGAATCAACCTTTAAACTGAAGACACAGTTAAGACTAAAGTAAAAGGACAGAAACAATGTACTATCAAATATAATCAAAGGAAAACTGGAATAGCCATATTAATATCATACGTTGTAGACTTCAGAGCAAGGAATATTACCAGAAATAAAGAACATTACAAAATGAAAAAAGAGTCCATTCCCTGAGAAGACACTGAAGAAATATGAATTGTTGCTCCGCCCTTCTCCCAATTACATCCTTATAAAGACGCTAATGGCATTGGCAATTTTATTTTAAATCCCATATGGCTTTGGAACACACTGTACCATTTTTTTTATAAGGGATTTTCTGACCCGGTTGTATTTTTCTATAGTTTAATACCATTAGTTTGTATTACCTGGGCAAATAAATAGTAACAGAAATTAAAGCAAACAAATGAAACATGCTCTGAGATATGCTGGATGGTGGAGAATAACCAATTTGGGATAAAAATGTTGGGAGACAATCCACATGCGACACTTAGGGTTTATGTTAAGAATAAACATAAACACTATGACATAAGAAATGAAAAAGAATATGAACATATAAAGTTACAAATATTCTGTCCTATTTAACTCTTGTATATTCAAAGACAGTAATGTTTCCTAATCAAAACTATTGAAAATATTTTCAATATTAGTAATATTTCATAACAAGTAATTAACTATAGCTTATCATTTGTTACTCCTGTTCTCCTTTCCATTTAAAAATACTTCCCCTATATGTACCTTATATAAATAAACTTTTACATAAAATGATACATAACCATCTTACCCAAAATGACTCCAGAATTCAAGTTTCCCTGCACTATTATTATTTTTTTTTTTTCACTTTAAAAACAATGTGTGTGTGTTTGCATATAGTCAACCTTAGTTAAGATATTTTACCATTTGGAAACTACGTTTAGGTTTATAGTCTAAATTTTAGATGTTTAATAAAATGTCAGTAGTATGACTTATATATGAGTGATCCCCATTAAACAAAAGGCCATTACTTAAAATTTCAGAGTACTATGTCATGGATGATCCTTACATATGTGTTTAGGTGTGTGCTTATACATGTGCTGGTATGTTTACAGGAACATGCAGAAACGGTGGAAGAATGTTAACAATGGTTATTTGAGAGAGTGTAGCAGGAATAGTGAGTAGATCAAAGAGGGATAACAAGTCATTTCTTACATAAGTCACAACAGAAAATCTTTACTGGCTCTATCAAGTGTTGATATCAGCTAGAAGGGTCTGAAATAAGTTTAAATTAATAACCAGGCAGTAAGTATGATCAAGAAAAACAAAGAGACCAGATATATTAATATAATTTTTGATGTTAGAAATATAACAGTTAAAATTTTTCAGTATCTACATTACTGAAAAAAAAGTAAGTCTTTGAAAATCTTTCATATTATATATAAATGCAAATATATCTACACTTTGAAGCATATTAAATAACATTTTAAAAGAAATTTTTCCAACCTCAATTCCCAATATATATTGCATATATACTTGGAGACATTAAAACATTTATGAATACAACAGAAAGAAGCATTAAAAAATGATAAATGGGTTAAGGCCGTATCTCATTCTAATAATAGCCATGTTATTTATTTCCCATTTTTCTCTCCTCTGCTGAAAGCCTTACCTTGTATATACTAACAAAAGAGCCCAGAAAAGCTCCGAGCTGGAAGTTTTCTTTATTGTAGAAGAGAGAAAATAGCCGGGATGGCTGTGTAAACAGATGCCGAAATGCAGAGGGAATTCGGAGGCAGCACTGGATCAAGTATCCCACGCTAAACATTCTGATGAAACCCTAGAGAAAATTGGGATAAAATTCTGATTTACATCCAAATATTTAAGTCCGACAGATATAAATTTTACTGGTTTAGAATCAAAACAGAACTCAAAAATAAATAAATAAATAAATAAATAAATAACACAAGTTTATATCAAAGCATTTTCAAAATTAAGTCCTAAGACCTCAAATAATTTTAAAACAATTACCTTAAAATAAGGGTAAAATTTTTCAGTGATTACACTTTCTTTGATTTTCAAAACCTTGGAAGTCTCACAAGCACTGGCCAAACTTGTCTATGCAACAAACTTCCATTTCCTGACATTCTGTTAACAATAACCAGGACTTATGATTCCTAAACCAAAACTGAATTTTAGGAACAAAAGCAATGAAATTCCAAAAAAATAGTTTACAAAACCAATGTGTTTTGGAAATTTTAACAGGGTACTTTTCTTTTTCTTTTTTTATGTTTATTTATTTTTGAGAAACATAGACAGAGTGTGAGTGGGGGAGGGGCAGAGAGAGAGGGAAACAGAATCTGAAGCAGGCTCCAGACTCTGAACTGTCATCACAGAGTCCCACACGGGACTCAAACTCACGAATCACAAAATCATGACCTGAGCCGAAGTCGGACACTTGCTTAACTGACTGAGCCACCCAGGCGCCCCAATAGTGTACTCTTCTTAATAACTGGTGTAAGTAGGAATTCTTTTGACAGAAAAAAATAACTTTATTTTTAGACCTTTGGTATCAACTTTTTAAATGATCAGGCTAAAAGAATTTTCCAGAAAAAAAAATTATACCTAGGTTTTTATTTCTATGCTCAACTGTGTCAGGTCAAAACATCTCTAAGAATCGGTAGCATTTAAGGTACACTAAGCAAAACTTGAAAAAGCAAATGCACTACAAAGGCATACTTGCTGCCAACATTTTCCCATATTACCTCCAACTATTTATAGGGCAAAAAAGAACAGAGAGGATGACTAGTGCTGGTCAATTTCATTTCAGTATTTAGGGAAATGAAATTTAAACATCACTTCTTACTGACAGACTGAAAACTTCTTATTAGCACAAAACCAAACGTTATCTAAAAGAACAGTATTTTAAAAATTCATGTTTATGAATGTTTATGAAGTTTCATGCTCATAAGGAGGAGCACATAAGTCAGTGAACAAACAAAATAACTACAGATTAGTGTAAGTGTTATGCAGGAAATAATCAAGACTCTAGGAGGGAAATTAACAGGCAGCCTATATTAAATTGGGTGATAAGGGAAAGCGATGGAGGATGTGTCATTTAAACAGACAGAAAAGAGGAGCTGGCATGATGAAAACATTTCAGATAGCTTGGACAGAAAGCACAAAGACAAAACAGACTGGCAGGTATGAGGAACCAACAAAAAATGTGAATGGAGCATAGTGAGTTGAGGGGAAAGTAATTTGTATATTTCCTCAGGGATATGATTTAGCATGTGGTGTAATTGAGCTGATGGAATAATGAGGTACACTGTCAAAATATATTTACTATATTTATAGTGTAAATTCCTCACCTACAGGTCTCCAAATAATTTTACATTCACAGACATATTACTCCAATTTATATGAAAATTGCCAAGTTTATAGTATTGGTACACATTTGCTGATACAATGACTAGATTTCTTCAATCATCAGTAATTCTCCGTAACATTCTCAGAGAATTTTTTTTTTAACGTTTATTTATTTTTGAGACAGAGAGAGACAGAGCATGAACGGGAGAGGGGCAGAGAGAGAGGGAGACACAGAATTGGAAGCAGGCTCCAGGCTCTGAGCCATCAGCCCAGAGCCCGACGCGGGGCTCAAACTCACGGACCGCGAGATCGTGACCTGAGCTGAAGTCGGACGCTTAACCGACTGAGCCACCCAGGCGCCCCACAGATAATTTTTTTTTAATATCACTTCCCCTCTTCCCAAACTTTATCAAATACATCTGATTTAATCAGAATATTTCTCTTAGTTACCCTCCTGAAGTCTTCCCTTGAATTAGCAGTACATCCAGTTGGAGGAAATAATGACTGTCTGGGAGCTGGCAGACCCTGACTGAGGCTGCCAGCAACGTTGCTCTCCTCCCCATTTTAAAAGTGGGGCAGAAAATCAGATTTAGAAGCAGTGTATCAGAAACCACTGCACAAGTGAAAAAATACTCTACTGCTTTAACCTCTGGTCATATCCTTGGGGACTCTAAGGTAAGTGTTGGCTTGGGCAAATGCCACCATCAACATTAATTAGATCACAGGCACTCATGTTCATAAGCACTAATGTGATACAATCCCTCTCTCCCAGAATGACTGCTGAGAGGCTTTTTTTTTTTTAATTATTATTATTATTTTAAAAAAATTTAACCTTTTTAAATTTATTGTTGAGGCGGGGGGAGGGAGGGTGCACAGAAAGAAAGACTCAGAATCCAAAGCAGGCTCCAGGTTCCAAGCCGTCAACACAGAGCCCAACGCAAGGCTTGAACCCACGAACCGAACTGTGAGATCATGACCTGAGCTGAAGACAGACACCTAACCTACTGAGCCACCGAGGCTCCCCCGGAAGGCTATCTGTTGGGGATGCTGTACAACTCTGCTCTTCTCATCATCAACTGAGTGGGGATAAGACATTATAAGAAAGAACATAAACTTTTTGAAGTATCAGGATTGTGAGAGCCCCATCCACAACCAAAGAACTTGTAGCAGATGGTGCCACCTGTGCCAGACTAACTGCAATTAAAATAACTTCCGTCCCAGAGTTGGTGGCAATGGAGGATGGGGGGACGACAGGCACAGAATGGGGGATGGGCGAGGAGAGACACTCTAGTACACTAACATATTATGGAGTGAAGAATTTATGCCAGTGGATAGAGCTAACTTCCTTCATATAGAGCAACTGTGGACATGCTCCAGTTACATCCATGCGTTAAAAAACGTAACAACTTTACAAGTCCAACACCAAATACCACCGTACCAGCTTGTGCACAGTGTATGTATGAGACTGCTCACCCACTAGTACACAGCATACTCCAGGGACCTTGATCTAAAATGTATTCTAATGCGAATACATTACAAAGTACAAATTTTAATAACTTTCTTTTTCTGTCTTTTTTTGCTATGGTTGCTTCAGCTTCTCTTCTGCTTTGAAATTTTAACACTAATTTTTAAATAAGCGGATTTTAAAATTATTTAACAAAGGATCTGGTAAGTGAATACTAAAAGCTAAATTGTTACCTAATTTTCACAAATTCCTTATTTTTCAAGTCAAATGCAAAGCATGATAGCAATTACTGTCAATTTTTCCATTTACTTTGAAATCATGTTTTAATTATAAAGTTATTTCTATACATATTTCCTGCAGCGAATAAAGTGATACTTTCATATACTTACTTTAATGCAATAAGAGATGCAATTATCTTCATAGTGTTTGCAACATCTATGCCTTGGTCCATGCTTACATCTGAAATAAAACACAAATAACAAATTATGTGTTTATATATGTGTATGTGTGTATATGTGCTTAAAACTCTGTAACCTAAAAAGGAGAAAATATTACCTACTTATATTTAAATGCATACATCTTTTGGTTTCTTGGGACATAAAAAAGCAAATATAACAGATTTTTTTTTCTTTGCAGTTCAGCATTTGATACAGTGCATAAAATTTGTGACTGCAGTCAAAATACTTAAATGTGGAACAGAAAAAACATTGGTAAATATTTGTGACTAAGTATGAAAAATATGTATATATTATCTCTATACTCTGCCAAATCTTTTGGAAGCTTTAAGTTGCTTACTGAAGAGCATAACAGTCATAAATCATCCATGAAGTCAGTACTTGAGCAAAAATCATAATGGAAAGTGCTCAGGTTACTGGAATGTATACTTAATTATATTTGAAAGAAAACATCTGGAAAAGAAACATGATAGAGTATTAGAATTCAAAATTCAATTTTAAAAATAAATATAGAAATAGATCATGTGGGAATTCAAAAGTAGGTTATTTGTGATTTGACTACAAACCACTTGGTCCTCTTGTGTTTAGTAAACCTTTCTGCAAGGAAGACTACTGTTCAAGACACTGAAGATGCTGACTCCAGGAGTATACATACATTCACTCGAGGCTTAAAAAAGTAAGTAACAGGGGCGCCTGGGTGGCGCAGTCGGTTAAGCGTCCGACTTCAGCCAGGTCACGATCTCACGGTCCGTGAGTTCGAGCCCCGCGTCAGGCTCTGGGCTGATGGCTCAGAGCCTGGAGCCTGTTTCCGATTCTGTGTCTCCCTCTCTCTCTGTCCCTCCCCCCTTCATGCTCTGTCTCTCTCTGTCCCAAAAATAAAAAAATAAACGTTGAAAAAAAAAAAAAAAAAAAAAAAAAAAAGTAACATATCTAACATGGGTCTAGCTCTCCCCCTTTCCCTCTGAAGGATTCATGTTCTAAAATGAGTAGTCTTTATAACTCTTGCAGACTGCAGTTAATTATCTTCATGGTTACATTAACTTTCTTGTTGATAATAATTTGTAGAGTAATATTCTGGCTCAAGGTCTCTCTAATTCCATTTGCAAATTGATTAGCAAAACCTTTTGGGAAATCCAATTCTGAGCCACAGCTGGAGTATGCAGGCAGCCTTTCATACACAAGGATGACAGCAGTAGTTCCTACTGACCGTAGCCCTTATGTCACTAGAATGATGGGACATGTCTGGCCATGTGAAGTTGAGGGCTTAAAGCTGGAGCCTAAAAGAGGTAAAGCAGAGAAGGGTGGCCGTATGTAAACCATCACTCTTCATACTTCTAAGTGTCCTCTTCAAAGACATTCTTCAGCCAGTGCTACTGGAACTACACAGAGATTGTTAAACTCTCTTTGCTAGTGAAGTTAAATTCTAATAACAGCTATACTGTCATTTAACCTTTCCTTAGTCTGTTCTTAAAACTTCTCAAAACCTGGACTCCCCATCTCCTGTCTTATCTGCTCTGCTTATGCATTACCCTGCATCTGCTCTCACAGCAGTGGGTACTCTGACACGACCTGATTAGCTCTGATACCCAAGGTATCATTCATCCACATAATACATTCTCTGCACTTCCCTCTGATTCTTGGTGAACATGATTTCCATGAATAGGGATTCCCTCTCTCTTTTCTCCACTTAGGTGATTCATAACTATTTTGAACTTACTTAAGAAGTTCACTACCAATCACACCACTGGATATTTACCCCCAAATTACAAAAATACTAATTCAAAGGGATATATGCACTTCCATGTTTACTGCAATGGTATTTACAGTAGCCAAATTATGGGAGCGGCCCAAGTGTTCACTGATGAATGGGTAAAGAAGAGGCGGTATGTATGTATGTGCGTGTGTGTGTACACACACAGTGCAATATTATTTAGCCATATGATATTGCGCATATGTGGAATTTAGGAAACAAAAAAATAAATGAGCAAAGGGGAAAAAAGGAAAAAGAGAAAAACCAAAAAACAGTCTCTTAACTATAGAGAACAAACTGATGGTTACTAGAGGGGAGGTGAATGCGGGAATGGGGGGATGGATGAAACAGGTAATGGGGGATTAAGGAGTATACTTATCATAATGAAAAAATCAAAACAAGAAAAAAAGATATACATAAAATTCTTTTAAAAAGTTCACTACCACAATTATTCCTGCCATCTGTTATCCCTTCCTTGCCTCTTACCTTCTGTATGTGGTGTATACTAAAATGAAGACAAACTCTTTAAATTCAGTAAAAATTCTGAGTACCTACACTGTGCTCATGTATGTGAGGCCACTCACATGTTATTTCATTTAATGCATACAGCATTCCTTAACAAAGATCGTTAACCCAAGTTAACAGATGAGCACTTTAGGATCCAGAGTGGTTAAATCACTTGCCCAAAGTCACAAAGCCAGCAAGGGGTAAAATGAGAGTCTAACATAGGTCTTCTGATTCCCACTTCAGCTTCCTATAACCGATGTCTAACTTTCTATATTGGTTATTCATTCGATACTCTCTCAAATATCACTACCAAGATTATTTTTATTAACTAATGTTCTAATTTTAAATCATTAAATTAATTTTCTTCAATATCTATACTAGAAATACAAATATTTGTATGAAATTCAGACTTATTTGTATAATATACAAATAAAGTTATCTTATTCCATTTCTAAAGCCCTGAACATTTCCACTCTTGCAAAAACAAAAAAACAAAACCCTTTACTTAAGGTTTGCTCCTTGTACCTATATCTTCTTGAATCTCTCCCAGAACTTTTCTTTCTCCTTCCTACACTTAGCATATTTGATTAGCACATATTAATCTGTTTCCCGAAGTTCCCCATTCCAGCCTCCTGCAACTCTGCCTAGTTAGACATAGAAAACTATTATAAGTTCATATAAATCTATTAAAAAGACCATATGATGGTCTATAGTCCAGACAAAAATAATAAATAACATTGACTTGCTATTATGTGCCTTTTATAAAACTCTATGCATTGTTTTTTGCAAAAAAACAAACAAACAAAAAAAAAACAAAAAAAAACACATCATTACTGAAAAGAAAACAAAAACACTTTGACATGGTACAAATATCATAGAAAACAGTGACAAAGTGTGCTAAGTATCAAGATAAAGAACTTACACTGAATCCACAAGTTTCCTGATTAGAGCAATTACATTCATTCTTCTTGGCTTTTGCTCATGTTTCTCTGTCTTCTGTTCCACTTTTGCATATGCCGCTTCTGGTGAGTAAGAATGTGTGGGAATTTCTTCCTTCCCTACAATAAACCTAAAGAAAAGAGCACAATCTGAAGAATTTTTCACCTTAAAAAAAAAAAAAAACCAAAAAAAAAAAAACAACTTGACTTTGTTAATATATAAATACATTTTGGATAGTACCTTATCATTTAAAATAAGATTTTTCAAAATTTACATAAAATCTTATCCTTTAGAAATACAAGCTTTAAAAATCTGAATGCTTCAGAAATGTTGACAGCCATTTCTTTAATACAAATTCTTCCACTAAGTTTTTTTTTTTAATTCCAGGATAGTTAACATCCAGTGTCATATTAGTTTCAGGTGTACAATATAGTGACTCCACAATTCTGCACATTAGTCAGTGCTCATCATGGTAAGTGTACTCTTAATACCCTTCATGTGTTTCACCCAACGCCCGCAACCCACCTGCTCCATGGTAACCATCAGTTTGTTCTCTGCTTAGTTAAGTTTCTACTTCTTGGTTTGTCTCTCTTTCTTTTTTTTCCTTTGATCATTTGTTTTTGTTTCCCAAATTCCACATATGAGTAAAATAATATAGTATTCGTCTTTTTCTGACTGGGTACTTAGCATTAATTATACACTCTAGCTCCATTCATGTTGTTGCAAATGGCAAAAGTGCATTCTTTTTGTGGCTAAATAATATTCCACTATATGTATATACCATTTCTCTATTCACTCATCAGTTGATGGACACTTGGGCTGCTCCCATAATTTGGCTAGTGTAAGTAATGCTGCAATACACATAAGGGTGCATGTATGCCTTTAAATTAATGTTTTTCCATTTTGGGGGGGCAAATACTCAGTACTGTGATTACTAGATTGTAGGGTAGCTCCATTTTTTAACTTTCTGAGGAATCTCCATACTGTTTTCCAAAGTGGCTGTGCCAGTTTGCATTCCCACCAACAGTGCAAGAGGGTTCCTATTTGGAGAAATAAGAACACCAACACCTTTTGTTTCTTGTGTTATTGATTTTAGCCATTCTGACAAGTGTGAGGTGATATCTCATTGTGGTTCTGATTTGCATTCCCCTGATGATCAGTGATGTGAGCATCTTTTCATGTATCTGTTGACCATCTGGATGTCTTCTCTGGAGAAATGTCTGTTTATGTCGTCTGCTCACTTTTTAAAAAATCTTTATTTATTTATATTGAGAGAGAGCACGAGTGGGGAAGGGACAGAAAGAGAGGGGGAGAAAGAATCCTAAGCAGGCTCCACACTGTCAGCACAGAGCCTGATGCAGGGCTTGATCCCATGAACCTGAGATCATGACCTGAGTGGAAACCAAGAGTCGGACACTCAACCAACTGAGCCACCCAGGTGCCTCTCATCTGCCCACTTTTTAATTGAATTATTTGTTTTTTGGGTGTTGAGTTATATAAGTTCTTTATATATTTTGGATACTAACCCTTTATCAAATATGTCACTTGCAAATATCTTCTCTCGCTCTGTAAGCTTTTAGTTTTGTTCATTATTGCCTTTGCTGTACAGAAGCTTTTTATTTGATGTAGTCGCCACAGTTTTGTTTCTGTTTTTTCTTCCCTTGCCTTGGAGACAAATCTAGAAAAAGTTGCTATGTCCGATGTCAGAGAAGTTACTGCCTGTGCTCTCTTCTAGGATTTTTATGGTTTCATGTCTCACATTTAGGTCCTTTCAAATTTATCTTTGTGTATGGTGTAAACCAGTGGTCTAGTTTCATTCTTTTGCATGTTGCTGGTTAGTTTTCTCAACACCATTTATGAAGAGGCTTTTTCCCATCGTGTATTCTTTCCTCCTTTCTCAAACATTAATTGACCATATAAACATGGGCTTATTTCTGGGCTCCCTATTCTGTTCCAACGATCTATGTGCCTATTTTTGTGCCAGTACCATACTATTTTGATTATTACAGCTTTGTAGTATAACTTGAAGTCTGGAATTGTGACACCTCCAGCTTTGCTTTGCTTTTTCAAGATTGTTTTGGCTATTTGGGGTCTTCTGTGGTTCCATGCAAATTTTAGGACTATTTGTTATAGTTCTGTGAAAAATGTTGTTGATATTTTGATAGGGATTGCATTAAATCTGTAGACTGCTTTGGGTAGTAAGGACACTGTTACAATATTTATTCTTCTGACCCATGAGCATCAGTTTGTGTCATCCATTTGTTTGTGTCATCTTAAATATCTTTTATCAACATTTTATAGTTTTCTAAAAATATGTATTCTATATTTTATAGAATACAAGTCTTATAGTTTTCTAAAAATATGTATTCTTTATTTTATAGAATACAAGTCTTTCACCTCCTTGGTTAAGTTTATTCTTAGGTATTTTATTACCTTTGGTGCAACTGTAAATGGGATTGCTATCTTTTCTTTCTGTTGCTTCACTATTAGTAAATAAAAATACCATGAATTTCTGTATGTTGATTTGGTACCCTACAACCTCACTGAATTCATTTATCAGTTCTGGTAGTTTTTAGGTGGAGTCTTTAAGGTTTTTTATATATAGTATCATGTTGCCTGCAAATAGTGAAAGTTTTATTTCTTCCTTACCAATTTGAATGCCTTTTCTTCCTTCTTCTTTTCTGATCACTATGGATAGGCATTCCAGTACTTGTTAAATATGAGCGGGAAGAGTGGATTTCCCCATCTTGTTCTTAACCTTAGGGGGAAAACGCTCTCCATTTTTTGCCACTGAGTGAAATGTTAGCTGTGGGTTTTTCATATATGGCCTTTATTATGTTGCAGTGTTCCCTCTAATCCTATTTTTTGAGGGTTTTTTTTTATCATGAATGGATCTTCTACTTTAGAAAATGCTTTTTCTGCATCTATTGAAATATTTTTTATCCCTTCTTTTAATGATATGATGAATCTCACTGAACCACTCTTGCATCCCAGGAAAAAATCCCACTGGATTGTGGTACATGATTTTTTTTTTAATTTTTTTAAATGTTTTTATTTATTTTTGAAGGAGAGAGAGAGCATGAGCGGGGTTGGAACAGAGAGAGAGGGAGACACAGAATTCAAAGCAGGCTCCAGGCTCTAAGCTGTCAGCACAGAGCCCGATGCGGGGCTCAAACTCACGAACTGTGAGATCATGACCTGAACTGAAGTCAGACACTTAACCGACTGAGCCATCCAGGTGCCCCTGTGGTGCATGATTTTTTAAAGTATCATTGGGTTTGGTTTGCTAATATTTAGTTGAGGATGTTTGCATCTATGTTCAATAGAGATATTGGCCTGTAGTTCTCTTTTTTGTAGTGTCTTTATCTAGTTTTGGTATCAGAGTAATGCTGGCTTCGTAGAATGAATTAAGAAGTTTTCCTTCCTCTTCTATTTTTTGGAATAGTTTGAGAAGAATAGGTATTAACTCTTCTTTAAATGTTTGGTAGAATCCACCTGTGACGGCATCTAGTCCTGGACTTTTGTTTGCTGGGAGTTTTTTGATTAGTGATTCAATTTCATTGCTGGTAATCGATCTGTTCAAATTTTCTATTTCTTCTTGATTCAATTTTGGGAGCTTATATGTTCTAGGAATTTATCCATTTCCTCTAGGTTGTCCCATTTGTTAGCATATACTTTTTCACAATATTCTCTTACAATCTTTTGTATTTCGGTGGTGTTGGTTGTTATCTCTCCCAGTTCAAATTCTATTTTTTTGAGTCCTCTCTCTCTTTTAATGAACCTAGCTAAAGGTTTATCAATTTTTTGATCTTTTCAAAGAACTGTCTCCTGTTTTCACTGACCTGTTCTGTTGATATTTTTAGTTTTTGTTTTTTTCTGCTCTAATCCTTATTATTTCCTTCCCTCTGCTGGTTTGGGGTTTTGTTTGTTGTTCTTTCTTTAGTTCCTTTAGATGTGTGGTTAGGTTACTTGGGATTTTTCTTGCTTCTGAGGTAGGCCTGTATTGCTATAAACTTCCCTCTTAGAACAGTTTTTGTTACATCCCAGATTTTGACTGTTGTGTTTGCATTTTCATTTGTCTTCAAGTATTTTTTAATTTCATCTTTGATTTCTTGGTTGACCCATTCATTGTTTAATAGCATGTTATTTAACCTCCATGTATTTATGTGCCTTCCATGTTTTTTCTTGTGGTTGATTTCTAGTTTCATAGTGTTGTGCTCAGAAAAGATGCATTTTATGACTTCAATCTTTCTGAATTTGTTGAGAATTGTTTTGTGGCCTAAAACGGGATCTATTCTGGACAACGTCCCATGTGCACTTGAAAAGAATCTGTATTCTGCTGTCTTAGGATGGAATGTTCTGAATATATCTGTTAGGTCCATCTGGTCTGATATTCAAAGCCATAGTTCCTTGGAATTTTCTGCTTTGTATGATTGATTACATATTGTCTTTCTTTGTCCCTAATTTCATGAAGGCTTTGTTTTAAAGTCTATTTTGTCCAATATAAGTTGGTACTCAGGCTTTCTTTTCACTTCCATTTGCATGATAAATGGTTCTCCATCCCTTCACTTTCAGTCTGCATGTGTCTTTAGGCCTGAAATGAGTCTCTTATAGGCAGCATATAGATGGGTCTTGCTTTTTTATCCATTCTGTCACCCATGTCTTTTGATTGGAATATTTAATCCATTTACATTCAAAGTAATTATTGGTATGAATGTATTTATTGCCATTTTGTTACATGTTTTATGGTTGTTTTGTAGTTCCTCTCTGTTCCTTTCTTCTCTTGCTCTCTTCTTTCATGATTTCTTGACTTTTTATAGAAAAATATTTGGATTCCTTACTCTTTATTTTTTTACAAATCTATTACTGCTTTTTGATTTGTAGTTACTATTAGGTTTATACATAACACCTTCTGCATATAAGTCTATATTAAGCTGATGGTTGCTTACTTTTGAACTCATTCTTTACTCCTCTCCTCTCCACATTTCAGATATTTGGTATCATACATCCTTTGATTTTGTGCTTCTCTTGACTGATTTTTAGATATACTTTGTTTTTATTTTTGTTTGTGTACTTCTCGTTTCTTCTCACTCTTACTTACGGTTTTTGTTTTTCCTTTTACAAAGTCCCCCTGAGCATTTCTTGTAGGGCTGGTGGAGTCGTCATGAATTCTTTTAACTTTTGTTTGTCTGGGAAACTCCTTCTACTATTCTTAATGACTGCTTTGCTGGATAGAGTATTCTTGGCTGAAGACATTTCACTCTGAGCAGTTTGAATATATCATGCCAGTACCTTCTGGTGTGCAAAGTGTCTGTTAAAAAATCAGCTGATAGCCTTAACGGATTTCCTTTGTATGTAACTGTCTCCTTTGCTCTTGTAATCTTTAAAATTCTTTCTTTATCACTATTTTTTGTATCATTTTAATTATGATGTGTCTTGGTGTGGACCTCCTTAAGTTGAATTTGTTGGGGGATCTATGTGCCTCCTGAATCAGGATCTCTGTTCCCCGCCCCCACCACCACACCCCCCCCCCCCACCATCCCCGCAAGATTTGGGAAGTTTTCAGCTATTATTACTTCAAATACATTTTCTGTCTCCCTTTCTCTCTTTTCCTTCTGAGATCCCTATACTGTGAATGCTATTACACTTGATGGAGTCACTGAATTTTCTAAGTCTATTCTCATACAGTATTTACTTGTCTCTCACCTATTCATCTTGATTGCTTTCCATTACTCTATCCTCCAGGTCACTTATAGGCTCCTCTGCTTTATACAGCCTACTATTTATTCCATCTCTTATATTTTTAATTTCATTTATTGAGTTCTTCATCTCTGATATGTTACTTTTTAGCTCTTTGGCAAGGGTCTCATTGATGTCCCCTACCCTTTTGTGAAGTCCAGTGAGTATCTTTATGGTCATTACTTCAAATTTTCTATCAAGCATATTATTTTTGTTTTACTTAATCTCCTGCTGTGATTTTGTCCTGTTTTTCATTTGGAACATATTCCTCTGTTTCCTCACTTTGTCTATCACTCTGTGTTGGTTTGTCTGTGTTAAGAAAGTCAGCTACATCTTCTACTCTGGAAAGTAGTGCCTTTATGAAAAACGGGTCCTGTAGTGCCTTACAATGCAATGTCCCCTGTTCACCAGAACTGGTGCTTCAGGGGAATCTCCTGTTTGTGTTGCTTGTGTCCTGCTCTTGTGTCTGAGTCACTTTCTTTCAGTCCAGACGTCTTTACAACTCTGTGCTTGATGTGGCCTTTGCTTGCTATCTGTGGTGTTAGTGAGACTCTGGCTGCAAGCTCTGAGGAGGCAGGACTGCAGGATGGCTCAGAGGTGGGATGGTGGTGTTAGCAAAATCTACACAGAGCCCAGGACTGAGGCCAGCAGGCTTGGAGTGGGCCAGTCTTCAGGAGAACACTTGGGCAAGGCACATCGCTAGCAGGTTAGATAGCAAGTATCTGTGCAACACCTCCCACAGGTGGCCCTGTGTTTATACTGTAGGGCAGATGAGGAAAATGGTGCCTGACAGCTCCTTTGTTCTCAGAGAAGTCCCCCAACACACTTGAAATCACTACAAGGAGACCTTTCTCCCTCCCATTTGCCCCAGGCACTGTGCAAACTGTAGCTTCTAGGTTGTCTATGGTCTTTTTAAGGGCAAGACCCAGCTATCACTCACCCTCCCATCTTGCCCAGCACTGAGTCAGCTGACTTTTTAAGCCCCAGGCTCTAAATCCTGCTAGTTATACAAACCCATAGAATTCAGCCCCTCTGATTTTCAAAGCCAGATGTTATGGGGATTCATCTTCCCAGTTTGGGCTCCCAAGTGTGAAAGAGCAAGACTGTTTCTTTGACCTCTCTGCACCCACAGTTCCCTCCCTTCTGTGGGCACTCCCAACCACTGTTTCTGCCCTTCCTAATCTCCTAAATGTGGCTTCTTCTCTACATTTAGTTGTGGAGTTTGTTCTGTCAGTAGTTGGATTGCTTTCTGTTATTTTACACAGATGTGGATGATCTCTAGTTGTAAACATGGGATGAGGTGAGCTTAGGGTCCTCCTACTCCACCATCTTCCTAAACTCTCAACAATGCAGGTATTTTAAAATCAAATTAACCAAGTAAAATATAGCATAGAGCTTTTATGACACACTGTTTTAACTTAAGTCACCACTTTTTAAAGATATTACACACCTTAAAGTTTTTTCAAAGAAGCAGGTGAAATATTTACTTGGGTCTACTAATTGATCACAAAAATTCTATTTTTGCTCTAAATTCTACTAATAGTTACAACTGAATGAGTTTCTCATTTTTCAGTATAAAGTTATATCCCATCACTTTGAGTCATAAAATAGCCACATTGCGGTAGAAATTCATATAACAATACTCAGGGAAATGGAGGGAGCTGAAGAATGAGGATCATAAAACAGTCAAGATTCCAAGTATTCTCACAAAATTTCATTAGAAAACCTTAAATTCCATGTTATCCTAATCTATTTACTTATCTTTGGAGAAATTTAGTATCAAGGAGAAGACACTATTCTTATCTCATTAAAACTGGACTATTTTTTTCCCAAAGACAATGCAAAAAGAAAAGAGAGGGGAAAAAAAGAAAGGAAGAATGAAAGAGTTGCCACCATTAGATATCCCTCAATCAGTATCCTTCATCTGTTTTCATTTTTGCTGTCTGTACCTTCACTATAAGAGTCATTGTTCTTTTAAAGAATAACTAAGCTTTCCTAAGAGAACTCTACCTGCCGAACTTTCAGGAAATACCTTAAAATGCAAACAAAACCTAGGGATCTATAATACTACACTAAGGTTCTGGAACGTGGGACCTATGACAAACACAGTAAGAAAATGTAAACACTCAGAAAAGAGAGGTGAAAAAAAGCTATTACTATCAACTGCAACCCAAGTTTGTTAGGACAAACTTGATAAAACATCTAGCTTATTAAATCATAAGGGATATGCAATGAGATTGTGTGCCACAAGATGGCAGTTGTGCAGTCTAAGTAGCTCTCATTCCAAAAGAATTTGGTTCTTATTCATGGGTGTGCATGGACAGTTTAAGATCTGTACTACTGTTCTTTATGAACAAGATAAAAACTATGTTGGAACAGTTATAATAATCTCTCTTACACTGTTCATAACACTGTTGCTCTTTTAGCCAGGACTGACCATCTCAGATTAGAGGTAACTTCCTCAGAGAAGCTGTCCCTGCCTAAACTGGAGTGAGTTAGCAATCCTTCCTTTGTGCTATCATGTCCCAATAAATCCCCAATAGTAGACGTACCTTGTTAGTAGGCTACGTCTCCCGTTAAACTGTGGGGTCTTGAGAGACTCTGTACATCTTCTTTGCTATTATACCCTAATGACTGGTATAGTGTCTGCCACACAGTAAATATTTAATTAATATATATTGAATGAGTGACTATAGTAATAATTAGCATTTTCGGAGCATTTACTAAATGATAGGTACAGTAGTGATATTAAATCATTTAACCCTCATAGCAACACTACAAACTAGGTGCCATAATTTCCATTAGGGTGAGCATGAAACCTTGCCCACAGCCAATAACAGTAACTATTTGAAATCAGAATTGTCTGACTCTAAATCCTGGGTTCTTAACCACCAAGCTGTATATACTTCTAAGTATTAAACTATGTTGATCCAGGCTTACTATACCTTAAGGCTCCTGAACTGGCTCTTCCCCTTTGGTTCTACTCTTGACTCTTTCTATCTACTCTCATAACTTCTACTAAACTTTAAGCAATAAGTAATAACCATTTTTTTCCAGAACATTTTCCTCTAATACAGAGAAAATTCTAAGTACAAAAAGTCCAGCCTAGTCCTTCATTTTAAGTGGGTTTGAAGAAGAGACACAAAAATATCTGACACATTTTAAGTTTTTGTAAGGATTCTGGGAGCCTAAGGAGAGACACGGGAGAAAAGGCTAAGTTTTCTCTTTAGGAAAACCAACTTTTGGTTTTGTTTTAAACTTTCAATTTAACACAGAATCCATTACAGCCAATGCAACAACAGCAGTAACAACAAGTTATTTCCTAAAATGTTTCATCATCTGTAAAAAAAATTTTTTTAACGTTTATTTATTTTTGAGAGAAAGAGACAGAGACAGAGTGTGAGTGTGGGAGGGGCAGAGAGAGGGAGACCCAGAATCCAAAGCAGGCTCCAGGCTCTGAGCTGTCAGCACAGAGCCCGACCTGGGGCTTGAACCCACAAACCATGAGATCATGACCTGAGCCAAAGTCAAATGCTCAACTGACTGAGCCACCCAGGAGCCCCCATCATTTTTTAATGAAGAATATAATATGAAGAAATCACTGCTGTGTATACTTAGTTATTGCTACTACAGAGTTTCCACAACCAAAGATATTCAAACAGTGGACTCAATCTGTCCCCTCCCAAACTAGTCTTGTTGCATGCCATCTGATTTTCTGTTAATAGTACCTTCTGTCAGGTACTTAGGTTTTCAACACTTGGCTCCTACCAAGGATTAGAGGGAAAGAGAAAAAAGGAAACTATCGGGCATTAGGTCTTCATTTTCTTCTACTGCACGTCTCAACTTTGCCTCTTTCTCTTTAATCCTCCACTATCACCCAATCTCAGTCCTTTTCATTTCATCTTTCTTCTTTCTTGTTCTTTCTTTATACAAGGTCCCAAATACTGTGGCCAGACTAATCTTTCTGAAATAATGTCAACTACCCTGCTCAAAAACCTTTAGTGGGCCCTTACTGCTCATCTTATCAAATTCAAATCTGTCTTCTTTTCGTGTTGTTGTTCAGATCTTCCATAATGTGGCCCTGCTTGATTCATCATAAAAAAAAACAAAAACAAAAACAAAAACAAACAAACAAACCTTATAATCCCTAATATAAGCTTTTCATACCAATTAAATTCCCACTCTTACTTCACATTTCAGGTTTATAATTTTCATGCTTTTGCTAACATAATTCCCTTCCACCCAGAAGCCTCTTCCCTTCCCTTCTAGTTCTCTAAAGCTACCCTTCAAGTACACTTTAAGGCTTATCCCCATAAGAGTACTAATGTAATAGGGAGCACCTGGGTGGCTCAGTCAGTTAAGTGTCCAACTTTGGCTCAGGTCATGATCTCATGGTTCGTGGGTTTGAGCCCCGCATCGGGCTCTGTGCTGACAGCTCAAAGCCTGGAGCCTGCTTCGGATTCTGTGTTTCCCTCCCTCTCTCTGCCCCCACCCCCACCCCCACCTCCCCACCCCCTGCTCATGTTCTGTCTCTGTCTCTCTTAAAAATAAACATTAAAAAAAATTTTTTTAATAATAATAATATAATAATAGCCAACATTTCTTGAGTACTATGTGCCATGCACAGTTCTAAACATTTTTCATGCATTAACTCATTTGATCTTCAAAATAAATCTTCTAGTATTGAAATCCACTCTTTTCCCTCCTATACTTACATTGAATACTACACTGTTAATGTTCACTAAGCATCTACTATATGTACTTAGGAGAACAAAATAGGCAAAATTTATGACACAAAATAGAAGAGCATTAGGTTTCAAGTAAGTATATATATACAGTCACTGTGTGAACATTAAATTAGTCAAGGATTCTTAAGCCTCAATTTCTTCTTCATGACACGTGGGCATAAAAATACCCATCTCACAGAACTGTTGTGAAAATTTTCTAATCGATGTGAAAATGCTTGGTGAACTATAATATACAATGTTGGCGCTAACCAACATTTCCACAGTTATCTACCATCTGCCAATAACTACGGTAAGAGATGGGCTACAGGGTGAAAAGCAGATTCTAGTGACTCTAGTGAAGCTAAGAATCCGAAATGTGTCTGACATGAGCCCTGCCCTAATGAAGTCCAGACTGTGGTACCACAGAATTCAGTATTTAATTTTGCAATCATTGTCCATGTGTAGCTTTGTCTTTCCAAAGCTCCTTAAAGAGAGAGTTCTTGCAATTCTTTTCTAACATCCAATGATATGAGGCACACAATAGGCCCCAAAAGTATTTGGTGATTGACTGGGTTTTAGGGGAAAAGAAATCTAATAAGTTACTCTTTTAATGAAATATCACAAAAGTGACTTTGTGACTTCTACAATTATTTTCTGCTAGAAAACTGAGTAGATAAATATCTCTTATAATATATGTAATGGTATTACTTTTTGAAAAAGTTAACTTGCAAATGCTTTCTTAACATGAAGTTAAATAAAATACGTTACTTACCTGAGGGCAGAGAATGTAAATCCTTTCAAACCATCTTTACATCTAGAACAATAAAAAATTTTATGCTAAGATAACATGTTTTGAGATATAAAGTAGTATATTAAATAGCTATTAAAAATTTTTCCTGAAATAGATTATTTTTAAAAGGTGGAACTCTTGGGGCGCCTGGGTGGCTCAGTCGGTTAAGCGGCCGACTTTGGCTCAGGTCATGATCTCATGGTCCGTGAGTTTGAGCCCCGCGTCGGGCTCTGTGCTGAAAGCTCAGAGCCTGGAGCCTGTTTCAGATTCTGTGTCTCCCTCTCTCTGACCCTCCCCCATTCATGCTCTGTCTCAAAAATAAATAAACGTTTAAAAAAATAAACAAATAAATAAAAGGTGAAACTCTTTTAGGACAGTGATCTGAGCACTATAAATGCAACAAACAATGAAGCAAGCCATCTTACACAAGATGATTAAAATGTCCTATGCCAAATTAACATAATTTAAGGCTCAACTCTCATATTTGCAGGTGGAAGACAGATTTAAGTATATCTTCTCAGGGCTCCATGTGGACTTCATTTTTGGAGGCTGGGAGTGGAGTGTTTCACTTTAGGCAATCCCCAGGGGAGCAATTTGTTGAGAAGAAAAGGCCACATACACCTGCTGGGTATTATGAATAGGTCAATTCTAGGTCCTGACTTCTCCCTACTTAATAATTCAGTGAACGTGGAGCAACGCAGAGTTGGCAGACACAAAAAGGCCTCAAGTTTAGTTCACCGGTTTTAACTTCTGAGCGAGCGCAATCGGAACGGATAACATATCCTGGGGAACAGATTGGGGCTGAGGGGAGGGCACAGGTGCAGAAGCCCAAATAATATTTACTGAGTACTTACTATTGCTGGGCATTGTTTTGGGCCCTTGATGTGTGTTGTCTCATTTAATTAGATCACACCTCTTTGAGTAGGTATTTCTCTAATCCATAGCTGGGCAGAGCCCCCACTCCTGTCCCCAAATGCAGCAACTTCCAAGAGGTCACAAAATAAATAGCAATATGAATTTAGGAAAAAAATTTTAAAGTCCATCTGAATTAAAAGCTATGGTTTTCTCTTATACCTCCTTCTGAAACAGTGTATTCCTTTTAATTGGGGGAAGATTCAAACTGTGTGACAAGTAAGAAAAAATGATTCTCAGATCTGCAAAAAATATTTAAAGAAGATTTTAAAACAAGAAAATTGCTAGACTAGTTTTAATGTCCTGCTTTATAAGTTATGATCAAGTTAGTAAAGAATTATTGGGTATCTAATATCAAAATCCCTTGGAGAAACTATAGAGATTGGTGATAAAATGACGCTCTAATGTATGTTAATTTTAGATACTGGATATTCCTGGATAAAATGTACAGCCTCAAATCTAATTGGGCAATTCTCACAGTATGCCTTTTATATGAAAGGTCACAAAGGAAATGCACAAAATATAAGAAACCTATCTTAACAAGTTTAAATATATACATTTTTACTGGAGGACACATAGAATCTCAGAAAAGAATTTAATTTAATTTAAAAGATCAGAGATCTTTTAAAACACTTAAGAATTCATTTCAATTAAGCAACATGACCTACTTTGTGGTCATGTTAGCAGTGAGAAATGTAAGCAAAGAATTTAGCGAACATACTAACATAATTATCCACCCCACATGGACTGAGGGTAAAGGCAAAGTAATTCATACGTTAAGCTAAAAATGTGCATGGGAAAATTGTAGCATTAAAATTCTTAAACTTATCCTTTTCCATCTAAAGAAAGTGTTTCTCAGTAATTTAAAACCCATAATTGGGCAATTTCTAGATAGGTGGGGTGGTGAAGGGGTAGGCTAAGAGTCTATTGACTGGAAAACAGCGGCAGATTGATTAAAAGATTATATACAAGGGGGAACAAATTTTTGGCTTTGGTATGTTATTGTTAAAAGATAGCCATTTATCTTTGTGCAATGCTGAATAGATAAAGGATTCTGACAACTTGGTCTAGTCAGGATTGCATATTTGTGACCTTAAACAATAAATCTAATTGCAGACCAAACATCAAAAAGTAGCTTTCAAAAAAAAAAGGGGGGGGCATGCACAAATGAATTTGCAATTTCATTATGATGGAAGTTTGGTTCTTTCAGCAGAACCCTGTGGGAAGCACTTCATATTGATAAAGTCTTAGCCCGAATTCAAAAGAGGCTATTCTTTTTTCCATTCATGTGTATAAGGTCTGTTAATGTAATTGAGGGTCAGATGTCTATGTCAAAAGAACAAAAAAGTAATTATTCCCATAAAAAGAATCTTTAAAATAGTAATATCTCCCTGAATTTTGATACCAAGGGTATTGTCTGAGCTTTAACCTAACTAGGAAACACTATTGTAATTGGAATTAAATGTATAAAGTCCGATACACACACAAAGATTTATACAAAACACCCCATTAGAAGGGTGCCTCACTATTTAATGGATTTGGTTATTATAATGCAAATCAAATTACATTCTCCATTCACGTATTAAGGTTCACTGACTTACTCAACAAATATTAAGTGAATGCCTACTATGAGGAACCACAAGTTTAAGTTTTAAGGATGTAACAGTAGACAATACAGAATCTCTGTTTTCATACAGCTGACCCTCTATGTCTGGGAAAGGTACGACAAAACAAGTAAATATGTCATGTGGTGATAACTGCTATGGCAAAAAACAAAGCAGGATAAGAGGAGAAACAGATGGGAGTTAGGCTTTATTATTTTACATAGTGTAGTCCAGAGGGCCTCTCCAAGAAGGTGAAATTTGATAATTTGATCAGAAGCCTTATAGAATCGAGGGAACAGCATTGATTTGAAGGAAGAGCAAGTACAAAGTCCCTGATGAGGAGTGTGCATGGCATGTAAGGAGAACTGCAAAGTAGATTACTGTAGACAGAGCCGAACAGGGAAGGGAAGCAGTGGTAGGAAATGAGGTCACAGTAACAGTGTGGAGGGAAGGAGTGGTCTACAATTCTTGTATGGCCCTCTAGGCACCCTGAAAACTTTGGGTGGTTCTCAGCAGAAGAGTGACAAAGATCTGTCTTAGATTTTAAGATTATCTTTGGCCGCTAGATGGAAAACAACAGGAAGACAAAGTTAACAACAAAGAGGCTAATCAGGAGGGGAAAGATGATTGTGGCCTGACTAGATAATGAAAGAGGTAAAGACAAGTGGGAGGATTCTGAATGCATTTCAAAAGCAGAGTTGGTAGAATTTCTCGATGGACTGAATTTGTAGTGCACGAGAAAGAGAAAATTTACTAATTAGTAGAATATTTGGGGTTTGAGCAAATAGAAGGATAAAATGTCCATTCACTCAAGTGAAGAAGACTATAGGAGAAACAGGTTTGAGGAGAAAATCAAAGTTTTATTTTGGACATGGTAAGTTTGAGATTCATGTTACCTATAAATGGAAATGTTAATGAAGCAAGCAGCTGCTAGACAGGTTTGGGTTCAAGGAAAAGGTCTGATTCATTTATAAGCAGAACTTGAATCCATAGGACTAGATACAATCATCTAGGAGATAAGTGCCAATAGAGAAAATATCCTAGGACTGAGAATATTTAATTCCTCCATATTTTATAGTGCAGAAAATCTCTTCTAAAGGGATGGGGGGAAACAAAGTCCTTTCTCTTTCTAATAAAATCATTCTCTAATACAAAGTCTTGTTGTTATTTTTGAGTGTGCATAAAAATATAATGCATATAATGCATGTATACATAGACTTTTCTATTACAGTTAACCTACGTAAATGACATAAATAACTAGTATGACTCCATCATAGTTAATGAATCTCTACATTTGCAATGTTATGTGCAGGAAAGAGAAGGAGGAAAAAATTGCAGCACTATATCAAACAACTTAGCTGACACAACTAATTATAGAGGTTCAGGCTACAATTAAGTAGTGTATGAGAAAGTATAAAGTTTATTGTTATTAGAATATACTTGGTCAAATGCCAATGTGAAGGGGAGCCCACAAACACAATTTTTTTTTTCAATTATAAGTGTAAATGATAGTTAAAAAAACAATTCTGCCCACAAAGATTCTTTGTTTCATGCTTAACTTCCATGAAATTACTTCCAGGAGATACTTTTATCTTTATTACCACATTATACCAGCAGATGTCACTAGTAAACCATTTTTGGAAGAATTTCAAAATTAGAAAAGATTCCCCTTTGAACCTTGGCAGGAATAAGTTCCACATCAGTAAGTATTACAAAAACAATAAGCAAATATTAGTAATAACATTAATAGCAGCCAGTATTCTCAAGACAAATTAAGGATTTTTTGTATTTTTTTTACGTTTTTTAATTCTCAATGTTGGTGAGATAATCTGTATTACTAGTGATTTAGAAAAATAGTTTAATTTAAAACATCAATACTTGAATACGTAGAAAAAGATTAAATGGTGCAAAGGTATTCATCTCTATTTCACCAACACAATGCCAGAGAATGTGAACTCAAAGTGGTCAACTTCACTAATAAATACTGCTATAAAAGTTTTGCCAGAAGGCATAAAATTACTAACGAAAATAGATGGTTAGATTAAAATTTTTTGAAATTATGTTCCCAATGAACATGGACAATTGGGTGACAACAATGATAAAAAAAAAAAACTCATTAAGTATCAATTTCAGAGTTATTTTGTTCATTTTTAATCACTCAATTGGTTAGAAGGAAACTCAAATATTGTTTGAATATTACATCTTCTATCTTTATTGCCTCACAAATCATTAATTTATTGAGCACCTAATATAAAGAAGATACTATACTGCTGATCTCTTTTTTTTTTTTAATGTTTACTTATTTTTGAGAGAGAGAGAAAGAATGCGTGTGAGCGTGAGTACAAGCAGGTGAGGGGCAGAGGGAGAGGAAGACAGAGGATTCCAAGCAGGCTCTGCATGACAGCAGCAACCCCGATATGGGGCTCTAATACACAAACCACGAGATCCATGAACTGTGAGATTATGACCTCAGCCAAAGTCATACTCTTAACTGACCGAGCCACCCAGGAGCCCCTATACTGTTGATCTCTTGAGGAAAGCAAAGATAAATTATACACCACCTCTGACTATTAAAAAAAAAAAAAAAAAAGTATTTGCAAATTTATGTGTAGGTTTGTCATATAAATAAAAATAACCTTGACTAAAGGTTATGACACAGTTTCTTTCATCAGTAGTGCTGTCCAAGAGCTTAATTACTCTATTGTACTTTGTAAGTTCAGCTTCAAATTTTAGTCCAGGCTTTTTCTTCATCTATCTCCTTAAATTATTATTTAATTTGACAAAAGTAGCATATGCAATATCATAATTAAAGATGCTAGAAAACTGGAAAAAATAAAGATAAATTAAATTTAAAATAGTTGAGTATATTGATAATTCTTAAAATAATGTGTTGATTATATCATAATCACCTAAGTCAATCAGAATCAAAAACAAGTTGCATTATTTTATGTGAATAAAATTATTTAAAACAAAATGCTTCGGGGCGCCTGAGTGGCTCAGTCAGTTGAGCATTCAGCTTTGGCTCAGGTCATAATCTCGCAGTTTGTGAGTTTGAGCCCCACATCGGGCTCTCCCGCTCTCAGCACAGAGCCAGCTTGGGATCTCTCTTTATCTCTCTCTGCTCCTCCCCCACTCACACTCTCCCTCTCAGAAATAATAAATAAATAAATATAAAATAAATAATTTTTTTAAAAAACAGAAGATGTTTAAAATTCAGTCATACTGAAGGTATAAAAAGAATGACATGAAGTTAATTATGAATAATAGTTACAGATAATAGCTGAATCTTCAAAATTTTGATTTGTCTAATTATCTAAATATTACTGGAACTAAAAACATAAGTATATTTTGGAGTGAATACAACTGAAAAGTTTAATTTGAAATTCAAAAAGCAACCAGAATGCCTATTTAAATGCCTCAAATTTGTGACTCACTGTTGTTATTTATTATAAAGGAAACTTATGCAAGTTTACATAGTTCATTTTTAATGAAAGAAAAAGTAGCATGATTTTATTGAAATGTTTTAGTACAATGTTGGAAGACCTTAAAATCCTATATTCTAAACCAGTACAAGCGCAACAAATGACGTACTTCTGAACCTAGCTGGCGTTTTTCTAACAAAGTTATAATACGGGTACCTGTAAGTTGACTAACAGAATTTATGTTAGAGGCTGAGCAGCTTTGGTATATTCTTATTTCTCGCTCCCCTTTTTGACTAGATATATGCCAAGTCCAGCCCATTCAGCTGAGTTGGACAGGACCAATGTATTTGGTGGTTTCTCAGTGTTAATGAAAACTTAAATGTTTCCACAAGGGATGTGCAAGTTCTGGGAGTAGGCTGCTCTTAAGGCCATCTGCATCATCTTTGTTAAATTGTATAGTTTCTTTTTTAAGTTAAAATTTTCTTATTTTGTTTAAAAAACTAATATAAAAGAATAAACCCCCTTTTCTAATTAATTATCCTAATTAGAATACTTAGAAGTGTAGAAGCCACCTCAGTACTCAGTTATAATTTAGTAATTGAAACTTGATCAACTACAGGATTTTGACTGACACCTGTTTATCGTAAGAATTATCAAAAAAAAAGATTGACATAGAATTAATTCCAGCCTTTTATTTTTGTTTAAAAAACAAAAAATCCTCGCCATCCTAATCACATAGCATGCATTTCAATTTACTACTCAGAACTAAGGGTGTGCGATTAAAATACATTACATTGCTTATATACACACAACAGCGTTTTCCTCTTAGGTCTAATATTACTTGAATAATAGAGTTCAGTTTCAGACTGCATATGTCATTTTATATAAGAAAACAAAATAACTGATGTTATGTTCCTATCTTAAGGACATCATACAAAAATCTTAAATTGGAATAGTAACAAATTAAGAAATTTGAGGAAGACTATTTTGTTTGCTTCCCAAACACAAAATAACTTTCAATTGGATTTCCTTAAATACAAATGAAGTCTCCCAGTGCTTTAAAAATATTATTTTTGATTCTGGTAAATACTTTACAGTACTTATTTCCTATGCATTGGAACACTGGTGCTTAGCTTTGTTCTCAAGAACCTAAGAAAGGCTGCAGAAGCAGGCGGCAGTTAAGGGTAATCAAGTGTCATTGTAAATCCCCAGATGATTACTGTGCACTTTTTTCTGGTGCGTCCTAAGTATAAACTGGAAACATTTGGATACAAACTTAAAGTAACCACTCCAGTAGAATTGTATTCTCCTTAAACTTGCAGAGGCTGGAACTGGTTTTGCTTTAAAATCCAGACTAAGGAAGGTCATACTCCAAAATGTCTTCAATTGCTAAGGAACCAAGAATCCCCTTCAGAATGTTTCTACAAGAAATGTTAATTAGGAAGAATTTCTTTCTCAAAAGGAACTAGTCATAGCAATACTAGTCAAACTTTAAAATACTTGTAAAAGGAGTAGATTTTAGTTGTCCTGGACCTAGCCTGGAAGACCTGTTTGCAGTTGCTGAGGAAATGGCACGTTTTTAGATCTGACAAATTAACTAGGGGCAAAAACCAAATTTAAGATCAAAATGGTGTTTTATATACATCCAAGGAAAAACTTAGCAAGCTTCTTAAAATCAAGACACTGCTATGACCACAAATTATTTACATTAAACTTAATTATAAGCACAATTCTGAACCAATCTATTTTTTAAAGGCCTCAAGACTGGCAAGTATTTTCATTTTTCCCCTCCTATAATGGTTGTAAAAAAGATTAAAAGAAATGTTTTCAATTTTAGAGTCTTTGAATCAACATTAATTTATTTTCAAACGCATGTCAGTATCTATGTCATTAAAATAATGGCAATTGGTTTTCATATTGGAACAAAATGAGCAACTATCAGAAGCTATACTAGGCCATGCTTCTTCATAAGTTTATGCATACTTAACATCAAGGTTCAAATGTAAAATAAATAAAATATGCATCTACAGGTAATGGAGCACAAAGAACACTTTAGAAGCTTTTATAAAACTACTATCTTCTGATGAACTGATCACTATAGAGAATCCTAACTCTGAAAGAAACATACTCACTTCAAATACTGCCGCTTACTGCATGCATCTCAAAGACTATGAACTTGGGGCGCCTGGGTGGCTCAGTCGGTTAAGTGTCTGGCTTCGGCTCAGGTCATGATCTTGCGGTCCGTGAGTTCAAGACCCGCGTCAGGTTCTGTGCTGACTGCTCAGAGCCTGGAGCCTGTTTCAGATTCTGTGTCTCCCTCTCTCTGACCCTCCCCCGTTCATGCTCTGTCTCTCTCTGTCTCAAAAATAAATAAACATTAAAAAAAAAAAATTAAAAAAAAAGACTATGAACTTAACTTGTGGTATGTATAATGGACATTGGGCAAGTTAACACATATTGGAATTTTATTGGCCAAAAGGCACTGAGAAAAATGGAATTTTGGAACTTGGGAGAATTATATTCTACAGATTAAGAAACCAAGAGACAGGTTAAGTGATCTGCCTGAAAACAGTTGTTCCTAGATATCCTCAGACAACAGTAAAATCATTCTACCTCCCAGGCAACTACCTTTCTGCCTGCTGAGGTCTCACTGTGAAGGAGAAACACTCCAGAGAAGCAGTGCAATCTTGGGCTATAGAAGATAAACCACAAATCATCTGAATGAAGGGAGAAAGCAATGTTCTTCCAACTGGAACCAATTTCCATTTCCTCCCTTCCACATGTCTCCTATCTAAACCTGACTTGCCTGAGAGTGGGCTTTGGTCAGGCCTCCACGCTGGCTTCTCTCACGTGCTTCCTTGTCACAATAGCTATCATTCACCGCAGTCTTCCTGCACCTCCTGGACAGTCCTCAGGCCTACCCTGGGTATTAATTTGCCACCTTCAGCAACGGAAATTCTCAAAGCACCTCAATCCCAAACATGACTACCAAAAACATTACTGAGTTGAAGCTCCATTGTGTTTCATGTTATAGACCAAGAATCTGGACACTGTCCCTTTTATCTGTCTCTCAGTAGCAAACTCTGCCAGCAGTTATGTTCAGACGCATTTCACACTTTCTCACCTCTCCCATTCCATATGCAATGCCCTCTTTAGCCACCCTCCTTTGTTGAGAGAATTCCTTACTAAGTCCATCAGGACGGTATTTTCTCCCACCATTAGATGTGACTGTTTCTTTCTCAAACTCCCTTTGTTATTTGTATATTTTTAGCAACTTTTATGTAAATCTGACTAATATGATAGTAATTTCCATGGTTATCTAATCCACTCTGAATGCTGGTGATGGCCGCCTTCACTTTCCGGGTACTTGGGGGGGTGGGCCGCTGGGCCTTGGGGACCCCTAAGCTGTAGGTTATGGAGCCTGCTGTTAGAGAGGAGAGCATTTGCTTAGCCAGACGTGTCTGGAGCCCATCTTCTGGGTCCCCCAACTTAGTCCACCCTGGGTTACCCGACACCCACCTCTGGCACTAGGGAAAGGGCTAGTAGGGGCTGGGGTAGCAGTGGCAGGGGCCGGTGGGCCCTTGGGCAGGATGGTGCTAGTGGCCAGAGAGTAGATCAGGCCTGGGGGTGCCTGGGATGGCTGGCTCAGGGGTGCTGAGGAGGTGGGTGCAGGGCTGCCAAGGTATAACGCCATGAAGACGGGACCTCCGGGGCCTGTGCAATCAAATTTAGGGTTTCTTCCGGCATTTTGTGTACCCATGCTCCAGAAACCAAAGGAATGGTTTAATGGAGTTTACTTCTTTAATAATGAAGTTGGGAAATATTCTGCATTTTGTTGCTATAACATTTATTGAGTTATTAAAGTATCTAAGACTATGAACTAACAGGCTGTATCAGTCAGGAAAGGCTAAGTCAGTGGTTCTCAAAGTGTCGTCCCTGGAACACCTAAGCATCAGATAGTAACTTGTTAGAAACGCAAATTCTTGGTCTCCATCCCAGACCTACTGAATCCAGAAACTCTAAGTATGAGGCTCAACAATCTGTAAAACCTGCACAACCATGTATTAATAAAATCTTCACATGATTCTAACACATGCTCAAGTTTGACAACCACTGGGCTAGGTTATGTTGCAGTAATAAAATTTCCATGGCTTTCAACAACAAAACTTTTCTTTTTCTTGCTCATGTGACATGTCAAACGAGGGTTGGCTATGGTTCAACTTACGTGTCGTCCTTATTTCAGACTTTAGGGTGAGGAAGAAGCATCTATTCAGATCTGATTGTCATAGTAGAGAAAAAAGAGAGAATATAGGACACTATGTTCTGACTTAAAGCTTCTGCTCTCAAGTAAACATAAATCATTTCCACTCATATTTCATTAGCCAAGGCAAAACTAGGGCCTGGCATGATGTCAGCAGGATTGGGCAGTATAATGCTTCCCCAGGGAGGAGCAGCAGAGGTTTTTGAAAAATAACACAGTCTACCACACAGTCCAAGTATATTATTGCTCAAGATCAGTTGTATGTGTTTATTATACTTAAGGAAATTAAAATCACAAGTCCCCTTTTCCTCCCAAATCCTACCACCATTTAGTTTTTTTCACAATAACTTTATTATTTCACTTTAAATAATCTTAAAATCTTTTAGTACTGGTTTGAGAAATAGGCTTATCTACAACATATTAATTCATATTTTACATATATGCATAAACACACGTGTATGTTTGTGTATGTGTATACTAGGCTCCATTTTTTTTAGTTACTAAAGCATTCAGGAAGTTAACATTGTTCAGTTATGTATCCCAAGTGCCTACATCAACACACAGCACCTAAGTCACTCAACAGACATATACTGAAAGACAGAAATTTTTATAATCTGTGTAGTAACTGAAAACATCATACTTCATAATAATTATATTTCTAATTGGGTACCAACTTTCTTGGATTCATTTTTTTTTAACAGCAATTCTAGAGTTTAGGGTTTTTTTAATATTCAGTTTCTAAAGAAATCAGTATATTTTTAAATCAGCTACCCCAATACTTATTTAAACTTTTTTTAATGTTTATTATTTGTGACCTGAGCTGTAGTCAGCCGCCCAGCCAAATGAGCTACCCAGGCGCCCCAGCTACCCCAATACTTATTAACAGCTCCCAGTGATTGTCTTTAATATCAATTTGTATTAGTTTTTTTACACTAACAATTTGGCATGAATTTACACTTAGACATAAATATGCATAAATAAGGGTCCACATAGGAATCTCTGATCTTTTCTTAATGAGGAGTTGTTGTTTTTTTTTTTTTAAGTAGGCTCCACGCCCAACAAGGGGCTTGAACTCACAACTTTGAAGTCAAGAGTTGCATGGTCTTTTATTTTTTTAAGCTTATTTTTATTTATTTTGAGAGAGCAAGCGGGGGAGGATCAGAGAGACAGAGAGGGAGACAGAATCCCAAGCAGGCTCCGTGCCATCAGCCCAGTGTCTGATGCAGGGCTTGAACACAGGAACATAAGATCATAAGCTGAGAGGAAGTCAAGAGTCGGACGCTTAACTGACTGAGCCACCCAGGCACCCCAAGAGTCGCATGTTTACCAACTAAGCCAGCCAGGCGTCCCTGGAGCTTTTTGTTTTTTAATACCCCAGATGAAACAGAAGTGACTGTAATATAAAACTGTCAAGTCTAAAAGGTAGGACTGGGGATGCTGCTATAGATAGCTTTGTTAATTTTCAAGGAATTGTAACTGAGTAAAAAAAGTGAGACCATAGTTTGTAAGATGGGGCATTATTCACATTCATTCATCATGCATTCACATATTCACACACTTCAATATTTCACAAATATTTACTATGAGTTGACTATGTACCAGGCAGGTCCCAAGGATAGCTATTGTCCCTGTTTTCCTTAGAATTTCACAATCCAGCATGGCATATATATAAGTGAAAAGTGCTATAACATTATAGAAAGTACTTTAATATAAGGTCCACGGTGTTATAGGAGCACAAAGGTGAGGTGCCTAACCCTGGCTTGGTCATCGAAGTCTATCCAGAAAAATGACATAGTTAAGGTGATATGTAAAGGAAGAAGTGGAGGAAGAAAGTGGGGAGAGACAATATACAGAATTCAGAGAAAAGAGAACTTTTGGTGTTTTGGGAACTGAAGAGGTTTAACGTAACCTAGAGAAAAAGAAACAGAGTGGAGAGAGACTGGCACAGGTGAGACCATGCCAAACTAAGTTTGAAATTTACCCACAAGGCAAAAGTCACCATGCTCTAGAAGAATGGCATGACCAGATTTGTGTTTAACAATGATATTCCAAGTATAGTTTTCATGACCTACTACTGAATCTCATCTCGTTGTTTACTTCTAAACTAATCTCACTTAGTAATATTTGTTTAAACTTCTTAGTATGTCAACTTACAAACTTCTGTTGAAAGCAACAGATATTAAAGCCATCTAAAAATTTACATTGTTCTTTAAGGTAACAGATTAAACCACGCAAACTTTTAATACCCCAGATTAACAAATAGATTACTCTCAGTGCTTTTAACATAATACAGATCTGTTACTTGCCTGTTACTATCCAAGTAGGAATTCACGCAGACTGTCTCTACCTCAGAAAGTAACCTCATTTTCGGCAACCATAACAGAGTTCTACATATTGCTCTGTGTGTATATGATTAATAAAGTCACATCATTCATTTATTGCGGAAACAGGGAAGGATGATGACAATGAAGACTACCAACGAGTCATAGTAGATGGAGTTATATAGATGCTTTTGTGTTACTGATACCATATCCAGAGAACCCTGAAGTCATGGTTATTCATTTACACATTCACTCATTTGTTCCATAATTATTAAGCAATGAGGCAGCAGAGTTAAAAGGGAGGTCTATAGAATCAGAAAAGCAAGATGTATAAATTCTGTGTTTCTCTGTGTAAATTGCAAAAAATAGCACAAACTTCATATGATTATTATACTAAGTGCTCAATAAATATCACCTATTACTACTGCTTCTGTTATTACTACAATAAACTACAAAGATGAATTTGTGGCAGTTACTGTCCTCAGCACTGGAACTGTAAAGAAAATATAATAATCCCTACCCAGAGAAGAGAATGGGTTCCTGAAGTCTTAGTCCCTACTATGAGGATCTCTTAAGTTTGATGGCTCTTACCAGCCTTACAACTCCATTATAGTGAACACTGGGGGGTGGGGGGGAGGTGTTGAGTAGGGGAGGGAAGAAAAAGGGACTGGTTGCAGGGACACCCTGGTATTTTTTGAGAAAATTAAAGGAAGATGTGTTTTACTCCCTACCCCCCACCAAGCTTTATTGAAAATATAATTCTATACAGGTAGAAAACTAAAATAAAAAGGCTTTAACTCACCAGATTATGTGAAAAGCAAAGTTTTTTTTAATACACACATAAAACATGACAATGGATGTATATATAAACTATCATGTTTACCTTAAAAACAAAAACAAACCCTATCTGACCAGCCTAAATGAGGAACCATTAGTGTTGCAATAGAGAGTTTACTAAACAAACAGTAAAGCCATCTGGAAGATATTTCTGAGATATCAATCATGTGGCATTGATAATTTTTTTTTAATTCTGGCTCTTTGAACAATTAAAAAACCTTAAACAGAAATGTTGGTTTCTGAGCTTTTAGTTTCTCCAAGTAGAAAATGAAAGAACTGAATTGAAGGGTCCTTCAGATTCTTCAAAACTCAAAAAATCTGGTACAAAATATTATCTACAAATTTTTATGATTTGCTCAAACCTGATACAGTCCCAATCTGATTCTAAGTTTCAAAGTAAAAAACTATAATTGAATCAATACCAGATTTGTATGAGGTGCAAAGGAACATTCAATTCTACAGACAACTGAACATATATTCTATGTTCTAAAAGTAGAAAAGAGTATTGTATAATTAACATGCTACCCAAAGTAAAAGAACTTGTAATACAAAATGAATATTCAAATATTCAAATTATATTTTACTTTCAAGGGCTTACCTATTTCTATATGTCTATATAATATTTCCCTATGTGGAAATTACCTGAGTTCTGTTGAATTAAGTACTGTAGCAAATAACCTACTGTTCACAGTATCATCTATATTTTCTCTAAGCTGACTTTCTGCAACATGCTCTTGCTTTTATCAGCTCTGAAAGGTGAAACATTCATGTGCGACATTTTACAGGAAAATATCTTAGAGTATTTAATGTATATATGATCTAATATTTAGCAAGAAAATGTCTTAGAAGATTTAACAAACCTCCCTTAGGAAACGTTTGAAAACATATTAAAGAAGCTAACAAGATTTATGCACACACATACTTTTAGGATTATATATGTTCTTTTACAAAGATGGCAAAAAAAAAAAAAAAAAAAAAACTTCTAAGTGATTCTAATTACATCTTAATTCTCTCTTTAAATACCATACTAGCTAATGCCTATTCTTTATAGTTTTATATTTTCCTTCGCATATGTAAACTGAAACGCTGCTGAGTCAAAAGCAATAATATTATTTAAAAATGCAAAAAATATTTTTTCAATGCTACATGATTAGAGGTCCCTGTGGAGCTTGGCAGTAGGGGGAAAATGGGAGGAAAACTTTAAAACTCCAAGCTAACTTGGCTTTTTTCACTATGAGACTAACTTGGTGAAAAATGCACTTTGTCTTCCAACAAGTTTGTATGCGTGGGCTATACTTTAGGTTTTCAGTATCCTGCCAAGCAAATACTTAATACACAAAGTCATTTTTTTTTCTTAATTTTTGGCAACAGTATATCAAAACTCCACATTCTTAGAGTTAGTCCAGTGCCCTTTCCTAGAACATATAGTCACCTAACAGTCAAGTGACTAACAGGCTTTCGCCTTAAGGAGCCTGTAACGGTTGCTAGAACTTAAAGATGAGAATTTAATTTTGACTTCAAGCCATGCCTTGTTCTGCATCTGATTTTTGTAGAAAAAAAAGGAAGGAAATTCAAGCTTCAGAGGCAAAATTCCAAGAGGCTAAAGAGGAGGGAGAGTCCAGTGAAAGCACAAAAGACAATCATACAGTAGGACAGAAGAATGGAACAGTCTTGTATTTAGTTTGAAATAAAATTACTCAATGTAAGAGTAACACTTCACATATTTTTTAAATAGAAAAATTGTAGAAGTCTGAATGTAGAGATAAGAGCTTCTCAAATAATCATTCATCTGAATAAAACAGAAGATGAAGAAGAGGTTAAAGTTATTTATTCTAGAAATACAACAGATGCCTCTTTTTTCCTTTTCCTTTTCCTTAAGGGAAAAAAAGATTCCTTTAGAAACCAGTGCGCTTACAAATCATATTTTATAAATGTCCTGTCTGGCCTTCTTTAACATGAGCACATGGACTTAAAAATATGGTATTTATTTCTCAAGAGTTCATTCACTCCTGCCACTAATTCTCCACTTGAGTCAAAATGCAGATTTGCCACAAGACTTCTAATGCACAAAACACTTGGCGTATTTGGGGTTTTCTAAAAAACAAGTCAGAAAGTCAGAAGGTAAGAATGGACTGGTAGAACCTGAGAAAGACATGTTTGGGGTAGAGCACCGGGGAGCTAGAAAGCAGAAAAGCATGGACAGAGAGGAGAGCTTTGAGGGAAGCGGGCAGAGATTGTTATAAGCCACATTTGTGAAGACATGTCACATAAGTCTGGAGTTAGCCCTGAAAGTCACAGCAAAATGCCCAAACTTACAATTACCATTTAGCCTTGCCTACCAGTAAGGGGAGTAGCTGGCAGAAGAGCTGGGTTCTAAGGGAATGGGAGCAAGAAAACCAGACATTGAGAGGGTTTCACTTTTAGTGTTCAACAGCTTGCAGACCTGCAAGTTCCACTGACATTTTTAGCCTAGGAAAGGAAGGCCTTCTGAATGACTGCTACCACCCTTTCCACCCACACTAAAGACTGGCCTTGAGATCTGTTTCCCAAAACAGTACAAAATTCATTTCATAAATATTGTATCTATTATCCTTGTTTAAAAATGCTCAAATTTCATTGTTTTCTAGTGCACTTGAGACCAACTCGATATACATCATTAGCACAGAACTGGAGTGCCCAAAAGTAAACAGTGCTTACCAAATGGTGGTGGGGATGGGGGTGGGGGGATGGGGGGTGCAGATAAACAATAAAGAGGGACCTGAATAACCTAAAAGCAAGTTACTTAACATGCCTGGTCTGCTGTAGTTCCTTTCTCTATAAGGTAGGAGGAAAAAAACAAAACTCCCTTAACAAATTGTAGTGAATACGAAATAACAAGAGGTAACATAAAATCATTTTTCAAGGGCAGTGCCTAGCACATGACAGGTATTGTCATGAATACCTTAACATCAAAGTGTTATATTCCTTTCTCCCTTCTCCTCAGACCTTGTTTTCTACAATATGTGGTGTTGTCCCTCCTCCCCCCTTGGTGTTTGGAACTGTTCTCTGAATCTATGATATCAGCTATTAAAAATCTACATGCAAATTCCAAGTGATGCTTTCCATTCTGTGCGCAATATTATGTATTTGTTCTATTTTTGTTTACAACTATAGTCTGTTAGAAGGACTGAAGATTGTAGAACCACATCAATGGATGAGGGAAAGAGAAGACTTAAAATGATAAGAGTAAACAGCAAGGAATAAACAACACTAGGAAAGCACAGTACTCTTGAAGTGAAGTGCTGTCAAGAAGAAGGCTAAAAGGCTACCTCTAAACAAGAACATGGGTAGGCTGTAACAATATTTAACCAGACTTGTCTTTTCCATCTAGATGTTCTGTGAAACCTAAACTTTTAAGAGAAAAACCTCAAACAGCTGGAACCTAGCTTAGGTACACAAAATTAATCACTTCTCACTGAAATTCACTCTCAAAACCTCTGATCAGGTTTCCACGAGCAACAAAACAAAGAACGTCAATAACACTAGTAAACTGGGTTTACTAATTGCACAGCAAGAGAAAAAATACAACAGCAAAGAGGAGACAGAATAGAATTGTTAAATCCATAATCATCCATCCAGTATTTTTGACGCTTAAGGTCAGAATTTCATTCCTAACACTCTTGAAATAAAGATGTAAAGGGTTTTCTCATTCTAATTCAAATCCTAGGTCATTTACTGGAAAATGAAATCACCTAAAGTGTGATAGTTGACAGTGTGTATAATGAACAAGTCATATAAATATTTGTATTCAGACCATCTTTAAAAAAGAGTAGGTATACTTAACCTCCTCTGAAAATAAACAAGACTTTACTTAGCTATCCTGCATTCCAAAGCACACTGTCTTGTAGGGAAATAAGAATATGGATCATGACATTTAGTTTCATATATAGGTTTTTTAAATGTATATCATGCATACTTTCTAATTTCATGAAAACTTTTTACATGCTACCAAAAGCCATCATGAAATCCAAGCTGTGAATAAAACAACAAATAAACTTAAGTAACTATTTGAAGCTTAATATTATCTTCAGTGGAGGGAAAAAAAACTTCCAATGAAATGTTTTTCCTCCAAAATACTTTCGCTTTTCTTTTTCTGTATAATAAAACCTACACAACTCCATGTGGAATCAAATACAGCACATCATCCACTCTTTAAAAGGGGGTGGACAAGAGTACTTCTCTCCTGAGAGAGAATTAAGAAGGAACTTTCCTCTGATCATTTAGGACTTTCTCAGTTCAATAATCAATCTTTTCCTACATACCTAAATAAATGAACTAAGTAAGAATTTTTCATCCACTCCCTTCCCATGTAGGAACAAGAAGCTCAATTTAAAAATACTGCTTTTGGGGCACATGGGTGGCTCAGTCGGTTGAGCGTCCGACTTCGGCTCAGGTCATGATCTCACAGTTCGTGGGTTTGGGCCCCACGTTGGGCCCTGTGCTGACAACTCGGTACCTGGAGCCTGCTTTGGATTCTGTGTCTCCCTCTCTCTCTGCCCCTTCCCTGCTTGTGCTCTCTCTCTCTGTCTCTGTCTCTGTCTCTCTAAAATAAATAAACATTTAAAAATAAATAAATAATATTCATTTAAAAAGTACTGCTTTTTATTAACCTGTTAACACATTTTATGTGAACGTCTAGTCCAACTTCCCTTGTCACTGTGTGGAAGACTTTTACTCCAAAGGAAAACTACAGTAATTATGACTTATACCCTCTCCAATTTGCTGTTTGTGCTACTCTCAACTATATGCCATGAGTGCACCCAAGCCCCATTCTATGGTTTCTCAATCCTTCTCTTCACCCGTGTCTGTTATTTAAATTTTCAGTTCAAAATGTGCTGATAAAATCAGTAAAAGACCAGCATGAAAAGATGTGGATACCAAGGATGGTATCTTGCAGACTGCTGGATACTTAGCTAACATCCATTCTCCCTAAGAAACAAATCCATTGTCTAGTTAGGCAAGCCGCTATCCAGAATAAAGGATCGCAATTCCCAGCTTGTATGGCCACATGACTTAATTCTAAATAATGAAATGACAGCAAAAGTGTTGTGTGGGCTTTGTTTAAAGAAAGTGAATTTTTTCAGAAGCGCCCCCCCCTCCCCGAGGCAGTGGGTCAGGACATAATGACTAGGGAGTTGACATATGCACGACTGCCTACCTCGGGTCTTCTTTTATGTAAGAAATAAATTTCTCTCACCTTTAAGCCACTGTATTTTGGGTTTTTCAATCTTAAACACTGAAACCTAAGTAATCCATAGGGACTAAAAAAATAGGGAAGAGAATGTAAAAGAAAAGTTTTATTTTTTTTATGGGCCATATTCTTCCTGATATCACAGTTTAACATAATGTTTAAGATCATACATAGACTCTAGATTCAGACAGCTGGGTCCAGGTCTTGGCTCTGCCACTTATCAACAGGTTGGTTAACCCTCTGTACCTCAGTTTACCCATCTATAAAGTGGGATGATGACAATAATGGTACCTACCCCCACGGGATTGTTTTGAGTATTAATTGATGCATGTAAAATACTTAACCAATACTTAGCACAATATAAGTGTTACATGTATGTTAGCTATCATGATTACAGCCTTCATTATAAATTTGTATTTCAATAGTAAACAGATTTGAGGAAAATGTTCAACACAAGGAAATTTTCTCAAACATATACAGAGTCCAACACTGGAAGATGGGTACAGCCAAATATATCTGTCTAATAAGAAAAAATTTATTCTACTAGGAAACTTTAAAAAATATTTCCAAGAAACTGTAATGACCTCATTCAATAAGAAAACAATTTTTTATTTAGAAAAATAAAACAATTTTTATCACTTAGCAGGTTAAATAAATCATTAAACAGAAAACAACTTTTATACTATCTTGATAATTTATAAGCATGATCATATTATTATTAACTCAAAGGGCATAAAACTTGGAGGCATGTTCTTGAAACAGCATGAGACATTGAGGAAAACTTAATTCCAACATGTGCATAGTCAGTTCATCACATTCACAAATAGAAGTCTACAGTCCTTAGCCTGTAAATGTTTCATTTGACTTACAAATTTTGCACTGATTTCGCCCATAGTTTCTCTTACCCATCCTAGTACTACTGACCTCATCTCATTAATCTTGAGATGATTAAAGTCTACCTGTAGTATGTATACTCCATTCCAAACACTAATACACATGAACCAAAAGAGATATGGACATAGTATCAGTGTTTAAAATCATCTTTTACAACTCAATATATCACCTTTTACTGGGTACATGTTACTTTGTGTGCTGTCCTATAATCTTAACTCCATCTTGAAAAGGTTTTGTGTGTGAATGTATGCTTTTTTTTTTTTTTGTCTCTTTGTCTCCAGTGAAAACTAGCTGTTCCTTAAAGACATCTATGTCCTGTAGCCACCTCAAACAAAAGCTATTTGTTTACTAATCACATTCTTCCTTGCTCACTATTTCTAGCTTTATGCCATTTATCTCTAATTCTTTAGTAAAGATCCTGATCATTGGAGGTTCACACCATTCAGTCATACCACACCCTTTGCCTCCTCATCACCATTGTATCTACTAATCTCTTGTCATTCTCCTTTATTCATCAAAGGCTTTGGAATTTAACTCACAGTCTTTCTCTCAATTCCAAATCCTTCCATTATTCTGGGTGACTTCCATATGCACATGTGTGATCCATGTAGTACTCTGGACTTCTCAATTCCAGAGAGTAACTCCACTTCATTTCAGCCATCTATTTCCACGGTTATTACTATAAGCTTGTCCTCCTAACAGCTCTTGAATCATTTATTCAAGCAGTCCACCTTATAACCACTTTCTCCATTACTTCTAATTCTCTTGATGAACTACTCACACCATGAAGGTCCTGTGGTCTCTTAAGAGACTTCTAATTCATTAGCTTCATATTTCTTTCCATCTATGAGTGCTTTCTTTCTTCATTATCCTCCTAATCCAGTTTAAATTCCATGATCCTAGAAAACATTCTATTACTCTAAACTCTTTTCCCATTTAGTCCGTGCATTGCCTCCATTAGCAAAATTGCAATCATTGTGAAACTAACTACTTTCTCTATAACTATAATGAAGCTAGTGTGTGCTGCTAAGGAAAACTGCACAGCAAAATATAATAACAATGCTCAAATGAATCCTGAACATGGACCAGCAATCCTATTCTTTTCCTCTGATTTTTACAAAACAAGTATTTCAAATCCTCTTAATTCTGTTCAGGCCTTTGATGCTCTATCCTTAGTTTCATAAAACACCCTACCTTCTACTTTACTGACAAACACAGAGGTTAACAGACATGACTTTTCAATGAAAAGTTGAGGGTATTCATGCCGACAGCTTCTGCTTTGTACGATTTTCTCTTTCTTCCCTCCTACTACATTAGATAGTAGTTAAAGCTATGAACATGAGATAATTCTCATTATCAATATCAATGGGATATTCTCATTATAATGAGAATATAGAGAGCTTAGAATCAGTCTCTGAAGAATTCTAAGATTTGATGGCTGAGTAGAGGAGAATGCAGCTTCAAATCAAGGTATGAATTTTACACTAAAAGCAAGTCAGCTACATTTGGGCTTTGTGTATTAATTCACACATTTCAGCTATATTTTGTGTATGGGTATGTATATATGCATTCATACACACATATACACATATTTATACAAGAAACTGGTTTTGAAGGCATATATGACTCTAGTGTTTTCCAACAATATTAAACATTAGTCCTTTGACAGATGAAATTTGGAAATGTTATTATTACTGAGTTCCAAAGAAATCTTTTCCCCTGTGGAAATGAAATAATCTTGGCAGAATTTTACGAGCCAAGGGTGGTGGGGAGAAACATGAAATTATTACCCGTTGTGGACATAAAACTTTCTAGTTGAAACAAAGATAGCTCTTGCTCATCAAGAGCATATGTAGATTTAAGATCCTTAACTGTAAACAGTAGGCTTCAGTCTTGGGTGGTCTGTGTTATGTCCAATAATATATAAATTGGCTTATCCTCAAAATAAATATTTCCCTTTTCATAACTCTGAGCCATAGAAAAGATTCAATCTTTGTTTAAAAAAGAAAGGTTTTCACTAAGGTCTTTTAGATATAAGTCTACATATTCAGTAGATAGTTCAGGATACTATACTTCATTTAATACCTGTAAAAAGATCTTAAATGATTTTCTCAGTATCTCAAGGAACATTCAGTAAACTGGGAGATGCTTAGTGAGAAGTGAATCCTCTGCATAGAATGATCACTGATTTTTTTTTGCATAGTGTTTAATAATGAGCTATGATCCAGGGGATGAAATGAAGAACAAAATATCCTGTATTTCTGCTTTTATCTCAGAGATAACTTATTACTATACTATACTATTTGGTATAACCTACAAGCCACCTAAAAACTATTTTTAGTGTACATGTCTTTCATTTTCTTTAAATTCTATATTAAATGATAGCTGATTAGTTTAAATGTGTCTTTAAGAGAATATGTGAATATTTTATAAATGATGCATACAAATTATTTTCAAGGTTTCAGATCCTTATTGAAATTTGGTCTAAAGATAAGGAAAATTAGCATAAAGTGAAACAGAATTTCTTTTCTTTCTTTTTTTCATTCATTCTTTTAAAAAAAAAAAAAGAAAGAGGGGAAAACACTGGAGTAATATACTCCATTTATGTACAATATGGCAAAATGGCTCCATGAAACCATCCAAAGAATTGTTTTTCTCTTTCAGGATGAAAAGAGTCCAGTATTCTTCATGCATGATAGGAACTTGGTCAGACTCAGGATTTGTTTCCATACCTGCCTAATGACTTGGCCAGAATATATTCTAAAGTCATAACAGAGACATATCATCAGTGTGTAAAGATTCCAAAATCATCATGACCAGATGTGTAGGACTAAAAATCTTGGCTTCTGGCTGGATTTCTCACAGTTGGTCTATAAAATGAGCATTAAATATTATTTGTTCTAGCTCTAAATTTCCTCCTTCTAAAAGAGCTGATCTAAGTGTGAAACACTTTCTCTATGAAAAGTTAATGAACATTATGAGGAAATGTTTTAGCTGAAACTGGCTGTTTTCCAGATGGTACATATGGACTCAGATGTTCACTCAACTCTTACATAATCCGATTCTCAGAACTACAGTTGTGGAACACTAACTGTACTTTTTTCCCCCTATATTAATATGACACTTTTTATTTTATTATTTAAATGTTAAAAAATTTGACCTTCAATTCTTAATACTGCAGTTTTTCCAATAACTGAAATTTGTGACAAACACCATAACCACCTTTTAACTGAAAAAATCTTTATTGTATTGGGATAAAACAGGTAGAAAAAAGCTACACATTTTTGATACGGAGGAAGGTAAGATTTAGCTTGAGTCTGAATCTAAACATTATGCTAATATTACTAGGTACATTAAACTAAGTCTAAATAAATAGAAACCTAATAATGTTAGGGGGTGGGGAATGGACATTTGAAGTAAAAACTATACATTTTTTAAAAAGAGAATGAATAATAAAGAATACACGCTATCTTTACATTATTCTAGTTAAAAAATGAAAAACATTTTCTTTTCTTCCTTATTATAAGACTTTATTAACAGGAGCCATAAGCATGCAAACAGGAAACCTTTCATGTATTTATAGAAAACTTCACTTTAGAATTATAATTTAAACATTAGTAATTGCTTTATAACCCTTGGATGTGTCCATTCTGGAAGAGTGTATGTTTTCTATAATAAATTTCTTCAAGGATGACCCTCTTTCATATTTCATCCTTACTCTGATTATTATTATACAAAATTCTGGGGTGTAATATACCATTAAAACAATGACTTGATAAATTAGAATTTTATTATAATATCATTTCAAATAGATCAAAATTCTGGATAATATACTGTCATTTTATATGCTAATCAAAAGTAGCATTAGTTATTCAAAAACTAAAGATTCTTAATGAAATTCAACTCTTACAAGGCATGAAATAATAATGAAGAATATTATAACATTACTCAAACATAAAGCAAGATTATTTCTAAAACTAAACTAGAATTTGTTTTTAATTTTTTTTTATTGTTTATTTATTTTTGAGAGAGAGGGGCAGAGAGAGAGAGAGAGAGAGAGAGAGAGAGAGAGAGAAGGATACACAGAATCAGAAGCAGGATCCAGGCTCTGAGCTATCAGCACAGAGCCCGACGCAGGCCTCAAACCCAAGAACCATGAGATCATGATCTGAGCCGAAGTCGGACGCCCATCCAACTGAGCCACCCAGGTGCCCCTAGAATTTGTTTTTAAACTGTTTTTAACATTGGCATTTGCCACCAAAGATGCTTCAGCTACATATCACTAAATCTATTAATTTTGTCAGTTCTTTAGAATCCAAATATATACAAAACTTCCTGACATAGATTAGGATAAATTTGCAATTGTGGGATGTTTTTAACTTCTGCCTAAGTTTCAGCTGAATATTGCCTCTCTTCTCACATGGCAACAACATTCAGAAAGCCCTAAGCAGGGAAACAAGATTTTTTCAAATGCAAGACAATAAACAAAGTAGGACTTGAGATGAGAAATTTGCTTCATCAACAACCTTTTACAGTCAGATGAGCACAAAGCAAACAGCATTTTGATGATTTAATTTAACAGAAAATTTCAGGACTAATACCTATTCATATAGGAAAGTCAAGAATTAATATCTCTATATTAAATATGGAGAGTTTGTATGTATAAATATGAGCATGAGAATTATGTTATGGGATATTTAAAGAAGAAATTCAGTGTAACCTACTATTTATTGAGGGACTATACTACAGACAGAAATGAGGACCTATTTTGATAGGATATTTGGTAGGCTTCTAGAATTAAAAAGAGTTCATGCCCTTCACGAAACTGTCTAGTGAGTTCTATGTAATATTACAGAAAATAAAGGGATTTTATAAAGGATACAACTCACAAGAAAATAAACAGTATTACTCCTTTCTACATTATGTATAAAAAGACGGTCTTAAGGTATCAGCACCACCTTTTGCAACAAATGTAGTTAACAAGAGGGTAGAAGGACTCCAATATTTTTAGCACCTTCTCAATTATAGTCACAGAGCTAAACATTTAATGTTATGCCATATACATTAGCTTCTATTTTTACATCATCAGAAGGTATTACCCTGCCCATTTTATGAGTACGAAAACAAAACGAAAAGAAATTAAAGAACTTGCCAAACATTAAGCAGCTAGAGCAAATGCTACGCATTTTCACCCAACCCCCAAATCAGGCAAAGCAGATGCTCGGAGAGGCAATCATAACAGCAATCTACGTGGCAACAACGAGCCAAGCATTGTAAAATACTATTCATCTATAGTTCCTAACCTTCTTTTATCTTGCTTTCAGGACCTGTGGTGTTCAGTGGTATTAAACAACTACTCTCACTGTTATCAGACCTGGGGTACTCCACATTAAATGAAACCCAGAGGTTTTACGGCCAAACAATGTACCCCAGCCCCATGTTACTCCATAAGCATACTCATTAAGAATGTAACTTCTAGATTCCAACATGCCATTTAAGCAACACATTCTTATAAAACATATTCTCTGTTTTCAAAGGCCAGGGTGCTCAAGATTAATTTTGAGTTAAAGAACAATGATAAGTAATTTGTGTTTTCTAAAGGTCAAATCTTCACTTAGACCAAGTGAAGACTTTGTTTCATTCAGATAAAAATTGCAAACAATTTCTGAGTAGTTCTGTATCACTCAGGACATGGTTTTACAGCAGTAAGGAATTATGCCCCAATCTCAAAGGCAAAATACAGTAAGTTTATTTCTAGCTCACACTGCAAGGTCAGCAGGAGAGCTCTCTCTGTTCACTGCAGTCACTCAGGAACCAGGCTGGTGGGTGCTCCATCTGGACACATATTTCCTGAATCAGAGAAACAGGAATAGGAGACACGGCAACTGACACACGAGCTCTTAAATCTTCTGCCTGGAAGGGACATACATACATCACATTCATTCACATCCCTTTGGCCCAAGACTGTCTGCAAGTGTCAGTAGAGCACACTCCTACCGAGTAACACTACATACGTGGACAAATCAAGATATTTAGTGAATAACACTAATAACTACTACAAAACCTAACAAATATTTGTTAAATATTTGCTAAAATGAAATATCTTCCTTAAAAGAAGTGGCCCAATCCCTACAAATTTACTGAGTACTTACTATGTATTAGGCATTGAACGATGCCTTACCAGCATTGTCCCTAATCCTCAATACAATCAGTGTAGGAGAAATTATTGGTATTTTATGAATGAATAAATAGACTCCAAGAGATTAAGTAAATTGCTCAAGGTTGAACAACCAGTGAATGGTAAAAGTGGAATCTGAATCCAGATTAATCTAATTCTAAAGCCTGTGCTCATTCCACTACAAAACCACCAACAAAAAAGGGGAGAGAGAGGGAGTTTAAGATTACATTTTCCCTCACTCCAAATTCAAACTAAAACGTCAGGAAAGATTATCTAAAATCACTGATAGAAATATAAATAGTAAAAAAGAGAAACCTAATCCCCAAGACTTCATTTCCAAGATGTTATTTAAAGGGGCAATGGGGAATCAGAAGTCACCTGGAATACAAATACACTAAAACAAATAAATATGTCTGGAAGAAAAATCATCAAAGAAAAAAGTCTTCTTCTATCTGGTATTAGTGAAAAGCAATAAGTCATATTCCCTTTATAAGTGCTCAATTAACTTGCGAATTGTATTGTCTACATCTCTACATCCTGACAATTAAACACATAGCTTATAATCTCTTTATCAAAGAAATAGAAAGAACAAAACACTTTAATATTCTGAAAACTAAAAACTTTTCATAGTTTTGGCCTGCTAGGGCAAGCTATCAAAAAAATATATATACATATCAAAATTAACTTGTAAAGATTTTTTAAAAGAAAGAACAAAAAACAAACTGCAATAGGTATGCAACATAGCAAAATAAATCCGGGATGAATGACAATCATTGTTAGATAATCTTTTCCAATGAAATGAAAGAAAAAGGCATTACCACATAGGTGGCAACCAAAGCCAATCTATCCTCACAAGAGAATCCAACGTGTTTGGTGTTCAAAAATACAGTACTTGTTGTAACACCGTTTAAAGTCTATTACAAATAAAATAAAAACCCAATATAAACATCCCAAATCTGTAGACAAAACTCCTGTTCCAAATGCTCTCCTTTCATGAAATGTACTAAGCCTACAGAGTCAGACTAAATCAAGCCTGAACAGAACTTCTAAATTGTCAATAGGGTATTAGTTCTTTTTTTATATTTGCAAAAGTACAAAAGGCCAAAGAGATGGACATATTTAACACAAGTTCCTCTAAACACAAATCAGAACGTTTCACTTAAAAGCCTGAAGTAATACAACATGTCAAATATTTATGTATTTTTTTGCATTTGAACATTGACTATCATATTCCCCCAAAATCCTTCATGTTACAAGGCTGATGCTTGGAATTTTTTTCTTTCTACTTGCTGAGACTATAATTTATTTGAAGAATATATTTCATGCATAAGAAAGTTTAGATAAATACACCATATTTCATATACACTTAAAAATAACACTACATTGTTGTTAAACACTACTAGAAAAGGAGACAGAGAGAAAAACCATGTGTGTGTGTGTTTGTGTGTGTGCACTGACTCAAAAGACTTGTGACAGATAAGGAAAAACATTTTAAAACATGAATAATTGGAGGACTTCTTTGTCATCTATCTGGATTTCAATTCCAACTCTACATTTGATCGGACTGCCTAATTTTTTATGCTTCAGTTTCCTCATCTCTGAAACAGCTACAAATAATATTTCTGAAAGCTCTTTCAAGGAAAATAATGCACATAAAATGTTAACACAGTGCCTGGCACACAGTAAGAGCTCAATAAACATTAGCTGCTGCAGCTACCACTGCATCGATTATCTTTTTTAAAGGACAGATCAAATTTTCATAAGATATCTTCTTCTTTTTTTGAAATCCTATGGTGTTCAAAAGTCTATATTCTCAGTTGGCACCTGGCATATCAACCATTTACATTTTGCTAGTGTGTATCTGCAATAATCACTCGTTTCCTCATGCTCCCCACATATGCTGAAATCACAGAAATCTTTGGACTCTAACAAGTGAATGGCCATATTAAGTGACGCCCTAAGAATGGACTTTATAATCATGGATTTGGGTAAGGTAACAATTGCAGTAATAAGAATTAACATGTTATCAATGAATTACTACCTACCAGGTATTGTCCTAACAACTCTTTCAATCCTAGCAATAATCCTAGGCCTTATCATTAGCCCCATTCTTTTCTTGTTTTAATTTTGTTTTTAATGTTTATTTATTTTTGAGAGCAAGAGAGACAGAGTGCAAGCAGCGGAGGGGCAGAGAGAGAGGGGGAGACACAGAATCTGAAACAGGCTCCAGGCTGAGCTGTCACCATAGAGCCTGATGTGGGACTTGAACTCAGGAATGGTGAGATCATGACCTGAGCCAAAGTCAGATGCTTAACCAACTGAGCCACGCAGGGGCCCGTCATTAGCCCCATTCTAACAAAGCAAAGAACTGATGCAAAAGAAACATAATTTGTCCAACATCACATAGTAAGTGGTATTCAAATCCAAGCAGTAGACTCCAATTCCTGGGCACCTGACCCAATTGAAACCAGACCTTTATAAAAGGCCTTATAAATAAAAACACCTGAAAGAGTATAGACTTTACTCTAAGGGCAAAAATTGCATTGAATGCTTTAAACTGGAATCACAGGATCATAATAGTCTGGTTATAGTTCGGAAATGAACTGGACAGGTGAGACAAGAGAAGTGTGGAGACCTATAAGGCAGTTATGGAATCACGGCAAAGAAGGTCTTGAATAAGGAGTAGAGCAGCAGTAGGGAGCATGGAGAGAGTCTCAAGGATTCGACATATATTAAGGAGGTAAAATAGACAATTCTTGGTGACTAAATATATTGGACTAACTGAAAGGGAGAAGTTTAGGATGGTGGCCAAACTTCTAACTGGTAAGTGGCATTTCCATTCACTGAAATGAACAGCTAAAGAAAAACAGAGTTTGGGGGAGAAGAGGTTAGGGGAGGGGTTGAGACAGAGACAATAAATTCAACTTGGGGGACACTTATTTGAGGAGCAGTGAGACAACGAAGCAAGCAGTTCAGGAGAGATCTGAGACACAGATATGGATTAGGGGGTCATCAGTATATAGATGGTAACTGAACCCAGAGAAATCTGTAAGATTATCCACAGGATGTATGAAGAGTAAGAAAAGCTGAGGTCCTGGAAAAGAATACCGAACATAAGAACACTTAGGGGATGGTACAAGTAAGGAGAAGAATGAAGAGGAATGACGAGACGAGAGAGGAAAAGTGTGACTTCAGGGAAACTAAGGAGAGATTTTAAGGGATGAGACATGGGAAATAATGTCATAACCAGCTGAGAGACCCAATAAGAACATAAACGTGTCCATCAGATTTAGTTACGGGCTGTCTTTGATTATCTCAGTGAGATCAACCTCAGAGGCATAATACATGGAAATCAGATTACAGTGGCACAAAAGAAAAGCTAACAGCAAGTGTGGGCAAAGGATTTGAGAAATTTGGCTATAAAAGGAAGAAAGAAATAAGGTAGTGACTGGAAGAAACAATGGGGCAAAAAAGGGTTCTTTTCCTCATCTCGTTCCTCCCTTTGTTTTTAACATGTAAACATTGTTCTAAGTATCTAATACTATCAACTCTATCTGCATCACTGCCCTCATCACCAACCTCTTGTGTTTAACTTCTACTAATCTTTCAAAGCTTAGATAAGAGGCTATTTGTTAGTGAAACATTCACTATGTTCACTAATTAAAACCAATCACAGTACCCTTCCTGTTTGTTGCACTTTGTTCATGCCACTGCTACGATACTGCACATGTCGTATTAAAGTAATTTATGTACAAATATCTTAGCCCATTTGAGCTATTTTAACAAAATGCCATAGACTGTGTAGCTCATAAATAATAGAAATGTACTGCTTACAGTTCTAGAGTCCAAGATCAAGGCACCTACAAATTCGGTGCATGGTGGGGACTTGTTTCCTGGCTCACGGATGGCACTTTCTTGCAGTGTCTTCACATGGCAAAAGGAACAAAGTATCTCTCTTGGGCCTCTTTTGTAAGGACACTTTTCCCATTCATAAGGGTTCTACCTGCATAGCCTAATCACCTCCCAAAGGCCCCTCCTTCTAAACCATCACCTTGAGGGTTAGAATTTTAATCTATGAATTTGAAGGGAGAATGTGAATCTTTTTAACTACCAAAGCACTGCACACAGAAATACTCAAATGTTTCGTGAATGAACAAAACTCAACCATCAATTATATATGTTGTTATTATTACAGAAATAGGGGGAAAAGAGAGAGAGAGAGAGAGAGAGAGAGAGTAGTAGAACAGATCTGAGAACACACCACCAATCCAAATTTCCACCACCAGGCCCGTAACGATAAGGTGAGCTGGAGGCACTGTGAACTTAAGAAAAAAAAGCATTTACTTCTCATCTCCTATTTTCTACAGAGACAATGTAGTGTAGCACAGAGCTTCCCAAGGATGTGCCTGCCACAAAAGACTGAAGAGGATGACTAGGTACTAAATCCTTCTTTACTTTGACTTGACTTGGTGGGGGGATAAGGGGAGACCTCTATAGTATCCATAACCTACAGGTCAGTTACCTCCAGTTGTAAGCAGCCTTAGCCACTTTCCCCACCATGTGGGGAAAACATGTGTAAAAACACACATGTTTTCTATGTACAACATGATGTGGAAGAGACTGGGAAGTTCTGGTGTAGTCAGATAGAGTGAGAATTAAGGAGAATAAGCTGTGAGATTAGAGAGACCCAAATGCAAATCCAATCCCTTGTTTATTTCTAGTTACACAATCCTTGGCAAGTTACTTAACCTCTCAAAGCCTCAGTCTTCTCACATGTAAAACAGAGAAAATATCAGTACCTACTTTACTGTGTAGTGGTAGTAAGGATTAACCCAATACTATTTATAAAACACTTAGCACAATGCCTGGCACATAATAAGCATTCAACAAATATTAGCTAGCTATAATAATTTCATTTTTCATCAAAGCCTCAACATCCACAGCCCTCTCCAACTGCAAAAGAGGGACACACTGGCTCTGAAGCTCTGGGAGACACTGACTACTATGGTGGGTTTTTTGAATCATGTGAACTTCATATGCTATTTACATAGTAATACATGACTCCTTCAAGTTGGTAAAACTTCAATATCTGTTCCTCAGATTCATGCTATTTGTCTCTTTCATTGGTGTGATATTAATTCTTACCATAAGAATTTAAAACTTCTTCTACTTATGTTGCATACCCAGAAATCAGACTTTCTGCACTATTTCCTATAGAAAAGTGTTTCAAGTATGGGTGAATATGTGCTTAGGGTACATTAGTCATACTCCAAATAAAATTGGGCACTGGAATAAGGCATACTGTGCCCCAAGTGTGGCCTATATAGTGACTCCTACCTTGTACATGACCACTTATATGGTAGACATAACTGGCAGGGGAAAAAAAGGGGGGGTGGAAATGATGCTTTAAGAGATATGTTGAATTTGAACAAAAAATTCAATAGCCAAGAGAGGTAACCTAGTTAGACTTGCAGGGTTAGAAACAGGGCACGAGGTCAAGATCTGGAGCAGATCTAGATGTCATTCACCCATAAAAAGTTAAACCCAGAGGAATTATGATTTGGAAAGAATACTTTTATTTATTTAAGTTTATTTATTTATTTTGAGAGGGAGAGCACAAGGTCGGGGAGGGACAGAAAGAGAGGCAGAGAGAAAATCCTAATCTCCATGCTCAGTGTGGAGCCCAACATGGGGCTTGTTCTTACGACTGAGAGATCATGACCTGAGCTGATATCAAGAGTCAGACGCTCAACCAACTGAGCCACCCAGGCACCCCTCGGAAAGAATACTTTTAGACATGACAGAACATTATACAAGGTGGATGCGATCAGCCTAATATCCATTTAATTCAGTTATGGGACAAGAGGAAACAATATTTGGCTCTAAAAGAGAGATGAAAGCTGAACAGAATTAGAACTAAATTCAGTAAGCTAAAAAAGGAGAGTTGTGAGATGTGTTAGACACACAATAAAATTCTAGTCAATCTCTTTTATGACAACAGCTGTTAGTAACATTCCAGTTTCTTCTCTATGTCAAAGTTTCGTATTTCAGTTGTAGTTTATTATTACTATAGTCAACTTGATCTGAAAACCAAGAATGTAAAACCTGTATTCTACAACATAGTTTCAGACTCATCTTATGAAATTTCAAGTAGTACAAGAGCTTTAAAAAATAACAATTGTTTTATAAACTTCCGTGGAAATCTAGTCATTTATTTTTTAGCAAAATAAACTTTAATAGTAGCAATAAAATAATGTCCTCAAAGGGAATAAACACAGAATAAAGTTTAATATGTTTCTGATGTCCTATATTAATATATTAAAATATCTTACATTTATAAGATTAAATTTAAATGACAATTGACTATATGCACTGGCCTTAAGGCTGGAACTACATTGTGGAAATTAAAACAACCGAAATCTTTAACATGCAAAAACTGCTGTTCAAATAAATGTTTAATGCATATTTATTTACATTTCATAAAAACAATCAATACATGATAAAATTTTAGTGATGATTATAAATATATGCTAATGTATAGTTTCTTCCTCTTAAGCAATTAATAATAATGCATAAGGAAAGGGTAACACAAATTTAATTCCATTCTAAAATGCTATTCATTGACATATTTGGCACATTTAAAATGACCTAATGGATATTTAATGGTAAGTTCATAAAGCAATCCAGTTATTTCCTTGACAATATATATGAAAGCAAAAAAAAAAAAAAAACAAAAAAAAAAAACCACAAACCAGAAAACAAAAAACAAAAATATTAAAAAAGAAACAGGGTGGTGAAGAAGAAGACAGGTAGGAAGAGAGGGAAAGAGAGACACTGAGACACAGAGACAGAGAGCACAGCAATATGACTACAAAGGAACTTTTCTCCTTTCTGGTTTAAAATCTAGTCATAGGTAAGGAATTCCAAAGATTTCACTTTTTAAAAAAAATTTTAATGTTTATTTATTTTTGAGAGAAAGAGAGCATAAGTGGGAGAGGCGCAGAAAGAGAGGGAGACACCGAATTAGAAGCAGGCTCCAGGCTCTGAGCTGTCAGTCAGTATAGAGGCCGATGCCGGGCTCGAACTCACAAGCAATGAGATCATGACCTGAGCTGAAGCTGGACGCTTAACCGACTAAGCCACCCAGGTGCCCCTCCAAAGATTTCTAATGGCAATAATCAGAAATATTATTTCAAATATAAAGACGAATAATTTCATGAGACACTATTTCTACTATAGTTAAAACTATTTCAAACACAAAATCCAAAATATGTCTGAAGAAAATTTTGACCAAACATCTATCTTCCTTAATTTCTAGGTCTGTTTAATTTCATCTTTCCTCTCAAAAAGACTTTCCATTATATTGTACATTTAAGAGTACAAAAAGAGCTGAATCTTTTGCCAAGTTCCTCACATAAATTTCTAAATATTCAACTGTTTTGGAATAATTTACGGTATTTAATGCAAATTATTCAAAACTCTACTTCTACCTCTGCCCTAACTGCTAACTGAGCTAAGACAAGTCACAAAAATCCTCAGAGATTCCACTTCTCACCAGGAAAGGGATAATGTTATATTACATAATCTCTAATTTGCTCCCTACTCTAAAAATGTATGATCCTCTGAAACATTAAGTATTGGTATTATTCACTTTAAAGGAAAATACTTTTGTTTACAGAATTGTGCAACATATTAAATGACCTCAAAATAATATAGCCCATGAATTTCTGAACCTCAGTTATTTTTAGGCTAGAATAAATAAGCATCAAGATCTATTTCAAATACATAAACTGATTCCTAGAATAAAAGTATTACCGAAGTCTGGTTCTACTAGGATAAATAATAAGCTCCCTCCCCTGCCAAAAAAGGAAGGAAAAAAAAAAAAAAAAAAAAGGATAAGAGCCAATTTTGAGGGCTTTAAAAGGCATAGAAGAAATCTTCAAAGAATGGAAAAGAAGCCAGTGATGGTGATACTGCAGAGATAAAAGGTGTAGAGTCAGAAGTTGGTAAATATGTTTTAAATGTGCTCCTTACTATAAAAATTACCTAATCTCCATTTAGGAGACTACATTTAATAAGACAAATTTATTTTAGCTTCTCTCTTTTCTCTCTATACAACATTCTAACGGTCACATTGATTGCTCAGAGATAAAAACACCGCTCTCAAATATGACCACATACACATCTGTCCATACTAGTTGAGTTATATGTCTGTCAACAATCAGTTGTGTTTGTCCCCAAATGTGTTAATGTCATTTATATTCACTAATGTAATTATGGAACTGACCTATATATTACATACACCAAAAAGGACTAAATTTTTTTTTCCATGGAAACAGAGTTGAATGTTTTGGAACAACAATACCTTAGAAGTATGGTTTATACAATGAAAACACCTCAGAACCCCAGCTAGAGAACTCATACTCAAAGAAAATGCCTTGATAAATGAGCGGGTATTTGTGTGTACTAATACAATATACACACACAAATATTTCAGAGACGGAGTGAAAACAAATCTCATACCACTGCCATGAGGACAGCTTTCCTTGCATAACTTTTGTCCCCTCAGCTTGGGCATCAGAATGAACACACATGAGGAACAGAACTGCCCTAATTGACCCAGAGACCTGCAGTGTGACACAGAGCTGGCCTGGCCAACTTGTTTCTTACGTGGCTATGCTAGATACGTAATTTGCAGCTAAAACTGGGATAATAAATTAAAGTAGAATACATATTAAATGCTAAAAGAAGTTGATGTTGAGAAGAATGTAAGAGAGAGAAAAGGAAGCCTACTAATCTCTAAGCATGTAAAGTGAGTATATGAATAGCTGTTTTCTGTCTCAACTAAGAGGACTTAGTTTTCCTCTTGTTACAGATGTTTAGGATATTTGGGGGAAATGTCCTGATTCTGTATGTTGTCAACTATTACAATATGTTGCCAAGAGTGGCAATGAGATTAAAGTCTCTGGATTTTTATTTTATTTTATTTTAATCTTATAATTTATGTCTTGAGGTGACTTACAGATTTGCTGCTCAGAATGCGATCACAGGGCCAGCAACACTGGTATCACCTGGGAGCTTGCTGGAAATGCAGGAGCTAAGATGCCATTCCAGACCAACTGCATTTTAATAAGTAATCATCTGCATTTTAAGAAAATCCTCAAGTGATCTGTAGGCACATTAAAGTTTGAGAATTCCCTAATAGCTTTTACGTAAGATATCTGAATTTGCAACAGTTCAATTTACACCTCTTGAACATGAGTAACTGTATATTTTGGAATCAATAAAAAGGAATACCTCATTTAACAACAAAACCTTTCTTTATCATCCTTATTAGAACCATTTTATTTCTGCTTTTCTAAAAAATAATTTAAATGAGCTCTAATTCACTAGGCCTATATTCTTTTAAGGTGAAAGCCCTATCAGTTCAACTCATTCATTCACACAGTTCTTCCTATCATTAGAATGTAATAGAAAATTACAAGAGATATGAGCTAAAATCCAAAAGAAAGAGTCAATAACTTTAGTAAAGTGACCAAAAACTTTGATGATTGTAAAAGTCTTAGGACTCACGTAATTTCAACAAGGTTGACTTGCTATAATAAATACCTCAACATGTTTCATACCAGAAGTTGCTGGTGATTTTAAAAGGCAAGAGGAGTTTCACTTTTCATTAAGAGTCCCTGAAGATATCTTAAAATGACACCCTGCCAGAAGGGTTTGTCCAAAATATTAGAATCAGGAATTATCCAGTTGCAAGAGCATCTTTTTAACACTCAAGCAAGAAACAGAAGTTAAAATGGCAATTGTGCTTCTATTATCAGAGCTTGAGGTTTCTTTGATAGAAGAAATTAAATCTGATAAGCTCAACTGCTTTCTATTATCTGATTCTGAATATCACTCTTGTTCTGACTGTGCCTAAGGGGCTCAAATCCTAAGAATTACCAACTTCATTTTTTTTAACAATCACTTCAGAAAGCAATCCAAGGTAGCTTGGATTCAGAGGTCCTGGGCTGCCACAACCAACTTCTTCTCTAAGGCCTGAGAACCCAAAGTTATGTTCTCCTCCTCTTTTTATTTTGCATTTTAGGATGACAGGAACATGATAAACAGCCAGCACTCAATCACCATCCAGTACAAAGAGGCTTTGTGATTGACAACAGAATATAAAAAAGGGAGGAGACCCACTTTTTTCTTCCTCTAGGGAAGACTATGGCTGAAATTTTAGAACTTAAAAGCTTCTCCCATTTCGACCAGCTCACCTTGCAGGTAAACACCTTCCTGGTTCAGTGACTCAGTCACACATTAGAGACAGAATCTGTGCTGAAAACTGACAATGGTGGAAAAATACTCTTTTAACTGTGAATTTCAGCTCAGGGCAGCTGTAGGTAATGTACTTCCTCTCCCAGTAAACCCTGTCATTAAACCTGTGCAGCATGAAAAATAAGCCTTCATAAGTGAATATTTTATTTGAAGTTTTAAGGATAGAGATTAGAATAAATCCAAATACTCCTCATTTTTGCTGTGACTTTTTAGAAAATGTCTAGAATAGACCATGAAAGAAAAATAATTAATATTCTATATGAAATAAATATTAATATAATTTCTTTCTATGCCTCTCTATTCAACTCAATAATTTTCTATGGCAAGGACAGTGATTTTGAAACATCTCCCCCCCAAATAAACAGAAACTACAGCAAAATTCTTCAAAATATAATCAATATCAATATATGTATAATCAAATGTAATCTATGAAATACATATTCAAAATATAATCAGGTTATTAACTAATAAATTCCAAAGACTGTAAATTTAATTTTCATTCAAACTACATTGGAATGTATTAGCAATGAACTTCCTAGGTATTTAAAGAACATCCTCATGATTGGTCTTTAGATGGCAATCCATGGCTTTTCATTTTGAGAAGAATGTATCAGACTTATATTTGAGAACATATTCATTAAAAGCCTGTTTCAGGGGCGCCTGGGTGGCTCAGTCGGTTAAGCGTCCGACTTCAGTTCAGGTCTTGATCTTGTGGTCTGTGAGTTCAGGCCCCACATAGGGCTCTGTGCTTACAGTTCAGAGCCTGGAGCCTGCTTCAGATTCTGTGTCTCCTTCTCTCTCTGCTACTCCCCTGCTCATGCTCTATCTCTCTCTGTCTCTCAAAAATAAATAAACGTTAAAAAGATTTTTTAAAAAATAAATAAATAAAAGCCTGTTTCATAAAAATAAGTTTATTTCATCCTTCATCTTATTTTCTTCCAATTAATAAGTACTTTTGATGTTGCGCCATATCTGCATATATTTCTGAAATTAGTCTTCATTGGAAGGCCTATAAAACTTTTAAGTAAAAAAGTTAACACCCTAAGTCAGTAAAAAAATAAAGTAAAAAAGTTAACATCCTAACTCAGAAATATAAAAAAAAACAAAAACAAAAACAAATTTCAGCACAATGTTATGTTAACAATATATACACTTGTGACTTCTACTGTCGCTTCCTCTCTTGTTTCCCCTGTAACTCCAAAGTGTAGTGTCTCACAACTAAGAGCATGCATATTCTAAACTGCAGTTCTGACAACTCTGGAAAGAGAGCTGACAAGCCTAGCAGTGCACGTGCATATTCTTCATTCTGTCAATCTCCAAGGGAACGCTCCTTCAAATACACCTGAGAAAAAGGTAAGTCTCCCAATGTGCTCTTTCAGTGCATGTCTACGTACCCACAAAACCAAGCAACATCCCTGAGATGCAGCATCAGGGATATTTAATGCACCATGCCACTGTGCAACAAAGATCTGTTTCTAGATCAGATTTTTTAATAACTGCTATGATTTATGTAATATACAACTCTCTATTTGAAGTATATCATTCAGTGGTTTTTACAGTCACAGATTTGTATAGCCATCATCATAATTACGTTCAGAACATTTTCATCACCATTAAAAAAAACACTCATTTGTAGTCTTTCCTCATTCCCTTCAAGCCCCCTTGTCATAGGCAACACAAATCTACTTTCTATCTCTATGGATTTGCCTATTCTGGACATATCACCTAAGTGGATTCATACCATATGTGACCGTATAGCTCAGATTTAAATAATAAAAATAGCAAAAATTTATTGAGTGTGTACAATAATTCTTAATTCTTACTTAATAATTAAGTAATTCTTAATAATTACTTAATTCTTACAGTAATCCCATGAGGTAAGTACTATTATTATTCCCACTTCAGGATGAGAAACCTAAGGCACAGAGTGGCTAAGTAACTTAGCTGCGATCTGAAAACAAGCTAGATGAAGGAAGGATTTGAACATATGCAGCCTGGCTTCACAGTGTACCCTCTATAACAATGCTACTACACTATGGTGTCCTTTAATTACCTCTAAGAAAACTCATGCAGTAGAAAATAATAGAAACATACAGTCAGGCTTGAAAAAAATCATAGTGAATTATAGCATTCCTCATAACCGATAAAATATGCAGTTAACTTTGCTGATGCAAAGTCTAAGAACTTTCTGTGATTAATAATAATTCTCCTTAAACAAGAAAGAGCACACAAAGAAGGATTCCCAGAACTTGATGGAATCATTATTTCAGTCCTGTTCACATTATTAAGAGTTATCACCAGTTTTCTTGGTGAAGAATCGAAGACTGGTATCAGAATCCTTTCTCCCACTTCTAATAATTGGTTACATATGCCTGTGCGAGTGGGTGTGAGTACAGGTGGTGTAATTAAAGAGAAGACTTTCTGCTTAGACTAATCACAGAAAGATCTTAGTCTTTTCTAATGCAGATACGCCAAGAAAAGGCATTTCATCATACAACCTACATGATATGATCTCATTTGAGAAACCAGAGGAAGAACATGAAAATATGTATATGGAAGGAGAGGGGAAACAAGTGAAGGAGGGAGGAAGAAAAGGAGGAAGGAAAGAAGGGAAAGAGGAAGACAAGAGAAGGAAGGCAGGTAGCCAGGAAAGAACGATGTGGCAAATGGCCAGTAAGGATATACACAAGGTGGTAATCTTTCTCCAAAAGATTTTGTTTAGTGGTATTTTCCTACAATGAGGAAAAAAACAAAGAAAAACATACATATATTACCAAAAAAAATCAATATAATCTTAATTTGAGGCTATTTGCCCTCTAATGTGTTCTACAAAATTCTGGTTATTTTTCTAATTCACAAGGCATCTGATCTCATTGCAGAGTAAGTTTTATCATTCTCCTAAGCTCACCATAGTTCCCAAATTTAAAAATCTCTCTAGGTATTATATCATAACCCAACCAAATAAAGCCAAAAGGTAATTCTTAAAAGAATCTGCAAGTATTTCTTCATCATCTTTTCACACCTAAATAGCTTCAAGCTTCTATATTTATCACTTATGAATTATATTCAATTCCAAATAACTTTAATCTCATATTTTCAAAAACACGATATTTGTATGTCAAGCCCAAAGGGGATGGAGTAAGTTACAATTATGACTATGGTGTGTATAGGTGTGTAAGTGTGTATAGCTGGAATCCCTGGTTTCAGCTAATACAATAAATCTTCTAACAATATTTAACCATAACGTGGTATTTGGGTTAAAAATGAATAATAAATTCAATTCAAAGAAGTTTATAATTTCATACTTCCCTTTAAAGACCCCTATTAATGATAGGCATTAAGGAGGGCACTTGTTGAGATGAGCACTGGGTATTACATGTAAGTGATATATCACTAAATTCTACTCCTGAAATCATTATTACTCTATATGTTAACTAAATTGGATTTAAAATTTTCAAAATTTAAAAATATATAGAAAACCCCTGTTGAAAGACTTTCCTTTAAGAGAAAGAAAGCTTACATGGAGATATTAGCTAGCCTCCACCTTGGGGTAGCAAGCAGGTCTGCAGGCTAATTTTTTTAATAGACACCTGAAATATTAATGCACTAAATCAGAAGGTTGAAAAGCCCTTCTCAGTTGTTTTAGTTCAAGCCATTATAACAAAATACTAGACACTGGGTGGCTTATAAATAACACTAATCTAGTTCTCACAGCTTCAGAGGCTGGCAAGTCCAAAACCAAGGTGCCAGCCAACAATGCCCACTTATTCACTGGTAGCACGCTTCTCACTGTAACCTCACATGGCAGGAGGGGCACAGGAGCTCTCTTGAGCCTCTTTTATAAGGGCAATCAATCATTCCATTCATGAGGACTCTGCCCTCATGATCTAATCACCTCCAAAGGCCCCACCATCTAATACCATTACCCTGACATATCAACATATGAATTGCAGGGGAACACAAACATTCAGACTATAGCACTAGCTTTTAATCTACCAAGAGGATGACATACCAGCAAATTCTGGAAAAATATTGCCTTTTAACTACATTGAAGATATACAAAAATGAATGTAAATCCTTTAAATACATATGGCTACTCTGGCCAACATAACTTAGGCCTCCTCTTACCCTACTGCTTCTAGCAATTGTTTTCTTTTTCTTATTCCTCCTCTTCTCCAACGTTCCCACCCTTACAGGCAAGAGGTAAAACAGAGTCAACTGTATGAAAACAAGATCAAATACATGGCAGCTGTTGGATTATGAAAAATGACAAAAAAATGTTGCAGACACTTTCAGGAATCACTTGTGGCTTTATTTCATATATAATATGATGCAGTATGATGCCTAGAGAGATTTGGAACTTGGAAGGGAAAAGGATACCCTGATTGGCTGCATTCTTCCTTCATTAAGTTTTTATTGTAAGTTGTTAGTTAACATACAGTGTTACATTAGTTTCACGTGTACAATATAGTGATTCAACAATTCCATACATCAGCCGGTCGGTGCTCATCACAGCAAGTGAACTCCTTAATCCCCATCCTTTACCCATTTTAACCTTGTTAGATTTTTTTTTAATCCAGTTTTCAATGGATGGACTAGCAGCAACTAGTTGAGAGTAAGGCTGGCAACAGAAAGACCCACCCAGCCAAATCTTGCTGCTCCGGGAATTTGGGGCCAATACACTTCTTTTCTTCTCACTCCACTCCCCCCCTCCTACCCTCAGCCCCCACAGCGCCCATCCACCCTATACTTCTAAGACCCTTTCTTCTCTAGCCTCACTTACTCTGCTGCCCCAACACCCCTCCAGTCAGATGGCATCAAAGTAGGAAACAGATGGGAGAAGAAGAAAGAAAAAGGAAGACAAGAGAAAGGAAAGCCCCAGGTTAAACCATAATCCCAATCCCATGGCTCTTAAATTTGCAGGATTAGCCTGGTTTTATTTTGTTTTTAACCACTCTCTTCCTAAGAGGTCCAGTTCTGTTCTTCTACCCCTTCACTTCCCTTCTCCTATGCTCTGACCTCTTGTTGGGACAGAGGACTCTGTGGAGTAGCTCAAGAATTGGATAAGTCCCAATCCTTCTGCTTTAGCTCTACCACATTGGAAATGAATGCATTTTTCCAAAAATACATTATCATAAATATTATTTGTTTCTATAGTACCACTGGCACTATACTCTAAGTACATTTTATAGATTCATTTATAGGTTAGCTTTTAAAGATTGGCTTGGAAACATAAATATCATTTAAAAAATTATTTTCTTGTAGGAGCGTCTGTTCTAAATTCTCATAGCCATAGGGATAACTGTATGAATAAAAAATTTAAAAAGAAACCAAACAAATAACTTGCTGAAGCTACAGAATTAGTAAGTGCTAGAGCCAAAACCTAAAGAGAGGACTGTTCGAATGTGTGGCATCAAAGACTATACAATTTCTATTATACCATAGAACCTCCAAAAATACATCTGTGTTTTTCATTAAGTAAATGAAAATTCTGAAAAGCTAAAATTTTACTTCTAATCATTAGATATTTTAAATTCAGTATCATTTATTAAAACATTTCCTGAGTACCCTTCTACCCAAACCACATCCAGTAATAATCACCGATGCTAATAAACTATTACTGACATTATCAGGAAAAAAAAAGTATTTAAATTATTTCAAGAATTCGCCACTATTGTTAAAAATCTATCATATTATTTCTCTTCCCTGTGCACATTTGATTTGCTCATACTTCTGTAAAGGGAACAGATTCTTATACCCAGGAAGAATTCCTTATTGCTCAAAACAAAAATGTTTATTGAAAAATGCTTTTCTCAAATCTTCTATCATCATTTCCAAAACAAAACATTTTCATTTCTCCTAACTTAAGAAGAATTATTTATAAGAATAATTATTCTTTTCTCAATAAAATAAATACAACTGTAGAACATGGAACAAAAGACTTTTTGCTCATGACACAGCTATTACTACTATTAAATTCTAGCTAGATCATATCTTACAGATTCATTAAAAAATAAATTCAACTATATACTGCCAACTTGATTTAGCTGAACAATGCTAAACAGAGGTTAAAAGGGTTTTAGGTCAGAAGTGTAAATCAGGCTATTAGTAAAAAAAAAAAATAATAACATACTTATGGTTTATCCTTTTTAATGTTTATTTATTTTTGAGAGAGAACGAGGGGTAGGGCAGAGAGAGAGAGAAACAGAGAATCCGAAGCACACTCCACAGGGTCAGCACAGAGTCCAATGCGGGGCTCTAATTCATGAACCGTGAGATCATGACCTGAGCCGAACTCAGACACTTAACCAAATGAGCCACGCAGGTGCCCCATTTATGGTTTATCCTTTATTATAACTCGAAACTGCCATCTTGATTCACAAAGAGGCTCCAATATCCAGTGGAACCTCAGAACCACTATAGAACTAGAACAAGCCAACGGCAGTGAATGACAGTAGTATGTTAATGGTATAAACTTTTCACTGATTCAGTAATGTGTAGACATCACCACCTCTTGAACTTTGACATTAGTAAAAACAAATAAGATATTTACACTTAGAAAATCCCCTAAAAATGCCATTTTTACTTTTGAAAATAAAATTGCAAAGACAACTGACCACTTCTACTGTGACTGTGTCCCCTTAGGTCTGTAAGGATTTGCATTTTAAATTGACAGTATTTCTCCAAACAGTATTTCTCTTTGATTGATACTAAAAACAATAAACATATTAGACATCAAATATTTGAGTACAGTATATTTCTTTATATGGGCACAGTATATCATGTGGCTGACAGGCAAAAAATGAAAATAGACTTGCCACAACTTCCACCCACAGATGGGAGTACATTCACCACATGGGCAGACTAATTTTCTCCCCCCAAAAACAAAGATCAGAGTCATATGGCTTGAAAATAAGCTCTCTATTGTCAGAGAAAGTGATTTACAACATTTATGAACCTATGTTTTCTCACCTTTTCCATTTGCTTTGAGGAAAGCGACAGTCCTAATGATCTCTATATTTTATCTTTGCATGGGCAGAATTTGCATTTTTGGTAAGCTCACTAGTTTAGTTACCTATTATGGAAGTACCTCGATTCACTTGCATATATCTTCTGAGGAATACTGGTTTCCCAAGCCCATGTCAATTTTTATTAACAAGTTAATTTACCTTTGGAGAATGGCAATGAATTTACGAAGCCAAAGGCCTAAGATTTTTCTATTTACTACCTCTCCTATGTATCAGTCCTCATCCACTTAAAACCATATGTTCAAGGCTTCCAAACAGAATGTCAGTATCCTCCTAGTCATTTAACATGCTCTCTCCCAGACAAGCAGGTTTAACAATCTAGCTATCTATGTTTACATTCTGCACTGCATGTTAGGCCATTTCTCTCCTCTTTCTCATTCCTCAACTTGTCAATCTCTCCTGCTTGCATAACTTTCTTTTACCCACTGAAACTTTCCCATGGTCTGGTCTCTCTTGTCTAAAAAAATAATAAACTAAGAAAGAATCCAAAAGAAAAACCTTAATCCTGTAACAACTTGCCTTATCCTCTCAAACTTCTTGAGTTTATTATACTCATTTCTACTTCCTCATCTCACATTTTTGCCTTTATTTAAAAAAATTTCCCAACTTTCTCAAAAAAAAATTTGACAAATCTAACTATAAATATTTAGAGTGAACATCATGTAACACAATCTACTCTTCCAACTCAACAAGAAAAACTTCTCCAGCAGTTTACCACTCCCCACTAAGTTGCTAGAGCAAATAAACAATTTTTAGCCCTTATCTTAAAGAATATATTCATAGTATTAACACTAAAAATAATGCCCTCATTCTTGAAATCCTTCATTTTAACTAACATTCTTTCATAGTTTAAAAACAATAATGCTGACTGGGAACTCTACTTCTGCTAAAGTAATAATCACGGTGCTAGGTGCTCACATGTATTAGCTTGGCAGTTTTCTCACTGCTATTGTTACCCATTAATGGTTCAATGCAGCTTCTTAAATAAATAAAATAAATTAGAATAAAAAAGATCCAAGTGTATTCAATGCAGTAAGGCTAAGTATTATTCTGGAAAACTTATGTGTGTGTGTGTGTGTGTGTGTGTGTGTGTGTGTGTATTCACAACATACAATTTAGCTCTTATTTTGGGTCATATTCAAAAAAGTCTGAAAGACACTGTGTCTAATTTAATCACCAGAACCCTACCAGTGAGGTCCATATAATTTACACTTTTTAATAAAGAAAAAACTAAGTATACAAAAGCTGTATAATTTGTCTGTAGTCAACCAGTTGGTGTGACATTCCAGAATAGCCTCTGTTTATCTCCTGATCTCCAAATACCCAAATGGTATCTATATTTCTCTATGCAAATATCTTAAAACACACTCCAATCTCAGAATTTAAAAAAAACTGTACTCAATTTCCACACATTTTCTCATTTGCTAATTTCCAGTGTTTCACTCTTCATCATCCAAGCATCAATCCTCATATCTTAGATACAACCACTCTTCACCATGTCATTACCACAATAACCTTCAGTCATGACCCACCCTTTCTTTCTAGAATAACTGCAAGAGTATCCTACCATTACCTGTCATTATGCTCCCTCCAAGCCTCCAATTCACTCTCTGCTTTGCTGGAAGAAATCTCTTCAAAATATAAATCTAGGGGTGCCTGGATGGCTCAGTCAGTTAAGCGTGCAACTTTGGTTTCAGCTCAGGTCATGATCTCACGGTTTGTGAGTTCAAGCCCTGCACAGGGCTCTCTGCTGTCAGTGCAGAGCCACTTCAGATCTTCTGTCCCCCTCTCTCTCTGTCCCCCCACCTCAAAATTAAATACACATTTAAAAAATGTTTTTAATATATATAAACGTAATTATTTAGGGCAAACTCTCCTAACTCTACAGTCAAACTGTAAAGTTCAAATGCAATACATAATTTCCTAGAATGGATTTTTGTGTACTTTGGGCAGTACTTTAAAAAACAGAACGTAATTGATATTTAAAGGACTTTTATTAAAATCAATAATGGTTGAAAGACCCAGATCAAAAACTGTTTACTTGCTGTTAAAGTTACTTCAAAGATAATAGGTTACGTTTACATAAGGATAGTTTCAAGAACAATCACAAATGTCTTTCACTCAAAAATTGCAGATAGCTAATAAAATATGCCATTTTCCTAAAAACAAAATACATCCATATCTTGAGACTAATGAAAGGGTTTATTATTTGTACCTTCACAGAGAGTTGACTAGAATTCATTAAATGGCAGGCATCAATGCTGTTTCTAAATAACGTTTCAAAAACAAAACAATAAACTTTAATTTGTGCTGGTTTCTTTTTTTTTTAAATTTTATTTATTTATTTTGAGAGAGACAGACAGTGCAAGCAGGGTAGGGGACGGGAGAGAGGGGGAGAGAGAGAATTCCAAGCAGGCTCCGCACTACCAGCGCAGAGCCCGATGGCTCAAATTCACAAAACCATGAGACCATGACCTGAGCCAAAACCGAGAGTCAGATGTTCAATCAACTGAGCTACCCACACACCCCTGAGTTGGTTTCTAAATAAAAATGCAATGCTTTTCAATGTTTATAGCAGATTAAGATATGTCTACTGTGAATCAGTCATACACAGTCTGTAGATTATCTGCTATGACAACACTTCTGAGCCCTTCAATCTACACGTTTAAAAAAACTGTTGGATTTGTTGCTTCGCAAAGACAGGTGAAAAGAATTTCTAACTAAGTACTCACTAGGATGTGATCAGAGTTGTCAAAATATGCTTTATGATACTATTTTAAATTAAATTCTTTAAAGAAAAGTGAAGCTGAATCATTTTATTTTTCTAAACTATGTGTTCTTCATACACAGATATTTAGTGTTGAAAATAAAACCAATCAAATAAATTGTTTAAAAGTGTAGCATGCATCATTGTTTTTTTGAGCAGGATTAAGTGTAATAGTTTTGGCATGATTTTTGCGTTGTTGTTGATTCTTCCCTTTGCTTTTCAGTTAAAACAAAAAATAAGAGCTAATGATTCCAAAGAAACTCGTTTCTTCTCTCCACATGACTATTGGAAAGATCCTAATCAAGCCTGAATCAACAACTATAATAAATCCTTGACTTAAAAAAAACAAAATAACAACAAGTTGCTTTGCTCACAATACAGGTTTGTAAATTGAAAAAAAAAAAAAAAAAGGCTTTACAGGTATACATGAGACAAAATATTCTACCAAGTTTTCAACCAGGACTTCTGCTTCATAGTGATAGGCATTTTTCTGAGGCAAAGTTATGACAAACATGCAAAATAATAAGACGACTGAACAAAGGAGGCAGAATCATTATGAAGAATGCCCACTAGGGTTGTACAGAGAGACTTCTTTCAAAACATCTTCAAAATATTGTACCCCAGTTCCTAACAGAATTGATTTCTGGTACACAGACTGAAAATCAAGATCGCCATGTATGAGAAAATGCGTGTAAAAAAAAAAACCAAAACTACCTCCTAAAAAAAAAACAAAAGAGCTATTCAAAAGTAAGATACTTTCACTACACATTTAAATAGCCATAATTTCAAAACTAAGAACACTGGTTTGTTTTTTAAGTAAATTCATACAATAACCATCACATCCTACATGTCATTTTTAGAAAATACTTACAGAACTATTCCTCAAGTTCCTTCTCTAAATAAATAAAACTGGCACATTTTTCTCTCTGTTGAGAAAAAATCTATTTCTATTTCCCTTTTTCCCATTTAGAGGCTAGGATAAAAAGACAAGTTGATTACTTTCTAACAAAATGTTTCCCTTATCCTCTCTTTTCCAAAGGAAGTTACTATGAATGGGGGTCAAGGAACAATATCATTTGATATTTATCTAATTTTACACAAAATTAAAATTGTTAATAAATGGAAAATTGTGACCTCAAATATCCGTACCATACACCTGAATTTTAAGAATAGAATATTCTAATGCAATTAGACTCACTAACTCCTATGTACAATATTGTTTGTTCATTGCAAACACATGCCGGAATTCAGCCAAACATGTAGCAGTGTTTTGTTTGAGTGTAGTACTTTATAAATGGTTTTTTTTTTTTTGCCATTTGCCAAACCTCTTTTGTTGAGTTATTCAAACTAACTTCTGCCAAGAACACTAGGAATTTGGTGATAGTGCTTCTTTTAGGAGAAAACAACCCCTTTCCTCAGAAAACGGAAAATGTTTATCTTGGCACTAAAACCTTGTATTGAGCCTTCTGGAAAGTATTTTAAATTGTTGTTTTTAACCTAGACTTTGTGACTGAAACAGGAAAAGGTTTCATAGCTCTACACCAAAATACATATTTATAGGGCTGATTTTCTTTCTACACCAAAAATACTACGTTGATGGCAGCAATTTTCAAGCACAATTTCCTAGGACCATGCTAAAGTTTGGGTATTATCACTATATTCAACATATGACTTGTTTTTAAACCTCAAAACTAATGACTAAGAAATGATAAATGATGATCAAATATGCTATCCTTAGATGTCATATTGGGAAGGATTGTTCCATTTAACTATGTTCTTTTAGGAATTATCACAAAAGGAAAATTTACTTGATATTGTACTTTCCTCCTATGGATGTCAACAAAAGAAAGGTTTCTACGTTTTCAGCTTTTTTATATTTTCCCCACTAAGTATGCTTTATCTTCAGACTAGATGAACATAAAGATCAACCATGTGAACTTTTTGCAATATTGTCCTACTAATAATCTGAATACAATATGAAGTTTTGGAAAATTGATGCAATGATACAGTCTTTGTCCTGAACACCTCTACCTCACCCCTAACAGTTCAAACAATTTCACAAAGACCTCTAGAGAGCTGCAATGATTTTTCAGTCACTAATAACCAACAAAAAATACTATGCACTCATTACCAATCCTTTGCAAATCAAGCCACCCTAGCCTGAAATTTGATCCCTTTTTTTTCCCTTCTATGGGCCTGGCTGTCCCTTTACAAGAGTAACAGCAGCAGTATCACTTTATAATGCATGTAAAATAGCTGATAAAGTGATAATAAGTTAAAATCATATCATTGTGCTTATCAAATATTTATTAGGGTGTTCTGGAAGAAAATTGTTTTAAAATTCTGGTATGGTTAAATTGTCTTATTTAAAGGTACCTACAAAATATATCTTATTAAAACATGTAACTGCCTTTGTTAATCAAATACAAATTTTAATTTTAAAAGTTTGGTCCTTCCTGCTGTGATTGAATTCTTCCTATATCCAGAAAAATCATGAAAAAGTGTCTTCAAATTAGTGTAATAAGAGTGAGATAAATGGAAATTACTGGTATCACTGACAGAAAGGTTATGAAGGAGTGGACTCTTCCCAGTGAAAAATCCCATCCCTGCACTGCTATGGTTATACAGCGATGGTATCCTTTTTATTGGCCTTGAAATCCTGAGCCATCCTAACACTCCTCCACAGGCCTCACAGTTTCAGTGTGAATGAGAAATATAACTCCGACATTATGGACTAACTCAATACTTTAAAGACTATGACGAATATGCTAGTTTATCCCCACAGAAAATTTAGATTAAGCTCTACCATCACTTTTCTCTCATCTAAATCTAAAATGCTGACTGTTTTACAAGGAGAGTGAAGAATATCTAAAATCAGGTCCAGAAAAAACAAAAATTCACTTGTCAGAATTTGAGACTATTAATTTACATATTCAGCTTCCCAAGATGAACCTATAAGTAGAAAGTGAAAAAAAAAACAAAAACAAATCTTCTTTCCCTCCCTCTATTCACTAAGAAGCAGTGATTTATCTCTATTCTAGAGGAAAGAAAAAAAAATACAACTCATGCCACTTGTGAGAAACAATTATTTAGGGAACAACTTTAGTTATATGGCTGATTCAAAAAACCACAAAGGACCACTATTTTTTTCCATTAAAATAAATAGGTATAACAGTACATACCTGAAAAAGAACATGTACATGGCAGCTGTGATGCAGAACAAAAGGACCTACAACAAGGAGAAAATACATTACTTGCAAAAGAGCACTGACATCATTTGTGTGTCTTTCTTTTCAAATTTTAATTCCAGTATAGTTAGCATACAGTGTTATATTAGTTTCAGGTGTACAATATAGCAATCAATTCAACACTTCCGTACAACACCCATCGCTCCTTACAAGTGCCCTCCTTAATCCCCATCACCTATTTAACCCATCCCCCCACCGACCTCCCCTCTGGTAACCATCAGTTTGTTCTCTCTAGTTAAGAGTCTGTTTCTTGATTTGTCTCCCTCTCTCTCTTGTTTTCCTTTACTCATTTGTTTTGGTTGTTTTTCTTTTGTTTTGTTTCTTAAATTCCACATGTGAGTAAAATTATATGGTATTTGTCTTTCTCTGACTGACTTATTTCGCTTACCATAATGCTCTCTAGCTCTATCCATGCCATTGCATCATTTGTATGTTATGAAGGCAAAATTCTCCCTATTAAATCTTGTGCTTGAAACAATTTAAAGATGTGCACAACTAGTCATGCATGTACCACATTCCCTGTCTTTCAAATAAACCATGTTAAGGCAATAATGAGTCTGTTCACACACACACACACACAAATGAAATTATACACATTATACAATATGTATATATATATTACAACATGTATTATGTGTACATAGACTGGGTAGAAAGGTAACATGGTTCAAGAGGAACGATGAATTTTTTTAATTATCTGTAAGAATCCCTGAAGAAGCATAAGTAACTTAAGAACAAAGACATTTGTTCATTTATATAATGAAGTCAGCAAATAAATCATAAAGCTTATTAACTATTATACCAAGATGACCAGATTTGTATTCAAATGTAAAAAATGCTTCAGTGGTCAGCCAATTATAATCAATAAGAAAAACTCCTAAAATTATAATCATCCTTTGTGGGATACAGACTAGCTGTAAAACAAAATTCCTCTAAAAGCAGGCATCCGAACACAATAAATCTAAATTTAAAAAGCTCCTCTCAAACACAACATAATAAGGTGTATGTGGAAAGAATCCAGAATCCAACTCCTGACCAAAAGCTTAGTTATGCCAACAAAGTGGATCTCCATAAGGTGTTTTAAATCACTGAAAAACAAGTTGTAAAAATGTGTTCTTGTGTTAACAGTATAAACTAAAACATGATTGTCAATGGCCTCACATCACAGATAAATGACAAATGAGCAATCTTTAACTGTAAAAGGCTTACCACAAAGTACAACAAAAATGAATATAGGACAAAATAGTGTTTTGGTACTTCCAACACAATTTCTAGTCAACTAAGAAAAGCACAGTAGTTTTGCTATTACAGTTAAGCTTGACAGGTTTGCCACCTTGGCTTAAGATAAGCATTATAAACATAATCTGATTGGCTTAGAAATCTATAAACCTGAGACCCAAAAGAAAATAGGTATCATTTACTACAAAACAAATATTTCTATTATTATATAGAAAACACATAAAATCTCCTTCTCTATATAAAATATATAAAATCTCTTTCTAATAAACACACACAAAATCTTCTGTCCTCTCTCCTTCCTTTCCTCTTTCTCTTTTCCGTTGCCTTAAAAAATACCCTATCAATGATACGTAAGGTTTATATCACTATTTTTGTAAACATAACATAAAGTGTATGGAATAACTTTCAATTACTGATTAACCAAAACCAATTAAAAATTAAAGTTCAAGTGAGTTTGTGTACTGGCCAGCCAATGACCCAGATCATGAAACTCAATTTTTAGTTCCCTATCATTCTATACCCTTTGGGCAAAGCCTTAGTTCCCAGATGTTCAAGGTTTCATTCTTTCCCTGAGCTAGTCATTTTTCCCCCTTGCAAACCTACTCACAAACCTCTCTAGAAGTGTCCCACAAATCTTTTTCACACCCTCCACCTTTCTCTAAGGAAAATTTCCTTAGTCACTTTCTCTTAAAATGTTGCTATGCTCTATCCTAATGTTCTAAACCTATTGATACTCATGTTAAACTAACATTTATCTTTGCAAATAATACACCTGAAAATGGGAAAAAGAACAATGTTAAAGATCTCAAGCTCTGGAATACAGCAGATCTGGGTTTGAGTCTAGTTGTATGTCACTTTCAATGCCTTATATAATTTCCCCTAAGACATAGATCTCTTGTCTATAAAGTGAGAATTGGAGTTCACTTTTTTATACAGTAGAGATTCAAGAGATAAAAATCTATACAAGGGGGGGGGGAACCTAAAAGATATTAATGTACAATAGATCAATTCATTTAACAGATATTTACTGAATGCCTACTATGTTCCAGAAACTGTTCTAGAACCTACAACAGTACACAAAATGGGCGAAGTCCTTACCCTAATGAAAGTTATCTTTTAGTCAGGTGAAAGAAGATATTAAAAGAAAATACTATGTTAAATAGTGATAGCAGTTTAGGAGAAAAACAAAGCAGGATAAGGAAATAAAGTGCAGGAGAATAGGGGTCGTGGTTTTATACAAAGTGGTCAAGGAAGCCAAGACTTAGTAGAGAGAGTGAGGAGATGAGGAGTAAGCAAGGGGACTGTATCAACAGAACCACTGGAAAGATTCTGATTTTTATTATGAAAGGTATTCAGTACTGTGTTAATTAAAGGTGCTAAAGAAAAGATTTAATTTTTAGTGATGTAGTGTTTTCAAAGTTTTTTAAATTAATTGTGCTAATTTATTAAACATGGTGTCTTCAAAAAAATGCTTTTCCAAATAAATGACAATCTGCAGTTAAATAAGGAAGAATATTTTCTGTTTTTCAAAATTCAGAATTTGAAGGCAAAAGGAACTTAGATAAACCTCTATGGTTTTTTTTTTTCATATCAGGAAACTAATGTCTTGAGAAGTTAAGTGATACATCCATGCTTACCCCAATAGCTGTATTTTGCATTTCCTTCGTTAAACAAATATTGGTCAAATGAGTCACTCTAGAGCTGCTCTATACAGAGAATATTTAAATACAATTTAGACCCTGAAGAAGCTTACAGATAATGACTGCTCCATTGTCCAAATCTGTAGCTGCTGTTCACATGTGGCTAGTTAAATTTTTAATACCTTTACTGAAGTAAAATTAACATATTTAAAGTACACAATTTTGTAAGTCTTGACATAGGTATATATACCTATAAAATCATCATCATAATCAAGATAACAAACACATCCATCACATCCAAAAAGTTCTTAACCTCATTCCCTTATTATCATCTTCATATCTGTAGAATCTATAGTAATGTCACCTCTTTCATTCCCAGTATTTGTAGTTTGTATCTTATTTTCTTGATCAGTCTATAGTAACTGCATTGATTTTATCAAAGAACAAACTTTTGGTTTAATTAATCTTCTCTGATGTTTTTCTGTTTTCTATTTCATTGACTTCAATTTGATCTTTATTAGTTCCTTTTTCTGTTTGCTTTAGATTTCATTTGCTTTTGTTTTCCTATTTTCTTAAAGACAGAAATTTAGGCCATTGATCTAAATTCTTTTCTTTTTTAATATCAGTATATAATGCCAAAATACCTGTTGTACATGTATTCTGATAATTTTGATAAGTTTGTTATTCATTTTTGTTTATTTAGAATACTTCTTTTAATGTATTTATCTATTAACTTATTTATTTGCAAGGGGTGGGGAGAGAGGGAAAGAGAGAATCCCAAACAGGCTCCATGCTGTCAGTACAGAGCCTGATGCAGGACTCAATCTCACAAACTGTAAGATCATAACCTGAGATGAAATCAAGAGCTCAACCGACTGAGCCACCCAGGCACCCCAATTCAGAATACTTTCTAATTCTGCTTTTGCTTACTGCTGTAATCCATGACTTAATTAGAAGTATGTTAGTTCCCAAATATTTGGGGATTTTCAGTGACTTTTCTGTTGTTAATGACTTACTTGATTCTATTATGGTCAGAAAGTACTTTATATGACTTGATTATTTCCAAATTTATCAGGACTTATTTTGTGTTCCAGAACACATCAGAATATGTTCCATATATATGGTAAGTACCCATGTGTATTTTATTTATTTTTTTAAAGTTTATTTTCTTCTTTAGTGATCTCTATACCCAACATGGGGCTTGAACTCCCAATGCTGAAATCAAGAGTCACATGTTCCTCAGACAGAGCCAGCCAGGTGCCCCTCCAACCATGTGCATTTGAAAAGAATGTGCATTCTACTTTTGCTGGGAAGAGAGTATCAATTAGGTCAAGCTGGTTGATAGTGTAGTTTAAATCTTCTGTATCCTTATTGGATAAAGGGCTAGTATCCAAAATTTATAAAGAACTAACCAAACTCCGCACCTGAAAAACAAATAATCCAGTGAAGAAATGGGCAGAAGAAATGGACACTTTTCCAAAGACAACCAGATGGCCAACAGACACATGAAATGATGCTCAACGTCACTCTTAATCAGGGAAATACAAATCAAAGACACACTCAGATACCACCTCACACCGGTCAGAGTGGCTAAAATGAACAAATGAGGAGATTATAGATGCTGGTGAAGATGTGGAGAAACGGGAACCCTCTTGCACTGTTGGTGGGAATGCAAACCAGTGCAGCTGCTCTGGAAAACAGTGTGGAGGTTCCTCAAAAAATTAAAAATATGACCATTTGACCCTATGACCCTATGACCCAGCAATAGCACTGCTAGGAATTTACCCAAGGGATACAGGAGTGCTGATGCATAGGGGCACTTGTACCCCAATGTTTATAGCAGCACTTTCAACAATAGCCAAATTATGGGAAGAGCCTAAATGTCCATCAACTGATGAATGGATAAGGAAGATGTGGTTTATATAAACAATGGAATACTACTTGGCAATGAGAAAGAATGAAATCATGCCATCTGCAGCAATGTGGATGGAACTGGAGGGTATTATGCTAAGTAAAATAAGTCAGTCAGAGAAAGACAAATACCGTATGTTTTCACTTATATGTGGATCTTGAGAAACTTAACAGAAGACCATGGGGGAAGGGAGGGGGAAAAAAGTTACAAATAGAGAGGGAGGGAGGCAAACCATAAGAGACCCTTAAATACAGAGAACAAACAGAGGGTTGATGGGGGGTGAGGGAGAGGGAAAAGTGGGTGATGGGCATTGAGGAGGGCACTTGGGATGAGCACTGGGTGTTGTATAGAAGCCAATTTGAAAATAAATTATATTTTTAAAAAATCTTCTGTATCCTTAATGATTTGTCTACTTGTTCAATCATTGAGAGAAGTTATCAAAATGTCCTGCTGTAATTGTGAAGTTGTCTCCACAATCTCTCCTTGCAATTCTATCACTTTTTCCTCAGTGTATTCTGAAGCTGTTTTTAGGAACATAAATGTTTAGCATTATGTCTACTTTATCATGATGAAATTACCTTCTTTATCTCTGATAATATTCCTTTGCTCTGAAATCTATTTTATCTGACAGTAACTCCAGATTTCTTTTAATACTATTATCCATATTTTTACTTTTAACTGATGGAGTCTTTATATTAAAAGTTCATTGTGCATAGACATCTTGTTGTTTCTTGTTCCCTCTATTCTATCTGAAAATTCTCCATCTCTTCATTGGCACAGAGTGTTTAACATGACTACTGGTAAGTCGAGAATTAAATCTATCATCTTGGTATTTATTTTTCTATTGTTTCTCATTTGTTTCCTTTTTCCTCCTTTCTACCTTTTCTGGATTATTTAAAGGACTCCAATTTTTCTCTTTTGTTGGCTTATTTTAGTGTTTGTTTTAGGGTTTACACTGTAGATCTTTAAACTGATGCAGTCTCCATTCAAGGGATATTATACCACTTAATATATAATGCAGAACTTTACAATAGTATTCTTCCATTTCTCTTCTCCTGACCTTTGTGCTACTCTTGCCATCTATCATACTTTAACCTATGTTATAAAATGGCTATATTTTAACCCTTTTCTTCAGAAATGTAGATCTAAAAATAATTCCTTTGTTTTGAAAGATATTTTTGCAGGGTGTAGACTTCTAGGTTGATAGACGGTTTCATTTCAGTAGCGGGCTCAACAAATGTCACTCTAATATCTTCTTCCAATTTGATTACCATGTGCCTTGGAGTAGTCTTCTTCATGTTTCTTGTACTAGGGCTTCATTAAATTTCTTGAACCTGTGGGTTTATAATTTTCACCAAATTTGAAAATGTTTTAGCCATAATTACATCAACTGTTTTTTCTTCCCTCCTTTTGACCTTTAGGAGCTCTAATTAACATACAGTAGGTCTCCCGAAGTTGTCCTACAAGTAATGTTCTCTTTACTTTGTAAAAAAATTCTCTTTACTCTGTGTTTCATTTTGGGTTGTTTCTACTGTTATGTCTTCAATTTACTAATATTTTCTCCTGCAATGAATGTCGACGCCATTCAGTAAATTTTCCATCTGATGCATTGTAATTATCTCTATAAGTTTGATTTATATTTTTTCCCCTATTTTCCATGTCTCTAACTTTCTGCAACTATGGAATTCAGATATAACAACTCTTTTTAATGTCCTTGCCTGCTAACTCCAACAGCTTTGCCATTTGGGTTTGGTATTAATTGACAGATTTATCTTCTCATTACAGGTTAAATTTCGTTTCTTCTTATTGCATGCCCAGTAATTCTGACTGGATATCAGACATTCTGAATTTTACCTTGGTGAGTACTGGATATTTTTGTATTCTCATAAATCGTCTTGTTTGTTCTGGGACACAGCTATTTGGAAACAGTTTGATCATTTAAGGATTTGCTCTTAAGATATTTTAGGAGGGAGTGGAGTAGTGCTCAATTTAGAGCCAATTACTCTCCATTACTGAGATAAGACCTGTATGTGTACTTTACCCAATGCCACAAGAATCTCAAGATTTTCCCATCTTTTTCCAGAAACAGACACTATTCCTGCTGCTATCTGAATGCCAAGCAATCAAGTAAGGACCTGGAATCCTTTCAAGTTGTTCTTTCCTTGGCCTAGGGCATTTCCCTCAGGTACAGGCCCTAACTGGTAAGCAGTTGAGCACTTTTCTCTCTGGTCTTCTGTTCTGTGAACTCTATCCACCATTGTTTCCTCTCGCTCTCTACTCTGTTTCTTCAACTCAGGAAGTCCTTGACTTTGTCTGAATGCCTCTTCTTTGATCCAAGCCTAGAAACTCTCGCAAGCATTAAGCTAGGGTACTCATTGTTTCCCAGGTCTGAGGGCCCTCTGCCCTTCAGTGTCTAATGTCCAGGACCTTGAGATCATTGTTTCATGTGTTTGTTTCATGTGTTGCAATTTGGTTGTTGCAGCTGTAAGAGTAAGTGCTACCTGGATCAACCCATAACTGTTATTTATTACATCAAGAACAGAAGCAGAGTGTGGTTCTTTAAATTTAAATTATTTACAATTAAATAATATTAAAATTCAGTTCCCCATTCACACTAATCATGTTTCATAGAATCCACAGCCACATGTGGTTGTGGATTCTATAACAGACAGGACAGCCACAGAATATCTCCATTACTGCAAAAAATTCTATTAGACTAATGCCTGGCCAGTGAATGGTATTTTCACTGTGAATTGTGGTAATGTTATATAGCACTTAAAATATTCTCTCTTCGGTTGTAAAGTAGACATCTGCATACATCTATTTTTATACTTTACACTTTTATGTCTAAATCAACACAAAATTTATAGTCCTACCACTTACTTTACTCATTTGTAGAAACAATACAATACCATCTCTTGCATATATGTATGGAGTAAATGAAATAACATACATAAAGCCTGAAAGAGTTACTAGTATATCAAACATGCTCAGTAAATAACTACTAACAAGAAATAATTTCTCTGTAATTCTCTTCCATTTCACAACCATTGCACAATACACTTACGAAGGATAAGGAATTTTGCAATTGCTTTTTTCACTTTAATTTTGTAACATTTTTTTAACTCAAAAAGTAATGTAGGGCATGCTACAACATGGATGAACCTCAAAACATTATTTAACTGAAAGAAGCTAGTGACCACATGTTGTATAATACCATTTATATGAATTCCAGAAAAGACAAATCTATTTACAGAAAGTAGAGTTAATGGATGTCTAGAGCTAGGGAAATGAGGGGTGACAGCAACTGTTTGCTCATGGTACAAAGTTTCTTCTGGGTGGGTGATGAAAAGTTTCTAAGATTAGATTGTAGAGATAGATGCAGAACTCTACATACTAAAACTCATGTAATTAACACTTCAAAATGGCAAATTTTATAGCATTTAAATTACATGTCAAAAACACTATTCAAATTGCTTTTTACACAGTAATGCATATACACAATAAAAACAAAACTGCAAACTAAACAACAAAAATACAAGGAAACGAAAGTTCCCTCCTATTCCAGATCTCTCATATCCTGTCTGTACATACCTCTGTACAGAGACACATATCTAATAAAGTATGTTTTATTCTTTTCTTTTAAATTTTACACACACCCATATGGAAATGCTGACATTTCTTAAAACAGTCTATGAATAGACATTTGGAGTGAAAGGAGCCAGTAAATACTGAATACCAAAGTACATTTTATAAAAAAGCGCACATAAAAAAATAAATAAATAAATAAAAAAAGGGGGGGCGCCTGGGTGGCTCAGTCGGTTAAGCGTCCGACTTCAGCTCAGGTCATGATCTCGCGGTCCGTGAGTTCAAGCCCCGCGTCGGGCTCTTGGGCTGCCGGCTCAGAGCCTGGAGCCTGTTTCCGATTCTGTGTCTCCCTCTCTCTGCCCCTCCCCCGTTCATGCTCTGTCTCTCTCTGTCTCAAAAGTAAATAAACATTAAAAAAAAAAAAAAACTTAAAAAAAAAAAAAAGCGCACTTACATCTCTTGAGGTAAATTCTTAGACCTGAATTCACTACATTAAGGCCTATCAGCATTTTTTATTTTGATGCACTCCCATCAACAGTATTGAGTGTATCTACCTCCTTACACCAGCCATTTCCCTATACCCAGAAAAACTGTTTTATCAAACTTGTTTATCCTTGCCAATCTGATGGATGAAAGAGGTGGTATCTCATATTATAGTTGCTTTTTCTATCAGTAAAACTAAGCCTCCCAGATTTATAAACCATTTTGGTTTCTGGTCGATCGGTTTCTTTTTCATATCCTTTGCCTATTTGTGGATTGTTGATCTGTTAGAAACTATTCTTATTTTTTGAAACTGCATATATTTATATAAAAACATAGAATGAATTTCATTATTATCTATTTGCACCAAGAATGGGAGTGGTTAAATAAAAGTAATCATATGAAGGAAATCTCATAATGTACTAAACCAAAAAAACATTTTAAGCCAAGAGTATACACAAAGTATAACAAATGATGTGAAACTAAAGTTCATTCAGCTGAAAAATACTGTTTTTTCTGGAATGCCTTTTTAAGAAGTGATTGTTTTACAATACAGGGCTTCCTGCTATAGAGCTTATAAAACTTCCAAAAAAAATGTGCTATTCCTCTCCTCACTATGTCATGCAGAATTTTATGAAAACTATCCCTTCTCAAAGCTCTAACAAATAAACAGTATCACAATATATGAATACTTTAAAATCCTAAAAACAACCAGAAATATTAAAAATGTGAATATGGCCCAATGTGAATACGTCCTGGAAAAGAGAGCTGTTTTTAACATTTAAGCCTCAAAAATGGTTAAAACACATATCCTGAAGTCATTTTAGAGCATACTAGAGACCTGAACAGATGGTGCATTTAAATATTTCCTACCACAGAGCTCTACTGCTTTTCTTTAACATACTCAATTAAATGTTCTTTGTCCCTGATCACTTCTTCTTGAGTGTATCCAAAGACAATGATGCCCCTTTGCTGCTTAGCCTTCATTACTCATTAAGCCCATTTCCCCCCCCCACCAATCCATTGAGACTTCTTCTTCCATTATGCAAATAAATAATGAAATCTCATTTCTGTTTCGGGAAAAGAAGCAACAAGCTTCCCCTTGCCCATGTGGACTTTATTAATATTTTAGCCATGTATCCAACCCACCCATTCACAAAAATTGATCTGGTGTCTATGTGTTGCTAACACTTTGTGACTTAGCAAGTCAAACAGAGTGAAAAAGAAGAAAGAACCACAGGTTCTCACCCTCATATTTGCTACGTTGCCAGTACACTGGGGAAACAAAATTACATAACACTTGATACCTATTGCCCTTCTGATGTCAGTCTAGGGGGAATGTAGGCATATTAAGAAATCACTCCAATACAATACACTAGGACAGAATATTTACACTTCATCCTACAAGAGATACTCACCAAAACACCTGATTATGTTATTATTGAAATTATTCAACATATTTAGGCAATGCTTTTTTGGCCATCTATATATCTTTCTTAATGTCTGCACCAGAACTTACTTGAAATACAAAGTACCAAAGGACAGAGCCTTTACTTCGTCTAATTCCATACATGGATACATTTCTTTACATGTAACCTTTTAATAATGATGTTTGTTTCTATTTATAGAATCCATCTTTCAAAAAAATAAACAGTTCTCCTATTCATACACTATTTAAAAGGCTGAACTTTAGACTCTAAGCATCTTTTCATTTTTTTCACAAACACAAATCATCACATGGTCTCTTGGAGAAACCACTCTTACTGGATGAATGAGTGCATCATAATTTGCAATGTAAAGATTTTGACTTTAAACACACAATTTATCATTATCATAATACTGACTGACTTTAGATAATGCATAATCTTAAACAGCACTATTCTCATGTTAAATAGCTATGTATTGCTTTATAATTTTAAAAAATCTTAGGTAACTAAAATCTCATTTAATATATAGTCCATCTTTATAATCTGTCCCTTTGTTTTAGACTGGCAGTTTTACCTACTGATTTTTTAAAAATTTCCCTCTGTGAGAAAACAAATACAGGGACAGTACAAAATACCTTAAGAGGAATTTTAGAGCCACAAATGCCAGACTTGAGGTAAGAAAGAAGTCTTGGGTCTCCAGAGTAAGACTATAAACTTGATCAAATCACTTCCATTTTTTTTTTATTTCTATCTTTTTTTACTTTAGACAGAGCATACGTGTGTGAGCAGAGGAAAGGGGCAGAGGGAGAGAGAGAATCTCAAGCAGGTCTTGATCCCATGACTATAGGATCATGCAGGACCTGAGTCAAAATCAAGCATCCAACATTCAAATGGACTCAGCCACCCAGGCACCCCAAATCACTTCCACTTTTTAAACCTTAACTTTTTCATCTTTAAAAGAAGTTATATTAATCTCTAGAATTCTTCAGAACTCTAAAATTCTATGATTCCATGTATCAATTTTTTTCACCACAGAACAAAGTTATTTCTTTTTTTCTTAATATATGAAATTTATTGTCAAATTGGTTTCCATACAACACCCAGTGCTCATCCCAAAAGGTGCCCTCCTCAATACCCATCACCCACCCTCCCCTCCCTCCCACCCCCCCATCAACCCTCAGTTTGTTCTCAGTTTTTAAGTCTCTTATGCTTAGAACAAAGTTATTTCAAAGCAAACAGTCACTAATACATCATGAGAAAAATCTCAGAATATATGTGTATAATAAGCAAATTAAAGTATTTGCTCTGAGAGGAGTGTAGGAAATTACACGATGTATGACAAAAACTTGGGGCCAGTCTCTTCCTTCCACTGCTCACTATTCTTGATTTATACCTTCAAGGTTAGCAAACAGAGTCTGGCAACACAATAACCTTGAAATTTTCCAGTTGTAAAAGAGTTAGGTTAGATAGCAGCTGGGAAGTATAGCCTATGTGATATCCTGTCCTTTTATGGTAAATGAGAAAACTGTACTTGTTTTCCATAAAAAAAAAACAATTTAAAGTATACAACTGCGAAAAATTTCAGTACACAGGAACTAATACAACTTATAAGTTAATTCCTTATAACAACAAAATTCTAATTTCTGCTAGCAGATTTTTAAAAAACAAATAGCATTAAACAATTCACTATTTAAAAGACCACAGATAAAGGTTTATACATAGAAACAGTGCTTATAAAAAATTGCTTTAAAACTTAATGGTCAAGTAAAAGCCAAGACATGAATTTATTCACTGAACAATACTCATTGAAAGTATATTCTCAGAACTGGGCTATCAAAACCAATTAGACATTATCATTACATACCCACAATATTTTATTCACACCTCAATTATGATCAAGTAAATAAATGCAGTATATTGGAAGTAAGGTTTGGACACTGACTTATATTTAAAAAGTTAACAAGATAATCAACTGCTTTTTCCACCCCCCCATAACCATTTCTCTATTGTATGGTCAATTCACTGGTCATTAAAAGTCATCAAAAATGCACCGGGGCGCCTGGGTGGCTCAGTTGGTTAAGCATCCAACTTCGGCTCAGGTCATGATCTCACAGGTTCATGGGTTTGAGCCCTGCATAGGGCCCATTGCTGACAGCTCAGAGCCTGGAACCTGCTTCAGATTCTGTGTCTCCCTCTCTCTCTCTCTGCCCCTCCCCCTCCCCCTGCTCATGCGCTCTCTCTCTCTTTCTCTCTCTCAAAAATAAATATTAAAAATTTTTGAAAAAAAAGTCATTAAAAATGTAATTCAAAACAAACAAGAAAAGAGCTAAGTATGAAAAGGAAGCCAAAATAAACCACAGAAGAGCTTTAGATAGAAAGTCAGTAAAGGTAAGTCAAGACAATCAAAAGGACCAGAGAACATGGAGAAAGAAGAAAGTAGAGAAATAAAACAGGTAACAAGCTGCTATGGATTAACAGTGCCAGGTACTACAAAAGATATTTTTAAAATACTGTTGACTTTTAACCCTAACAATAGCTCTTTAAGGTAGGTTTCTATTAGTCCCATTTTAAAGATGAGGCAATTGGGCTTGGAAGATAAATTACTCACCTAAAGTTACAGAATATTTAAGTGGTTGAAGACTATTCTGATTTCAAATTCAAGGCTTTCAATTATACTCCTTTGCCTCCAGAAAATATTTTATTCTTATTAATGTTGATTGAATATAGTGCTTCCATGATAAGAATAATCCCCATAATGCTTCCACCAATGTATTATTTTTTTAACCAGTGTCTGTCATTTTAAAAAAAAAGGGAATGAGGGGAAATTTTATAGAGTTCAATATAATAATAATTAAAATAACGGTGTTGGGGCACCTGGGTGGCTCAGTCGGTTGAGCGTCCAACTACAGCTCAGGTCACGATCTTGGGGTTTGTGAGTTTGGGCCTCGCGTAAGGCTCTGTGCTGACAGCTCAGACTGGAGCCTGCTTCAGATTCTGCGTCTCCCTCTCTCTGACCCTCCCACGCTCATACTCTGTCCGTCTCTCTCAAAAATAAATAAACATTAAAAAAAATAATAATGTTAACAACAACATCAATTGCTGATGTTATTGAATGCCTGCTATATGTCACATGCTGGTTTAAGTGCTTGATGTGTAATGACCTTACATAATCCTTAAAACAGCCTGCGATATAGGGATTATTATCCCCACTTCAGAGAAGAGGTTTAGGGAGACATACATAGTTACGGGATTGACACAGGTTTAGAAACCAGGTGTGATAACAAAGCCCATGAGCCGTCATGGATTTCTCTCAAAGTTTCCTTTTAAATCCTCATTACAGCATTACAGCTTTTATAAGTTTCATTCAAATTAATTATGAAACATCTCTTATTTTCATGGACAGCAAAGAAAAATAGTAAGTTAAGATACAGTCTCTGTGTAAAAGAATTATTTGCATAATGAGCCAGATTTAAGAAAAGCAAAGATGACAAGAAAATTCCATAATCCTCAAAACTTGTCTAAAATATTTATTCTAGTAAAGAAAAACACATCTAAAAATATATTTTTCATTTCCAAAATAAGTAATTTAAATATTACAATAAAAAACTAAAACAACAACAATGAAAACAAAACTCAAAATCCTCCATGTTTATACATTGAGATGAGAAAAAAGTGGCATGAGCCAGTTTTCCAGTATGTTTACATAGCCTATATAAGGGACTATTCTTTGTCCTAACGTGGCCAAACATGTTACTTTTTCATTTGAGAAAAAAACCAAACAACACAAAAAAGCTTACATGTCATTCAGCACATGGAGGAAAAAGGTTTTATATGGACTCAGAGCAAAGTCGAAGCTGAAAAAATATTGTGTTTTCAGCAGGGCAAAGTAGACAGGTCACCTAAGTGAAACTTCATTATTATAAGTAGACAGTTTGTAGAAGTTTAGTTATTTTCATCCAAATGGTGGTACTCTCCTTAACCTCAAATAAGAACGAGGCTTAGGGTGATATTCTGTTTTTCCCTCAGAGACATTACAAAAATAAATAAATAAACATACCCAGATTATTTTAGAGAGCTCATAGCAGGGCTACATATAAACAGCACATAGCAGTATGCAATTCAGATTTTCATCATTTTTTAATTTTATAATTTAATATAATTTATTGTCAAGTTAGCTAACATACAGTGTATACAGTTTGCTCTTTGCTTCAGGAGTACATTCTCATGATTCATCACTTACAAGTGACCTCCTCGATGCCCATCACCCATTTTCCTCTCCCCCCACCCCCCAGATTTTTATCATTTGATAAAGGTAAGAAAGACCATTAAACTGAGAGTTATTATTATCCTAACCAAGGTGTCCAGTGAGACAGCACTCACTACCTCACCAAACAAAGCTGTGCTGTGGACCAAAGGCCAACAGCTGCCCTCCACCTGGGTTCCAAATGTTTTAGGTGTCCACTGAGAACCAACTCAATCCCAATGCATAACCTCCCACAAAACAGCTATCAACAATAAAGAACAGGATATATAATTTCTTTACTGTTGTTTTAAACACAGCACATGGGTAATTTTACTCATGCATTGGTATAATAAAATGTCATTTAGTTTTCCCAAATAGTATACCCCATGCCCATTCTTCGGGCATATGCTTATTCCAGAACTCATTTGAGAAAATCCTTCCTTGATTAGGCATGGCATTGCTCATATCTTAGTTCTCACTATTTCTATCCAGCTGCTGATTGCTCTCTGCATAGGTTCCCACTGACTACCACTTTTTCAGGCAGGAAGGTCCAGAACTGATGGGCTATTTTATGTTGTTTTGTTTTTTCCTAATGAATATTTTTAAAGTCTTACAGCATAATGTAGTCAGCATTACCTCTACCAAAAAAGTGAGGGCGGGGCGGGGCGGGGCAGGGGGAGTGGTTATAGCTTGTGCTTGAATTCTGAATCAGATAAACTATGGAAGACTTTTCAATCATCTCTTCCAAAGTGAATCCACACAAGATTATTCCTTTTGAGCTTCCTATGCTTATTACATCAAGAAAACACAACAGATCAAGGCCTCTCAGTTATGCTGGGTTAACAAATTTTAAGAAACCTTCATTTTCTGTGTTTTTTTTTTTCCCTTCCCAATCACCAAGACAGATTCAGTACCTAGTTTATTACTAAGAGATACAATGATACTGAAATGTATACTTTTTCAAAATACCTACAAAAGCATCTTAACAGTTTAACAGAAAAGATAATGATAAAAAGACTTTGAAAAAAACACCAATACCTTTTAAAAGTCAACTTTGTTTAATACTTAATGGGTCTAGCAATGGGAAGAAACTTAAATGCTTATCTGGTCTTGTTACAACAGTAAAAATGATTTAAGAATAAACAGAAATAAAAATCTAGCACAAATGTAAAATGAAGTTTACATCCAGTATTAGCTACTAGTTATGGATTGCAAAATGATTTAAAAAAAAAAGAATTAAAGAGTGGATGTTATTTCTATCATGGACATCTCTACTGCATGTGGTCAATCAAGATCTTGTATGAAATTTGTGTATAGGCAGTTTCAAGGATGAATGTGGACCATATGATCTAATATGCAGGCAGGAAGTGTTTGTCTGTCTAAAAGTCAAAACCACAATTTTAGGCACTAATACCTGGGAATGTTCATTCGGACTCTTCACCCCTTATAAATACATTACTCTTACAACATTGACGTCAGTGTTGTGTAGGTATGTATGCATGTATATATATGTGTCTGTGGAAAGACAGACAGAGATAGATAGGTACATAGGTTGCTTTATATTCAACAGTTCAGAATTCTCTTACCGAACGAGAGTATTCCCTGAACTTTCCAAATAAACTCAAAATAATGTACTGGCAAACCTGAGTACAGGCTATATTTGGAGAAATTTCTACCTTGTTTTTTTTTCTCCCCATCTTACTTGCTCTTTTCATAATGCCTCCACCTAAAAAGACGAGGAGTCTTCAGAATGAAGAGTGCTTTAGTCCCTCAACTATGTTCACAACCTGATAATCATCTACTCCTAAAGAAATTGTCACAAAAGGAAAAATAAGTTTTGTTTTCTCTTCTCAATCCTGAAATGAACAAAAGTCTTCTTAAACTTTCTCACAAAAGTATTGTTAATGTTCTCAGTCTTTTCTAGTAGCAATTGGCATAGCTGCAGTTATAACTTACTTCTCTTGCATATTACAAATACATCCATATTAATTTTATTTAAAAATACCCAAAATGTGAATTTATACTTCCTCTAGGTCCTATCCCAAAGAAGTGCCTTCAAAATGAAGATTATTGGACATATAGACATATGGGACATAGATTCATGGTTAGGAACAAAAAAACCCATTCATTTAAGTTATAGACTTAGTTATTTCTCTCATCTGACCTGAATTTTTTTGAGGTAGCTATTTTAAAGGTATCTTACAGTTTACAAAGTTACAGCTTTTTCAAAATAAAATTCTGAAAAATAGCATACACAAAGACACCCTTGGCATATTTCTGTAATACCATGTCTCAACACCACTGTTGCCTCCAGCCACAAAGTTACAATGAGGTGCACAAGCAGGGTTATCAACAGAGCAGAACAACCCAGTACAGGACTGTCATGCTAGGAAGAGGATTAGAAATGAAACAGACTAACATCCTAAAAAATAAGTCCTTGCAACACCCAAAGCACTTTGAAACTGATATGACATGGGCTTCTCAGTCTTCAAAATTTAATTAGTAACAATAAACCAAACTAATTGGGAGTAGAAGTTCTGAAGAGCATTTCTAAATGTAATTTTCTCAGTGTATTAAATACAGGGCATGGCAAAAATGAGGTATGCATGTATGTCAGCCAAAATTTTCACATGGAAATTCTGTCTATAACAACAAATAGTCTGATTAATATTTTAATAGAAAAGGCCCCTAAGGAAAGCAGGTGGTTCCTGGTACACACAGTCTCGGTGTCTGAGCTATCCTAAGTGTACATTCTTTCATCTTAATCAAGCTAGGAGCCAAAGTATAAACTGACATTTGTGGAAGCATGATTTCATTATTATAAAAATGAAAAAGGGTACAATGACCAGTTTTCAAATGAAACCTAAACATTAAAATATCGGTATTTACACTGCTTCAAAAATTTCATTAGAAATAAGACATTCATATATATTGAGACCTAGCTGAGCAAAAAATAAATTCTTCAATTAAATATACTCAGTATTTAGTAGTGAGCATAGTATGAATGACTGAAGAAACTTTCCCCATTATCTCTAACAATAAGGTGACATCTGTATTTCATTTTGGATTACTAAGTCACCAAGCTAAAGATTAAAGCATTTTATTTATATAAACTAAATTTCAACACAAAACTACTGCATGATTCCATTTCTGCACACATATGTAAATAAAAATGATGGTCAGCTAACCTTCAAAAGTTAAGTGGTCTCCTGGGGGCACCTGGGTGGCTCAGTCCATTAAGCATACGACTTTGATTTCAGCTCTGGTCATGATCTCACAGTTGTGGGACTGGGCTCTGTACTGGGCTTGCAGCCTACTTAAGATTCTCGGTCTCTCTCTCTCTCTCACTCTCCTTCTGCCCTTCTCCCATATGTACACACACAACATACACATGAACAATAAATAAATAAATAAATAAATAAATAAATAAATAAATAAATAACAGTGAGTTCTTTAGGGAAAAAAAGGTTAAGTGATCTCTATCTCAGTTACTGTAGATCATTCTTAGTATTCATAATTTCCAGTACTCAAATTGCTTTCATTGATACTTTAATCTTGGTTGGTAGCTCTAATTAGCTTCATATAAATATGTGAAATATTTCTAATGTCTTATTTGAATTTTTATTTAAATCATTTGGAATAGATATTAGACAAGAATCACATTATCTTGCTTTAATAAACTATTCATATATAATCTGTGTGAATGACAACTTGCAAATTTTACAGCCCTGTGAGTAGATTCCTGGCCATCTTGGACAGCAGAATCACCAGGAATCACCAGGGGAGAAAAAGAAATTCAGGCATTATTACCAATTAAGGAAAGAACACTAAATCAAGGAATAGGCATATTCATTTTCCTATTATCTACATAATAGAGAGCAGAGTGAAGAAACAGGGCCTAAGGGAGCAAAGTTCAATGAGAACAAGAGTCATTAGAGAGGACAGGCCCAGAAGGATGGACAGAGGCAACAGACCTTCAAGAGCATGATAGCAATGGAATTTACAATGTGATGGGCAAGGCAAGAAACTGTTGAAAATAATTGTTTCCTACTTCACACCTCTGCCTAAGGCCAGCATCAGTTGCCTTACACTAGTCTAAACAATAAATTAAATAAATAAATAAATAAATAAATAAATAAATAAATAAATAAATGTCAAATGGGCCACCATCTAAATCAGTCACTATGCCAAATCCCTAGAACCAAATCCCAGAGTTTCTCACCCTTGGCACTAGTGACAATTCTTTGTTGTTAGGGGTTGTGAAGTGCGAGGCTGTCCTGTGCACTGTGGATGTCTAGCAACATCTCTAGCCATCTCATGGCACCCCCAATACCAGCGAGGGCAACCAAAAATGTCTCTACACATTACCAAGTATCTCTTGGAGGATGTACAAAATTGCCCCCAGCTGGAATCACTGACCTAGAGGAAACCTACAGATTTTTTTACTTGGACCACTCATATAATCAAACACTGACAAAACCCTGTGAACTATCTAATATAACCTCTTCTCTGCTATATGGCTCCCTTCTGTGATGACCATAAAAGGTCACTATATAGCTTTTGCTTAAAAATCTCCTAGAATGAAAAACTCTCAACTTTACCAGGCAACCAAATCCATCTTTCAGATACTTATATTTGAAAATTCTTCCTCATCAATGCACTAAAATCTATGTTCTCTAAATTATGCTTGTAATGTCTAGTTCATTTAAAAAAAAAACAAAAACAGAATCTTCCATAAAACCAGTCCTTCAAAGATGATCACCTCTATACCTTAATCCCTTTGTAGGTCAGAACTACAAGTGACACTTAATCTCAACCAGTATTTTAGGCACCCAATGGTAAAGGAGTCACCCAAGCTATTCCACAGAGGTACAGAGGAACTGGACTATCTTTCAGCTCCAGACAGGTCCAGTCCTGGATCACATATGCATTGATAGCAACACTTATAAACACTTTTGTATTTTTTTTTTCATTTAAACCCTCAAAAATATACCTGTAACTTATGGAATAACTTTCTTTTCTAATTATTTCCTTTTCACTTAAATAAGCATTCAATTCCTGACAAAGACTAAATTTTAAATTCTTTTAAAAAATATCTACTCCCTCACTGGTGGACTAAATGATATATATTCCCTACACATAGTAAGACTTGTCATTTTGCTGTTTTACTATATTCATTGTCTCCTTAGATGTTAGTCCTTAATTCTGTATAATTTCTGTGTGTGTGTGTGTGTGTGTGTGTGTGTGTGAGTGTGTGAGTGTGTGTGTGTGTGTGTGTGTGTGTGTGTGTGTGTAACCAGTGCTCTGAATCCGGGATTGCCAAGTTTATAGTACATGTTTTTAAAGTATCTGATAAAAACTAAAGCATACAACTTCCCAATTTAGAAAATGTATTTTAGAAATGCTTAAGGCAAAAGTATTTTTATAAGGCCTTAGATCATTTGTGTTTTAACTATATAATTAACCTCATATATCCAAAACTCAGCTGGTCAATAAGTATAATTACCTAAAATGGCAGTTTTGTTTCTTAAGCAAAGAAACTCTTTGTTCAAATAATATAAAATCTATAAAAACTAGAAGTAAAATAAATAAATGTAGAGATGTTCTGAGGTACTGCTTTGTCTTCCATACCATGCACACAGTAGTTCTTGAGAGGTTCTGCAAAACTCTAGATATATGTGAAGAGTATCTTAGGAAAGACTATCTTGGCACATAGTTTAAAAAAATGTTCAGAGCCTGAAAGAGATGCCACAATTAGCATGTACTTGATTTGATTTATAGTAAATTACCTCACAATAAATCTGTTTCTTAGTTTACATGTCATTCTAGCAAAGTGGATTAAGTGGTTTCAAAAAGATAGTAGCAAATTCAGCATAGGAAGGAGAGGTAAGAGACGGGATGCCAGAGGAAGGCACAAAAATAATAATGAAAGCAAAAGCAAAATAGGAAATTGGTTAAGAATGATACATTATTTGCAAAGTTGGCCAAAATTTCTCCTATCCCTGTATACATGCCCCCTTGTGATTTGACCCCACTGCTCTCTTCATTACAGATAGAGACAAGTTTCCCTCCCTTACTGGCTTAGCCCTATGATTTGGTTTCACCAAAAGAATGTGGCAAAAGTAACACTATGTGACTCCCAAACCTAGGCTCCAGTATCACCCTTTGGATCCTCGAGATCACTGTGTAAAGAATTCGAAGCTAACCAACTTGACAGCGAGAGACCAGGAAGACAGAAAAGTGAATGACTATCTCAACATCATCCAAGACCATGAAGTGCCCCAGGTCAAGGCACCCGAAGACTGGAGTTGTGTGAATCTAGAAGAAGAAATGCCCAGCAAAGCTGGGCAGACTAAATTGTTGATGTACAGAATTATAAGCAAATAAAATTGCTGCTGTTTTGAAGCCACTAAGTTTGGAGGAGGTTCACAATACAGCAATAGGTAATAATAAGTAAGCTAAGCTCAAAATTAATAGTCATATGCAGATCATTTAGTGTAGAATACAGAACCTTACCTTTTTTAATAGGTCTTAAATGTATAAATATTATAGGATTAGAAAAATTTGTATTAATAATCTAGGATGATATGAAATATTTTAGTTAATCCAAAATGTATAGAAAACTTGGGATTTTGCATTACTAAATACCAATGAATTGTTGGTTTTAAATATACAATAGAAATTATAACAAGTAATAGAATAAAATTCTTTAGTACCTATATTTCCTTATATATTATTCCATCAGTGTTGAACAGGAAATCAATTATGGATATATAAAACCTAGAACATACTTTTTATGACCTAATAAAGATGCATATTTTGGCAACTAACACATCTTTATCCAATACTTTATTCAAAAGGTTGGCTGAAAAATATCTTAGAATCATTCAATTGTTGTAGCAGCAGAAACTGCATAAGTGAACCATAGCTTCAGTCTTTCCTTCCCATAACATTCCATAGTGATGTAATACTAAGGGAAAATGTTTTAAATACTTAAAATAAGACCATTTAATTAAGCAAACACTATAATAACTAGCATATATATATATATGTGTGTGTGTGTGTGTGTGTGTGTATACATATATACATTTATAATTTGCCTCATAACCTGGTACTGTAGCCAAAAGAAAACACCAAAAAAAAAAAAAAAAAGGAAGAAAAGAAGAGAAAGTATTACAGAGTCCAAACTACATAGGTACTGTATTTTTCTTAAAGAAAACTCTCCTTCATGTGATGACCTACAGCACAGTCTACCAAGAAGCAACTTACCAATCCAGGTATTCTGTGAATAAGGTTTAAGCATACATAGCACCAATCTTACTAAATACAAGAAAGTTTGAAAACAGACCGGTTTTTACTGGCAAGGTACCTACAGAAGATCACCTAGTGGCCCCACAGATCCTTAGCAGGACTACCTTACATTGAGAATTCACAACAATGTAGAACAGAGGTTCTCAACCTTTACTAAGAGCACTGTAGAATTAAGAAATTAAGACTCCAAATAACACTAAAGTCAACAACGCTTACAACTACCACAAAAGAGCAATATACACAGTTTCCATAAACGACTTCATTTTCACTAAAAACTATTTTCCAACATCACATTATGTAATGTTATGAGAAGGAAAGACTGAAGTAACAGTTCACTTATACAAACTTTCTCCTGCTAAACTGAACAGCTATAAGGTCTTTTTTAATCACAGGGCGCCTGGGTGGCTCAGTCAGTTAAGAGTCCTACTTCGGCTCAGGTTATGATCTCGCAGTTTATGAGTTTGAGCCCCGTGTCGGGCTCTGTGCAGACAGCTCAGAGCCTGGAGCCTGCTTCGGATTCTGTGTCTCCTTCTCTCTCTACCCCTCTGCCACTTGTGCTGTATCAAAAATAAATAAACATAAAAGAAAATCTTTTTCAATCACCATTTCGAAGAGAATAGGTGTGTTATCAGCCAAAATATGACCTTTATTAGGTCATTAAAGAGTATGTTCTGCAAAAGCAAAACAAAACAAACAAAAACACACAATAAAAGAAAGAATAAAGAGGTGTGAAGAAACTTTTGGATGTGATAGGCTTATGGCATTTACCATGGCAATAAATTCATAGGTATATGCATATCTCTAAACTCATCAAGTTGCATACATTAAATATGTAGTTTTTTGTATGTCAACCGTACCTCAAAAAAGTAGCCTTTCCAAAAAAAAGTGTATTCTGTTTTATATGTCCACAATTGACCTCCTATGCAACACTGATTGAATATTCATTCTACTCACCCATTCCATCACAAAAATTTACTGAATACATACTACCATGCTGAGGATCCAGTAGAGAACAAGAGATATAATATCTACTAGTTTGGAAGCTTAAAAAGCTGCCCTTCTATGCAGTCTGAGTATAAGTGGATGTTCCTCTAACTGTATTTTGTCATTTACTCTCGAGGCAAAGTTCTCAAATGGCCCAGAAATCTGTCTTTGGTGCTGGATTCTCATCACAGTGTACCTATCTCAGGTTATGTCACTTTGCATGATTCATTCAGGTCAATGTTCTGCCATATGATGTCATAATAGAACTGTATAGTTGCAGCAACAATAAAAAGTTTGTATTTACTGAAACTGGTAGCACACCTTCCATGGAAAACTACTGCAGGGGCACCAATTTGACTCTCAGCAGGCAGGCAAAGAAATCTGATTTCTTAGCATGCAAAGAGACTATTTACAAATGCTTACTGACATTCATCAAGCTATCAGAGACAGCTCTAGCTAAAATGTAGTTTATAAATTTATACTATATAATTTAACTGCCAAAGCAACAATTCATTCTAAGTCTCTTCTCCATTAATACTCTCCCTAAATGTAAGCTTCATAAGAAGCCAGATTATAACCAGAAGATTTATTGGTGAACAAAGCATCAGAGCAAGATGAGTTAATCGAGGTTTGAATACAGACTGATGTCAAGCTAAAAAACAAAAACAAAAACAAACAAACAAACAAACAAAAAACACCATTTCTATTAAATCAGTAGAAATATACCTAACACACACAGGACAATTTACAAAGTTCTCCTTTAGAATTATTGTTATATTCAGTTATATTACAGGCGAATTTTATTCTGATCTAGGAACTGTTCTGACCGTTTAGAGAAATTACATATCTCTGCTTTAATGCATCCATTTTGTAACTCTCACAATTGGGGCAAGAGATATTCAGTTACTACCATTTACTGGTAAGAAAAACAAATGCAGAAGAGCTAAAGTGGGTAGTGTTAAAGTAATTAAACAAGAAAGCCTTTACACTGAGGTGGCTCTAATGCCTTGGCAAGCTTCATTAGCAAGCCAAAACCTAAACTAGAATAAATTCCTGTAAATGCCTCAAGATAAAGAAATCTAGGGGTACCTGGATGGCTCAATTGGGTCTGGACTCTTATTTCGGCTCAATCATGAGGTCATGGTTCCTGAGATGGATCCCCATGACCCAGCTCTATGAGAACAGCATGGGGCCTACTTTGGATCCTCTCTCTCTGCCCCTCTCCTGCTTGTGTGTGTGTGTTCTCTGGCTCACATGTGCTCTCTCTGTCTCTCCCGCTCTCTCAAAATAAATAAACATTTAAAAAAAAAGAAATTGAAACCTAAGAACAAACAATCACAGCAACCAACAAACTAGGCTTTCCCAAATAAAGCAACCACTTAAGCTATAGCCAATCAAATAATTTCCTTGCATTTCTACCATTTCTGTTCTATAAAAAAAGCCTTTCCCAGCTCCTGTCCACCGGAGCATCCCCAACCACTTTCAGTTTACTGTTGCCTGATAAGAGTTTTTGTTTGCTTAAATAAACTCTTATAAATTTTATGGTGTCTCAGTCTATCTTTTAACAGTGCAAACTGAAAGAAGTCTACAAGTTTTACTCAAAAACCAATGGCTTTTCCATAGATGAACGACCCAACACTAGTATCATCCTCACTGGGGAAAAACTGCAGCTTTCCCCCTAAGGTCAGGAACAAGACAGGGACGTCCACTCTTGCCACTGTTATTCAAAATAGTATTGGAAGTCTTAGCCTCTACAATCAGACAACACAAAGAAATAAAAGGCATCCAAATCGGCCAGGAGGAGGTCAAACTTTCACTCTTCACAGATGACATGATACTCTATATGGAAAACCCAAAAGATTCCGCCAAAAAACTGCTATAACTGATTCGTGAATTCAGGGAAGTTGCGGGATATAACATCAATGCACTGAAATTGGTTGCATTCCTATACACCAACAATGAAGTGACAGAAAGAGAAATCAATGAATCGATCCCATTTACAGTTGCACCGGAAACCATAAAATACCTAGGAACAAATCTAGCCTAAGAGGTGAAAAATCTATACACTGAAAACTATAGAAAGCTTATGAAAGAAATTGAAGAAGACACAAAAAAATGGAAAAAGATTCCATGCTCCTGGATAGGAAGAACAAATACTGTTAAAATGTCGATACTACCCAAAGCAATCTACATATTCAATGCAATCCCTATCAAAATAACACCAGCATTCTTCACAGAGCTAGAACAAATAATCCTAAAATTTGTATGGAACCAGAAAAGACCCCGAATAGCCAAAGCGATCTTGAAAAAGAAAACCAAACCAGGAGGCATCACAATCCCAGACTTCAAGCTATACTACAAAGTTGTAATCGTCAAGACAGTATGGTACTGGCACAAGAATAGACACTCAGATCATCAGAACAGAATAGGGAACCCAGAAATGGACCCACAAACGTATGGCCAGCTAATCTTTGACAGAGCAGGAAAGAATATTCAATGGAATAAAGACAGTCTCTTCAGCGAGTGATGCTGGGAAAACCGGACAGCGACATGCAGGGAAAACTGGGCCACTTTCTTACACCATACACAAAACTAAATTCAAAATGGATGAAAGACCTAAATGCAAGGCAGGAAGCGAAACCATCAAAATCCTCAAGGAGAAAGCAGGCAAAAACCTCTTTGATCTTAGCCGCAGCAACTTCTTATTCAACACATCTCTGGAGGCAAGGGAAACCAAAGCAAAAATGAACTATTGGGAACTCATCAAAATAAAAAGCTTCTGCACAGCAAAGGAAACAATCAGCAAAACTAAAAGCCAACTGATAGAATGGGAGAAGATATTTGCAAATGACATATCAGATAAAGGGTTAGTATCCAAAATCTATAAAGAACTTATCAAACTCAACACCCAAAAAACAAAGAATCCAGTGAAGAAATGGGCAAAAGACATGAACAGACACTTCTCCAAGACATCCAGATGGCCAACTGACACATGAAAAAAATGCTCAAATCACTCATCATCAGGAAAATACAAATCAAAACCACAGTGAGACACTACCTTACACCTGTCCAAATGGCTAACATTAACAACTCAGGCAACAACAGATGTTGGCTAGGATACAGAGAAAGAGGTTCTCTTTTGCATTGTTGGTGGCAATGCAAGCTGGTGCAGCCACTCTGCAAAACAGTATGGAGGTTCCTCAAAAAACTAAAAATAGAACTACACTACGACCCAGCAATTGCACTACTAGGCATTTATCCATGGGATACACGTGTGCTGTTTCTAAGGGACACATGCACCCCCATGTTTATAGCAGCACTATCAACAATAGCCAAAGTATGGAATGAGCCCAAATGTCCAACGACAGATGAATGGATAAAGAAGATGTAGTATATATATACAATTAAGTATTACTCAGCAATCAAAAAGAATGAAATCTTGCCATTTGCAACTACGTGGATGGAACTGGAGGGTATTATGCTAAGTGAAATTAGTCAGTCAGAGAAAGACAAAAATCATATGACTTCACTCATATGAGGACTTTAAGAGACAAAACAGATGAACGTAAGGGAAGGATAACAAAAATAATATAAAAACAGGGAGGGGGACAAAACAGAAGAGACTCATAAATATGGAGAACAAACTGAGAGTTGCTGGAGGGGTTGTGAGAGAGGGGATGGACTAAATGGGTAAGGGGCATTAGGGAATATACTCCTGAAATCATTTTTTCACTATATACTAACCAATTTGGATGTAAATTTTAAAAAATTAAAAATAAAATTAAAAAAAAAAAAAAACAATGGCTTTTAAAACGCAGATTATACTTACCTGTTAATATTCACCATTAGTTACTGGGTGTTTGCTATGTATCAAGTCTTATTCTTTATACATGGATAGACAGATGTATAATATCTGATTTTGTTCTTTTACTAAATCATGAGTATACATCACTGTGCACATTTTACATGAGAAAATACTAAAAAAGTTAATAAACATGCTGTGAAGTCAAAGAGCCCTCTATTAACCAACTTACAATCGGCTATACTATCTCAAGAGAATTTCAAAGCTTTTTACTTGGCAATCTTTACAAACAGTCTCTGTAAGAAAGAGTGGTTTAAAAACAGATCTCTTTAGTTACTCTGTCTTCCCAAACTCCATCTCCCAATCAACTTAAATGCACTTTAAAGGGAACAAAGGGAAGGTAATGCACACCAACTCAAGAGAGTGAATGGCTGAAGTTACCATTCTGTAATGGTTCTTGCAGCCTCCTCAATTCTACAAGGTCTCCTTACTTTCTAGGTTTTCTTCCTAATTCTCTTCAATATACTTATTTACTCTGTGGATCTCACTAAGCCTGTGACGAAAGGATGCCTAGAAACAGAAGACCAAGGACACAGTATGTAGCAATAGCAATGACAGCTCTGCTTCTAAAACCTTCCATGAAACAGAAATATGAAAAGTATATAGTTATGTAATGGTAATAAACAGAATATTGATAAGAAATACCAAAATCCAACTTCGTTAAAAATTTCATAGTCCAAGAGGCAGTGTGTTATTCTAGAAAGTACTAAGGCTCTGAAGTCCTTATTGTGTGTGTCCTTGGGCAACTGAGATAGCCTCTCTAAACCTCAGTATTATATTTGTAAAAATTGTGCTATGAATGCATACCTTTTGAGCTATTTTGAGCAGTTAATAATACGTATATAAAGCATTTAGCACTTTACCTGGCAAGGTGATGAGGTTCAATAAATGGTAGTGATTATTGCTACTACAGCTTGGAAAATTTATGTTTTCAATTAAGTAAACAATGTTACCTAATGACAAATCATTAAACTAGAAACATGTGATCTTTGAATCCCAAAGAGAGATCTAAGGGACACCTGGAAATTCTCCTGAAACTATTTCAGGTATAGCAAAGATCACAGGGAATCAGAGAATAAGAGCCATAAGGTAAGAAGATCACAGCAAAACACTCAAGGCAATACAAAAGCAGAATTATTACTTTCACAACCTTAGGTAAAACTTTAAAATATTTTAAAACATAAAATTTGGTGCTGCTTTCAGAGTCTATCCTAAGATTCCAATGTCCCAAAACAAATAGCCCAAAGTTTCAAAATAAAACCTATCTGAGCTACAATTTCTAAAAAAGTTTCCTACCTCTCTTTCCTCATCCTTTGTTCCATTACCTTTGTTCCATTACCTTTGTTCCATTATGTTCATGAATATATTTAATCAGAAAAATCCCTAAGAGTAGTAGCTAGCTACTACTTTGGTAGGCATACTGTCTCATCATGGCTTGCCCAGATAAAATGCATGTCTTCAAAATTTTCAGCATTACAGCAGGCTAGGAAGAGAGAATTTTCATTAACCTTACCTTTAAGTGGGCTATTCTGACCAACACAGGTTCTAACATACCAACTAAAATCAAAAAACATATTAAATTAAAGAATCCAGGAATGGAGATAATTTCAAGTCTAGTCATCTATGGCAACAACAGTGTATAAATGAGACTTTAATGAAAATGAAAATTAAGTCACCAAAATAATGCTTCCTGCTAGAATGGCTTTTAAACTATTAGTATCCTGCCAAAATAAATTTCAAGACTAAACTTGTATAGACTGAACTTTTTATTCTGATTAACTACACTACACACATGTAATAAATATTCTTAAAACTAACATTAAATGTGAATATTCCTAACAGATGTTTCTGATTACTCTCTTAGCAACACTACTGCAGGTTACATTCTGGATACTTTAGAAAAATTTGCCCTTACTGTGAGATGTTATTACATTATTTTATTTAATAAATTTTCATCTCTGAACAATTATGGCAGTAATCTGTACCATGATATAGAAAGAAGAGAGCATAACATTTAAAAATTCCTGATGAGTTAAATGTACCATCATTTGCCTTTCTATAGTCCTGGAGTAATTTGAGGTTAATTATAACAAATTTTCACAATTCTCAATTTTTATCCATGCTATACAGACATGTATTACTAGCATTATTGAATACTAAATCACATTTCACCCAAATGACTACATATTACTCTCAGATGCAGTTCCTGAAGTTTTGCCAACAATCTGGAACAGGGCATGGACTTTTCAAACCAGATGCATATCATTTCCTCACTTTATGAAATGTTACTACAAAGCTGTGTTTCAATAAAAGTATTACAAAATGAATTACATTTTAAATGACTAGAACAGTAGTTCACAAGCACCTGTGCAAACATAAGTGACCAGTCAGGCCCAGTGATAAAAGGAAAATGAAGATCTATTACAATTAGTAAGAAAGTGAATCTCCAAGTTCATCCTATCAAGCCCATCTGCCAAAGAGGTTACCTCTGTGAGGGGAGACAGTCACCAAGGCACTCATTATTTTTCCTAATTCTCCAATTCCCCATCCTTTTGATCAACAGTGTGTTGAGAAACCATGTAGGACAGAGCATGGGATATGGACTTATCACAAGGAAGGGACACAGCATGAACAAAATGTAACAAATTACTATGTTCAGCGAACTTTTAGGTTTGAAAAAATAAACTGTCTCCTATTCATCTGTATCTCTCTAGGGCCTATGACATTAGCATCACCAATGTTAAGTAATTAACTATACTTTTTAAAAATTTGGCTGTAACATCACTTGCTATATCAAACTTTCAAAGATTATCAAAATTTCAGAAAAAATGTGGTATTCAATTATGTCCCTCTACAGAAATGGCAATGTCCAGCCTCTGACCCTCCCAAGTGTTAGTTTTAACACTAAAGTATTTATGCTGTCCAACAATACAAATATGTTCTCGCTGGCTTCTTAGTATGTACTTCTCCAAATCCATAGTAAATTGACAGACATGTCTTTCCTAATGAACTATTTTCATCATACCATTCTTACTCAAATATCTACAGTGGGTCTTCATTGCTTACTGAAAATCCACAGGCACCATTCCATCAAACAATCTTAGAACTACTCATCCCACTTCACCTTACTCCTTAAAAGAACCCTAAGTTTCGACCATGTTCCTATATCCTTCTTAAAACTTATCTCCACACCTATTTTTTTCTGTCCACATAACTTCTCATTTCTACTTCTAAAGCTCACAGCCACCATTTCTTTCAGCAACAGATATGCAAAGAATACAAATGACATAGTCTCTGACTTTTGCCATTAAAAAAATAGCAAAAATTGTTTTAATGCAACAATAATTAGCATTAAATAGGAAATACTGACTTAAAATTCAGTAGGAGCTCACGAAATGCACATTCAATACTGTCTTGAGAGGGTTTCATGAAGAAGGTAGAGCAGAACAGGTAGAACTCAGTAAAGAACTACAAAGGACATTTCAGATAGAAGAAACAATATGAATAAAGAATAGTTATGGAAACAAGTATGATATTGTACTCTGTAGTGAAGCAGTAGGAAGAAAAGTTGAATAGACAAGAAAGGAACAAATTATAGTGATCTAAATACTAGCCCAAAGGGTCTGGGTTTGATGGGTCATTTGTATGAATATTCAATCCATCCATTCATAGAACAAAGACTAGCTAAGTAAACCTATTATAGATTCATAAGGGACTTTCAGAAACAGGCCAAAACAAAATGAATGAGAAAAACAAAAAGCAAGGGAAAAGACCTCCCAAATTATCTATAGTAATTGAGTCAAAAGTGGACAAGTGTACAGAAATGGGTAAGGGCAGTGAAGCTGGAGAGAAAAGGATAATTCTAAACATTATTTGCATGACTGAGAGGAACCTAGGAAAGACTACAGAGAAGTGAAAGGAAAAGAAAGAATAAAGGCAAAAATATTTTACTTGGGGAGACAATATAACAAGGAACAGTTAAGAGATACACTCTAGAATCATTCTACCAACATTTGGCTGAGGGGAAAATTCTACATAGGTCTTTCATGTTTCTGCATGTCTTACAAGAGAGGTACTCACGTTTTGTTCTAAACTATATTTCAATGATGTCTGTATACAGTGAACAACTTTAGAAGATAAAAAGGCATGCTTACTGCCCATTATAAAAGATTTGGGTTCCCCAGTCTCAGAGTTTTCTTCTTGTATGCAATCTACTGTGCTTGCAGGTGTCACCTGAAGCTCTTCACTTCACCATAGAGAACTGGGGCTCAAGAAATCATCACATCACAAGAAAATGATGATATTCTGTCTACTGCCATTGCTGTAATGAAGTCTTTTGTCTCTGAACAGAAATCTCATGTCTTCTGCCAGCATCCATGAAACCAAGGCAGGCTAATTTGTTAGCCTGAAAATAGGGTAAAATTTCAAACTCTTTATAATTCGTTTTTTTTTTTTTTAAGATTTTATTTTTAGGTAATCTCTACATCCAACATAGGGCTCAAACTCACATCCCCAAGATCAAGAGTCATAGGCTCAACTGACTGTGCCAGCCAGGTGCCCCCAGACTCTTTATAATTCTTGACAATACCCCATTCCTCAAGAGTGTGATCATGTGGCATTTAGTTCATTTCAAGTCATAGTTTTCTGTAAAATGAAAATAACAATAGCATCTACTTCATAGGTTATCCACATTAAAAATGAGAAAATCCATGTAAATAACTCAGCACAATGCTTGAAAACAAATACCAATTATTATTTACATGTAATATGTTATACACACATCTGCATAATATAAAAGTATATTTTATATGCATACATGTGTGGTTTGCCACTTGTCCCTCAAAAGTCATATAGATTAATAAAAATGCAAACTACTGCTGTGGTAATTATGGAAATACTTTTATAAAATTTTCTTTAAAATAAAAACCAAAAGCATGTGTGTATATGTATGTGTGTGGGTGTTTTTAAATCTCCTACCATGTCAAAGAAAATGTAATCACATGACAGATTCCATTACAGTACAATACATGTGTAATGGCCATTAAAATTAAGTTCCTTAATGGCTTAATATAAATTCAATATTAATAAATTTTAGCAAACTAAATGAAATTTTTCAGCATAGTAATTATATATGTAATTTTTTAAAGTGTCAGTTTTTTGAAAATATGAGATAAAAGGCACATTATACATGAAACCAAATCACTTCTCACATTTCCCATGCTAGGAACTTTGATAACATACAGCTGACATTAGCTATCATCATAGGATAAAATTACCTCCTTTAAGTAATAGGCATTTAACAACAACCTAAACAATTAGCATATTATATTCACTGACTACATCAGGAAAGATACATAATTTACAAGATTACAGAATGAAAACCAGGACACACTTTGTTCTGCATAAAAACCTAAAGTTAGTGAAATTTAAACCGCATCTACTAACACTCTAGTTAAAACCTCAGTAAAATGTCAATATATACGACAGACTCATTACATTTTCTTTTCCCAAAGCAGTTTATTTATTTTCCATACAAAAATAATGTTAATGTGAAAGATGTAAAAAGATAGTATTTTTAATAAAAATTTAGTTGCACTTAAAATTGCAACAATTACTATTTTATATATGCTAACATATTCCTTCTCCGAGACAGGATGATAGAGCAGCAACAAGATCTTCTGGGATTCAATTCCTAAATTTATAATCCCTAGCAATGTGATTTGGGGAAACCTATTTAACTTCTCTGTACCTTATGTTCCTCATGTGTGAATAGGAATAACTGTATTTGCCTTCACAAGGATGAAAATTGAAAAAAAAAATTTTTTTTAAATAACAGCATTAACATATGTAAGCTTCTTCCATTCCTAAAAGCTAAACAAATACAATGAAATTTTACTCAGCACTTGAAAAAAAAAAAAAAAAAGAGCTATCAAGCCACAATTAGACATGATGGAAACTTAAATGCCTATTACTAAGTGAAAGAAGCCAACCTGAAAAAGCTACATACTGTATGATTTCATCTATCTATATGACATTCTAGAAAAGGCAAAAAGATTGTAAAATTATCAGTGGTTGCCAGAGGTTTGCAGAGAAGAAAGGATGGACAGATAGAACACAAGGGATTTTTAAGGCAGTGAAACTTTGTATTATGCTACAATGACAGCTACATGTCATTACAGATTTGTCATAACCCGTAGAAGGAACAACAGCCAAGAGTGAACTCTGAAGTAAACTCCAGACTTTGGTTGGTAATTATGCAGCCACATAAGGTTCTTCAACTGTAACAAATTCACCACTCTGGGGGTATACTGAGAATAAGGGAGGCTTAGAGAGGAGGAGGTAATACGAGAATTCCTCTCAACTTTGTTGTAAACCTAACACTTCTCTAAAAAATAAAGTCTACTAATGTGAAAAAAAAAAAAACTAAAATAAATCCTAAAATAACGTATACACTGTAAAGTGTATTTATATACATTATATATATTATATAATGTTGACCATTATATAATGTTGACCATCTTGAATTCTAAGATTACCAAACACCAAACAAGATAATTCAAATATCCAGTTAGGTTACTTTCCAAATAATAAGATTTTGTTTTTGCATGTATGTAGACAAAGACTAAAGCCCTGTGAATGCCCATATTAATGATAATATTTAGGTAGACAACCTATTTCTTATTAAAAATAAAATTAGCTATATCTCATAATTTAAAACCCACATTTCACTTCTGTAAAATAATTATCGAGTCAAGAATTACTAATAATTACATGTTTTAATGAGGCATTTATAACAATTATTAAATAAGACTTAGAGAAAGACAAGTTATAGTGAAATTAAAGTAAAATTCCATTATAAGTATATGGGCTCAAGGAAAAGACTAAGGCTAACAATGGCAAATTTCTCTCCTGGCTTTACAAACCCAAGTTCTTTCTCCCTCTACTCACTTCTTAGTCCTATGCTAGTTTACTCAAATGTCTCAACTAGAAATCTGTAAGCGTCCATCTCATGCCCAACAAGCTCAATAATTATTAAATACTACTACTCCATGCTCAGTTGAGTAAATTATTGTTCATTCAAGTTCACAGTCAGTAGTTCCAAAGTGAATGCTTATACATCAAACAGAGCTCTGAGAAGAGGTCACAGCTTTCTGTGTTTACAGCTTCCCCACACAATTAATCTTGCAGCTGCACTTGATTAGTTTTTGACATGAATGCACTGTCTCAGAGAGGTCAATACAAGGAGGTTTCCATCCTTTTGACACTCCCTCTAACCTCTGCCATTCAGAAACATTAAACCACTTGTAATAGCATTGCACAAGGACTTCCCAGTGTCTACACTCTAAGAAAGTTCTCTTTGGTCACTGCTGCATTCCCTAGACTGCAAAAGGTACTTTGAACGTGTCCTTCTTTGTGAAGAGCTTTTTGAAAAAGCGAAAGTTCATTTTTGTTCAAGCATCAGCCCAAATTTCCAATGATGATGTCATGCCATTTCAGTAGAAACAGAGCCGAAATAATGAGGATAATGACTGCACACCCAGGATTTGAGGTTAAATTCTTCTCCCTTTAAATATAAATTACTAACCTGTCTTCATTCAAACAGAAATCATGAACGGTAGGTAATTCACACCAACAATTATGTTAATATAACAAAGAAATGGATGAATATAAGAAAAGTGATACATATGTATGAAATCATTAAAGGACTGAATTATGAATTAATTTTCCCGAAAGGTAGAAAAAAAAAAACACAGTTCAATCAAATACACATATATACACACATTTTTTCACCATGGCTTGTGAACTAATGAGTTTTATCCAAACCAGAATGTTGACAAAATGTACCACACTACAGAGCAACAGTTAAAATTGGAAAAAAATTAAAAATTATATATGCACATACATGTATACACACACACACACACACACACACACACACACACACACAGGCAATTACACAGAGAGAAGGCTTACATGATATAGGTGTATTTGTCTCATAAAATTAGCCTGTTTGTAAAGTGGCAGAACTATATACAGGGAGGATACGCCTAATTGCAGAGAAAAGCTTGTTTCTATGATTAAGGAGCAATAGCTTGAAAATACTTCTACAGTTAAAAAACAAGCTAATAAAAAAAATACAACTTAATTTTTACAAAGTAAATAAACAACAATTTCATGCCCAACTCACCATGTTTGTTGTCAAACATGGCATGGCTTTATGTGATCCTTATCAATTTGCAAGGTCCTTTCTGAGTGCCCTTAAGTCAAGAGCTGTAAAAATTGCCATATGCCTTCCATTCACTCCACTGGTGTAGGCTTTGAGTAAAAACTAATCAGTTAGAGGGGAAACACTACCACAGATTTAACAGATTATAACTGTTAACTAACACTCTTGGACTAATAAGGTGATGTAGTTATAAGGACTTCTAACATTGTCATTAACTTCAAAAATTGACTTTTGGGATGTGGGGTTGTGGGTTAAAAAAAAAAAAACATAAAAAATTTTGTTTAGAAGACAACTACTGTTCAAATGTAGCCAATAAAATAAAATGCTTCAGAAATGCCAAAACAATTATTAAGCATCTCAAGAGAAACACTTACTTATTTCCTGAAAACCTCTTGGACTATTTTAGTTTGCATTCAACAAATAGAATCTAATTTAAGTTAACAAGTGACCCACTAATCTAAAGTCATATGTGGCACATCTAGTTTAACTCTGGCTGATCTCCAGTGCCTTTTATGACTATTTTAGTTCTGCATCATGCAAAACATTCATATGAGGTAAAACTAGGAATTTTAATTCACAGGGCCATCGTAAGAGTTTACTATTTTTCTTCTAACCTGTATATGCTATAAGCCACTCCTAATTTATTATAAAATAACCAAAAAACTAAGCTTCACAAAATCTTTCTTCTAACATAGGATAAATATGTTCTCATTTAAATCTTCTGTATTTCCTATCCTCAAGTACATATTACCAATTCCATTTATAAAGATAGCTGAAGACAAATTAGATACTTAATAGAAGGCAGATTTCTCTAAAGAACACATCTTCACTATCTTTTCAAAAGAAGTCAAAATCTTCATTTGAATTTTCTCCCCAAATTGTGAATATTTTTTGTCAAGGAAAATAGGAATGGCAGCTAAAGAAAGACAAAAGTTAAGGAAGTAAAATATACTCAAAAATGAGATTCTGTTATAAAATAATCAGCATGACTCACATTGAATGCAAATCTTAGGGCTTATCTAGGATTTATTTCCATTTTCCCTCCCAATAACTTGCCTTTAATTAAAGAGCCTTCCTATTTGCTCAGTATCCACCATTCATATCATGTTTTTAAGTATTCTTAGATGTGAACCTAGAGGAAATTATGTTTAAAAATGAGTAGTAGCAGGGGTGCCTAGGTGGTTCAGTTGGTTAAGCATCTCAGTTGGTTTTGGCTCAGGTTAGAATCTCACGGTTCAGGGGTTCAAGACCCATGTCAGCTCTGTGCTGACAATGCAGAGGCTGCTTGGGATTCTCTCTCTCTCCCTCTCTCTCTGCCCCTCCCCTGCTCATGCTCACTCTCTCTCTCCCTCTCTCAAAATAAATAAATAAACTTTTTTTTAAAAATCAGTAGTAGCAAAAACTCTAATGGTAATGTTAATTTCCTTTATATTAAACACCTATACTTACCAAGGTCTTTGGAGTGAAAAAAGCTCTGATATGGCAATAAAAAGCAGAATCTCCAGAAGTGTATTTATAAATCCATAAGAATTACTAATAAATATCTAAACTTGTATATTCTAGAGAAATTTAAGACCTTCCAAATTCTGGAATTCAGAAACCTTTTTTCTTTTTTTTTAATGTTTTTATTTTATTTTTGAGAGAGAGAGAGAGAGAGAGAGAGAGACAGTGAGAGCAGGGGAGGGGCAGAGAAAGACGGGAGACAGAATCTGAAGCAGTCTCCAGACTCTGAGCTGTCAGCACAGAGCCTGGCGTGGGGCTTGAACTCACACTCTGCGAGACTGTGACCTGAGCTGAAGTTGGATGCCCAACCAACTGAGCCACCCAGGTGCCCCAGGAATTCAGAAAATTTTTAAACTTTACCTTCTATTACATTCTTCCACAATTTCCAATAAAACCTATACACTAAAGTTCCCAAACTTCTTTTTGTTCTTTTTCTATTCCAAATTTCTTCAAAATACTGGGAAAAGCATGAAGTTTAGAATTAAAAACAATTAAATTTCTCACTCTCTCCCAAAATCAAAATTGTACTCTAATACTGCACTAATTAAGGTTGGCCTTACATTACAATTTCTCATATATTTGGTGGTCTTCAAACTAGACTTGAGGTCCTAGGAGAACAAGGACAATGACTTACTAATATTTGTATGCCCTATATATTTTAATCAGTATTTTTTATACATTTATCTATACACTGATTTAATATTTTTTATTTACATAAAATTAGTGTAAATATAGTGTAAATATTTTTTATTTACACTATAGAACATTTTTAACAAATAATTTTCCTATCATATTCAGTTTTCTAGGATATTTATGCCCTTTACTGTGTCAACAGTCAAAAATATCTGCCAGCTGACAACGACTGTCATCAAACCCATTGGTCACTCTTAAAAGAAGGGAAGATAGGAAAGAAGGAAGAAAGGGGAGGAGGAGGGACAGGGAGAGGAGGTCCCTTGGTTGAAGAGATAGAGATAGCTATTTTTGGTAGTATCTATACTGATTCTGGGCATCCTACAGGTCAAGTCACTAAATACCTGAAGGCAGAAACCATGTCTTTTAACTTAGTTGCGTACAGAATTTAGTACAAAATAAAACCTACTTTGACGCATTAGCAAATATAAAAACTAGAAGGACCAGATAAAAGTCTAAATACGTCTTGGGTTTTAAATATCTAAATAATATCAATTTCTACATCGATCCTCAGAATACTGCCTTTGATTTTGCTCTGACAATTATCAACATGCTGAAAATGGGTAAAAATGTTAAAGTGGTTTATTATCTTTAAAGTTATTATTTTTAATTATTTATATTGTACTGATACTATTTTAAAAAACCTTTTTACACGGTAGTTTGGTCAGAAATAATCAGATGTTGATCAAAACTCCAGAACATAACACCGCAATCTATTCCAAGAAGCCCTCTATTAACACATGGGTTATCATTTAAACGTTTGTTTTTAAATTATTTGGGGGTGGGGGAATATCAATACTACTATATGTTAGATAACACATAAACTCTTGAGAATAAGACTTGGTATCTAAGAAGTTTTGAAATATTTTTCATAGGGTAAATTTACGGTGGCAAGAAGATGATGAAGTGGGGACAACACATATTTTTAGCAGACTGACCTGATAAGAAACAAATATGAGAGCAGCTCCAAGAAAGCTTATGTTCTGAGTATGCCTATAGCCATCCCTTCATGTACACTGACAACAAGCAACATTTCATTTTCTGAATGAAACATATCTTTCCCTATTCCCAGACCACAAGCATGGTGACCACATACTCCCCAGAATATGGGGAGAAGATAACTCAGTACCAATACAGGATGTTTTCCCACTGCCACCTATCTATAACTCTAAAGATTCTGGGTGTGCAAAAATGCAGGCTTGAAATTCATAAATTCTGATATTAACTAGATAACTCTTAATAACACGAGGTGTCTGAAAAAGGCCTCCAAATATCAGCATAAAGAATCTTTTTTGAAGGCTAAGATGCTCCTTTCTTTATACTCCCCTGGTACTTTGCATACACTTCCATGATACCACCAGATATTTTTACACCTCTTATGAGCAAAAAATCCCTAATGCCTAGCAAAGAGACTTTGAGAATCCATTTAATGAGTTTACAAAACCAGACACTCAGTCATATAATCTCCATTTCTAAGCATCTTTTTTAACTCATTTCGTTTCCATTCACTTGTTCCCACCACCTGCCATAGTGCCTGAACATAGGTGTTTAATCATCATTTGTTCATTCACTGAGAAACACAAAAAGGAAAAGAAAAAAAAAAGGATGAGGGAAGAAAGATGAGAAAAATCAGAGAGGGAGGGGAGGGAGGGAAGAGAGGAATGAAAGAATGAAGCAAAGGAAGGAAAGAATGAAAGGATGACATCAACTAACCAATCTCAGTCATTTCCATATTCAGAACTTGGAAAGTCACCATATTAACTTCTTTCATTGTTTTTTTTGTTTTGTTCACTTGACTGTTTAGAAATACCTTAATGGTTTTCAAGGGTTCCCAAGGTTCCTGCTCGAATTTGCCAGCTTCTAAATAAATTATGATTAAAAAGAAGTATCCCAATAAAAATAATGAAACAAAATACAAATGGACTCTGAGATGGAATTAATTTGTGCTTTGTTAACTGTTTTCCAAATAAATAAAATGTCAACTTTCTTCCATGATAACATATACATTTTAAAATTTTTATACATTTTTCATTCTAATTAGCATTGTATTTACATAAGACCCCAGATAAAATATATTTGGATTTGCAATACTTCAAATAATTAAACATGAAAAAAAAACCTTAAGCTTAGATTCATGCCACCCTAAGTGACAGGCTTTTTGCCAAGCCACACATAAAAAAAAAAAAAAACCCACACTGGCCACACTGGCCACAAATAAATCAAGATAATGAAAAACTACTAATTTTAATAGAACCTTTAAGTACCATTATAAAGAAACTTATCTCCTCAATAGCAAATAGCACTTGCTAACTCAGAAAGAGATATTTATCTCATGTTAAATTACAGGTTATTGTCTCCTTCCTTGATTCTGATACAGGAATAAAGTGTTTTCTCAACACAAAGGAATTCATTGAATTTCTCCTTTTATATTACTTAACAATATTCTATATGAATGTGATGTATGTTTTACCATTTATGCTGAATTGCAATTTCTTGCATTAAATTAAAAGAATGCATAATCATATAGATTGCATACCTTCTGTTTATATCAGAAAATTTCTAAGAAGAGTATGAATATTTTTTTAAGAAAGAATACTTAATTTTGTTTGTCTGAAGTAAAAAATAACCTAAACCTGAAAAATATTTTATTTCCTTTTTGTGGTACTGTAAATAAGTTCAGCTCAGTTTTTTTAAGAAACATAATTTGCTTCATCAATAGTCCCTCAATGTTCTAAATCTTAAATTTTAAAAACCCATATTTAACATTAGATAATAGGTGTTACAAAAACATGAATCTATACATAAAGTAATTTTAATTCCCTTTTGGCTGATAATTTCAAAAAGAATTCTTAGTATTTTTTGAAGCCCACTAAAAGTATATACAGTATGATCCTACTTGTAGGATTATGCAGTAAAGTCTAAAAGTTCTGTTTCACTGAAAATTTCACTCAATCTGTGCTTTGCCTTATCATAAAGTCAGGAAATGCCGAATAAGTGGCCAGATTGTGCACAATTATATTTGGAATCTACTTCCTGACAACTCTGAAAAGATCTTCCTGTAAAACTAAGCCTCAATTTCAGGTTCCCCGCACCAAATTCCATAAAAATAATGGTCCCAACTGTGCACAAAAGGAAAAGAAAACATTCTAATAGCCAGTAATCTAAATCTGACATAATCAAATTACAACAAGTTTTAGGCTACAAAGACTGGCATATCCTAAAATAATCAAACGTATAGTGGATTTCTGTGACTTTATCATTCTTTTTAATTTTATTTCCTCAGCATTTGTACTAAGTTAACTAAGTTAACTATACTGAAAAGGAAAAAAGAATAGTCTGTTAAATGATAGTCAATGTAATTTTAATAACAATGTTGATTATAAGTATAGCAAAAGTTATAATATGAGCATACTTGCAATTATGTAATCCAGTATTTAACTTAATTTCTGAATATTTCACCACTGGAAAGGTCTATGAAAGTAACAGACCACTTTTTAGTGCAAAATCCCCAAATACTTGCCAATAAAACTGTCACAAATATTTTCACATGATCTTATTCCCTCAACCAAAAACAAAATAATAATAAAGGGAGATTTTTTAAAACTGGCTTTTTTTTTATAGTTTGCAGCCAACAGAATGGTATCATTTCATACAAGTTTATAGCTGCTGTAAAATAGTCTTGTCCAAATACTGAAAATTGTTTTAAACTGCTATCATAACAAGCAAATGCCATATTTCTGAAATACCTCAAATTTTACTCATTGTTATTAACATGGAACATCAATACTAGGAGGCAGACTCCCAGAAACCAAAGGCTGAAAATAACAGACAAGCAAAAATAATGTTCACTTGTGCAGAGTGGGGAAATAACTTTTTCAATATTAGTGACCGAAATTGATCATTCTTAACAGCAGCACCTTATGAAAGAAAAGAAAAGGAAGAAGGGGGAAAAGGAGAAACAAGAGAGACATTTCACAGTAAATTACCTAAGTTTGGCTTCTACAAAGAATACTCATTTTTCTAGTTAAGATATAATTCAGATTTTAATAAACTGCCTTCAAATAACACACAACTAGGACTTGATTTTTTTATGTTTAATTATTTTGAGAGAAAAAATATACATGCACATGTGCACATGAGCAGGGAAGGGACAGAGAGAGGAGATGGTCCCAAGCAGGTTCTGCACTGTCAGCACAGAGTCTAACACGGGGCTCGATCTCATTTCCACAAGATCATGACATGAGCTGAAATTAAGAGTCGGTTGCTTGGATTTTGGAGGAAAATGGATGCGTAAGAGGACGCTGGGCTCACTGCATCCGGCTGACCACTTAGATTCCACCCACATCTGCCGAAATAACGCAGAAAACTAGCAGAACGGACTCTACTGAGCCAAGAGGCCCATGGAAGAGAGTAGGAAGGGTGGAGAGGCAGTGCGTGCTACACAGACTGTTGGGAGGGAAGGAACCGGGGCGGTGGAGGGGCAGACCGCCCGGCAAGGCAGAGCCCCAGAGTCTGGCTTGCAAAAGCAGAGGGGACAGACGGAGTATGTTCTGACAGCCAGCGGGACTTAACATCTGGAATGTTATATGTCAACAGCTCTGCTCCTAGAGCGGGAGGGCTAGAGGACAATGGGAGGGAGAGTTGTCGAGCCCCGGACAGCAGAGCTCAGCTTGGCAGGGAAAAAAGGCACTCGCCAGCGCCGTCTCCCTCGCCCATCCCCCAGCCAAAATCCCAAAGGGAACCAGTTCCCCTCACGGAACTTGCTTGCACCTCGAAAACACCCAACACTGTGCTTCTGCGGATCCATCCCTCCCACAGGTCTGCCTCCATTCGGTGCCGCAGGGCCCCTCCCGAAGCACACCACCGAAGGCAAAGCAAGCTGAGTGTGCCCCTCCCGCCCCTGTGCACCTTGCGGATCCACCCCAGCTAATATGCCAGATCCCATAGAAGCAGCACCACAAGCCTGGCAGTGTGCAAGTAGCCCAGAGAGGGGCCACACCACTCCACAGTGAGTCCTGCCCCCGGGGGAGGGGAAGATAAGATACACACCAGTCCCACTGTGGCCCCAGCGGTGTGCTGGGGGTACACATCAGTCCAACTGCCACCCTGCTCACCAACACAAGTTGCTCCAGACAGCACCAGGGAACTGCCCTGCAGTTTAGAGCCACCGCATGGACTACCCAAAATAACCAAACAGAAGAATTCTCCTCAAAAGAAACTCCAGGAAGTAGTGACAGCTAACGAATTGATCAAAACTGATTTAAGCAATATAATGGAACAAGGATTTAGAATAATAGTCATAAAATTAATCGCTGGGCTTGAAAAAAGTATAGAGGACAGCAGAGAATCTATTACTGCAGAGATCAAGGGAGTAAGAAACACTCAGAAGGAGCTAAAAAATGCTATAAATGAGGTGCAAAATAAAATGGAGGAGACCACAGCTCAGATTGAAGAGGCAGAGGAGAGAATAGGTGAATTAGAAAATAAAATTATGGAAAAAGAGGAAGCTGAGAAAAAGAGAGATAAAAAAATCCAGGAGTATGGGGAGAGAATTAGAGAACTAAGTGACACAATTAAACGTACTAACATATGCATAATTGGGATTCCAGAGGAGGAAGAGAGAGGGAAAGGTGCTGAAGGTATACTTGAAGAAACCATAGCTGAGAACTTCCCGGATCAGGGGAAGGAAAAAGGCATTGAAATCCAAGAGGCACAGAGAACTCCCTTCAGACGTAACTTGAATCGAACCTCTGCACAACATGTCATAGTCAAACTGGCAAAATACAAGGATAAAGAGAAAATTCTGAAAGCAGCGAGGGATAAACATGCTTTAACATATAAAGGGAAACTGATAAGACTAGTGATGGATTTATCTACTAAAACTTGGCAGGCCAGAAAGGAATGGCAGGAAATCTTTAACGTGATGAACAGAAAAAACATGCAGCCGAGAATCCTTTATCCAGCAAGTCTGTCATTTAGAATAGAAGGAGAGATAAAGGTCTTCCCAACAAACAAAAACTGAAGGAATTCATCACCACTAAACCAGCCCTACAAGAGATGCTAAGGGGGATCCTGTGAGACAAGGTACAAGAGATATTGCTACAAGCATGAAACCTACAGACATCACAATGACTCTAAACCCATATTTTCTATAATAACACTGAATATAAATGGACTAAATGCTCCAACCAAAAGACATAGGGTATCAGAATGGATAAAAAAACAAGACCCATCTATTTGCTGTCTACAAGAGACTCATTTTAGACCTGAGGACACCTGCAGATGGAAAGTGAGGGGATGGAGAACTATCTACCATGCTACTGGAAGTCAAAAGAAAGCTGGAGTGGCCATACTTGTATCAGACAAACTAGACTTTAAATTAAAGGCTGGAACAAGAGATGAAGACGGGCATTATATAATAATTACAGGGTCTATCCATCAGGAAGAGCTAACAATTATAAATATCTATGCACTGAATACAGGAGCCCCCAAATATATAAAACAATTACTCACAAACATAAGCAACCTTATTGCTAAGAATGTGGTAATTGCAGGGGACTTTAATACTCCACTTACAACAATGGACAGATTATCTAGACACAGGATCAATAAAGAAACAAGGGCCCTGAATGATACATTGGATCCGATGGATTTGACAGATATATTTAGAACTCTGCATCCCAAAGCAACAGAATATACATTCTTCTCGAGTGCACATGGAACATTCTCCAAGATAGATCACATACTGGGTCACAAAACAGCCCTTCATAAGTATACAAGAATTGAGATCATACCATGCATACTTTCAGACAACAATGCGATGAAGCTTGAAATCAACCACAGGAAAAAGTCTGGAAAACCTCCAAAAGCATGGAGGTTAAAGAACACCCTACTAAAGAATGAGTGGGTCAACCAGGCAATTAGAGAAAAATTTAAAAATATATGGAAACAAATGAAGATTAAAATACAACAATCCAAACGCTTTGGGATGCAGCGAAGGCAGTTCTGAGAGGAAAATACATTGCAATCCACGCCTATCTCAAGAAACAAGAAAAATCCCAAATACAAAATCTAACAGCAAACCTAAAGGAACTAGAAGCATAAGAGCAAAGATACCCCAATCCCAGCAGAAGAGAAATAATAAAGATCAGGGCAGAAAGAAACAACATAGAATCAAAAAAAAACTGTAGAGCAGATCAATGAAACCAAGAGTTGGTTTTTTGAAAAAATAAACAAAATTGATAAACCTCTAGCCAGGCTTCTCAAAAAGAAAAGGGAGAGGACTCAAATAGATAAAATCATGAATGAAAATGGAATTATTACAACCAATCCCTCAGACATACAAGCAATTATCAGGGAAAACTGTGAAAAATTATATGCCAACAAACTGGACAACCTAGAAGAAATGGACAAATTCCTAAGCACCCACACACTCCCCAAACTCAAACAGGAAGAAATAGAAAGCTTGAACAGACCTATAACCAGTGAAGAAATTGAATCAGTCATCAAAAATCTCCCAACCAATAAGAGTCCAGGACCAGATGGCTTCCCAGGGGAATTCTACCAGACGTTTAAAGCAGAAATAATACCTATCCTTCTCAAGCTATTCCAAAAAATAGAAAGGGAAGGAAAACTTCCAGACTCATTCTTGAAGCCAGCATTACTTTGATTCCTAAACCAGACAGAGACCCAGTAAAAAAAGAGAACTACAGGCCAATATCCCTGATGAATATGGATGCAAAAATTCTCAATAAGATACTAGCAAATAGAATTCAACAGCATATAGAAAGAATTATTCACCATGATCAAGTGGGATTCATTCCTGGGCTGCAGGGCTGGTTCAACATTCGCAAATCAATCAATGTGATACATCACATTAATAAAAGAAAAGATAAGAACCATATGATCCTGTCAATCGATGCAGAAAAAGCATTTGACAAAATTCAGCATGTTTTCTTAATAAAAACCCTCAAGAAAGTCGGGATAGAAGGAACATACTTAAACATCATAAAAGCCATTTATGAAAAGCCCACAGCTAATATCATCCTCAATGGGGAAAAACTGAGTGCTTTCTCTCTGAGATCAGGAACATGACCGGGATGTCCACTCTCATCGCTGTTGTTTAACATAGGGTTGGAAGTTCTAGCATCAGCAATCAGACAACAAAAGGAAATCAAAGGCATCAAATTGGCAAAGAAGAAGTTAAGCTTTCACTTTTTGCAGATGACATGATATTATACATGGAAAATCAAACAGACTCCACCAAAAGTCTGCTAGAACTGATACATGAATTCAGCAAAGTCGCAGGATACAAAATCAATGTACAGAAATCAGTTGCATTCTTATACACTAATAATGAAGCAACAGAAAGACAAATAAAGAAACTGATCCCATTCACAATGGCACCAAGAATCATAAAATACCTAGGAATAAACCTAACCAAAGATGTAAAAGATCTGTATGCTGACTATAGAAAGCTTATGAAGGAAATTGAAGAAGATATAAAGAAATGGAAAAACATTCCGTGCTCATGGATTGGAAGAATAAATATTGTTAAAATGTCAATACTACCCAAAGCTATCTAAACATTCAATGCAATCTCAATCAAAATTGCCCCAGCATTCTTCTCGAAACTAGAATAAGCAATCCTAAAATTTGTATGGAACAACAAAAGGCCCCAAATAGCCAAAGTAATTTTGAAGAAGACCAAAGCAGGAGGCATCACAATCCCAGACTTTAGCCTCTACCACAAAGTTGTAATCATCAAGACAGCATGGTATTGGCACAAAAACAGACACATAGACCAATGGAATAGAATAGAAACCCCAGAACTAGACCCACAAATGTATGACCAACTAATCTTTGACAAAGCAGGAAAGAATATCCAATGGAAAAAACACAGTCTCTTTAACAAATTGTGCTGGGAGAACTGGACAGCAACATGCAGAAGGATGAAACTAGACCACTTTCTTACACCATTCACAAGAACAAACTCAAAATGGATAAAGGACCTGAATGTGAGACAGGAAACTATCAAAACCCTAGAGGAGAAAGCAGGAAAAGACCTCTCTGACCTCAGCTGCAGCAATTTCTTACTTGACACATCCCCAAGGGCAAGGGAATTAAAAGCAAAAATGAACTATTGGGACCTCATGAAGATAAAACACTTCTGCACTGCAAAGGAAACAATCAACAAAACTAAAAGGCAACCAACGGAATGGGAAAAGATATTTGCAAATGACATATCGGACAAAGGACTAGTATCCAAAATCTATAAAGAGCTCACCAAACTCCACACCCAAAAAAACAAATAATCCAGTGAAGAAATGGGCAGAAAACATGAATAGACACTTCTCTAAAGAAGACATCCGGATGGCCAACAGGCACATGAATAGATGCTCAACGTCACTCCTCATGAGGGAAATACAAATCAAAACCACACTCAGATATCACCTCACACCAGTCAGCGTGGCTAAAATGAACAAATCAAGAGACTATAGATGCTGGAGAGGATGTGGAGAAATGGGAACCCTCCTGCACTGTTGGTGGGAATGCAAATTGGTGCAGCCACTCTGGAAAACAGTTTGGAGGTTCCTCAGAAAATTAAAAATAGGCCTACCCTATGACCCAGCAATAGCACTGCTAGGAATTTACCCAAGGGATACAGGAGTACTGATGCATAGGGGCACTTGTACCCCAATGTTTATAGCAGCACTCTCAACAATAGCCAAATTATGGAAAGAGCCTAAATGTCCATCAACTCATGAATGGATAAAGAAATTGTGGTTTATATACACAATGGAGTACTACAGGGCAATGAGAAAGAATGAAATATGGCCCTTTGTAGCAACGTGGATGGAACTGGAGAGTGTTATGTTAAGTGAAATAAGTCATACAGAGAAAGACAGATACCATATGGTTTCACTCTTATGTGGATCCTGAGAAACTTCACAGAAGTCTATGGGGCAGGGGAAGAAAAAAAAAAAAAAAAAGAGGTTAGAGTGGGAGAGAGCCAAAGCGTAAGAGACCCTTAAAAACTGAGAACAAACTGATAGGTGATGGGGGATGGGAGGGATGGGAAGGTGGGTGATGGGTATTGAGGAGGGCACCTTTTGGGATGAGCACTGGGTGAAATATGGAAACCAATTTGACAATAAATTTCATATTAAAAAAAAAAGAGTCGGTCGCTTAACCAACTGAGCCACCCAGATACCCTAGCACTTAATTTTTAATATGTTTCACACTCTAGTAAAAAGGCATGCTTTGTTTTAAAGAAATACGGTTTTAAAGGTTAGAAAAATAGAATCCAATATTAAGTGGCTTATGCATGCATCTCTTTAGGAAGATGCAATGCATCTATTCTGATGTTATGCAAAAGCTGAGACTATGACACAGCATCAAGAAATTAGCGAGACATCTAACAATTTTCTAAAAATACCACATCACAGGTGGCTTGTTATATATTGTAGATACTTCAATGATGAAAGAGGGATGCATTTGTTCACAGTTAACTGTCATCAAATTCAGTGGAGCTCTAAGCACCCTAGGTTAGATTCTTATTTCTCTCTTTACTTCCATTCTTATAACAACAGTAACTTCAAAGAGAATTCTAGGAAATTGATAGAGGATGTGAAGGGTAACAGGAATCTTGCTCAATGTAGTAGATTAGGAATACATGGAAATCATTTTAACATGAGTTTCATGGTTACCTAATTTGTATATTTTGTGACAGTAAAATTTTCCATGATACATAAATACATTGGTATATTGGTATTATTCTTTAAGTGGAAGTATAAAATGTAGAGGAAACTAAAAAAGAAATCGCTCCAAAGAAGACTTGACATAACTATAGAATTTTGAAGTCTGTGTCCACTAAATTATTTAAATGTTTATTTATTTATTTTGAGAGAGAGAGAGAGTGGGTGTGAGCAGGGGAGGGGCAGAGAGAGCAGGGGAGGGGCAGAGAGAGAGAGAAGGCACTTGTTGGGATGAGCACTGGGTGCTGTATGTAAGCCAATTTGACAGTAAATTATACTTAAAAATAAACAAATAAAAATAAATAAATAAAATCTTAAAAAAACAACAAAAATAATACTATTTCTTACTGCGAAAATACTTTATCACTTTCCACAGCAGTGCTTCAATACACACAAACAGAATAGAAATTTACAGGGTAATCTACTATATCCTAGCATGACCCTAGGGCTAGCAAAAATTCAGAAGTATTATACATAATTCTCCTCATTACTGAACATCAAAGACATGAATATGAACCAACTAAAGAAAATAAAAGAAAACTGAGCTCTTAACTCTATTTTTCTGATTACACAATGAAAAGAGAATTCAGGTAATCTTAATGTCATAACCACAAAATTAAAAGCTTAACACTTATTTCATGGGTACTTCATAGAAATTACTCATTTCCCCCCCAAAAGGGTTCATTTCCAATACTTAGTATCAAACTAAAATAATTTTTGCATCTGGAGTCTCATGAATATTTAGGTTTATGGTAAAATAAAATGGGAAAAACCTGAAAAAATTATATAAATTACAAAGAAAATGGATAAAAATTAACAAAAGCTAAACTGTTGAGAGATCCACATCCTCAAAAAAACTGAAGACAAAATGATTTTATAAACCTCTCTCACAATTTTCAGACATCTCCTAAATATTTCTTAAACCACTGTCTCCTAGTTTAGAACCTATTACATACAAGTTCCTCCTCAAGAGCAAGTACCAAGTGTCTCCACTTTTGTATTATCACCCAATTCTAACCTAATGGTGGACTACAATATTTAAAAAAAAAAAGGAATGAGTTAGCAAAGAATGAAAACCTGACAACCAAAATATTTACTAAAAACAGTATCACATAGCTCATTCACATTATCACATTCTTACCAATATGTAAACTGATTTTATAAAAAAATAAACTCAAGGAAGAGTGTTTAATTGGGAATAGATCTAAAAACAAATTCAAATCACGATATAAAGTCACACAGGATAAAGATTATCTCTCTCGTTAGTACTAGGGTGACTTGACTGATGTCTCAAATAGCACACATAATACAAAAAAATACATGCTTGTTTGAAAATTCTTACATTCATTCATATTTACCTAACTAGTAATCCCTCATCTACAGAGTAAAAAACAAATGTGTGTAAGAAAGGTATACTTCTCTTTAAAGAAATATTTCTGAGGTTTGCCTATATATAAAATATGTAAGTCTGTAGTAGCATTTTTATTTTATTGCCATCGGCTTATAGTATAAAAACAAAAGATACAGACTTCTGAGTACAAATTTGCTTTTAGAAGTGATCTTTAAAAAAATAATGAAATTGGTACCAGATATGGCTTTAATACAGAAAGTCTACTTAAATCAAATATTATGAAAAAAATAGAAAAAGTAGTTAACAGTTCCCAACAAAAGAAACCTCATGCTCAGAGAGTTTCTCAGGAGAATTCTAGCATACTTTTAAAAACTGTAAACACCCAATGATACTTGAAACTATTCCAAAAACATGAAAACATACAAAAAACTTCCAAGTTATTTTTGTAAAGTGAGTATAACACCCATTGCAAAACCTAAAAACACTTTCCTAAAAAACAAAGTATAGCACATCTCGTTTATTAACATTGCTGCAAAAATCCCAAATAATACACTCACATTTTTTAAAAAATCATATAGCATAACTATTGTGGTTTTAAATACACTGAACAGTTCCTTTATATTCCTCCCTTCAAAAGGTGGAACTTAATTCCACTCCTTTTAAGTGTTGGCTGTACTTGATGATTCACTTCTAATGAACAGAATGTGGCAAAAGTGATGGTGGATGGTGTGTCTTATGAAATGAGGACACAAAAGATTGTGGCTTCCTTTTTTGCTTCTCTCAAACACTCTGGGGAGTGTTAGGGTGTCTTTTTTGGCAAGTCTTTGAAATCCCAAAAGATTTCAGATATGATTGTCTACGAGTCAGTTTCAAGTACTCCAATTACTAAAATACCACCAAAAAAGAAAAAAACTAAGAAAAAGTTTGCTTGATTCTTGTCAAAAATACACATTCCTCCCACCCCACCACCCCCACTCTCTCACCCAGTACCACTACAGCCCTACTTCTTTTAACCAGATGGTTTTCCTTGGCACTATGTGTAATAATCCTCAAAGACAGCTGTCAAAGATAAACTGGAATTAGGTAGTGACAGTACACCACAAAGATGGTGATTATGTTTATCAGGGAGTAGTAACAGCTCTGAAGTCTGGAGAATATCTGTAAACAAGTAAGAAAGTCAACTTTGGTCCTATCTGGCAAAGTTATGAAATAAAGTGAATGAAATTTTTGCAGGACAGCTCTCTTAGGAATCAGTAGATTCAAAAGTATTAAAATAGCAGTTCCTTGTTCGGCATGATTGAATTAAAAAGAAAATCCGGATCTGCTGCTCTGTTTTTGGCCTCTCAAAATTTTATTTTTTTAAATTTTTTAATGATTATTTATTTATTTTGAGACAGAGAGAGCAGGTTGAGAGGGGCGGGGGGGGAGAGGGAGAGAGAATCCCAAGCAGGCTCTGTGCCACCAGTGCAGAGCCTGACACAGGGCTCAATGCTACAGACCATGAGACCATGACCTGAGCCAAAATCATGAGTTGGACACTTAACTGAGCCACCCAGGCACTCCCAAAATGATTATTAATCCCACTTTAAAAGCAGTTTCAGAATGCATATTTCCCAGTCCCATAAACATTTCTGTCAGACACATGTTAGCAGAGGGATGCTACCCATTGAGATGTTCTATCTGCCATCCTTATCACTATACCAACTCTTAACATGTTCATAATAATTATTATGTGTCTCAGAATGCATGGGATTCTTACAAGGGGGGCAAGAGGAAGGTCAGGAATACTGCTGGTACATAACAGGTAACAATTCCATGCATGAGACTGGTAGAACCTTTAGAAAACATGACATCATCCAATAATAAAACTTAAAAAAAAAAAAACATTTTAGTACTTTATGCAATCATGGAAAGAATATATTGCATTAGGAAATGTACATTTTAAATAATTCAAAAAACGACAAAGATAGTCTCTGCCCTCTGGGAACTTATGGAGTTAACAAGATATACAAAAAAGCACTTAAAGAAAAACACAGAAACAAGGGAAAGTGACTAGCATGAAATAGAATATTCAGATGGAAATGTATTTTAATCTACATGTGTATAATTCTACAAATAAAGTTGCATGTGCATTCAAATTTATTTTATGTAGTGGTGGTTTCTGCACCAAACTTCCATTCATATTATAGTCTTTATAGGATTCTCGTTAAGATTTATTTGAATTCCCTGGGCATACTACAAGTAACATCAGAAAATAATATCAAATAAAAATATTTAAAGACGGGGAACAGTACAAGGTTGCAATTAACCAAGACTCAAAACTGGCCAAAAAGTATTTCACAAAATCAATAATTCATCTTCCCAGGCAGGTGAAAACTGACCATATTTGGGGAAAAAACACCATTAAATGAGACTTGACTTCTTCAAACTTAAAATTTGAAACTTTTTCCATAAATTTATTCCCTTCATGAATTTACAGAATAAATGAATGTCTGGTATTCCAATTCTGGACTGTATGTAAGTCAATCTAAATTAAGAAATCCTCATTAAGGAGTATGGAAGATTCTGTGCAAGAAAAAAAACAGAAGTAGAAGATATAGACTCTGTGACCCTGGAGAGTTTAATATCCCCTAGTGTAAAAACAAACAATCAAAAAACAAAAAGCAAATAAGACTAGAATTTTTAAAAAAGAAAAGAAAATCTATTAAGCTTCATCTACCATCAATCAATGTATGTTTTGAAAATGTGCTATCATGCTATCTTATTTCTCATCTTTCATCTTCTAAAACCTCAAAGTTGGTATACATTTTAAAAATATGAATGTTAATAGCGGTGTCACTTGTAAGCTCCAGCATGAACCTAAAAAGCCTAATTCACATTTAAACAGAAAAATACTGAAGTAACAAAGAGAAATTTTCCAAATGCCAAGAAACTTTACCATCGTTACACTTTCTCATTTCTTCAGTGAAATCTTTATTGTCTGTACTCACTGTCAGCTGCTAATAAAAGTCACAAGTCAGAGTAACAATTCAGGAAAACTAAGAAGCAGTTTGAAATGAAAATGTAGGGTGAAAATAGTGACTTTTTTAAACTTACTAAGAAGCCCAAAGTTTAAAATGCCACTATGGGCAAACATATGAGGAAAAGAACATTCTTATAATGTATCCTGGGGTATAAAATAATTCTAACTTCTGGGAAAGCAATTTGGACATATCAATCAATATTTTAAATGTACACACCCTATCGCTCAGCAATTTTTCCTGCAGAAATCTATGCAACATAAGAATAAACAAAAGTACCTATGAATATATGCTCAAGAATGCTCATTTTACCATTAGAGAAATAAAATATTGAAAGCAACCCAAATGTTCAATGGTAAAATAAGAGTAAATAAATGATGGCAAATCTAAACTAGCCAATATTTATACAACAGTTATAAAGAATAAACTGGATGGACACATGGACCACCTAGAAAGATGTTCATGATCTACTCTGATGTGTAAAGGTAATATGCAGAATATGTATGATCCCATTTTTATTATAAAGCAGATAACATACATAGTCTTTTTCTATGCTCATACAGAATGTATGCTTACATATGTGAATGAATACAGAAACAGTCAAGAAGGATACATCAAACTGTTACCAGTGGTGAATCCAGAGGGTGAGAATAAGGAAGAGTGAAACAGGGGACATTCATTTTTACTTCATACATCTCTATGTAGTCTGAAATTGTCAAAAAGCATATAATACTTCTCTAACTTTTTAAAATCCAATGGTAACATTAAAACACAGGATAAAGACAAGTAGGGAGTGAGTAAAAACAAAATAAAACACAGAATGCTAGGCTATAACATTTTTTCTTCAGATTTGACTTCAAATCAGTTCAATTAACCTAGAGAAATTTCATGATTTGTTTTTTAATAAAAGCCTCTGTATGAAACTGGGGATGGAGCATGAATAAAAAGGCGACTGTGCAAACACTGCATTGATTCCCTTTCTACAACACTCTAAAAGACAGACATTGGAACACCATTTAAAAGTTATCCACTAATTTTCACCATTGAAACAATGAGGAGTCTGTGATGATGCTCTTTCTCACTGTTCAACTCTGAACCTGTAGCTGAAAATGCTGAATAAATAACCTTATTTAGCACAATATCCTGAAGCATAAACATAGTGCTCTTTCTAAACAAAATTAGATATACACATTAACTGAGTATCAAAATCTAATACAGTCTAAGAAGGTTTAACTTTGAAAGATTGGCAAGTAAACAGCCTCTAGCCAAGCATAAGTAACACTGTGTGTTAAATAAATAAATGAACGATAAAGGAAACTGACTTTGGGGGCGCCGGGGTGCCTCAGTCAGTTGAGAAGCCCACTTCCGCTCAGGTCATGATCTCGCAGTACATGGGTTCGAACCCCACGTCAGGCTCTGTGCTGACAGCTCGGAGCCTGGAGCCTGCTTCGGATTCTGTGTCTCCCTCTCTCTCTAGCCCTCCCCCATTTGCGCTCAGTCTCTCTGTCTTTCAAAAATGAGTAAATGTTAAAAAAAAAAAAAAAAAAAAGGAAACTGACTTTGTTTATTCTACCACAAACAAGAAGAAACTATTGGAACAGCATGGTGACTAGATATTTTCCTTACAGTTTTACAGTTTGGATGAAAAACGCTCCAGTCTTTGAAATCTGAAGTTGTAAAATACCATCAAAAGATTCTCAATAGTTAAAATACTATAAAGCATAACGCATATCAAATGGTACTCCATCTACACACAAGTGCACGCAGAGACACACAATACACACATTTCAGGTCTTCATACTGCAATCATTACAAGAGACCACATTCTGAATGGGCTCAAAGACTGTAGTTTGTGGATCCATGGTGTTAAGGTCAAGCTCTGAAAGATCCCCAAAGCCCACAGGAAGGTTATATTGAGTTCAACAGGATCTCTTAGACTTGGCCTTTCCAACCTAACCACAATACTTTACGACAGACAATAACTATTTCTCCATTCCCTGTTTTATTCACATGAATGAATTAATCAGAATCTGGCTTCACGTACTCCACTTTGTCAATTTGACACATTGTTTTATCTCAGAGACTTTCTCTGAAGTATTCATTCTTATGTAACCTTTCACATATAAAATCAATCTAAATCTCTGTGAGAAATAAACTATAAGAGTTTTATTAGTGCACTCTTACTGAGTATGACATATCTCCTTTTGAGACACAAACCAAACACGGACATTTCTAAGTATTTAAAATCTCAAAGTCAGAAAAAGTTTTTAAGAGCCCAACAGTTTTGATAAAATATTCTTAACTAATTCATATAAGCATTTAGTCAAACCATTAATTTTGGCAAAGACTCATTTAATTATAAATCATGAAAACAAAGTATCCATAATACTAACCATACAATAATAAACACACTTTCTAGTATATCATCTATAATAATGCTTAATATTTAAATATTATAACTTTTTATTCTTAATTTTTCCTTTCTCTTGTTTGATAATTTTCCATTCACTCCTATATCAATTTTAAAAGTGGCATCTCACCAAGTGAAAAGTAATAGATCATAAATCAGATGACTCAAACTACTGAGTTTTACAAAGTTTCACAAACAAAACAAAATCATAATTTCATAAATCTTTGTTTTCCTACTTATAAAATAGAGCTAATTATAAACATATGTACACAGCTAAATGTGTATTATAATGCTAATCATTCAAATTCTATATCACAAAACTTAAACCATCTTTACAGATGAACCTTATTGTAACAGAAATTCCTGGGGGAAAACCTAAATCTCAGACTGCTGACTTCAACAGCAGACAAATCTGAAACAATGATCCACTCAATCAAAACTGTCTAAGTTAAATAAAAATTTTAATTCATGGGTAAGAAGAGTTAGTCTGAAAGATAAAAACATTTTTTAAATTAGACTCCTTCTTCATATTAACCATGGCCACTTGGAGAAATAGCCAACTCCCACTGGGGCCAGCAAACGTACAAGAGAAACATCTTATCAGAACTACTAAGATTACATAAAAAGGATTCAGAAGCCAATTCAGAAGCCAATATTGGCCAAAATAGGAACAATCTGACTATGAAGAAGGATAAGGATAACTACGATGAACTGAAACACATAAAATCTGTTTAAATCTATGACTTTACAATAATCATTTTTAAAACCTCATTACTCACTTTTGGAGCCAGTTTCTAGGAAATCAGAGTGAGATGGATGAAGGGGGAACCAACCAATTAAAACAATTTAAAATTTGTTAACCAACTGGAATGCCATTTGCATTCTCACTTAGACAAAAAGATGACTAAGGAAATATGAACACTGAAGTGTACTGTGTAAATAATGGGAAATTTCTGAGGGAGGTAAATGGCGTTATGTTTGTTTTTCAAAGGGGAGTCCTTACCTTTTAGTGATACACACTAAAATATTTATAGACTGAATGACAGAATGTCTAAAATGTGCCTCAAAGTTATTGACAGAATAACAGGAAAGTGGGTGGGGGTATGGGTAAAAGATATTAGCAATCAGTGTGTAACTAAAGTTGGAAAATGGCTATTCTTTTTTGTATAAGTTTGAAATATTCCATACTAAAAAGAAATTTTTATCATAAAATTCTTTGATGATGTAATAGATGGTATCCTAAATTTTTTATTTAGCCAAGGGATTATTTGCCTACTGGGTTTTCATAAAAAGAAGTAAACCAATGTGTATTAACACTTCTGCCGGGCATTTAAAATCTTATAAATCAATGTTCACTCCTAAGTGTTTAACAACACCAACCTTTCAATGAGCATCTGAAAGAGGACTTCAACTACCTCCATTTTGACCTGAGTCTGTTCTTTCTAACTGATTAAGTTCTTTCTAGCCCTTCTCTTCACTCAGGCAAAAGGCCCAGTGGGCAAAGTATGCCCTGATAGGAAACAAAACTACCCCTCAAGCAATAACGACTGCCCTGAGCCAGCAAGACCCACGTGTTTGACCCCTAGACAATGATCAACCTGACCTTTATTGCCCAACTGTTCTACCCCAGCGACCTTTGTCTCACACTCTCCTTACATAAACCCAGAAGTATTTTCAGCACTTTAGAGACCTTCTTTGAGACATTAGTCCACTATCTTCCTAATGTTGACCTCACTAATATAAATTCCTTTATTTCACCACCACTCGTCTCTCTGCCTTTGGATTTTGTCAGTGGCGAGTAGCTGAACCTGGTCTGTTTAGGACCCCCAGAGCCAGGTACTCTTGTACCCTTGGGTCCCGGTTATACATAAACTACATTCCAGCCACTGGAATTCAATATAGAAAGTAATATGTACAAAACAAAAATACCTCATTATATGTAATGCCCCTTATATAACACAAGAATATTTAAGAAGGAAAAAGAAGTGAGCATCTAACACTATGACATATACTTATTAATACAATGTGTCATGTTTAGAGTGTCTGAAACATAGCATTAGAAATTTCTTCATTTACTATGGAACAAAGAGTAATTTTCTAAAAACCATTGTGAACTGATGATTTATAAAAACCTAAAGTAATCAGATGCTCCTCAAAGTTCTTATCTAGAAGCCATTATGTCAGGCAAAACTACAGATTAAATCGTCACTATGCATTTTGCAAAGAGCAGCATTTAAAGGCATACTCTTTTGCTACTAAAGATTGAAAACTTGTTATATCAAAAAAAAAAAAAAGTAACCCAATGATGGAAGAAACACCAAATAGAAAGGTAATCTGAAATTAAACTGCCCTTATATAATGGCTAATTTTTTTGATCAGTTTTTCTGGAACACAGGCAATTCACAAATAAATACATAGGGAGAAAGTTTCAAATTCTCTTAAATAATTTTCCAAAAAAACAAATAAAACAACTGTGACACAAAGTCCTTTTTGAACTTAAAAGGTTCTAAAATATTTGAAAGATATATGGCGAAATTTTCCAACTTAGAGAATGTTCACTAAACATTATGCTCTTAGAACAAAAAAGATTATTAGTATTAATTAAACTCTGTTGGGATTTTTAAGCAATGCTGTTAATACAGAAATAGCATTCAGAAAATAGGTGATTTGCAAGTTTCACTGTCAATGCATGCATTTCAACTAGGCTAACCAATCTATCAGTAAAAAAGTTTACATTTATCAGATGATTTCATTACAACGTCTTCCTTTTTTAATCTAAGTTAGTTAACATATAGTGTAATAGTGATTTCAGGAATAGAATTTAGTGATTCGTCACTTACCTGTAACACCCAGTGCTCCTCCCAACAAGTGCCCTCCTCAGTATCCATCATCCATTTTGACCATCCCTCTACCCAACACCCTACCAAGCAACCCTCAGTTTGTTCTCTGTATTTAAATCCTATGGTTTGTCTCCTTCTCTGTTTTTGTCTTATTTTTGCTTCACTTCCTCTATGTTCATCTGTTTTGTTTCTTGAATTCCATATATGAGTGAAATCATATATTTGTCTTTGACTTATTTCACTTAGCATAATACACTCTAGTTCCATCCATGTTATTGCAAATGGTAAGATGTCCTTTTTTAACAAGAAAGTGCCCTGGAATTAAAAAACAGAGCTAAATTTTATTTGCCATTAGCTTTACTATAGACTATAGAGGAAAGAAACAGAAAATTTTGATGATTATTGAACCATGCCAATTGAATAGGAACATCCGTCATTTAGACAGCTACAATTCAAATACAATAGAGCTTTTGGCTTCAAGCAATAGCTTTCTTTCCTTGCCCTTCCTTAACCTCAACTCTATAGAACTATTAGAATTAAAAGGATTTAAACCCTGGTAGGTCACGTGAATGTGATGGAAAAAATTTCCATCAAATACCATAGTAAAATCAAATATTAATTTTACTTACATTCTATAAGAAATAAAACTAGAAAAAAAATCACATTTAAAATACTTAACACTAAATATTCAAGAGTAAATTAAAAGAAACCTGTATGAAACAATACTTTTTAAAATGAGACGCATGAAAGCACGGGCCATGAAAGCAGGGGCCATGTCTCATCATTACATTTCCCTATATCTTAGAACGCAGTTTAAAAACATAATTTTCTAAAGAAGAAATATTTTCTAAAGAAATCTGATCTTCGTTAGGTAAATAATCAGTAAGCAGAAAGTGATGCAAAGTACCTTCACAAATTCCCATCACATTCATGTTAAAATCCATCATTTCAATAATACAACACCAGAAAAACAGGCAAATCAAACTTGTATCTGCTGCAGCCCTAGGTGTGGATATTTAAGGAGCCCTAGGAGATTTAAGGAGATTTACATTTCTGCACACAAATATTTCTCATCATCTACAATTCATAGTACCCCGATAAAGGTACTATCATTTTAATCATTTTATCACAACAGGTATGTTGCAATTACTACAGGCCATATTGAACAACCTTCCACCCAGTCACAAGTCTAAGCAGTGAACCAGAAACTGTAACTTAAACAAACATATATACAAGAGAGGACTTTCATTTGTAGTTTTCTCCTCTTAATTTACCATCAGTTTGTCTTCCATTAACTCAATGAATATAAATTGGGATGCTATACTAACTGTTATATAGAATACAAAGGAAAATGAGATCAAAAACCATCCTTTAAGAGCTTAAATCTAGCAGGAAACATAAGCCAAGTAACTAAATAACAAATGTAAATGCAGGAAATACTGAAAGCTTATACAGTTACAAATACTGTGCTATTTCAGAGAAAGGAAAAATGACTTCCAGCTGGGGAAATCACAGAGGAGGTAACAATTGAGATGAGTCTCACTTGAAGAATGAGTAAGATCTGAATATAAAAAGTGGAAGAAATAGGAAAAGGCACACAGTTTGTTTTCAACAAATATTTACCTGCTTTTGAATCTTCCATTCTCTTTTGGCATGGTACAGCTAGATATCACCATCTGCTTTTTAGTGTTGAGGTAAGGAAACACCTTGATTCCTTTTCTCATCAGCAGTAGTGGTGATAGAAGAGGTGGTCATAGGCTGCAATACCCAGGTTTTTGCCTCCCATGTTGCACAGCCTAGGCAACACCAGAAAAGGAAAATACCTTCATATGGTTTAACCATAATTCTTTGGGAGCAACAGGTCTCACCACGTTGAGTATATTTGATTTGTTTTAAATGTTACTTTATATTTGTACCTTAGTAATAAAACATGTTTAAGAAAACTACAGAAAAGACTGTTTACCTAGTATATAACTTGACTTTCTCTTCAAGGGTTGTCATCTACTTAACATTTAGGTGAAAGTACAACACAATGGTTAAAATAATAATAATACTGTCAAAATTGCTTTGACAAAACCCATATAAGCCAAAACTAAAAACAGCTTTTAAGACAGCAGAATCTACATTTTTAAAACACAAGATAACACTGTGAGATAGCTGTGAAAGCAATAAGATCTGATGCTAAAACGTCACTATCTGAGAATTCTTATTTGAGTCTGTAGACCTCCACTTAATCCACCTTGTTTTCAATTTCATCACGAACAACCCTGTACCCAATATCACAAGTGTGAGCAGTGAACAAGAACTGTTACTTAAGCACATACAGAAAGCACTTTGGTTTATCTTCCTACTAATTTTAATACAGAATTTTTTAAAAAGAAAGAAAGTCGGTAGGTCACAAAATGTACACTGTATACTACTACTATTAACAAGAAATACAAAACATATGGAAGTTTCACTTTGGCACATAAACTTGGAAAGCCTGGAAAAACAATAAACAAAAACTTCATTTTAATACTGTTAAATATCAGTACATATTCAAAATTCTGTTCTGAATTTTTATTTTTGGTAAATATTTTTAACTTCTTTCTGAGCCTTTATTAAATACTAAGTCTTACTTCTCCCATGTCAAATACATTCCATGTTACCAATCCTGTCTTTAAAAAAAAATTGGAACCTTCGTTCAAAAGAAATTGAGTATTTCAACATCATATAAAAATCATGAGTGCAAGGATTCAATTCTCCTTAAAGAATCCGAGGGACTTCCAATTTACAGTTCCACATGGAAGGAACTTGGAAGTCACAACTCCATCTTAACAAGTAAGAAGCTGTTGAACAAACTGAAAAACCAACAACTCTTCTTGGATCTGTAAGAGGTGAGGACACAGGGCAAACCACTGCCCCCAGCACTGGAGAAACAGACTGGCAAATACAGGGAGTCACGGCTTACCTCAGGAGTAGAAACCACAGGAACCAGCGCTGGGGTAGGAAAACCTATAATTGACTAAATTGCTGGAGGCTCAGTGTGAACAAGTCTGAGAGTTAAAAACTCCAGAAGAACCCAGTCATGGGCGGGGAGGGGCTCACGTTTAGGTGAGTTTTACCTGCAGAAGCTTGACTGAGTTCTCACCATAAATATCACACAAAAATCCCCTAGTGCTTCTAAGCAGAGGGAAGAGAAAAGGAACCATTTTGAAATAAGCCATAAAACTCTGTTCTTAACAAGGACTACCCTCAGAGCCTATGTTGCTAGGGTATTATCAGAGCCTAATCGATGTAGGGGAAGAGAACTCCAGCCCACGTTAGCCATCCTGTCCCACCTAAGGGAGTTGAAAAAAACCTGAGAAACATCTCTGAAGTTCACAGTCCAAAACCACAGTCTCACTAAAAGACTGAGAAGAAAGCATATGACGACAGAATGCTTCACATCTTCCCACACTTCATCATCACATTACAAAAATCTTATTTGAGCAGTTCCTTTTACCTAGTACATCATGTCTAGCTTTCAAGAAAAATTACAAAACATACTAGAAAGCAAAAACCAAATCTGAAGCAACAAAGCAGGCATCAGAACCAGACACAGCACAAATGTCAGAATTACCGGACAAGGAATTTAAAACAATAATGATTAATATGCTAAGGGCTCTAATGGACAAAGTAGACAGCATGCAAAAACAGATGGGCAATGTATACAGAGAGATAGGAATCCTGAGAAAAAAATCAAAAACAAATGCTAGAGATAAGAAACACTGTAACAGAAATGAAGAATGCCTTTGATTGGCTTATTAGTAGCCTGAACATGGCTGAGGAAAGAATCTCTGAACTTGAGGATACACAATAGAAACCTCAAAAACTGAAAAGCAAAGAGAACAAAGACTGAAAAGAGCAGAACAAAATATCCAAGGACTGCAGGCAACTAAAAAGGTGTAACATATATGTAATGGGAATAAACAAAAGGAGTAGAAAAAAAAGGCACAGAAGAAATATTCGAAACTGACTGAAAATTTCCTAAATTAATGTAACACACCAAACAACAGATACAGCAAGCTCAAAAAAAAATACTAAGTAGGAAAAGTATGTATAAATAAATAAATAAAATAAAATAAAATAAAATAAAATAAACACTATACCTAGGCATATCATTTTGAAACTACAGAAAATCAAAGATAAGGAAAAAATCCTGGAAGAAACCAAAGGAAAAAAATAATCTGTAGAATGAGCCTCCTTCATTCTGCTCCTTAATCTTCAACAGTCCAGGAGAAATTGTAAGAATCAGAGTATTCTTTTTTTTTTTTTTTAACTTTTTTCATGTTTATTTATTTTTGAGAGAGCGAGGGAGACAAAGTGTAAACAGGGGAGGGACAGAGAGAGAGGGAGACAGAATCTGAAGCAGGCTCCAATCTGAAGCAGGCTCCAGGCTCTAAGCTGTCAGCACAAAGCCGGAGGTGTGGCTCAAACCTGCCTATCCTGAGATCACGACCTGAGCTGAAGTCTGATGCTTAACCAACTGAGCTACCCAGGCGCCCCAGAACCAGAGTGTTCTTAATGGCATTCTCTTCCAATACACATGTTTTGGTTGCCTTAACTTTTTTCTTTTTTAATTTACATACAGTAAATTTTAGTTTATACTGTATAACTACATTGGTTTTGACAAATACACAAAATCTTGCACCTACCACCAGCACCACAATACCAAAATAGTTCCAACACCAAAAAATTCCCTTGTTTTGTCCTTTTGTAATCAACCTCTCCTCCATCTCCAATCTCTGACAATCATGGATCCATTCTCCCATCCCTATAAGTTTTGACTTTTGCAGAATGTTATATAAATGGAATCATATAATATTTAGCCTATTAGTAGGTGTTCATTGAGATTTATGAACATATAAATTTGTCTTTCATAGAAATTTGGAAGTTTTCAGCCATTATTTCTTCAAATATTTTTTCTGCACAAATCTCTTTGCATTTCCTCTGGGACACTTTTGACACAAATATTAGATCTTTACTAGTCCTTAAGCTCTGCTCATTGTTCTCTTTTTCTGATTATCGTGTAGATTGCATAATTATTATTGAGCTTTCTTCAACTTCACTGTTCTTTCCTTTGTCTTCTCTATTGTTGAACTCAACTAATGCATGTTTAGTTATTTTTATATTTAATAATAATATTTGAGTTATTTTAATTTTCTGTCCTAAAATTTCAATTTGGTTCTTCCTGTGGTTTCTTTTTCTTTGCTGGGAACTTCAATCTTGCTATTCATATCAACAATGTTTGCAGGGTTGTAACAGTTGTTTTGAAAACTTTTTCATAATTCCAACATCAATGTCATCTCAACACTGGCATCTGTTGATTGCTGTCTTCCCTACAATTGGTTATGATTTCCTTGGTTCTTGGCATGCCAAATACTTTTGGATACAAGTCCTAGAGACTTGTATTATGACATTCCTGATCACGTTAAAGATTCTTGGTCCTCCAGATAATTATTGTTTGTGGTTGTTGCTGTTGCTGCCGTTTTTGCCGATGTTGTTGTTGTTGAAGGCAATCATCCGAACTAGGTCCCAACCACAAGTCCCAACCCACCTTCTCTGGGCTGTGGTTTCAATATCATTTTCAATCTCCCAAGTTTCTTCAGTGTATTCAATATATCTCCACATGCACCACCTAAGGGCAATGGTCTATGGTATAGTTCAGTTTTCAGTCTTTATTGTTAGTACATACATGCTCTGCTCAGAGGTGAGTCGCAGATATCATAGACAGATTTAGGTCATCTTTTTCTCTACCTCCTGTCTCTCCATGACTTTCCCCACATTCTGTCTCCTAAGCTCCTTTTCTTGATCTTCTATGTTGGGGTTTTGCCAACCCCCTCATACCATTGCACATGGACTGCAACTACATCTGCCTCAGAGATGAAGTTGCAAGAAAGGAAGAAAGCAAAAAATAACAGATATTCTCCCCACACTCTTTGGACTATAAGAACCCCTTTTTCTAGTTTCTCTGGTAAAGGGAAAGATCACAGCTGCGACTGTCACTACCACCACTGTTGCTAGAGGACAGTTCTTGGAGTCCTACCAGGAGAATAAAACCAAAATGCAAAACATAATAAGAAAATGGTGATTTTCTACAGTCTTCTTCATACAGGAGCCCTCGTTTCTAGTTCTCTGACCATAAACAGAGGAAGAGGGAGTCCCTTAGAGCTTTTTCTGTCTGTACTCATTGTACAGATCAAGAATAGGAGATTCCTCGGAGTGCAAACAAGGAGAAAAAGGATGGTGAGTGGGAAGAAACAGGAAACTTCACTGGTATCAGTCACACTTCCAGTTTTGACCCTTTTCTCCAATCTTCTGCTATCATTTAAGGTTGCAAATAGTTGCTTTATGTATACCGTTCAGGGTTTTTAGTTGTAATCAGTGGGAGAGACAGACAAAGACAGACTCTACTTCCTTCAACTTAGCAGAAAGAGAATCACAAAATTTCCAGAAATAAACCCTACCATTTATGGTCAATTGATTTTGACAAAGGTGTCCGTGCAATTTAATAAGCAAAGGAGAGTTTTTTCAACAAATGATTCTGGAATAACTGGATATCTATAGGCAAAATAAATAGCTGAACCTCTGCCTCACACCATCTGCAAAAGTCAACTCAAAATGGATCACAGATCTAAATGTAAAACCCGGGGTGTCTGGGTAGCTCAGTCAGTTAAATGTCCAGCTCTTGATTTCAGCACAGGTCATGATCTCAGTGTTTGTAAGATTGAGCCCCACGTCAGGCTTTGCGCTGACAGCACAGATCCTGCTTGGGATTCTTTCTCTCTCCAATCACTCTCTGCCCCTTCCCCACGTGCATACACACTCTCTCCCTCTCTCTCAAAATAAGTAAACTTGAAAAAATAAAATAACAATAATAATAATAAATATAAAACCAAAAAATATAAAACTTCTAGAAGAAAACATAGGAGAAAATCTTCGCAACTCTGGATTAGGGAAAGATTTCTTAGCTAGAATACAAAAAACAATTAATAAACTGAACCTTCATCAAAATTTAAAACTTTTACTTCCAAAAAGTACTGTTTACAAAATAGAAACACCACAGACTGGGGAAAAAATTTTTTACATCATGTATTTAACATGAGATTTATATCCAGAATTTTTTAAAAGTCACCTGCTCCAATTCAATGATTAACAAACCCAATGAGGAAATGGGCAAAATATTCCAATAGACATTTTACCAAAGATACACAAATGAATAAGCACACAAAAAGATGCCCAACATCATTAGTCATTAGGGAAATGCAAATTACAACCATAATGAGATACCAGAACATATTTCTAGAATGGCTATAATCAAAAAGACTGGTAATACCAAATATTGGCAAAGATGTTGACAAACTGGACTCCTTGTCCACTGCCACTGGGAATGTAGAATGGCAAAGCCACTTTTTCGTAAATAGTTACTCAGATGACCTAGCAATTCCAATCTTAGGTATCAACCTAAGAGACATAAAAACATATACCAAGCAAAGACTTCTAGGCAAATACAGAAGTAAATTTTTTTAGTTTGTTTTATTTTTAGAGAGAGACAGCAAAAGCAGGGGAGAGGGGCAGAGGGAAAAAGAATCTCAAGCAGGCTCCATGCTCACCATGGGATCATGACCTGAGCAGAAACGTTCAACCTACTCAGATGTTCAACCTACTGAGCTACCCCGGCAAGAAGTATTATTTATAAAAGCCAAGACCTGGAAGTAATCCGAATCTTCATTAACTAGTTAATAGATAAGCCAAATATTATCCATACAATGGATACTATTCAGTCATGAAAAAGGAAAAACCTGATATGGATAAACCTCAAAAAAACACTACGTGAAAGAAGTCAGACACAAAAGAGTGCCTACTGTATAATTCCATATATATGAAATTTTCAGAAAAAGCAAATCTATAGACTATGCTATAATAAAGAATATATCTGGTCTCTGTTCCCAGTTTCTGGTACACAACTTCAAACATCCTTAGAATTTCCAGAATGATAGGAGTATCTCTTATGCTAATGAGGTGATTCACAATGATAGATTTAGGATCAGAGTTGATCACCAGAAAGACCACAACCTTTTCTTTTCTGATATGCCACATCCCTACTAGTCATCACAAACAATACTTGTCACTACACAGCAAACTCACCTATTGACAATACAGCCAAGAATCAACAAAGAAAGAAAAAAGATGTACAAACAAAATAGTAAGAAATATATTATACATATATGTGTGTATAAATTAAATTTCTTCGGCAATTCAAAAAGTTTAAATTACTTGTTGGTGGACTCATCCCAAAATTTTATACAAAATTCCTTTGGTATGCTTTGTACAAAAAAAATTTTCTGTATATCTAAAGACTATTTTTATAATAGACCCTGCATTTTCTAATATATTCAACCACATTTAGCTATATAACCAAGATAGGCAAGTTTAAGTTCAGTGGGTTGGTGAAGGGGAAGTAGTTGGGGCTGGCTTTACCCATGTGGAAATAATTGCTTTCCTGGCCTAAAGCTCTTCCTATTAGGATCAAAACAAACTGATGTTATCTTAAGAACCCTTCCAATTTTTGAAAAATAAAACCTAAGTGTTCCATACTTAGCCAGACATTGTCCAGATATTGTTTGTTTTGGTTAAGGACAAAATTATGGCACATTTATTTTTGTATTTAAATCAAAAGCAGAGTTTCTATTATGAAGAAAATAAGGGCACTTCAATAGATAATTACCTCGGTATAGCAAGGCACATACAGAATTGGTATAGACAAGGCCACCAAGCTTAAATATTGTGATCTGATATTTTTAAAAACTCAGCTTAGCCCCTGGCCTTCTTTGTCTGCACCAGAATTTTCCAAATAAACTCTGTTCAACAGGAGTATGAAATAATGTCACAGCATATAACATGATGAGCCACTTGAAGCAGATTTAGTGACAAGGACAAAATTTTCCAGCAAGAATAAAATACAAGTTCTGAAGATCAATGTAATTCTGGCATGGATTCTAAATTTTCTGAGCACCTGCCAAAACATAGCATGCTGTTTTGATTCATGGAATTATAAAACTGAAAAAAAAAAAAAACAGAATGAAAAAAAAATATGTATCTATATATACACATATATATATTACCAAGATGCTATGTAAACCAGTCTTCTGCCTCTGGCAGTTCAATATCTAAAGCACCCAGATTGATGGCTATTAAGAAATAAACCTTTTTAAAATGAGCAAGATAGCAATCCCACAACCTCTCTGAAGCCTCTGAATGTTTCATCACCCTAAAGTAATGACCAGTGGCTTCAGTTATCTCCAACTTTCTGTTCTGCAATCAAAACTCATTTCTTCCCATCTCATTAAAGAAAGCTTTGGGATTTCCCTGCATTAGCTTACTTGTTATAAATCCTCTTTGGGCCCTAACCTTTCTCTCTAGATCATTTTCCATATTTATTCCTTCTCTCCTTCTCTGGATACTATCCATTTTCCCCATATGTTTTTTGTTTTGTTTTGTTTTTGTTTTTGTTTTTTAGCTATATTCTATCTGTTGCTTGAAAGGAAGAAACATTATAATAACTTTTCTAGGTTAAATTCCAATAGATTATTTATATAGCTTGTCAATAAGCATACAATTTGGAAATCACTCCCAGGGGGGAAAACAAAAAACACAAGAGACTTGAAAGAGTTATTCAGGAACATTCTAGAATGGTCAGATTTCCTTTTTTTTTTTTTTTTTTTTTTAAATTTTTCCCTTACATGATATGGGAGGGAGCTAATCAAGTTAACAAAGAGTATATTTTAAATGGCAATGGACATGTATAAAGCATCTTAACATTTTCTTCCTGTTAAAATACAATACATAAATCAGAGGCCTTCTTGCAGAAGAGATAACCCAATTTTCCTTGACAGGATCACTGAGCCTTAGGCTGCACTTCTGGAAGGTCAGTGTCTCACCAGTCACAGCGGGACTTTTGTCCCACTAAGACTTGGAATTATCAGAACTAAGTTTCTAATACTCAATGATTTCACCCTGTTTTTCTAATAGAATTCTTATGTTTATTTGTACATTTCAGTTTTTCTGCCATTGCACTAACTCCTGCTATGTTTTATTCTATGTATGTAAACAAAATCATGCTCCATAGAATTTGGTTGAGTAGGAGACGTCAAGTTCGTAACTAAATATATTCTTTCTATAACTGAGCTATCGGCATTAGACAGCAGAGGGCACTGACAAATATGCTGACCAAAATATTTAAAGTCTGTCTTTCATTACCAACTCTCAGTTCACACACTGTTACAAATAACCACAATCCAGAGATTTCCATATACTCAAATACAGAATATACTTAATCATATTTAATTAAATAAAAAAGTTATAATTCAGTATAGACTAAATTTTAATAGACTTCCTTTGGGCCAGACATTGTGCTAACTGCTTTATACATGTTATCTAATTTGCTTCTCACAAAGTAATGCATGAAGTGGATGCATTTATTCCTATTTACAGAACAAGACACTGAGTAGCAATGTCACAAGTGGCAGGTTGTGGGTTCAGCTACTAAACTATATATATAAAGCTTCCTGAGAGAAGAACCCATACTAGGTTTATTTACCATTAAAACCTAGCACCTAGTATAGTCCCTGGGACTCAATATTTAGGGAAAGAAAGGAAGGGAAGGGACACTAGATCTGACTCCAGTGCCATGCCTCAGATCTTTAAGATGCTCTCAATAGTATTTCCTCATTTGATCAGAGTTTACCAGCCACTAGGCCCCGGCATTCACTAGACACCAAGCCACTAAGATCTCAGTATTTGAAATACTAACACTTTGCTTATTAGAGACATACATATTTCCTGAGGTGGTATTAAAACAGAAGAGTAAAAATAAACAGATAAATAAAATATTTAACTAAGAAAAACTAAATGCAATTTTAAAAATATAAATATATGAAAGCTTACTTCTAGGTTTATTTATATAAAGAATTCTCATTCACAAAAAGAAAAAAACACTTAAAAAGTAAACTAAATTGAATACAATTTTTAACTGTTTTAACAATGTTGGAAGTATATCTTAATATCTTAAATACTCGATTAACTTTGTGAACAAGATTGAATATTAAATATGTAAATTTCAGTCTCTTCAAATAGTCTTTCACTCATGAAAAAATGTCACAAAATTTATCACTAATATCACAATTTCATGATTTTGAAATAATATAACCCTAGTATTTACTACACATATAAATCTATATTTATGGTTACATTTATCTTAAGCTGAGAGGTGATTAAATCAAAGTGGTATTTATCACAGATATTCTTTCTAAATAACTCTATTACTTGTTCATCAGAACTATACTAAGATCCTTATTATATGCTAGGCAGATGCTAAATCTGAAGAAACAGAAATCCGTAACAAAGAGCTCCTACTCTTACTGCAGCAATTACACTACAACAAGATATTCCGTATTACTTATGTAGGGCATTTTGTTCCTGAAAGGCAAAAAAGATTTCTATTCTTATAAAGCATGTAGAATACAGCAATATAAAACAAAAGTAGATACTGAGTCAAATCCCCTATCCATCTTTCCAAAATAGCAATCCATGCTGCTGTGTTCTACTTTATATACAAAAATCTTTAAATACATTTCAAACCCCTTGCTATGTCTTCATCTGTTTTGCCTTACTCAAACTGTGTGTTCCTTGAGTTCAAAGAAGAAAGAACAATGAAAAATATTTATTGGGGCGCCTGGGTGACTCAGTCGGGTAAGCGTCCGACTTCAGCTCAGGTCATGATCTCACAGTTCGTGGGTTCGAGCCCCGCATCGGGCCCTGTGCTGACAGCTCAGAGCCTGAAGCCTGCTTAGGATTCTGTGTCTCCCTCTCTCTACCCCTCCCCCCTCACACTCTGTCTCTATCTCCCAAAAATGAATAAACGTTAAAAAAAAATCTTTTTTAATAAAAGAAAAGAAGAATACTTCTTTAAAATAGTTTACAGAAGTGGCTAGGCATTAAAATCAGTAGATTTTAGTAATTCTGTATGATAGATTAGTAGTTCTATACTAGATGAGTAAATCTATATAAATAAATATAGACACTGGAGCCATAAGCTAGACCCAAGAGACAAAGTCTTTGGGGATGGAGTCCATGCACCTAAATTTTATAGAGCTCCAAAGGCAATTCTCATGTACAGTAAAGGCCAAGAACGACTTTTTTAAAAAAGGGGAAGGGGGATATACAAAGCTGCCTAGAAGTAGAAAATGTTACAGCTGTATAGGATCTTAAAGATCAACTAACCAATTCATTTTCTAAAGTACGAATCTGAAGTTGTAAGAAGTTAAGTAAACTGCCCAAGAACACGTAGATAGTACAGCCAGGAAGAGAACCCACACCAACTAGCATGCAGATGAGTGCTCTTTCCAGCACACAAAACTGGCTATTCCATTTGGGAAGGAGATAAAAGTATTAATTCTTGATTCATAAGCTTAATCAATGTAAGTAAGCATTCGTATGGTAAATTATCAGGGAAACATGAATTCAAAAAAACAAACAAACAAACAAACTACAGTTGACTCTTGAACAATGTGGAGGTTAGGGGCACCAAACCTTACCCAGTAAAAAATCTGCATATAACTTTTGACTCCCCAAAAACTTAACAATAGTCTACAGTTGATTGCAAGCCTTAAGATAACTTAACCAGTCAATTAACACATGTTTCCTATTTTATAAGTTTTATATATTGTATTCCTATAATAAAGTAAGCTAGGAAAAAAAGAAAATGTTAAGAATATCATAAAAAGACAAAATGCATTTATAAAATTAAAAAAATCCATATATAAGTGGACCTGTGCAGTTCAAATCTTGTGTTGTTCCAAGGTCAGCTATACTTTCTTGAATTTTAAACACCTCCTTTGGAAAGAACTGTGATAAAAGAATCTAAAATGGAAAGTTGTTTTGATATATAAATGAGCTGAATAATTACTAAGTGCCCAGAACAGATACTAAATAAATGTTACTTCCCTTCAACACCACACCCTACTCCCCTCCTTTTTAATTCTACATCAAGATGTCTCTCCTTAACTCTCAACTATGCCCATTTGTACACTTTCTCCTAATTAACAATGCCTTCTGACCTCCTCTCCTTCAGCAATGTTCATAAATTCCTATAAGGCCCAGCTGAAGATATGCTTCCTAAGAAACTTTCTAAACTAACTTAACCTTACTCTAATTACTTGTTTCTTCCTCTATTAGTTAAATTACTTGTACTCTTAAACCTTACACTTCTTCATAATTTCTTTTAAAGGTATGTAATTGTAATTACTTTCTAGCTCCTTTCTATATTTTTATTTTCTTCCATAAGTTTTTAGTGGGCTGGAACGTAAGTCCCCCAAAGGCAAGGATACTGGTTTGATTTGCTCACTCATAAATTACAAGCACTTAAAACAATGCCAGAAATATAGAAGGTGCTCCATAAATACTTGCTGAATAAATGGGAAAGGATTATTTCTCCTTCCATTCATCTCTCCAAAATTCCAAATGTAATGCTAAAGACATAGACATGAAAAATTAAACTTTTTCAAAACAATGAAAATAAGTATGCATATTTAACATTTTAGAAATACATAAAATTTTTAAAAATTAACAGAGCTACAAGGGCACCTGGGTGGCTCAGTTGGTTGAGCATCCGACTTCGGCTCAGGTCATGATCTCACAGTTCATGGGTTGGAGCCTAGAGCTGCTTTGGATTCTGTGTCTCCCTCTCTCTCTGCCCCTCCCCAGCTCGCACACACACACACACACACACACACACACACACACACACACTATCTCTCTCTCTCTCTCAAAAATAAATAAATGTAAAAAAAAATTTTTTTTAAATTAATAGAGCTAAAAAGATAAGTAAACTCACTGGCTATAAAAAGTCATTTAACTTCTTTATTCTACACTCCCAGTGATATCCTTGTAAGAACTGGATAGGATGAGCTGATAAATAGAAGGTAAAGGATTAAATTAAGACCTGGAGCTTGCAATCCTACCTTCCCAAAGTAAAGAATTTCTAAAATTTGTTCTCTCTCAAAACTTTGAATTAAGAATAATCTAATGAAAAAACCCACTTTCTGACTTACTTAGATCTTAAATTATATTAAAAAACAGTAGATTTTTTTAATACATAAATTTAAAAGAATTAGTCTATCTGTCAACAAAAGGGTTGTTTTACTCTATGCATAAACACCTGGAAGACTGAACATAGAATCACATCTTTCCCAAAGAAATCACAAAAGTGTAATTTTTGAGCCCAGCACATTCAATAACTGCGATAATGGTAAATTTCATAAATAAGCCCCACCAATAAAGAAACAAATTTAAAACAATTCTACCCAGCCCACAACTATATGGTCAACTAATCTTCAACACAGCAGGAAAGAATATTCAATGGGAAAAAGACAGTCTCTTCAACAAACAGTGTTGGGAAAACTGGACAGAAACATGCAGAAAAATGAAACTGGACCACTTTCTTACACCATACACAAGAATAAATTCAAAATGGATGAAAGACCTAAATATGAGACAGGAAACCATCAAAATCCTAGAGGAGAACAGAGGTAGCAACCTCTTTAAACCCAGCCACAACAACTTCTTATTAGACACATCGCCAGAGGCAAGGGAAACAAAAGCAAAAATGAACTACTGGGACTTCATCAAGACAAAAAGCTTCTGGACAACAAAGGTACAATCAACAAAACTAAAAGGCACCCTAAGAAATGGGAAAACATATTTGCAAATGACAGATCTGATAAGGGGTTAGAATCCAAAATCTATAAAGAATTTACTAAACTCAACACCCAAAAAACAAATAATCCGGTGAAGAAATGGGCAGAAGACATGAATAGACATTTTTCCAAAGAAGACATCCAGATGGCCAAAAGACACATGATAAGATGCTCAACATCACTCATCATCAGGGAAATACAAATCAAAACCACAAGAAGATACCACCTCACACCTATCAGAATGGCTAAAATTAACAACACAAGAAACAACAGGTGTTGGCAAGGATGCGGAGAGGGAAGAACACTCTTGCACTGTTGGTGGGAATGCAAACTGGTACAGCCACTCTGGAAAACAGTGTGAAGGTTCCTCAAAAAGTTAAAAATAGAACTACCCTATGACCCAGCAATTGCACTACTAGCTATTTACCCAAAGGATACAAAAATACAGATTCAAAGGGGTACATGTACCCCAAAGTTTATAGCAGCATTATCAACAATAGCCAAACTATGAAAAGAACCCAAGTGTCCATACACTGATGAATGATAAAGATGTGGTGTCTATACATACATATGTAGAGACATACATATACACCACGGAATATTACTCAGCCATCAAAAGGAATAAAATCTTGCCATTTGCAACAATGTAGATGGAGCTAAAGTGTATTATGCTAAACAAAATGTCAGCCAGAGAAAGACAAATGTTGTAAGATTGCACTCATGTGGAATTTAGGAAACAAAACAGATTAACATATGGGAAGTAGATATAAAAGAGGTGGGGGGAACAAACCATAAGAAAATAACTCTGTTATTTTCTTAATTTAAGAATTTCTTATTTAAGAACTCTGTTCTTAACAACAGAGAACGAAGGGTTGATGGAGGGATGTGCATGGGGAATGGGCTAGATGGGTGATGGATATTAAGGAGAGCACTTGCTTATCATGAGCACTGGGTGTTGCAGGTAAGTGATAAATTCTGGATTTCCACTCCTGAAGCCAAAATTGCACTATATGTTAACTTACTCAAATTAAAATAAAAATGTGAAAAGAAAAAAAATTCTACCCAGAAAAACTGTCTGCTTCCTTGCCTATGTAATTTAATAAAGATACAAAAATCTAGCCCACATATAGGACTGTACAAAGAACATATCAACATGGTTAGACATTTAGTGACAAAATAGAACTGTGAAGGGTACTTTTTCCATTCATTTTACGCGACATATTTCTTTACACATATGAAAAGGGGACAGTGATAATCAGAATGCATAAAAAATCATGGCTGATTACAATAATCTCAGACGTCTCAGCTACTGTGCTCTTTTTTAATTGTCAAAATATAGGATAATTGAATAAACAGAAAACTCTAGTCTAACTAAGTGAATTACATTGAAGGAGATTATATTGTATGATGGGAATGAATGGGAATTAGAGTCAGACAGGGGTTCAAATTGTCTCTCTCCCATTTCCTAGCTGTTTGATCACAGACTAATGTCTAAACTCTCTGAGCCTCGTTTTATCTATAAAATGAGAATAATTTCCCCTTTGCAGAGTGGGGATGAAGAATTAAAAATATAATGTGTCACTCCTTTGCTTAAATCCTCCAATGATGCATTATTAACATATTATAAAGTCAGCTTCAAACTCCTTCAAAAACTACCTTATTTTTTTTTAATGTTTATTTATTTTTGAAAGAGAAACAGACAGACAGAGCATGAGCAGAGGAGGGGCAGATAGAGAGGGAGAATCAATATCTAAAGCAGGCTCCAGGCTCTGAGCTGTCAGCACAGAGCCCAATGTGGGGCTTGAACTCACAGATCACAAGATCATGACCTGAGCCAAAGTTGAACACTTAACCGACCGAGCCACCCAGGTGCCCCTACCTTCTTATTTTCTGAGAAAGAAACCATGTTTTCTGGTCTCAACAGTTCTTAAAACATCCAAGTAGAAATTCCCAATAACTAGACAAAATGTGTAGGCTTAGACTTAGAACACAGGGAAGGGCAGACAAGAAAAGTTCAATGTCATCATGCAACCAGATAACAGCTTACTTATCTTTTTGTAATTCGGATATACCAGTCTTTATTCTTGCTACCTGATAGCATTGTCACGGGGTTACTTCTTAATCTACTGTTTAACAGAAATTTTCACAGCAATGGGCTAGAACAATTTTGTAAATGCCCTAGAATAAGTAAGCTGCTGACCCCTCTGCTCCCTTAGCATATCATAACGTTTCCAATATGATAAATATGGTGATTTCAGCTTCTCTTTAAATAACCCATTAAATTGTTAGCCTTTTAGGTTTTCTCCTACTCCCAAATTATCGATTATTGCCTTGATACTAACTAAAATTTAGCACATTCCAAATGGAATCTGGACTCTAGTTACTTCTAGACTCAACATAAACTAAGTATTTTTTACTCTCTACCAGATTTTTTTCCCCAGGTATTGAAGCAATTATTTTCTCAACCAGAGAGTAAGCACTTCTAAAGGCCAGAATCATGCTATATTATCCATTTCCATTACACTTAGCCCAGCATCTCCAAAAATCTATGCTAACTGTATATACACATATTTAATATCTTTGGGTTTTGTCTTAATTCTCTATTTTCCAAGTCAAATAATTAAATTAAAATTAATTTGTAGCCTATTCTAAATACCATTTACTGAATACTTACTACATCACTGTATTTTTTTAAACTACAAAATATTATCATTTGTTATCAACACCAACATATCAGAGACTTATAAGAAACCTCAAAACTTAAGACATATTAAAACATGAAAGATACTATATGGTAACTATGAGATATCAGATTAGAAGACACATACCATTTTCAGAGATCCTAAAATGTAAAAGAAAACGATGTGCATCTTAACAGTTTTAACTTCATTTTAGAAACTGAAAGTCAGTGCTTAAAAACTTTGTCCAACATTAATACCTGTTAACAAAGTTAGCAACCTCTGCAATCCCTAATTCCTTAGTAACTGGGGGAGAAATGGATCAAAAGTGGGCTGCTTTACCCACTTCCTCTCCATTATGTGAAATATGTACATATCCAATATGTGTCGATATGCTCAAAATATTACTTTTAAAACTGTCTCGCATGCATTTCCCCAAACTTCCTTCAACAGAAGATAAAATTTAAAAATTAATTGCCACCGCCCAAGAGAAAATACATAGTATTTACTAAAATATGAAATTTATTTTGATATATTCTAGGCAGATAAATATGTCTGACTTTATTAGTGGGATTTTTTTTTTTCTCAAAATGGTACCACATACTATAGTTAGTTGAGAATACAAAGGGATCAGTTAAGTCTTTTTCATTGACAAAATATATACTACAAGTTAACACCGAAGTGCCTTGCCAAGATACAATTCAACACTTAAGAGTATATCATTTCCAAATGATTGTACATTTTTGCCTAACAAGAAGATATATTGACTGACAAAATTTATAATCATACAATAACACAATTTCAGTTAACTCCTCAGATATTCAGTCACTTCTACTATTAAATACTTAGGTTACTGAATTATAAATATTAAATTAAAGAACTTAATTCTAGAATGAGGAACACTATATTTTATCCTTAAGTATTTGCTAGTAGAATAGAAAAAGGAATATGGCAATGTGATGTCATATTCTACATCAACTTAAGCATGTCTTAGTGAGAAAGTGAATTAAGAAAAGGCAGACAGAGTGGTAATTAGGCTGATAATCATTCTGGAATGAAAATTTATTTCCAGTGGTAGCATTTTTTTTTTTTAAGAATTGGTAGAAACATTTAGAAAAGTCAAAACTTAGAATCTGTTCCTTAATTGAGCCTCAACTATAAAACAGACTAAATTCGTTTCTGTCCCCCCACCACACATTTTGTCTCTTGTCTCTCTCGTTCTCTGTGTGATAAATGTCAACATTACAAATTATTTTATCCTAAGAAAGAAGTATCAGATCTGTAGGACATAGGATAAAAAGAAAGGAAAAAGCACAGGATTATTTTCATTAAAAATATATATATGTGTAAAACTTACTATTACATAAAATATCATTTTCTTTTAACAGTAAAAGCAATCGGCAACCAAAGATTAAAAGACTTAGCATTTTGTTTTCAACCTAAGGTCTGGTTCCAATATGACTGAACTAGAACAGATTTGTAGGTAAGATTCACTCACCAAGTATTTCTCAATTTGTTATATAAATTATCACAGAATTCCCATTTTATATTTTAAAAATGGCAGACTAAGGAATGAGAAATAATATTTATGTCAAAATTCTCATCTTACTTCTCCATTTCTTAACGTTGTGATGGTTCCTCTTGCTACTCCCATTCTAAATAGTGTTTCTGTGGCCTGTGAATTTAAAAAAAAAAAAAAGCAAAAATATATCATTTATATTCTTTACTCCCACCCCAAAACGGAAGAAAACATTCATTACTATTACATTTCCAGCAACTTCTAGAGGAGCATCAATACAGCACAATAAGAGGTACATGATCTACATTCTACTTCAGAAACATCATTTTCAGAATGTTTTAATGTTATCAAGAACTCAAGTGAAATTGTTTCAAAGGTTATTTTGATCTGATAGTATTCACCCATATCTATATGGTTTCAAATTAGTACACTTAGATAAGTTTAAACCTTAGTTTGATTAAAAAGATTAAGTAATAAGCTAGCACTTGAATTCAATTCAGAAATTATCATTTATTCTATTTTTCATTCCATTTAAGTTCAGTTGAAATCACTTCACTGCTACTGAAATACTGACAGAAGATGAAATAATTCAGTGATTCCACACATAAAATAATACCAAAAAAGAGTGATTGGTTTTTATACACTAACAATGAATAATCCTAAAATGAAATTAACAGTTCCAAAGAAGCAAAAGACTTGTTCACTGAAAACTACAAAACACTGCTAAAAGAGATGAAAGAACCATAAGTAAATGGAAAGACATCCTGTGTTCATGAACTGGAAGACAAATGTTAAGATGTCGATACCACCAAAAATGATCTATAGAATCAGTGTGAATCCTACCAAAATCCCAATGACTGTTTTACAGAAATCTAAAAAAAAAATCCTATAATTGATACAGAACCCAAGGGTCTCCAAATACCCCCAAACAATCTTGAAAAAGAGGAACAAAGTGAGAACTCAAACTTCCTGATTTCAAAACTTATTTCAAAGCTACAGTAATCAAACAGTGTGGTACAGTCGTAGACAAACAGATAGGTCAATGAAATAGAACAGAGAGCTCAAAAATAAAACCCCTGCATACATGGCCTACCAAAATCATTCAATGGGGGAAAGGACAATCTTTTTAATATCCACATGCAAAAGAATGAATTTGCACCTTTGCCTTATGCCACATACAAAAATTAACTCAAAAGGGATCGAAGACCTAAATATAAGAGCTAAAATTATAAAACTCTTAGAAGAAAAATAAGGGAGGATTCAGTGTCTAGCAAGGACTTGCTTCCTGGTTCCTGGATGGCTGGAAACAAACAGAAACAAGTTCTTTCTCTACTCATAAGTGCCCTGATTCTACCCTGAGTGCTCCTCATCTAATCTGATTTACCCCACCTCCTGATACCATGACACTGAGGGGTAGGGGTTTGACATGAATTTCTCATTCAGTCCATGAGAAAGTATTCCAGTACAAGGGGGCAAGAAATACAAAGGCCAATAGGTAAGATTATGCTTGGCATGTGCAAAGACAAACAAGATAGCCAGTGAGGCCGAGAAAAAGGTTTCATGGGACTAAGGTTGAAAAAACGAGAGGATGCAAATTCATCTGCTCAACATGTGTTTCTAATTTTTAACCTGGCATAAGAGAAAGGCATTTCCAACCTTCAATAATAGAAAATATAACTCAAAAGATGTTCAACAAAACACACATTTTAAGAATTAGGAACCCCAAAAATGAACCAAAAACATAAAAAAGACAATTCTAAATTTAAAACTGAATGAATATCTAAAGAAATCCAAAGGGTAGGAGGGATGAAAACCTGGAGGACAAAAGAAAGGAAAGTGCACATGATCATTAAAATATATATATTTGCAAAGGTTATTATTAGGTAAAATGTTGCAAAATCAGTGAGATCAGGGTAATATAAGTAGACACAAGATCATTTAGATTTAATGAAGTAAACAACAGAAGAAATAAATAAAAGTTTGCATATGGTTGCCTCTGGGTTGTGAAAATCAGGCATGAGAAGAGGTGAAGAAGAATACCACTCTTTTTCCATTAGCTTCGCAGCACACTATTTGCTTAAACTACATATAAATCCTGATCAAAACTTTTTTTCATAACTTTTAAAGATTGATTTTAAGTATATCAATAGTGTCCAATTTTGCAAAGAGGTCAAATACTTTACAATTTCTATAGAGTGGTGCACATAAGAATATAGTCAAGGACTGAATGAAAGGATATAAAAGTCAAACAGTGTAAGCAAACTCTTTCAAAAAGTTTGACAATAAAGGTAAGAAATGAGAATGAGTTGTTGGTAGAAAGAACAGAGTTGAGAGAAAACTGAAAACAGTACACTTTTAGGATAGAAGAGATTTAAAGAAGTTTTTAATGGCTAAGTAGAAGTTGTCAGTAAGGTGGAAGAAGTTTAGACACAGGGAGGGAAATGGAAGGGGATTCCTGTGGAAGACAGGATCAAGAGCACACAGCTATCCATCCGCTGTGTTAAAAGGGACAAGGTACAAATAGAGGAGCATGCTTTCCCTATCCCTCCCTCTGCCCTTAGCCCTCCCCCTTCCCCCAGGCAACTAGAGGACAGGATAATCTTCTGAGAATCACAAAGACACTGAATGAAGGAGGGAGGGGGGTGGAAGGGACTATGTAATGTAAAAGTAAAACAGAAGGGGACAGAACTGCCAAGCAACACTAAAAGCCCAGCTAAGGCTGAAAATCATACATCTTTGTTGTTACAAATCTACACAGTCACAGAATTAGAAAGCTAAAAAGATTCACAGTTTAGGAATTATCAAGGCAAAGTGAGCAACCCTAGACCAGATATGAATTTAAAAGTAACTTTTAATTCAACATTTATTGTAAAATACAGCATGTGATTTATAAATAAAAGTAAATTTTTTCTAACATTTTTTAAATTAGAAGAGCAATCTTTAGTTTTAAAGTCCTAAACACACACCCAGAGGTTGGGGGGTGATATCTACATGCTAAGTTAGAAAATAAAAAATCTTTTAGAGAAAACACTGCTAAATTTTGTGAATGTATCACAATAAGAAGATAATTCCAAATTCATAATTCACTAAAATAGGCCATTATTAGAAAAGGAAAGGGGTTATTCACATACCCAAACAAAAAACAGATTTTAAATGAACAACTTTGCTGACAAACGAATTTTACTAAAGCATATAAAGCTAGGTGTTGAAAAACCTATTTACAGACATTGCTACTGAAGGAAAAAATTTTCACACCAGTGATGTACTTGTATTTTTTCTATTCTTCATGATATATACATTAAATTACATCTTCCATCTTCCTGTTTCTTTTTAAACTTTAATCTGGGATGTGATTAATGGTACTCATGTAGGTCAGGTTAGTTACTGTATATATTTGAGGAGCAAAAGGTGACAGGCGGAGGCAGCAAGCACTTGTGATAAAATATGCAAAAACTTCTCTAAACCAGATCAAACTATTTGCTTTCTTGTGTCTCAAAAACCAGAGGTAGTTTGAAGATCTATTTCTTTTTCTACATTATCTCCAGTAGAAGAATACCAAATCCAATCTTTTGTTTCCAACTAAATTGATTTATTTCATCAGCTCTTCCCACCAACATTTTCAAGGATGGCTCATTCTAACCGCACTCTGTCAATTCAGCTCAGGCTCCTTTGATTCTATAGGGAAGCGCTGGAGTGTACAACATTCTTTTGACCTCTACTAAAGAGACTGCTTTTAATTTACTTGTACCCAAACAATGGCTAACAAGTGTCAAAAAACAATGAGATACTGGGCTAACTCTTACCATTTATAAATTTACCACCAGCAAATTCTTCATTGAAATTCCCCTCTCCTTGAGTTTTGATAATTAAAACGATTACTACAAAAACACTCATTAAACATTTTCTGTCAGTGGCAAAGGAAAAAAAATCTACAGGTCCTTATTTAAAAATAGGGTACCAAGAGAGACTGCTTTTTAAAAGAGTGTTAGATAAAAAGAGACTTAGGAGACATGAAATCTACATAATAAATGCAAAGCTCTGGGCTGGATCCTTGTGTTTGTATGTGTATGTGTGCAAATCTAAAAAGATCCAGGATTTATAATGAGTTGATAACAGTAGTAGTCTCTGGATGTTTTCCTTTTCTTTACTTTCTAACATTCAACATGCACATATACTGTTTGGTAATAATAAAAAGGAAAAAAAAAAGTAACAACTTTTGTTACACTAAAAGATAAAACATTTAAAATAGAATTTTGGAACAATGAAAAGTGTTATAACACAAGCAGTACTACAGTAAGTAGCTCCTACTAGGAAAGATAGCCAAATTCAACAGAGACTCATGCTCTTAAAGTCTAATAATTTTTCATTCAATAAAGCAACAGAAAATAAGCAAAATTAAGAAGAAATGTATACTGGGATGCCTGAGTGGCTCAGTCAATTAAGCTCCCAACTCCTGATTCAGCTTAGGTCATGATCTCACAGTTCAGGCTCTGTATGGACATCACAGAACCTACTTGGGATTCTCTCTCCCTCTCTCTCTGCCCCTCCCCAGCTCACATGTGTACATTCTCTCTCTCAAAATAAACTTTAAAAATAATACATATTTAATATACTTTACCTTGAAAAGCAATATAAAAGCTTTAAAGCATCTTATTACAGAAAGAATTGAGTGCATTAATTTAATATATGGTTTATTAATATAAAGACAACAATTGTAGTTAGCAGGCATTTGTCTCCCATTAGTCAAGCAACTAGAATTCTAGTTACCTTATTCCCATTATTTACTATCTGGGCAACCTTAGGCAGATAGCTTAAACTCTCTAAGCTCTGACCTCCTCTGTAAAATGGTAACAGCTATTACCAACCCATCTTCTCGTGGTGGTCAATGCAGGTTTTAACATCTGCAAGAAGCTCAGTAAAGAGCTAGCTAAATAGAAAATAGTGAATCCAAAGTCTAGCTTAGGACAGTACTTTTGCAATGAAAGAGTTTTAAAAATACTAATTTTGATCCTTTTAATGTAAAAATAAGAATTGGACTAATAAAAAACCAAATATGAATGAGCTTTAACATCAGCTATGAATCTAAAACACAAAAATCTATGTCAAAGACTCTTGGCACTTACTGTTCTATGACTATCTCTTAATTGTCCTGGTTCACCACCTAAACAGAGAGGTCCTAGATGGTATGAATTAAATTTTTTATTTACATATTCCCAGCACCTTGTGTAATATATAACAATATAGCATAAAGATTAAGGAAGCTAGGTTTAGAAGCAGGTTTTTCTTTAGAAAAAGATTGTTGAGTTCTGTTCTAGCTTTGCCATTTGTAAGATGTGTGATCTTGGACAAGCAACTTCACTTCTTTGAGCTCAACTACATCATTAGCAAAATAATGATACATAACTGAAGGAAAATTCTAAGTGCTCAATAAATGATCATTTTACTACCAATAATATGACAGAGAAAATTCAGGGACGCCTGCGTGGCTCAGTTGGTTAACCGTCCGACTTCAACTCAGGTCACGATCTCCCGGTCCCTGAGTTTGAGCCCTGCGTCGGGCTCTGGGCTGATGGCTCAGAGCCTGGAGCCTGCTTCAGATTCTGTGTCTCCCTCTCTCTCTGCCCCTCCCCCGTTCATGCTCTGTCTCTCTCTGTCTCAAAAATAAATAAACGTTAAAAAAAAAAAAAGAAAAGAAAAAGAAAATTCAGAATTCCACTCTAACTTAAATATCAGTCATCAATTGCAATTAAAAATGCAATTAAAAACTACATCTGGGGGCACCTGGGTGGCTCAGTTGCTTGAGTGTCTGACTTCAACTCAGGTCATGATCTCACAGTTCATGAGTTGAAGTCCTGCATCGGGCTGTGTGCTGACAGCTCAGAGCCTGGAGCCTGCTTTAGATTTTCTCCATCTCCCTGTCTCTCTGTCCCTCCCCTGCTTGTGCTCTGTCTCTCTCTCAAAAGCAAACATTAAAAAATTTAAAAAATAAAAAATAAAAAACAAAAAAATAACATCAGATGATGATTAAAAATGTATTATAACATATAAAACAATCAATCACAATTAGCACATTACACGAGATGGTCATTTATTTATGCTAAAATTCTTGAAAGGATAACTAGAAAATAGAAAACTTACATTATTTCAAAAAGATTAATTTAGCAAAAGCCTTCAAAAATCATATGCAAAATTTATTCCCCAACTGTTTATCCTAGCCATAGAAGAAAAAAGATTTAAACATTGAGGTTTTCAAGCACCAGCTACTTTCCTTCCTTGTAATGATAAAAACACAAAATAAAAATTAGGAAAACTAAAAGAAACAACAAGAACCATACAATCCTCTCAACAGATGCAGAGAAAGCATTTGACAAAATACAGCATCCTTTCTTGATACAAACCCTCAAGAAAGTAAGGATAGAAGGAGCATACCTCGAAATCATAAAAGCCATACATAAACAACCCAAAACTAATATCATCCTCAATGGGGAAAAACTGACAGCTTTCCACCTAAGGTCAGGAACAAGACACGGATGTCTACTCTCACCACTGTTATTCAACATAGTATTGGAAGTCTTAGCCTCTACAATCAGACAACACAAAGAAATAAAAGGCATCCAAATCGGCCAGGAGGAGGTCAAACTTTCACTCTTCACAGATGACATGATACTCTATATGGAAAACCCAAAAGATTCCGCCAAAAAACTGCTAGAATTGATTCACGAATTCAGCAAAATTGCAGGATATAAAATCAATGCACTAAAATTGGTTGCATTCCTATACACCAACAATGAAGCGACAGAAAGAGAAATCAATGAATCGATCCCATTTACAGTTGCACCAAAAACCATAAAATACCTAGGAATAAATCTAACCAAAGAGGTGAAAAATCTATACACTGAAAACTATAGAAAGCTTATGAAAGAAATTGAAGAAGACACAAAAAAACTGAAAAAGATTCCTTGCTCCTGGATAGGAAGAACAAATGCTGTTAAAATGTCAATACTACCCAAAGCAATCTACGTTTTCAATGTGATCCTTATCAAAATAACACCAGCATTCTTCACAGAGCTAGAACAAATAATCCTAAAATTTGTATGGATTAGCCAAAGCAATAGCTTTGTATGGAATAGCCAAAGCTATAGCAATAGCTTTGTATGGAATAGCCTAAGCAATCTTGAAAAAGAAAACCAAACCAGGAGGCATCACAATCCCAGACTTCAAGTTATACTACAAAGCTGTAATCATCAAGACACTATGGTACTGGCACAAGAACAGACACTCACATCAATGGAACAGAATAGGGAACCCAGAAATGGACCCACCAATGTATGGCCAACTAATCTTTGACAAAGCAGGAAAGAATATCCAATGGAATAAAGACAGTCTCTTCAGCAAGCGGTGCTGGGAAAACGGGACAGTGACATGCAGAAGAATGAAGCTGGACCACTCCATTACACCATTCACAAAAATAAACTCAAAATGGATAAAAGACCTCAATGTAAGACAGGAAGCCATCAAAATCCTCGAGGAGAAAGCAGGCAAAAACCTCTTTGATCTTGGCCACAGCAACTTCTTCTTACTCAACATGTCTCCGGAGGCAAGGTAAACAAAAGCAAAAATGAACTACTGGGAACTCATCAAAATAAAACGCTTCTGCACAGCAAAGGAAACAATCAGCAAAACTAAAAGGCAACCAACAGAATGGGAGAAGATATTTGCAAATGACATATCAGATAAAGGGTTAGTATCCAAAATCTATAAAGAACTTATCAAACTCAACACCCAAAAGACAAAGAATCCAGTGAAGAAATGGGCACAAGACATGAATAGACACTTCTCCAAAGAAGACATCCAGATGGCCAACAGACAAATGAAAAATGCTCAACATCACTCGTCATCAGGGAAATACAAATCAAAACCACAATGAGATACCACCTTACACCTGTCAGAATGGCTAACATTAACAACTCAGGCATCAACACATGTTGGCGAGGATACGGAGAAAGAAGATCTCTTTTGCACTGTTGGGAATGCAAGCTGGTGCAGCCACTCTGGAAAACAGTATGGAGGTTCCTCAAAAAACTAAAAATAGAACTACCCTATGACCCAGCCATTGCACTTCTAGGCATTTATCCACGGGATACACGTGTGCTGTTTCAAAGGGACACATGCACCCCCATGTTTATAGCAGCACTATCAACAATAGCCAAAGTATGGAAAGAGCCCAAATGTCCATCAATGGATGAATGGATAAAGAAAATCAATGGATGAATGGATAAAGAAATGGATTGTATATATATATACAATCGAATATTACTCGCCAATCAAAAAGAATGAAATCTTGCCATTTGCAACTACGTGGGTGGAAATGGAGGGTATTATGCTAAGTGAAATTAGTCAGTCAGAGAAAAAATTCATATGACTTCACTCATATGAGGACTTTAAGAGACAAAACAGATGAACATAAGGGAAGGGAAACAGAAATAATACAAAAACAGGGAGGGGGACAAAACAGAAGAGACTCATAAATATGGAGAACAAACTGAGGGTTTGTGGAGAGGTTGTGGGAGAGGGGATGGGTTAAATAGGTAAGGGGCACTAAGGAATCCACTCCCGAAATCATTGTTGCACTATATGCTAAGTAATTTGGATGTAAATTTAAAAAAAAAACAAAAAAACTTCAGTCTGGCAGAAAATAGTTGAAAATGAACAGGCAAAACCAAGAAAGAGCTTTTAACAACACTAGGATAAATTTAGGCATGATCTGTTTTCACATGCCTCACCCAGTCATTCACGAGGATTTTCTTTCATTGTTACTCATTTCCCAAATTGACTTTAGATATGGGCATCTGATACATGGAGGTGAGGTCAAATAATCATTGATGAGTTTCCTTTAAAATGTAAAAATCGCTTCCCATTGTAAAAAAAAAAAAAATTAGGAAAATTGAGCATTAGCTATCTGCTTCTCATCAAAGGAGCAATGCATGATACAAATGTAATAATATCTCTTCAAAACACCCAAACTGGTGTATTTAGCATAGCAACTAAGATCTTTGTGATGTCCCTAAACCACTCTCACTCTCTTTCTCCAGGAGGCTGCATATAGCCCAACCCTTTCCCAGCTCACTGAACACAGTTCATAACTTCTGGGCTCATCCACTGCAGCAGGTCCAGCACAGGCAGCAAAATCTTTGCAAGCAAATCTATCTTCCTAGCCAGAAAATGGGGAAGAGGAGCCCAAGTGAGCCTCCGAATGTGCAGGGAATTTATCCCTGGATGTTCAGGGGGTTTTCTGTGTTTGTTTTCTCTTTCTGGTCCAAGGATAAGCCCTGGTTATAAGATAAAGCGGCAGTAATGGACGTAGTTAACACTGGAAAAGAAATCATGTTTCTCTGGTCAAAGGCATACGGAAAGAGGACCAACCTCTCCTGTAGTGCAAAGAAGAAAGGAAAACACCCATTATATTTCTCACTCTCTTTTCTAGCCAGTTTGCCCCAAAGCAGGCCCTGTTGAGTGTGTGCAGCTGTGATAGTGATGCAGGCAGCTGTAACTCCAAGAAAAACCCCATCCTTCTGGACACAGGACCCGGAAAAGGATGTCTGTGAGGCAGAGAATAGATGGGCAATCCCAGAAGAGAATAGCTAGAAAAGGAGGATCCTCTAACTAAATCTGTCTGAACTGGCACAAGTACAGAGCTCACCCCAAATCACAAAAGCCCTGAACAGACCCAAGCAGCAAAGCAAAGGCTTTGAGAGCAAAACTACAATTAAAATACCACCCAGGCCCTAGCATGACCCATGAGTGGCACACAGATGGGACATATCCAAAGCATCACAGGGGAAGATACTGAACACATGACTACTTGGACCTACTAACCACTGAAGATGAGACAGAATCTGCAGTCCGAACCTAACAGGTTGACGGCTATTAGCAACAATGACAGCAACCACAACACATCAACAGTCTTCAAAGAATTTTAACAGGACCCAGAGTCTCACAACATGATACTCAAAATATCCAGGATCAATGCAAAATTATTCAACCTGCAAAGAACAAAAAATCATGACCACTTCTCAAAGGAAAGACAATCAGAATGTTGAAATAACCAAAGCCTATAAAAGCACTCATTAACTGTGTTCCATGAAGTGCGGTTAAACACACTTACCATGAATGGAAAGAGAAGTTCTCAGTAGAGAAGTAGAAACTATTTTTGAAAACAGAAATTTTGAAACTGAAAAATACAACAGGTAAAATTAAAATTTCAATGAATGGGGACTCTCCAACAGAGCTGAAATGAAAAGGGAAAGAAATCAGTGAACCTAAGGATGAACCTCTAAAAGTCATGTATCCTAAATAACAAAGAGGAAAAAAAAAGACTGAAAAAAGAAATTTACAAGAGACCCAGAAACTTGTGGGAGAATAGCAAAAAAATCAAGCATTTGTTCTACCAGAGATCTAGAAAGAGAGGAAAAACAGATTAATATAGAGAAAATATTTGAAGACATAATGGCTGTAAACTTCCCAAATTTGGTAGAAGGCATACCATTTATAGACTCAACAAAGTCAGCCAATGAACCCCAAGTAAGATAAGCGCAAAGAAAACCATACCTAGACACATCATAAACAAAACGCTGAAATCCACATTTTTTTTAAATCTTGAAAGTAGCCCCTCCAGAAAAGTACCCATACATATTACATATAGAAGAACTATTAGAATGATTGTGGGTTTGCCATCAGAAGCCATGAAAATGAGAGAGAGAACATCTTCAAGGTTTTTGGACAAAAAAACCCTATCAACCCAGAATTCTATATCCAGCAAAAATATCTTTCAGGAATGAAAGCAAAATCAAGTCATTCTCATGTGAAAGAGACTACAAGAATCTGTTGCCAGCAGAATTGTTCTAAAGGAAATGCTAAAGAAATTTCTATAGGTTGAAGAGAAATGATCTTAGAGGGAAACATTAAACTTTATGAATAAAGAAAAGTAACAGAAATGGTAACAGCTTGCATTTCACATTTAAGTGAATATAAAAGCTCGTATTCTTTTTTTTTTTTTTTAATGTTTTTATTTATTTTTGAGACAGAGAGAGACACAGCATGAGCAGGGGAGGAGCAGAGAGAGAGGGAGACACAGAATCCGAAACAGGCTCCAGGCTCTGAACTGTCAGCACAGAGCCCGACATGGGGCTCAAACTCATGGACTGTGAGTTCGTGACCTGAGCCGAAGCTGGACGCTCAACCGACTGAGCCACCCAGGTGCCCCAAAAAAGCTTGTATTCTTTTAAGATCTTTAAAATACATATGACTGTTGAAAACAGTATAATATTTTCTGATGGCATTTCCAATGTATGTGGATTTAATATATATGAGCACTACAATATAAGAGGGGGAAAGTAAAGAGGTCTATGTGGTCATAAACCTTCTACATTTTACTATAAGTGGTAAAATATTGATCTAAGTAGACGATAAAAGATTAAGCATATACATTATAATCACTAATGGAACCACTAAAAAATAATACATAAAGATATAGCCAAAGAGCCAATAGACAAATTTAAATGTAAAAAATATCCATAATCCAAGAAATCCAAGAAAAGAGGAACAAAGAAGCAAAAAAGAGGTGGCAAAAAGAAAACAAATAAGAAGACAATGTACCCACCTATTTCAAACGATAAAAAAATTAAATATAAATTATCTAAACCAAGATAGTAAACTTTACTGCGTAGGGTCAAATAATAAGTATTTTAGACTTTTCAGACTACACAGTGTCTGTTACAACTATTCTGTCACTATGGCATACAACTCTTGTCATTGCAGCATGAAAACAACCACAGACAACCCATCAACAAATGGATATGGTTCTAATAAAACTGTATTTACAAAATTAGATGGCAGGCTGTAGTTTGCTACTCCTGGACCTAAACAAACCAATTAAAAGACAGAAATTGTAACATTATATTTAAAAACCTAAATTCAGGTTCAATTCGGAATTTCTCTATTAAGTCTTCCATGTCCCTTTAATAAATTTCCCTCCTAAGGGGCGCCTGGGTGGCTCAGTCGGTTAAGCGCCAGACTCCGGCTCAGGTCATGATCTCACAGTTCGTGGGTTTGAGCCCCGTGTCAGGCTCTGTGCTGACAGCTCAGAGCCTGGAGCCTGCTTGAGATTCTTTGTCTCCCTCTCTCCCTGCCCCTTCTTAGTTCTCTCTCCCTCCCTCTCAAAAATAAACATCAAAAAAATTAAAAATAATTAAAAATAAAAATAAATGTCCCTCCTAAATATAAATATTTCTACAATAGCATACATTATACCTATATGTTTTTTTCTGTACCTTACTCACGTCTGAAACAGAGAAATGGTTTTATTAGCATTCCCATCACAGTGATTTCAATATTCTGGACATTAGAGAACATGGACATACTTTCTTCTATGTGCTAAGCACACAAGGTGAAAATTAAAGTATCAACTCTCCAGCAACTACCCTTGAAATAAATTTATTAAAATGCATTTAAAAATGTTTGCCTTTAAATAACATACCTTTTCCTCATAGCAAAGTACATGTGTAATGCATATGTAGTGAATTAGCACATTTGGGGTCTACTTTCTAGAAAAGATGGGAGTTTCACTATCCCCAACATAAATTTATAATATAGTAGATATTATATTATATAGTTATATATACTGTATATATATATATATATATGTATAATATACAGTTATATTATATATTATATAGTAGATATTATATAGTAGAAAATACATAACAGGGGCACCTGGATGGCTCAGTCAGTTAAGTGTCCGACCCTTGATTTCAGCTCAGGTCTTGATCTCATGCTTCGTGGGATCAAGCACCACGTCAGACTCCGTGCTGACAGCATAGGGCCTGCTTGAGATTCTCTCTCTTCCTCTCTCTCTCTCTGCCCCTCACCTGCACATTATGTCTCCCTTGCTCTGTCAAAATAAATAAATAAACTTAAAAAAAAAACATAATAAACTTAATGTACCTCCATCTATGTTATGCTCAGTCATTAATTTTCAAACTACAACAGTATCATCTGGCTAAAACTGCAAGACACCTGGTAGAGTCTGAGACTCAAAGACACTCTTTTGGAGATGTAAAACATGAGGGTTAAATAGAATGAATTCCAAAGTTTGTTTCAAACTAGAAGGTTGAAGGTAAGACTTTCCGATCTCAAATGAAAAAGTAACACTGGAGTAATGCTGCTTGCTAAGAAATAGTGGTTTACACTACTGAACATTCATCATAAAAGGAACTGATGTCTTTAGACCAAGGATCATTGAACTATATGGCCTGTAGACCAAATCCTGGTATTTTTGTTGAAATTGACAGTCTGCCTATAAAATATATATCAAAATGTAAAAAAAATAAATAAAATAAAATATAAACACAAAAGAGCAAAAACAGTGTTAAAAAAAAAAAAAAGCACACTTAGCCTACATGATTTGAAGACTTACTAAAAGGCTTCAATAATCTATATATGCTATGGTATTAGCATAAGGTTAGAATCTAGAAATGGACCTCCATCTTATGTTCAGTTGATTTCTACAAAGGTACCAAGGTACATGGCACAAAAGGTAATCTTTTCAGCCAATGAAGCTGAAACAATTGACTTTCCAAACAGAAATATGTGAGCCTTGACCCATACCATACTCCATATACAAAAACTAATTCAAAATGGAACACAGACTTAAATGTTGGTGCTCAAACCATCAAACTTTTGGAAGAAAACACTGGAAATACACACTTTCTAATCTTGATTTAGGCAAAAGTAAGTTACATCAGGAAAAAAAGAACAAAACATTAAAGAAAAACTCATTTTGGCAGATTGTACTGTCTAAAGGTAGCCACACCAATATATATCCTACACCCCAGGTGCTTCTTAAAATGTGACATCTACTCTCCTACATATTTCATTTGTTCCCTCCCCTTGGACCTGGGACCTTTAAAACTACCCTTATAACTGTAATTTAACAAGGCAGAAGAGATGCTTTTTTTAAGGTTAAATCATAAAAGGCAAAATGGCTTCTGTATGGTGTTCTTTCTTTGTATATGTGCCTTCAGAGCCCTGAGCCAGCATGTAAGAAGGCCAACTATTTTGAAGCAACCATGCTAGAAAAACTACACAGAAATAGAAAGTGATGTCCTAGCTATTCCAACATACAGCTAATCAACTACTCCAAGCCCAGGTGTCATTCATGTGAGTGAATATTCAGAGGACTCCAGCCCTTAGCTTTCAAGCTGTACCAGCCATGTCAAGTGGAACAGAAATGGGCCATTTTGAGTGAGCACTTCCCAAACTGCAGATTCATGCAAAGTAAATACTATTGTCATTTTTAGCCACTAAATTTTGAGTTGTTTGGTAAGTAGCATGAGATAACAATACATTGATAAAATATGCTTCATGAAAATTAAAAGCCTTTGCTCTTTGACTCATTTGAGAAAATGAAAAAGCAAGCCACAGACTCAGAAAATATCTGCAAATATATACCCAACAAAGCACTTGCATTCAGAATATATAAATAACTCTTACAACTCAAAAATAAGACACAACCAAAAAATTTTTAAATGAGCAAAAGATTTCAACAGATACTTCAAAAAGAAAAATAGATATCTATACATATACATAATATATGCACACATACATACACACATACATATACGTGTGACTGGGCAAAAAGCCAACAAAAAATGTTCAACATCATAATCGTTAGGGAAATGTAAACTAAAACCACAATGAGATAACACTACACATGGACCAAAAGGCTAAAAGTAAAATGAATGACAATACCAAGTTACAGTGGGAATATGGAGCTACTGGAACCCTCACACATTGCTTGTGGAAATACTACAATCACTTTAAAAAACAGCTGGGCAGTTTCCTATAAAGTTAAACATACACTTACTATAAGACCCAGAAATCCTATCCCTAGGTATCTTGCGAAAAGAAATGAAAACATATGTCCATTTATATGAATTGCAAAAGAGCCAAAACTGTAGTGACAAAGAGCAGATTAGTGACTGCTTGGAGCCTGAGACATGAGGGGAGGCAACTGACTGCAAAAGAAGAAGAGGGACTTTTTAGAGGAGAGAGAACAATTCTACATCTTAATTATGGTTGTAGGCACATGACTATAAACATCTGTCAAAACTCATCAAACTCTGTCCTTAAAACAGGTGAAGTTCATTAAATATAAAGCTTTTTTTTTTTTAAAAAAAGAACACACACCTGCCTCCCTCCCCAAAGCTGTCGTCAATTAATTGGTAATTTAATTCCTCCCAACCATTAGGAAAAACATGGATCCTACACTGATGAAAAAAAATTTCTGAAAGGACATTTATATGCTTTAGATATAAATTTTATCTTATATTCATATAACTGAGAGCAGAGGTAGAGGGTAACCAAAGTAGAAGAAAATAAGCAATAACACTATAGCCGACAATAAATTCAACACATGAATAATCTAGGAAAAATAAGAGGAATAGAGTCTACATTTCACACTCATAGGAAGACTTAGGGATCCAAGAAGAGTAATTTGTTATGAAAACTCTGCATTCCACACAAAATTCTACATATACCACCAATGAAGAACCACTTTCCTGATAATGCACTTAACTAAGTAGTTTATATACAAACTGGGCAATCAGCAAACGAGCACTGCCAATCTCATCTTCACATGCAGGTGAGTGTTCTTGTACCTGTGCTTCCACCTGCCATTTGCCCAGTCAGAAATTTGAGTAATCTCTAATTCTTGCTGTACTTTCAAGAATTTATAATATTTAATATAAATAATAGTTATTATATTATACTTAAAATAATTTTTATTGTATACTTCTTATAGTAAATAGGATAATTCATGTAAAATTCTCACTAGACGGTAGGTTGTGTTTTGCTTATCATTAAACCTCTAGAACCGAGAATCTGAGAAACAGGTGGACAAATCCAAGAATTAAGAGCTAATGAATAAGTAGTTTGGATTGTGTCGAATAAGTGCTTATTTATTGATAGTTTGGGGGTATATGTTTTACCAAAGTGTGAACAAATATGTCCTAAACTGTATTATAACAATTTTAAATGCTGAAAGTATAATTCATTAGCCTTTCACGTGACTGTAGTCAACTTGATCTTTGTAGACATCATAAATGTCATAGTCTGTTTTCATTCAGTACACAGGAAATATGCATTCATTACATATGGAGACAATGGACCTTCGCAGTGGTTTTAAGGTTATGAAGAATGCTACTTCTGTTTATGGATGTGGGTTGGTAAGTTATCCAGGAATTTAAACAATAAGCAGATGGTTTGTTTCCAAATTGATAGCAGTCATCTGGCTCTAAAGAAGAGTGTATTTTTATAAATATATGTTCTGTCATGTTCTATTCAGTGCGACATGATGAAATAACATAATATGCTATGTTCTGCTTTTCCTTAAGAAACTTAAGAAAATTTAAGGAAAGCATGGGTTTTCCCCCTCACAATGCTATCTTCTTGAAGTCAAAACAAAGGATAACAAACAAATAAAAACACAAATGCTGAAATTTAGAGTGAGATTTCCATTCTGCTTCAAAACAACAGAATCGAGTCAATCTTTCAGCTGAGTTTTCTTAACCATTAAATGGTGATACTACACAATGGTGATACAACACAAGAAATGGGGTCATATTTACATAACGCATTCTAAGGCAGTGTTACCCTGATAGTAAAACCAGGCAAAGATATTACAAGAAAACTACAGACCACTACATCCCAAAAATATAAATATGCTTAACAAAATTTGAAAAGATTGAATCCAACAATATGCAAAAGGAATAATAAATCAAGTGGGATTTATTCCAGGATGCAAGGTTAATTTAACATTCAAACATCAAGCAATGCAATTCACCATACTAACCTGAAAAAAGACAACCACATGATCAACTCTACAGATACAGGAAAAACATTGGACATAATCAAATATCTGCTACTGATAATAAAAACTTTCATAAAAACTAGGGAACAAAAGGAATTCTCTCAAATGGAAAAAAGGTCATCTAAAAAAACCTATAGCTCACATATTTAAGGGTGAAAAGATTGAATACATTTGTCCTAAGATTAGGAACAAGGCAAGACGTCAGCTCAATTTCTATTCAATATTGTCATGTAAGTCTTAGCCAGTGCAATAATGCAAGCAAAAGAAATAAAAGGCATCCAGATTATAAAGTAAAAAGCAAATTTCTCTCTTTTTTTTCAGATGACATTCTAATAATGGCTAAAGTAAATAAACAACAACTTTCCCATTCTAGAAAAGGCAAAAAACTTTAAAGACGGTAAAAAGATCAACGGTTGCTAAGAATTGTTCTACAGGGGATTTTTAGGGCAGTGAAACTATTCTATATGACAATGTAATGATGGATACATCATATTATACATTAATATTGGTAATATATTAAAGTGTACAATGCAAATACCCTAATGTACAGGTTTTAGATTTAGTTAATAACAATGTATTAATATAGGTTCATCCAGTGTAACAACTATGCCACACACTCATGCAAGATGTTAGTAACAGGGAAAAGAAGAGAAAAATATAAAAACTACCTGTACTTCCTGCTCAATGTTTCTATACAACTAAAAATACTCTGAAAATTAAGTCTAATTTTTAAAAGTATATATGTACAACCTAAAAAGACCAAAGAAAATGGAAGGTCATATACCAAAGATAAAAAATAAAAACTCTAACAAAACATATAAATTAGAAATAGCACCTTTTATACAACCAAATTAATTCAATAAATACTAAAAAATGGGTAAATTAGATGACAATATGAAAATAACCCATTTAAAACATCTAACAGCTATTTATTCCATAATAGAATACCCAGAGTTACTAACAATGATTGTAATACCCAGATACATAGTCCAATTATTCTATAGGCCATGAAAAATAACAGTAAAGAAGGAAAGAGCAAAAAAAGAAAGAAGAACTGTGAATATGGGAGGACTTCCTTTCCCATGATGTCAGGATTTCAGTCATATGATTTCCAAAATATCAATAGAATATTATTTTCAAAGAGTTGTATCCCAGTTGCCAACCTGTTCACCCAAGTCCTCCCCCCAAAAATAGAAATAATAATTGTATGTCTTTCACCACCATCACAACCATCATCATCATCATCATCATCATCATCATGGGATTTACTGACAAGCATGAAAGCAAAAGGCCAATGAACCAAAGATGGCAGAGTAGAGAGATCTAAATAGCCTGAGTTTTTGACATACGGAATCCTGGAACTGCTACTCTTCAGACTCCTTGAAATTTAATTCTCTTGTAAGTTGGTATCCAGCTACTTGCATTCAAAGAAATCTAGCCCAGTGAAGAACCTGCTTCAGAATTTGTTAAAATACGATCTTTGCCTTGGAGCAAACTCCATATTTATCACTTCTTAAATATTCAGGGTCCTAGATGTCTGGAGAATTATGAAAATAGTTTCTCAAATATTTATATTTTATTAACTTGAGGCTCAGTTTTTCCAAAGAAAAAATGTAAACAATTTTATACTATTTATGACAAAAAGAGTAAAGAGCATGTATAACAAAAAATAAATTGTGCTGATAGTACAAACTCTGCCGTTTCTTTCAACTACAGCCATACCACTAATAAGTTGTTTTTGGTTTTTTTTTTTCTTTTTAGGGAAAGTAGAAGCTATTAATTACAAAAACAGAAAGTAAGAAGATGCAAAAAAGCCCCAGGTATTAACAATGTTAAACTGTAATACTAAGAAAAACAAACTTAAAGCAGCTTAATTTCCAAATAGGAAACAGCATGTTTCTCAGAACCAACTTGAAGCTGATATACCATATAGTATCACAGGAGATGAATATACGATTTACTTATCTTCAATTGCTGGTGGATCCTTAAGTTGAACTGAGTTTTTATAATTATGAACACGCTGTTCTAAACATTCTTGACCGTTTCTCCTGGTACACACAGGTAAAAATTTCTCTAGTACGTAGTTAATGAATTGATGAGTTGTAAAATGTGTGTCTATTAAACTATACTTAAAAGTACAAAATTTTTTCCAAAGTGATTGTACTAATGAGCACTCCACCAGCAACAGACAGCAATTCTCATTATTTCCTAGTAGTATTTTTCTCAGGGTTAACAAAAGAAAGTTTATCAAGTATCATGAAATATCTAAAGAAATTTCCAAAGTAAACTTACTCATTTCTTCAATAAATGGTTACTGTTTACCTACTTAATGGTACCATGTGATAGTAACTCAGTAATCAATTTTCTTACCCTTCTCTTGGTAGCAAAAAAACAAAACAACAACAAAAAAATCACAGATTCTTGTTCTGCCAAAAATGGTCTGATTGTAAGTAACAAAACCTACAAGAAAGGAAAAGAGTATTCAGAGAGTTTGAAACAGCTGGAGCAAAGATCTAGAGTCAGCAGAGCAGAAGGTCTGAAGGAAGTGTGTATACACACATACGCCACGTGTGCAATCATGCATGCTAACATGTATGCACACCCACAATGAAGACCAAGAAAAAAAGGTGTCGTCAAAGTGTAGAGGGGCTGTGGTCTTGTTTTCCAGCTCTAATATTCTGAACAGGTAATTATAAAAGGTTAGAAGCCAAGAGTTTTACTACACTATACAACTATATCTATAGCAATCTTTGTTATCTATGTAACCAACCCATTCAAAGAATAACTGAGACTAGACACAACAAAGCCAAAGGGAGACTCTAGATCCAGCATGATCAAACAGAGCACTTATTTGCCTACATAGATTTAAGAGATGTTGAAAGTCCCCCTCACCTCCAAAACAGATCTTCATTTCCTCTCACAGTGCCTGAAACCACATTTGCATTACTGTATTCTGTTGGACATTCAGGATTTTTCATTCATTAATAAATATTTGCATTAAGTTGCAAATATCTCTGGACACAGGAAACTTATTACAAAATAGCTGACAAGGATAGATACCTGAAGAAAAACAGAAATAGGAACAGAGATGCTGAAAAAGAAGATAGGAGAGTAGCAAACAAAAAATGTCTTACTTCACCATTTTACCATCTGGTCCTAACACAGAAGGAAAAAACATTACTGTTGTCTTTCACTGAAAATTTCATCTCCTGAAGGCCAATATCCTAAATTGGCATAAAGTTTCCTTTGGGTTTATTTTTTTATTGTTATAACTTTCCAGTATGCTTTACCAAATTATACTCATTTCTAACTGTATCAGTGTATCATACTCATTTGATTCCATACATAACTTAAAATGGGAGAAAGAACTGGGGACCAAAACAGAGAAGCTCATAAAAAGAAAAAGTGACGCTTCAGATAGTGAAATGCCATGCCACAAAACCTGGAGGCCATGAGTCTTGATTAGTCCCCAGAAAAGCCTGCTTATGGAGACTGTGTGGCTGGCACCCCCGGAGCAAGTAACTTGGAATGAATGGAGCCCTTAGTATTTTGTATTAATTGAAGTAAGACATTTAAGAATCTGGCACTTCAACTAGTTCATTCACACTAATTGAACACAATGCTAAACATTATCCTCAGACACCAAACTAAAATATTTAACAACCTATAAACAGTGCCCCAATATTGAATTCTTTGTCTTATTTTAAGTCAAAAGGAACCAGATTACCTTGTTATGGCTTTAACAAAGTAAACAGGAGTTGGAAAAAATCCAAAATTGCTCAATCAATGTTACTTTCTACCAGGCTCAAGCTGTTAATAAATATATCGTAAATGAACTTAGCCTTTTTTATCTACACTTGTATGTGTGTTCTTAATAAGAATGTAATAGATCCCAATTCTTAATCATTCCCCCTAATTCCACAATTTCTCACCATTTCCTGTACTAGTTTGCCTCTCCTGTTGACTTTTATTTCCATCATAAATTACTCTAATAAGAAGTCAGAATGCAAACATAAATTTTATAAACACATACTGTATATATGCCTACTTAGTAATTAAAACCAGCCTTCTTTAAATGTAATGCTTCCTTTCCAGGACTTTCAAATAGGTACAGGCTATCCTGCATGGGACATTATTTTATAAGCAATTTTTAACACCAAAAATGGAAAACATGTCTTTTTAAAAACATCAGATTCATAACAGTGCAGTCACTGAGGCTCTTTCTCCCACGTGTGTGTGTGTGTGTGTGTGTGTGTGTGTGTGTGTGTGTGTGTGTAGTGTAGTACATGGAAAAAAAAAATATATATATATAGCATGCTGCATGCAAAACAAAAAAGCCATAGCACTTCTAAATCTATATACTGTTAGCAAGGACTAAATTTCCTTCTTAAAAAAAAAAAACAAAAAAAAAAAGCTGAAGAATACAGTATACTAAATTTTTTTGTTGGAAAGTTAAATAATGTAATTGTCTTAATTATGGTCATTTAAATTATCATTTTTAATGAAAGTATAATTAATTATCAACACTGTTAAGTAAAATATTTTAAAATACTTATTAAAGTGAAATTAAGATAAAAATTTTTGATGCTGCCATAAATGTAAAAATTTGCATTTATATACATAAGCACAGTAGTCCAGACTTCAAAAGAGATAGTCACGAAAATTAAGTTTCAAGAGCCTAGTGATAAAGATATGAATTATACTTACTTTTCAAAACAATCAAAAATTTATATTGACCCTGTGAATTAAAATTTTCTGTATTTCTATAATACTTTAAGATTTACAAATCAATTTCATATATTCTAATGTAAATGATAATTTCTAACTGAAATAAAATTAACATTAATAAATAAATAAAATATTAATAAAATTAATTAATAAATAAAATGGTTACCTTTCATCTGGAACTTTTGCATCATGACTCTTGCATAAGGTGACTGACTTAACATTTCCATGGGATCTCCCAAGATTATGGGTAATTAATGTCATGCTAGCTACAATTCACCTCTTTGTCTTCCACTCAAGAAATATTTCAGGATCCAATTCAGGGAAAGTTATGTTATTACAGAGATAATTAGGATATTTTCGATAGCACAAGTAAAAATATCCTGGAGCATGCCTCACAGCAGATTGCACTACAATACTGTTCCTTCATACCATCTTGAAAACATCCACTACAAGAGACAGGGTGGGTAAGAAGATCACCAAGAGAGAAAGTATAGGTTCCACATGCTTACTACAAATTTTGCTTTGGTAAAAGAGTAAAATACATTAGTATAAATTTTAGAGGCTAACTAAAATAAACTATCTGTAAAGTTTAATCAACTCAATTTTATATGACATTTAAATTTTCTGGAGCTCTTATAATCTCTTATAATAGCCTGAGAACTGGCCCCAAGGCTTCCAATACTGTTACCCATCTTCCCTACAGTTTCTTCTTCCCAAATCAGCTAGAGTAACTGTTTGAAAAGGCAAATCATACCATATCACTCTTTTGTTTAAAAATCTTCAAGGTTTTCTATTAAACATAAAATCTAAACTTACCATACCCAACAAAGTCCTAAAAATGAACTGTCCTTTGTCTACTTCCCCAGTCCCATTTCATACCATTCTGTCCAGCCATAAAGTCACCTTGGCTACAAATCAAATGTACCAAGTTTGTTCCCATCTAGGGACCTATTTACTTACTGTTCACTCTCCCAGAATACTCTTTCAAAAGACTGTCTCAAGATCTAGCTCATTAGAATACAAATATGACAAAACAAAATCTCAGCTCTGAAAGAGCTTGCCAGGGTAATAATAGAGAAAAGAAGAAGAGGAAAGGAAAAAGGAAAGAAAGAAAGAAAGAAAGAAAGAAAGAAAGAAAGAAAGAAAGAAAGAAAGAAAGAGGGAGGGAGGGAGGAAGGAAGGAAGGAAGGAAGGAAGGAAGGAAGGAAGGAAGGAAGGAAGAGGGAAAAGAGGGAGGAATGCAAAAGGAAAGGACACTGCTCCTACAGAATCATAAAGTTCCATAGGAGAACACAGGAGAATATAACCTACTCTAGAGGAAAGATTTCTAAATTGAGATGTGTCACTGTCTTAGGTACATGACCAGAAAATAACAATGACACATAATATGTATCAAATGGGGATTATTCTATTTGACCCTCTATACCACAGAGGAGTCCCACAAGTGTGTGTGATACGAAAGATGTCACTGACAAAATTGACAAAATCCCCCACTTTGCTATGGTCATCTGATCCAGGATCAGATATACTATACCCAAACTAGGCCAATCAGATTCCCTCTCAAAGGATTTGTAATTTTAGTGTAAGGGTAAGGGGGAGAGGGGAGAAATGAGGACATTGGAGCTGAATTACTACAATGATAGTGTCATATTTCAAAAAAGGCCCTATTGCTGAGTTCCCTAAGGCTGCCCTAGTTCCAGTCTTTCCTGAGACTGGATTGTTAAGAATTTCCCTCAATTTCTGTGAAAGATCTCAATGAATCCCTAATCTCTTAATCCCTATTTTTGTCTTAAGCTAATCAAATTATTTTCTGTTACGTAAACCAAAGCAACTGTAATAGATATATGTGAAACACTGTGAATGTACAATCATCCTAGTGAAGGGCTAAAACAGATTAAGGGTTATGGATCTATTCCAAGGAGTAGTATGAAGTCACTAAATACATATGAACTATAGTGATAGAAAGAGAAAAATATTAATGTCACTCACTTCCAGATGCAGATTCAAATCCTAGTTGCCTATTTGCTACCTATCTATGTATTGTGAGTTTGAACAAGTAATTTAACCACATTATCAGTCTGTTCCCTGAGCTGCTAATGATAATAATGTTTGTCTTACAGGACTGTCTGAAGATTAAACAAGATAAAAGATGTCAAAACACTCAGCAAAACATCTGGGAGAGAGTAGAAGCTCGATAAATGTTAATTCTCACTTTCTTTCCCAGTAAGCATAAGATGTTTAATCAGAGAATAAATGAAAAGCCAACTCTGGCTAGAGCAGAGGTTAGCAAACACAGCCATGGGCCAAATCCACCCACCACCTATTTGGTATGACCCACAAACTAAGAATGGTTTTCATATTTTAAATAGAGACATAGGTTTAATATCGCCCTTGAAAAAGATGTTGAAATCATAAGCACTGGTACATGTGAATGTGACCTAATTTTGAGATAGGGTCATTGCAGATGTAATCGAAATGAAGTCATATCGGATTAGGATAGCCCCAAATCCAATGCCCAGTGTCCAGAAGAGAAAGGAAACTGAGATTTGGAACCAAACACATGTACAAGGAAGAAAGCTATGTGACAATGGAGGCACCGACTGAAATGATGCAGCTAAGCCAAGAATTCTTGGCAGACATGCCAAGAATTGACAGGAACCACTTGAGGCTGGAACAGGTAAGGAAGGATTCTTCCCTAGAGAATTCAGAGTCTTCCAATACCTTAATTTCAAGTTTCTAGTATCCAGAACTGTGTCAAAACTGTTGTCTTAAGCCACCAAGTGTGTGGTAATTTGTTATGGAAGCCATAGGAAACTAATTAAAATAGCGTTTTAGTTTGTTGTTGTTGTTTTTTTAATCAAAAGAATAGTATTTCCTGACATGGGAAAATTATAAAAATTCAAATTTCAGTATCCATAAATAAGTTTTATTAGAGCACTACCATGCCAATTTGTTTACATATTGTTTATGGCTGCTTTTGTCCTACATTGGCAAAGCTGAATAGTTACTATCAAGACCATATGGCCCACAAAGCCATAAGTATTTACTATCTGGCTCCATATGCAAAGTTTGCCAATCCCTGACCTTAAGCATTAATGCCTGAGACACAAACAGTAAAGCTCTAAAACGAATCTGTACCAACGAGATGACTAAGTAGTAGCTAGATAGATTAAAAACCTAAATGAATAAACAAAACACCGAGGGATTTTTATCATGGGAAAATGGTTTAAAGTTTTAAAATAAATCAGGATTTGGCAAAAGACTAGCAAAATACAAAGGCGCTAGTCAGGAACAGTCTAACATGTCTTATTTGTAAAACAAGTTAGAAAACATTAGTTGTTGTTATAGAGAAGCTGGATATGGTGGAAGAATGTAGAATAAGACTATTAATTTGCTTTATTATGCATCACAAGATAGGCAGAAAACATCCAGTAGAGGTCTCCTGAAAATAGTATCAAATGGAATTGAAAAACTGATTTAAAAATTGAGATATACATTGACACACCCTAGTCTTTTCTTTCCAGTCTAAATGCTAACTCTAAGCAATTAAAACTCTCTGTTGACTAAATGTTATAAAAACCTCTCAAATGGCTATGTTATAAATCTATCTCTGCTCTAATTCATCCATAAGAATACTTTCAGAATGACTGTCATAAAATAGAAAGTTTGATCGTGCAATGGAATTTCTGTTAATTTTTTAACTTTTTAATACGATATTACATAAACTCCTAAGCTTAGTATATAATGTTCTTCAAAATTAGACTCCAACCCCTATTCAGTCCAATTTTACACCATTCCTCAATACTCCAAAAGCTTCTCCTATATTTGACATTGCTATATACATACCTATAACATCCTATGCTTCCTTCTTTGTAATACCCATTATGATTTTAATTACTTGTTTATTCTTCCACACTAAACTGAATTTTATGATAGGGGCATGTCTGTCAGTTTCACTACGATATACACAGCACTCAACCCAGTGCCTGGTATACAGGTACACAATAAATATGCGCTCAATGAATAAACTAACAAAGGATGACTAAATACACCAGACCAACTTAAAACTTCATTTTTGTGTGTTCTCACTTCTGCTGAGAATTCTCTTTGCCTTGCTTATCTACCTGGGAAATATGTGTGTACTCATTCTTCAAATGCAGCCTCCTCAGTAAAACCTTTCATGACATTTCCTGACAAATTGTTGTGTCCTTTCTTCACATCACTAAAATAATATTTACTGTCTCATACTCTAAGGTATCTATTTGCCATTACTTACACTTGAGTTTCTCAAGGGACACGAACTATGTTTTATTAATCATTGTTTTCCCCAACACTCAGCCCAATGTATGGAGTATGTGAGAAGTGAAAATATATTTGCTAAGAATATATATTAAGATTACATTACAAATTTAAGACAAAAAATAAAGTTCCAGACCATAGAACAGTGCACCTTTAAGTATTTTCTCCATTAAGAAGTTAGTTTCAATAATTTATTGAATAGTGTTTTAAACAATTATAATGCATATTTAATTAAAATAAAATTTAGAGATTAAATATCATCTCATGTTGCAAATTATTTTATTATAGTAATAATATATCCCCACAATAAGACTGAAAATAGTATTTAGAATAAAATCTGAAATTCCTTTTCACCAACATTCCCATTTCAGACATATTAACTATAATTAAGACATTTAATATTTTTCAAATGAATCTTTTTGATCCTCTGTCTATATTTATAAACATACATATGAATATATATGCATATATGTTTGTACACATATGCTATAAATCTTAATAGATATAACTCATTAATTTGTACCAATCCTATTAATAAGACAGTTCAATTTAAATGCATCCAAAATAAATGTCATATTTTAATTGTAATTTTCTAATATCTGGAATCAATTAAGTTCACAAAAGTTTCAAGAAGGCCACCCAGTAATAAACACAAAATAAATTGTGTCTGCTGTCCTGTTAGTGATAATTTTTTATTGCTACCTCAGTTTCAGATGTCAGAGTAATGACTTCCATATTCTGATTAAAATGCAAATTGAAGCCGTATGTTACAAATGCTTAGGCTTTCAATGTCACTGTTTTCTGACTGAAAGCACTATAAAAGTATGTTTATAAAGGCTAATAATTATCCAGATGAATTGCACCAATTCTAATGTAGAAAATATGTAGTTTTACATTGTAAACTGTGTCAACATATGAAGTTGTAGAACATAAATTATCAGCTACTGTCATATATATATTATTGGCCAGAAGTGGGTCAAAACTATAAAACAATAAAGAATAGATCTTAATTGATTTTCTTCAAGAGTAAAAACTGAAGGGGCGCCTGGGTGGCTCAGATGGTCAAGCATCCGGCTTCAGCTCAGGTCATGATCTCGTAGTCCGTGAGTCTGGGCCCCAGATCGGGCTCTGTGCTGACAGCTCAGAGCCTGGAACCTACTTCAGATTCTGTGTAACCCTCTTTCTGACCCTTCCCTACTCCCTCTCTTTTTCTCTCTCTCTCTCTCTCTCAAAAATAAACAAACATTAAAGAAAAAAATTTAAGTAAAAATTGAAAAGTGATTTTATAAATGTAACTTTAATCTTCAGACTTGCTAAAGCAACTAAAATTATCTTTATATTCTAAGATAAATGAAAAGTAAACAAGGATTGACATTTATTTTGCTGATATGTGAAACTAAATTCTATATAAATCGATTTTATGTTTAATAAGTTTCTAATACTATGCCAGAAGTTTCCCAAAGATCTTCTTAGATTGCGATTCCAAAATGACCAGCCCAACAATAAATTTAAATTACAGGCTTTACTCTTTTCTTTCTTGTGACATTAAACTAAAATTGCTATGTAAGGAAAACTCCCTTTTGTTTTGGAAAGCAAAATTATAAACAGTACTCCTAAAAAAACTGATGAGTATTCTAACTCAAGAATAAGTATTTCTAAATTTAACTATCTACTTAATATCAACTAGATGTAAAAAATTAATAGAAAAGTCAATGCCAGCTAAGCCATTAAATTACACAATTTATAGACCTCAAAGGCAGTAAACTCAATGTAAACAGAGTTCAGTTGCATAAGTATAAAAGTGAAGTTGACTACAAAAGCATTTACTGAAATAAAGAAGGACTGGCATGAGGTAGGGTAAAGATAAACCACAGTTCTCAAGACAAAATAACTACCTTAAAAAATGTCCCACTTGAAATATGGAGACAGAAATCTTTAAAGAATAAAGTCACTAAAGTCACTTTCAATGTAGAGAAAAAGAATCTATAAACTAACATGATCTAGCATTATTAAGGTATATAAGTCAGAGAAAGACAAATACCGTATGATTTCACTTATATGTGAAATCTAAAAACAAAACAAATGAACAAGCAGGTCAACAAACAAACAAACAAAAAGCAGAACCAGACCCATAGATACAGAGAACAAATGGATGGTCACCAGAAGTAAAGGGGGATGGGCAAAATGGGTGAAGGGGAGTGGGAGATACAGGTCTCCAAGTTATGAAAAGAATAAGTCATGAGGATTTAAGGCACAGCACAGGGAATATAGTCAATGGTACTGTAGTGGCATGATATGGTGACAAATGGTAGCTACACTTGTAGTGAGCATAGCACAACTTATACAGACCTATAGAATCACTCGCTATGTTGGTACACCTGAAACTAATGTAACATTGTGTATCAACTATACTTCAACAAAAATAAATAAATACATACATGCATTTGTTTATAAATTTTTCTTTCGAAAGAAGTAAGGATTAATGAAATATTACAGGCTTTAAGCATTACAATGAATTTTTTTAAACAAAATAATGGACACTTCTTAAAGATCTGGCTTATGACATTTCATAAAATTAAATGAACTTAATACATTTTTTAAATATTAAGTGCTTAATTGGTCCCCTTTTTTAAAAAATTAGTTACCAGAGCTTCTCTTATAGAGCTCAATACTCCACATTTCTCCAAAAGTCCCTGTATATGTTGCTATTGTTTGGGTTCAAAGATAACAAATAAATGTGATTATGCATGAATTTGCTGGAATAGTCAGTGCTCTATTCTAGACTTCTGTTTTTCTAGCTATGTGCAGGACTAGCTAGTTTGCTCAAGTCTCTGTTAAAAATTAATATGCCACCACAAGTACAGCATCCTTGGTTAACTGATCTGTACAATTACTTCCAGACCTTGCACAGATATGTCCCTTAGTTCACAGTCAGCCTCAGTATTATTTCTTTTGCCCTTCTTATTTACAGTAGTATGCAACACATATAAAAACAGCCTAAGTGTTACACTGTAGTCTATGATTCACACATCTAACAAGTCACATAGGATTCATTCTTGTCAGTATAAACTACAACTCGTTGACACAGAAAAATTATTCAAATTGATTTTTTTAAGTAGGCTCCACACCCAACGTGGGACTTGATATTTATCTAGCTGTGTTACAGGGAGGGGGCAAGCCTAGGATCTCCCTCGGCCATCTTAACTATTCCCCAACGTGAGGCTTGAATTCAAGACCCCAAAATCAAGAGTCACATGCTCTACTGACTGAGGCATCCAGGTTACCTGAAAGAAACTATTCAAAAAGCAAACTCAGCCCTGTGGACCAAGTCTAATATACTAGCTGGAAAAATGATGATTCCATCTTCCATCCTTGGGCTATAAGCCATATTCTAAGTTTTTTCCCTTAATTTAATTTAAAATTTTCAAAAAAGTACTTTGGAAGGTCCACAATATCTAAGAATAATTAAAACTGAAAAGTCACAAAGAGAATTTGGGTCAACTTAAAATAAGGACAAATATTCCAGGATAAATAGTAAGGAAATAGTCTAACTGGAACCATAATTTAAAAAAATAAATTTCAGGGGCACCTGGGTGGCTCGATTAAGTGTCTGAATCTTGATTTCAGCTGAAGTCATGATCTCACAGTTCATGGGTTCAAGCCCTGCATCAGGCTCTGCTCTGACAGTGCAGAACCTGCTTGGGATTCTCTTTCTCCTCTCTCTTTCTCTCTCTCTCTCTCTGCCCCTCTCCCACACATTTTCTCCCCTCCCTCTTTCTCTCTCTCTCAAAATAAACAAATAAACTTTATAAATAAATAAATACATACATATATAAATTATAATTATTATCAATTAATAATGTTCATTATTAGTTATATTAACATTCATAATTACACTTAATTATGCTTAATATATTAATTATATAATTATAATATTAATTATAATTAATAATGTTTGTTTATAAATTATTTATGAAATAATGTATGATTATTATTAATTAATTACAATTAATATTATTTGTTTGTTTATTTATTTATTTATTTATTTATTGGCTTTCTTCAGCTGTTAATTGACAGGTCCACATTTCTCAGTGATTCGATTATTCCATAAATATTAACTTTTAGGGGCTTCGTGAAATGCTACATCTTTTAAAAGACCTGCAGTTTCATTCTGCAGTGATTTACACTGAACTTGCATCAAATTGCCAAATGTCTGCCACACAGAAGATCATCTACAGACTGCCAAGGACAATGACAAGTTAACCTGAGAGAGTGTTTAAGGATTAGTGAGTGTTTTGCATTATACTAATTTTGGTTATACTATACATCCTAACAGCATTGGCCTGGATAATGAGAACTCCAACCCATAAACACATGTGGGTAAAAATAATAATAAAATAAAATAAAGAAGAAGGAGAGAAAAACAAAGTCAGAGGGACGACATAAAAGTGAATACCTAGTCAGGTTCAAATAGCAACTAAAAATTTACTTTTAACTATTTATGATTTTATTCAACTGGGTTATCACTTTGATTATTATAAATCAACATAGTATGCTTATACACTTATTTTTTAATCCAGCTTTCCTGAGATATAATAGAAATATACTTTTTTTTCAAGTTTAAGGTGAACAATGTGATGACATCATACATGTATACACTTCAAAATGACTACCACAATAAGGTTAGTGAACATCTCCATCATCTAACATAATTGTCTTCTTTTTATGCTGAGAAAATTTAATATCTACTATCTTAGCAACTTTAAAGTATATAATACAATATTGTTAACTATCATCATAATGCTATACATTAAATCCCCAGAACTTATTAATCTTATAACTGGAAATTTGTACTCACTGACCAGCATCTCTCCATTCCCTCTATCCCCGTCCCAGCTCAGGCCAAACACCATTCTAGTCTGTTTCTATATCATCTGCTTTGTTAGATTCCACATATAACTGAAATCATATAGTAGTCATCTTTCTTCATTTCACTTATTTCACTTAAAAAAAATCCTCAATATCTGACCCAGTTATTCCAAATGGCAGAATTTTCTTCTCTTTTATGATTCAATAATATTACATTATACACACACACACACACACACACACACACACACACACACACACATTTTCTTTATCCACTTATTCATTGAGAGACACAGACACATAGGTTCTTTAAATGTCTTGGCTCTGGTCAATAATGCTGCAATGAACATGGGAGTGCAGATATGTCTTCAAGATAATGATTTCATTTCCTTCAGATATATACTTATAAATACAATTGATGGATCATACGGTAGTTCTGTTTTTAATTTTTCGAGGAACATCCATACTGTTTTCCACAGCAGTTGTACCAATTTACATTTCTACCAACAGTGCACAACTAACTGCTCCCTTTTCTTCACATCATCAACATTCATCTCTTGTTTTTTTTTTTATTTGTTTTTAATGTTTGCTTATTTCTGAGAGACAGAGAGCATGCAGGGGAGGGGCAGAGAAAGATGGAGAAACAGAATCTGAAGCAGGCTCCAGGCTCCAAGCTCTCAGCACAAAGCTCAATGCAGGGCTCAAACTCATGAATTGTAAGATCATAACCTGAACCGAAGTAGAACACTTAACCAACTGAGCCACCCAAGTGCCCCCTTTTGTCCTTTTAATATGGTCATTCTAACAGGTAGGACATGACATCTAACTCTGGTTTTGATTTGCATTCCCTGGATAATTAGGAATGTTGAGCATTATTCTGGGTACCTCTTGGCCACTACATGTCTTCCTTGGAACAGTGTCTATACAAGTCCTCTGACAAATTTTAATCAGATATTTTTTTCATATTTCGTTGTTTGAGGTCCTCACATATATTTTGGATATAAACTCCTTATAAGCTCCTTTTAATGTATGATTTGCAAATAGCAGAAAGAGAAATAAAGAACAGAATATCATAGATAACTGAATCAAAGAGAATGAAATACCTAGGAATAAATCTAACCAAAGAGGTAAAAGACCTGTATTCTGAAAACTATAAAACACTGATGAAAGAAATCAAAGGCAACACAAATAAATGAAAAAATATACCATGCTCATGGATTGAAAAAATTAATACTATTACAATGTCCATACTACCCAAAGCAATCCACAGGTCCAATGCAATCCCTATCAAAATACAAATAGTTATTTTTCACATAACTAGAACCAAAAATCCCAAAATGTGTATGGAACCAAAAAAGATCCCAAACAGCCAAAGCAATCTTGAGATCTCAAGAAGAATAAAGCAGGAGGTATCACAATCTTAGATTTCAAGAATACAAATCTACAGTCATCAAAACAGTATGGTACTGGCACAAAAGGAGATACATAGATCAACAGAAAGCAATTGAGAGCCCAGAAATAAACCCAAACATATATGGTCAATTAATTCTTGACAAAGGAGGCAAGAATATACAATAGGGAAAAGACAATCTCTTCCATAAATAGTGCTAGGAAAACTGGATAGCCACATGCAAAAGAATGAAACTATAGCACTTTCTTATACACAGAAATAAACTCAAAATGGATTAAAAACCTACATGTAAGACCTGAAGCCATAAAATCCCTAAAAGAAAACATAGGCATTAATCTCTAGGATATCAACCTTAGCAATATTTTTCTGGCTCTGCCTTCTCAGGCAAAGGGCATAAAAGCAAAATAAACAATTGGGATTACATCAAACGAAAAAGCTTTGCACAGTGAAGAAAACCATCAGCAAAACACAAAGGCAGCCTACAAAGCAGGAGAAGATATTTGTAAATGACACATCCAATAAGGTGTTAACATCCAACCTTTATAAAGAACTCATGACTCCACACCAAAAATAATAACAATAACAATATTAATAATCTGATTTTAAAATGTACAGGGACACCTGGGTGGCTCAGTCGGTTAACCATCCAACTCTTGGTTTCAGTTCAAGTCATGATCTCATGGTTCATGAGTTGGAGCCCCACATCAGACTCTGTGCTGACAGCTGCAGGGCCTGCTTGGGATTCTGTGTCTCCCTCTCTCTGTGTGTCTCTCTCTCTCCCTCTTTCTCAAAATAAATAAATAAATATATTTTTTTAAACTTTTAAAAAATGTGCAGAGGACCGGTCTTCTCTAAAGAACACACACAGATGGCCAACATCACTAATCACTAGAGAAATGCAAATCACAACCACAATGAGAGCTCACCTCATACTAGTCAGAATGGCTCATATTAAAAAAACAAAAAATAACAAGTGTTGACAAAGATGTGGAGAAAAGGAAAGCCTGGCCTAGTTGGAAAGAATGTAAATTAATGCAACCACCCTGAAAAATAGTATGGAGGTTCTGCAAGAAACATACATACATACCATATTATACAGCAATTCCACTTCTGGGTATTTCCGTGAAGAAAATGAAAATACTAATGTGAAAAGATACATCACTTCTATGTCTACTGCAAAGTTATTTAAAATATCCATGATATGGAAGCAACTAAAATAGCCACTGATAGATAAATGGATAAAGAAGATGTGGTATATATACACAATGGAATATTACTCAGCCATAAAAAAAAATAAAATAAAATCTTGCCATTCATGACAATATGGATGAACCTAGAGAGTATTATGCTAAATGGAATACCCAGACAGAAAAAGACAAATACCATATAATTATACTTATATGTGGACTCTCAAAAACAAAAAAGAAAAAAAGAGAGAGAGAGAAACAGACTCATAAATATAGAGAACAAACTGGCTGCCAAAGGGAAGGGGAAGATGAAGACAGGCAAAATGGGTAAAGAATTAAGAGTTACAGAATTCCAATTATAAGATAAGTAAGTCACAGAGATGAAAAGAACAGCATGGGGAATATAGTCAATAAAATTGTAATACACTTGCCATGGTAAGCATTTCATGATGTATATAGTAATTGTTGAATTGCTGTGCTGTAATTTGATATTCTATGTCAACTATACTTCAACTAAAATAAAATATGCTGGCCTCACTGATTATGAAAGTGATCACTTCTTTTCAACTTTCTGATATAGTCTGAGTAGAACTGGTATTACTTCTTCTTTAAATATTTAGTAGACCTCACCAGTAAAACCACTAAGGCTTGGTATTTTCTTTGGAAAAATGTTTTTAACTACAAATCCAATTTCCTTAATAAATACAAGAATGATCATGTTATCTATTTCTTCTTGAGTGAATTCTGGTGGTATCTTTCAAGAAATGAAACCATTTCATCTAAATTGTCAAATATACAGACTTAAACTTGTTCAAAATATCAAATATTAGTATACTCTTAATACCTATATACTGTATACAGATATCACTTCTCTCATTCCTGATATTGGTAATTTGTATCTTCTCTCATCTTTTCCTGATCAGTCTGGCTAGAAAGCCATCAATTTTATTCATTTTTTCAAAGAACTGGCTTTGGGTATATTTATTTTTTTCTCTGGTTTTCATAGTTTACTATTTCATTTATTTCCACACTAATATTTATTATTTCCTTACTTCTGCTCTCTTTAGGTTTAACTGCTCTTCTTTATCTAGTTTTTTAAGGTAGAAACTAAGTCACTGATTTAAGACCTTTCTTCTGTTTCATTTTTTTTTCTTTTGAGAGAAAGTATACACACACATATGTGCACATAGGTAGGAGAGGAGCAGAGGGAGATGGGGAGAGAGAATCTTAAGCAGGCTCCATACCCAGCATGGAGCCCCATGCAGGGCTCGATCCCACTTACCCTGAGATCATGACCTGAGCCGAAATCAAGAGTCCCATGCCCAACTGACTGAGCCACACAGGCACCCCAAGCCCTTTCTTCTTTTTTTAAACAGGCATTTAGTGCTATAAATTTCCCTCTAAATAGGCAGTAAGTATATACCACAAATTTTGATATGTTGTGTTTGCTTTTTCATTCAGATCAAAATACTTTCTAGTGTCTCTCATGATATCTTCTGAAGTATGTTTCTTTCCAAATATTTAGGGGTTTTCCAGTATCTTTTACTCACTTCAAGTTTAATGACAATTTGGCAAAACAACAAATTGTAGGACTTGAATCCCTTGAGACTTGCCTTATAGTCCAAAATATGGTCAATCTTAATGGCACTTGAAAATAATGTGCATTCTATGAGAGAAGATATTTGCAAATGATGTATCAGATAAAGGGTTAGTACCCACAGTCTATAAAGAACTTATCAAACTCAATACCTGAAAAACATATAATCCAGTGAATAAATGGGCAAAAGACATGAATACTTTTCCAAATAAGACATCTAGATGGCTAACAGACACTTGAAAAAATGCTCAACATCACTCATCATCAGGAAAATACAAATCAAAACCACAATGAGATACCATCTCACACCAGTCAGAATGGCTAAAATGAACGACTCAGTCAACAACAGATGTTTTCAAGGTTGCAGAGAAAGAGGATCTCTTTTGCACTGCTGGTAGGAATGCATACTGGTGCAACCACTCTGGAAAACAGTATGGAGGTTCCTCAAAAAATTAAAAATAGAACTACCCTATGACCCAGCAATTGCACTACTAGGTATGTATCCAAAGAACACAGGAGTGCTGCTTTGAAGGGGTGCATGCACCCCAATGTTTATAACAGCACTATCGACAGTAGCCAAAGTATGGAAAGAGCCCAAATGTCCATCAACAGATGATAAAGAAGATGTGGTATATACATGCAATGGAATATTACTTGGCAATCAAAAAGAATGAAATCTTGCCATTTGCAACAACATGGATGGAACTAGAGTGTATTATCTTAAGTGAAATAAGTCAGTCAGCCAAAGACAAATATCATGACTTCAGCCATATGTGGAATTTAAGAAGCCAAACAGATGAATGTAGGGAAAGGAAGCAAAAATAAGTTAAAAACAGAGAAGGAGGCAAACCATAAAAGACTCCTAAATAGAGAACAAACTAAGGGTTGCTGGTGGAGTGTTCGGTCGGGGGGATGGGCTAAAGAAAGAAAGAAAAAGGACAGAAGGAAAGAAAGGAAGGGAGGGAGGGAGGGAGGGAAGGAGGGAAGGAAGGAAGGAAGGAAGGAAGGAAGGAAGGAAGGAAGGAAGGAAGGAAGGAAGGAAGGAAGGAAGGAAGGAAGAAACAATGTTCATTCTGTTGTTGGGTAGAAAATTCTATAAATGTCAACTATACCAAGGTAGTTGATGTTATTTAAGGCTTCTATATCCTTAATGATTTTCTTTTGACACCATCAGTTATTGAGAGAATAATGTTGTAATCTCTAAGTATAGATGTGAATGTGCTTGTCATTGCAGTTCCATCAGTTTTTGCTTTACTTATTTCGAAGCTCTCTTATTAGCACTCTTATTTAGGACTATTATATACTTTTAATTCAATTACCCCTTTACTGTTATTAAATAATCTTCTGTTTCTCTGGTCATATGCTTTGCTCAGAAATCTACTATGTCTAATGTTAATATATCCACTCCAGCTTATGTCTGCTTAAAGTGAGCATGATATATCTTTTCTCACCTTCTACTTTATTTTTTTAACCTGTTTTAGTTTACTTTAAATGTGTCTATCCCTTTATTTTTAAAATGGCTTCTTTTGAAACCCATTTTAGTTTACTTTTAATATATGTGTCCTTTTACTTTTACAATAATTTAGCTGGGTTGACTTAAGATTTATAATATGCACCTTAAAAGTATGACAGTCTACCCTCAAGTGATATTATACAATGTCCCATATAGCATGAAAATCTTGCATCACACTCCCATTCTTCCCTCTTGAACTTTTTACTATCGTTGCTATGCCTTACTTTACATATGCTATAATCCTCATAAACTACATTGCTATTATTTTTACAATTATACTTTTTAAAGGGATATATATGTGTGTGTGTGTGATACACACACACAAAGTATCCTTCATATTTACCCACGTAGCTAACCATTTCCAGTGATCCTAATTTCTTTGCATAGACTCAGATTTCCAACTGCTATCATTTTCCTGACTACTTCCTGATAAGCTTCAACATTTCCTAACTACAGGTCTGCTGGTAATGAATTCTTTTTTATTTTTTATTTTTATTTTATCTTTATCTTTTAAAAATATGTTTCTAGGTATACAACTCTAGGTTGACAGTTCCTTTTCTTCAGTTCTTTAAAGATACTGCTTAACTGTCTTCTGGTCTGTATTATTCCCAATGAGAGATTTGCTGCCATGATCTTCATTCCTCTGTATAAAAGGTTCTCTCTTCTCTGGATGCTTTCAAGATTTTTTTCTTTATCACTGGGTTAATCGACTACAATATGATTCATCTCCTTCATGTTCCCAGAGTGCTTGAGGTCCATTAAGCTCCTTGGATATGACAGTTAAGTTTTCATCACGTTTCTCCAAATGCCTTTACTGACCCTCCCTCCCCCTCTCTTTCAGAGACTCCAAATGTATGCATATTGGGCAAATTCAAGTTGTCCTATTAGATCACTAATATTCTGTTCATGTTTTTTATTTTCTCCTGGTGTTTCATTTTGGATAGTTTCTATTGCTACACCTTCAGGTTCGCTAATATTTTCTGCAAAGTCCAATATGCCATTAAACCTACTCTGTGTATTTTTCATTTCAGATCTTATAGCTTTCATCTCTAGAAGTTTAATTTGGGTCTTTTTTTTTTTTTTATATCTTCCATATCTCTGCTTAACATGTTCAGTATTTCCCCTAACTTCTTGAGTACATGGAATACAATAATAAGTACTGCTTTGAGATCCTTGTCTACTAATTCTATCACAGGTATCACTTCTGAGTTCGTTTCAAATGATTGATTTTTATCATCATTATTGGTCCTAATTCTTTTCATGCCTGACAATTTTTCATTGTATGCCAGACATTGTGATTTTTACCTTGTTGAATGTTGTATATTTTTGTTTTCCCACAATTTTCTTTAGATTTATTTGGGGATGCAGTTATTTGGAAATAGATCCTTTCATGTCTTGCTGTTTGTTGTTGTTGTTGTTGTTGTTGTTGTTGTTTTTAGTTGGGGCCAGAGCAGTTTTTAGTCTAGGACTAATTTTGCCACACTCTGAGGTAAAAAAATTTTAATGCTTCTAAAGACTTCTAATGCTTCTGACTCTTCCCAATACCTTGCAAATTATGAAATTTTCTACTCTCAATGGTGGGAACGTTAACTATTCCTAGCCCTGCATGATCTCAGAGGATTTTTTTTTTTTTTTTTTGCCTCTAATGGGTTTCGCTGGTTCCTTTCCCAATCTCAGTAGATTCCTCACATGCATGCACAAATCAGAACTCACCTAACTATTCATTGGGATCCTCTGCACATTTCTGGAGCTACCTCTCTCCTCTCCTCCATGCAAACTCTAGCCAGCTTGTTTCCTTGGACTCCGAGCTATGTCTTGTCAACTCCCGAGATAGAAATAGGTTCTGCCTCAGTTTTACATCCCTTCTCCATGACCTAGAAATGCTCTCCAGGTAGTAAGTCAAAGCAACCACAGGACTCACCTCACTAGTTTCCAATCTTTCAGGGATCACTGTTCTTCACTGCTTCATATACAATGTTTTGAAAACTGTTGTTTCTTTTGTCTGTTTTTTGTTGTTTCAGTCAGAAGGGTAAATCTGTTCCCTGTTACTCCAATTGAGCCTGCATCAGAAGTCATCTTTTATTTTAAACATAGTAAACACACTAGTTTTAAAACATTTTCAGATAGGGGCGCCTGGGTGGCTCAGTCGGTTAAGCGTCCGACTTCAGCTCAGGTCAAGATCTCGTGGTCCGTGAGTTCGAGCCCCGCGTCAGGCTCTGGGCTGATGGCTCAGAGCCTGGAGCCTGCTTCTGATTCTGTGTCTTCCTCTCTCTCTGCCCCTCCCCCGTTCATGCTCTGTCTCTCTCTGTCCCAAAAATAAAGAAACATTAAAAAAAAAAAAAAAAAAAACATTTTCAGATAATCCCAACACACGTAGTCTCTGCAGGTCTGTTTTGTTGTTAATTGTTTCTGCCAGATCTTGATCTTGGTAACTTGTTTTTCATAAGTGTTTATTTCTGACTACCAAATATATATACACACACACACACACACACACACACACACACACACACATACACACACACACACACACATATGGGGCACCTGGGTAGCTCAGTCGGTTGAGCATCTGACTTTGGCTCATGATCTCACAGCTCATGAGTTCAAGCCCCACATCAGGCTCTGTGCTGACAGCTCAGAGCCTGGAGCCTGCTTCGGATTCTGTATCTCCCTCTCTCTCTGCCCCTAACCCACTCACATTCTGTCTCTGTCTCTCTCAAAAATAAACAAACATTTTAAAAAATGTTGAACATATATATGAAGAATATATATATATATATATATGTACATATATATATACACATATATATATGTATACACATATATGTGTATATATATATGTACATATATATATACACATATATATATGTATACACATATATGTGTATATATATATGTACATATATATATACACATATATATGTACACACATATATGTATATATGTATATATACATATGTATATATATGTGTGTATATATATATGTACATATATATAAAGAAGGACTTCTACTTCTGGGAATATCAGTTATATACATTTTCCTTATTCCTCCCACTAATTAGAACTAAAAACACTGGACACTGGATATAAAGCAAACATTAAAGACTGAAAATTGAAAAGAAGAGAGCAGACCATCTAGAGATCTTACAATCCAAAGAATGACATGGTAGTGAGTACCTACATTTTCTTTTTGCCTTATCTATCCCACTGTTAGAGCTGAAGAAGCCTGGTAAGCTGTAAATGCTAATAAGCACAGACAAAAACCTGCTCTGTCTTGCTAAAGGACCAAGAAAAGGGCAGTCTATGAAAACACAAACTTTTAGACAATAACCACTCTACTCAAGTCAAACACCACACACACACACACACACACACACACACACACACACACACACACAAACCTGTGGCCCAATATCCACCATCAATGACCAAATGACCACCCTCACAAAGCTATAACAAGGCCTCCAATGAGGAAGAGTCAGAGAATATCAAGTACAGAGCTGAGACTTTCAGCCCCACCAGCTGATAACTAGGCCTCTGCTCCCCTACCCCCAACTAGGGGTGCCAGCAGAGACCATGCCCACCCAGAAGTAAAGAAGTGCTACACCCCCCTTCAGGTGTCAATGAAAGCCAAATGCTTATTACATAGGTTGTTATTGTATTTTACATTTTGCTTTCTTATATATTACTTTCCTTTGTCTCTTTTATTTATATTTCTTTGTAAAACTGTTTCTTCATATCTGCTTCTTTTAGATTTATTTACTTATTTTTATTGATTTTCTTTTACATTTGTCTCTTGCAATTTCCCAATATGTATTTTACATTATCTTTACCAAGCAAATAGAAAACAAAGGTATGTGATAAAGACTAGTTATGAATACAAGCTATACCCAAAGAGAAATTACACTCTTTTTCCCTGTAGTCTAACTGACCTTGCACTACTACTCCAAACCATGTATAGCAGAGTACCTAATAGTTTCAAAGTTCAACCTCCAAGCCTGAAATCTCTAAGATAAGTAATCAATTATTCAAATAGAAACACAAGACAAAGAAGCACAAATTTCTCTCCTAAAATAACAATAATTCTACCTCCAAATGAACTCCAGAATAATGGTCTGACTCACATTCCAAACCATCCTGACCTTTACCAGAAAGCACATGATCTAAAAATTCACCTCCTTAAATTTTATTCACACACACCCAGAAAAATTCACAAAACAGTCATGTACAAAGATGTTCATTACCACATGGTGATGCTGAATTGGAAGCAATTTGTATATCCATTGCTGGAAGAATGAACAAATAAAATGTAGTGGATGAAATAGTCTAAAATTAGACAGTGGTGACAGATGCACAATTTTGTGAATATACTAAAAACCAATGGATTGTAAACTTTAAAGGGGTAAATTTTATGATATATGATTTCTACCTTAAAATAACTATTATAGAGCATACATGAGGATGAATATTCTGGCACTTTATACAGCAGTTAGAAGCAATGCATTGGAAGTACATAACACACACAGGTCTTGAAAATATGTTGTGAAGTTCAAAGTAAATACTTACAACAATAAGGAAATATCTCAAAAACACAGTTTTAAATTATCCAGTAAAAGAAAATAAGAGTCTCTAACAATTCCCCTTTTTTAATTTTTTTAAGTTGATTTATTTTTGAGAGAGAGAGTGAGCAGGGGAGGGGCAGAGAAAGAAGGGGGCAGAGGATCCAAAGTGGGCTCTGTGCTGACAACAGATAGCCCGGTGTGGGGCTCAAACTCATGAACCATGAGATCATGACCTGAGCCGAAGATGCTTAACCAACTGAGCCACCCAAGCATCCCAATAATTTCCCTTTACATGCTCACAGTCTCTAGGAAAATTCCTCTCTATTCTGCCTTTCTGACCAAGAAAGCCATGGCAAACGTAAGGAACCTATTATCCTCAAATAACAAAGTATCTCACCTTCTACTAATGAAGGTAAGAGCTCAACATTGTCTATTGTTATACTGGGTACCAGCAATACATTCCTCAATTTGACTGAGTCAGAGTTAAGAACCTAAAAAGCAGTATCACCACTAATTCTGGTACTTCTAAGAAGGCTTCCAAAAACGGATCTACAAGTTCAGGAACTCAACCAAGGACAGATCCACTTACTCGTGGGAAAACAAGGTCATTTGGTTGGCTTAAAGGACTTAAGACTTATGGGTATTGAAAGGGGTGAAATAAGAATAGAGATCATTCTCTCTCATTTTTGCCATTTTAAGTAGTATCTGCTCCCAGTCGACTTTCATTCAATAATTATTTATTGAGCATATACTATATGCTAAGCAGTATTTTTAGGTACTAGAGATATGTCAGGGAGCAAGCAAGAGTCCCTTGCCCTTAAGCAGCTTACACACAGTGAGGGAAATAAGACAACAAACAAATAAAAAATTCAGTACTTACAAATGCCATGAAAAAAGGTAGGATTACCAGTTAGAGAGTAGAGAGGTGAGGGGAAGTTGTTTAACTATGATAGTAAGAAAGAGCTCTCTCAGAAGGTGACAATGGGCCAACTACACAAGGAGGAGAGGCTAGCCAAGAAATCTAGGGAAACAGATTTCCAAGCACAAAGAAAAGCAAATGCTAAGGCTGTAAAAGTGTTCAAGAGACAGAAAGTGTTAAAGTGTTCAACAGACAGAAAGAAAGCAAGTGCAAAGAATGAGAAGAAAAAGTAGATGAAGTCAGAGCCTTGTAAGCCACAGTAAGGCATTTAGATTTCATTTGGTGTACAGTGGAAGGGAAGGTTTTTCTGAGTTTTAAGCAGAAGACTGACATGCTGTAATTTGTATTTCCAATGACTCTGACTGCTTATGTGGAAGACAGACTACATTCAGGAAGACAAGGGTGGGAAGATGTAAATCAGTTATTAGGCTATTAATGTAGCTCAGGCAAGAGATTTAGAGCTCAAACTATGGTGAGAACCACAGAGGTGGCAAGTCACTATAACCCCCAGAATATATTTTAGAAGTAGAATAAGATTTCCTAATGGACTGAACTAAGAGTATAAAGAGGAGAAAAGAGTTAAGACTCCTAAGTTTCTGGCCTGAGCAGCTAGATGGACAGTAGATGTCATATGCTGCAGAGGGAAGGCCTGGGGGAGTAACTGGAAAAAGCGTGTTTAGAATTGTTTTTGTGAATTTAATACTTTCAGTTTATTTCTTTCAAGTTCATCTGTCAAATTTCTCCAACTAATTTATAATCCATTTTGTATTTCTTTCGTATCCTCATGTGCCTAGCACAGTACTGACATATAATAAATACCTGCTGAATCTAATTTCACTGAAGTGGCCTTACAAGAAAACATATGAATCAACATTTTCAAACCTTATGTTTGAAAAATCAAAGACAGATGTTTTATTCAAAGACACTGTGTGTGTTTAAAATTAAAAAGCAAATGCTAGAAGCAGGCCTACTAGATACATTTTCCAGTTTTAAAATGCACCCCTTGTTGAATGCGTAGTGGCATAAATGAAACTGCAGAGAAAAGTTTTATAAAGGGTCTATACAGAGAGGTTTTTTTCAAGTTTTTTTTTTAACATTTATTCATTTTTTTGAGAGTGAGAGAGACAGAGCATGAGCAGGGGAGGGGCAGAGAGAGAGGGAGACACAGAATCCAAAGCAGGCTCCAGGCTCCAAGCTGTCAGCACAGAGCCTGACATGGGGCTTGAACTCACGAACTGTAAGATCATGACATGAGCCGAAGTCAGATACTTAACCGACTGAGCCACCCTGGCACCCTAGAGAGATTTTTAAATGTCCTAAATTATAATTAAACTAAAAAATAAATGAACTTCACCTAACACCGCATTTTAAATAACTGTTAGCAGTATACGATGAATTTTGAAAGCCTGGGATCCTGTCATTGTCACAACCAACACAATAAAGGGAAATCATATCAATGCAAACTTTTATGTGTACTCTTAAATTATACTGTGGCAAAGTTGAATCCTGGCAGCTGGTGTTTGTGTGGGTAACTGGTTCTAACATATTAGTCCCAACAAAACATTTCCATAATTTTATAGCCATATCTTGGGCAGAAGCAAGAGAAAACATTTAATTCTTTATTTCATACTTGTCTATACCTTTCGTACATTTTTTCCTTTAACAACTAATCCTCCATGAATTCTAAAAATCTAAAAAACTATACTATTTTAAAAATTGTACCCCTTTCCTTTCAAAATAAGCTAACAAACACATAAACAAAACACACTTTCAGATGGATATGAATTCAACTGCCTTAAGTTTGTAATTATTGAAACTGCTAATCATTAAGGCTATAAACCACTGATCTAATAACAGAGACTTACCAGGGCTTACTTACAGATATCATGGGTAATAAAAGTAACTATAGGAGACCAGAAAAAATCTTTTCATAATAACAGAAGCAGTAATAGATGTGTCCTTTATTTAGAGTATATAGCTCTTCACCTGTTTCCTACAACACTAGCAAAAACACAGTTAGCAAACTGTATCCTCACAATTGCATGGTACAAACACTATACTATTTTCTGTTCTGAGACAACTGTCAATACTAAAAAACAGAGATGAGGTTTATCTCCATTGGTTTATGTATTTCTTTCCTCTTATATATTTCTTTCTTCTTAAGTAGAAGATCCCCCAGAAACAGAACTATATGGGGCAGAGAGAGAGAAAGAGAGAGAGAATCCCCAGCAGGCCCCGCATTGTCAGCACAGAACTTGCCATGGGGCTCAATCTCATGAACCATGAGATCATGACGTGAGCCAAAATCAAGAGTTAGACACGACTGAGGCACCCAGGTGACCCAACCTTGTTTAATGACTACAGTTTCACTCACAGCGTCTAACATGGTAGATACTGAATGTTTCTTATCTTTTTCTTTTTTTGTAAACCTTGACCCCAACTTAGCAATCCTTGGAAAGGGAAGGATTTTGTTTTATGGTTACCAATGACATGTTTCTAAGATGAAGCTGCCTCCAAGTCCCCTCCTTTCCTCAAGGTTCAAGTTCCATGTAATTCATAAAACTTTGTGATTGCCCTAGCCCAAAGCTAACTTCCTTTTCTAAAGTTCTAAGGACTCTATTATCTTATCACATATTTGACATGAATGCACTCTCTTGGCATATCAATCACCTAGGTATTGATCCAGGTATACCTTGTACCCTCAACTAAATCAATTTCAAGGACAGAATGATAGGTTATATTTGTGTCCCAATACCTAGCAAAGTACTGTGCAGGCAATAAATATTTACTAATAAAAACAAAGACAAGACAATAAATAAAGACAATATGAAGACAAATCTACATATTCTTCTATCTTGTACTCATTCAAAGGCATGTCAATGCCTTTGAAATTTTCTGATCAAAGTAACCAAGGAATGGGTAACTATCACAACCAAAACTAACAAGATGATATTACTATTAGCCAAATAGTTATTATTTCATTGTCTCCCAACATTTTGAGGGGGTCTATGTATATGTGTTTATGTATAAAACCAACCCACTGTAATGAAGATATAACAAGAAATGAAAAGGTAGGAGTACACCCTCCAAAAAAAGATTACTTAATATCGTGAGCAATAAAAGCTAGATAGCACAGAAACAAAAGATGTCACAAAACATATGTCCCTGATTGTTTAAAAAGGATATATAATATGTACCCACTCAGGAGTGCAGCTGACATTTGAGATGGGATGTTCTTCATAATGCAGAACTGCCCTTTACTGCAGGGTGTTTAGCATCCCTGGCTTCATCATTAAATGCTTGCAACATCCCCCAGTCACTGCAACAACCATAACACCATCCACATTTCCAAATGTATTGGAAATCTATGCATCTATATTTGTGTACTTATGTATGTACATTGGAGGAGAAGGAAAGGAATAAAAAATAAATACTAAAATTACTACATGGTAAAATTACAGATGATTTTTTACTTTCTTTTTTATGCTTTTTGATACTTTCCAAATCAGAAATACATACTAAATACAGTAAATAATTTTAAAATAAAACCTCCTAACATTTAGAAATATTGCTCTTGATATTATATGCCAACAATTTCAACTTAGTCTAGGAAGCAACAATCAAATTATAGAACAAAGTTACTTCTTAAGGATAAATTCAGTCTCTGAAAATATTTAAATCTTTACCTATTCTGCACCAGCCACTCTCTTATTACAGAAATAGTTGTATAGTAACTGTATAAACAAAAGGCTCTATTTAGATAAAGAGAAGAATTAAACTTATTAGATTATCATTAGTACTAAGAATATATTATATACAAATTTACTTTCCTTTAAACATAGTCAAAATTGAGGCATTAAAAAAAAAATTGAGGTATAAAAAAAGGCTTTGGTCTCATTAAAATTTTGTGGTTAATGATAAAAAAATGTCCTTAATAAAGGATCAAAATTAACTTTTGATCCTTGTCGAAAGGAAAATTTCTTTAAATATCAATATAAATATCATAATTTTGATACTACTTTGGTTTTGGAAGATATTACTACTGGGGAAACTGAGTAGAATGAATATGAGATCTCTCCACCATTTCTTACACCTGCATATGAATTTCTGTATGATTCATTCAAATAAAAGGCTTATTCCCCAAAACTACAGTATTTAAAGACCAATCTCTAGCACTGATTATATCAACCAAAATCAAAGATCATCTCTCCAGAAATTAACAATCTAAATGAGGCAAAACACACACACACACACACATACACACACCACACCACACCACAAAAAAGTTTGTAAAATTTTACTTAGAATTTAAAGACAAGTATATAAATACAGATAGTATTTGGAGTGCCTGGATGGCTCAGTCGCTTAAGTGTCCGACTTCGGCTCAGATCATGATCTCACCATCAGTGAGTTTGAGCCCCACATCGGGCTCTGTGCTGACAGCTCGGAGCCTGGAGCCTGCTTTGGATTCTGTGTCTCCCTCTCTCTCTGCCCCTCCCCTGCTTGCGTTCTGTCTGTCTCTATCTCTCTCTCTCAAAAATAAATAAACATTACAAAAAATTAAATACAGATAGTATTTGGGTATTGAAGTATACACACCATGTGGCAGTATAGAAAAGTATGTGCATGTTTAAAGAAAAAAAACGCATTAAAATTCAAACCCACCCTAGTATGCAGGGGAAGTATTTTTAAGTTTTTTAAAAAATAAGAAAGAAGAGCAGCACCCAGAATAATTTGGTGCTACTATTATGGTTCTCATAGCATACTATAATTTATATTCTAGTCCTTTTCAAACATTGTTATTTTTACTGTGACTCCTTTACTAGACAGCAAACTCCATTAAGTGTAAAGACTATCTCCATCCTGTCTACCAGCATATAGCACAGTAAGTGACATATGCTAAGTACAGAGCAAAAATTAAATATTACTAATTTATAATAAAAAATTTACAGCTGAAAAGAATTGATAAATGTAACTCTGAATTATATTCCCTCAAAAGAGAATTCAACAACCTATCTTCAGATAAATAAATAATTTTTTAGTTGTAGTTTTCAATGTTGACTACCAATTCTATTAAACAACTTTAGAAGATTTCAATATAAATACATTCTAAATCATGAACTTGGCAATGAAAATTACATAATCTTGACTGTATATTTACCATAAAGAATAACAGACTAAACAACATTAATTTCATTCCTGTAGACTTACAGATTAAGAAGCCTAGCTAATTATGTTATTAAATATACTCAGACTTTAGAGATAGAACCAATGCTGTCCTGACGTCCAAGAATAATGACATCACAAAAGCTCATCTTTAAATCATTTTTCTATAAGAAATGGCAACAGAAGCAGAGTATGAAATTAAATCAAAGATACAGAGAAAGAGATACACAGAAATATATATCCTATCAAAGATAAAGATCTAAGCTTAAAGAAAAAAAACAGCCATGAAGGACACAGGGCAGTGAATCACTCTCCTCCTGAAATAAATGAAATTAAGTCATGTATGACAGGAATAAATTGGGTAGCATCAAGGCTTTTTTAAACATTTAAGACTATGCTTTAAAACTGAGACAGAAAATATTCTGAAATTTAAGTAGCTTTCCTTCCCATTTTTTAAATGTAACTTGATTTTAAAAAGAGAAATAAAAAAGCACAATGAAACTTTAAAAGCAACAACAACAAAAAGAAAGGAATTACTTACCAAATTGGCCATATAAATAGTGAGCAGCCCTCTCCTGCAAATAATTTTAAAAAGATACAAAGTGAGATGAAGTATCAAATTAACTTAATAATCACGTTATCATTTTTTTAGAAATCAAAACGATGATCAGGAGTTGAGAAAAAAGTAGATTATACTGAACTAAGTTTTCTGTACCCTAACAATTGGATCTAAATAGATTCTACAAGTCATTCTGTTCAGTGGTCATTAAACATTCTATTTAGTGGTCATTAATTAAAATTATTTAAAATTACTATTGCCTTGTAATTAACAAGATTTACCATAGAGATCATTTCACAATATATACCAATATTGAATGATTACATGGTACATTTGAAAATAATATAATGTTGTGTCAATTATATCTCTAACTTAAAAAAATTACTATTTCCTTATATTAATAGAAAGTATAATTTGCTATTAGCCTATGTTTACTCTAGAGTTCTAAATTTAATAAAGAACCTTAAAGAATTCATCTTGCCAAGATGTCAAGGCCAAAACAATGCACATCGATTGCACAAAAATCAGGTCTTCTATCTGTTTCATACACAATGCAATTGTTCATTAGATGTTCTTACAACTCATACTAAATCACTTTGGTTTTAACTTCATTGTTAAGTGAGAAGTTAGGCACTAAGTGAACTTTCTAATGCCAAAGGACAAACAAAAAATTTCTATAAACTTTAACTTTCCAGAAATATTGCACATTTATCAAACTTGTTTACTGAGAATTAAGGTAGAAACTCAAAGATAGGGATAACGTTCCACCCTTAATCACTTCATTTAACTTATATTGCATGTAAGACCATGAATGAAGTAGATCCTATTCTTTAGGAAAGAAGTCTTTAACTAAACTAGCCCTGCAGGAGATCCTATGGGGGACTCTGTGAGTGGAAAGCAGCAAAGACTACAAAGGATAAGAGACAACACCACAACTACTAAACCTACAGATAACACAATGACACAAAATCCCTATCTTTCAATAATCACTCTGAATGTAAATGGACTAAATGCCCCAATCAAAAGACACAGGGTATCAGAAGGGATTAAAAAAAAAATCTACCTATATGCTGCCAATAAGAGACTCATTTTAGACCTGAGGACACCAGCAGACTGAAAGTGAGGGAATGGAGAACCATCTATTATGCTACTGGATGTCAAAAGAAAGCTGGAGTAGCCATACTTCTATCAGACAAACTAGATTTTAAAACAGAGACTAACAAGAGATGAAGAAGGGCATTATAAAATAATGAAGGGGTCTATCAATCAAGAAGAGCTCACAATTGTAAATGTTTATGCCCCAATATGAGAGCTCCCAAACATATAAATCAATTAATACAGATATATTCAGAACTTTTCATCCAAAAGCGGTAGAATACACATTCTTCAAGTGCACATGGAACATTCTCCAAAACAGATCACACACTGGGTCACAAAACAGCCCTCAACAAATATTTGAGATCATACCATGCATATTTTCAGGTCACAACATAATGAAACTTGAAATCAACCACAAGAAAAAATTTGGAAAATCCTCAAATAACAGGGAGGTTAAAAAACACCCTACTAGGGATGCCCCAGGTGGCTCAGTTGGTTAAGCATCTGACTTTGGCTCAGGTCACAATCTCATGGTTCATGGGTTCAAGCTCCACACCAGGCTCCTCACTGGCAATGCAGAGCCTGCTTGGGATTCTCTCTCTCTCTTCCTCTCTCTCTCTGCCCCTCCCCAACTCTCTCTCTCTCAAAATAAATAAACTTAAAAAAAAAAAATCCTACTGGGGCACCTGAGTGGCTCAGTCGGTTAAGCAGCCGACTTCAGTTCAGGTCATGATCTCAGAGTTCGTGGGTTCAAGGCCCACATCAGGCTTTGTGCTGACAGCTCAGAGCCTGGAGCCTGCTTCAGATTCTGTCTCCCCCTCTCTCTCTGCCCCTCTCCTACTCATGCTCTGTCTCTCTCTCTCAAAAATAACTAAACATTAAAAAAAATATTTTTTTTATATCCTACTAAATAATGAATGGGTCAACCAGGAAATTAAAGGAGAAATTAAAAAATATATGGAAGCATAATGAGAATGAAAACACAATAGTCCAAGATGCATCAAAGGCAGTCCTAAGAGGAAAAAACATAGCAATCCAGACCTATCTCAAGAAGCAAGAAAGGTCTCAAATACAGAACCTAACCTCACACCTAAAGGAACTAGAAAAACAGAAGCAAAGAAATCCCAAAGCCAGCAGAAGAAGAAATAATAAAGATTAGGACAGAAATAAACAACATACAAAAAAATAAAAAAAGGTAGAACAGATCAATCAGTCTAAGAGCTGGTTTTTTGAAAGAATGAACAAAATTGATAAATCCCTAGCCAGACTTCTCAAAAAGAGCAAGGACCCAAATAGATAAAATCACGAATGAAAGACGAGAGACCACAACCAACACCACAGAAATAGAAACAATTATTAGAGAATACTATAAAAAAGTATATGCCAACAAACTGGACAATCTGGAAGAAATCCACATGCTACAAAAACTCAAAAGGGAAAAAATAGAAAATTTGAACAGACCCATAACCAGCAAAGAAATAGAATCAGTTATCAAAAATCTCCCAAAAAATAAGAATCCTGGGCCAGATGGCATCCCAGGGGAAGTCTACCAGACATTTAAAGCAGAATTAATACCTATTCTTCTCAAGCTGTTCCAAAAAACAGAAACGGAAGGAACGCTTCCAGACTCATTCTATGAAGCCAGCATCACCTTGATTTCCAAACCAGACAGAGACCCCACTAAAAAGGAGAACTACAAGCCAATATTCCTGATGAGCATAGACGCAACAATTCTCAACAAGATACTAGCAAATAGAATTCAACAGAATTATTCACCATGATCAAGTGGGATTCATTCCTGAGCTGTAGGGCTGGTTCAATATTCACAAATCAATCAACATGATACATCACATTAATAGAAGAAAAGATAAGAACCATATGATCCTGTCAATAGATGTAGAAAAAGCATTTGACAAAATACAGCATCCTTTAAGTTTTTTTTTTAACATTTCTATTTATTTTTGAGAGACAGAGAGAGACAGAGCACGAGCAGGGGAGGGACAGAGAGAAAGGGAGACACAGAATCCGAAGCAGGCTCCAGGCTCCGAGCTGTCAACACAGAGCCTGACCCAAGGCTCGAACCCACAAACTGTGAGATCATGACCTGAGCTGAAGTCAGACGTTCAACCGACTGAGCCACCCAGGCAGCCCAACAGCATGCTTTCTTAATAAAAACCCTCAAGAAAGTCAGGATACGGGATGCCTGGATCGCTCAGTCAGTTAAGCGTCCAACTTCAGCTCAGGTCATGATCTCATGGTCTGTGGGTTCGAGCCTCGCATCGGACTTAGTGCTGACAGCTCAGAGCCTGGAGCCTGCTTCCAATTCTGTGTCTTCCTCTCTCTCTGTCCCTTCGCTGCTTGCACTCTGTCTCTCCCTCTCAAAAATAAATAGATATTTAAAAATTAAAAAAAAAGAAAGGGGCGCCTGGGTGGCTCAGTCGGTTAAGCGTCCGTCTTTGGCTCAGGTCATGATCTCGCAGTCCCTGAGTTCGAGCCCCGCATTGGGCTCTGTGCTGACAGCTCAGAGCCTGGAGCCTGTTTCAGATTCTGTGTCTCCCTCTCTCTGACCCTCCCGCACTCATGCTCTGTCTCTCTCTGTCTCAAAAATAAATAAAGGTTAAAAAAAAATTAAAAAAAAAAAAAAAGAAAGTCAGGATAGAAGGAACATACCTTCACATCAATAAAAGCCATATACGAAAGACCCACAGCTAATATCATCCTCAATGGGAAAAAACTGAGAGCCTTCCCACTGAGATCAGGAACACAACAGGGATGTCACTCTCACCACTGTTGTTTAACATAGTGTTAGAAGTCCTAGCCTCAGCAGTCAAACTACAAAATGAAATCAAAGGCATCCAAACTGGCAAAGAAGAAGTCAAACTTTCACTCTTCACAGATGACATGATACTCTACATGGAAAACCCGAAACACTCCACCAAAAAACTGATAGAACTGATACATGAATACAACAAAGTCACAGGATACAAAATCTCTGTACAGAAATTGGTTGCATTTCTATACTCCAATAATGAAGCAACAGAAAGATATATCAAGAAATCGATCCCATTTACAATTGCACCAAGAACCATAAAATAGCTAGGAATACACCTAACCAGGGGTAAAAGATGTGTACACTGAAAACTATAGAAAGCTCATGAAAAAAACTAAAGAAGACACAAAGAAATGGAAAAATATTCCATGCTCATGGATTGGAAGAACAAATATTGTTAAAATGTTGATACTACCCATAACAATCTACACATTCAATGTAATCCCAATCAAAATAGCACCAGCATTCTTCACAGAGTTAGAACAAACAATCCTAAAATCTCTATAGAACCACACAAGTCCCTGAATAGCTAAAGTAATGTTGAAAAAGAAAACCAAAACTGGAGGCCTCATAATCCTGGACTTTAGCCTGTACTACAAAGCTGTAATCATCAAGAGAGTATGGTGTTGGCCTGAAAACAGACACACAGACCAATGGAATAGAATAGAGAACCCAGAAATGGAACTATTTATATATATGGCCAACTCATCTTGGACAAAGCAGGAAAGAGTATCCAATGGAAAAAAGACAGTCTTTTTAACAAATGGTGCCAGGAGAACTGGACAGCAAAATGCAGAAGAATGAAATTGAACCACTTTCTTTCACCATACACAAGAATAAACTCAAAATGGATAAAAGACCTAAATGTGAGACAGGAAACCATCAAAATCCTACAGGGGAAAACAGGCAGCAACCTCTTTGACCTCAGCCACAGCAACTTCTTACTTGACATATCTCCGAAAGCAAGGGAAATAAAAGCAAAAATGTACTGGATGTCATCAAGATAAAAAGCTTCTGCACTGCAAAGGAAACAACCAACAAAACTAAAAACCAACCAGTGGAATGGGAGAAGATATTTGCAAATGACATATCAGATAAAGGATTAGTATCCAAAATCTATAAAGAACTTACTAAACACAACAACCAAAAAACAAATAATCCAGTGAAGAAATGGGCAGAAGACATAAATAGACACTTTTCCAAAGAAGACATCCAGATGGTAAACAGACATATGGAAAGATACTCAACACTGCTCATCATCAGGAAAATACAAATCAAAACCACACTGAAATACCACCTCACACCGGTCAGAGTGGCTAAAATGAACAACTCAGGAGACAACAGACGCTGGCGAGGATGTGGAGAAACAGGGACCCTCTTGCACTGTTGGTGGGAATGCAAACTGGTGCAGCCACTATGGAAAACAGTGTGGAGGTTCCTCAAAAAATTAAAAACAGAATTACCCTACAACCCAGCAATAGCACTATTGGGAATTTATCCAAAGGACATAGGAGTGCTGAATTGTAGGAGCACTTGGTACCCCAATGTTTACAGCAGCACTATCAACAATAGCCAAATTATGGGAAGAGCCCAAATGTCTATCAATTGATGAATGGATAAAGAAGATATGGTATATATATACAATGGAACACTACTTGACAATGAAAAAGTATGAAACCTTGTCATTTCCAACAACGTGGATGGAACTGGAGGGTATTATGCTAAGTGAAGTAAGTCAATCAGAGAAAGACAGATATCCTATGATTTTACTCATATGTGGAATTTGAGAAACTTAACAGAAGACCATAGAGGAAGGGAAGGGAAAAAAAGTTACAGAGAGGAGGGCAAACCATAAGAGACTCTTAAATACAGAGAACAAACTGAGGGTTGATGGGGGTGGGGACTGGGCGGGTGGAGGAGCTGGGTGATGGGTACTGAGGAGGGCACTTGTTGGGATGAGCACTGGGTGTTGTATGTAAGTGATGAATCACAAGAATCTACTCCTGAAGCCAAGACAACGCTATATGTTAGCTAACTTGACATACATACAACATACATACATACATACATACATACATACATACATATGGAAAGAAGTCTTTAATGTTTTAAGAGTTTAAGGACAGAGTTAAAATAAACTTTGGAAATTATAAAAATCTATTTGAGTTTCAATTATTAGCATTTTTCATACTGAAAAGAAAAAAACCTTTATAAATAAAACAAGTACCCATATCAAATGATTTTCACTTAAATTTCATGTCAGGTCTTAATATTAACATGTCAATGAAATCTTGAAGTCCAACCCAGTCATACACAATCTTGACTGTTCATTATTTAAAATGGCTTAAGGGGCGTCTGGGTGGCTCATTCGGTTAAGCGTCCGACTTCGGCTCAGGTCATGATCTTGCTGTTCATGAGTTTGGGCCCCGTGTTGGACTCTGTGCTCACAGCTCGGAGCCTGGAGCCTGCTTCAGATTCTGTGTCACCCTCTCTCTCTCTGCCCCCTCCCCTGCTTGTACTCTGTCTCTCTCAAAAATAAATAAACATTAAAAATAATTAATAAAATAAATAAATAATAAAATGGCTTAAGAAGATTTCTATTATCACTAAAGCCACATGGAGGCAGTATGGTTTCACTTAACAACTGAAGTTTGAAAATCAGAATTTTATTTAACTTTAATTCTCTGGTACTCTGTAATTTAATTTTGTCATTAAAATGAGGGAACAAGAGGTGCCGGAGTGGCTCAGTAGGTTGAAAGTCTGACTTTGGCTCAGGTCATGATCTCGTGGTCAGTCCATGAGTTCAAGCCTCACATCGGGTTCTATGCTGACAGCTCAGAACCTGCTTGGGATTGTGTGTCCCCTCTCTTTCTGCCCCTTCCCTGCTCGCACTCTGTCTCTCTGTCTCTCAAAATAAATATTAAAAAAAAAAAAAATTTTTTTAATGAGGGAACAAGACTAGTTACCTAACTTTAAACATAAAAATTATTTAACAAAAACATACATTTATCACCAATATAAACATAATGTTGGGTCTACTCGGGTTGAAAGGGGAAGGAGGTCTAGGCAAACCCACTGAACCAAACCCCACAGGCAATGACCCTGTTCAGCAGGTCCTAACACACCTCAGCAAAAACAACAGAATTCTATTGCTCCTCTAAAAAAGAATTTGAAAATCACTGCAAGGATGATCTAGAAGCTTCCTAGTAGCTTTCTTGTCTATGATTTCTACAAATGAATTGAAATTGTTCTTACTAATCTTTACCAATCTTATCAACTCCTATCAAATTCTAAATCAAAGATGGTCTTATTTTAAGTAAATTACATAAAGAAAAATTAGGGTAACATCAACATCTAAGAGTCACACATACACAGAAAAGTTAAATCCTTTTCAAGTGATACCTATCTTCCCAAAGCTGGTTACATATAAAGAAAAAAACATTATACTTAATTAAAAAAACAAAATAAAAGTATATCTCTGCAATTTCAGTAGTAGTACCCAATCATACATTTCCTTATGAAGTGAACTACCGTATTTGTTCCACTAATCTAATTCCATCTCTAAAATTCAATAAATTATCTACCTGATAATATAACCGTTTATCTTTAACTAGCAGGCAAAGATTATCTTGTTTACCTTCACATTTTCACACACCCGCAAAAGTACCTGGCATATCTATTAGGCACTAAACAAATGGTTATGGAATTTCTAGACAAAGTGTTACTAAGAACCCAGCCTACTAGGAATATAGTAGAGACATAAAATATATTATAGAAACATAATCACAAAAGATATCCACTAGACAGGAGAAAAAAATAGTGATATCAATTTATTAGCAAGCAAAGATGTGATCAAGTAATTTACATTTGCATAAAATGTAATAATCTGCAATGTATAATAAATATTTGAAAGCAAATTTTATCCTCTTAGGAGTCTTACAAAGTGTGATATAGATACTATTATCCTTTCTCTGTCAGAAAATTTATGTGGTTTACTTAAAAATATAAAAGTAGCACAAAGACAAGTTGGAATTAGAAGTCAGCTTCATGTTCTTTCCAAAGCACTGCTTCTATGGTAGAAAATCTGTCCATTACTAACTTACCTTTAAATTCTGTAACTCACTGACTTTAGAATGAATAAAACCCTGACACACTCTTACTACTGGGAAAAAGCAGAGGATGTATTGTTATTAGATGAAATCCTATTCTGGTCTTAGGTTTCAATTTATTGTTCCCAAACAATGAGAAAGAGCATCTCCCTCCCAGCTTTATCTGAATTCCAACCCAGAACTAACAGCCTCAAGAATGAAAAGACAGTATCTCTGAAGGGCATGATATGCTGTATTAAAAGCAGACTCTTTTTGATAGGTTTCCCAGATGTGGCGTCTTCAACCTCAGTTCCAGTGTCAATTCGGTAGGTGCAGAATATCACAATATTGATTTATTTTATCACTTCTCCAGGGATGCTGAGTATCACAAGAAACTGGTAAGTCTATTAAATGCCATTTTACTATTAAACATTTGACTATATCTAGCCAAGATCTGAAGACAAACAGGTCACTTCCTTTTACTTGAGTAAATTCTCTCTAGAAAACAAGTTACCTATTAAAATACTACTACAACAGGGGCACCTGGGTGGCTCAGTCAGTTGGTTAAGCGTCTGACTTCGGGTTGGGTCATGAGCTCATGGTTTGTGAGTTCGAGCCCTGCATCGGGCTCTCTGCCTCCAGCACAGAGTCCACTTTGGACCCTCGGCCCCCAACTCTCTCTGTCCCTCCCCGCCACACACACACACGCTCTTTCTCTCTCAAAAATAAAAAAATAAACATTTAAAAATAATAAAATAAAATCGTAATAATAAAATAATACTACATCAGTTATGGGGAAGGAAGAAGTGCCAATAAGAACAAAAGGTGACCTAGGCCTGAATAGGAAGAACTAGGGCCTAGAAAAACAGTAACTTTTTGAATTTCCCAGGAGATTGTGACCCTTTACTTCCATTCTTCTGTGAATCACTGGATTGACTGGAAGACAGGTGAAGCTCAGTGAACCACAACTAATGTTTTTTGATACAGGAAAGGGTGAATGTCTTCAACTTCTATGCAAAATTTAAGGAGGGGTGTGCACATCAAAGGGTACTGCCGAAAAAAGTGTTAAGAATCACTGTTTAAGAACTCTGTGTAATTGGGGCGCCTGGGTGGCTCAGTCGGTTAAGCGTCCGACTTCAGCTCAGGTCACGATCTCGCGGTCCGTGAGTTCGAGCCCCGCGTAGGGCTCTGGGCTGATGGCTCAGAGCCTGGAGCCTGCTTCCGATTCTGTGTCTCCCTCTCTCTCTGACCCTCCCCCGTTCATGCTCTGTCTCTCTCTGTCTCAAAAATAAATAAACGTTAAAAAAAAAATTAAAAAAAAAAAAAAGAACTCTGTGTAATAAAAGTACCATTATTCCCGCAGGAAAACATTAAAATAATTAAACTTCCTTAACACCTCAGTAAATTAAAAGGTATCCTCACATTCTATTGAACTCCAAATTTTCTTATCTTTTAACAACATTATTGTGTCTAATTAGATGGACAATTGTCTTTTCTTTTTGTCTGGAAACCTTAATGTATATATTCTTTGGCTAACCTTCCAAAACTTTTTTAAAAAATTTTTTTACATTTATTTTTTTTTTTTTTTGAGAGACAGAGACAGAGAGAGAGAGAGTGAGAGAGAGAGAGCGTGCACATGCACACAAGTGGGGGAGGGGCAGAGAGAAGGCAGGGAGACACAGAATCCGAAGCAAGCTCCAGGCTCTAAGCTGTCAGCACAGAGACCAACCCAGGGCTCAAACCCACAAATCCAGAGATCATGACCCGAGCCCAAGTCGCTCAACCGACTGAGCAACCCAGGCGCCCCTAACTTTCTCAAACTTTTGAATGACACTGTAACACATTTCATAACTAAAATTATTAGGGAGTACAGTAGGCATCGTATAACTTCCAGATTCTAAGTGTTTATATATATTCCTTCTCTCTCCCTCTCTCTCTCTCTCTCTCTCTCTCCCTATCTTTGTGTGTGTGTGTGTGTGTGTGTGTGTGTGTGTGTGTGTGCGCGCGCGCTACAAAAAACGGGAAATTATAGATGAGAGAAAAGCATAGTGAAAGTTGCTAACAATTGTAATGACTACTACGAGATATTTAATGATCTCAGAAAGTCTTTCAAGATACAATATATTTTCATCTGTCACAATGTTTTAGAACAGTATAAAAGTACCACCTTAAAGTACAGGAATGGAAAAATAAGAGCAAGAGTCTATGATCATATTCTGTTATACACAGCAGATAATACAAAGTAAACTTCTCAGAAGACTGCAAGGTAATTTAATTTTCTTCCTGTGAAGATAACATGACACTTAAAGATGAAGATGCCAAGAATTTATAAACCAAATTCATGGTATTTTATTCACATATTAGAGTTCATTCATTTTGGTCATATCTGCTTAGGAGTTTCATAACTACAACAGTGTAATCTAACAATGCAACACATGGGTAGGTTTAGAATAAATATGCAATTTTCAATATTTTAATCCATGTCATGTTTGAGCACCCTGCGGTTTTAACTTATCTAAACTAATACTAAATATCAAAGCAAATTCCACAGCAGTTCTACAAAACAAAATCCATCAGAACAACTTTCTGAACCACAAACAAAACACTTCCTAGAAACAGAAAGAAAAGACTAGTTCTTAACAGCCCACCTAGGGATAAACTAGATGTTACCAATGCTTCCTGCTGAGTTACTATGATCACAGTTCTTTGTGGCACAAATTTTTTGAGCAACCCTGGAAACAACTTCAAAGTTTTCTCAGAATCCCACAGTGACACGATTAAGATTTAAGTAAACTGCCCTCTTAGGAGGTTTCAGGAACTAGCTGGCAAAGCATGCTTAATTCTGTAAAGGGAAGGGGAAGACTGGGAAAGACGGATGGATGGATGGATGGATGGATGGATGGATGGATGGATGGGTTGGAGAGGGAGAGAAGTAGGAAGGAAAGAAAGTCAAACCAATATAGATGAAGACATACTTATGAAGACAGACAGATCTTCACTTACATATCTGTATCTATGTATATCATCACACATATGTGTATGTGTACAACCATAGTGTATGCTCTTACCTCATTAAATGCTTCTCGAAAAACCGATTACACAATTGAGTACAAAAATGTATAATCTCAGAGTAAAGACTTCACTATTAACTAAAGTTTTGGAGATTTAAAAATTAGGGCTACCACTATAATTTGACACTGCTAATCCTCCATATTCTGTTATCTTCCACTCTATTACTGACATTATTAAAAATATGAACCGTACACTCAACTCAATGGACAACTGACTACTTAAACACTGTCGTTTACCACCTTCTAACCTCAGATTTCTTTTTATTGTGGATTTTCACTCTAATCTCCCACAGCCCCAGTGACCACCTATAAGAAGAAAATTTCAAATTTTATTTATGACTACCATGCTTCTTCTGAATCGAGACTCACACTTCAAGCTGCCTGGTGGCTATCTCCACCAACATATCACTGATTTTCTTCATGAATTAAGGGCATAATTACAAATTCTTTTTCCTTAAAGTAAAAACTGTAATATTAACACACTTCACTTTGGTAACTAGATGTACATAACTTCAACCTTTCTAGGTTACATATAATCTATTAAGGAGTCTTGATATTTAATGAAATCTTACTAAAATTTGTGGTAAATAAAAAATACTTTCTCAAAGCAAATAAGACCATTAACCTTTACACAATTTTAGATAAACATAGACCAGACTCATTTAAAATAAGATATACTATAAAGAAACTTATAAAAAGATGGAGCAAAAAAATTGCTTTTCTATGTTTAAAGGTGAACTCCAAAAATTTTTTTTTAATCTGCTTTTTAAAAAATAAGTCACAGAGTGCCTGGGTAGCTCAGTTAGTTAAGTGATCAATTCTTGATTTGCGCTCAAAGTCATGATCTTGTAGTTTGAGGGACAGAGCCCCACATCAGGCTCTCCACTGAAAGCATGAAGCCTGCTTGGGATTCTCTCTTCCTCTCTCTCTCTGCTCCTCCCCCATTTTCTCCCCTTTTTTCTCTCTCTCTATCTCTCTCAAAAACAAGTAATAAACATTTTTTTAAAAATAAAAAATATTAAAAATAGAACTACCCTACGACCCAGCAATTGCACTACTAGGTATTTATCCACGGGATACAGGTATGCTGTTTCAAAGGGGCACATGCACCCCAATGTGTATAGCAGCACTATCAACAATAGCCAAAGTATAGAAAGAGCCCAAATGTCCATCAATGGATGAATGGATAAAGAAGATATGGTATATATATATACACATACACACACACACACACACACACACACACACACACACACACACTATGGAGTATTACTCGGCAATCAAAAAGAATGAAATCTTGCCATTTGCAACTACGTGGATGGAACTAGAGGGTATTATGCTAAGTGAAATTAGTCAGAGAAAGGCAAATATCATATGATTTTACTCGTATGAGGATTTTAAGATACAAAACAGATGAACATAAGGGAAGGGAAGCAAAAATAATATAAAAACAGGGAGGGGGACAAAACAGAAGAGACTCTTAAATATGGAGAACAAACTGAGGGTTACTGGAGGGGTTGTGGGAGGGGGGATGGGCTAAATGGGTAAGGGGCATTAAGGAATTTACTCCTGAAATCATTGTTGCACTATATGCTAACTAACTTGGATGTAAATTTAAAAAATAAATTACATTTTAAAAAAAACTAAAAAATAAAAATAAAAATAAAATAAAAAATAAAAGGCTAAAATTTAAATTGTTAATTAGACCCCAAACCAGGATTTGTGGTAGCTATACATATACACACACAACCACACAACTCTCAAGAAAAAAAAAAGAACTAGAGAGCTATTTCCAGGTAATAACTTCATCACCTAATAAACAACAGAACTAAATCACTATACATCACACAAGGTTCAATTACTCCACAATCACATCAACATAAGGATCAATTTTTCTTCAGCAACCACAAGAAAATCCTTACAAAGAAGCTACAGTTAAAATTTTGATTAGGTCAGACTATTCCAATTAATATTCAGAACAGATCATAATTTATAACTACCTACAAATTTTCTGAGACTATCTAGTGTCTACATATAAAACACTAGTGCAATAGCTCACTTAAAAGAAATGAAAGCAGAAAGCTTTAAAATAAAAGTTTGTTATCAAAAGCAAAAAGAGAGCAGGAATTAAACTAGTAACTAAAATCCAAGTTATCACCTCACTTCCAGGAAACCTCTTTGTGCCTTAAAAAGTTATAGTTCTTAATATCAATAGCACAATTTTACTTTGGTGTTATTGTATTTAAACACATGTTTATCTTCAAAGAAAAGTTTGATTTTTTTAACTAAAATTATAAAAAATAATACCTAGACTAACATATCAAGAGAAAACAATGGAGCAATCGACAATGCACACGTATATTAAAAATTGGTATATGACAAGGGCCATTACAAATCCATGGAGAAAGAATGGATAATTGAATCCCTGGTGCCAGAGAAAGACCATTCACCAGTCAAAGAAAGGGAGTGGGGGCAGCAAAATAAAAGAGATCATATGGCAAGCAGACTTAAAATGGACCTAAATACATTTCTACGTTTTGCAAGATGGTGGAATATTAACACTAAGAAGCTCTAAAGTTAAAGATATCTAAGTAGTCCTTAGAGCAAGCACTAAAAAAAGAAAAACAAAAAAATACATAAAAATGGACAAAAAAAAAAAATGTCTTCTTCCAAGTTTCCAGTTTCTGTGCAAGGAGCTTGGAAGTCCTCACTTATTCCTAACAGCAAGTAAAAAAGCTAAGGAAACTGAAAACTCAACAACTCTTTTTAGATCCATAAGAGAAGCGAGGTCACCCTACAAACTATTGCCCCCAAAACTGAAGAGACTACAGGCAGATAGAGAATCACAATCTACCAGAACAAAACCAGCTAAAACCTCAGAGGGAATGAGAGCCAGAACAGGAAACCCTAAACTGATAAACCGCAAGAGGCTCAGTGTGGACAAGTCTGAGAGTGAAAAACTCAAGGGGTGCCCAGTCATAGAGGGACCCTCATACCTTTGTGCATTTTGCCTCTGGGAACTTAACTAAGTAAGTAACAGGGGGAAAGCCACTTATTTACACTTCCAAGTAGGGGAAACACAGAGGAATCATTTTGAAATGAGCCAGAGCATTCTGTTCTTAACAGGGCCTGTCCTTGGTAAAAGCTAGTTTACCAGAGCCTAACCTACTAGGGCATTACAAGAGCCTAAGTGACATGGGGAAGGGAAATACCTAACTCCAGCCAGCTTTAGAATTCCACATGCAAGAAAGCAAAATATCCAGCTCCAGCACATTCTAACCATCCTGCCCCACCTAAGAGGAAAAGAAAAACTGAGAAAGGCTTATAAAGTTCAGTCTAGAGACACAGGCTCACTAAGAGACTGAGGCCTAACCACAGGACTATAGAACAGTTTCCCCCAACACCTCACCACATTAGTAACAGCCTATTACAGTAATTCCTTTCACCTGGTACATCATGCCCAGCTATCAAGAAAAAAATTACAAGGCACATCAAAATGCAAAAATCACAATTTGAAGACACAGAGCAAGCATCATAACCAGACACGGCAGAGACGCTGGAATTATCAGACCAGGAATTTAAAATTAAAACAATGATTAGGGCACTCTCCTGGCTCAGTAGGTAAAGAACCCTGGACTCTTAGTCTCAGGGTCATGAGTTCAATCCCCACAATAGGTGTGGAGTCTACTTTTAAACAAACAAACAAACAAAACAGAAGAATGATTAATACTAAGGACTCTAATGGATCAAGTAGATAGCATACAGAAACAGATGAGCCAGGTAAGCAGAAAGATGAAATTCCACAAAGAAAAGGAACTACAGCAGAAATGAAGAGTGCCTTCGATATAATCATATCGTTAGTAGACTGGACACAGCTGAGGAAAGAATCTCTGAGCTAGAGAATATATCACCATACCCTTGATATATCACAGAATCCTTGAAAACTGTAAAACAGTAAGAACAGAGACTAGAAAAAAAAAATACAAAATATCCAAGGACTACAAAAAGTATAACATACACATAATGGGAAAAGCTAAAGGAGAGAAAGAGAGAATAGAACAGGAGAAATATTCAAAACAATAATGACTGACAGTTTTCCTAAATTAATGTTAGATACCAAACCACATATCAATAAAGTTCAAAGAACACCAAGCAGCATATATGCCCAAGAAAAAAAACACACAACAACACAACTACATCTAGACATACCTTATTAAAACTACAGAAAAATAAATATAAAGAAAACCCTGAAAGAGGCCAGAGGGAAAAAAACCACCTTACCTATAGAGGAACAAGGATAATTGCATCCAACTTCTCCTCAGAAACCATGCAAACAAGAGAGTGGAGTGAAATATTTATTGTTGACAAGGGGAAAAAAAAAAAAAACAACCTAGAATTCTGTACCCTGAGAAATTATCCTCACTTTATCGCACCAAAAAAAAAATTGAGAATATTTGTTGCTAGTGGACCTGCTCTGCAAGAAATGTTAAATGTTCTCTAAAGAGGAAGAAAACAATACAGATAAGAAACTCATCTACATAAAGAAAGGTGGAACATTAAAGAAAAGACAATTTTATTTTTCTTATTCTTAATTGCTCTAATAGATAACGGTTCATTCAAAATAATACTGTAACAACATAAAAATAATGTAATAATGTAATCAAAGCAACAATGTAATTGATTTTGTATGCTTATGTATATATATGAGGGGTGTGTGTGTGTGTGTGTGTGTGTATGTGTGTGTCATGAATACTTAGATATAACTGAATGATAGCAATGACATAAGGGACAGGAAGAAGGAATTAGGATTACATTATTATCATAAGGTATACTCACTACCTATGAAAAGCTATAGTGTTATTTGAGAGTAGGATTAGTTGTAAATGTATATTACAAAACTAGGGCAACCACTAAAAAAAGTTTAAAAAAAGTATAATTGATTACTAAGAAAGGAGAGAAAAATGGAACCATATAAAATGTTCAATTAAAACCACAAAAGGCAGAATAAGTGGGAAGACAGAAAATCAAAACAAACAACAAGGGAACAAAAAGAAAACATGAACAAATGTAGTAGATATGAATCCATCTATATTAATAATCACTTTTAATGTCAATAGTCTAAGTATACCAATTAAAACACAAACATTACCAGAGCTGATCAAAAAACCACGACCCAACTACATGTTGTATACAAGAAATCTACTATAAAGACATACAGATTAATTAAGCACATAAAAAATTATAATAAATAAAATAAAATAAAAAGCACATGAAGAAATGCTCTATAACATTTGCCATTAAGGAAATGTAAATTCAAACAATGAGATACTACCACACTCCTATTAAAATGGCCAGAATGCAGAACACTGGCAACACTAAGTGCTGGCAAGGATGTGGAGCAACAGAAACTCTCATTCACTGCTGGTGGGAAAACAAACCGGTACAGCCACTTTGGATAACAGTTTGGCAGTTTCTTACAAAGTCAAACATACTCTTAACATATGATATAGCAATCATACCCCTTGGTAATTTACCCAAAGGGGTTGAAAACATAAATACACAAAACCTGCACATGAATGTTTACAGCAGCTTTACTGGTATTTGCCAAAACTTGGAAGCAACCAAAATGTCCTGCAGCAGGGCAAAAGATAGAGAGTTGTATATCCAGATGATGGAATATTATTCAGCACTAAAAAGAAATGACCTATCAAGTCATGTAAAGACATAGATGAGGCTTAAAGGCATATTAATAAAAAAAAGAAGCCAATCTGAAAAGCTGACATACTGTATGATTTTAACTATATGACACTCTGCAAAAGGTAAAACTACAGAGACAGTTAAAAAGATCAGTAGTCACCAGGGGTTGGGGGAAGGGTGAAATGAAGGTCAAGTACAGAGGATTTTTAGAACAGTGAAATTACTTTGTAAGATACTATAATGGTCAATATGTGTCAATGTAAAAGCTGGTGAACATGAATAAGAGCTATAGTCTAGCTGACAATATTGTCAATTTCCTGGTTTTTTATTATACTACAGTTACATAAGATGCTATCCTGTGGAGAAACTGATTAAGTTTTCATGTGTCTCTCTGTATTATTTGTGTAATATTCCATGACTCTATAATCGTGTCAAAGTTAAAAGTAAAAGAAAGATAATAATAAAACAGAGTACATAGTGACAAATATAATAAAAAGCCAAATATATTAGTTGTGTAAGTAAATGTATATGGACTGAACTTACATTTTCAAATAAAATTATTTTTTCAGATTGGAACTCCAAATATAGCCCAAATTTATGCGGCATATGAGACAGACATATAAAGTGTTTCAAGAAGATAAAGACATACTAGGCAAATGCAAGCAAAAAAAAAAAAAAAGATAACTAAAAATTGTTGTTGTTGTTGACTTTTTTTAATTCAATTTTAATTTTTTTTAATTTACATCCAAATTAGCATATAGTGCAACAATGATTTCAGGAGTAAATTCCTTAATGCCCCTTACCCATTTAGCCCATCCCCCCTCCCACAACCCCTCCAGTAACCCTCAGTTTGTTCTCCGTATTTAAGAGTCTCTTCTGTTTTGTCCCCCTCCCTGTTTTTATATTATTTTTGCTTCCCTTCCCTTATGTTCATCTGTTCTGTGTCTTAAAGTCCTCATATGAATGAAGTCATATGATTTTTGTCTTTCTCTGACTAATTTCACTTAGCATAATACCCTCCAGTTCCATCCACATAGTTGCAAATGGCAAGATTTCATTCTTTTTGATTGCTGAGTAATACTCCATTGTATATATATACCACACCTTCTTTATCCATTCATCCATCGAGGGACCATCTGGGCTCTTTCCATACTTTGGCTATTGTGGATAGTGCTACTATAAACATGGGGGTGCATGTGTCCCTTTGAAACAGCACACCTGTATCCTGTGGATAAATGCCTAGAAGTGCAATTGCTGGGTCATAGGGTAGTTCTATTTTTAGTTTTTTGAGGAACCTCCATACTGTTTTCCAGAGTGGCTGCACCAGCTTGCATTCCCAAAAGAGCATACTTTTTAATGCTAGAAATTGCACCTGGAATTAAAAAACCATATTCAATAGCATAGATCTGATAGCTATCTACCAACCTTTGAACTCCCAATAAAAGAATGCACTTTTTTCAAATGTTCAAAACATAGTTACAAAAATTGAGCATAAATTAAGCCACAATAAAAACCTTATAAAGTTTCATACAGAGAAAATACTGTGAACATTCTCAGATAAGAATGCAATAAAACTAGAAATTAATAACAAAGGGACCCTTTAATCTTCTTTAATACAAAATTCTCAAAAGCCAGAAAATTCATCACTAAACTATTCTAGAGCAGTAAAAAAGAGGAACACTTCTGTAATATTTATGAAGTAAATGACACTCAATCCTAATGAAGAATACACACACACACACACACACACACACACACACACACAACAATTAGCCAATCCACAAATTGTGATTATCATGATCAACTCAGGTTCACTCCAGCAAAGGACTGTGGAATGTCAAGAAATCTAATTCCCCCAAATTAACAGGTTTAGTGAAAAGATCTGATGATTGCCACTTTAATCACATATTCAACCTTGGAACTACTTGGAATTATGGACCTGATATTCTGATGGTAAGTATATTCTTACCAAGAATGTTTAATCTAAATGCTATCAAGTCTTTAGACTAAACTTCAGTTTATAGGAAATACATGAATTAAATGAAACAATTAAACAATTCCATGAGGAAAAAATTCAGACAAAACCAGAAAAGTTTTACACCCAAGACAACTGTCACATCAATAAGTCAATGTCATGGGGAGAGGGAAGGAGTGAGGAGATTTAGCTAGATTAAAAGAAAATAAAGAAACAAAACTCTATACATAATCTCCACTAGAGTCTATTTCAAAAAAACAGCAATAAAAGCATTTTAGGACACTACGGACTAGCTGGTATTAGGGAGTGACTGTTGATTTTCTTACTTTGATAATAGTGTTGTAATTAATTACACAGGAAAATACCCCTATTTGAATGCTCAAGTATTTAGGAGTAAAGTGTCATGATGTTTACAATGATTCACACACATACACACACATAACCACACATACATATAATCACTTACAACTAAGTAAAAATAGCAAAATGTTAACAACTGTTGACTCTAGGTGGGTACACAAGTATTCAATTTCAACATTTTCTGTTGAAAAGTAGGCAAATAACTTCTAAAATGCTTATTACTCAAGTGCTAAAAATAAATAAATAAGAGAAAACTTGGTTTAAAGCATCTTTAAAGTTTCGTGTATGATTTAAAATCATATTTCTAAAACCAGTATTCACATTTTTAAATAAATCAAGTAGTTGCAGTAAGTGACAGAGCCAGTTGCCTAAACCAGATAGTACAGCTCCAGAATCCACACTCTTAATACTCAGTACTATTCTGTACTATACTCTCAGGTGTGATAACCTATGTTTCTAGTGATTCTGACTTGATTATGCTGGGGCAACAATATCCACCAGTCCTTTGATTTTGGTAATTTTAATAATCCAAAAGTATTCTGACACAAGCAAAGAACCAAATGTTTAGACACCATTATGTTACACAAGAAGGCATTAAAAATGGCCTCAGGTGGTTTAAGTAAATATTTAATTAACTGATAAGATCTATCTATACTCTTAACGTGAGATGAGTGACTCTAGCGAACATCTTCATAAACTGGATGATGACCTTATCTTGATTAATACATGACCCCACTGTGACTCTCTGGAAAAAAGATGGAATCAAAGCAGTTCTCAGCAATGAAAATCATTATTCATGAGACAGTAAAAATTCCTTTATGCAAAAGTTTTACCTTCAGCTGTTTACCTGACTGAATAATTTACATAACAGCTTATAGCATTTTAAAGAAATCTTATGTCACTTGAAACACTTTCAGGCTTATATAAATGAACATATTTTTTTCAATGAGAGGATGCCTTAAAAATAATAACTGACTTTAACAGATATCACTCAATGAGTTGATGCAAATTACAGATGTAGATGATAAAAGAAAACTGTTAATTTTCTCAAGTGTGATAATGGTATTGTCATTATGGAAAAGACCTTCAATTAGATTTGTGTATGTCATGTTTTACTTAGAGATAACTCTCTAATTTTTTAGTAAACAAAGACCAGTGGGTATTATTATTCTATAAAGTCAATCTTTATATTTTAATGAACTTAGTAAACATAAATAACAATACCAATACAAAATTAAATTTTCCATCAAGTATCTGTAAGACTAAAAATATATGTGGAAATATATCTCACCCCTGGACTATAAGAAATAGTAAGTCAAAAAAATTTTAGTTGGGGTAGAGGACAGTAAACTAGTTCTATTAAATATGTAGATACATGAAAATTTACCTGCTTTTTCTTTCAATTAGAATGGCCACATAAGATGCTGGCAAAGCGGCACCAAAGCCAGGACTCCAAGAGTAGAATTTTCCAAGTATCCTCCTGAAATTCAAATTTGGAATTTTTGTATGAAATTTTTATTTGGTTATTTCAGTTATTACGAACAGAAGTTCCCCTCCTTCACTCCACACTCTACCTAAATGTCTCACAGCACCTCAAATTCAACATGTCCATAACCAAACTAACTCATTAGCTCTCTCCCCTATCGCCATGAACATGCTCTCTCTCCTCTATTTTCCTAGGTTAATAGGATCAACGACGACCTACCCACTTACGTGTGACACTTTGAAACAGCCTTAGCTTCTCCCTTTTCCTTTTCTCCACACATTAAATCATTCCCTTAAGTTTTTCCATATGCAATTGAACTCTCAAATTCTCCAATCTGCTACCCCTGCCTTAGTTAAGTCTCTTACCATCTCCGAATCTGGTTACTACAACAGCAAACTAGTAAGTATCTCTCCTTCCAATAGTCAGTCACATTCATTCAGACATTCCCTAGATCCAACATTACTATGCAAACCCTCTATGTTCTCAGTTTCCTTATCAAATGGGAACAATAATATTACCTATCTCATACAGTTGTCATGAGGACTACATGAGCTATTTCTTAGCACCATGCACAGCACATGGAAAGTGCTAAGGAAATGTTAGCTGTTATAATTATTATTACTACCCCTATTTCTTAACGCATGATAAATATTTAACAAATGTCACCCCTTCTTTGCTTCTACAATCCTTGATAACTTTTTCTTACGGTACTTACTAAAGTAATGTATATTTTTTTAGTTTTATTTAGATATATATGTATATCATTTTTCACTTACTAGAATATGTCCCTTGAAAGTAAAAATCTACATGGTGTTCACATGCTATAAAATGGCCATTAGCTGCTTGGGTTTTTAAAGAGATCAAAAAAAAAAAGATACTTGGAAATGTTAGGAAGATTTTTTTCCTTTCAAAGACACTATGTTCCTAAGAAAGGGAGAAGCGGCACATAAAACTTGCAAAAAAATAATCTGAACAAAGTTGGTCCATGGATAAAAAACACATTATAAGAAAAAATGTAAATACATACACATAAAGATTAAGGATCACCAATGAAATGATATTTTTAACTGAAGCTTAGCTTTAAAAGAATTAGAAAACCTACAGAGCATATGAAATATGGGTATTTCTAAAATGAACATCAGCAACTTCCTGTTCGAGAAAACTAGAAGTGATTCTTCCTCCAATATAAAATCCACAAAGGCCATAGGAAGTTACTGAATGTAAAAATCAAGAAAAATAACTCAATGAGTCAGTTAAAGGAGGAACATAGATGTAACTATAAGCATTTTAAGTATAAGTATTATAGGTATTTGCATTTCCACAAATTAACCAGTTTCACAGAACATAAAGAAATATGCTACAACAGCAATTTATGATTATTGTAATATTTTAAGCCTAATTATTTTATAACTTTATTTTTAGCGTATGAACAAGTATTAGAAAGTTTCCAGAGTACATATGATAGTTTCTTACACATACTTTCAAGTCAATTTAAAGGCATAATTTCCTCAGTAGTATAAACCTTATCAATTATTTTCTGCATAATCTGTAAGTTTATAAATATTAATGTTTTGACGAGAAAAAATCTGTAAAGGATATTTGAAAATTATCTTTTTAATTGCAGTTAATGTATACCTACAGAACTACTCTGGGCAACAGTAATATGAAAATGATGTAAAGTTAGTATTTTAACTTGACAGATTTAAGAAAAACACTAGTTGGGATTTTCAACAATCAATGGGAAAAAAGATAAGAAGTAAATATCTAATAAACATGTTAAGGCATGTCACAGCACTAAAAACTGAATTCTAACTGATCTATGTCACAGGAAGCCTGTGACATAGATAATTATAAGACTTAATGAGGAGAAGTTTCATCAATAGGATATGCCAGAAGTTAACTTACTGTTTTACATATAAACACAAGCATTTTATAGTCTTTTTGAAGTCTAGTCACTGTATGTGGACCTCACCTACACCATGCACAGTTGCTTTGAATTCTTGATCCATGAAATTGGAAAGTTAAGATATCCTAATCAACAACTTGGTAAATATAGTAGGCCTCAGAAAGCTCATGATACACCAAAGCACTTTTGCTATATACTCATAGCAATAATTTGAAGTCTGTATTAATCTTTAAGCCAAGAGGCCCACAACTCCTATTTAACAGCCTTTCTTTGAGATACATAAATGCCAATTGATAGAGAAAAAAAATATACAAGCAGTGACCTGCACAACATTTACATAAACATCTGTTTGTTTCACAGTTCCAACAAAAGAATCTGTTTTAACCTCCAGTGGTGATTATGAGTACCAACCTTAAAATGCAAAAGAAAGCCATATACAAGGCCCCATTAGCAGTCAGAAATGAAGCAGATTGTAGGATCTCAGGGAGTAGTTTGTGTAAATAATAGTCTAATTTTCGTTTCCGGAGAATTGCTGCAATCTGGAAAGAGAAAGGCTTTTTTGTTTAATCCAACCAATTTTTCCCACCTAACTTAGCTCTTATGTGAAAGCTACTGAATAACAGCATATATTCTAAAATTGAAGTTAAAACTCTGGTATTTTACTGACTCCTCTACAAAAATACAATTTCTGGGACAGAAAAGAAGACACTTTAATCTATTGAAGGTATAATGGGTAAAATACATACCAAGAAATTACATCATGGGTCATAAAGAATAACTACCAAATGTTGTATTTATAATGCCTTAAAAACAGTGTTAAACTGAATAATGGAATGCATTTTTAAATGGCAAAAATAAAGCACAATTCAAATAGAAATTGAATGTCAAAAACAAAACTATTTACAGATATTATCAGCCTGGATATTAGAGAACCTCAGTGATAGAAACCAAAGAAATTCATTCAGCTATTCAAATAGGACTACTGTGTGACAAAACCATGCTAGGAACACAAAAAGCAAAAAGTAAAATTAATAATTTCTGGCCCACTGGAGCCCGTTAAAGAAAAAAAAAAAAAAAGCCCTGAAGAACAAAACAAACATTGAGAATCTAGTCTACTACAAGTTGGTACCACAATATTGGAATAAGTTCCTGTACCAAGGATTGCAGAAGTTTGTCACAAAAATATTTCATAAAGAATATCATGTTATGAGTCTTCATGACTTATCTTTTAAATTTAAATTTAGATTGAAAACATATTTTAGTATTTTTTGTATGTGACCTCAGAATTTAAAAAAATTTTCAAGATTAAAACAAAATAAGCTCTGAACTAATTTAGTAAGGATATTTAAAAATCAAGACATGAGATCTAAGTATTTATCGAGTACATACACAACATAAACAGAATATGAATTGCAATATGGTATGATAAGATACAGTTAGAGATCCTGAAGAATCATTAAGTGTTAGTAATACTAGTGCCTTGGAAGTGCCTTGGAAGTTTATCAAAGAGTGAGTTTAACATAGGAGTGTGCAGCAGTTTCATTGAGAAAGGGATATGAGCTATATTTGGAAAAATAGCAGAATTTTACAAGCCACAGGGAAAAAATATTTTTCCATCACAATGAAACAATGTATCAAAAGAGGAAAAGTTAAAACAGCATAATCAGGGAATGAGGAAGGGATTGTAAGGAAGGGCAACACTGACTTGAAAGAAGACTAGAGAACTGTATTCACTCCCCACCATCCCAGACATAACGCTTTTCCTAAGGTCAGTGATCAATAAATCCAATGGACTTGTCTCAGTGCTCTTCTTACTCCACCCCTTTGAAGACCCTGAAACTGACCATCTCCTGTTGCATTCAATTAAACAACTTGTTAATAAGAACTATGCCATACACAGCAAAAACGATGACTAAGATCGAATCCCTGCCTTCTAGGCGTGTAAAATCTTGATAGGGAAATAGACACATAAACTAGAATATGGCAAATGCTAGACTAGAGGAAGAAGAAACTGCTATAGAAATACACATTAGGAAATGACTAAAAGGAAATGGGACTGGGAAGGTGATGATGTCTAGAAGATATCACTGAACTTTCTAAGACAGATCTTAACAAATAGGTAGAATTTTGATAAAAGAAGTTGCTATAGTTTCCATGACAATGAATTCTTTTCATCCTCCCATTATATCTCTAAATGTTTTTTCCTTCATTAGCATTTCTTCAGATCACTACTCATTCTACATATGCTCTCTTTCCAATGGCATCATCTATCATCTCAAAGTAAGAATTCCTATTATAACTCCAACCTCTTCCCTAAAGTCTTAATACATCCTTCAAATATCTATTGGACATATCAATAAATATGTAACACAGGCATCAAAAAACTCAACACATCCAAAGCAGAAGTCACTATATTTCACAAAAAAAAAAAAAAAAAATGGTTTAACCTCCGAGTTTCCCACCTTATCTCAACCACCCAATTACTTACAAACAAAATCTGTCTGTCACAATCACTCCCTGATCCTCAAGCATCTCATCGGTTCTAATGGTCTCCCAGTATCTTCAGGTTTGAAAATGTAATGTCTCTTTCATTTTAGACTTAACAATGGGCAGAATCTGGCACTATGTTATATATTCAAATAGTTACAGAAAAAAATCTTCTCTTTTCCTGGAAAGGAAGAAACAAAACTATCCCTGTCTGTAGATAATCTGATTGTCTACACAATATCCCAAGCAACATATAAAATCAAACAAACAAACAAACTAAACCCAATCTCCTAGAATAAGGCAGCTCAGCAAGGGCACAGGATACAGATAAACCTAAAAAAATCATTTGTATTTCTATATAAAAGCAATCAACACATGGATGCAAAAATTTAAAATACAGTAGCATTAATAAATCCTCAAAAAAAAAAATACGTAGGGAAAAATCTACCTGTATAGGACGTATACGCTGCAAACTACACAATGCTGATGAAAGAAAGCAAAGGTGTAAATAAATGCTTGTGGACCAGAAGACTCAGCATGTCAATTCTCCCCAAAGTGACACAATTTCTATCACAATCTCAGAAAGATTTTTGCAGACAGATATAGACAAGATTATCCTGAAATAGATACAAAAAGTGAAGAGATTATAAGAGCTAAAACAACTTTGAAAAAGAGAATCAAATGAGAAGAATCAGTCCACTCAATTTTAAGATTTACTATATTGATAGAGTAATCAGGCTTTATGATATTGGCAGAGAAATAAACAAATAGGTTAATGAAATAGAACAGAGAATCAAACCATAAGAGACACTTAAAAACTGAGAATAAACTGAGGGTTGATGGGGGGTGGAGGGGAGGGGAAAGTGGGTGTTGGGCACTGAGGAGGACACCTATTGGGATGAGCGCTGGGTGCTGTATGGAAACCAATTTGACAATAAATTTCATATTAAAAAAATAATAAATAAATAAATAAATAAATATTAAAAAGCAAAAACAAACAAAAAAGAAATAGAACCATGCAAATACTTCCAACTAAAAGACAGCCTTTTCAACAAATAGTGCTAGAGTAAGTGGATATCCACAGACCCAGAAAATTTTAAGTAAAAGTTAAAAAATAACCTTAACCAAAGTCTCACACTTCACACAAAATTTAATTCAAAATGGATCACTGACATAAATGTAAAAAAACTACAACATTTTAGGGGAAAAAAATCAGACAAAATCTTAGGGATTTAAGGCTAGGCAAAGAGTTCTTAGACATGAGACCAAAAACACAATTCATAAAAGGATAAACTGTAGGGGTGCCTGGGTGGTTCAGTTGGTTAAGCATCTGACTTTTAATCTCAGATCAGGTCTTAATCTCAGGGTCATGAGTTCAAGCCCCGTGTTGGGCTGCACACTGGGCATTAAGCCTACTTTTAAAAAAAAATTTTAAAGAAAAGGGAAAACTGTAAATTACACTTCAGAATTAAAACTTTTTCTCTTTAAAAAACTTGTTCAGAAGATAAAAAGACTAGATACAGACTGGGAGAAAATACTTGTAAACTACATATCCAGCAAAGGATGATATAGTATCTGGAATATATAAGGAAATCTCACAACTCAATGGTAAAAAATTAATATAATTAAAAAGTGTCAAAGATATGAATAGACATTTCACTGAAGATGTGCAAATGGCAAATAAGCACACTAGCCATTAAGGAAATGCAAATTAAAACCCACAAATGAGCTATCACTATACAACCATCAGAAGTGGCTGAAATTAAAAAATAAGGGAAACACCAATTTCTGGCAAGAAAGAGAAACTGGATCACTCGTGCATTTCTAGAGAGAATGTCAAATGGTAGAGTCATTCTAGAAAGCAGTTTGACAGTTTCTTGAAAAAATAAATAGAGACACACAACTATCCTATGACCAAGCAACTGTAGTCCAGGGTGTTTATCCTAAAGAAATGAAAACGTATGTTAATACAGAATCTATGCACAAATGTTTACGGCAGCTTTTCCATAGAATAGTCAAAAACCAGAAACCACCCATATGTTTTTCAAGAGGTGAATGGTTTAAAAAATAGTGGAGTATCCTTTTCAGCAATGAAAAAGAATAAATGAATGATATATAAAACAATGTTGATGAATCTCCCAAGAAATATGCTGAGTAAAAAAGGCCAATCCCTAAACACTGCATAATGCATGATCTCATTTACATGACATTCTTGAAATGACAGAATCATAGACATGAAGAATAAAGTAATGGTGGCCAGGGGTTAGGAGGAGGGGGCATATGGGAGGAAAGTGGGTACTGTTATAAAAGGGCAACAGGAGAGATCCTTTTGAAGATGGAAATCTTCTATATCTTGACTATATCAATAGCAGGGTTTGGGTTGTGATATTTATTTACTATCATTTTATAAAATGATACCATCAGCAGACACCAGATAAAAAGTACAAGGAATCTCTCCACTATTTCTAACAACTGCCTAAGAATCTACAATCATCTCAAAATAAAAAGTTCAATTTAAAAAAAGTAGGGGCACTTAGGTGGCTCAGTCAGTTAAGCATCCAACTCTTGATCTCGGCTCAGGTCATGATCTCACAATTCATGAGTTCAAGCTCCACATGGGGCTCTGCACTGACAGCATGGAGCCTGCTTAGAATTGTTTCTCCCTCTCTCTCTCTGCCCCCACCCCACTTGTGCTCTCTCGTTCCCTCTCAAAAATATAAGTAAACTTAAAAAAAAAAAAAGCAGTCATCCACATGGCCAATAGGAAATGAAACATGCTCATCACTATTACTCATCATTGCACAAAGAAATACCACTACATACAAACCAGAATGACTAAAATAAAAAGAACGGATAAAGCAAAGTACTGATGGGAATGAAAAAACCATCTGTAATTACAAATACCGCCAAAAACTAAATGCCCATTACCAGTAAAGTAGATAAATTGTACATATTTGCAATATTGGTATACCAAACTGTATAGCCTATTGTAAGAAACGGGGGAAATCTTACACAAAACAGGAAAACAACCTAGGACCTTATCATCACTGTGCTCTAACCCAGAGATTCCAACCAGGGTTTACAAATGGCCAAAATACTGATCCTCTCAACAGTCTGGGTAGTCAGGCCTAGGGTAACAGAGCACAGCAATAAATATTTCAATGTTCCCTAGTGTGCCACACAATTATTATCATTTTCTAGGTACACCATACATGCTACAGCATAAAAAAAAAGGTTAGGAAACACTGATCTCACCAAACAACATAACAGCAATCGTACACACCATGTAGAAAGAGCACACGCACATATCTATAAAATCATTATCCGAAATCATCAGACACCTTCAGAAACATATTTTTATAGCAAAAATGTTACAATGTTCATAAGATTTCACCAAGAAATTCCACATTAATCTCTTATGAATTTTCCAAATATGCTTACAAAAATTTAGCTAAATACAGGTACATAATAGTACTATGATTAAAATATAAACTTATTTGCCATAGTGTTATAATCTTGTTTTAGAAGACCACTTAATGACCAGGGAAAAATAAATCAAAACATATAAATTGAAAATGCAAACTACAAAACAGTATTTTTTAATGAACATACAGAACAAATACGAGAATGTTATTCATTGTTATCTCTGATCATGGCAACATACTATTTTAATCTTCTTTTTGTTTTGGGGTATTTTCCAGAAATTCTACAATAAACACATGATACATGTGTAAAACTGGTAGGAGACAAACAAGTAGGAGAAAACAGGGATTATTATAGTAGAAAGAATCTGAATGAGAGACAGAAATAAATACCCTAATAGAGTACAAAATAATCATATGATAAGATTTTTAACTTTAGCTCTACAACTAACAATTGCTATGAAGGATCCTTGTTTAGATATAATTCTTTAGATTTCAGTTTCTTCAGTTATTAAATAAATTGAATTAAATGACACAGGAGTGACACCCAGATAGCAAACCAGCAGATTCCAGCATTCATCCCCTACAGAAATGTCAATTTGAACAACTATCCATGCATGAAAATACCTTCACAAAAGCTAAGGATTCCAGGTGAGAGATTACAGCACTTCAATGGAACACAGAAATAATAAAACACACACTGAAAAGGGTAAGAAAGAGCATCTCATGTATGTTACCCAGCCTCCAAGTCCAGGCATCCCAGGGTGGAGACAGACACTCACCCCATGAAAGAAGAGTGAAATGAGCACCCAACTTCACCAGAAGTGTGTGAGCCAGCCCACACAAACTAGGGACTCAAGCTCAAGGCCCATCCCAGCACCAGGCTAACTCCTAAGAAGCCAGGCTCCAGTCTTACTGTAGGCCTAACACCAAATTCCAAGCCATCAGGACTGCTCCCTTATGGGACCAAGCACATGGCCTACACCAGTGAACCTAGGCTCTAGGCCTACCCCTAAATACCAGCCCAGCCAGCCACAAGACTTCAACAGCAAGCCCATGCACAGACTTCACCAAAAAACCTACCCAAAATCTCTGGCCAGTCTACAGGATGAAGGGCTTGCACTACAGGAGCCAGAATTTGGACACTGTAAATGATGCCTGACACCTGGGTGGCTCAGTTGGTTAAGCATCTGAGTTTGGCTCAGGTCATGATCTCATGGTTCTTGAGTTCAAGCCCCACATCAGGTTCCATGCTGACAGCTAAGTGCCTGGAGCCTACTTTGGATTCTGTGTCTCCCTCTCTCTCTGCCCCTCCCCTTCTCACATGCTGTCTCTCTGTCTCTCTCTCACTCTCTCTCTCTCTCAAAAATAAGTAAATATTTTTTAAAAAACGCACACATACCAAAACAAAGCCACAAGGAATACAAATAAACATAAAAACAAAGGAACAAAATAAAACACCAGTAACCAACCCTAGGAAAACAGAGACGTATGAATTGCCAAAGAATTCAAAATAATTATCTTAAAAAAACTCAGTAAACTACAACAGAACACAGACAACTAAATGAAATCAGAAACACAATACGTAACCAAAATGAGAAGTTTAACAAAGATGAAAACTACTTAAAAAAAAAAAAAAAAAAAAAAAAAGGTGGGGCACCTGGGTGGCTCAGTCAATTGAGTGTCTGACTCTTGATTTTGACTCAGGTCATTATCTCAGGGTCATGGGATTGATCCCCACATCAGGCTCCATGGTGAGCATGGAGCCTGCTTAAGATTCTCTCTCTTTCCCTCTGCCCCCTCCCTTGCTTACGCTCTCTCTAAATATATATATATATATATATATATATATATTTTTTTTTTTTTTTTAACTATAAATAGGATTTAAATGAAATCCTAAAAATTCTATTTAGAAAAGGAATAAAGTATAAAAAGAAAGAGAAAAAATTCTGGAGCTGAAGAAAACAATGACAAAACTAAAAAAAATTTCATAGACAGTTTCTTTTTTTTTTTTTTTTAATTTATTTTTGGGACAGAGAGAGACAGAGCATGAATGGGGGAGGGGCAGAGAGAGAGGGAGACACAGAATCGGAAACAGGCTCCAGGCTCCGAGCCATCGGCCCAGAGCCTGATGCGGGGCTCGAACTCACGGACAGCCCAGAGCCTGACGCGGGGCTCGAACTCACGGACCGCGAGATCGTGACCTGGCTGAAGTCGGACGCTTAACCGACTGCGCCACCCAGGCGCCCCTCATAGACAGTTTCAACAACAGACTAGTTCAAGCTGAAGAAAGAATCACAGAGGTAATAAAATGGCAATAAATACATATCTTTCAATAATTACTTTGAAGGTAAACGGACTAAACACTCCAATCAAAAAACACAGAGTGACAGAATGGATAAAGAAATAAGACCCTTCTATATGCTGCTTCCAAGAGAATCATTTTAAGCCTAAAGACACAGGCATAATGAAAGTGAAGGAATGGAAAAATATTTACCATGCAAATGGATGATAAAAGAAAGTGAGAGTAGCAACACTTGTGTCATACAAAATTCTTTTTAAAACAAAACAAAGACTATAACAAGAGACAAAGAAGGACACAATAATAAAGAGGACAATTCAATAAGAAAATACAATAATTGTAAATATTTATGTACCCAACATGAAAGCACCGAAATACATACAGCAGTTAATAACAAACATAAAGGACCTAATTGATAATAATACAATAGTTGCAGGGGACTTTAACATCCTTACATCAATAGATCATCTAAACAGAAAAACTACAAGGAAACAAGGGCTTTGAATGACACACTAGACCATACAGACTTAATAGATACATTCAAAACATCCCATCCTAAAACAGCAAAATACACATTTTTTTCATGTGCACATGGAATATTCTCCAGAACAGATCACATATTAGGCCACAAAATAGGCCTCAACACATTCAAAAATATCAAAATCATACCATGCATCTTTTCTGACCACAACTCTATGAAACTAGATATCAACCACAAGAAAAAATCTGGAAAGAACACAAACACATGGAGATTAAATAACATGCTGCTAAACAATGAATGAGTTAACCAGGAAATAAAAGAAAAAATTAAAAAGTACACGGAAATAAATGAAAATGAAAACACAATGGCTCAAAACCTGTGGAAGGCAGCACAAGCAGTTCTACAAGGGAAGTTCAGAGCAATGAGGTCTATCTCAAAAAGCAAGAAAATATCAAATAAACTACCTAACACTTCACTAAAGGAGCTAGAAAAAGAACAACCAGCAGAAGGAAGGAAATAATAAAGATTACAGCACAAATAAATAATATACAAACTAAAAAAAAACAATAGATCAGTGAAGCCAGAAGCTAGTTTTTTGAAAAAAAAAATCAATAAAATTGCTAAACCTCTAGCCAGACTTATCAAGGAGAAAAGATCAAGGACTCAAATAAAATGACAAATGAGACAGAAGAAATAGCAAACACCACCAAAGAAATATAAACAACTTTAAGAGAGTACTGTGAAAAACCATATGCCAACAAATTGGACAACTTGGAATAAGTGGATAAACTCCTAGAAACATATAAAATACCAAAACTGAAACAGGAGGAAATAGAAAATTTGAACAGATCAATAACCTGCAAAGAAATTGAATCAGAAATTAAAAAACTACAAAGTCCAAGACCAGATGGCTTCACAAGCAAATTCTACCAAACATTTAATGAAGAGTTGATAGCTATTTTTTTCAAACTATTCCAAAAAAAATAGAAAAGGATGGAAAACTTCTAAAGTCATCCTATGAGGCCAGCATTACCCTAATACAAAAACCAGACAGACACCACTAACCAAAAGAACTGCAGGTCAATATCTCTGATGAACATAGATGCAAAAATCTTCAAAACACTAGCAAACCAAATCCAACAATACATAAAAAAAATCTTTCAGGGGCACCTGGGTGGCTTGGTTGGTTAAGCGTCCGACTTTGGCTCAAGTCATGATCTCAGGTCCATGAGTTCGAGCCCCGCGTTGGGCTCTGTGCTGACAGCTCAGAGCCCGGAGCCTGTTTCAGATTCTGTGTCTCCCTCTCTCTCTGCCCCTCCCCTGTTCATGCTCTGTCTCTCTCTGTCTCAAAAATAAATAAACGTTAAAAAAAAAAATTTTTTTTTTAAAAAATCATTCACCACAATCAGGTGGGATTTATTCCTGGGTTTCAAGGGTGGCTCAGTATTTGTAAATCAATCAATATGATACATCACATCAATAAGACAAAGGGTAAGAACCATGAAATCATTTCAACAGGTTCAGAAAAAGTATTTGGCAAAGTACAACATCCATTCATAATAAAAAGCTATCAAAAAAGGTTTAGAGAGAATATATCTCAACACAATAAATGCCATATAGGAAAAACTCACAGCTAACATCATCCACAATGGGGAATAACTGACAGCTTTTCCTCTATGGTCAGGAATAAGACAAGGATGTCTACTCTCACCACTTTTATTTAATATAGTACTGGAAGTCCTAGCCACAGCAGACAACAAAAAGAAATAAAAACATCCAAATCTGTAAGGAAGAAGTAAAACTTTCACTATTTGCAGATGACATATACCATATGTAGAAAACCTGAAAGAGTCCACCAAAAAACTGCTAGAACTGATAAACCAATTCAATAAAGTAGCAGGATATGGGGCGCTTGGATGGCTCAGTGGGTTAAGCATCTGACTTCAGTTCAGATCATGATCTCAGGGTTCTTGAGTTCGAGCCCCACATCGGGTTCTGTGCTGACAGCTAAGAGCCTAGGGCCTGCTCCAGATTCTGTGTCTCCCTCTCTCTGCCCCTCCCTCACTCACACTCTTCTCCCTCTCTCTCAAAAATAAATCAACATTTTTAAAAAATGTTTTAATAAAAAAAAATAAAAAATAAATCTGTGGCATTTCTATATACATATAATGAAACAAAGAAAAAGTAATTAAGAAATCAATCCCATTGATAAATGCACCAAATGCACTAGGAAGAAACCTAACCAAACAGACAAAAGACCAATACTCCTAAAACTATTTAAAACAAGGAAGAAAGATGGGGTGCCTGGGTGGCTCAGTCGGTTAAGAGTCCAACTTCAGCTCAAGTCATGATCACACCATTCATGAGTTGGAGCCCACATTGGGCTCTGTGCTGACAGCTCAGAGCCTGGAGCCTGCTTTAGACTCTGTGTCTACCTCTCTCTCTGCCCCTCCCCCGTGCGCGCTCGCTCTCTCTCTCTCAAAAATAAATAAACATTAAAAAAAATTAAAACAGTGATGAAAGAAATTGAAGATGACACATAGAAATGGAAAGACATTCCATGCTCATGGATTGGAAAAACAAATATTATTAAATGACTATCAATCTACACATTTAATGCAATCACTATCAAAATACCAACAGTATTTTTCACAGAACTAGAACAAACAATCCTAAAGTTTGTATGGCACCACAAAAGACCCCGAATAGCCAAAATAATGTTGAAAAGAAAAAGCAAAGCTGGAGGCATCACAATTCTGGACTTCGATTCCATTACAAAGCTGTAGTAATCAAAACAGTACAGTACTGGCACAAAAATAGAAACACAGATCAATAAAAGAGAATAGAAAACCCAGAAATAAACCCACAATCATATGGTCAATGAATCTTCGACAAAGCAGGAAAGAATATCCAGTGGAAAAAAAACAGTCTCTTCAACAAATGGTATTCGGTAAACCGGACAGCAATGTGCAAAAGAATAAAACTGGACCACTTACTTACACCATACACAAAAATAAATTGGGATTAAAGACCTAAATATAGAGGCCCCAGGGTGGCTCAGTTGATTAAGTGTCCGACTCTTGATTTCAGATCAGGTCATAATCTCACAGTTTGTGAGATCAAGCCCTGTGCCAGGCTCCATACTGACAGTGTGTAGCCTGCTTGGGATTCTCACCCTATCTCTCTCTCTGCCCCTTCCCACTAGTGCCCTCTTTCAAAATAAATAAACTTTAAAAAAAAAAAAAGACCTAAATGTAAGACCCAAAACCATAAAAATTCTAGTAAAGAGCAAAGGCAGTATCCTCTCTAACATCAGCCATAGCAACTTTTTTCTAGATACATCTCCTGAAGCAAGGGAAATGAGCAAAAATAAACTATTGAGACTACATCAAAATAAAAAAACTCTGCACAGTGAATGAAACAGTCAACAAAACCAAAAGGCAACCTACTGAACGAGAGAAGATATTTGCAGATGACATATCTGATAAAAGGTTAGTATCCAATATATATAAAGAGCTTATAAAACTCAACACCCAAAAAACAAATAATTTATGTAAAAAATGGGCAGAAAACACGGACATTTCTCCAAAGAAGGCATACAGATGGCCAACAGACACATGGAAAGATGCTCATCGTCATTTATCATCAGGGCAATTCAAACCAAAACTACAATGTGGGGGTACCTGGGTAGCTCAGTCGGTTGAGCATCCAACTTCAGCTCAAGTCATGATCTCATGGTTCATGAGTTCAAGCCCTACATCAGGCTTGCTGCTGTCAGCGCAGAACCTACTTCAGATCCTTTGTCCCCCACACTCTGCCCCTCCCCCACTCAAGCACACTCTCTCTTCCCCAAAAATAAATAGCCATTAAAAAAAAAGAAAAGGGGGGGAGGGCGCGCCTGGGTGGCTCAGTCGGTTAAGCGTCCGACTTCGGTTCAGGTCATGATCTCACGGTCCGTGAGTTCGAGCCCCGCATCGGGCTCTGTGCTGACCGCTCAGAGCCTGGAGCCTGTTTCAGATTCTGTGTCTCCCTCTCTCTCTGACCCTCCCCCGTTCATACTCTGTCTCCCTCTGTCTCAAAAATAAATAAACATCAAAAAAAAAAAAAAAAAAAAAAAAGCTACAATGTGATATCACCTAACACCTGTCAGAATAGCCGGAATCAACAACACAAGAAATATCAGTCATTGGCGAGGATATGAGGAAAAAGGAACCCTCTTGCACTGCTGATGGAAATGCACTGGTGCAACCACTGTGTAAAATGGTATGGAGGTTCCCCAGAAAGTTAAAAATAGAACTACCCTATGATCCAGCAATTGCACTACTGGTATTTAATCAAAGAATACAAAAACACTAATTTGAGGGGATACATGCACCCCGATGTTTATAGAAGCATTCTTTACAACAGCCAAGATATGAAAGCAGCCCGAGCATCGATTGATGAATGGATAAAAAAGATGTGGAGGGAAATGGGTGGGGGATGGAATAGATGGGTGATAGGTATTAAGGAGGGTACTTGTTGTGACAAGCACTGGGTGCTGTATGTAAGTATGAATCACTGAATTCTACTTCTGAAACCAATATTGTACTGTATGTTAACTAGTATTTAAATAAAAATTTGAAAAGAAAAAAATTTATATATATAACTATGTGAAAGGCGATATGTGAATTAGTTTGACTGTAGTAATTATTTCATTTGTATATACATCAAATCATGTTGAAAATTAATATGTATATCAAAACATCCTGTTGAAAGATAAAAATTAACCGTCAACACTAAAAACAAATGACACAAAGAGTTCTTTATTTCCCCACTTTTAAAACTGCATCTTTTTTTAAATAAATGGTACTGGAGGAACTTGGTATCCGTGTAGAACAAAACATTAACCTTGACCTCTGCCTCATACTATGCACAAAACTTAATATGAGATGGATCATAGACTTAAATTGGAAAATTATAAACAGTAAAGTATCTAAAAGGAAATACAGGCAAATATCTTTATGAAAATTCCAAAGTCAAAAAACAGAGGCAGCATTAAGGATAGGCCATGGAGAAAAAAACGAAAAAAGGATAGTCCATAAAGGACAAATATGGTAACCAACCTGACTAACACAATGGCTACAGACTGACGTATGATGCAAAATTATAATTATGAGCCCCCAATTTAGGAGTTTCTCTTTATAAAAATATCATTATTAAACATCTATCAGACCTATATGCATTTAATCTTATTCATTTACATTCCCTTGTCTGTTTCCCCATTCAATTAGTGCAGCACATTTATCACAGAGATGGCTGACTACTATTTGAATTAGAGCCTATGGCCATGGACTAGAACAAAGCTAACTGGCCCTCCTCAAAATGGCTAACCCCATGATCTTAGCCTTATTAGTACCAAAGTCCAATTCAGCAGTCTTTCTTGGCCCCAGAGTTTGATCACTAAATCTTCTAGAAGACTATTTCTAGAGGGACTGACAAACCTAGTTCCTTTGGAAAATAAGAAGTGAGAATTCTTCACAATAAGAAAGAATTGGTGGGTGCCTGGGTGGCTCAGTCAGTTAAGCATCAGACTCTTGATCTCAGCTCAGGTCACAATATCACAGTTCGTGGATTCAGCCCTGCTTGCAATTCTGTCTCTCCCTCTCTCTGCCCCTCCCCTGCTCTGACTATTCTAAATGAGGACAAATAACACTTATCCATAGTGCATGTTACAAATAGAAATGTATGATTTATTATCTCCTATAGGAGTTTAGGCTGTCCATCCTGGAAACAAAAAATACAAAAATATAGGGAAACACAACTGAGATGTATAAATAACATAACAGGATATTCATAAATTTGGTATATACATATACCAGTGTCCTAACCTCGGGGGAAGACTAAGGCTCGATGATGGCTCCAGAGGGAGAAATTACATTCTCAGTCTACAAAAGTAAAAGGTGAAAGACAATGGAAACACAACATTAATATACCACTAAATCAGCAAGTAAAAAGAACTAATCCTAATAGAAGAAAATAGCATCCACTACTTGTGCAGCAAACTTTACTCTTTTCTTTCTTCCAATATGTCAGTACTTTTTAAATAAATGAGATGACAAATATACTCTGTAGAGTAACTGGCACATAGTAGACACTTAAAAATGTTAGTTTCCTTCACTCAGCACAATCACTCCCCATCCCAACCCAAGTTCCTCTTTGTGTTGTGCAAGTTTTAAGTAATGTGCAGAGATTTCTGCCTGTGGTAATTAAGATGTTTGAAAAAATAAATGGCAATTAAGAACTCAGCTATACTTCATGGCCTCATCCTGCCTTCTCTTATAGCAGGATTTTCAGGGAGCCCTGTTGCTCAACTATAGATCCTAACAGTTAAAATCAGAAAGAGAGAAGACTGGTTCACTCTTGCTCTAACTAAAACCTATTGTGCTTATTTCTTATCTCACTTTCTTCAGTCACTGAGGAAGACATTTGGCAATGACAGGAACATTCCAACCACCAGACCAGAAAAGCCCTGACAGCAACAGAATGTCTAGAAAACTACACACCCACACATCCCCTTCGCTGCTCATGGTCACTGCTGAACACATGCCAACCCTAACCCATGATCATGTGTTCTCTGCCTGCTCTCAAGGCCATATCCCCCCAACCTCTCTCTACAAATCTCTAGGTGTGGGCAGAGAGGTCAGTTGTTAAGGTTTGAGCCTAACACCTTCTCCTGTCTACTGCCAGCACCCAAAATAATTTTTCCCTTTCTCTTTTCCAAACCCTCATCTCTTGAGTTACTGGCTTCTCCTGCCAAGAGTTTATCCGAGTTTGTTGCACAACAGTGTTGGCAAAACCTACCAGGAGCTGTGCTCTCCATCTGTCCAGCCCCTTCAGGATTCCCAGGATAGAGTAGTTCACCTGGGCAGCACAGCAGGGCTTCCCCATTCACTTCCTGGGGTAGCAATTGAAGTAGGTTAGATCCATCAGTAACAGAATCAGTAGATATCAGGAGTATTCACTATAACCTAATTATTACATGGTCAGGAAAGAGCTACACTGCATTATTCAGGGAAGTTACCTGGTCCTTATGAGAATCAAAATTAAACCACATTTTTATAGCACCACCAGCTTCAAAATAAAAACAAAACTTCAAAGACCAGAACTAGAGTAGGATATTCATCTAGGGTCAAAAGACTGCCTACATCTTTCCTCTAACAAATTTCAAAATATTTTATAAAAATAAGACCACAGGGTGCCTGGGTGGCTCAGACAGTTAAGCATCCGACATTGGCTCAGGTCATGATCTCATAGTTGGTGAGTTCGAGCCCCACTTCAGGTTATGCTGACTGCTCAGAGCCTGGAGCCTGCTTCGGATTCTGTTTCTGCCTCTCTCTCTCTGCCCCTCCCCACTTGTGCTCTGTCTCTCTCTCTCTCTCTCATAAAAAAACATTTAAATAAATAAATAGATAGATAGATAAATAAATAAATAAATAAATAAGAAAGACTCATTTTGGGGCCCCTGGGTGGCTCAGTCAGTTAAGTGTCCAATTTCACCTCAGGTCATGATTTCATGGATCGTGAGTTCAAGCCCTGTGTTGGGCTCTGTGCTGACAGCTTAGAGCCTGGAGCCTACTTTGGATTCTGTGTCTCCCTCTCTCTCTGCCCCTCCCTTTGCTCTTGCTCTCTTTCTCAAAATAAATAAACCTTAAGAAAAATTAAAAAATAATAAGACCTCATTTTTTAAAATATTTAGCATAATAAAGGAGGTAGAATTACTTTACTGTAACAAATAAATTTATGTTGCATGTGCTGGTTAATTATGTGTCAATTTGACTGGACCACAGGATGCCCAGACATTTATTTGATCAAACATTATTCTGGGTGTGTCTGTGAGGGTGTTTCTAGTGAAGATTAACATTTTCAGTAGACTAAGTAAAGCAGATTGCCCTTCCTAAGGTGGATGGGTCTCATCCAATGAATTGAAGACCTGACAAAAACAAAACAGCTGAGTAAAAGAAATTCCCTTGCCTGCCTGCCTTCAAGCTGGGACATTAGTCTTTTCCCTGCTTTTAGACTCAGAATGAAACATCCCCTCCTCTTGGGTCTTATTAAGCCTGAGGGCTTTCAGACTGGAACTTATACCACTGGCTCTCCTGTGTCTCCAACTTCCAACTATAGATCTTGGGACTTCTCGGCCTCCATAACTGTGTGAGCCAATTCCTTTTAATAAGTCTCTTTGTGTGTGTGGTGTGTGTGTGTGTGTGTGTGTGTGTACATACACACATACATACCCCTTTTGGTTCTGTCTCTGGAAAACCCCAACAAATACACTACATTTAAATTGCTTCTAACATCTTCATTTTTTTTCAAATATATTTTTTAAAGTTTATTTACTTAGAAAGAGAGTATGCAGAAGCAGGGAGGAGGCAGAGAGAGAGGGAGAGAGAGAATCCCAAGCAGGCTCCAGGCTGTCAGCGCAGAGTCCAATGTGGGGCTCAAACCCATGAACTTCAAGACCATGACCTGAGCTGAGATCAAAAATCGAACACTTAACTGACTCTGCCACCCCAGTGCTCCGCCCCCAACATCTTTGCTTTTAGGGTTAAAACTATAAACTACAGGGGCTCCTGGGTTGCTCAGTGGGTTGAGCATCTCTTGATTTCATCTCAGGTCATGATCCCTTGGTTATGGGATCCAGCCCTGCATCAGCTTCACATGGAGCCTGCTTGAGATTATCTTCCTCTCCTCTGCCCCTCCCTCGCTTCCTCTCCCTCTCTCTCTCTCTCTCTCTCTCTCTCTCTCTCTCTCTCTCTCAAAATAAACTTTAAAAAACTTTAAATAAAGACAAACTTGAAAGTATACTTTAAATATAATATTGAGACAAAATATGATCAAGAACAAGGTTCAGATTGAGCCTTATGTAAATTATACCCATGTTCCAAATCAAGTAATATTAGTATTTTTGGTAATGTAGGGGTAGGGAGTCTTAAGAACACACACCTGTTCTCCACCTACTGAGAATATACACCTGTTACTTCCACCTAACACTGTAATCTTAAACCAAAACATTTTTCATACCCTGCCATCTTCTAGATACTTAAGCACAAATATCATGGACTCTAATATGAAATACCTTAATTAATGAAGAAAACTTCTAATAATACACTTCTTATTGAAGAACTTTATTCAGATGAAAAACAAAGTATGCCCATATATTCCAATCTCTCCAATAATATTGGGTATACTGAATTGAATCCTTAAAATAGAATTAAAGAGTTCAAGCCAGAAAAATAGGGACAACTTCAGCAAGAAATCACAGATATCAGGGGATCATGCGGACTGAAAAATACCAAACTGCTTCATCATTGGTTGATATACAAAATTCCATTAACAGAAAACAAAGCCATTCTCCAAAACTGCACTTGTACTGATATATTTGCTAAAACTCACTCATACTGAAGCCTAATAATTAGCAACTATGTGATAGATCTAACACCTCTTATTATTTTTTAATGGGGATAACCCTAATCACCTACCTGAACCAGAAAAGAAACTTAACCACAAATTTAACTATGAGAAAAAAAGAAAAGAGCACAGAAGAAGAAAGCTTTAAAAAGATGCTTAACTTCCTAGATCCCATAATTTTGTCTTAAACATCCTTGATTTACCTTTAGATGAGTGAAGACAAACAGGTTAAAACAGCTTTTCTAACATTTGTAACAGACATTTGTAATCCTTTGTAACTGAAAACTCCTGACTACTTTGATTTAAAATATATATTTTATACAAAAGGAGGTTCAATTTCAGCAAATCTAGTAATCAAGGTGTTATGTACGGTCTGAGATACCTTATAACTGCCTTTGGTTTCAAGTTTAAACAAGAGCCAAGTCAAAAGGAAAGAAATCAAAATCCTGGCCAGGATATTGGATTTAAGAAATCATTAAATACTCTCTATAAAGTAATTGCTTCTTTTTCTCTCAATTTCCTCATGGTAAAATTTGGGTTTTGTGCCATAAGTGGTAAACCTAATATATACGTACTTAATATATATTCATATATTCACTGTGTCTCTTCATTGGGAAAGCCCTCCCAAACCTACCATACCAGAATGGGTCCTCTTGTAACACCCTCTAGTAACCCCCTGTACCTCTTAACAGCACCTACCACAGTTTAAATAATTTTCTTGTCTATTCAAGTTTATCTTTCCCCTTAACTGTAATGTCCAAGTACATCTTGTTCCCCCAGCACTGTATTTCTGACTCATTGTAGGCAATCTGTAATATGTGAAGAATGAAACAAAGGTAGGAGAGTGAGAGGAAATAAGTTTCAGTAAATACAGTTACATTAACACTCCATGGGCTCCAAATGGAACTAGAGCACACTCTGAAATTCACTCTGATCCTGATTAATATGAGAGTTTCTGAGACACAGGTCTGGAAAAAAATGGTCCCATGTCTACTTTCTTCAAGGTTTAGAAATCGCTAATGATGGGAACAGGCCTTCTTCCATCACTGCCAAAAGATGCAAAGGTATCTCTGAGGCAACGCCCAAAATGGATTAATCGCTATCCACACTGCCAAGATAGAGCTAGAATCAATAAACCAGTGCAACCCGACACATGTAGTAAGTCAAAAGACTATACAAAATAAATGGTAGTAAGTTGAAAACACTGTAAATTCAGCATTCTGAATTTAAGAATTCAGAAACTGCTCAAATATATTTGAGCTAGCATTCTTGAGCTAGCTAGATACTTGATCTAGCATTCTTCTTTCCTTTCACACTTCTTTTCACATGTAAGTTCATTTTACTGAATATTTTCCAATGCAGCTAAAAGCTAAATTACTTAAAATCTTCTTTCATTCACTTCAATTATTGATTCTCCTCAGGTATAATCATGAGGAAAGAGAGTACCATATACAGTTTGTAATACCAATTGACAATACTAATTTAATTCACCAATAAATCAGGCTCATTAAGGAATACACTTTAACTATACTCTTAGTTTCCCAAGATGAAACAGACATATTAAACATGAAGGAAAACATTAAAAAATTCAAATGACAACACTCTTTAAGAGACGAACAATTAATAGAAAAAAAAAAGCTAAGATTAATGATAAACCAACAGACAATTTTAAAGTTTGACCTTGTATCAACAGAGACTCAAACAAATCTTTAACATGATACTACGTTATGATGAAATAGTTTAAGGCCCCTAATCATCAAAAGCATCAACTAATATTATGCATTACTATGTGGCTAGTACAGTCTCAGGGATATAAACATTTTCACAACATCATACTATACACATATCCAAGAAATTGTACCAATATGTTTTGAAAAAACTCTCCAAAACCTTTTTATTTAGCTTTTTGTTAAGCAGTCACTTCAATTAACTCCCCTTCCCTAATTATCACCTAACACAGTACCTGGTAGATAGTCAATTAACATTTGATGAACAGATTATAAATCTATCATCAAAGTCCTACCACATTTTTTTTATCACTATCACAGCTTACCAACATAGATGAATGGGATATAAGTCCTTGCTTGTCTTTTAATCCAGGTTGTCTTGTCATAGTCAATAAAAGAAATTACTTATATGTATATTGCTTATGCACAAATATAAGGCAAGATTTCTTCCTCTCAAAGTCAGAACTCATAAAAAGAGGAAGCCACCTTGTATTAGTTTACTCCTTAGAAATGTTCATTTTTTGACAATCTGTTGTCCAATTTAACATATTCCTCAGAAATCAAGAGCTCTCTATTCTAAATAATAAAACTCAGGTTCAAAAATATAAAATAAATCATGTAACTGTATCTTGGTGGAGGTAAATAAACAAAAGGGGGAAATGGTATGATATGTAATCAAACAAGCAACAGTGAGGTCACGTACGACTCTAGGCTATGGTAAAGCTTGCACATTAATCGAGTTGGAAAACCAATGGAGAGTTCTGAGCAGAAGAATAACAAGTACTGATTTATATTTCTAAAAAATATGAGATAGATATTTTACCCCCATTTTTTGATAAGAATATTGAGGTTCAAATATGTTAAGAACCTTGCTCAAGGTCACTAAGCTAATATGTGGCAGCACTAAGATTCAAGCCCACGCTCTTCCCACTTTTTAACACCTCCCAAAACTCCCTGCTCAAGATTTTTCTGCAACATTCTCTTTTTAACCTCTTCATACCTCTGACTGCTTCTTTCATATTTTTTCCTCTACTCCAAAAACAAACATTCTTCGGATTATCTTCTCTTTCTAAACTCTCTCCCTTATTGGCCTAAGGATCTCTCTTCCTTATTGACCTACCATAACTTCAACTCTCATCTATATTCTTATGACATCTTAACCTAAATCTCTAGCCCCATCTTCTCTCTAGAATAGCAACTCCACATTTCCCAATGCCTCCAGGTCATTCTCCACTCATAAATTACACTAGTAGCTAGAATTCAAAATGCCCCAAAGCAATCCACCCTATTTCACTGAAAATACTTTCTCCAAGGCACTACCTTCTACAAATCCCAATAAACAAGGCTTATAATTATATAGCATCATTTAATTTTTTCCCCTACTTTAAAAGTGAGTTACTAAATCTAATCGAATAATTCTATAAACCACTGCCAGATTAAGCTTTCTGAAACAACCTCAAGCATACCACCCCCTGTTGGCAACTTTTAGTGATTGCCTACTATATCAAATAAAATCCAAATTCCATCTGCCATTCTCCAACGCGTACTATATCCTATTCTACCTGAATGTCTTAGTTTAAGCCATTCTTTCCCTTATCCATCACCTATTTCTACCTTTCCAGATCATATTTTTCCTTCAAGGACAGTAAAATGCCACCTTTCCCATTAAATTTTCCCTTACCTTCCATTCAAATGTAATCTACCTCTGATTTCTCAAACCATTTGCTCTGTACCTTATAGTATTATCTCAATGAATTTATGTTACAGGGTACTGCATGCCTTACCTCCCCTCCTGGACTATGAACTTAATATTAAGAAATACACCCTATTCATTTTTTTTATTCTTTACCATACCACATGGCACACAGCTGCTGTAACAGCACGCTGCAAATAGCAGACTCAATAAATAACTGGTAAGTGAATAGGGGGTAAATATTCCAAATACCAATAGTCTTGGTTCAGATATTATAAAAACTAATCATCAAACCTCAGTATCCCCTTCATTAGTATATATTTTTAATCAATATTTATCAGTAAATAATAAAAAAAAATTTTAGAGTCCAAAGTTTATGACAAATATAATTTTCTAAGTAGTAAATAAGAGGTCTGGTTATTCAAAATAATCTGCATCACAGTGAATCAATTAGAGTTGGATATGAAGGCATTCTGATGAAAAAAAACTCTGTTATCACAGGGATTACCAGTATGTTTCTGGCCCTCTCACTCCTCCAGGTAGGTTCCTCTCTCTACCAAATGTATTCCCAGATAGAGGACTACTCCCTTTGACGTAAAAAGAATTTTCTAGCAACAATGCAAAAGTAAATAATGCCTACATTGAAAAATACATATTAAGGATTTGAAGGCTGTTTTAAGTTTTTTTTCATCAGCCGAACAACTGTTTTAATAAGAACCTACTGACTCAGAAACATGAACAATAATGGATCATAGTTATTTAGATCCTATATTCTAATACTTATTAATTTTTATCCCTGATCGATGATAACTAAAGAGGCAAACAATAGTAAACCAGATTTGGCCAGCTATACTGAGACAGCTGCTACAGGAAAGGGTGAGTTGAAGAGTGTTTAGTGTAATGTAACGCTTCAACTTTCAACTAAAAATGATGTGCTGGAAGGACAATTTGTACTCAACAGAGATCCATCAAATAAATCACATATTAGACACAAGTTTCAACAAGCTCAAAATGTCATGTTAATGAATAGGAAAAGTCATAATTTAATTGCTTATTTAAAAAAAAAAGGACCAAATGACTGTTAAATCTCTAAAGATGTAATAACAAATTGTGTAAAAATTATCATATACTTACTGAATAGAAAGATAAAGTGAGTCCCTTACCCCTACCCCCTAAGCCAGGCCTCAGACCAAAAAAAGACAAATTCCAAGATCTCCAAAGGTCAAATAATCCAAATAGATATCTCAGGCACTTCATGACTTCAGTGTCTTTTTTTTCTTTTTTTAAGTAAAACCAGAAACAAATGGTGTATTATCAAAAACTTTGAAAAGTCTCACTGCTGGTCTCCTTTGCTGGTCTCGTTTTCTCTAGCAAACCCGCTCACCCACTGCCTTTACAAACTCAGACCACACTCTGTGCCAGAAGCACTTTACATATTATGCCGCATTTAATCTTCACAAAGACCTCCCAAGTTAAAATTTACCATTTCTCCAATACTGCAGACACAGAAATTGAGGCTTAGAGTGGTTAGGTAATTTGTCTGAGGTTACCCAGCTAGCAAGTAGTGAGCTACAATTCTAACATGGGCAATCTGATCCAGGGTCCAGGATCCTGCCTCTAAGCCACACTAAAATTCAGAAATCGGAACAGCTTCTTGGAAGTGGAATCAAACTTTGGAAGTGTTGTAGAATTACTATTTTTTCCATAAAATAAAACTGTAAGAACATTAAAAAAAAAAAAAAAAAAAAAAAAAAGACCTAAGTCCACATTAACCAACTGATTCCTGCAGTCGGTGGTTTCCAGGTCTTTCACAACTAACTAGATTCTGCCCATAAGTTGTTTATTTCTAACAATTCCAACTCTTTTTAAATGTTTATTCAGTCTAGAGGTGATGAACTGATAATAGGTTAGATAACATGGCTCACAATGAATAAACATTATGTAAACATATTTGTTCTCTGAAGAACAGTATAAACATCTAAAGGTCAGTGAAAAGGGAGGTTTTTAAATTATTCCTTCCAAAAGTGCAAAGAGTTGTACTCTGGAGTCAGCTACCTGTAAATGCCAGTATCCGAATCTGGAGGTCCTGAAGAAACCACCTGGTAAAAGCATAATTAAGAATAGTCTTAGGGGCACCTGATGGTTCAGTTGGTTAAGTGTCCAACTTCAGCTCAGCTCACAATCCCACAGCTCGTGAGTTTGAGCCCCATGTCAGGCTCTGTGCTGACAGCTCAGAGCCTGGAGCCTGCTCTGGATTCTGTGTCTCCCTCTCTCTCTGCCCCTCCCCCACTCAAGCTCTTCTCTCCCTCTCAAAAATAAATAAACATTAAAAAAAAGAAAGAAAGAAAAATGGTGTTAGGGGTGCCTGAGTGGCTCAGTCACTTAAGCAACTCTTGATTTTAGCTCAGATCAAGATCTCATAGTCATGAGATCTAGCCCGGGGCTCCATGCTAGGTGTGGAGCCTGCCAAAGATTCTCTCTCTTCCTCTCCATCTGCCCCTTCCCTGCGAAAGAAAGAAAGAAAGAAAGAAAGAAAGAAAGAAAGAAAGAAAGAAAGAAAGAAAGAAAGAAAGGAAGGAAGAAAAAGTCAGTCAGTCTTAGGGTCTTAGAACCACCCGAGTGAGTTAAGTGAGCAAGTTTTCCTTAAAGAAGGCACCTAAAAACCTGAACAACATAGAATCCATCCCCCTAAATGGGCAACTATGCATTCTAAATTTGTATTCTAAATTATGGTGGGCACTAGCTTTCATTCATCTTAGTGGTGGCCTACAGCTAAAATAGTTCAACAACTGTTTCGTGCTGTTGTGTTGTTTGTGTGTATATGTGTGTATTGTGTGGAAAGGGGTACCACTTGTTGTGAGTGTGTGGTAATAACTAACATTCTTTTGCACTGCCTTAGGCCTGCCAAATATCTCCTTACTCCTGACCTATTCATGAGTTCATTAATTCACATCTGTACTCATTCAGACATTTATTAAGCACTTACAGAAGTACTGTGCTAATTCTAAATACAAACCACCATCCTAACAGGACACTAAAGAGACAATATTCAAAGTGTGACTCTTGATCCAACAGCATCAATATTACCTGGGAGTCTGTTAGAAATGCGGAATCTCAGTCCCCACCCAGACCTACTAAATCAGAAACTCTCATTTTCATTTTCACATGATGGGAGAGGGGGTAGTGTCTTAACACATATTAATGTCTGGGTCTATATGATAAAAAGTGAAACTGACTTCTGCAAGCCCAGAGAAAGTTACCATATTCTTTGTTATCTCTGTAAGAAACAATCAGACTTTTCAAGAAGTACCACAGATATGGCCCTGACACACTTTCAAAAATATTAGGCTATAAATCCAAATTATTACTCAATGAGAAGTAAAAACTGATCATCCACTGAATATACAATAAAACTCTTAGGAAACATACAAAATATATGATCTCTGCCTTCTTAAGACACATACTCTACTGGGCAAGAAAATGAGAGGATGAACTTTGATAGCCAAAGTAATACATCTTTAATATCAAGAACAAGGTTATCGGAAAAAAAGATGCTGGTGAAAACATTTAAGCACAAACTTGTTTTAACAGTTCTCAGTGGTACATATATGTATTTACAAATATTCTCTACTAAAAACTCCAAACTTAAATTGCTTGGGTGACCTAAAGTCAGATCTTTTAATCACCTTCACTGATCCTGTCGAGAACCATCCTTTAAATTGGCACCCAAAATCTCAACCAGAGTCTACTCTGTGAACCTGCAAGAACATTTGCAAAACGATCAAGCCACAATACTGTCATCCCAAACTGAGACAAGATCTGAGCCCGCAGGGATTTGCTGTCAAATATGCCCTTTAAAAAGGGGGATGAGGGTTAGAGAGGGAATTAGATGAGAAAAGACTGAAGGCCATTTCTCAACGTCTCGCTGACCTACAAACTCCTCTCCATCAGAAGGTGAGAGAAAGAAAAATTACTGCAGTTCCCTTAAGTCACAATTTTAAGTGTCCTAACTTAATTTTAAAGTTGGGAGCCCATCCTCTTCCCATCAACAGGCATTCGGATGACAGCTCAACATCAAGTTCCCCTCCCCCTTTTCCCGCCGAGTGTAGCATTTGGGATATCCGTCCCCTTGCGACCTCCTCCATCCCACCCACAACCCCCAAAACACTCTGGCCCCTCCGAATGAGAGCCCGACACAGAACGAGTCGCCCAGGCCGCTGGGAAGCACGACTGCGTCCCACGGCCCACCCTCCACACTAAACTCGCCGTGGGGGAGGGGCTGACGGATCTCACCAAGTACAGTGGGGCGTAAATCTTCAGGGACTCCTCCAGGGCGCCCCCGGTGATCTGCACGAAGGAGACCCCACAGGAAGGGTGCCAAGTGTGGCCGATCTCGTAGCAGTTATGAGGGATGGACTTGCTGAGAGCCGCCATGACGGAGAGCCGTGCGGACGGGCAGCAAGGGGGCGAGCCGAAGCTCGGGAGGCAGCTGGGCAAGAGGTAGCCGAGCGCGCGCCCGACCGCAGCCGACTCTCCGGGCTGGCTGCTGGAGGTGCAGAATAGAGGGGAAAGGTCACGCGAGCAGGGTTACTCTGGGCCAAAGTCCTCGGATGTTAAGCGCTCGGCGTATCGCAGCTCGAGGGGGCGGGGCGCGCACCGGGGAGGCGGGGAGAGGCGGAGCGTGCGCGCGCCCGGCCCTCGGAGCCCTGGGCCGTGCGGAGAGCGGAAAGCGTGAGAGCGCGACTCGGGGACGCGCCTGTCTCCCACTGCCCACGTCAGCCCCTCGCTGGCCCGCGACGTCTGCGTCGGGAGAGCCCTGGTAGTGACTTGGGTCACACTGTACTCGTCTCTGCCCTCTCAAAGCCCTGCCAAGTTGAACGGATGGCAGTGGAAGAAAGGGATAAAATGTCTTTGTTGGGAGCTAGCTGGTGGAGGAAGACGGTTGCCACGAGTCTGGACAGCCTTCCTCCTCAGAACTGCCACCTTCCCTTCCCTAGACTACCAATTAATAAATGGCTAAGGCTGCCTGCTGGTTGAGACCGCGCTGCTCCTGGTTGCTGGGCTTTCTATTCTGTGGTGTCTGAGAAGTTTGAAAAATCTATTAGCAAAGTTTGTACACTTCCTGTGTGGGAAAAGGGCAGTAGATCATTCTGTCCACTGAGCCACTGAGCGATTCTTTCTGCAGCGCACATGACAATCATCGGCCAAATGGTGGACAGAGTAGAGGGGACAGTGGTCTTAGAACTCATACCCGATAGAGAGCTTGGCCATCAATTGGCAGAAGGGACCTGTGTGACCTATAAATCATATAACCCCTCTAAAATGTCAGTTTCCTCATCTATAATAACCCAGGTTCCTTGGAATCCTAAATTCTATAGCTTCTTAAAGCAGGAGCATACTGCCTTTAGAGGACTCCCGTTCTAATCAAGCCTTCATTCATTCTAGAAAGCTTTACTGAGCACATACTATTTTCCTGGCACTGTTGTAAACTCTCGTTGATTCACATGTGAACAGGAGAGACCAGGTTTTGACCCGCTCCTCCTCCCACTCCCACGGAGTCTGAGCCTGAGCTCCTGCTGCAGCCGCTGGTATTGGGGTTTCTGGAGTTACAAATGAACAACGATGTCAACAAAGTTGTTAATGATATGAAAGTAAGGAAATCTACACGAGATCAGAAAAAAGAAAGAAACTCGTTCTCTTCCGTTTATGCGTTGGCAAAAGAAATCACTGTTAGAGAAAGCAAAGCAGATGTTGGTGGGTGACACTAGTGATATTGTAGAGGACCCCTACACATCTTTTGTGAAGTTGCTGTCTCTGAATGATTGCCAATTTGCTTTGTATAATGCACCTTCAAAACAAGAGTCTAAGAAAGAAGACCTAGTATTTAAATTCTGGGGTCCTGAAAGTGCACTTTATAACACGAGATGATATATGCTATCTCTAAAAATGCCATTAAAAAGAAATTTACAGATATTAAACTTAAGTTGCAAGTAAACGGCTTGGATAATATTAAGGAGTATTCCTCACTTGGAGAGAAACAAAGGCAGCATAGTGGTCCCACTTGAAGGAAACTCCTTATAAAATGACAAATACCATCTGGATGTTAGGGAACTTCCACTTCTCCAGCTCAGTCAACCGGCATAGTATGAGGTTTTGTTCTGTTTCTTGCCCTTCTCAATGGGCCCTTCCAAAACAATGAATGAAAGAAATAGCATTCATTTAAGCAGCCTATCAGTGATTGCTGTTAGAATGTTTCATACTGTTACTTTTACATAGAACCCAAGGAATGCCATCCCATCATATTTTAGCCAAAACAACTGGTTATATATGCCTTCCCTGCAGCAAGTGCTACAATGAATGTGATCGTCAATGTGAATAATTTAGAATACTGCAAAGTGTACGTTAATTGCATTGAGAGTAGTTTTCACCTGTCAGATGGTAAACTTTACTTAGTATTATTTATACTTGCACTTGATTACAGTTCTGTAACTCTCCAGCATTCATACACCTCACCTTCCTTGGCAAGTCTGTTTTGATGACATGACAGGATGGATATAACACCATGCATTGAAAGCACTTTTTTGTGATGAGTTTAACCCCTCACTCCCAAAAGGAATGCCAATTAAGTTGTGCTAACTGTGTCATCAACTTATCCTCATACCCCAGTGTTCATTCCCATTACCTGCATATCTTCTTAAAAGGAATAGCTGTTATGACTGCCTTTTTGTTTACCATTCCGTATACAGTACTGAATAAGTATAGTTTTGTTTACCATGTGAGTCTTACAACACTAAAGATATTTTGAATATCAGCCACGATGGCAATTTCTGTATAAATGAACCTCACCTGGAACATTATTTTTAAGATCAAACTCCTCATCCTCACAAAAATAGCCACATTGCATAGTTATTACTATAAAATTATAGCATAAAAATTATAGCATATTACTAAAAAGGGGGGTTCTATTTTCATGAAACTAGCATTCTAGGGGGAGAAATGAAAAATAGGCAAGAAGATAAAATAAGATAGTTGTTTAAAGTCAACAAGAGAGGAGTGCTCATTGATGAAAAGCCCAAAATAGCAGGGGTAAAAAGATAAAAGTTTCTCTCAGTTCAGGTAAACATTAGCAGTCCCTAGGCTAGGAGGATGGCTCCATAACCATCAGTGATCCCAGACTCCTGACGGGTTGCTTTACCAACTGTTAACTATGCTTTCCAGCCCAACTTATAAGATGACATCCACATGCCAGCCAGGAAGTCAAAAGAGGAAGAGAAGACCTACTTCTTCTCTTTAAAAAACCTTCCCAGAAGATCTATGCAAACTACTACTTATATCCCATTGGCCAAAGCTTAGTCACATGGCCATACTAAGTTTCAAGGAAAGCCAGGAAATGGGGCTTTTTTTTTTATTTTAATTGGTTGGACAAATGCCCAGCTAACATTTAGGGTTTTATTGCTGAGCAAAATGGAAAAAACAGATACTGAGAACAATGAGCAGTGTCTGCCATATTTCTATGCCTCTAGTCACTCAAATTTCTGGGCACGTTCTTCTTTCCACGGATAAACATACCTTCCCCTTCACAAAAGGGACAACCTAAAGTTCCATGCAGTTACCCTATCCTATTCAAAGTCCAGGATCTTTCCTAGGACCAAATACAGCTCTCATGATTAGGGTATCTCCAGGCTTAGCATATCCAATCTACAATGGTTGGACAAGAACAAAATAATCACAAATTATTTAAAATTTCCAATTCAAAATATGAGAGGATCAGAAACACAACATAAACCTGTCCACAGAAATTACAGGAATAGCAATGCAGGTTTATCCTACTTAATTTTAATAAGCCATCCCTGAAAATCTGATAGTCGGTAAGAAAATGCTAAACGGGAGCCTATTTTTAACTAGGAAAAATGAAATATGTTACACATCAATCCCCAAATTCCTAATATGTATTTAAAATAAAATAAAATGCCAAATACAAGTAGCAAACAATCGTGTTAGTATTTACAATCCTTAAAAAATAGCATTTTAATCATCAGTCAATACAGTTGCCAACTATCAGTTGCTTTTAAATGTAATAGCACATGTAGTTTGCATGCACAATGATAAACATTATGTTTACCATAGAGCACAACAAATATATACCAATAGCTAAGGAAATTTTAAAATTACAATTAAAAGCAGGCAATTTTGTTTTAGTTAACTGTTAAATGGAGACTTAAACCTTAAAGACATTTAAGAAGGGAAAAACACAGTTATTACTGTCACAGGGGCCAAAGGTGACAGTGCTAAGGAATTGGATGGTATAAGGCAATTTCAGGCAACTATTGCATTCAAAGGAATGGAAAGGGTATTCTCTATGCTGGTGCTGCTGTAAAGACTCCAGAAGAGGAAGGCATTGGTAAATTCTCAAGGAGGACCATCTGTACTTCAGGATGAAAAAAGAAATTGCAAAATAGAGCAGTTCTCAGTAAACCAGTTTACATTTGTAAATTTCTTTATATGGTATTATAAGATCTGTGTTTTAAAAGAAAGTCTTCTCAGGGGCACCTGGGTGGCTCAGTCGGTTAAGCATCCGGCTTTGGCTCAGGTCATGATCCTGTGGTTCACGAGTTTGAGTCCCACATCGGGCTCTGTGCTGACAGCTCAGAGCCTGGAACCTGCTTCAGATTCTGTGTCTCCTTCTCTCTCTATCCCTCCCCTGTTCTCTCTCTCTCTCTCTCTCTCTCTCTCTCTCTCAAAACTAAATAAATGTTTAAAAAAATAAAATAAATAAAATAATAAAAATAATAAAAAAGAAAGACTTCTTTCTCATCATGCCACCATTAAGTTTAAAGGTAATGTTACACTTGGTATCTACATGAGCCATTTATTCTTTTAGGCGCCTACGACCAGTAGTTGGCTGGATACTCTCTCGGGCCTTCATTGTTGCTTCTATTCCATAAAAAAGGCTTTAGGGTTCATCAACAAGGTGAAGCAAAGCATTCCTTCAAAGTAGAAGCACAGTGTATGAAGGAAATGAATCTGGAAATTTGCGGCTGAATTCTAAGGCTTTGAAGACATGCCAGGCTGAAAACTGTTGCTTTTGCAAGATACTGGCTTTGAAGATGTCAATAATAAAGAATGGAAGAGCTCTTAGGATTTCAGACAGAGGATTTAGCAACAGTGAGTTGTTCAGCTTTACAGGCAGTCATAGAAATGGGTATCAGTCATGAACACAATGACAAAGCATGGCTCAAACTAGGTATAACACTGTGGTACCTCTTAATTCCAGCAATATTCAGGTGCACACTCCCTTTGTTGATACTAGGCAAGGTTTCCAAAATAGCTACATATGATTCTGATCTTCTACCAATTTTGGTTATAACATAACTTCACATTTTTCTTCACATCATTTTATTTAAAATATTACATTCAATTTTTAACGTGTAGATATACATTTTTGCCAAAAAAACATTGAAAGCTGTTGTGTTGATACTTAATGCTCTTTCAGTCCAAACAGATAATGCTTCTGCCAACATAACTCTCTAAAAACTTGAAAGATTCTTATATATCAAATTATATAAGCACCCCTTAAAAAAGCCACACCAACAGACACTTTCCATCTTGAGCTGAGACTCAGAAGGTTTTTTGAAAATGTCCTTAAAATATTAGAAGCCCTTTTATCAAGCTGAGAGGGTCTAGGGAGAACAATCAAATATTTCTACAGTCTTGAAAAAGAGTCTTACAGCTGCACCCTGGATTTAACCTTTGCCTTAAAGCAATTCCTTAGTTTCAGAATCTTTTAACCATCTGGAGAGGCTCAGAATGAAAAACAGCTTTACTTTTGAACCCAAAGATCCTAGATTCTTTATATTTCCTATAAATTCTGCTTTAAAAAATTGAATAGTCCTTTTAATTTCATCTCTCTCTATCTTACCAGGCTTCATTTAAAAAAAAAAAAATCAGTCAAATGAAAGTTCAACATTCTGCCTGGAAATATCAACCAAAAGAACCAGTTTGTTAGAGTATTTTCTATTTCCTACAATTTAGCAGGCAACAGTGTTGCTAAAATTTCCTCTACTACATAACAGCGATCCCTTTTTCTAGGCTCTGGTAAGAATTTCCTCCCTGTCCTTCAAGCCTTCAAGAATTCCACAAAATGCTCTCAAATAACCTTACAAAAGATTCAGGTACACTGTCTATAGAATTCCCAGTGTTTCTGTTAGTTTGATGATGTTACCAGTACTTATAATTACGACTGAGGACACCATCCTCCCTGACTTAGAACTCCTTTTACCATAAGTAAAAGACTTATGATTATTCTTTGATATGAAAAACACACAATCTACACACAATAGGAATAGATAGGTAAAAGGAATGCCTCAGAGACCAGCCACATTCACCTAAAAAAGTTAGACTGAATGCAATGACATGCCTAGAAGGAAAAGTTGAAGGATAGGAAGCAAACAAAGGGAGAGCCACTGAGACAAGTCAGGCATATGCCTACAGGGGCAGAAACAGTAGTTCCAGGACCCTGGGTATTCTGGACCCACTGACAAAACGATCTTCACCGTGAAATAGATCCACAAGGGCTTTCAGAGGGATTTCATTGAACTTTGGATTCATTTAATTCTGAGAATTCATCTTTTTCCGAGAACAGGTGCATAAAGCAAACTTTTATTACGATTTGACTTCTGCTGCAGGTCTGTCTGAAGTGAAAGGGCTTGCTCATGGCAACACTGACATCCTAGTTTGTGTAAGAGGGCTTTTTTTCCTCCCTGTAATTTAATAATTTGATGTTTTGATTTATGCATTCATTTCTAAACTTACTCTGTGTCACTTAGCTTATGAGAGACAGAGCCTCCCCTGGTGTGCTGATAAACCAGGTTTCTGACCTTGGCAGTCTGTGGGTGATAAACCCTGTATTAACCAAGAAAGATTAGGCTGTGCTGAGATAACAAATATGCCCCTAAATCTCAGGGGATTAAAATTAGAAAGATTTATTTTGTGCTCACATGAAGTCCAAAGTGGGTTGGCTGGCTCTTTAGGGCAACTTTCCTCCAAGTAGTGATTCAAGGTTAAAGAGTCGTGCATCCGTATTGAGCCTTCAGTGGTCAATTTTCCTTTTTCTTTCTTTCTTTCTTTCTTTTTTTTTTTTTTTTTTTTTTTGCTTGCTTGATTTTTTTGTGCATAATTTTTAGTTATTGTACATAGTCATGTATAAAAAATGTAAGTGTACCATTTGATACATTTTTCCATTTGACCTCATTCCTGAGACAACTATCCAGGAAAAAAGTTTTTCCATCACACCAGAAGGTGTTCTGGTGCCCAGTGCCAGTTAATACATCTATGAACAGAGGTCACCACTATTCTGACTTCTATCACTATAGCCTCATTTTGCCTTTTCCTCAAATTTACATTACTGGAGGCATACATTAGTATTTTTCATGTCTGGGTCTCTCTCACTCAGGAGTTTGTATATGTTGGTCCATGTATTTGTAGTTCATTAGTATTTTGTTGCTTTGCTATTCTATTGTATGAATACAGTACAGTTTTTCCATTCCAGGACATTTAGATTGTTGTAAGTGTTGGGCTATTATGACTAAACTTACTCCGAGCATTCTCTTACTTGTCTTTTTGTAGGCATTTGTTTTTGTTTCTCTTGGGCACATACACAGGAGTGGAGGTGCTAGTCATGGGGCAGGCATATGTTTAGCTTTAGTAGATACTGATTGATTATTTTTATTTTTAAGGGTCAGGACTCAACATGGTTTACATTACTTCTGATTACATCAATTTCCAGAATGTATTTACATGTTCCCAACCTAACTTCAAGGGTGGATGGGAAATGTAGTCTTCCTGTGGGACTAGAAAAAGGAGATGAAATGAGATTTGCTAAATATCTATCACTGTCTCTGCCACAAACACCAACCCCAGTGTCAGGCTACAGGTTCATCCTAGTTGATTCTTCTTCACCGTTGTGAATGGCATGACCTTTCTTTTTCAAATGAATATATGTGCAACCATACAACTTGTTTTCAATGAACAAATGCAAACTGATCATCATCACTTACTGCACTGGACTGGAAGTTTGTGTCCCTCCAAAATTTGTATGTTGAAATTCTAACTGCCAATGCGATGGTTTTAGGAACTGGAGCCTCGGGAAGATGATTAGATCATGAGGTGGAGCCCCTGAAAAAGGGATGAGTGCCCTTATAAAAGAGCTCCAAAAAGAACTCTCTTGTCTCCACTGTCCGGTGAGAACACTGCCAGAAGGCACCAGACATGAATCAGGAAGCAGGTCCTCACCAGACACAGGATCAGCTGGTGCCTTCATCTTGGACTTCCTAACCTCCAGAACTGCAAGAAATAAATATGTATTCTTTAAGCCACCCAGTCTATGGTATTTTCGTAATAGCAGCCCCAAAGGACTAAGACACTTACATTTAAATTTTTAGTAAAATTCGGGGCGCCTGGGTGGCTCAGTCGGTTAAGCATCCAACTTCAGCTCAGGTCATGATCTCATGGTCTGTGGGTTCGAGCCCTGCGTCGGGCTCTGTGCTGACAGCTCAGAGCCTGGAGCCTGTTTCAGATTCTGTGTCTCCCTCTTTCTCTGACCCTCCCCTGTTCATGTTCTCTCTGTCTCAAAAATAAATAAATGTTAAAAAAAAATTTTGTTAATAAATAAATAAATGAATAAATAAATTTTTAGTAAAATTCCCTCTCATTCTAAGCTCCTTGAAGGCAAGATCTATTTCGGATTCTTCTTTGCTGTTTTCAGCACTATATAGCACAGTGCCTTGAACATAGAACACATTTAATAAAAATTGAATGAGTAAATAAATGAAGACCTTGGTGGGAGAGAGATTTTATTTTTTTTCTTAAATTTTTTTTTAACGTTTATTCATTTTTTTGAGACAGAGAGAGACAGAGCATGAATGGGGGAAGGTCAGAGAGAGAGAGAGAGAGAGAGAGACAGAATCTGAAACAGGCTCCAGGCTCTGAGCTGTCAGCACAGAGCCCGAAGCAGGGCTCGAACTCACGGACCGCAAGATCATGACCTGAGCCAAAGTCGGACGCCCAACCGACTGAGCCACCCAGGTGCCCCAGGGAGAGAGATTTTAAAACACTATGTCTTCTTCTTAAAGAAAAAGCAAGACAAAAATATTCATTACTTATAATTTCTTATTTATTGCCTTATTTGGGGTTTACTTCCTTAGCTCCCTATTTACCTTTCAGGTAGAATCTATGCCCTATTTGTCATCTTTATATTATCTTCCGCACCTAGCATACTAGTGTGAAAATGTAACATTTTGAGGGAAAAAATAACTGACTCCTACATCGAAAATTTGGTTCTAGAAATGGCCTTTTACCCTTTTTTTAATACAAGGACAATATTAGCCCGGCCTCAAGCTTCTGGTCTTCTCAAACTCTCCAGGAGTATACAAAACTATCCCTAAGCCCCATATGTCTACAAGATCTACAAGTTATTATAGTTCTATGATGTAATTTACTTGAGCTTAGACTCCCAAATTCATGGGAAATAGCTCAATTCTTATTGTCTTCTCACCCCTGGGTCTTTAATTATCCTTAATTTTATTCTTCCTAATAAATGATAATTGGTTTTGCTAGAAAATATAAAAGCAAAGGAGGAGTTAATGACTTTGTCCTGTGCCTAACATGCATGTAGATTACACTATTTTCCCCTAAACACAGTGTTTACTCCTCCCCCTATCTGAGGCCAAACTTGGCCATTGTGTCCTATTTGTTGGCCATGAGACTCAAACAATTGTTTATTTTAGGATTTAGCTACATCCACAGTGTTCTTGTTGCTACCCACGTGTGTCCTTCCTTGAAGATGTGCTTTTTTTTCTAACTGTTCACAACTCTTGAAAATCTATGCACGGGGCACCTGGGTGATTCCATTGGTTAAGTGGCTACTCTTGACTTTGGCTCTGTTCATGATCTCACAGTCTGTGAGATCAAGCCCTGCCTCCAGCTCTGAGCTGACCTCGTGGGGGTTGCTTGGGATTCTCTTTCTCCCTCTCTTTCTGCCCCTCTCCTGCTCATTCATGCTCTCTCTCTCTCTCTCTCAAAAAAAAAAAAAAAAAAAATGTACGTATGACATGGAGTACCAGCATTTTATTTTTCTTTGTGAAGGTTCTACTGCTTTTCTTTTAAACAATATTTTGTGAGACTCTTGGTTTCAGTTCAGGTCATGATCTCGCAGTTTGTGAATTTGAGTTCAGCATCAGGTTTTGCAGAGCCTGCTTGGGATTCTCTCTTCCTTTCTCTCTCTGCCCCTCCCCTGCTTGCTCTCTTTATTTCTCTCTCAAAATAAATAAGTAAACTTTTTAAAAATTGTTTAAATGAATAAATAAATAAATAAATGTTACTGTTTGCCTCTCTGCAATTGATATCACCCATTTGCAAAATGGAGGTACATTTTTGCTTAAAGTAATTTAGAAAATTAATATATATCAAATGTGTTAAGTTCTTCAAAACTGCCATTTCCTCCAAAATAGATGCAGTGTCTTTGGTTCCTAACCTGGAATCTAGCACATAGGCCCACTCAAGTATCTGCTAAATTAGTAAAATACACTTCAAAATATACATTTATACCTAAATTTCTATAGTTACCACTCAATAGTTACAGTTCCATTTGAAGATTCAAGTAATGGCCATTTGTAGTTTTTTTCTCTCTCTACACTTTCAATACCTGTTTTCCCAAAATCTTTAGTACATGTCTAAATCTTCCCAGCAATTGCATTCTTACATATTACAAATATTACAAATTCTAAGGTAATGAAGATACTTTTAATCCGGGATCTTATTAGTTTGACTATATTAAGTCAGTGCTCCATGATGGTTAGAATCAAGTCCAAAGGCAGAGGGTTTCCTCATAAGATTACCTTGTGAAAGATAAAGTTATCTACAAGAATTTATTTGATGGTCGGTCTGCTCTTAGTAGAATAAGACCTAATTGAATAATTGAAGAGTTACTAAATCTCTTTGGATTCATTTGTGATCAATTTTGGAAAAGGATTTTTTTTTTCACATAGTTTGGAGGACAAAGTCATCTGTCATATGCTCTCAAAGTAATGTTTATTTTCTCTTTTCTAAAAAAAACTCACAAACTCTCTGTTTTGTGTCTATGCTCATGTTTGAATATTTCCTCCCTTAAAGTATTACATCTCAGATACTTGTAGTCTGAGTATAAATTAGTAGTATTTTTAGAAGTCATTTTTACAGGACCTATGAACATTTTGAACACATATACCCTTTGACCCAGAAATCCTACTTCTAGGCCTTTATTATACAGAAATACTGACAAAAAAATTTTCTCCATCATTATCTGTAAGAACACAAATATTAAAAATAATCTAAATGTCCATGCTAGGGACATGTCAAATAAATAAATTATGGTGCATCCATATTGTAGAATGTGGATACTGAAAAGGGAAAGGTATATCTGCATGTATCAACACTGAAGGATGTTCATCACATTCCAATGAAGGAGGGAAAAACCCACAAATTCTTTCATACAGAATGAGCTCATTGTTGAAAGAAGAAAAGGTATTTTGTATATATGTATTTGTGTACATATTTACATAGGCATTGAAAAATGTGTAGGAGAATACACAATAAGTAAAGGGATCAGGACAGAGTTCTTTCACTTTTTTGTCTTATATACTTTATTGTTTAATTTTTTCCCAATTAGTGCACATTATGCTTGTATTCTAACACTTCCTTCCGGATTTTTTGTTTCTTATTAGAGTTTATTTTAGGTCCTGAGTGCTAATTGTTGTAAATCTTCATAAGTCCAAAAACAGCATTATTTTACCCTCATTCTACATCAAACTACTGATAATTTATTTGGTTATAAATAAAATTACAAATTCAAAGTAAATTTCCCCTCAGTATTCTAAAAATATTTCTCCATCATTTTCTTGCATATCACTGTTAATTACATATTCAGTGTTATTTGATTATTTTTTTATTTTTTTTTTATTTTTGTCTTTCTACTCTGGTAGTTTTTAGAGTTTTCTCCTTATTGCTGATATTTTACTGTATGTTTCATTTTTTTTAATGTTTATTTATTTTTGAGGCAGAGAGAGACAGAGCATGAGTGGGAGAGGGGCAGAGAGAGAGGGAGACACAGAATCTGAAGCAGGCTCCAGCCTCTGAGCTGTCAGCACAGAGCCCTAGGTGAGGCTTGAACTCATGAACCGTGAGATAATGACCTGAGCCGAAGTCGGACACTCAACCAACAGAGCCACCCAGGTGTCCCTGTATGTTTCTAATCATGTCTCTTTATTTCATTTTTTGTATCATTCTGCTAGAATTTAGTGAACTATCTTAATCTGAAGTATGTTATTTTTCACTTCTAGAAAACTTAAGTATCACATTTCCTCTGTTCTGGGGAAATCTCATGGAAATTCTATTAACCAGGACCTATTAACCAAGTTAATTCTATTAACTTGAGATATGTTAATAGAACTCAGGGAAGTCCATGAATTTGGATGAAAAGACAATTTCATTTTTATTTTCACTAACTTCTAACTGAAATACAATATCTTCCATCATTTGAAAGGAGGCAAGAAACCACAGTGCTTATGACATTATCACCAGTAGAAATCACAGATATTTTCATATTATATTATAACTGTAGCAGATATGTCAAAAATCATAGTAAGCTATCAGATCTTGTTATTTGATTTGTTAATGTTAATATATCACAAAATTTTTACTATTATGAAATTGAACTTAAATATAATTAATATCTTTTATAATCCTATATATTTTATTTTATACAATTAAAGGTAATGTTCTAGGAAGGTGTTATGGTCTGAATGTTTATGTCTCCCCAAATTCATATGTTAAAAGTCTAATGCCTGGAGCACCTGGGTGGCTCAGTTGGTTAAGCATCTGATTTTGGCTTAGGTCATGATCTCCTGCTTCGTGGGTTTGAGCCCCACGTCAGGCTCTGTGCTGACAGCTCAGAGCCTGCTGGAGCCTGGTTGGGATTCTGTGTCTCCCTCACTACCCCTCCCCCATGCTCACTTGCTCTCTCACGTGCTCTCTCTCCTCTCTCTCTCTCTCTCTCAAAATAAACATTAAAATGGGGCGCCTGGGTGGCTCAGTCGGTTGAGCGTCCGACTTCAGCTCGGGTCACGATCTCGCAGTCTGTGAGTTCGAGCCCCGCGTCGGGCTCTGTGCTGACAGCTCAGAGCCCAGAGCCTGTTTCAGATTCTGTGTCTCCCTCTCTCTCTGACCCTCCCCCATTCATGCTCTGTCTCTCTCTGTCTCAAAAATAAATAAACGTTAAAAAATTAAAAAAAAAAATTTAAGTCTAATGCCCAATGTAATGGTATTAGCAGATGGGGTCTTTGGGAAGAGCTTAGGTTATGAGAGTGGAGCCCTCATGAATGAGATTAGTGACCTTATAAAAGAGACCCCAGAGAGGTCTCTTACCCATTCCACAAGATGAGGACACACTACCCGCTAGGAATACCCTCACGAGAACCATTCGGGCACCTAGATCTTGGATTTCCAAACCTCCAGAGCTATGAGAAACAAACTTCAGTTATAAGCTACCCAGTGGGTGGTATTTTGTTAGAGCAGCCCAATTAGACCTAAGACAGAAGGGATCCACAGTATTCACTAATCTGCTGAAGAGATCCATGGCACAAAACATTTTTAAAACACCTGCATGAGATTGATGATAAGATCTCTGTAACTTCAATGCCTTCCAGTATCAGCCTCTTATCTCTTCATCTCTCTGGTTAGATTAGAACTATAAGGCCTCCAGTTAGGCGGCCCAGGACCAAGAGTAGTAACTCTGAGATAGCAGGAGCCTCAGCTCCCTGCTCTGGTTTCTCATATGATCACAGCTTCTGATCCAAAAAAAAAAGTCCCTTCCCCGTTTTTGAATATTTACTAATCTATTCTTTTTGAGTCCTACAATTTTGATGAGGGAGGGAGAAATGATAAGTATGTACTCCATCTACCATCTAAAAGCTGGGACGCAGGTATTAATTTGCACTTAAAAAAAGAAGGAGGAGAGGGAATGCTACATTCTTTCCCCTTCTATTAATTTTTTTCTTTTTTTACAGTATATAATATCATTAGAATAAGCTCTTACATAGCTAGTTTACAAGTGAGAAAATGGAGGGTGGTACAGGGTAATCACTGATTCGAGGTCATGTAACTAGTTAATAACAGGGCTGGAACTAGAACCCAGGTCTGGCTTCTTCTCCTCTACAGCTTGTTTTTTCTGAGTTACGTTAGGACTTACCTCCTTCCTTTCCAGAAGCTAATGGTGCTGATGTTATAAACCACTGTCTAAAAAAATCACTGTGTTATTTATTTGCTATTGTATGCATGGTTCTCTCTGCCTAAGATACTTTCAGTCATTTAGTCAACAAATATTTGAGAACATTTGATGTGTGCCACGTGCTGAGCTGGGTGCCAGGCATACAACAGTGAACAAGGCCCGGTCCTTCCCCCACATGATGCTAACAGCCAGTCTAGTAGGAAGACTAGGTATCAAACAAATACTGAATTCTGCTCCCCCTCTTATGGTGACTCTCTACTCACCTTTCAAGATCAGACCCAATGCACCTTGTCTGGGAAGTTTTCTAGATAGAGTTAGTCGCTCTCATCAGTGCCTCCACAACACATACTTTGCACCTGTTATTAACTGAGAACAGACTTTTTATTTTAATATTTTAACACAGTTTTCTGCCAACCCATGCACCTCTATCCCTTACCTGGGTGGTAAGGAACTCAAGGGCAGCTTTGCTTTTTCCTCTTGATAGCAACTTCATTTATAGCAACATCCATTCATTTCATTCATAGCACAGCCCCTGGCACTTAGTAGGCAGTAAATGTTTGAATGAATGGAACTGAAGTTGAGAAAAAAGAATAGAAGTTCTCTAGGACTCCTTTTCTGCATACTGTATATATGTATTACAGTGCATTTTAAAATTAAAAAATGGCATTCTCCATTGATGATTTTTAAGTTTATGATTGGCAAAAAGTCCATTTTTATTGTTTGGGCTGGTCGCCAATAAAAATAGAAATAGATGTGAGCACTTGCCAGCTGTTGTGAATTATAGAATCCTAAAGTCTATTCAGAAATGTGTGGAGAAAATCCACCTTTTGCTTCAATTTATCTGAGTTGACAATCTCCACAACCTAAACCCACTAAAGTCCACACCTCCAAATTCATTTAATTCTGCATGACCTATGACTACAGAAATCGACTCCCTAAAGAATCTCAATTTCACAATTTGGCTAACTGTAATTCTTTTACCTTTATAAAATTCTTTTTGAATGACTGTTGACAAGGTATCTAAGGTTCAAGGAAAATAAATCAAAATTCATTCCATATTTATGTGGCAGGGAAAAGGCTGTGTCCCCTTCACCTTAGAGCTTGGACTCCCCAGTGAATGAGACCCTTGGAAAGAAAGAGACCTCTGGAGGTAGACAGCCACGTAGCACTTGTAACTAGAGCCTTGACAGAAATGTGCCTGAGATTTTCAAAGGTGGGGGTGGGCAGAGTAGCTTGAACATTGTAATTTCGTATCTTCAAGTAGTTTTTCAAGAAGTGGAAATTTTCATCCATCGTGAATCAGATTCACCCTTGGTTTGGGGGAAATGATCTAAAGGGACAAGGTTAAATGAACAAGGCCTTTTTCTGGAATGGAAGTTTGACAGCTGTGGCTCCAGAGATCGAAACTGTTCTGCATAATAATATTTAAAATTGCCTTTAGTGTGGGCAGAGCTGCATCCCTGTGGTTTATGACACCTTTGGAGGAATATTTCCTTTCAGGTGTTGGTGTAGACACCCCCAGCCTATACAGCGTTATTTATTTTAGTTGAATGTTTGTACTTCCCGTTAAAAGCATCTCACAGGAGACTGAAAGTAAAGATGTTAGGGACTACCAGGAAGCTATAGTTCTGGTTTTTTACCTCATGTGGATAACATTTCGTAAAAAGAAATGAGACTGGGTGAGGCTTAGTACGAAAATACTGGCCTATCACACGTGGTAATATTCAAACACAGACCTGGGAAATGTAGTCCACTGGGTATTTTGCTTTTATGTGATGATCTCACAGAGGACATAGGAATGGACCTGACTCCATGAGTGGGGGAGGGCTGGGGTTTTCTCAGAGGATGTGGATGGGGAGGTAGACTGAGACCACAGAGAACACAGGGAGAAAAGTGCTCTCCTCCTGGGCTTCTGGATATTGGGGCCTGGACTTGCAGGAGGGCAAATTCACTGGAAGTTACCCCCAAAGGAAAAAGAAATGCAGACCCTCCCAGATAGTCTAAGCCTGGGAACTAGGCTGGAAGGCACCTCCACAGCCCTAAGACAACCTATGCATTGGCTTGTGGACAAAAAGCATTCAGAATTCATAGCCATCTGTAAGTTTGGCAGTTTTATAATTCCTTCCTCTCATCCTTAAACATTCTGTAAAATTTTGCTAAATGTCATGATGTGGGAAATTAAAGGTCTTTGTTTACCTTTGGGAACATTTAGGGAAGGGAAGCAAAGCCTTTTCTTGAGGCCAGCATAGCTGTGGTGGCTTCAGTCGTGGAGTGATAGAAGTCAGAAGCGGCAGTGGGGATCTGTGATGAACAATCTGGGACCACAGAGGTGGCTGGGACAGTATGAATTTGTGGGATGCGTGAACAGCTGGTAAGTGCAAAGACCTACTTGTGGAGGGGAGTCTCATAAAAGATGAAACTTCCTGTCATCAGATAAGATGGAAGTTTGAGCCACAGTAATTTGAACATCACAAGGTAAACCTGACCTCATTTTTAATCACAGTCTGGTGAGGTCTGTGAGACTGGGTACATGCATCTGGAATGCACTATAAAATGCAGTCTTTGTATCTTAGTAACCTGTTTAACATAAGGTTTGCAGACTACAAAAGCAGGCCTGAAATGGGTTCCCAACCAAATCTGTGGAAATCATATTGATCACATTCTGTTTATGCATTTGTTGGTAGTCATGTACTGGATGCCAGCATGTGCCAAGCAGTACGGTAGCAACCAAAGCAAATCCATTGGCATGGAGCTGGTATAAACTGCTCAATGTTGAAGGTAGAATGAAGATCACATAACCAACTCTTTCAATTAAAGGAAGAATGACTTGAGCCCCCTAGTGCTAGATTAGTGTGGAATCTGGTATCCCTTTATTAGGGTCCCTTTCCCTTCTTCTAGATCTTCTGAGAACCCTGGAAGGTATACACTGACCATTTAGGAAGTCAGTGAGGTCAGTGAGGTCAGTGTGTATATATACACACACAGATATATATATATATGTATAAATGTACACAGATACACACATAAATATGCATATATATACACACATACATATTTGTATATATTTGCACATACACACTATTTACATCTATACTTATTTCTTTATTTATTTTTATATTGAAAACCATGAAAGCCTCCAATGACAATCTTACACTGTAAGATTCATTCTAGTTTCCTCCTCTTCCATATTTGTAACTGTCCAATAGTAAGAGAATTCCCATCAATAAATTTACTTACTTACTTACTAATTTTTTCTTACCCTGGTCCCCAACACCTATATGGTTCCCTCCTCATGCTTCTGGGGCTCTGACACTTCATCCGAACAGGAAGATGCTGCACTGAGACACAACCTCTCATCTTGCCTGGACACCCCATGGGGATACCCTCCTGACTCTGTTAGGCTCTGATGCTCCTTCCCAGGCCCCCACTGCATCATCCTCTGTGAATGCCCTTCTCACTCTGCTGAGGCTCTGATATCCATACCATCCAGGTAACTGGATCTGACATCACCCTCCCACCCAGGTACACTATTCATCCAGCTTAGGTTTCATCACCCCACCCTGGGTCTCCATCTCCCCACCACCATATGAATGTCTACCTTGTTCAGGTCCAGTTAATGGCACTGGACTGAATTGTTTAGGAAGGAAAACAATGGAAAGAGGAGAGGGAAGAGGCAGAGAAAGAAAGAATCATCTGGGAGATCTGAATTAAGAATAGCTCTGGTGGAACATCAGTACCTGTGTTTTTAAATGCTCCCTCAGGAGATTCTAATAATAGCCATGTTTGGGGTCCACTAGATTTACAACTCTTATACTAGGAAGCCATATACTTATACTAGGAAGCTTATGCTTCAGAAACCAACCATTTTAACATTAATTATTTACTAAATAATTTTATTATTTACTTAGTAAATTATTTACTTAGTAAATCTGTCCATGAGACAGATACATAGAAACATAGAAACATAGATACATAGAAAATAAGATACTATCCCTGCTCTGAGGAGCTAACAATCCAGAAGAGGAGACAGAGATTGAGAAAAGGAACTAGCATACATGGAGTAACTTGTGGAAATGGGGAAATGTGTAAATGCTATGAGGGCAAAGTGGAAATTAGTCATTCTACCTGGGGAGTTGGAGAAAGCTAATAGTTGAGTGGGTTGTAAAGGATAAATAGGGGCACCTGGGTGGCTCAGTCTGTTAATGTGTCTGACTCTTGATTGTGGCTCAGGTCATGATCCTGGGGTCATAGGATTCTCTCTCTCTCTCTCTCTCTCTCTCTCTCCCTCTCCCTCTCCCTCTCCCTCTCCCTCTCCCTCTCCCTCTCCCTCTCCCTCTCCCTCTCTCTCTCTCCCTTTCCCTCTCCTTCTCCCTCTCTCTCTCAAAAATAAATCATAAAGTTTTTTTTTAAAAAAAGAAGTTTACCAGGAGAAGAGGAAGAGGGAACTTGTAGCAGAAGGACCTGTTTATTTAAGGTAAGAATAGGTAAAAGCTGGGATCTTTATTAAACCAGAACCTGCCACGAACAGTATCATTTGAATTGGGATGTGAGTTAGTTGTTCAGATCAGTCAACACAGCATTACATGTTGGTCCGTTGAAACAGCCAGTCTCTTGAGGGCAATATCTAGGAAAAGGGCATAATCCTACATCAGCCAGCTTGTTAGGAAAATCAATAAATGCTAATATTGAAAATTTTAAATATTCTAGAGACTATCCAGTGTAGAAAATTACAATGCCTGCCTGCATCTCCATCTCCCAGACATAACCACAGCAATAATTTGGTATATCTTCTTCAGAATGTTTTCTATGCACAGACTACCAATTATGTGTGTGTATGTTTACATCTTTCCCCAAAATAGAACTTAGGATATTTACCACTTAAACTTGCTATTTTTAATTTAACATTTCTTGGGTAGCCTTCTATATCACTATAAAGAATCTTACTTAGTTGTTTTTAAAAACATATTTTTACTTTATTGTAATCATTTTCCTTTATGTTTATTTACACACTACACAAATAAAATGTCAATGTAAAAAGGTGACATATGTAAATCAGTGGTGTGCTCTTACCTACTTACACTTCCTTTTTCAGAGGTAACCGTTGTTGTGTGTTGGCATATGTCCTACTTGTTCTTTATTCATTTACGCACACACACACACACACACACACACTCACACACATGTGTGTTTGGCGGGGGTGGGTCTTCTTTCTCATAAATGGGATCATGGACAATGTTGTATCTCAAGAATTATCAAATTTCAAAGGCTGAAAGAACACACAAGAAGGACTGCAACCTGTCCATTACTCCTGACCTTTTTCCTCAGTGCCCTCCAATCTCACTTGTATCATAGCCACTGCAAACATATCGTAGGCAATGGGAGCCGAGCCACATTAAAGAAAGAGGTGCATAAGATCCCTTTGGGACAGCTGACCCCTGGCACTCTCCTCTTGTGACTTTAGCGTTACAAAACCAAACTGAGAAGAAACAGATGGAAGAGAGAGGAGAGTAAGGGAAACACGATGAGCCCACTGGGCCCCTAAGTCTCTGGGGCTTGAGGTTTAGATATAGTTCTCACTAGGGCTCTAGACTGCTTTGCCTCTTGTAGCCAGAGGGACGGAGTTTGAAGCATGTAAGATCTTGGAAAATGTGCAACTGAGCAAGGTCTAATCATCAGTGATTGGAAGAGAAATGTACAATAAGAGCCAACTGGGATTTAACTCAAAGGCGTTTTGAAAGCTTGCTTCAGTGAGTTAGAATTGCAGCCTTTTGCCCCAAATTTCTCCACAAATATTCTATAGGCATTTTTTAAGCCCCAGAGCCCTTAACTAATGTTATTTAAGGCAATTTTATGTATCTAATTGTACAGATTCTTTTATAACTTTTGAGCAAGAAATGATCCTTAAATCCCCTTGTGTCTACTGATATTTCAAGGTAAGAGAATGCTCTGGAATACTTCCCATTTTCCAAATGTAATATTTTCCAAAATAAATGTTGGAGTAACTGCATGGTTAATACCATGTGAATATTTTAATTCACACAATAATATTCTGGAGTTTATGGAAGCTTGGCCTTTTTCCAGGAGGTTTGAAAGTCCAAAAGTGGGCTGTTTCTTCTCAGTGGGAGAAAAGGTGGAGGATGTGAATCACGATTGGTAAATTGGAGAGGAGGTCACAGGCTGAATGGCGCTAAGTAGGGGAAAGTGCAGTGCAATCTTCCATGGGAGGAAAGCCAGTTGCACAAAGGGGAAGGACTGGTTACCATTAAAGGCTTCAAAATTAGGGCCTTGGAGGAGAATTGAATGGGAAAGTTAACAACCCCTTGTTTCTCTTCCTCTTCTAGAGGATGGAGCTGTTGTAATGAGATCCAGGTGCCACCCTGGGATATCAGACATCCCTATCTTTGTCTGTTTAGAAGCTCCCCAAACCTTCAATGCTATAGCTCATATGCCCCCTCTTCCAAGGAGCCTGCCCTGATGGCCAGATTGCAGTCATCAGATGACATGACAGTGTCAAGATGATCTGTTTCTTCGTCCTTTCCCCCCATGGTCTGTAAGATTCTTGAGACCAGGATGTAAAAGTCATGCAATAATTACATACTGAATGTTGACTGAATGAGCCTCTCTGACTGGAAATAATCCCACCTCCTCTAGGCTCTCTTGGTGCTTTATACCTCACTCACATAATTTTTTACACATTCTACCTTGCATTCTCATTTCTGTACATTTTAACTCCACTATTAGAGTCAGAATTCTATCTCAAGAAAAAAGAGATAATGCATATAAAGTATTTGTGCCACATCCGCTGAATAAATGGTAGCTATTATTTTTTGTGTAATGAAGGTGCCTGAAGGAGCAGAAAATATCTTATTTTTTAAAAACAAGCTTCAGGAGCACCTGGGTGGCTCAGTCGGTGGGGCATCCGACTTCGGCTCAGGTCATGATCTCACAGTCCGTCGGTTCCAGCCCCACAATGGACTCTGTGCTATCAGTTCAGAGCCTGGAGCCTGCTTCGGATTCTTTGTCTCCCTCTCTCTCTGCCCCTCCCCCATTCACGCTCTGTCTCTGTCTCTCAAAAAATGAATAAATGTTAAAAACATTTTAAAAAGATAAAATAAAAACAAGCTTCAGAAAATCACTTTGAAAAGATCTTTGTTTTGCAAGAGTCACTTCTTTTTTTCTTTTAATGTTTATTTTTGAGACAGAGAGAGACAGACAGAGCTTGAGCAGGGGAGGGGCAGAGCAAGGGACACACGGAATCTGAAGCAGGCTCCAGGTTCCTAGCTGTCAGCACAGAGCCCTATGCGGGCTCGAACTCACAAACCATGAGCTCATGACCTGAGCTGAACTCACAAACCATGAGTTCATGACCTGAGCCGAAGTCAGTTGCTTAACCAACAGAGCCACCCAGGCACCCCACAAGAGTCACTTCTTAGTTTTGCAATGACAAGAGACCTACTGCCTTGGAAGAAGGAATAATAGGTTGTCTTAGTCTTGAAATATCTGTTCTTTCTCATTCCTCTTGAATAGAAAGCTGGGATTAGGGTTAGGTAGGAAAGTTGGTGCTGAGCTGCACAACACCAGGGGGCACCATTCATAATGTAATCTGGTTGGGGTTTGTTTGTTTGTTTTTTTTGTTTGTTTGTTTGTTTTGAGAGAAAGAGAGTGTATGCACTTGAGCAAGGGAGGGGCAGAGAGAGAGTGAGAGAGAAAAACCCAAGCAGGCTCTGCACTGACAGGCTCTGTGCTGGGTTTGATCCCACGAACTTTGAGATCATGACCTGAGCCAAAATCAAGAGTCGGACGCTCAACTGACTGAGACACCCAGGTGCCCCCATATTGTAATCTGTTGTGATGAAAGTAAATATTCTTTGGAGATGTGCTTCAAGGGATATCCTTCCTTCTGAATAATATAAATGGTCAATATAAATGATGTCCCTAGAATTGTACAAGAAGGCAGCCCTAGGACAAAGTGAAGAGAAGAGAAGAAAGGGTCTCTGACCCTTTCTCTTTGAGGTTCACATTAGCTCACCAGCTTTCTCAACCTGGCTTCTGGAAGAGGGTTATGACCCTTTGGATCATGGAAATGTTTTGAATTCTTGAATAATTCAGGGGAGAGTAATATTGGACTTTCCAATGGTAAAGTATCTTCCTCTTTATTATCATCAGCTAGCTTTATACACTCAGAACATCTGCCACATAGGTGGCATATAATGGGCAATCCATGAAACCCAGAGATCTCTGGAAGTCTAATTTCTCAATAAAATTGAGAATTCAGGTCTTTCTAGATTGAATCTGGAGAACCCAGAGTCCGAGTGTGAAACAGTCTCCAAGGCCACCTTGAGAATGGACTTGAATCCCCACAGGAACACTAATCAAAATACCTTTCTGGGCAGGGGCACTTGGGCATCTTGATTTTGGCTCAGGTCACAATCTCATGGTTTGTGGGTTCAAGCCCCACATCGAGCTCTGTGCTGACACTGTAGAGCCTTCTTGGGATTCTCTCTCTCTCCCTCTCTCTGCCTGCCCCTGATCATGTTCTCTCTCTCTCTCTCTCTCTCTCTCTCTCTCTCTCTCTCTCTCTGTCTCTCTCAAAATAAAATAAATAAACATGAAAAAAAATTTAAATACCTTTCTGGGCCACCTTCAGCTTAAGTCAGAAACACTGAGGTGAATCTGGAACTCTCTTCCTCACTGTATTTTACCTGTTGCTTTTTCTAAGGGTCCAAGAAGTTGAGGCTGATGTCTTACTTCCACTTTAAGTTCATTGCTCAACACATATTAATAACTAACCAGTTTGCTGCCTGAGTGCAAAGGTTTGATACTGAGAGAACTAGAGTAGCTCATTATCAACTGATTCCAGACATGAGATCAGAGTAACAATTCAAAGAAACTAGTTCCTTGTGATTTTGTGTATGTGCATGACTTTTATGATTAAAAAACTAAATCTACCATTTCAGAAGAAACATTCTATTTATACCTTTATAACCAGACAAATAAAAATATCCCCTGGCTTCACCTTCTCTTCTGGCCCCAGTGTGGTAGTCAAGGTCTTAGGCTTTGAGTCCATCAGCACTAGGCTTGAATCATGTTTTTACAACCTCTTACTTGGGTGATCTTCAGCAACTCTGCACTCCAAGCAGGCTCTGCACTGACTGGGTTTGATCCCACAAACTTTGAGATCATGACCTAAAAGTATGTTTCTGAGGTATAAAAAGGGATTATAATTAAACATAGTTCATAAAATGAAATGAGAATTTATAGGTCAGGCACTGTGCCTGACACATAATAAATGTTATCTATCACTATTTATTATTATTCCCTTTATCACCTCTACTTCCTTCTTCTCCTTTTTTCATGTTCACACATGAACCCACCGCAATCTGCTGCCCATGCTCCACACTCTGGATGTTGTTGTCAAGATCTTCAATAGCCTTCTCACTGCCAAGGCAATGAATACTTTGCATTGTTGCTTCTGCTTTCTCTGGAGTATCTGACATCACTGAACACTCTCTTCTTTTTGGAATTTTCTCCTCTCTTTGTTTCCAAGGCAATCCATTCTCCTGATTCTTCTGATGAATCTCGACATCTCCCAACTTTCTTAGCTGGCTTCTTCCTCTGTTGGTCAGCCCTTTCATGTTACCATTTGTAGATTCAATCCTCTACCTGTTTTTCCTTTTCACCTCATGCACTACTCCTTTGACTTCAGTTATGATCAATAATCTAATTACCCTTACTTACATTTATATTTGCAGTTCTATCTGAATCTCCAGACCTGCATGTTTGACATGTTTTTTTTTTCAAATTTATTTATTTACCTTGACAGAGAGGGAGAGAGGGCGAGCAAATGAGCATGAGCAGGGAGAGGCAGAGAGAGAGAATCCCAAGCAGACTGCACTGCCAGCACAGAGCCTGATGTGGGGCTGGAACCCACGAACCAGGAGATGATGACCTGAGCCGAAACCAAGAGTCAGATGCTCAACCGAATGAGCCACCCAGGCGCTCCTGCATTTTTGACATCTTACTTGATGTGTGGATTTGCCTTGGGAACCACAACCTAGTGTATATAAAGTCCACTCTCACCCAAACCAGCTCCTTTTCCTATGGTTCTTTTCCTGTTAGTGGTATTACAATTCCCCAGTCATTCAAGCAAGCTGACTTTATCTATGCCTTCTTCTCTTCTCTCACCCCACCCTATCCCAATATCTGGCCATTCTATTCATTCTACCCTACGCAGCTCTCAATCTATCCTTTCTTCTCCATCCTCATTCCCACAACTTTGATTTAGACCATCATCACCTCCTGCCCAAATAGCGCAGGAGCATTCTCAATTTTAGCTGTCATTTTGTGTTTCTAAAATACAAATATAATCATGTCACTTACCTGCTAAAGTCCTTTGCAGATTTCACCCTCAAAACTGGACAGAGGAGAGTAAGGCTGCTGGACAAAAACAGTAAGAGTAATTCGCTTTTTAAAAACAAGAGCAGATTCAAGGTCATCTCTATGGCAACCTTGTACTCACTTGTATTCTAATATGCTTTCTTAAGTGGAAAAGACAGAAATGGAGTTAGAACCAGCACCCTGGAATTCATATTCGCCTGGGACTGCCCACGGGAACTGTTCACGTGAATAGCATTTACCATGTGTTATGGAATAAAGGGTTGAGAACTGCTGGTCTGTGTTTCAGTGATCGCCAACTTCCAAGATTTCTTCCTCTGCTTCGCTAGTCCATATGCTTGCTGAGTTCCATGCTCAGGGATGATGGGGGCTTGCCAGTGACTCGTGATAAATAAATTGCACATGAGGCTAAAAACATACACCAGCATGATTTAATAATCTTCAAAGACCAATGAAACTGTCAAATAGATTAGAATATTAGCATTGTATTGAAGAACTCTTTTGCTCCTTGTTATTAAGCTGCACAGGAAGCCTAATTATAATCCTAATAATTGCTTTGTGAGCCTGGCTAAGAAATTCTGTTACATCTTTCTCACAGTAAGAATGTGTTGCTGGTGGGAATGGAAACTGATAATGTCCTGTATCTGTCCACAGTAGGAAGAGCCTTGTTATTAGACCTGGAAATAATTCAACGTTTATCTCCAGAAAGGGAATTTCATCCCCGGGGCAATCCTGAGATGGGAAACATGCACATTTGCTGCTCAGACTCCTATTCTGTGCTTTGCAACTGAACAATCTCTCTTGGAGTTGTAATGTTTTTCTATCAATCAAGTTACAGTCAAATCCTATAGGTTTGGGAACTTTCCTATCTCTAGGTGATTCTTCATGTCTGCTTTTATTCATTGTCTTTAGCATTTCAGAATTATATGGGTGGTTTATTTCACAGGTTTCCAACTTCTTGAACTTACGATAGACTTTAAGTTCCAACAACAACCAGTACTGACAACCAGAATGGAGGAATTAATCTTTTGAGGAAGTGACTGAGAGTGTCACAGAAGTGACAAATGAGTGGATTCTTAAAGGATGGATAGGGGTTTTCCAGGCAAAAGGACTGGCATTTACAAAAAGACAAAGAAGCTTACAAAAGCCTGCTATGTTTTGGGAATGCTCAGAAATTTGGTATGGTTGTTTTGATAGAGAGTAGGAAGTGGTAAGAGAGGAAAAAGGTCAAACAGGTCAGGGTCAGACTGGAGAGCCTTGTGTACCATGATAGTTCATGGGTATTCAACATGGCCATTGTTAGTAAAAAGTAGACCCCAGTCAAAACTCTAATGCCCACCCCAACCCCAATTATAAGAAAAAGCATTCCTTTCCTTTTTCTTTTACATGGCGAACAGGGTAAGTGAGCATGTTTATGCTGAGATAAGGTTTTTGAGAGAAAACAGACTTTGTTTGGTATTCTATGGTAGAAGCAAGCTTACCACACAATGAGCACTGGGCATATGGCCTGGCCATAGTGGGCACTCAACAAATGCTAGTTGAATGAACAGTTGGATGAACAGATGAATGGGTGGATAAATGGTAGATGCTTTTATAATGGAGACAGTTTCCAAGCTGTAGAGTTGCTAGTGGGTACTTCAATAAATATATAAATCAAAGGCAGCTGTGATCAGAGGCCAAACAAGTCACAATCAGGAATGTGGATGGAGGTGGTAGCAGCATCAGATTCCATATTACTTCACTGCTGCCTTGACTGTTTCCTCTTGGACTCCCAGGGGCCACAATGCTTGGCCGTGCTACCTACCTCAGCCACATCTCACATAGCCCACATCCACATTGCACTGAATTGACCACGCTACTTAATTTCATCTTCACCTCTGATTTCTAGACTCACTCCTTTCCTTAAAAAGGCTTAGATCCTTTCTCTCTTGGCCATGAATGGTTCTTCATTACAACAATCCATATTAAAAATCCTAAACTGTGTACAAGTGCAATAGCTCATGAACATTTTAATACAGAATTGCTGCCAAGTTTTCACAATAATAAATAGAAAAAGTCCTATTTCTCTACCCTTTTTTCCCCCAAACATGAAAACTTTATTAAAATAGGCTTAAGGATTTTCTTTTTAATCATCAAAGATGGAAGTGTTAAGAAAATTCTATCCAGTAGGCAGAGTAACCCTTTAGACAGATTTTCCAATGAATAATGATAGTGGTAATGGCTTATATTTACATAGTGTCCTTCTGTGTTCCAAGAACTTTCAGTTACTCTCAATGACATTATCTCATTAAGTAACAACATCTTTCACATTAATTCAGGGTTAAACTCTATGTTAGCAGCTCCTAGGGAACATAAGCTCCTAGGTTTGTCATAATCATTTGATAATTCACAGCAAAGTGATGGTGTTTTTTTTTTCAAATCTGCACTACCTAAATAACTATCTGAATTATCTATTTTTGACTGTACAAAAATAATTTTTAAATAATTTATTTATTTTTTAATTTACATCCGAGTTAGTATATAGTGCAACAAGGATTTCAGGAGTAGATTCCTTAATGCCTCTTACCCATTTAGCCCATCCCTCCTCCCACAACCCTTCCAGTAACCCTCTGTTTGTTCTCCATATTTAAGAGTTTCTTATGTTTTGTCCCCACCCTGTTTTTATATTCTTTTTGCTTCCCTTCCCTTATGTTCATCTGTTTTGTATCTTAAAGTCCTCATATGAGTGAAGTCATATATTTGTCTTTCTCTGACTGACTAATTTCACTTAGCATAATACCTTCTAGTTCCATCCATGTAGTTGCAAATGGCAAGATTTCATTCTTTTTGATTGCTGATTAATACTCCATTGCGTGTGTGTGTGTGTATTTATATATGTATATATATGTATATACATATACATATATATACATACATGTATATATATAAATATACACACACACACACACACTTTTCATACTTTGGCTATTGTCAATAGCACTGCTATAAACATTGGGGTGCATGTGCCCCTTCAAAAGAGCATACCTGTATCCCTTAGATAAATACCTAGTAGTGCAATTGCTGGGTCGTAGGGTAGTTCCATCTTTAATTTTTTGAGGAACTTCCATACTTTTCTCCAGAGTGGCTGCACCAGTTTGCATTCCCATCTCTACCCCTTTTTTATTGAAGAGAATGTCAGTCCCTTCGTGTAAAAGGAATCAAGCCCCAGAGAAAAACAAACTGGTTTTTTGTTTTTGTTTTTTTGGTTTGTTTTTTTGTTTTTGTTTGTTTTTTGTTTTTTACAAAGGACAGAAAATAAACATTTCATTTTACTGGGCCACTGATAAAACAATCCATTCTGCATCTTCCAAGCTATTTTGTTGGACCAAATAGTAAGCATTCCAAGTACATGTTCACACTAAATTCTGGTTCAACATGGATTCAAACAAACAGAAAGATCAAATATTTGAAACTTCTTCTGCAGGTTAGTTTTGTGGTTAGTAGACAAAAGTGACAGCAGGAAGTCTCTCTGAAGCATCTTGTAGAGAATGCTGCAGAATCAGTCCACACTCAATTCTACTAAATCCATCAGGCATTTACTGGACACTTGCTGCATATAAGACATCATCCTAGGCATTGATGGGGGTGAAGCACAAAGAACAATATGGCAGGATTAGGGGACTCTGACTAACATTCTATTGGAGGAGAAACTACTATGCAGTCCATGATAAGCTACGCATTAGCTCCTTCTTGGCATCAAGTGATGAAAAATCCCACTCAAACTGACAAAAACAAACAAAAACTATTAGTTCATGTAATGAAAAGACAAGTGGTGTTGGGCTTAAATGGGGCTTGATCCAAATGTGCATCGGGACCCCAACTCTCTCCACTTTCTGGATCTGTTCTCCCAAGTGTAGGCTTCACCTGCAGAGTTTATGTGAAGGGAAGATGACTTCCCACAGCTCCAGGTCTATATTCACCCAGATTTAAGTCTAACAGAAAATAGTGTGATACAAGTCTTGGATGTGAGTTGCAGTGGCTTGGATTTGCTTGCAAGCTTATCCCTAAACTTTTCACAGCAGCCACAGGGATGCCATATTGTAATTGATCGAGACTATGTGACTTGCTCAGCCCTGAGAACAAAGATAGAGTCAGCACCTGCTAAAGCAAGTGGACCCAGATTGAAAGAATAGGGGAATCTTCAGAGGAAAAAAAAATCAGAGTTCTATTACCAGAAGGAGAAATTATTAAAAACAACAACAACAAATACAACAGAGGAATGAACATAGTGTGATGGGAGGAGCCAGATATATTCTGGTTTTAAGGGTCTATGAAGTGGAACCAAGAAGTGAAACAGAGTTCAAATTCCTTCCTATTCTGAGAATCAGTGACTATGGGGATTGCCCTAAAACACACAGCTGAATAAGTGTTGGCAGTGTGATCCAGTGCCTGAGTTCTTTCTTACTCTGATGTCAGACATGTTGGGGTGTGAGACCCAGATCTGCCCCTTACATGACCTTGGGTCTTAAAGCCTGTTTACATCTGTAATATAAGATAGTAACAGCCCCTACCTCATGAGGCTTTTAAAGGATTAAATATGATGTTTATTACAACACTCACATGTTGAGACAAAAATCTCCAAATCTTGAGAGAGTGTATGTCTTTATAACATCATCTTCCATTTCCTTTTCAGCTCACTGAAGTTAGGGTTCCTCCTCACCCTACTATTTAAGCTTCTCTTACTAAGGCTCTGAATGACCTCTTAATGGCTAAGGCCAGTGGATAATTCTCAGTTTCTATTCGATTTGACTTCTGTATAAAACTAACCTTCTTAATCACTGTTCCCTCCTTCTGGAAAGTCTTTAATCTATTTTCTTCCATTATTTTTCTTTTTAAATTTTCTTTCTATCTATATCATCCTTTCTCCTCTGTATTCTTCTCTGGATCCTCTTCCTCTGCCCACACCTTAGATTTTGGGTTTTCTGGGACTTTCTTTGTTCTTGTAGTAGGTAAAGATTGTAATCATGACTGACCATTGTCTTTTGAATAACCTTTCTATGTTAGGAAAAATTCCTATATTTAAGTGGCAAATTTTCCAATGTAGTTGCTGGTCTCCTTTGCAATGAGGCTGCAGGCACACAATCTTCATACATCAATCAGTTCAAACCATATGAGACTCCACTAGAAACCTGGTGTCCTTTAGTTAGTACCCACCAGTTTCCCCATCTTCTCAAGCTCTAAGCAACTATGAATCTACTTTCCATCTCTAGAGATATGCCTATTCTGTACATTGCATATTAATGGAATCATAAAATATGTGACTGAGCATGTTTTCAAGGTTCATCCATGTTGTAGCCTATATCATACTTGATTCCTTTATATAACCAAAGACTATTCCATTGTATACATGTATCATATATTGTTTATCCATATTGGTTGGTGGACATTTGGGTTATGGCAATTTCTATTATTACTATTCCTATTTTACTTTAGAGATAAGGAAACTGAATCTGAGGGAAGTAACTTGACTGCTAGAAAGGGGCAGAACTGAGATGCACGCAAACCCAGTTGTATCTGATGCTTTCTTACTCTTAACCACTATACCACTGCCTCTTAACCATGCCTCTACACAGATTTGTAGAGCCCACGCAAAAGTAGGTGGGGCAAGACCAATACAATTCTCAGTGGAAATCTTTTTAGGAGCATGGCTGAGATTTATCCTGAAAAACAAGGAAGTAAAACTATCCAAGAAATTTTTGAAAAATAAGCAATTTTTTATGTAAAAAAACTTTTTTTAATGTTTATTTATTTTTGAAAGACAGAGAAAGAGAGACGCAAGCAGGGCAAGGGCAGAGAGAGAGGAAAACACAGAATCTGAAGCAGGCTCCAGGCTCTGAGCTGTCAGCACAGAGCCTGATGCGGGGCTTGAACTCACAAACTGTGAGTCATGACCTGAGTCAAAGTTGGACGCTTAACTGACTGAGCCACCCGGGCACCCCAAAATAAGCAATTTTTTAAAATAGGAAAAGAGAGAGAGCTTAACTCTATAGATTTTAAAACAATATAAATCTACAACAATTAAATATTAATAGACAATACTTACATAGCACTTACTATAAGCCTCTGGGAACAATTCTAAATGCTTTACATATATTATCTAATTTAATCATCACAAATGTTTGAGTTCTGTGTTCATTAGTCCCCATTTTGTAGATGAGAAAATTGAGGTGCTGTGAGTTTAAGTAACTTGCCCTACATTGCAGAGCTGGCAGGCAGTAGAGTTGGTATTTGAATTCAGGAAGTCTGACTCTAGATTTTGGGTTCTTAATCACTACCCTCTTGAGCCAACAAACAAACATAATCAAAGCAAACAAAGAAAAGAATGGTTATCAAATATCTGGGAGGAAGGCTATTTAAGTTTCAAAGTCACAAAAGATAACACAAAGTTAAATAGCAATACATTGAAGTACAAAAAAAAAACTCATTCTGTATCCTAAACAAACTGAAATGAAATGGAAAACAACAAATGGAAAGACAGTATTTATAGTATATGTGGAAGAATCGATGCACATGAAAGGTTTTTTTTTTTAATTTTTTGAATTGTTTATTTTCATTCAGGCTGTGATAGTAAGTCTTATCTAACCAGAGCGTGAGCGTCTCAGACACCAGATCTGCTTACTTAGTCCCTCACGTCACTTAGGTGACTCAGTGTGATAAATCCATGAGGCATTTAATGTATCTTTTATCAACCATCAATTCTGGGGATTTTGTCCCAAATTCTTTTATTTTTTTAATTTTTTTTCAATATATGAAATCTATTGTCAAATTGGTTTCCATACAACACCCAGTGCTCATCCCAACAGGTGCCCTCCTCACTACCCATCACCCACCCTCCCCTCCCTCCCACCCCCTATCAACCCTCAGTTTGTTCTCAGTTTTTAAGAGTCTCTTATGCTTTGGCTCTCTCCCACTCTAACCTCTTTTTTTTTTCCTTCCCCTCCCCCATGGGTTTCTGTTAAGTTTCTCAGGATCCACATAAGAGTAAAAACATATGGTATCTGTCTTTCTCTGTATGGCTTATTTCACTTAGCATAACACACTCCAGTTCCACCCACGTTGCTACAAAGGGCCATATTTCATTCTTCCTCATTGCCACATAGTATTCCATTGTGTATATAAACCACAATTTCTTTATCCATTCGTCAGTTGATGGACATTTAGGCTCTTTCCATAATTTGGCTATTGTTGAGAGTGCTGCTATAAACATTGGGGTACAAGTGCCCCTATGTATCAGTACTCCTGTATCCCTTGGGTAAATTCCTAGCAGAATGCACATGAAAGTTAACAAGAACAGTATTAAAGGACCAAATGGGGAAGTAAAAAAGGACATAAATAGATGATGATGTCCAAAAAGAAATACTTACTTGAGAAAAAATATTTACTCTCATTAATAATGGGAAAAATGCAAGTTACACCTATGATGATATTTTTCCTATCAAATAAGAAAAATATACAATATTGAAGAAGACTATCTAGTTTTGGCTAGGGTGTAACACACTGGCATTCTCTAACATGCTGATAGAAGTATGAAGTAGTAGAGTCTTTCTATCAAATCGTCTTACAATATAAGCCAAGAACTTAAATATTCATCTCATTTGATCTCTCCCAGGAATCTAGCCTAAGGAAAGAAGTAAACATACAGAAAAGATTTATGTGTTCAATAACATTCATAACAATTCAGACAAAAAAATCACTGGAAACTATGTAAACACCTAACAACGAGGAAACTGTGAAACAAATTAGTCAATTATACTTACTATGCCGCTATTGAAACTATATTTATCCAAGAATGTAAAAAATTGGGGAAATATTCCTGTTATGTTTTTAAATGAAAAAAAGCCAAGATACAAGTTCATATTTATTGTAAAATGTATATAATCACAACTATTAAAGAAATGACCTAGTGGACAATGAAAGCGAGTCATACCAAACACAGTATATCGTTACGGAATTTTTTTCTTTCCACTTTTTGTTATTTGCCAAATGGACTATAACGGCACTGATTAACTTTATCATGGGAAAAAATAAAGTAAACCCTGCTTTTTAAAAACAGCTAATGGGTTGTGTTATGTGTTGAGCTGAGTGATCCCAATTACTCCAGCCTCTTACTGACACAGCTATCTGACCCAGGGGAGTGGAGTGTGCATATCTCTTTGAAGTGCCAGCTCCGGAGATAATCCTCCATTGACCTGTGGGCCTGCTGATTTGCTAGCAAGGCCAGATAAGGAATTTTAAACACAGAAGGAAACTACAGAGCCACTGGCCAGTCTGCATCAGGGGAGCCCAATCAGTGCTTTTCTGTTCCCTCTGGTCAGTGGCCCTGAAAGAAGAAGAGATTACACTGTGGCTTTTGCACTCTGTCCAGGACCAGGCTCCACCACTTAAAGAGCTGAGGTGAACAGCAGAGGAGTGCCTGGCCGGAGAGATGGAGGAAAATGACACCCAGTGGTGAAGGATGCAGATAAAATCTACAAACAAAGATATTTGTTCTGGTTAACAGTTTTCTCAGAAACTGAGAAGCAAATAGAAACCTCCAGGGAAGAGGGAATCACATGTGGGTAGGAATCCCGGCCTGCCCAGGGGAAGGGTTAGGAGCCCAATGACTTCTTCCTCCTCTTCTTCATTCTTTCATTTGCTAGTTTTTAATTGAACATGTAGAATTCGCCGGATGCGGCTCCTCAAAAGTTAGCTTCTACACTCATACGAGAGACAAACAAGTGGACGATTAGGTCCCCATGCACAGAATGCTCTGGGGAGTCTTCAACTAATGAGGAAGGCTTTTTGGAGGAAGTTGACTTGAACGTAACTCTTTAAGAGTTAGCCTGATGAAGGTGAATGAGTGTGGGAGAGAAGAAGGATCTTCCAGGCTAAGGAAATGGCTAATACCTGCAAGCCAGAGAGGTAGAGAGCACTTGAGGAAGCATAAGATTTCTGAAACGGAAGATGGGAAGAAGGGATGTGGTTTCTCCCAATGGCCCTTACATTGGGTTACGGAGAAGGATGAGAAGAAAAAGAAGAAAAAAAAAAAAAACCAATTTGTGAAAGCCTTCCTTTTTGTCTCAAAGCTTTGCCCTTTTCCTTTGTCCCAGAGTACACTGTTTTTGGCTCTCCTACCCCTTGTGCCGTTGTTTCAAGGTTGCAGAGAAAATGAAGGGACAGAGGCAGCCCAAGTTTGAAGCCTGAGCTTGATATAGATGCTGTGGCTATCACACAGAGATGACATTGACCAGCCAGGCTGAAGGTGACTCACGCTGCCCTTCAACAGAGCAATTGCAATCACTTTCAGTTCCAAGGGGCCAGTGGTGGGGCAGGGATGTCATTTAGTCATTCTGTATAGGTTTAGTGCACGGTAATTAATGTAATTAATAGCCTTCCACTGATGTAATTAATAGCCTTCCTGGGGACATAATACACGCAAGCATGAGTGGTGTATATTTACATGGTATGAGACATTATGGAGTCAGGGGCGGGGGGTACAACAAAGAAACATATTTAGTCCTCATTATGTGTTGGGTACTATGTGAAGTGCTGGGAAGAAAAGATGAGAAAAAACTACCCTAAAGTAGATCAGGGTCTAGCAACCTGTGTATATGTGTAGTGGAAAGAGAGTAAAATGGAAAATGGGCATTAAAATACAATTTAAAAGTAAGTGCTTAACTATCTTGTGAACCTATTAAGATAGATCCATTAGCTTCCCTGCCCTTCTGTGCAACTCATGTAAGAGTTGAATAACAGATGGATATCTCACAGCTCCTTTAGAGATGAGAAAACTCACAAAAAATAAGGTATGATCAGAAAAGCATGAAGCCAGAGAGCCCTGAATTTGAACTTACCTTTTCTGACCCTCAGTCTCCATCTAAAACAGATAACAATAGCTGTGTGTAGCAGACAATGTTTGTGGCCTATCCAAGGACAGTGTCCTCTTCTTTATGCTGTCAGAGGCTCGCCTGGTTTTGTTTGAGGGAGGAAAATGCCTAGCTTAGGTGATGGCTCAAGAGTGGTTTAAGGCAGGAATTGCCAAACTTTTCTGTTAAAGGCCAGAAAGTAAGTATTTACACTTTGCAGACCTTTGACTCTGCCACAACTCTGCTGTTGTTACATGAGAATAGCCAGAAACAGTACATAACTGGACAGGTGTGGCTATGCTGCAGCAAAACTTAACTTACAAAAACAGGTAGTGGTCCAGATTTAGTTGTTGTTTATCCATCCCTAGTCTAAGGCCACCCTGACAATTCTGTTCCCTATTTTCTCCACCTCCTATGCAACTAAGGTATCCATGTGATCCAAATGACCAATGATATCTAAGTAGAAGTCTCATGAGCAGCTTTCTAGGAAAGCTTCTGCTTTCCTGATAAAATGGAGACTAATGTGGCTAGCCCTGTACTTCCCTCTCAATTCTGCCTTGAATGTGGATGTGATATCTGGAGCTGATGCAGCCATCTTGCAATCAAGAGATGACAAGTGTAAGACTAAATGTCAACTTGCTAAGGTTAATGATACAGAAAAAGGAACTAGTCATCATCACTAGATGTCATCACTGAGAAGCTGAATCAATGCCAGTATCACCTACTACACTACTAAACCCATAATATTTTAAGCCACTGTGGTTAGATTTTCTGTATTTTGCAGTAAAATCTGTTCTTATGTAATTTCAATATATCACAGGCTTACTGTGAATATGAGATAGGATTCATATACAAATCACAAAGTAGATGCTCAATAAATGATGGTTCTCTTCACATTTCACTTCACAGAAAATTGATGAGTATTGTTAACATTTTGTGCAAGGTCCTTTTAAGAATAAGTCACCTAGGGGGTGCCTGGGTGGCTCAGTTGGTTGAGCATCCGACTTCGGCTCAGGTCATGATCTCGCAATCTGTGAGTTCGAGCCCCATGTGTGCTGTGCCCCGAGCTGTGCTGACAGCTCAGAGCCTGGAGTCTGCTTCGGATTCTGTGTCTCCCTCTCTCTCTGCCCCTCTCCCATTTACACTCTGTCTCTCTCTCCCTGTCAAAAATAAGTAAGCATTAAAAAAAAAGAATAAGTCACTTAGAGGAGAGTGTGGGTGGCTCAGTTGGTTATGAGCCTCACTCTTGGTTTTGGCTCAGGTCATGATCTTACAGTTAGTGAGTTCAAGCCCCGAGTTGGGCTCTGTGCTGACAGAGCGGAGCTTGCTGGGGATTCTCTCTCTCTCTCTCTCTCTCTCTCTCTCTCTCTCTCTCTCTCTCTCTCTTTCTGCCTCTCCCCTGCTCTCTCTTCCTCTCTCTAAATAAATAAACTTAAGAAAAAAACAATAAGTCACCTGGAATGGAACATTTATTCAGAGCCATCTCTCGTTTCACTCTAATTTTAATTTTCTAAGACCTCAGAGACACCAGGAAATGGAAGGGCTAGGAAGCATATCTGGTTTAGCAGGAGCCCGAGTATGCAAAGATCCCAGGTAATTGTTAAACAAATTGGAGAAACAATCTCTCCCTAATAACTATTAATGAGAGCATCCTTCTATACCTCCTTCCTCAGCTGCTTGCCAGTGTTCCTCATGCCTGCCTGCAACTGCCTTCAGATGTGAAGCTAGGAAGCATGCAGGGTGCCTGGATCAGCACATGGCTCATAGGAGACCCTCTGTGATGTCACTCGATGCTCCCTTCCTCTCTTCCCCATGCCTTACACCCTCACAGTCTCAGCCTGTTAAAGAATCAGACTCGGTAAGCAAGGGAGCCCCATGAAGAAGACACTTTCAGCCAGAAGGAGGAGGACAGGTCAGAGAATTAGTCCAAGGATTGGCAGCAAAAAGAAACAGGGGTTTAGAGATGTTAAGGGTCGGGGAGCCTGGGTGGCTCAACGGATTGAGTGTCCAACTCTTGATTTCAACTCAGGTCATGATCCCAGGGTTGTGGGATTGAGCCCTGTATGGGACTCCACACTGGGCACGGAGCCTGCTTAAGATTCTCTTTATCTCCCTCTACCCCTCTGTCCAGCTCATGCTTTTTCTCTCTCTCTAAAATAAAAATAAATAAAAAGAAAGAAATGTTAAGGGTCAAGCGGTTCAGAAGCAAGTTTCTGAGAAGCAAGTGTCTGAGATCTTTCTCTTTCTCTTAAAATAGTGCTATGTGTGTGTGTTGTGCACGTGCACATGCCCCTCAGCTGTAAGTATCCACGCAGAGAGGTGGCATCCCGTGAGTGTTTGTGGAAGCATGGGTCGGTGGGTGGGTGGATAGATGGATGGCTCATTAGACACAGGACTGGATATGTGAATGATGAGCAGTAGTAGTCTGGCTGTTGCCTGGCCTGGCCTGGCTTTCTAAGAACTTTTCAAATTCTCTGTTGCAACTACTCAATTCTTCTGTTATAGAGCGGAAGCAGCCACAGATGTTATGTAAAGGAACTCGTATAGATGTGTCCCCATAAAACCTAACTCATGGGGCGCCTGGGTGGCTCAGTGAGTTAAGCATCCAATTTCGGTTCAGGTCATGATCTCACAGTTCGTGAGTTCAAGCGCCACCTAGGGCTCTGTGCTGACAGCTCAGAGCCTGGAGCCTGCTTCAGATTCTGTGTCTCACTCTCTCTCTCCCTTCCCTGCTCAAAATCTGTCTCTGTCTCAAAAATAAATAAACATTAAAAAAATTTTTTTTTAAAGGGGGCACCTAGGTGGCCTTGTCGGTTGAGTGTCAGACTTCAGCTCAGGTCATGATCTCCTAGTTGGTGAGTCAGAGCCCCGCATAGAGCTTTGTGCTTACAGCTCAGAGCTTGGAACCTGCTTCAGTTTTCTGTGTCTCCCCATCTCTCTGCCCCTCCCCAACTTGCACTCTGTCTCTCTCACTCTCAAACATATACATAAGAAAATTAAAAAGAAAACCTAACTTATAAAATCAGGTGATAGTCTGGATTTGGCCCATGGGTCACAGTTTGCCCCTCCCTGCCCTGCACTATGTCTGTATCTGGGAGTGCCTCCTGAACCGCAGCAGCCATTTGGCTACCCACTTGAGGATGGAGATGGATAGGTGCCAGATGAAGAAACCTGGTCCTTTGAAGGAACCTATAACTGATACACCTAGAACTCATCCTTATCTGTGCTTCTTATCTTGTGAGATATATGCAATTTTTTTTTTTTTTATGTCTACTTGAGTGGGCTTTTCTCTTGTGGCCGACAGCATCCGAGCTACCATACTTCCCTAAGAGGAAATGCTCCCTCTTGTCTGTTTCCCTCACTAGCTCATGGTGGAACAGTAAATGTACTGAGGGCTGGAAGCAGGAGGAGAAATAAGGAAAAAAAGAAATGCCTCCTTACTGAAGACTTGTTTAAACAAAAATTCATCTTAATTGAGGAGATTTTAAAATCTGTTAGGAATTACTAAACTGCCAAACACCCTGATAGATATGTGGTAGAGTAGTGTTCAGGGGGGTTTGGAGATGACTGGGATATAGTTCCTGCCCTTGTTTAGTGGGCTAACTTCACTGAGCCACTCATTTATACTGTCCTTCATCTGTCTTCATCTCTTCTGCCACCTTAGAGGGAAGCTCTTTCATAGAAGGGAACTTTCTGTAGCTCTGACAAAATTGGGCACTTAACAATATGCAACATATGCATTCACTGAAATTATGAAGGGGTGTTTTCATGAACATACTACAGAAATAAGAACCATTAGTAGTCATCTTAACCAGCTCCAGTCTGATGTAAGCTACACATAGCAAAAAACCAAACAAACAAACAAAAATTATCAAGTCTACCTGGGAAATGTTTTTAAATTCAGCTAATCTTGAACTCATGGTTTGTTCTTTCTCCCAGAGGACTATTTTCCCAGTAGTGAAGTTGGTCCCACAGGAGTACACTCTCTGAATATGTGTTTTTTCCAGTCAGGATCTCACAATAGATATGGGTTTACCACTCTTTCACTGAAATTAATAGACATTCTCTTTTACACATGAATATCAGAAATTGGCCTATAACTTTGGGGCACTTTTCAAACATAGTTGGGTAAAACACATATGAGCAATTGGTAAGGAGAAATTAATTATGGGAAACAAGAAAAAAGAAAAGATCAGTCTAGTTTAGACTTGTCTTCCCTACAGCCTCTATGTGATGTTCTGTGGTAATTTGATCCCAGTTGATGTTTTTCCACTAGTAAATAGCCCCAAATTGTCTTTTGTATGAACTACGTTATACAAAATGCGTAGTTTTATCAGAAAGAATGCTTAAACAAAAGAGGTAGAATTTTAAAGGTGGTCTTAAAAAAAAACAACCATGGGGATCTTTTTAAATTGAGATTCCTACCAACTCTAAGCACCTTTAAAAAAAATTTACAGATTTATTTTCTTGACTGTGTAAATAAAATATACATACTGTAGCAAATACAAAGAAGACACTAAGATTATGTATGTGCTCAAAATCCAAAGATAATCACTGTTTTTCTCTCTCTCTCCCTCTTTCTGCCTCTCTCTCTCTCTCTCTTTCTCACACACACACACAGAGAGAGAGAGAGAGAGAGAGAGAGAGATCTATTTTAAGGTCTATGGTTAAGATCACATCATTCATCATAAACTTTCTCCCAAACCATTAAGAATATTTCATCAAGATTTGTAGATGATGTTTCATCTTATTTTTCAGGACACTATATCCTTCCCCTCCATTTTAGTTTAGAAGGCGGGACACTCATGACATTTGAAAAGAACTTTTAGATAAAAATTATTCACAATCCTATTATTTTAGTACAGTTACCCTTTTTCCTACTCTTTCCTTTCAGAGTCAAAGCTATTTTGTATTCTATTACACAGTGAATACCTCTGAATTTGACCATGGGATGCCTTCTTCAGAAAATATCTTATGGTAGTGGTTCTCGAAGTGTGTGCCCTGGATTAGCAGCAGTATCACTTGGGAAATGCAAATTCTCAGGCTCCACCCCTGACCTGCAGAATCAGAAACTGGTGGCAGGGAGTGGGGGTTGGGGTAGGGTCAGGAAGGAAGGGGCAATCTATATGTTTTTTACTAGCTATCCAGGCAATTCTGAAGCTCACTAGAGTCTGAGAATCATTGTCCTATAGGATCAACAATTTGCAGAACACCCTTTGGGAAACAATTTGCAAAATTGCATTTCTGACCAGTCTCTGTATTTCCTGGAAGGAAGATACAAATTGCTGGCTGTCACTGTTCCCTCAAGGATAGAATAGGGATATATGCTGCCTCCTAGGCTAAGGATTAAGTAGAATAATCAGTAAAAGTGTTTTGTAAATTAGGTGGTAAAGTGATATATAGATATTAGTTATCGTTATGGTGACCTTGAATTTAAGCTGAAAGATTTATATTACTAAGCTCTGGGGAAAGCCAAGTGGAATGTGGACACAGATGGTCCTTAACTTTTCACATATTCAAGTTTTATACAACTGGATTTTCGCACATTATACATGCCACCCCTAAAATGCCTTTCCCACACAGAGTGTGGAATTTCCTCCACTTGCAGTTTAATGAGCAATTTGAGGTATCCCATGGCTGCACCACCTGCCAACCCACAGCTCTGCTTTGGCAGGGTCACATCTTTTCCTATTTCACAGTTTTTGTGCATATTTTATTGCATTTAGCCATTATTATTTACAAAGAAAACAAGAGAAAAACAGTAAGAGACACAGTGCTCAGCTACGTTGAGTTTCTGTTACATTTCTTTGGCAGTCTTAGATTGTGATTGTATTTTTGTTAAAACATGCATGGGATAGCCTCTCAAATATCTCCAACTTACACGAATTCGTATTTCCTTCAAGTTCTCCTCTGCTCCCTGAGTTATCTCTGCTTCCTCTGATCATTTGTTCTTCTTACTCCTTCTTAGTCTTAATCTCTGGAGATCCCCAAATGCCTGGCAATCCCTCACTGTCTGTTCATATTTTTATGATTTGGGGTGCTGGCGTGGGCTCCCTCTGAAGCTGCTGGGGCTTATTTCCCCCAACAGGGCTCTCCCCTAAAAAGAAAGGTGGCTGTGATCTTGATTCAAGTGGGTAGGGCCTTGACCGAGAGACTCCACTCTAGCGACTTGGACATGGGAAAGACAGGCAGGCTGAAGACACCTACCCCTCTCCACTCTTACCTCCTGCCCTCATTGACAGGCATCATTGGACTTCAATGAATTTTTCACCTCAGCAAAGATGCCTTACATATTTCACTCCTTCTAAATCCATTTTGGAAGTTTTGATTTATCTCTCTTAGCCCTCTAGCCCCCACTCATCATTATCCCTCTCCAGGCAGAAAGTTCACATTATTTGAAGAGATATTTCTTGGGGTTTTATTTGAGGGACTAAGGCTGCTGCTGCTACTGGCTACTCAGTGGTGGTGGTGATGGTGGGGTCAGAGACATGACTGGCTTTGCTACTCTGAATGCTGGTCTGAAATTAATTATCTTGTGATTAGTTATCCTGATAATTAACTATCACAGGACTCCCTACCACTCTTGACTTATAGTCACCCTGACTCTGAGCTGGGAGTTTCTTTTAATTTTTTATCTTTCTCTCTGATCCAATCTATTTTTTATAGATTTCTCTGGAATGGTAGTTCTCCAGTTATAGTGCCTGAACCAGCAGCATCAGCAAAACCTGGGAACTTGTTAGAAATCCAAATTGTTTATCTATAAGACTGCTTGCTGATGAGCATTTGGTTGTTTTGAGATTTTGAATATTACAAATAAAGCTGATGTGAATATTGTTGTGCAGGTGTTTCTATGGAGATATGTTTTCATTTCTATTGGGTAAAAACCTAGAAGTAGAAATATAGGACAAATCCAATCTGATACAATCCAAAAATTCTTCATAGTTATCCTCCATTAATGGTACAGGGTTATGGATTTATTCTTTTTGTGGCTGCCAGATAAAATACAGTAAGCCCAAAATATTCCAATAATTTACTAAAAAATTATTCTTTGTTTACTTGAAATCCAAATTACTGAGTGTCCTGGATTTAAAAAATTCTTTTCTTCTTGCTACATTTGCCCACCCTAATTCCTTTTTATCATCATTTATGCTATTTTAAGAGCTTTGGAAGGTAGAAGAAACAAGATTTACTTGTGTGATCATTTCACCATCTTAATCCAAGATAGAAATTTGGCAGAAAACTGATAGCCTCATAATCCACTTATTAGACTGTTCATTCCAATGCAAAATACCCTGCCCAAGCCTGTGAAAATTTACCATCGGAAAGTCCTTCCTGGGGCGCCTGGGTGTTCAGTTGGTTAAGTGTCAGACTCTTGATTTCGGCTTAGGTCATGATCTTGCAGCTGTGAGATCAAGCCCCGCGAAGGGCTCCACGCTGGTGTGGAGACTGCTTGGGATTCTCTCTCTCCCTTTCTCTCTGCCCCTCTGCCCCCCTCAAAATAAATAAATAAACTTCAAAAAAAAGTCCTCCTTCCTAACATGAAATCAGTATCTTATGTCTACAAAATGTCATTTCAAATAGGCTAAGAGCAGAATTTGAAGTACAAAATTATATTAGATAAGAAATTTTATTGTCTGTATTTAATGTTTCTGTTTGAACATTTTTAATAATCACATATATCATATAACATTCAGGCTTCTATTTTTAATCCAAGATTAAAACATTTATAACATATACTGGGGACTTTTATCACTTTTTTTGTTTGTTTTTAGCTCTTGAGGGTAAAATTCCTCACAAAGCATGTGAGGCTATTGCTTGATTTTCATATATTAAACTTTTCATGTACGTTTTCAGAAACTCATTAAACATAAAAATAGAACTGCCTCCAAAAAGATGTAATGGGCAGGAAAAAAAATTAGATGTAACCATTAGACCCTTGGGCTAGAAAAAGAAATATCTCTGTGTTTTATTAGCTTTCTAGCAAGCTTAACCAGTTTTGTTTCCCTACCGTTTTCTTTTTGTTTTACCACATAAAGCGTGCTGGTGTAGTTAGCTCTCCCTTAGCAGTTATGGATGTTATGAGATTATTATACATTCTGCCTATGAGTATTTTGGACTTGGGTTTCTTTGTCCTGTAATTTTTAAAATATGGGCTCCTTCTACCCCACTGCTCTGGTACAATCTCTTGTGGTGAGTTGGTGGAAGGACACCACCCTGGCTTTGAGGTTTCTGGCAGAACATTGTTCTTGTGCGGCTGTGGTTGCCACTAGGTTATTGCTGAGAAATCATGTCCAAGGCCTATCCCCGGTTTGGGTTTTTCCTATGCATTAAATACCGCTAGTGGCTTAGTCCATTCATTGTTCCCATTTGAATAAAATAAAAACTCGTGTGGAACAGGATTTCTGGAGATGGTGGGAAAAGCTCTAGGTCCAATAAAGGCCAGGTTGCTCTGCATAGAGGGGATTTACTTGTGTTTTACTCAGCTGTTCTCTCGAGAGGCAAGAGAAATTCTGTTTATAAATTTTTTTTTCAGATCTGGTAGAAACATTAAGGACAGTGATAATATAATCAGAACTTACTGTATACCAGGTTAAGTACTAGTCTAAGAACTTAACATGTATATCTTGCTTGATATGAGTCAGAATCACAGCCAATATTATTTTTTAAGCCACATCTATATGCCAGGTGCTTTATACACACTATTCTATCTCCACAACAACTTTTGTGCTTTTTTACTTATTTATTTTGAGAGAGTGAGAGACAGAGCACTTGCGTGCACATGAGCAGGGGAGAGGCAGAGAGGGAGAGGGAGAATCCTAAGCAGGCTCTGCACTGTCAGCGTAGAGCCTGAGATGGGGCCTGATCTCACGAACCGTGAGATCAGGACGGAGACGAAATCAAGAGCTTAACCAACTGAGCCACACAAGTGCCCCTCCACAACAACTTTTTGAGAGAGGTAGAGAGCAGGACATGCAGGCACTGACAGCTAAGAAGCATGTCCAAGATTATACAGGTGGTAAATCACAGAACTGGGATTTAAAGGCAGATTCTCAGGCCTTTTTCATATAATGCAATTGAATTGATTTTTATATTTAAAAAAGCATTGGTCACTTATTACTTTATTTCACTTTGACAAGAACTTCTGTGGGAAGAAGAGAAGACAGTATTATCTCCATGCTAAAAGTAAGGAAAATGAGACATAAGAGGTGAAATGGCTTGCCTAACTTCACACATTAAACGGTAGAGTTGGTCCACAGTCCTCACTTTCCAGCCACTAATGCAATACCTTTTCTGCTATTTGCCCACCCTATGACTGGGTGAGTTCATGTGAAAAGAGTACAGTCTTAAATCCTTCCACTCAAAGCAAACCTTAAGAGGGTCATCATCCTTGAATTTCTAGCTCCCACATAGTCATTGTTTATACCTAGTCTAATCGTGGTAAGGAAATAGGCAGTTGTTTAAATATCCAAGAACCCAGAGCGCCTTAGTTTATGCCAGCAAACACTGATCTTCAAAGATAGAGTCTTCAACAGTTTTACATTCCAAACCACACTTCCCAATAAAAATGATCCTCCAGAGCAAGGTCCAAAGTAAGCTCCAGGCCTGGATCCATGGGCCATGAGTTCTATGGGAGGGCATCATCCATAACCCACCGGAAATTTGGCACGTTGTTTGGACAACCCGTTTTCATCAAGCTGCCTTTGATGGCAAAGCCAGATGGGCTTCTCTGGGCACCAGCTGACCTCCTCCTGCTCACCTTCGCAGGGCTCTCCTCTTGTTGCCCTTCTCCTCCAGCTGATAGTTCCCTGTACAAATGCTTTTCTTTGCCAAGAAGATACATTGACTCAAATGGTCAGATAACTGTGCTGATAATTTTTCTTGGTCAATCAATGCTGTGTCACTTCAGGTCTCTAGAAAATTTCCTCCAACTACTTGACAGCCGTATCCATTTACAAAGTTCTTAAAACCTAGATGCAGGTTGAGCCCAGATTCTAATTTCAAATCTCCGTTGGCTCACACTTGGGATATGTTCTGTCTTCCATCTCCAGCTGGCCTACTATCATGCCCTTTCCTCTGGAACGAAGACTTCCCCACATTCATCTCCACATTCCTCACACTTAGACGAGTGGAATTTATAGCTTGCTAACTCAGCCTTGCCCCAAAGAGCAGGCAAAGGGGAATTTGGTTCAGGGCCTGCCTGCCAGGCGGAAAAAAGCCAAAGTTCCAATTTTTTACCTTTTTGCCCAATTTTCCCTCCTTTGCCCTCTTTCCCCATTTGAAATACTTGCCTTCTAGAGGTCTCTGCTTAACTTTTTCAGCATCCAGCACTTGATCACTGCCTGGTCAAAGTTCAGCAAAAAAAAAAAAAAAAAAAAAAAAAAAAGGCATGCAGAAAGTTTGTGGAATTAGACCCTTTCCCTTTTCCTGCTTCAAGCTATTCCTCAGCAATCCAGGAGGAGGTGTTTTCAAAAGATGCATTGACACTCGTAGGCCCCCTCGGGGTCATTAGGTAAATCACTGCCTATAAAATGACCTGTGAAATTGGGTAAATTCTACTCCACTGCACTAAATGGTTATGTAGATGCCCCTAAGAGTTCACACAACTTCTTAGAGTTCTCGAAAGCAACTTAAACAAAGAGAGGACCTCACCAAGCCAGCATCCCCTCAGCCATTTAATGTTTTACAGAAAGCAGACACTTGGACTCATGTACTCATTCATTCAACAAACATTCTTTGTGCCCCTGCCCAGGGCCAAGTATGAATTATGCTGAGGGTACATCAGGTAAACACAAAAATAACAATAATCCCGGCCTTCAGAAAGTGCCAGAACCTGAGGAAGGATTCAGGCCTCAAGTCCCATTTCTATTTCGGGTGACTTGACGCATCCTGACCAACTACTGAAGGCTGGAAACGCATTACCCCTTTCTTCTCATTTAATCCCTCATCCCCTTTGGCAGGGAGGTGAAATAGAGACAGACAAGGTGCAAGTTCCCCTGACTTCCTAGTGCTCACCATTTTTTTAACTTCTAGTCGTCTCAGTTACCTTGTCCATAAAATAGTAGATACTATTTCATGTCTACTTGTAGGGGTGTTAAGATGATTAAGAATAACATAAAGTGCCTGGCACACAGTGATTGCTTAGAAAACAATGGAAGCTATTTTAATAAGAAATGGAAAGAGATACAGTAGTTGTCCAATAAGTAGTCACTATTAATATGGCAGTTCTTTGTCCTCAATCCAAAACTCAAAAGGCTAATGTACCAAGGTGAGGGTTAATGGATGTGAAGGATTATTTTCCCTGGCTCCTTTCTCATCCTGTATCATGCAAACCCTGTTTGTGCAAGCCTTTCTGTTCTGTCCTAAGGAGCTCAGGGTGTGTCTGCTCCTCAGGCAGGCCAAGTCCTACCTGCTGAAGCTTCCTGTGTAGCCAGGGGTCAAGCAGTTGGCAAAGTCAAGCCAGCCAGCTGCTGTGAAGTGATACTTCTGAAGGAAATCCTGGATCGGTCCTGCAAGGGAGTTGTAAGCTGCAGCCTGGATTAACCCAGGCTGTTCATCAGTGTGTCTCAGCTGCTCATCCTCTCGGCCGGGCAGCTGGGCAAGAACTCCAGGACCGCCACTCCCCACTGCCCAGAATGGCCAGAGGGAACAGTGGGGATTCCTGATCAGTACATGCTCTCTTTCCCAGAAAAGGGATTAAGCGTGCCCTGACGAAGTTCACTCTTCCATCATTCTTTCCTGGGGAGTGAAGTGGGTGAGAAAAGAGACCTGAACCATCCATTTCTTAAAATCCTTCAAATCCCTTAAAAATCCCTTCAAACCGTTCCATTCCACTTCAATCATTGGATCTGAACAAGCAATCTACTGCCATCAAATGTGTCTGTGTCCTCGGTAAGATGAGGATAATAACGCCAACCTTAGAGGGGTGTAGTAAGAAGTAACGGAGGGATCACTGGTGAAAGCACTTACCAAGCTGGCACATGATGGGTACAGAATACACACTAATATTATTATTGCCTTTTTCTTAATTATTTTGTAAGGCACTATTGCACAGTGTGAGGACAACAAGCCCATGTGTCTCTATCAGAACTCCCTCAGTGTACGTGAACAAAACCTGACCCAAAGTAGATTAGAAGAAAAATAAAAGGAATTTACTGGCTCATGGAATTAGTAGGCGTGGCTAGATCTGGAGGCTCAAAGGAGGTTCTCGGGGTTCTTTTTCTCTATCTATCTCTTAGCTGCTTCTGCATGGCTCTAATTCTTTTTACTGTTGGCCTTATTCTCTCCTGTCACAAACAGCATCTCTCCGTGTGGGAAGGAAGACGGCCATGGAAATCACCACCCAAAAGGAAGAGGCACACGTTCTCTTCCGGTGCTGGCATATTAAATCTCATGGCAGGACTTTGGCCTTTTGTGGGTCAACATGCCCCTTTCTTAGACCAGGAGTAAACAAACTGTGACCCACAGGCCAAATCAAACCTACCTCTTGCTTTTGGACAGGATGCAAGCTAAAAATGATTTTGTCATTTTTTTTTTTAAGTTTATTTATTATGTTTGAGAGAGAGGGAGAGAGAGAGAGTCCCAAGCAGGCTCCGCACAGTCAGCACAGAGCCCGATGCAGGGCTCTATCACACGACTGTGAGATCATGACCAGAGCCAAAACCAAAAGTCAGACACCCAACTGACTGAGCCACCCAGGCACCCCTGGTTTTGTCCTTTTTAAACGGTTGGGGGGAAAAAAGCACAAAGAAAGGATAATATTTGGTAATGCCTGGAAATTATATGAAATTCAAATTTTAGTGTCCATAAATTTCAGTTTTATTGGACACACTGCACCCATTCATTTATGTATTGTTTATGTCTATTTTCCTTTACAATAGTAGAAGCAGAGTAGTGGTGACAGAGACCATATTGGCCCACAAAAGCGAAAATATTGACTTTCTGCTCCTTACAGAAAAATTGCGCTGACCTTGCCCTAGACCCGTCTTGGTAAACAAGAAGAGACGACAGTCTGATTGGCTGGATCTGAATCATGTGCCCACGCCTAGAAGGCAGACAAGGTAAGAATAATAGTAATATTTTATACTTACTGAGTACTTACAGTGTGATGCACTGCTAGAAGCATTTCATTTGTACTAGCTTCTTTTAAGTTGTATTTATTTATTTTGAGAGAGAAAGAGAGCATGAGCAGGGGAGGGGCAGAGAGAGGGAGAGAGAAAATCCCAAGCAGGCTCTGTGCTATCAGCACATAGCCCAAGGCTGGGCTCGAACCCACGAACCGTGAGATCATGACCTGAGGTGGAGTCAAGAGTTGGACGTTCAACCGACTGAGCCACCCATGCACCCCTGTACTAGTTCTTTAATCTTTATAATAAATTTTATCATCCCCATATGATAGACAAAATTATTAAGGCACAGAAAGGTTAAGGAATCTGTCCAAAGTGACACAGCTAATAAGTGGTAGAGGTGAGATTTGAACCAAGCCATTTGGCTCCAGAGGTCACTCTTTGGCCACTATTTGGGTTTGTTCTAGAGAAACAACGTGGGATGGGGGCAGGATGGTTCTGTAGGTAAGGAGGGGTGTTGGGAAAAAGAAGCAACAGATATCCATAATAAGGTCAGATCAATATGGGTTTAAAAACACTTTTATTTAACTTCTTAGAACCTTAGATTTTATTTTTATTTGGTTTTGTTTTTGATCTAGTGTGAAATAGACAAGATCTGCCTTTTGCGGTGGTGGTAGTGGTGTTGGCTAACATTGATGGAGCACTGACTTTGGACTAATCCTAGCCTAGGTGTGTTGTCTCACTGAGGAAGCCAAAGCTTTGAAAGGTTACACAGACTGCCCAGAAGTGCATGGCAAAGCAGTGCCAGGGCCCTGACGAGAAGCTAGGTCTGTCTGGCTCAAACGCGTGGGCACATAACCATTATACCACACAGCCTCCCATCTGCGAGGATGCAGAGAGATAAGTTTTCAAATGGACACAGTAGAGAGCCTGACACATTATAGGCAGTCAATTCAGGTTAGTTTCTTTTCTTCTCCATTCCTGACTTTTCCTATTCCCATAATGGAGATGTATATAAGCAAGGAATCCATACGTATCCTTGAAGAGTCCTTTTGAAGAATGCTTTAAGTAAAATTTAAAAAAAAAATCTCCCTTTAATCAGTCTTGCTGTCAAAAGGCAGAGCAAAAATAGTAAAGGTTCAGAGAAGGGCAGTGAAAATAATTTGTGGCATGCATGGCAGAAGAGGCATTCCAAACCCTGGGATCATTTCATTTGGAAAGGAAAGCTCCCAGAGGCACAATGTTTACAGTATCACAAGCTGACGACAGGTATAGGAAAGGCTAATCAGGACCTGGTATTTACTTTTGCCCCCAAAATACAAGGACGAGACTGTTTAACACATTGTATAATAGCCGTGTCACCTTCCACTTTGGAACACTATCAAAGTGAGCTTTACCCTCCCTTCCTACTGGCCGTGGTGCCAAGCCACACCTCCAGTCCCGATCAGTACACAAGACACTGCACTCTACACGTACTGTTCAGAAGAGAGATTTCTAGCGGGAAGGTGTGCTGGGGCCATGCAGACCAGCGTCCTCTGTTATACGTAAAATAGAAGCCCCAGTAAGGTGAATGGTTTGTCCAAATTTGCAGGGTGAGCTCACTGCACATCTAGATTTAGTTTGGCCTTGTGGTCAGAGGAACTGGATTGAGGTCCTGACTAGACCTTCATGACCTTTGGGAGACTCAGTATCCTCATTTTTTAACACGGATGGAGATCAAATAATGAGAGCAGCCTAATGCTCGGTTCAGTGTATTGTGGCTTTACTGCTCAGTTCAGAATATTCCCCCCATCCTTTTGCTCCTTGGAATCACCTTACATAGGAAAAGAGCCCAATGCTGGGTTGTTGAAAAAACAAAAAAAAAAAGGAAGATGCAGCACCCCCTCCCCCTGTTCACTTCCTCCCACCAACAATAAAGTCCAAACTTCGAAAGAAACTAACTTGCAAACGGTCAATGCTAGAGGCTAGAGGCCTTTCCCTGAGTGCAACCTTGTGGTCAGATACTGGCCTGGGCAATCCTTGAACAACTTGGTTGCCATCCAAGTCTGTTTTCAGCGGGGAATAAAGTTCATGTTTTGGAGGCAGTATCCTTGACTTTTTTATCCTGTTATTCAAATATTTCCTAATAATCTTCAGCATTTATACACTCAAGAGACCTTGAAGGAAAAGGATGCAGGGCTCCAGTCTTTTTTCCTTCCTTTTGCTAATGAATAGATGTTTTCTTTCTGAATTCACTGGCCCTATCACCCTATTTTTTTTTCACACTCAACCTTACAAGCAAGAGGTCAAATAGCAAATGGGAAACTGCAAGTTACCAAGTTAGGTTTGGATTTAGTGCTGTGAGTGCCTTTTCAACATGGAAAACCTAAGTAGAGTGGAACTGAAATTTTAGCAAATACATACATAATACATAAATTATTTAGAATAAGTGTGGGTGTTTCTGGTGCCACCTATTGGTCATACTGTAAGACTGTAAGACTGAACTATATGCAGTATTGTTCATTCCATAAATGGAATTTATGCTGCAGCAGTAACAGTTACATATTTCAACAGGCTGGCTGAGTGTGGAAATAGGGTGACTGCTGCCTGAACATCATCTTTGGTCACAGCTACTTGGAAGTGTAAGAGTATTTTATTATGTGGTTTTTGCCTTGGGTTACTCACCAATTACACGTGTAGAGAGAAACACAGAATGAGGCATAATCTCTGGGAACTCTGAGATTAATGAACCAATACTCAGATTCAAATGATTTTTGTGTCTTGTGATTCAGAACTGGTGTTGGTGCCCTGCCCAGATCCCTTTACCAGCCAGTGCACCAAGCAGTTTCCCTTAGCTGCTGGGAAGTTGGCTAATACAATACATAGCTACCCCCTTCTCTGGAGAATTGCCCCTGGCTAAGAGGGAGTCACCTTGACCAGGAGGCTACGTGCACGCACACACATGCATGCGGCCTCCACAGCTAGTGGCCAATAACTGGCTGTCGTGGAGGTATAAAAAGCCAGGCCTCCTAACCTTAAGGCGACACTAACGCTGTCATGCAATTTGTTGTTCAGAGTTCCCCACGGGATCGAGCTGAAGCCAAATTCTTGTTCGGCCCCCTTTCCCTGTCCTGTGTGGTTTCTCCTTGAAAATATTCCATAAATCACTTGAACACAACTCATCTCAGGCTCTGCTTCCAACTATCCCATGGGAAGACATATCTGTAAATGATGGAAGCCATGGGAGCAACATAGCCCTCCAGGTCTATGAATGTGGTTTTCCCAACATGCTCAAGTAGCTAAACAAAGACTTATAAGTAGGCAGCAGATCCCAGTGATACTGCTCTGTGGGACCAAGGACCTGTGTGATGATACAAAATATATCCTTGAAATGGCACTATGCCTGCCTTTTCTGAGAAATGCATCCAGTTTCAAAATAGTACATCCGTGCTGGCATTAGACCTAGTGCTCCCAGGGGCAATGAAGAATGACCTGGAATTGGAGGGCTTGAGGCCTTAACACATTTCTGCATCTTCTGGAAGAGCCAGGGCTTTCTGGCTTGTGTCAAAGGAGAACTTTAGGGAAACAAAAAAGCTCTGCAGAGGGTAGCTCTGGAAATCTCCTAAGGATGGTTGGTTGACTAAGTTGGGTTTTAGGTTGTAGAAGTTCCAGCTGGTTCTCCAGAAGTGGCATTGCCAAGTAAGAAGCTAGAAGTTTTGGGTCGAGTCAGGCCTGGGTTTGGATTGTCCTCCAACTTACTAACTCTGTTTCCTCATCCACAGAAAGGGGACCATAATATTTATACCCTAAAGTTTTTTTTTTGGCGGGGGGGTAGAAATAGTGTCAGTTTAGCATCTGGTATACATTAGCCAGTGAAAAAAAAGGAAGCTATTTTTCTGCACTAGAGTTGTAGCATCTGATCAGCCTGGCCTCTCTCACTAATAAAGGTCATATTCTTGCCTTATTTATTTATACAGCTTGTTTTGAGCCTGATGGAGAAAAGGATGGTGTTCATTTAGGGCTCTCTTGTGAGCCCCAAAAAGCTATTTTTTTTTTATTAATCCTCAGATTATTATGATCTTCACTTGGTGAGAACTAATAGAAGTGTCTTGCATAATGCAAGGTCATCCTGTGTGGTTAAGAAGATTATACAGCGTTCAGATGTGCCCCACTGTGTGTAAGCAGGGCTAAAATCCAGCCTTCTTTCTCTCACCAAGCCATGAACCCCACAGGTAGTGTCCACCTAGAGGCGATCACTTTACTAATTCTCACAGAAAAGGGGTTAGAAGCAGACCTGACATTGTGCAAGTCCTTTGTTCAGGGTTAAGGTCCTTATTGGGGCAGAGGGGACCATGAGGACCTTCTGAAGAGAAGACCCAAGCATCATGCTCTCTAGACTCACCTTCTCCCACCTACATGCCTGTCCTCACAAATAAAGCCTGACAGAGATATTTTATGCCATAGTAATTACCTGCCAGGGGTCTCCTCAAAATATGCTGCCTAGCTCAGATGTCCCCATACCATAATATTCAAGGTAGGGTCTGAACAATTACCAACCTCATCACCTGGGGTACTTGATGGAAAAATGTAATTTCCTGAGCCATAAACCTGGCCTTCTAGATTCTATAATCTCTAGAGGTTAAATTAGGGAACAGCTATTGAAATATCATTAATGTCTTCCTCATAGGCTTGCTGACTAAAGAAGGCTTCCTTGGTCAAGGATTCCTTTATCCATGAAGTCTACAGAAGAGTCATGGGAAAGAGTTGAATGTTCCCTAGAAAAGCTCTTCCTCTTGGAAGTAGCCCAAAGATACAGAAGTCCTGGGCTTCCTTTCCCTTGATAACCTCCTTCCATTCCACATCCCATTACCCCAACATATATATAGTATTATCTCTCATAGGGATCCTCCTCCTCTCTCCCTTTGTTGTTTCTGGTTGGTAGTGTATAAACATATCCTCCAACAGGCAGAGGCAGCTTGGTGATGGCTATCTTTAAAATTCTTTAAAATTTGTGTTTACTTTTTAGAATCACATCTAGCATTTTCTATTGCTCTTCCTAGAGCCCTGGGTTACCCAAGACATTCCAAGCAATCCAGTTTTGTCTTCAGTAGCAATCCTAACAGTCAGGGAATGCCCATGTCCACATGATGGATTGTTAAGTTAATGATATCTTCAACTTAGCACAGTAGTAGTAAGTAACTTACATAATAGTAGTTACTATATAAGCACGTCACTGTCAACATAAGGTTTGCCAATCACAGAACCAAACCGAGCTGTCTAAAACCAACAGCTACACTATTAGGCACACATCTAGAATTGTGTCAAGTTTACTTTGCCTGGTTCTTACGTAATTACTTCCAAGTGAGCATTAAGGAAGAACTAATTCATTAAAAGATACAGCCTAAGAAACGTTCAACACCTATGCTAGGACCTAGCACTAGAGATAAATCAAACATGCCTCAATCTTCGCAAAATTCACAGTCTATTAGGAAGAATGCCTATGGAAGCATTCTGTGACCAACAGAAAACTATACCACTTAAGGGATTATCATTATTAAGGAGACAGTCTTGCACTAGAACTTAGATGCTGAGAAGACTAGTAATATTTACTGACCACCATTGAATTTCACAAAAATCCTACTGGTATGATTGTTGGGTCAGTTATGATGCCTCTAAGTGCAAGAACTAGCAAGTTCAACTGAAAGTGACTTAAACAAGAAGAAAAAATGTATTATCTCACTTAACCCCATGTTTAGACATAAAGATCAAGGGGTTGATTAATTCAGTAGCTCAATCGTATCTGCAAGAACCCATGTTCTTTCCATCTCTCTGCTCACTCATTGTATTGGTCAGGGTTCCTCAGAAAAACAGAACCAGTAGGGTATATATATATATACACACACACAGGCATATATACATATACATACATACATATATATACACATACCTATGTACACACGTATATTTAAAGGGATTTATTATAACAACTTGGGTATGGAGGCTGACTAGTCCCAAGATCTTCAGGGTAAGCCAGTAAGCTGGTAACCTAGGAGAGCTGATGATGTAGTGTCAGTCTGAAGGCTGGAAGGCTCAAAACCCACGAAGAACCAATAGTTCAGTTAGAGCCCAAAGGCAGAAACAAAACAGTGTCCCAGCTTGAAGGCAGTAAAGCAGGAGGAATCTCCCCATTCCAGGGGATGGTTGGCCTTTTTATTCTATTTAGGTCTTCAACTGATTGGATGAGGCCCACCCACATTAGGGAGAGCAATCTGCTTTACACAATCTATTGATTTAAATGTTAAACACATCCAAAAGTCCTGACAGAAACACTCAGAATAATGTTTAGCAAAACATCTAAGTGCCCTATGGCCCAATCGAGTTGACATATAAAAACTAATCATACATTCATCTTCAGTATTTGGCTTACACTTTTGGTTATGAGGGATGGCAGGAACACTTCCAGTTATCATGTCCTCATACAACATCCACAAGCTGGAGTAAGAAAAGGCAGAATTGGGGGTGCCCGGGTGGCTCAGTTGGTTAAGTGTCTGACTTCAGCTCAGGTCATGATCTCACACCTAGTGTGTTCAAGCCTTGCATTGAGCTCAGTGCTGACAGTTTGGAGGCTGGAGCTTGCTTTGGAGGCTCTGTCCCTCCCCCACTCACACTCTGTCTCTCTATCTCAAAAATGAATAAACACTTAAAAAATTTTTAAAAAAAGAAAAGGCAGATTTTTCTCCATTTCCTTTCTGAAAGTTAGGGAAAATGTCCCAAGGGATGAGCCTTCCCTACCTACCCCGCACACTCCTACATCCATCCCATTAGCTAGAATTATGTCATATACCCATTCCTAATGCAATCACTTGCAAGGGGAAAATTTACCTCATGCCCTAAGATTAGGGAAGAGCTCATCTTTTTATGAGGCACTTGATATCCTGATACATTATTGTTAGGAAGGAAGAAAAGTCTGGATTGGGCACATAGGGTTGGGGGAAGATACTGGCTCAATAACCAACAATGTCTTCCATAATTTCTATTATCCTATTTTAAAGGTATGAACACTAAGGCTCAAGAGACTGAGTTGGTCAGCATCACATACCTAGCAAACTGTCTGGCATGAAGTTCCAATCAAATCCTTCTGGCTCTAATTTGCTTGTTCTTGTGCTATTTGCAGGTCTATTTTAAATACTCCTAACTAACTCTGTCCTGTACTGTAGTCTTGGGCACATACCTTATTCCCTCCAATTCTTTGTCTTTATCACTGATAAATAGACATAACAATAGTCCTTACCTTTTAGAGTATCACTTAACTTAGTGTGTGTAAAGCACTTTCACTATTACAGATCTTCCTTGATTCGTGATGGAGTTACATGCCGATACACCCATCAAAAGTTGAAAATATTGTTAAGTAAAAATGTATTTAATCTATTGAACATCATGACTTAGCCTTGCCTACCTTCAGTGTGCTCAGAATACTTATATTAGCTTACCATTGGGCAAAATCGTCTAACACAAAGCCTACTGTGATTTTATAATAAAGTGCTGAATATCTCACGTAATTGACTGAATACTGTACTGTGTGAAAAATAGAATGGTTGTAAGCGTATGGATTGTTCACCCTTGTGATTATGTGGCTGCCAAGAGCCGTGCCTTGCTGCCACTGCCCAGCATCACGAGACAGGATCATCCCCCACAGTGTTAGCCTGAAAAAGATCAAAACTCAAAGTTCGAAGTACGGTTTCTACTGAGTGTGTATTTTTTTTAATGTTTATTTTATTTTTGAGAGAGAGAGAGAGACAGAACATAAGCAGAGGAAAGGCAGAGAGAGAAGGAGACACAGAATCTGAAGCGGGCTCCAGGCTCTGAGCTATCAGCACAGAGCCTGACGCGGGGCTCCAACCCATGAACTACGAGATCATGACCTGAGTCCAAGTCGGACGTTCAACCAACTGAGCCACCCAGGCGCCCCTCTACTGAGTGTATATTGTTTGTGCACCTTGTAAAGTCAAAAACTCATGAGCTGAACCATTGTAAGTTATGGACTGTCCATATTTGCTGCTCCACCACAGTGTAAAAAACCATATATTGTACAACTGTAGGGGGCACTATTTACCTAGAATATAAAATGAATTATGCCCTGGAGTTTCACCAATGCATCACACTTACTAAGAGGCACAGAAAACTTACCTCTAGAATGAGGAGTGGTGACTTCTTGGGTTTAAGTAGTACAACACTGGCAAGTTTTAACTCAATGCCACAACAAACAGGTGAAAGAAAGCCAAGAAAATTTTCTAAGGCCGATGATAAGGACCTTCATATATGGATCTCATTCTCACATAAGCGCTAGGATGATAAAGAAATTTTGTTACTGCTTCTGTTTTCCCTGTAGAGAGTTATTGTGCTAGGGCTTAATTCTAAGAAGGAAACAGAATTTCCTAATTTCCTTGCTAGAAGATATTGTCAGTCATTCAACACCCTTTCCTGGGGGCTCACTGTGTTTTTGTGTTCTACATGCCAAAAGATGATTCATGTAAATACTGATCTGTGAAGTCAGAAGGCCTGACTTCTAGTCTTATTCTGTGTCTAGCTAGCAGTACCAAAGTGGAGAGTCACTTAACATTTCCTTTTCTCTCTGTAATCACATGTATCTGCCAATGAGGTGATGAGGTAGATTCTTTGGTCTCTAAGAGTGTCTTCCAGTTCTGACATTCTCTAAGCCACATAACTCCCATTGCCCTGGCTTCATGCTGATGCTGGAATTCAGATGTTGGAATTATAATGTTTCATTAGCAAGGATGTCTTGGCTCATGCCTCGAGGGAGGCTTTAACAGCACAGAAGCAGAAATGGGAAAGTCATTCAATACAACTCCTCTGAAAGCAATGTTTGGACAAGAAGGAAGGAGAAACAGGATGGCTGGAGCAGAGGAGGGACTGGCCACTCTGAAGGGCGGGCAGGCAGGGCAGATCCCGTCATCCTTAGTGCAAGTGGTCATATGTGGCAGTATAACTGAGAAAGCAGAAGGGCCCAGTTTTACTGAGCAATCTATCACCTCGCCGTCTGTATAAGCAGGCTGAACCCTCAGGTCTGATTAATGGGTCTGCTCCTTTTTACCCACAACAATGCAGGTTTGCCTAGCGAGGAGGTGAAGGGAAGACACTCTCATGTGCTGGGAACAGTCCTGGAGGCAGGGGAAAGGATATCTAGTTCTCACTCTGTCTTGGGGAAGTCATCTCCACCAATTGGGTCTCAGCTTCTCTGTTAAGTGGGATCCTGCAGAAAATGACCTGAAAGGTTCCTTCCAGAAACCATGTAACAGATGCTACTGTTTGTTTTCATGGGTCTGAAAACTGTTTTCTTTTTGTAACATTTATTTTTTTATTTTTGAGAGAGACAGAGCGAGCGAGGGAGGGGCAGAGAGAGAGGGAGACACAGAATCCGTAGCAGGCTCCAGGCTCTGAGCTGTCAGCACAGAGCCCGATGTAGGGCTTGAACCCACAAACTGCAAGATCACGACCTGAGCTGAAGTCGGACGTTTAACCAACTGAGCCAACCAGGCGCCCCTCAAAACTGTTTTCTTAAAATGTGTCCCTTCTTCTTGTTTTAGAACAGAAATGAAACCCCAGGTATGGATTACTGTAGTCAAAAGGGATAATAGAGAAAAACAAGGCAGGAAGCCCTAAAATTCAGTCAAATTTTGAACCTAAAAAATTGAGGGCTACTAAAAGGGAAATCAGAAAAATGCAGGCATTTGGAAATTCCCAGGATGGGATAAATGAGTGATCTTTAATGTCTTCCCTGTTTGGGGGAGCTACTTCAGTTACCTTAGCAATGCATACTATAAGGACTCAATAAATAGTTATTGGCTGATTAACTTTACTATAATGATTAGGCAAGGAACTAGCTGATTATCAAAGGTTCTTTGTAGTTCTAACATCCTATGCTACATTTTGCTGAATTCCAAGACAGGTCCGCCTGATTCCACAGCCTGAGCTTTTAACCATTATGCATCCTACTTTACACAGCTTCATTGCCTCCCCAAGTTGGAATTCAGCCTTCTCGGGACTCTGTTTCCTCACCTGTAAAACAGGGAGAATAACAGTAGGTACTATACAGTTTTGTTCACTGAACAAATATTTACTGAGTACCTGCTAGGCACCAGGGGTATATTAGTGAATCAGACAGTTAAGACCCTGTACTTGTGGAAACTCTTTCCAGTTAGGAGAAAGAGAAAATTGACAGATAAGCGAGTAACCCAGACAATGACAGGCACCAATAAGTGCCATGAAGGAAATAAAACAGGGCTAAGGAGTATGTGACGGGAGGGAAGGATGAGATGTGAGTGTTGGAGCAGATGTCTCAGAGAAAATGACATTTGTCAGGAAGGAGCGGCCCAGAGAAGATGGGGGAGAATGATGATGGCATTCTATGCAGAGGAGAAACTAGAGACCTTACAGCAAGAACCATATGGGCATGTTTTAGGAAAAGAGAGAAAGTCAATGTAGCTGGAGTGTGGTGAGCAAGGCAGGGGGTGTGACCAGAGGTGAGGGAAGATGGCCAGACCTCATATAAGACTTTGTAGGCCTCCCTCATAAATTTTGTTCTAACAGCAACAGGAGACCACTGATGAGTTTCCAGCAATTTCAGAGAAGACATGATCTGTGGAAGCTGGTTTGAAAATTTCCCCGTTTGTTGTGTAGAGGAGAGATTGTCAGTGAGCAATGGTGGAGAGATGCCTGTCAGGAGACAGGTGCCCAAGTGACAGCTGATGAGGGCTGGACAGTTTGTGGTGGTGGAGATAGAGAGCAAAGTGATTCAAATTTAGGATATATTCTAGAGGGCATGTGGATTAAATGAGGTAATCTGTGCAAAACACCTCACAAAGTGCCTGACAGAAGGGGCTCAATTAAGTGCTTGCTGTAGATAATAAGACCTGGTGCATGCAGGCCAGTCACACTTCCATTAATTCAAAGAGAAATCTGCCAAATACTTAGGTCACAGAGCAGGTTAGCAAACTGATTTAAGCTCTGATTATGTATGTGCCATTTGGGCAAGTCACATTTGTGGGCCTCAGTTTCCCCATTTATAAAATGAGGAGTGGACCAAATGAACTCTACGGCAGCTTCCAGAGCTAACATCCTATGAATCTTTTTGATGGGATATATCGTCAGGATGTGCTCAGAGAGGAAGAGTCACTATGAGTAAGGTAGAATAAAGAATTTATAACAAGGATTCCCCCCTATAAAACTGTGGAAACTAGTGAAGTATTCTATGCCAGGCATTGCCTCTGTGCCTGGTGTTGGACCCAAAGTCAGTATAGATCAGCCAGCCCCAGGATCAAGAAGGAAAGCTAGACACAGAGTTCGGGAAGTCAAGGGCAAATCAGAACACACAAACTGGATCCCAACTCTGTCTAAACATCTCTTCTCTTGATACAGGTGACCTGTAGAAGCTAGAGCCCTTAACTACGGAGCTACTCATGCACCTGGACCAAGACTCAGAGAAGCTGAAGGAGGAGCTCATACAGGTCTGAGCGCGGACCCTGCCGACAAGTGAGCCAGCACATTCAATGTGGATGAACCACCACTGTGCCTGGCGCCCAACTCTCACTGTCAGAGTATAAAACATGGCTTCACATCCACCTCCCCAGCCTTGTGCCAATTTCTCTTGTGGCCAATGCTGATCTGGAATCACATAGGGAAGGGAATTCTGGCAAGCGAGTTCCAACATAGCTAAATTGACAGTACAGAGCTACCAGAGCCTACTCCTTGTCAACTTGGCATTCATATACACTTAAAAAAATTTTTTTAAGTTTATTTATCTATTTTGAGACAGAGAGTGTGTGTTGCACAAGCAGGGGAAGGGCAGCGAGAACGAGAGACAGAATCCCAAGCAGGCTCTGCACCATCAGCACAGAGGCAATGAGGGGCTTGAGCTCACAAACTGTGAGATCATGACCTGAGCTGAGATTAAGAGCCCGACACAGAACCGACTGCGCCACTCAGGTGTCCCTCATACATGCTTTTTAAAATGATACTTACCTTTTAAGTGAAGACAACAACAAAATCATGTTTCCAGTTAACAGAACCCAATTGCCCCTCATGCAATTGAAAACATGCTATTCTTCTCCCTAAGAGACAATATAAGGTCCCTTTATCCATCTTTGGGTAACATTTATTCTTTTTCTAGCTCAGTCACCTCCCCCTTTGGAAGTAAGAGCTTTGGGAGGTGATTAGGTCATGGGAGTGGAGCCTTTATAAAATTATTTTTTAATGTTTATTTATTTTTGAGAGAAAGAGAGAGACAGACTGCAAGGAGGGGAGAAACAGAGAGAGAGAGGGACAGAGGATTCAAAGCAGGCTCTGAGCTGACAGAAGCAAGCCTGACATGGGGCCCGAGCTCATGAGCCGCAAGATCATGACCTAAGCCAACGTTGGACGCTCAACCAACTGAGTCACCCAGGCACCCCGAGAGTGGAGCACTCATAAAAGAGACCGCAGAGAGTTCCCTCATCCCTTCTTCTGTGGGAGGACATAACAAAGAGACAGACATCTATGAACCAGGAAATGTGCCCTTACTAGATCCATAACCTGCTGGTGTCCTGCTTGGAGCTCTTAGCATCCAGAGCTGTTAGAAATAAATTTCTGTTTCTAAGCCAGCCAGTGTGTGGTACTGTGCTATGGCATCCCAAGTGAACTAAGAGAGACATAAAACAATAACCATCATGGATTTTGTGTGTCAGGAATTTGGAAGAACCACGGTAAGAATGGTTCTTCTATGCCTCAAAATGTCTGGGTTGAGATGACTCAAACAGCTGGAGGTAGGAACCACTGGAACCATGGAATCTACTTCCAAGATGGTTTATTCTTTCATACTTCTGGCACTTAGCCCGGTATAGCTGAAGGTCAGGCTCATCTGGGACCATCAGCTAGAAAATCTGCAGAGTGGTCTCAAGGTAGCGACTACTTAAAAGGCTGTTCAGAGCTCCAGAATGAATTTCCCAGTAAATAAGGTACAGGCTCCATGGCCTTTTATGACATAGTTTTGGAAGTCACCTGGTGTCACTTACACTGTATTCAATTGGTTGAAGAAGGCACAAGCTTTCCAAAATTCAAGGGGAGGAAATATAAACTGCCCTTCAATGGGAGGAATGTTGAATTTGAGGCTATGTTTTAAAATCACTCTAAGATTTTGTCTAGTCTAGTTCATGCTTATCCACAGCAGGTGGCTAGTTCACCCTTTTTCATTATTTAGCATCATTTCTGTTCTTTTCTCACCTGTATCAACAGATGAGAGGGCTGTGCATGAGAATATCGTTACACGTGCTTTCTTTCCATGCTTCCCCGGCTCTCTTAGAAACTCATACACTCCTCATAGCTAGACTCACATTTCAAATTTTCTACAAACTTACTACTCACAGGTGATCTCCTGACTTATAACTCTTTGTCTGGATACACCTGGATTTATGATTCCTAATGACTTCAATTGATAATAATGAGATCACTGGTCAACTAGCCAATGAATGTTGACAAGAAAATATCTTGGGCTGATTCATGAAGTTTAGAAACAAGCTTCTGAACCAAACAAAAATTCTAGCCAAGGCATTTTTCTACCTTAAAATGTTTAAGAATCAGCACAGTAAAACAGAAAAGGAAGGTAAGTGGTTGGCATAACATCTGAGTTCTGAAAGCTGAAAGCTGTCTTGTTAGGAGTGGCCTATAGAATAGACTTGACCATCATTCTGGAACCAGTTAAGTTGCATTTTGATGGTCTCCTACACCCAGAACATAATGAAGGCTTTCTTTTTCTAAAGAATTAGAGCACATATAGCCTGAACCATTCCTTTACTTATTCAACAGGCATCTATTAAGTGCTTTGAATGGGTCAGGTAGTGTTCTCCTTTGCTGTTCAGAAACACAGCGGTGAAGAAGACACAGCCTCTGACCTCAGAGGACTGTGAAAGAGAGAAAAACCAAGCCAAACCAAAACCAATACCAATGAGTAATGGAGCTCAAGAAAAAGCACTTAACTATAAACAGGTTTCACTAAGGGCATGGACCACCTTTTACATGTCTCCATACCTCCCATAATGCAGCTCAGTGACAGGTCCACAATAACCTATCACTAAACATTTGCTAATGGTTTGACTAACAAATACTGAAATGTAACGAGGTTGTAGAGGTACAAAGTGTGTTTGCATTATTTTTTTGCCTCCTGCACAGGTTTGTGGTTGCCCATCTGTACGTTAAACCATCTCCATGAATGGATACAAATGTCCTATATACCATCTTCTGTTGGTAGGAGGAACAACAGGGTTCTGATTCCTTCACATGCAAGAGCTCTCTGCTGACTTCATTCTTCAATGCTGGCTAGTGGTGCAAGTGATAAGAAGACACTTTGGGGTCTGCCACTTAGGAGCCGTTACTTAATCTCTTGGGGTCTGTGATTCCTCAACTTTGAGCAAGATTAGTGCTCCTTTCTTCTTTACTCAGTACACATGACTTTGTTTCATAACTGGTTTGGGTGCAGAGGAAGATGTAGCACCCAGACTATATACCAACTGATGGGATCTGGCCTGGCTTCTCCCCATGCTTCTGTTGTTCCACAGTCAAGTCCCTGTCCTTATGAGGTTTTGGTCCCAGTGAATTTTCCCCTCAAAGACTGAACAGGATAATAATGAACATTTTCTTGCATTTTCTATCAAGACTGCTCTTTGTGAGTTCTAAATGTTCTGTCCATATTCAAAGAAGCTGGTTTTTTCATGAGTGGTTGGAATAAGACTTCTCTTGGAAGCTACTGAATATGGATTAGTTGGATTGTTTCTCAGGAAATAAAAAGCAGGCTCTGGGGTGGCTACTTCAACACTTAATTGGGTTAGCAAAGACCTGCAAATGAGAGGCTTTCCTTAGGAGGGAAAGGATGTTTACGGCCCCCCACCCCCCTAGGTGGTGGGTTTTAACCTAAACCCTTGTCTTTAAATGCAGCCTTTAATTTAGAAACCATTACAAGAATCTATTAGAGCAGAAAACGTCAGGTTGGAAAATTAACACATCACAGGAGTTAATTAGAACCCAGCCTCTCATTAGATGCAAATAGAGAGCCCTCCAACTGCCCAGTGGCCTGCCGAAGTCACATTTGTCACAGCTCTAAAGTGGCTGCATCTTCCCCACTCAGAGAGTGGACAGAGGAAGCTTCCCAAGCACTCAGGCCAGAGCCTAGAGGCCCTGCCCTTTAGGTCAGTGGAAGGTACAATTCACATGCCCTCATCTTCTGCTCCTCTCCTAAATGCTCTGCCTATCACAGGGTGGAGAGCCCTCTGCCTGGAACTCCCTCAGGGAAGTGTTTTCTGCAACAAAGACAAACATGCCGTGCCTGTCACCAGGAGCAGACTGGCGACTGTGTAAACCACTCTGTGAGAGGGAGGCTGAGGGGCTCCAGGCCATTCAGACTTAGCTCTAAGTCATGGTCTTTGTTTTCTTTCCACTTTCAGACTGAAATGTGATTCCCCTGGCTTTCTTTTTTGGAAAATACCTTTGAGGAGTTCCATGCAGAAAGAAAAGCTGTTGACAGGAAAAGCTCCTGCCGGGGAAGGGGCTTCTTCCAAGGGTTCTCAAAGGAGACAGTGCTTGAAGCGAGCTGAGGCAGGGATGCCAGGGCTAGGAATAAGAAGTCCAGATCACCAGAGGGTCATCTCTAACTACGGACTAGGCAATGTGTCAAGCAGTTTCCTCTGTAAGAGTAATACCGTGCACATAAACTTTTAGGCCAGGCAGACATGTGTCTGAGTCCTCTGCCACTCACTGTGTGATCTTGAATAAATTGCTTAACCTCTCAAAACATCAGGTTTCTCACGCTGTTGTGTGAGATAAATGCAATAATACACGTAAAACTTGTAAGGCAGTAGCCGGCAGAGAGCAAGTGTCCTATAGGCGTTGTTGTTGGTTTGATAATAGTATTGCTTCCCCCACTAACGGTGTTCCCTCTGTGTGCCAGGCCCTGTGCTGTTCCTTGACCTCATGGACTTTATCGTTTAATAAACCATGTGCACATACCTTTAGCACAAAGAAAGCCCCCTCTCCTTTCTGCAAATTCCACAGAAGTGCCAATTGCACACGAACTCTGCTTCGTTGAGTAGCTCAGACTCCTGCAGTCATCCCCCTTTGAGCAGCCCTGTAACCTCAGCTACCTCTACCCTCCATTTACCCACAATTCTCTCCATGTGTACTTACCACAGTGAGGTACATCTGTCTGTTCATTTTCTGTCTGCTCCTGTGAGTTCCCTAGGGGATGAGGATCACTTGGTCATTTGATTCATTCATCTCCTCATTTACTCATCTCTGGAGGCCAATGGTCTCCTGCATTACTCAGCACAGTCACACAGAAGATTCAAACCCACTGCTGAGTATGTAGATTTCCAGCTGGGAACATTTCTGGGAAATAACCCTGCATCTCATGTTTGAAAGGCCTCCTTGGGTGCTGGTTTGATTGGTCTTCCATTTTCTGACTATCATTTTGGTTACAGCCTCAGTTTCTTCATCTCTTTAAGGTGCTATAATAGAGTCCTTCCCTGGGAGGTTGTGATGATGGCTGGAGACACAGCAACTTTTATGTGCCCAACACAATTCTAAGTACAGAGCGAAAAACCCAGAAAAGTTGATTCCATTCTTGCCTTCAGCCAAGTCTAGTTGCCAATGTAAGAAAACTAAAACTGTAAGGTAAAATATGAACACCACAGGAGAGGGGCAGATATCCTTCTGACTTGTATTTCTGCCATATGGCTGAAATAGAGGATACAAAAGCATAAAAATTTGGTCCCTGTCACCAAGCCTCTGGAAAACTTTGGCAAGTGTTGGCCAAAAAGATCTCAGGAAGAGAGTCGAAAGCTCTTCATCCAGATAGTCAGACCTGGGCTTGCAGGCAGGCGATGTCTTTGGGACCTGACTGGAAGGCAGGACTCATTTCACAACAAAAACCAGGCTATTTTGCACTTACTTTGTATGTGCCAGACACTGTGCTAAATGATTTAGGGGCATTATCTCATTTAACTCTTAGAACAACTGTGTGGGATAAACACGAATTTCCTTATTTTACACATGGCCAATTCGAATCTCAGAGAGGCACAGATTTACCCCAGTCAAGCAACAAGTAAATGGTTTAGAAATCCACCTGCTGAGGGTTTCACTGGTCTGATTGGAAAGGGAAGGGGTGGACCAGCACAAACCTCCATCCGAGGGATGGGGAGTGGGATGGGGAGGAATGAGAGAGAGGGAAATTTGGATCACAACAGAGGTCGCATGATCCCCAGACCTCCAGGACCCTTCGTAGAAGAGGAATAAGTTAGAGATGCAGGCTGCAGGGGAGGGATGCCCGGGAGGCTGGGGGAGGGGACCCTCGGTGGTTGTGCGCCTTCTTCGCCTCCTGTGCACACAGGTCAAGCCTCTCCCCTCCCGCCCTCTCACCCTCCCAACCTTATTTAGAAACCGTGTCCCCGAGACAGGAAGGGCGGCGGGCCGAGAAGCACGGAGCGTCCCGGTCTCATTTCCTTTCGAATCCCCCTGTGGAATTTCATTTCATACGGTGAGGAAATCGGAGCGCGAGACCGTCGGCTGGTCTGCTGCTCCGGGGCGCCTCCCCCACTCGCGGCTGGAGACAGGCAGCTCCCGGGCGCAGGTCGGGCCGAGTCTGGGGGCGGGGAGACGGGCCGGGCTCCAAACCAAGCAAGTTAGCAGGGAAAATAGCTGCGAGCTCGCACTGTACCAGGCACGGGGCTAAGCGTTTTACGCATTATCTCTAATCCTCCCGAGTCTCTTCACGGATGAGGAAACTGACGCCGAGACGTTGAGCAATTTGCTCAAGGTCACACAGCCGGGATTTAAAGCCACAATCTTGGTAAACCTGAATCCCGTGTTCTTTGTGTACGTTTCTCTGCCTGATAGGTAGTTTGCCACGGGCCGAGGTGACAGCCGGAAGAGGGAAAGGAAAGGGAGCCGACTAATCTGGGAGCATTTCTCACCTGGGAGAGGAGGGGGCTGGCTGGCCCGGCGGGAGCAACTCGGCTCCATCCCCGCCTGGCCCCCGAGCGCCGCGACCCGGGTGGGAGGAAAAGTGAGAGCCGGGAAGCCGGGCGGGGCGCTCCGGGAGGGAGGGAAGGAGGGGGGGGGAGGGGGGAGAGGGAGGGCGGCGGGCGGGGGCCTGACCCTGCCAGCGGCAGAACGGCCCCGCCCCCCGCTGCCCCCGGCGCCCGCCCATTGGAGAGGCGCGCTGTCCGTCCCGCCCCGCCACCGCCCAGCGAACCTCCAGCGCCGCGCAGGGCTCGGGCGGTGAGAGCGGCGCGGCGCTGGGTGCTGGCGGGATTCGTTGAGACGCAGAGCGGACGCCGCCGGCGCCGGGTTGGGGGCTCGCAGCCTGCAGCCATGACCCTCGCAGTCTGTCCTTCGGCCCCGGCCACGGGCGTCTAATATCCCACACAGTCGCGCGCAGCTGCCAGAGAGCCGGCCGCTGCCCCTTCGTCGCCCTTGGCGCCTTATCACACTCTCTTTCCCGGAGCTGGGAGCAGCGCGGGCAGCCGGCGCCCCCGTGCAAACTGGGGGTGTCTGCTGGACCAGCCCCCGCCGCCGCCGCCGCCGCCCCCGGCTCTGGCCATGGCCTGGCGGGGCTCAGTGCCGAGCGTCGTGGGGGCGCCCGGGGGCGTCGATCTCAGTCTGCGGCTGCTGCTGCTGCTGCTGTTGCTGCTGCTCCCGGGGCCAGCGCGAGGCTTCGGGGACGAAGAGGAGCGGCGCTGCGACCCCATCCGCATCTCCATGTGCCAGAACCTGGGCTACAACGTGACCAAGATGCCCAACCTGGTGGGGCACGAGCTGCAGACAGACGCCGAGCTGCAGCTGACAACTTTCACGCCGCTCATCCAGTACGGCTGCTCCAGCCAGCTGCAGGTGGGCGCCCCCACCCCCACCCCTGGCGGGACAGGGACCCCTTGGACAGGGACGCCTCAAACTAACTCCGTGGAGCCCTTGCCAAACCAAGCCCCCTGCCCCCTTCCTAGGCAGAAGGATATAACTATCCTGGAAAAGTGATTTCCATCCCCACCCCCACTTTTGTGTCCCTTCTCAGGGACTGAAAGCCAAAACGTTGTGTAAGTCATCTGGCCTACGAAAGAACCCACTCTTAACACCCCGCCCTTCCGTTTTTCTCCCCTGTTCACCCGTGTCTGGCCAAGCCCCTAACCCCAGTGGAGCTGAGGGGGTTATCTTTGCCAAGGATTCTGGCCGCCGCTGCTCGGTGGGCGAGTCCCCAGCAGGACAGCCAGCTGAAACTAAGACTTGGAAGGAAGGAGAGATAAGGAGACGGGAACTTCTCCTCCCTCACGACCTCCATTCTCCCCCATATTTTTGGGTGGGAGAGTAAATGAAACACCACTGCCCCATTTTCTGCGGAGTGGCCCCTCCTCGCGTCATCCCGCATGACTTTGGAGGTCATGCTGGATGGAATGCTTGGGTGGCTTGAGACGTTCTGATCTTTAGGGTTGAGGGCAGGTTTAGGACTAGACGGCAGGAAACACTCCCCGCTTGGGAAAAAGGTGACGGAGTGGTCAAACACCAGGAAGGTAATTTATATAATGGAGGATTCTTTTTTTCAATCATTAAAATTTTTAAAGCTTATGTAATGGTAGAGAAAATGTTCGTCCTACAATAAATGAAGAAATAATTTGCATATACAGTGTGATTATAATCTGAACAAAAACAACAACCAATTCATTTTTCTTTTTTTAAGGAACTGAAAGAGAATTCTTAACAGTGGTAGCACTAGGGAAAAAAAGTGTTAGCACTGGTTGTGCTTTGGTTGGTGAGGCTATGAGTGATTTTTATAAATTTAGAAAAGAGAGAACTTGGGGGAAAAAATAGAGGGTAGTTTTCCAGGCTGAAAACTTCAGAAATCCGTGGTTCTGGTTGTAACTTCTGAGAGATAAGAAACAGGCAGACAGCTTACTTACTAGGTGCATGTTTTTACATAGGTCACTTTAAAAGTTGGATTGTGGTTTCAGAAAGATGGTTGGGATTAGACCTGTTGCTGCTGAAATGTCCCTTTGGAGCTTTCAGAACTTTAGAACTAGGTTATAAAAGCTTAAGAAACGATCCTCTAGCTCTCAGTTTGGAAACAGCACATATCCTGACATCAGTGGCAATTTCGTTGGAGAAACAGCTTTTGCAGGGATATATATTTTTAATTACATGTATCCTGGGGAAGCAGCCAAGCTGTTTTGAAGGACAGGACTGGATCCCTTTACATGCTGGAAAATAGTTACTTGTAACTCTAGACTTCATAGACAACATCTGTAAGGAGCCAAGCAGACTGTTTATCAATGCTGGAGGAATTGAGGACAGCAACTGGGCTCTCCCCTGCTGGTGTTGCAGTTTCAGGGACTTAACATTTATATTTTCCTATTGTGCTTCATTATTATGCATTGGGGAAACCTGGCCAAACAAACCCCTGGTGACCAGAGACCTCAACCTGCATCCTATCCTTGGGTCTCACAGTGTCTTAATTAGGACATTTTCTCTTTCAGTATGGGAACTGATTAAAAATTAATTTTAGGGGATCAAGTAGAGAAAAGACAGTATATTAACAGGAGAAAAGCTGGATCTACATATTTTTTTTTACATTTATTTTTATGGTGATAAAGAAACGAGGATGAAAATAAATCTCCCCATCGCTGAAATGACTCAGTCATTTGATTAGTCTGTTCGGCTCTTTCAAACAGGGAGTCTCAAAGTCAATTTTTAAGGTTTATTTTCTTAAGCGTTTTCAAAAAGGAATTATGTAACTCTTCAGGTCCTTTTTATGTATGTATTTATCTCTGTTCTCCTGGATTTGTGACAAGGATTGCTAGAACCAAAAGAAGAAATGTGTACAAGCCATGGATTTTTAGGCACCCCAGTTTGAGGTCAGAGTAAACAGAGTCCCTATGGCTGGTTTAAAAGTAGATAGATACTTTGCCTGGAAGCATTCACCTCCGCTTCGTGCAAGCAGTTGGTCAGACTTCCAAGTCATTGTTTTCTTTGTTCATTTCATTACTTTTCCAGTTCTTCCTTTGTTCGGTGTATGTGCCAATGTGCACAGAGAAGATCAACATCCCCATCGGCCCATGTGGCGGCATGTGTCTTTCGGTCAAGAGGCGCTGTGAACCTGTCCTGAAGGAATTTGGCTTTGCCTGGCCAGAGAGCCTGAACTGCAGCAAATTCCCACCCCAGAATGACCACAACCACATGTGCATGGAAGGGCCAGGGGATGAAGAGGTGCCATTACCTCACAAGACCCCCATCCAGCCTGGAGAAGAGTGCCACTCTGTAGGAACCAACTCGGATCAGTACATCTGGGTGAAAAGGAGTTTGAACTGTGTTCTCAAGTGTGGCTATGACGCTGGCTTATACAGTCGCTCGGCCAAGGAGTTCACAGACATCTGGATGGCCGTGTGGGCCAGCCTGTGCTTCATCTCCACTGCCTTCACAGTGCTGACCTTCCTGATCGATTCTTCCAGGTTTTCCTACCCTGAGCGCCCCATCATATTTCTCAGTATGTGCTATAATATTTATAGCATTGCTTATATTGTCAGGCTGACTGTAGGCCGGGAAAGGATATCCTGCGATTTTGAAGAGGCAGCAGAACCTGTTCTCATCCAAGAAGGACTTAAGAACACAGGATGTGCAATCATTTTCTTGCTGATGTACTTTTTCGGAATGGCTAGTTCCATCTGGTGGGTTATCCTGACACTTACTTGGTTTTTAGCGGCAGGACTCAAGTGGGGTCATGAAGCCATTGAAATGCACAGCTCTTATTTCCACATTGCCGCCTGGGCCATCCCTGCAGTGAAAACCATTGTCATCTTGATCATGAGACTGGTGGACGCTGATGAACTCACCGGCCTGTGCTACGTGGGAAACCAAAACCTCGATGCCCTCACAGGCTTTGTGGTGGCCCCCCTCTTCACTTACTTGGTGATAGGAACTTTGTTCATTGCTGCAGGTTTAGTGGCCTTGTTCAAAATTCGGTCCAATCTTCAAAAGGATGGGACAAAGACAGACAAGCTGGAAAGGCTGATGGTCAAGATTGGGGTCTTCTCTGTCTTGTACACAGTTCCTGCCACCTGTGTGATCGCCTGTTATTTCTATGAAATCTCCAACTGGGCGCTCTTCCGGTATTCTGCAGATGACTCCAATACGGCAGTCGAAATGTTGAAAATTTTTATGTCTTTGCTGGTGGGCATCACTTCAGGCATGTGGATTTGGTCTGCCAAAACTCTTCACACGTGGCAGAAGTGTTCTAACAGATTGGTGAATTCTGGGAAGGTGAAGAGAGAGAAGCGAGGAAACGGGTGGGTGAAGCCTGGGAAAGGCAATGAAACTGTGGTATAAGGCTACCCGGCCTCCATACTTTCCAAATGTTGAAGGTGGGAATGCTAGCATTTTGGTGCAAAATGCGACAAAAAGTTTCATGCAGTGAATCTCAGTATGAACCAACTGGCAACACTTAAGTGACCCCTTAAGCCACCGCCACCTGCCCCCCCCCCACTCCCCAGCAATCATAAAAGTAATGATTTTGCTGCAGACTTTGGAATGATCCAAAATGGAAAAGCCAGTTAGAGGCTTTCAAAGCTGTGAAAAATCAAAACATTGATCACTTTAGCAGGTCGCAGCTTGGAACGTGGAGGTCCTGCCTAGATTCCAGGAGGGTCCAGGGCGATGCTGCTTTTCCCTGCAGAGTGGGATTTGAGCTGTGAGTAGATAACTTGCAGGGAGAAAGATGAACTTTTTTAACCCTTAAAATCTTAAATACTAACTGGGTCTGTCAGATAGCAAAGCAATCTATAAACACTGGAAACACTGGGTTCAGAGAAGTGTTACAAGAGTTTTATAGTTTGGCTGATCTAACATAAACATTTTCTGTGGTGCGCTGTCTGTTGTTTAGAATTTTGTGGATTGCTCTCCCAAGAGGTGGTGTCAGAATCTTTCAGTGCCTTTGTCATAAAACAGAATTGTTTGAAAAAACAAGAGTACTGTGCAAACACACGTAAGGTATCCAGTGGATTTTTCTTCTCTCTCTTCCTCTTAAATTTCAACATCCCTGTTCTAGGCTGCTGCTGTTTTCTTCATTTTACATTAATGACTCAAAATAGGTATTTTTATAGGAATTTTTGCACTGCAGCATGTCTAATGAGGGGAAAAGTAAGGGTGATTCACTTTCTGACAATCATTTAATTCAGAGGAAAATGAGATTTACCAAGTCGACTTACCTTACCGACCCCAGAGACCTATTGCATTGAGCAATGGGGACTTAATATATTTTACTTTGTGTGATTGCATCTATGCAGACGCCAGTCTGGAAGAGCTAAAATGTTAAGTTTCTTGGCAACTTTGCATTCACACAGATTAGCTGTGTAATTTGTGTGTGTCAGTTACAATTAAAAGCACATTCTTGGACCATGACATAATAGCATACTCAACTGACTTTAAAACTATGGTCAGCTTGCATTCTCAGAATGATAGTGCCTTTCTTTCCTTTACCATAAGAATGTTATCGGAGTCTAGTCTACTACCACAGTGAAGACTTTTTCTGTTTCGTAGAGAGAATTTAGGACAGCTAATCCAACTAGTTGGTGCATAATTGTTTCCTAGTAATTGGCAAAGTCTCCTTGTAAGCTTTCATTGGAGGCAATGTGGCCTGGAGTATTTATATGGTGCTTAATGAATCTCCAGAATGCCAGCCAGGAGCTTGATTGGTTAGTAAGGAATAAAGTGTAGACCATATGAAATGAACTGCAAACTTGTAGCAGCACAGGTCTTAATTGCCTTTTGCAGAGGTATCCAGAGCTTTTAAAATTTATGCTTTATGTTCCTCACAATGGGGTACCCCCTAGCAGCCTCTCAAAAGTTGCAATTCTTTTAAAATTGTAACTGGACTTTCTCTTAACCTGCCTCAGGCCTTCTAATCACCAGATCTCTGGGACAAATTGTTGACAATGTCACAGGCTGCTCTCCTTGTAGCTCATACCTATCTTTGCTTCAACAACTACTTTGCAATGACTCATTTATTTATTCATACCCCACCCCCTCCCTCTAAAAACAGGTAGGAAATCTTTTATCATATTTCTTTCTGGGAAAACATTTCCAGGGACTCAAAATCCCAAATAGGTGGTCAAATTCTGGAAGTAAGCATGCCCTTTTTTGTTTTTGTAAGCTTTATGCCCATGGTTCCCAGGGTTTGACATTTTCCTTTCTTCTTTCCTCTGTTTCTGGGGGCTCTTGAGTGGAGTCTGAGGCAAAGATGCATATAAGATCTGTTGTGTATTTTGGATGGGAAAGTCTTGGGGCTTTGAAGACAGATGCTAAATGGGCACGGGTGGCCCCTGGCATGTGTGCTGAGCCCGAGTACCTTGGCTGGACTCTGGGTCAGGGTTCTAGGAGCATGAGAAATGATCCCCAGAAGGACCGGTTGAACTCCATCTGAGACTGAGTCGCCTAGGAAATATAAAATGTGAACTCCGTGTGCTGCTTGCAGACAGTTCCCATAGCTAGCCAGGGCCCTGGAGCATGCGTCCCCGGGCGGAGCCTGCCCTTACTCACGCTCCACTCCAGTGTCTTGGGAGTTGTGCTGAGACTCTGGCCCAGGAAAGGGAAGAAGGAGGGTGCAGCAGGGCACTGGCCTGACTGCTAGGTTATAGGGGTTTGTAATGCAATTTTGTTTGGAATGTTTCCGCGATTGTGTGCCCAAGGCAGCACCTAGCAGAGGGCCAGGCACAGAGTAGGTGCTCAATATTTGTGAACAATGAAATAATAATAAGAGTACGTGGGGGAAACTATACACCCGAGTTCTGGAGCCGTGGCCTGACAACTTTCTGGGTTTTAAACGATCTCTTCTACAAATCTCTTGCCTTCTCAGGGGAAGTCTATTTGATCCGAAGTGGCTGTTGGTGCAGACGGGATTAGTAGCCCTGGCAATGTCACAGGGCTGCGGGCCTTTCCTTTCACATTCCAGACAATGGAGAGTGTTTATGGTTTCAGGAAAGGAGCTTTGTGGCTGAGGAGTCAGTTACCTTGTTACCTTGACGCGACTCCATCACCTTAAGTTGGTATTTGTTTAAAAAAAAAAAAAAAAAGTCAATTATTAGCACACTTACCGCGTGCCAACCACGTGTAGAGCCTTGTGTTAGGCACCAAAGGGGACGTCGTGCAGTATAAGCTCTGTCCTTCCAAATGACGTGGACTGAGGATTCTGGGTCTGCTGACTTGCTGTTGGTTTTTTGGGAAGGAGCATGGGCCTCTGAATTGTCATCTGTTTCACTGTGTCCATCCCATAAACCTCTGCAAGTCAGTAACAGGGGTTTGACAGAAATCATCAGCCCTATTTCATGACAATCTCTGTGGGAATCCCCTCAGAAGGCTATGAACATTGGCTTAAAACAGACATGAGCTCCCACACCTAATGTGACTGCGGGGACAGGCACTTCATGGCTTGGGTGTGCCATGTAATGAATACAGGTGAATTTGAGGACATCTTGCTAGGGAAAAGGTTAGGGCTGTTTTTCTTTGATATCTAGAATAAGTAGGTGTGATTGTAGCTTCCTACCTCACCAGAAGTCAACTTCCTCTTCCTGCAGGAAGCTATAGTCACACTTCTGGAGATTTTATTCTACAGAGCCCAAAGTCACCACTGTCCACCCTCCACTCTGGCAAACTCCTCTTTATCTTCCTTCATAAAGGCCACACCTCAGGGCAGAGGAACATGGGGTAGGGTGGAACTGACCTGAACCATCTGGTTGAGCTACTTGGTTGATTCATATCCTTTTTCCTCCACGGAGACCCGTTTCCTGATCTCTGAGACTGCTTCTGAGCTGGCAGCTTGCTCAGGGTCCTGAAACCGGAGAAGGGGTGATACTTTTTATTTCCCTGAGAAGATCTCTGATTTTCCTCTCCCCAGTCACTCCGTCACCTACACCCCCAAATCAGGGAAACTTCTGTGTTTAGGTTCTGAATTGTGACTTTACCAGCACTCTGAACTCTGTCCTCTCTCATCCCCCCTCAGCCTCCTGGTCACTGAATTCAGGGCTTACTGTGTTAGGAACCAAGCTGGGACCTGAGGACACAGAGGAGTTTAGTAATCTCAGCCCTGGAGGGCAGACCTAATTTAAAAAGATGTCACCAGGCTAGTGCAGTCTTTGGTTCCTGGTGAGGTGGCCACAGAAGCAGGGAGGAGAGCCACAGAACAGACTTTGGAAAGGAGCCCCCAAGATCAGGCTACATCCTGAATTTCATTCTGTGATGGGAGAGATTGGAGGGAGTTGCTTTTCCAGCCAATTATGTCAAGTCACTGGACTCTAACGGTTCCTTGTGTTCTTCTATTGTATTTGGGTTCAGAGTCCTCATCTAGGTTTGTATAATGTTTGGCAAAGGACCCGGGTTATCATTTTTCCTCTGGGTCTAGGTCATAGATCTTGGAAACTCCTAGAAGAGTATTTTGCTCCTACCAAGGATCAGATACCAGAGTGTTAAATAATGGATTTTGTTTTACTGTGGCCTGGTCAGAGCTCTCTGCCTCTGCCTTTTGCCATGCACATGCACAGTAACGGCATACTGGCTGTCACCAAGAGGGAAGTGAACCCTGACCCTCCCCAACAGGCCTCTTCCCCTTGGTGAGGCCACTTGCCCTGTAGCAACCTGTTCCTATTTTCCCTTATTTCCCTTCTTCTTGGCACCAGCAAATTCCCAGTATTTGCCCAGGTGGTTTATAGAGAGCCTGTCTGAGGTCTTCTATGAGCCATGTCCTCCAGGCTTTTGTGGCTCCCTGATCTCCTGCAACATTCAGTATATGACCACTGTCATCTCAGAAGGCTTCTGAGAAGAGGGGCAGGAGCACCTCTGCCCCCCGAAGCCTGGTCCATCTTCTCCCCCAGGATGTGCACCTCTCCACATCCTGCTCATGGGCTCAGGCCCCAACTTGGTTGTGTGTTTTGGGAGGGGGAGGCTGCTCTCCAGCTCTCTCCCAGCGGGGCATCTAAGTGGTTCTGAATTTTTTCCTACCTCACAGGGATGTTGTGAGACTTTAGAAGGTCTCAAGATGAAAGGCCCCTTGAGCTCTTTGTAGGAAAGGTGAAGTAAATGTCAGGTGTGCTTCTTTGTGACAAGGTGAAATGGGACTCAGCATCTTGTGCAGCAGTCAGGCTGGTGCTCTGTGACCTGTCCTTGGATCCCCATGCCACCCTGCAGCTCCTTCCACCTTGAGGCCAGCCTGGGGGGGGCTCTCAGATGTTCAACATAGAGGTACCAGGCAAACCCCTGCTACACATGCCCTAACAAATTGCTGAACGTCAAAGGAAATGGACCCTGCTTTTAAGGATGTACAAATGTATGTCTGCATTGATGTCTGTACTGTAAATTTCTAATTTATCACTGTACAAAAAAATAAACTTTGCTATTTAATTTTTGTATTAAAGGAAAATAAAGTTTTGTTTATTAACTAGTCTGTGATTTGGCATATTTCTGGGGGTGTATGATAGCCTCCAGGAAGCACACATTCCCAGCAGTGAGAAATAGAGAATTTGGTTTGCAGGACAGATTGAGAGCCTTTCTGAGAGCCTCTTTGTTTCTTTTTTGCTGGTGCTATTTTTCGCCTCTGGGATTTCTCCTGGGTCAGCAAACCCCCAAGGTCCAAGGTCAACAGAATTTATCACTACTGTGGTCATAAGTACCACTCAAATGGTCACATGACACTCTGGACGTAACTGTAGTTCCCAAGCTGTCATCCCATGACACTACTTTTTGACATTTCCAATATGTGTGACCATTTTTAACACACTTTCCAAGCACCTTTGACTTAATCTGGTGGCCTGAAAAAGTTTTTCCTATTACCACTAGACCTTTATGATTCTTTAAAAGGGGTAAAAGGACTTCTTTTTTTCCTTTTCTTCTTTCTTTTTTTTTTTTTTTTTTTGATTTCCATTTTAAAAATATATATATATAGTCCTGGTCACACAATGGTTGTTTTTGTGTAATAGATATGGGAGTATGTCGTATCAGTCAATCACGAGAATGACTCCTTTCAGTTAACTTTATAAATTGTGTGGTCTGTGTCTCCAGATCCAGAAAAGTCATCAGACAAAGCAAATTCAAAGCCATTATCAAGACATTGTCATGGAAGCAAATAATAAGGACCACACAGACAGAGAGGGAAGGGGAACCACGGCCATTGGAGATGTCTGCTGATGTCCCAGAGGAGAACATAGGCCCCCTTGGTTTGCCTTTAAATTACGTCCCACACCCTAATTTCACCTGAGTACCACCGGTTTTGGTGTAAGTAAAAAGCCCAGGGAAGAAGGATCTGTAATACAGTTCTCCTTCACTGCAGATTGCTATTATACTTTTATCTCAAACCATAAATGAAGGGAGGTATATAATTTAAATTCTCTTCCCTGTAAGATAGGCTGTGTTTCTCATTTCATTACCTACTCATTAAGTAGTTATGAAGTTAAGGAAAAAACACAATCTGGAATGAATTCATAATGCACTTGTAGAAACACTGTCCATATAGAAAATACTTTTATTTACATGATTTCATCTTATTCTCATGGCATCTCTAGAGTAAGCAGGGCAGGCATTGTCTTGCTGAAGGGAGAACGGAAACTTAGGGCAAGAGACTTGCCCAGGGAAACCCAACAGAGAGATAACAGGTTGGACAGCCTGGTCTCACACCCAGCCCGTGGGTTTTAGTTGTTTTTACACATAGTGGTGGGTTGAGTTGTGTTCGCCCAAAAGACATGCTGAAGTCCTACCTCCCTGTACCTGTGAATATGAACTTACGTGGAAATAGGGTCTTAGCAGATATAATCAACTTAAAATGAGCTCATAGGGTGGCCCTAATTCAATGACTGGTGTCCTAATTATAAGGGGAAATTTGGACACAGACACCGAGAGGAGAGAACACCTTACTAACACAGAGGCAGAGATTAGGGTGATGCAGCTTCGGTCCAGGCTAGAAACACCAAAGATTTTCAGCTGCCACCCAGAGTGAGGAGAGAAGCGAGAAAGATTCTTCCTCAGAGCCTCCAATAGGAGCCAACCCTGGCAACACCTTGATTTTGGACTTCTAGTCTCCAGAACTGTGTGAGAATACATTTCTGGGTCTTAAACCACCCAGTTTGTGATTATTTGTTACAGCAGCCCTAGGAAACTAAAACATACTTCGTTCCTCTGATATCTTCAACTACTGCAAATAGTTTGTTGGGAATGGATAAATGCTTTGGCAGGCAACTCAATAATGAGATCTGGCCATGAGCTTCTGTTGTTTAAGGATTATGTAGCATAATCACTCTGCTAAATTTCTTTTTCTATAAACTAGACACCTCTAGATTAAACCCCATGATTCCTGACACTCAACTGACTTGAACTGGTCTTGGCTGGTCTCCCACCCACCCACCCCCAATGGGAGCTCTGTGTGCAGGGCCAGGACCTTGACTGGAATGTGGCCCAAGGGTTTTTAGCATTTCTGTCCTGAGAACTGATTTTTTTCTTTCCCATTTTAGCTTTCACATGCAATCATAATTTTAAAGTTGAGCTCTCTCTTGACTAAAGAGGTCAGCCTTGGCTTCCTGTCTTCAGAGGTTCTATGAACAGAAACAAACCACACTTGGAGAAGAGCATAAACCTCTCCTCAATTTTCCTTCACAGTGCAGCAGGCTTGGAGGAATGAGAGCATCTCGCTAAATGTTGTGAAAATGTGGGACATGCAAAGGTATATTCCAAAAGGCTTTCAAAATGGTCCTTGGCCCCACCTGAAATTCCCAAAGTCACCCTGTCCTCTTTCTCAGCTCATTCTCAGGCTAAGAGAAGCCACACATTCACCTGCCCTCACGCAAACAGTTCCGACATCTCACTCCGGGAAGAGAATAAAAATGAAAATTTATTGTCTTTCACATCAGTCACCTGATTTTTATTAGCCTCCCACGTAGTTTCCTACAAGCACCCAATCCTGTTTTCACCCAAAGACGTGCTTAATCTCCCTGTGAGCCCACGTTATCAGTCCCTTTTTCTTTAAGAGATGAAACGATTGGCTACCAAAGTTTTCTAAAATGCCTGAGGGTTCCATCAGTATAAAGCCAGGAGATGGACTTGATAAATCACATAGAACAATTTGTCCTCATCCACCCTTTGCCTCTAACTCCTTTGCCTTTTCATAGGTGTTTCCCTTTGTCTACAATGCCACTCAGTCTTTCTTCAATGAGGTTGTGTCTGTTCTTCATTCAAGACTCAAGTCTTAGGTCATTTCTTCTGGGAAGACTTCCTTGACTCTTCTCCTTATACATGGGTGAGTTTAAGCCTCTGAGCTTCCAACTCTGGGAGCCTTGACGGCACTGTTTATAATGGTCTATCCTTGTGTCCATCTCCCCACTGGACTGATATCCCTGAGGATGACTCTGGGTGCCCAAAGGCTCCTGCCTGTCTGCTCTCGGGGCCTGGCACTGTGCCTGACAGAGGGCACAAGTTTCAGGAATGTCTATGGAAAGAAGAAGGGAGGGAGGCAGGGCTTTACATTGCTAGGTTGGGGAACTGAGGGGGATTTGGTGACAAATGTAACCAGCGTAGAAAAGAAACCAAAGGTAACAACAAGAACCATCACATAGGTAGGACTTTCTGGATAGATGCTCAGGCAGTAGCCTCAAAGAAAATTCTCTAGTCTCAAAGATGGGTTTGAGAATGATCTACCCACTGTGTTGCTTATTGTTAAGTTGTCTTTCTTCCCTTCCTTTTTCCTCCTCCTCCTCCCCAACAACATTTGCTGAGAGCCTACTGTTTATAGAATATCAGGCCAGGCTGGGGAAGGGAGAGAGGGAATGGTTGTAAAAAGCCATGAAAGACAAGGTCCAACTCAGAGTCCAAAAGTGCAGATGACAAAACAGAGAAAGAATCCAGCTGTTATTAACAAGCTTAAAACTCCAAACCTGGAAAAACAAATCTTCTACTGCTTAGTAAATATTTGTTGAATAGCTGAATGAGGGTCCACCATGCCCCAGCCACTGTCTTGGGAGGGCACTGTAGGGGACACTGAGATAAATAAGATCCAGAGTCTCCCTCCAGAAGTTCATGGTAGCACCCCATTCCTGCTCTAACCCGAGCCCCTAAAGGATCAGTGCTACCATTCCTCTCACATTTACTATGTAATTTCTTCCTAACAGAAGTCCCTCAAGTGGGAAGAACAGCTTCTGAGTCCCAAGAACAATGGGAAAACGTTTTTCAGACTGTTGTCATCTCATCATTGGATCTGGAAAATGACACTTGTGTCTCAATAGGTAAATGTGTAGGAGAGGCAGGGGGAAGAGGAAGAAGAAAGGGGCAGATCCCAGAGACCAGCACTCTTTTAAGATTTGGTCTGCTCATCAAAACCACACACTGATCAGTATATAAAAAGTAAAACTAAACTTACCCATGTTGTGCCGCTGAAGGCACTGAGTCATCAGAATGGCTAACCACTGCCACCTGAACATCTTTTCTAGCAGCCATGTGGATTTGTAATATTCGCTCTGAATCCATGGTTGTACAGGTGGATCTGCCTTGTGTCCTCTGAGCCCCGTTCTCTTCCTTCTCTCATGTCATAATTCTATAAATCCAAAGAGACTATTCTAGAGAAGTTTTTTTTTTTTTTTAAGTTTACTTATTTTTGAGACAGAGAGCAAGCATGAGCAAGAGGGGGAGGGGCAGAGAGAGAGGAGGACAGAGGATCTGAAGAGCTCTGTGTTGACAGTATTGTCAGTGATCCCCAAGTGGGGCTCAAACTCACAAACCAAGAGATCATGACTTGGGCCAAAGTCGAACGCTCAACTGAGAGCCATCCAGGCACCCCTATTCTATAGGAGTTATATATATATATATATATATATATATATATATATATATATATATATGACATATATACATATATATATTTTTTAATGTTTATTTATTTTTGAGAGAGACAGAGTGCAAGTGGGGGAGAGTAGAGAGAGAGGGAAACACAGAATTTGAAACAGGCTCCAGGCTCTGAGCTGTCAGCACAGAGCCCCACATGGGGCTCGAACTCACGAGCTGTGAGATCATGACCTGAGCCGAAGTTGGACACTTAACTGACTGAGCCACCCAGGAGCCCCACTACAGAAGTTTAAAAAAGTGTAAGGTCCATCCCCATTTCTTCTTTTACACAGAGTGAAAGGAGTAAGTGTGTTAATTAACCTTGCTGAGATTTGCGCATTGGGGATGCAGGCAGTCAGTCAATTGGAGGGAGATTCTTGCAGCAGGAGAGAAAGTGGCCTGAGGCCAAGTTATCAAGGGCCTGAGAGCTTGTGATTTCTCCCGCCACCCGGGCCCAGATGCAGGGCAAGGAGGGCTCACATCCGAGTTGGTGTTTCACAAAGCTCTCAGCTGCGGGGACTGTGGGCTGGAGAGCAGGCAGGCCAGGTCGGATGAGAAACCATGGAGGCCTGAATGAAGGTGGTAGCAGAGAGATGGAAAGGAAAGGGCGATTTTCAGAGAAACCACCACAAGTTTCGTCCTCCATGGCCCTGTTCAATGAGCCGAATCTTTGCTTTCTGTGCTGCGGGTGCTTCAAGGCCAGAAGCTTTCTGTTTGCTCTGCGCACCTGATAACAGCACACTCCCTGCATTGCACGTTATGGAGAAATAACGACCGCGAAGTCACCAAAGGGCCTCAGCAATTTGCAACGCTGACTGACGGAGCAGCCCTGGACAGCTGGGCTTCCTTGAATGAGACTCCCTCCCTGGAAGTACACAGGTCTGCGTGACACCACTTGCTGGCTGCAAGGGACGGGGAACTTGTGAGGACAGGGTAGCCTTTAGTTGTTTATGTAGTGCCAAAAGGGGTCCCACCACCTCTTTTGGACTCAGAGTTTCCTATCAAAACACACTCCCTAGAATAGCTGATGCAAATTCCATAGTAAGGGCTTAATTTAGTACAAACTTCATTATAGTCACATCTTCCATCTAGATTTTATTTCTTGACACCGTTTTCTTTGTGGGCAACTGTTATCGGCAAAAGTCTTCACGGCCTGACCAGATCCACGGGAAAAGATATCACGGGCACACACATTTTTCCTAGTCCTCTTCCTTTTAAATGAGAAATTCTGTATAACATTTTCCATAAGTGAAAGAGAGGACTACTTCCTAGCTTTTTTTGGTTCTTTTTTTTTTTTTTTTTGAACAGCAGACCTTCCTTTTGGATTTACATCAGCATTTAGCTAACTTCCTGAACACTTCACCCATTTCCTGAACTTATTCTGAGGAAGGAAAAACATCCTCCTTCAGAAATAAATGCAAATAATCGCAGAGATTATTTTTTATTAAATAAATCGTGTAAATGCAATGGAATTTCCTGCACGATGTGCATTTACCATTGGATATTTCTACAAAACTGTTGTGATCCTGTAGGAACCATCTCACTGACAGGTACTCTGAGGAATTATAACCATTGTGTAGCTATTCAAGAGATAAGTTCTGAACAGTTGGCAGTCTGTATTCTTGTTAAAAATATTTTTTACTGAAAAATCTGAACGCTAGGGGGAATTGTTTGCTTTAGGTCCCCAATTTGGAGGCTTTGTTTCTTTTAAAACAGGGTTCTCGTGACACCTCGTGGTGAAGAGGGGAAGAACATCTTCAGGGCAGAATATCGACTGCATAGAGTGGCCCAGAAGTTAGGATTTTGTTTCTGCATTTCCTTGGGAGAAAACACACTCCTTCTCAGCCTGTGCTGCCCGGGAATCCTGAGAAGTAGTGACATGGAAACAGCAACAGTTATGCATTTCTGGAGATGTTCTCTTCTCTTGATTATTAATTCTTCAGAGGCAGCCCACCGCCTACGGCTAAACTGGTTCAGTTGGAAGAATGAATAAAAAAATGTGAGACTTTGCAGAGGAAACACATCAATATGTCAAGCTGGGGTCAGGCTTTTAAGTTTTTAAATTTTTTAAATGAAAATATTTTCTCTGTATTTGTGAGCAGGCCTCCTCCCATTTAGCCATCTTTTAGTGGAGAAGAATGGTACTTGTCTGGTGAATAAATCTCAGGGGCATCTTAGAGATGTATTTTAGGCTGGCTTCTCATCATTCATGAATGCTTTACAGGGCCCTTCTTATGTTCTCTAGTGTTTGGCAGCAGTCAATTTTTTTTTTTAATTTTTTTTTTTTAACGTTTATTTATTTTTGAGACAGAGAGAGACAGAGCATGAATGGGGGAGAGTCAGAGAGAGGGAGACACAGAATCGAAACAGACTCCGGGCTCTGAGCTGTCAGCACAGGGGCCCGATGCGGGGCTCGAACTCACGGACCGCGAGATCGTGACCTGAGCCGAAGTCGGCGCTCAACCGACTGAGCCACCCAGGCGCCCCATCAGTCGATTTTTAAAGAGAGAGGTGATAGGGATCTGAGAGAGGCCGCTTGTCTGCCATCTCTACCCCACCCCCGCCCAGCAGAAGTCCATGCGGAACAGATGGATATCTGCCCTCCTTGCAGCATCCCCAAGAAGAGACCCCTTCATCCATCACTCAGACTGATATTCCTCTGTAGGTCCAAGGCCCCCAGAATCCGGCCCCTTCCAGCATCACCTCCCACCTCTTCCTCAATAATAGCCTACATTCTAGTCAATCCCACCCACCCACGTCCAGCTTCCTATATACCCCAAGCTGCCTGCCTCATCCTTCTTGCTTTGTACATGCCGGTCCCCTCAGCCAGAAGGCTCTTTCCCTGCATGACCCTGGGCCCATTCTTCAAGATCCTGTTGCGGGAGTCTTCTTTCCCAGGAGGCTTTTGTGATCCAACCAAACAGAGCTGATAATGCCCTTCTGTCTGTCGTCTCTCAACCTAGCTCAAATATCTGTAACTGCACATGTTCTAGTACATTCTGTTGTTTATATGTGTCTCTCCCCCAGATGTCTACAAGCTTCTCAAAGACACGGACAGTTCTTATACCTAACGTCCTTTACATCAGCCATTTGTGGTGTTAGCTTGTCCCACTTGGGTACATTGTTTTGATAGGAGCACATTAGGTGTGGGGCAACAACTTCAAGGAAGAGTTGACAATCAGGGAAGCGAGTCTTTGAACATGTATGGAACCTTTTATTATCCCAAATGACCTCAACCTTCACCCCCTCTGAGCAGTAAGATGGCTTCACAAAAATAATCTCTAAATTCCTGCCTGGGCCCAATACTGTAGGTTCTATAACTGGGGAAGCTATGATCTAAAAATTTGGGGTCTGTGCAGGGAGTCTATAACTGTATACAAAATACTTATGTACACGTGTCCTTTTTCTGGGGAGATGTTCCATATCTTCATAGATGGGTCTATGATTTCAAAAGTTTAAATACCACTGATTAAGAATTGCTAACCAAAAGGGCAATCATGATGTCTACAGGGTCAATGGGAGCTGACACCTTGAGTGCTTCAGGAGAGAGGCTTATAAGCCAGCATATGCCAAGCCCTGTTGTTTTTTACCCACTGCTCTTCACTAGAGTACACTTGCAGGTCTGATCCACAGTTTAAAAAGAGAGGCTAAGAGGCTTGGCTGTGTTCCATTTGTGCTACATTAATGTCCCCCTAGTCAGGTTCTAAATGTAAGGCAAGGGTGTGGCCAGAACCCTTGCCAGCCCAAGATTATCTGTCTTTCCCCACATATAATATTTTCCTTCTCTGTGAAAGCAACTGCCCAGAGCCCCAAGTTCTGCCCAAGTGATCCAGGCTGATCCCTCTGGGTAACATCAGGAAACATGCACAAGAAGCCTGACCACTAAAAAATTCTGTCACTGTGGTCTGGGCCTGCCAATTCCTATGATACTTTGGCTCCTTGATAGGAGATTCCATCTGCAAAGTAAATTGTGGCTGGCAGGGCAGACCTCATGGGTATGTGACCTGAACAGGTGTTCAGGGCCCCGTGCTTTATTTAATGCTCTACTGTTACCGTCTTGGAATTCTTAATAATTTCTGAACAAAAGACCCCATATTTTTACTTCACACTTGTTTTCACAAAATATGCTGAGTTGCTGCATATACCTGAAACAGTACCACATAGCGGAAAAAACATAAGCCTTGAATTTGACAGTTGGGGGTTTATATCCCCGTTCTGTAACTTCCTAGCTGTGTGAGCTTGAGTAGGTTACTTAACCTTTCTTAACTTCACTATTCTTATATATAAAATATCCAAAATGGTGGGGCACCTGGGTGTCTCAGTTGAGCATCCAACTTCCCACTCAAGTCACGCTCTCTCAGTTCATGAGTTCAAGCACCACATCGAGCTCGCTGCTGTCATTGCAGACAGAGCCCACTTCAGCACCTCTGTCTCCTTCTCTCTTTGCCTCTACCTTGCTTGCATTCTCTCAAAAATAAATAAAACATTTTTAAAAAATAAAATACCCCAAATGGTGATCATAATATCTAACTTGTACAATTGTTGAGGCAATTAAACAGTATGTAATGCAGTAATTGGTAATGGTTTATAATAACAAAAATTATTTGAAAGTAACTAAGTCAAGAAAGAATAAAATGCATTAGTGTGAAAGGCAGATCAAAATGAAACAAATAAGAAAGACATACACACAGACTTTTAGAGCTGGGTCAAGTTGCTTCCACCTTTGCCCTTCCATTGCATTAGCACATAGTACCTGTAGAACACTTAAAAATACTGTATTATTATTATTAATCTTCCTTTATTAGTATAGTTTCCCCCTTTAAACTTAGAGGCCACTTGAGACCAGGGGTCCATCTATCTTTTAACAAGTATTTTCAATTCCTAGCACAAGGCCTGTCACGAAGTAGATGTTTAATAAGTATTTGTTGAGAGAATAAACTAGTTCATTACATCATTTTATAATTGAGGAAGTGAGGCCCAGAGAAGTGAAGTGAGTTGCCAAAGCTCCCAGAGACTGTCCATGGCAAAGCTAACACTGAAGCCCCCTCTGTTTGTTTTGAAGGGATTGCCTAGGGGCCCCATGTGGCCCCAGTCCTTGGAGCTATTAGACACAGTCTTTACTGCTTGCCAAGTTGCAATTATCAGATTACCTGGCAAATGCTTGAGCCTTTTATACAAGTACATATTTATTTATTTATTTGGAGTAAAAAATCAGAGGGGAAGAATAGCCACTGGAACTAGAATATGCTTGAGACTCTCCCAGGAAACTTCTGGAGAAAGCAATCCATCAGATCACCTTCACTGAGCTCGCTATTCTGGGGCAGCTCACTATTCTGGGACTTTGCTTTCTCCTTCCCCAAGTGCTCCCATTCATGAGATTCTCTTCTGTGATACTGATGTCCTGGATGTGATTGATTACCTGCTCCTATCTGGGGGACCTGAGAGTGACCTTCTGGATGCATTTGTAAGGAACCAGCTTGGAAACAAAAACAAAACCTTGAAGGCATCCTCTGGTTGGCCTGAGATAAGGGGACCTCAGAGTCTTTTTTCATTAGTCTAGCAAAACAATCCAAACAATAAAAATCCATAAGAAAATAATCTGCTTCCAGGGACTTAAAAGACACTCCTCATTTCACCCACCCCATCAACATGACACCATCCCTACTGCAGGAAAAACAAATGTGTTTGTGGGAGGAGAGGAAGAGGGGAAAGAAGAGAAGGAAAGGAGAGGAACAGAGAAAGGGAGGAGGGAGGAGAGGTGGGAGGCAGGGAGAAGGTGAAGAAATAGACATATACATATACTTGGAGAGAGATGAGGGACTAATGTTTACCTGCGTGATCCCAGGAGGCTAAATCAAATCATCGGAATGAGTCAATGCAAATTCCTTTGTCAAGCCCAACTGGTATGTAATCATTCTTGTGTGGGGCAGGAGGGGGCTGGGGGGGGGGTACAGTGAGAGGGTCTGGGTTTGAGTTTTCCCTGAATGCCAATTTGTTGTGTGAGCACGGACACGTTATTTCAAGTCCTGGGCCTCAGTTTTCTCATCCAGAAGTGGGGGGAAGCAGATGAAATAAACCATGCGAAAGTAATTTGAAAAAATAGAGTGTGAGACAAGCAAACACAGTCTCGAATTTACACTCGAGCTAGATCCATTCCATTTAAATCAAAACAGGCTTCAGTGCGCCTGCAGCTCAGCTTCTCATGGGCTCAGTAAAGTTTTCTACCTCGTGTTTTTAAGATAAATGAATACCGAATCCAATGATCTTGTCACATCATTACAAACTCATTCCACATCATGGATACCACTCATGGAGATCATACTATAAAAAGAAAAAGGCACATGTTTATTCACCATCATTCAACACACTTTTTAATGTGGAAAGGCCAGATCTGGTTAGCAGTACCATCTGGTTCAGATGCCGGCTCTGCCATCACGTGCTGTGTGACCACGGTCGAGTTTCTCAGCCTCACCCAACCTCACTCTTTCCACTTGGCATGTGGAAGCACCTCCCTCTCTGTGCTGTTACTACGAGGGCTGTGCTTAGCACAGCTGCTGGCAAATGTTGGAGCCTCTGCTGACCCTCGCTATATACCCTCAGTCCTAGGATGGAAAATGTGTGGTTCTTTCCCTTCTCCTGTCCTCTATTGCTTTCTTCTCTCCCAACCCCCTCTCCCATTTATTCAAGTGTCTTTCTAGTGCCCCCAAAGTAAAGCCTTGGATCTGAGTGTCTGCATTTCTATGAAGGCTTGAGATGGGAAATGAAACCACTATTTTATGATTGTGTATCTGTCTTGGATGTCAGCAATGAAAAGACTCTAGAAAACTTACATAGAAGGGAATTTATTAAAAGGAGTATTGGAGGATAGAAATGGGTAATATTAAGGGAGATTCTAGTGCTGGGCAGGAAGCAAGGGGGTACAGTGAGAAATCTGGGTTTGAGTTTTGGCTTGGATGATAATTTATTGTGTGAACACAGACATGTCATTTTAAGTCTAGGGACTCAGTTTTCCAATCCAGAAGTGGAAAGTCAGCGGGCGAGGCCAAAGGAGTCACAGTAATGGTGTCTTGGCAGGAGTATTTGGTCAGCATGCCAGTTCTGCTACTTTTGAACAAATGACTTCCAGCTGTCTCCATGGATAACCACCAACCACATCCATGTTCTTGTATTGCTCCCCTGAGGCTCCCAGTTCAAGGGTAGACCACTGGGTGGGCTAAGCCTAAGTCACTTGCCCACCATCAGATTTGGCCAGGCCAAGGGCGTGTGTGTGTGTGTGTGTGTGTGTGTGTGTGTGTGTGTGTGAGAGAGAGAGAGAGAGAGACAGAGAGAGAGAGACACAGAGAGACAGAGAGAGAGAGAGAGAGAGAGAGAGAGACAGATCCTGTCTACTTTTTTTTTTAAGTTTTTAAATTTATTTTGAGAGACAGAGCGTGCACATGTGCAGGAGGAGCAGAGAGAGAATCCCAAGCAGGCTCCGCGTTGACAGCAGAGAGCCCAGCACCGGGCTTGACCCCACAAACCACGAGATCATGACCTGAGTCAAAACAAAGAGCCGCATGCTCAACTGACTGAGCCACCCAGGCACCCCGATCTTATTTTCGATGTGGAAGATAGGTCCTACCTCACACCAGGAGAAAGTACAACAGAAGTCAAACTTTAGAAAGAGAGGGGGATTCAGTGACAGACACTAGATAATAAAAATATGGCAAATGTCCAATGCAGCGCTGAAGAGGATCATTAGGTCACGGAATCTAAGGCCCCGACTTGTGCAAGAGTGTCTCTTCATGGACAAAGTGCTCAGGTACAGTGCAGGGTGTTTAGCATCCCTTTGTGTGGCTGGGGAGGACCCAGCTGTGTCTGCTCACTCAGAGTGCTTTCGGGGGGAGAAAAATAAACGTAAAATGCAAGCAAATAATTAGGGATTTATTAACATTGAGCAAAAGCACATTAAAAAGTTGTGTTCAGTTAGATGGTGAGGAACCAACTCTTCAGATGGCTTTGACTGGTGTCCACACAGCTGTTTCCCTAAACCTGTCTGCACTCAGAGGCAGATGCTTCAAGTAGCCCACGTGGATTTCCCACACGCCCTCAGCTCCCAGCAAATTCTCCTGAACACTGGGTGGCCATGTCACTGATCATTATGGCCCCTGCCTCAGGAACTGACAGCCTGCTTCCTTTTCTCTGTATCCTTCAAACCTAATCATTAAAAAAAATAAATAAATAAATTCAAGAGTCAAGCCCAGGAGCTAAATGCATTTTTGTTGTTGTTGTTTGGAAAGCCCAGTTTTTAGTAGAAAACTATGCCTGGCAAAGGCAGCTCCGGCTCCCCACTCACCCTTCATTATTTACAAAATTTTTTTAAAGATTGTATTTTTAAGTAATCTCTACACCCAACGTGGGTGGGGCTTGAACATACAACCCTGGGATCAAGAGTCACAGGAGCCACTGACCGAGCCAGCCAGGCACCCCACCACAGCTTTATTTTTGCCTCAAGATCAAGCGTTCTGATGCATCTCAGCAGCCACTGGATCCATTTCCTGCCACATGGTGACAAACCAACAAGAAAGATCATGATTAACAGCCCCCAATCCTTCACTGCAAATACACAGGACTGTCTCAGGCACTCAGATGTCCCACGTTCACCCCCAGAATTTGCTATGGGTTAGGTTTGACTAAATCTTCACTTTTGCACAGGGCTTGACAGCTTGTATACAACCTTATGGTTTGCATGGACTTTGTAGTTTGCCTTCTCCTATACATTATTTTACTTGTTCCCCACCGTAGGGTACCAGGCAAGCATGACTTTTCTCCTGGATTATTAGAAACATCTCCTACCTTTCTCAATGACCACTATTTCATTCTTCCTTTTTTTTTTTTTTTTTTTTTTATTACTGGGCTATACTTAACAAGGAAAAGCATAGTGTCAGTTGTTCACTTTGATGAGTTTTGACAGTTGAACACACTGTGTAACTGCCATGTACAATATACAAAACATTTCCACCGCCCCAGAGCATTCCCTCATTTCACCAATTTCCCTCTCCCTCCAGGCAGCTACTTTTTGATTTCTACCACTATAGACGATTTTTTCTGTACATGGATTTCATTTCATGTCAATAGAATCATACAGTATATGCATTTCTGTGTCTTTCTTTTTCATGGATTTAAGAATCATTCATGTTGTGTGTCTCAGGCGTCCCTTCCTTCATATTGATGAGTGGTATTCCATTGTATAATTGTACAATTTGCTTATAAACTCATCTTTTGATAAAAATTTGTAGGGTTTGGGGGAAATAATTTTTGCTCTCACAAATACAGCTGCTATAAAAATTCTTGTGCAAATGCTCTTGTGAACATATGTTTTCATTTAACTTGGATAAATACCTAAGAATGAAATTGCCAGGTCAGAGGGTAGGTGTATGTTTAACTTTATACGAAACCACCAGATAGTGCTCCAGAGCGGTTTCTCAGATATATGAGTTGTCAACATCCACTTTTGCTTCCCCCAATCATTTCTCCTCAGAGGTTCCAAAGCAATCTATTCAAAACATAACCTTGATCCCATCACTTTCCTGCTTAAACTCTTTCAATGGCTTCCCACTGCCCTTCGGATAAAGTCCACATTTTTTAACATAGCTTGCATACTTTGGCCCCTCGCTTTGTATTTAGCTACTGCTTCCCCATCTCCCTACCGCCTTGCGTCTGCATTGCAGCTGCTCGTGATAGTTTCTGTTCCTTGACTATGAAGCTCTTTCCCTCCTGGGGGCTATTGCATGCGGGATCCTTTTCCCTGGACAGCCCTCATTCACTCATTTGCCCCTTTGCCTATTTATCCTTCAAGTTTCAATTTAAAAGTTACTTCCTCAGGGATTTCCTCTGCAGACCAATGTCAGGTACCCCATCACCTGCTCCTGTGGTGCGCTGGCCTCTTGCTTAGCATCACTGCACTGCTGTTATTTTTAAATTGTGTGTATTTATTTCAATTTTTGAATGGGTAACACATTCATGATGTTCAAATGTTCTCAAAAGATATTCAGTGAAAAGTTTTATTCTCACCCCTTTTCTCATTTGCCTGGGTTCCTACCTATATATTTTTAAGTTTATTTATTTTGAGAGAGAGAGAGAGCACAGTGGGAGAGGAACAGAGAGAGTAGGAGAGAGAGAGTGAATCCCAAATAGGCTCTGCACTGTCAGTGCAGAGCCCAATGTGGGGCTCGAACTCATGAACTATGAGATGGTGACCTGAGTCAAAATCAAGAGTCGGCCGCTTAACCGACTGAGCTACCCAGGTAGCCCGCACTTATATATTTTTTAAAGCCCAAAACCCTTATATTGGTTTTAAAAATCTTTCCAGAGATGTTCTTAAAATGCCTATACAAGATTTTACACACAAACACACACACACTATACTAATTACTATTACTATCATTTTATCATACTAGCATTTAACCATTACTAATCCTATTTGTATTGCTATACTACAATTAGTATTACTCTACACGGCCACATTATTTGTATTACTGTGCCATCATGAGCATTACATTTGTACACTCTCCACCCTATCCCACACTTTGCTTTTCCCACTTAACCAATATGTCTTGGCAACTTTCCATTTCAGCACTTAGAGAGTTTCCTCATCTTCTGTCACTGACACTCCGTGTTTCACCCTATGGCTGATCCAAGCCCACCATGATGGCCAGTGAAGTCATTTCTAATCTTTTGCTATTACCAACAAGGCAGCAATGGTAACAATCATATGCATATGTTACTTTTTATGTGTGAGAGAACATCTGAAGGACAATTTTTCAGAAACAAATTGCTGGTCAAAAGAGTGTATGAGTTTGTATTTTAACAAATTTTGGCATGGGGTTGTGCCACTTATATTCCCACCCACAATGTATCAGCGTAAATGTTTCCCCTTGGCCTCACCCATATGTGTTGCAGAACATTTGAGGATGTTTGGCAATCTGAGAGCAGAAAAATATTATCTCAGCAGAGTTAGTTTTACTTTGCATCCCTTACATAAGCAGTTAAGCATCTAGTAGGATTTGTTGCATTTTTGATTATTTAGCATAGTGCCTGAGATATGGTAGATATCCAATACATTTATTGATACAATAGTAAACATCTATATTATATAGTTACATATAATGGGATGTATCATATGCTATATATATGTATGTCTTATTATTAACATATAATACACATATGCATTATATACTAATATGTATATTTGTTAAAGAGATGAAGAAATGAATGATGATCAAAGAGCTTAAAGTGGAGTGATTTAGGACACATAGCTTCTAAGTGGAGACTTTGTGCATGAGATACAGTCTGCTTTCTATCAGTCTGTGCAGCCCCACATTTCTAGGCCAGTCCAGAAAGAGGAAAAGGAGATGCCACTGGAAAGAGGAAGGTAAAATCTTAGCTCTGCCTTGCTCTCAATGTTACTGTTGAGATAATATTTACATATGATGCCAGGTATTGTCTTTAACGCCAACTAGAGAACACCAAGCTCAAGGCCAGCTTCTGGGGCCTCACTACTCTGTGTTGGGTTAAGAACACAAGAGTCCATCAGACTTGGGCAGGAATCTCAGCTCTGATAGTAGCTGTGAGACTGTCCTCTCCTAAGGTACAATTTCCTGTTGTGGAAAAGGAGATGACAATCCCCACCTCTAATAGGAACCTGGAGGCTTCTGCTCAGCCTGATACTCTTCCTCCAGTGACTCTCCTCCCTCTTTGTACCTGGTGACTCCAGGAACCTGGCAGGACTGACTGGACCCCAGGTGGACTGGCCCAAATTAGATCAGTCAGAATCTCAGAGGCACTTGGGCAAAGAACACAGAGGTGCTGCTAACTCTTGGTCTGGGAAGTGGGATGAGACGCTGACTGATTAGCCCTGTGTTTGACTACATGTGGAGTTTGAGAAGACCCTCTAGGTGGTCTCCCCTTTCTTTGCCTCACTTCACAGCCAACTGAAGGATGGACAAAGAAAGAGCAATACATCAGCTTTTTGCGGACATAGCTTAGTGTGGCATTGCTGAACCCCACAGTGAGAGAGACTTTTTGTAGGCAGCCCTAAATAGCCAGGTAGATGAAGGAAGGGAGACTGGGGGGTTTCTGGGGGCTTTCAAAGAAGAAAGGGAGGAGAAGGGTTGAGCTTTGGGTGCCTGGTTCTTTACCTAATTTCACTGATCAAAGGCTGGAAGAGTAACCCTAATGATGTCCTTGTACTTGAAAACAATGAAGGTCACCCTAACACGGAGGTTCAGAGAGATAGCCAGGCTAAGAGATAACACCTCCTAGAGAAGTATCTCCAGTTGTCTGTGTTCTGATTTCCCAGCTTCTGCCTGTAGTTTCCCTTATGGAGCCCGGCCACACTTCTTGCCCTTAAATTCTCTCAGATACAGCACATTCTTTATACTCACCTTTATTTAAATTCTTTCATGTGAGTGCTGTTACTGATAAGGATTCTAAGTCACACAATTCTTGTGAAGTTGCACCCAACACAGTGCACTCATGTATGTTTAGTTTTACAGATATAGATGCAGATACAGATATAGGCAGGGGAGGGATGGGGCCAAAGTTTTAAGCCTCCCATCAGTCAATTCATTCCTGCTTTGAACATGACACCAAAAACACCCCAAAGTCTTGAAATTTCTACTTGAAGGTCAAACAGCCATGCAAAGTAGTCTTTTTGCAATGAAAACATTGTCGAAGACATGTGTGTCATATGCTGGGACAACAATATGGGAGCTGGGGCCAGATATACTTGGGTAGCGATTCAGGCTCCAACACTTACTAGCTGAGAAGACTCACAGAAGTCATCACCTCTGTGAATCTGAATTTCTTCAACCATAAGAGAAAAACTTAATTTGCATGGTTGTTGTAGGTGCTAAATGTATTCCTGGCACATAATGAATGCTCAGTGAGGAAACGGTAGGTAAGAGTTAGTATTTTCACTATTGCCAAGAAGGGTCAAGAGGATCCTCCTTTCTGATAATAAAAGCTCAATTATGTTTCTGCTCAATTATGTTTCTGTTTTTGCCTGGAATTCAGAATCAATTTTTTTATTGTATTTTATTTTTTTAAATATAATTTAATGTCAAATTGGCTAACATACAGTGTGTACAGTGTGCTCTTGGTTTGGGGGGTAGATTCCTATGGTTCATGGTTTACATGCAACACCCAGTGCTCATCCCAACAAGTGCCCTCCTCAATGCCCATCGCCCATTTCCCCTCTCCCCCACCGCCTCATTCACCCTCGGTTTGTTCTCTGTATTTAAGAGTCTCTTATGGTTTGCCTCCTTCCCTCTCAGAATCAAATTTAAAATGTAAAATTTAAAATCATGACAATCCTGTTACCATTAAAGTTGTCATATCATAACCCCCTTTTCCTGGCTCTTGATTTTCAACTTATGGAGCTTATTGATGAATGAGAAGCAGTTTATCAACCTGGCCAGGGCATGCATGTATATATGTGTGTATACTCCCCACCCCCCCACAAGCTCAGTTAAACAGTGATTTTTCAAGGCAATTCCCACTTGGGTGATTCCCTGCCAAGAGAAAATGTATATTACTTTTCAGTCCAGCATCTAGCTCTGCAAACTAGTGCAAGAGAAATTTAACCTTGGTCTATATAACAGAAATGGGGCAGCCAGCCAGCAAACTTTGTTTTATGTTTTAAGAAGAACTGAGAGAAATGCAAGGTGCTCCTTGTCAAGTGATGTCTGTGGGGATCAAGCACAGCCCCTGTGGACTAAGGCTAACCCCAGGAGAGGACAGGGGTACCTTGGTGGGTTGGGCTGAAGGAAGGTCTTTGAGGGATCAATTCCCTTGATTGATTGAAAGTCCACAGAAAACACTAAAGAATGAAACACCGAGCTTCAGGGTCCAGGTTGTTGGATCTAAAAGTGTCACAGATCAGAAGATGCTAAGGATGAGTAGGGGGAGGGGGGAGACAGAGGGGGTTGTGGGCAGGAGCTGGGGGCTGAGCTGGGGCCAGATCACAGAGGGAAGGGAATTGGACCATTTTAAACAACAGTATTGTCTTTCCTACTCCTCAGCTCAACATCCATTGAACTAGGAGGTAGGAACTTTCTCATTATCATGTAATTACTATGACAATGCTTGGAGGTCACTTTTATTACTTTTCTTCTCCAACTGTGAAAACTGAGACTCAGAGGGTAACTCAATTGCCCAGGATTACCCTGCAGGTCTAGCCAACACTTGAACCCAGTCCTGGAGTCCTCAGGCCCAGTGATTGCATTTTCCAGTTTGGCTTCAAGGCAAGAGCATTATCTTATTTATTCATCTTTGTTTTTCTACCCCTCCCTACTTGGTCCCAGTTCTCCAAAACTGAATGGAGTTTGGGGAGTTGAAAAAGTCAAACGTGACCCAGTGATTCTTTTTTTTCTCCAGCAGACCTTGGAAATGGCTGTAGGAGCTGGCAAAATAAGAGCAATTGAGGCCAGAGGCCCCTTTCCCTGCTTCTGAACACATTCCCTCTTCCTGTCCAGTCTCTGGGAGAGGAATTTTGCCCATGGGAGCTGTCTCAGGTGCCCACTGCTCCACTGACCTTTCCGCGCCTCCCTGACACATTCCTGCATCTCAATCAGAACTGGTCAATGTGTCACTTCCCCCAGCTTGCCTCCCAACAGGACCTTCTGAAGCTGGTGAACAATTAACCTCCAGCAGCTCTTGATCTTTCCCCAGACACCTCCCCGCCTCCCCGCACTTTACTGCTGGGTGTCAATGATCTACCAAGCCTGAGAGACACCGGGTGTCCTCTCCAATCTTCAAGGAGTCACTTAGATACATCTTTACAATGATTCTGACGATACGAGATTTCTCTGAACAAGGAAATACACGCTTGGGAACAACTGAGCCCAAGCACCTGCATTAACTCTCAGTCATGTTTTCTATTGGAAAGTCCCACAAAGAACCAGAGAAGGAGGAAGATTCTAGTCTAGCTCTAGCCAGCCGAGCTTAGCCAAGTCTCTTAACTTGTGTATGTCTTCTCTTCTTCATTTGTAAAATGAGGACTGTCACACTTCCCACACATTTTCATACATATTAAATGACAATGTATGCAAATTTAATGCATGATAGCAATTTAATTTAATAAGTATTCATACTTAAACTGTAGCTTAAAGTTGATAAAATCACAGATGCTGGAATTGGAAAGCGCCTCATAGAGCTTGTACATCTTTTTTTTTTTTTTTAATGTTTATTTATTTTTGAGGGAGAAAGAGAGACAGAGCGTGAGCTGGGGAGGGGCAGAGAGAGAGGGAGACACAGAATCCTAAGCAGGCTCCAGGCTCTCAGCTGTCAGCACAGAGCCCGACGCGGGGGTTGAACTTACAAACTATGATATCATGACCTGAGCTAAAGTTGGACTCTTTACCGACTGAGCCATCCAGGCACCCCTAGAGCTTGTACATCTTACAGAAAGCGAAGTCTGGCATATATTCGATGATCTCTCAGTCAGTAAGTAGTCTATAGTCTCGCTCAGCTCTGCCTCGTAGAAATCCAACACATAAGCCAAACTTATAATTTAGAAGACTCTAGTAATCACATTTTAAAAAGTAAAAGGAATCAGCAGAAATTAACTTTATTTTTAAAGTATTTTTTATGTTTATTTATTTTTGAGAGAGAGGGAGACAGAGTGTGAGCGGAGGAGGGGCAGAGAGAGAGGGAGACACAGAATCTGAAGCAGGCTTCAGGCTCTGACCTGTCAGCCCAGAGCCTGATGCAGGGCTCGAACTCATGAACCGTGAGATTATGACCTGAGCCGAAGTCGGACGCTTAACTGACTGAGCCATCCAGGTGCCCCTGGAGAAATTAATAACATATTTTACTTAATTCAACATATGCAACACATTATCATTTATGTAAGCACTATAAAAATTATTAATAAAATATTTTACTTCTTTTGCACTAAATCTTCAAAATCTGTTGTGTATTTTATAGTCACAGCACAAGCAACTCAGACTAGCCACATTTCAAGTGCTTGATCGTCACACGTGACTAGCAACTGCCATATTGGACGGTGCAGGTCTGGTTGAATTACAGTTAGCAAATACTTCGTGCACTTATCATATGCCAGGCACTCTATTAGATGCAGGGATATGAAGGTGATCAAACAGCATGGGACCAGGTGGGTAAGTTTGGAAACCGTAACCATAATCCAAGCCTGGGAGTCATTCCTCATCTAGGCAGCTAGATTACTCACCCATATGTTTGGTTGGGCAAGTCAAGAAGAAAATCCTCCTGGGAAAATATCAATATATCCAGGGCATTTTCCTCTGCTTAGGTATCAGAGGATAGAAAAGAATTTATTTGTACTGATCTCCTATTATGTCCTAAGAACTGTGCTCTACACTCAACAGGTATTGTCTAATTTACTTCTCATAGTGACCGTGTGGGGACATTATTTCATCCATTTCAAAGAAGAGGAAATAAAGGCTCAGAGAAGTTAAGTAGTTTGTCCACGAGTCATACAGTTTATCAGAGGTGAACCTAGGGCTCAATCTCAGAAAGCAGGCATGTTTAACTTGGTCATGGTCACCCCGTGGAGATATAAGAGAGATGAATACTCCTTGGCCCTTACTATTGTGACTTATTCGTAAACATTCCCAAAGCTTCTTGAATTGACTGGAAGTATATTTTAATAACAACCTTCCATCCCAGTTGACCAAAGTTCCCCCTGCCTGAGGCTCTTTCAGCAAAAGAAGAGATGATGATGTTCTGTTTCTCAGTTCCTTCTTGCTGCTGGGAACCACTCTGTGTCTCAGAGGCCTCATGGTGAAAAGGCTCTCAGCCTCAAGTTCATCTCAAGGTGGATTTACCTCATTTCTCTAAACTGAGCGTGCTGCCCACAGCTTTTCTTTGCCAGGATGCCAAGAAGTCAGGCCAGGAATGGCTTTCTCTTTCCCATAGCCTGGACTGCTCTGCCTCTGGCTCCTGTACTGGTCACTTGGGAATTGTGTATGCTGGTAAAAAAAAAAAAAAAAAAAAAAAAAGAACACCCAGAATGTGAATACCCAGCAAGCTGGGACATGGCCTGCTACAGCTACCGTATTTCCTGAAAGAATGTCAACTGCCCTGAGGGTCACAGATAAAGAAGCTTGTAAACTCAGAATAATCACAGAGAATACAATATTCTGATCAAGATTGTCAGTGTGATTTAATGGGGGAAATCTCCCATTAGAGGAGAGTAGACAGTGGTGTGTGTGTGTGTGTGTGTGTGTGTGTGCATGCGTGTGTGGAGGGGGAACAAATTCCTAGAAAAGAGTGATATTTTGCATCAAGAAACCATTCAAACTTAGATCACATTTTGAAGCATAGAGCATCTGCACCCTGTGAGGCTTACCTGGCTGAGCTTGAAATGGATTGAAGAGAGATTTTTTTTTAAATGTTTTATTTATTTTTGAGAGAGAGAGCGAGAGAGAGCGAGCAAACGAGAGCAAGCGAGAGCGAGAGTGAGTTGGGGAGGGGAAGAGAGAGAGGGGGACAGAGTTTCTGAAGCAGGCTCTGCACTGACAACAGAGAGCGTAATGTGGGGCTCGAACTCACAAACCATGAGATCACGGCCTGAGCCGAAGTTGGACACTTAACCAACTGAGCCACCCAGGTGCCCCTGAAGGATATTTAAATTAAAAAAAATCAAAACTACAGGTTTATTCTGTTATTTGAAATAATGAGTTTACTTATATTTCATTCAGTCAACAGATACTTTTTGAGTTACCCACTAGGCACTGTACTTACCACTAAACATATAAGTTTGAAGAAAGTAAAGATGGATTTACCACCTAACTACATGGGGGATTTTCAGGAGGCAGACACAAAGAAGAAAAATGCCAGGGAAAGCCACCCAACCTTCAGATACCACAAGGTGAGACCCTAGTAGTTGACAAGTCTGGCTTTCACGAGTCATGTGTGACTAGGCAAATTTAGAAGCTGCTACATGATATTTAAAACCATGGGAATGGATGAAATTCCCAAGGTAGAAAACAAAAAGGTTCAGGACTGAACACCTAGGAATACTGACAGCTCATGATGGGTGCAGTAGGAGGAACTGACAAGGGAGAGGGAGAAGGCAAGGAACAGACAGTGAACTTCAGCATGGAATGTGCCATGCTATGGCCAAATGGCTGCTGAGAGAGAAAGTAAGCCAACAGTAAAAAAGGGTCCTTTGGATATGGTGTCATGGTGACAGTGGCTATTCATTTAGGGGTGGCAGCTAACTTTGGGTGAAGTTTCAATAGGATGTAGGTATGTGAGGACAGAACAAAAAGTTTTCGCTATTGGAAAGTTTGGCCAAAACAGGGAGCTGAGAAATATAATGATATCTATCTAGACAGGGAATCCCTTGGGTTGGCCAAGAAAGTTTTGGTTTTTGATCTTCAGATAGGGCATAGAGACGGTGTTTTTGTGTCCATATACACCCTGTTCCTTCTTCCTGGAGTGCTCCTCTGGCAAATTTCTACCCATTCTGTAAGAGCCAGATTTAGGTGTCCCATCCTCTGTCAAACATTGCTTCCAGGCTCACGTAGATGTCTGTCTTGAGCCCCATACCATTCTGTGTGCACACTGTCTTCCTCAAGGCTTATCTAGTGCATGGTAATGGAAGGTTTTTCTGTCTCTCTTCTCCATCAGACAAAAACGATGTCCTTCAAGGCTATGGATTGTGTCTTTTCAAATTTGTATCATTAACACAGGTAGGTCCTCAGAACCTGGTGCTTAGAAGACACTCATTAAATATCTGACAAATGAATAAGTAAATGAATGAATAGAATAACCATGAGTTTGAAAGCAGTTTCAGTGGCAACTTCATCATACGAATGGAAAAATGAAAGTACAGAGCAATTTGGAGTTTGATTATTTCACAAATTTGGGTGAGTCCTGCAAAACCACCAAATCTCTAGTCCTACCCTGTTTGCTGTTCCCAGGTCCCTTCCAGCCCACAAGACACCTGGGGCTGAGACCCTCCCATTCACATCATGTCTCAAACTTCACCACAGAAGCACAGGCCTTTAGTGTGGGGTGGGGATGAGGGAGGTGACAGGAACATGGCTTCTGTGGATGAATGCCATCAGTCCCTGGGCTAGAAAAACCAAAGCTCAAGGGGCACCACAAGGTGTCACTGTTGATCCTCAGTTTAACAAAAACTGATTTGGGCAGAGACTTTAGAAAGCCTTTAAAAGCACTTACTTTGCAGATGAAGAAACTGAGGCACAGAGAGGGAACATGATTTTAACTGAGATCATATAGCAAGTTAGTGACAGAGCAATGAGTAAAACCCAAGTCCCTTAACTTTGGGGCCAACAGAACCACCCCCGCCCCATGGCTCCTGGAGTGACATCTGGAGATGAGGCCCCAGCTGTCTCTACAATGATTCACTCAAGACAACGGCATTAGATTGGAAATAGAATAGAGAAAAAAATGGAGAAAGAAAAAAGAATGAAAAAAAAAAAAAACCCTCGGCTTTCACCTTTACATGTGCCATATTCAAAGTGTCCAGTTCAGATGCCATCTCTGACCATGACAGTGTGGCACGCAGGGCCTCCATCTGTGGTGTGGTTTGAATAGTTGAATAGAAAAGTATCGGGTAGTGGATTTCATTCTCTCTATGGCTTCTACATAAAGGGAGTCTGGTTCCCAAGGAAAACAAGAAGCCAAATTGCTTCAGCAAAGAATTGCTGAAACCTAAGTCAGAACTAGATAAAAACATTTGTTGGATAGAAGGACAAAGATAGGTTTCTGGGCCCTGCTGTTTGGGGAATGGGAAGCTATAGAGTAGAAGATGCTTTGTGAGCCAGTGAGCTCAAAACCAGCCATTTGTCTCAGGGTCTGGAAAGGACGAGGTAGCCCAAGAGCTGTGAGGAAGGGACTTTGTCCCCCCCCCCCCCCCCCCCCCCAGCCAAGGTGTCTCATGAGGTCGTTCTCATGTTCCTCGGCCACTGGCATTTTCTGCTCCCAGTGTGGCTTCTACTAGTCTCCTTTTCTTGCCTCTTAAGTAACTGTTTGGGGTTTTTTAAATTAATTAATTATTTAATTAATTTAATTTAATTAATTATTGTTTTCTTAGGTACTAAAATTAATATGAGCTCATTACAAACATTCAGAAACCAAGTAGCCGAAAGAAGAAAAGGTAAGTTCCGTAATCCTTCCATTCAGAAATAATTGCTGGGAACACACTGCTGCCTAGATAGGTTCAGGCAGTTGGTCTGCAGAGCACCTGCCTGTATGGGAGGCACTGGGTTCCGGACAAACAACAGCTATCCATCTGGGCTCTCCCAGAGCTTACATTCCAGCTGGGGGAGACATTAAGCAACTAAAAAAAAGGCAGGGGGGGAGGAATATATACAATGTTGGACTGTGGGAAGCACTATGAAGACAAATAAGCCAGAAAAGAGGAGGGGGTTTTTACTGGCGGTGAGGTGGCAATTGAAAGTAGGATATTTAGGAAGAAACATTTGAACAAGGACCTGAGGCAGACGAGGGAGCAAACCATGTGGACATCTGACGGAAGACTCTCCTTTACCTTCTATTTTCTGTGCATATATAATGCAATTATAGCATAAGCAATATACGACTCATCCTCAATGTGAAAAACTTCAAATGACACAGAAATATACGGACTACCCTCTCACCACCTTATCACCTTCTCCCTCCAAGTCCATCCCTCTCACCACCTTATCACCTTCTCCCTCCAAGTAAACACTTAGACAACAGTGTGTTCCCTTCCTGAACTTTTGCTCTCCATTATGTTCATTTCTGTATGTCTCATCCACAGATTTAGCTTTATTTTATTTCCTACACAAACGAGATTATTCTTTGTCAAGGTGATGCCTTTTTTAAAAAATTTATTTATTTTGAGAGAGAGAGAGAGAGAACAAACATGCAGGAGCAGGGGAGGGACAGAGAGAGAGAGAGAGGGAGAGAGAGAATTCCAAGCAGGTTCTATACTGTCAGTGTGGAGCCTGACAAGGGTCTCAATCCCATGAACCATGAGATCATGAGCTGAGCTGAAACCAAAAGTTGACGTTTAACCAACTGAGCCATCCAGGTGCCCCGACGGTGATGTCTTTTTATTTTCAGCAGAGAGGCTCTTTTTTTTTAAGCACTTTTTAAAAAAAGTTTATTTATTTATTTTGGGAGAGAGAGAGAGGGGTGGCAAGGGGCAGAGAGAGAGGGAGAGAGATTCCCAAGCAGGCTCTGCAATGTGAGAACAGAGCCAGACACAGGGCTCAAAATCACAAACTGTGAGATCATGATCTGAGCCGAAATCAAGAGTCCAATCAGAGTCTTTCCCTGACTCTAGTATTCACTGCATTATATTTGTTTCCGCCTCTGTCTCTTGTCCTGGACAATGAGTTCTTTGTGGTCAGGGATTCTGTTTTGTCATCCCTGAATTTTCAGTGTCTGTACAATGTCTAGTGTATGGTGGGTATCTGGAAAATGAATGGGCAGACCTCCAACACTGGGTAGGATATAGTCTGAGGTCAATGTTATGGTCTGTCATAACAGGAGCCAATTTATTCTCCATTGAAAAATCTGTGTCACTACACAATACAGGCACTATGGATGCAGCTAGGATGACTGTGGTCAGGTCCTTCAAATCAAGAAGTCCAATGTTAGCATTAGAATTAAAAGATCAACTAATGAGGCTGAAGATGGCGGCGTAGGAGGATGCGGGGCTCACAGCGCGTCCTGCCGATCACTTAGATTCCACCTACACCTGCCTAAAGAACCCAGAAAACCGCCAGAGGATTAGCAGAAGGGAGTCTCCGGAGTCAAGCGCAGACCAGAGGCCCACGGAAGAGGGTAGGAAGGGCGGCGAGGCGGTGCGCGCTCCACGGACTGGCGGGAGGGAGCCGGGGCGGAGGGGCGGCTTGCCGGCCAAGCAGAGCCCCCGAGTCTGGCTGGCAAAAGCGGAGGGGCCGGACGGACTGTGTTCCGACAGCAAGCGCGACTTAGCGTCTGGGAGGTCATAAGTTAACAGCTCTGCTCGGAAAGCGGGAAGGCTGGAGGACAAAGGGAGGGAGAGCTGCTGAGCCCTCGGACGGCAGAGCTCAGCTTGGCGGGGAACAAAGGCGCCAGCGCCATCTCCCCCGCCCATCCCCCAGCCAAAATCCCAAAGGGAACCAGTTCCTGCCAGATAACTTGCTCGCTCCGCGCAAACACCCAACTCTGTGCTTCTGCGGAGCCAAACCTACGGCAGCGGATCTGACTCCCTCCCGCTGCCACAGGGCTCCTCCTGAAGTGGATCACCTAAGGAGAAGCGAGCTAAGCCTGCCCCTCCAGCCCCCGTGCACCTTGCCTACCCACCCCAGCTAATACGCCAGATCCCCAGCAACACAAGCCTGGCAGTGTGCAAGTAGCCCAGACGGGACACGCCACCCCACAGTGAATCCCGCCCCTAGGAGAGGGGAAGAGAAGGCACACACCAGTCTGACTGTGGCCCCAGCAGTGGGCTGGGGGCAGACATCGGGTCGGACTGCGGCCCCGCCCACTAACTCCAGTTATACACCACAGCACGGGGGAAGTGCCCTGCAGGTCCTCACCACGCCAGGGACTCTCCAAAATGACCAAACGGAAGAATTCCCCTCAGAAGAATCTCCAGGAAATAACAACAGCTAATGAACTGATCAAAAAGGATTTAAATAATATAACAGAAAGTGAATTTAGAATAATAGTCATAAAATTAATCGCTGGGCTTGAAAACAGTATACAGGACAGCAGAGAATCTCTTGCCACAAAGATCGAGGGACTAAGGAACAGTCACGAGGAGTTGAAAAACGCTTTAAACGAATTGCAGAACAAAATGGAATCCACGATGGCTCGGCTTGAAGAGGCAGAGGAGAGAATAGGTGAACTAGAAGATAAAGTTATGGAGAAAGAGGAAGCTGAAAGAAAGAGAGATAAAAAAATCCAGGAGTATGAGGGGAAAATTAGAGAACTAAGTGATACACTAAAAAAAAATAATATACGCATAATTGGTATCCCAGAGGAGGAAGAGAGAGGGAAGGGTGCTGAAGGGGTACTTGAACAAATTATAGCTGAGAACTTCCCTGAACTGGGGAAGGAAAAAGGCATTGAAATCCAAGAGGCACAGAGAACTCCCTTCAGACGTAACTTGAATCGATCTTCTGCACGACATATCATAGTGAAACTGGCAAAATACAAGGATAAAGAGAAAATTCTGAAAGCAGCAAGGGATAAACGTGCCCTCACATATAAAGGGAGACCTATAAGACTCGTGACTGATCTCTCCTTTGAAACTTGGCAGGCCAGAAAGGCTTGGCACGATATCTACAGTGTGCTAAACAGGAAAAATATGCAGCCGAGAATCCTTTATCCAGCAAGTCTGTCATTTAGAATAGAAGGAGAGATAAAGGTCTTCCCAAACAAACAAAAACTGAAGGAATTTGTCACCACGAAACCAGCCCTACAAGAGATCCTAAGGGGGATCCTGTGAGACAAAGTACCAGAGACATCACTACAAGCATAAAACATACAGACATCACAATGACTCTAAACCCATATCTTTCTATAATAACACTGAATGTAAATGGATTAAATGCGCCAACTAAAAGACATAGGGTATCAGAATGGATAAAAAAACAAGACCCGTCTATTTGCTGTCTACAAGAGACTCATTTTAGATCTGAGGACACCTTTAGATTGAGAGTGAGGGGATGGAGAACTATTTATCATGCTCCTGGAAGCCAAAAGAAAGCTGGAGTAGCCATACTTATATCAGACAAACTAGACTTTAAATTAAAGGCTGTAACAAGAGATGAAGAAGGGCATTATATAATAATCACAGGGTCTATCCACCAGGAAGAGCTAACTATTATAAATGTCTATGCGCCAAATACCCGAGCCCCCAGATATATAAAACAATTACTCATAAACATAAGCAACCTTATTGATAAGAATGTGGTCATTGCAGGGGACTTTAACACCCCACTTACAGAAATGGATAGATCATCTAGACACACAGTCAATAAAGAAACAAGGGCCCTGAATGATACATTGGATCAGATGGACTTGACAGATATATTTAGAACTCTGCATCCCAAAGCAACAGAATATACTTTCTTCTCGAGTGCACATGGAACATTCTCCAAGATAGATCATATACTGGGTCACAAAACAGCCCTTCATAAGTTTACAAGAATTGAAATTATACCATGCATACTTTCAGACCACAATGCTATGAAGCTTGAAATCAACCACAGGAAAAAGCCTGGAAAACCTCCAAAAGCATGGAGGTTAAAGAACACCCTACTAACGAATGAGTGGGTCAACCAGGCAATTAGAGAAGAAATTAAAACATATATGGAAACAAACGAAAATGAAAATACAACAATCCAAACGCTTTGGGATGCAGCGAAGGCAGTCCTGAGAGGAAAATACATTGCAATCCAGGCCTATCTCAAGAAACAAGAAAAATCCCAAATACAAAATCTAACAGCACACCTAAAGGAAATAGAAGCAGAACAGCAAAGGCAGCCTAAACCCAGCAGAAGAAGAGAAATAATAAAGATCAGAGCAGAAATAAACAATATAGAATCTAAAAAAACTGTAGAGCAGATCAACGAAACCAAGAGTTGGTTTTTTGAAAAAATAAACAAAATTGACAAACCTCTAGCCAGGTTTCTCAAAAAGAAAAGGGAGATGACCCAAATAGATAAAATCATGAATGAAAATGGAATGATTACAACCAATCCCTCAGAGATACAAACAATTATCAGGGAATACTATGAAAAATTATATGCCAGCAAATTGGACAACCTGGAAGAAATGGACAAATTTCTAAACACCCACACTCTTCCAAAACTCAATCAGGAGGAAATAGAAAGCTTGAACAGACCCATAACCAGCGAAGAAATTGAATCGGTTATCAAAAATCTCCCAACAAATAAGAGTCCAGGACCAGATGGCTTCCCAGGGGAGTTCTACCAGACATTTAAAGCAGAGATAATACCGATCCTTCTCAAGCTATTCCAAGAAATAGAAAGGGAAGGAAAACTTCCAGACTCATTCTATGAAGCCAGTATTACTTTGATTCCTAAACCAGACAGAGACCCAGTAAAAAAAGAGAACTACAGGCCAATATCCCTGATGAATATGGATGCAAAAATTCTTAATAAGATACTAGCAAATCGAATTCAACAGCATATAAAAAGAATTATTCACCATGATCAAGTGGGATTCATTCCTGGGATGCAGGGCTGGTTCAACATTCGCAAATCGATCAACGTGATACATCACATTAACAAAAAAAAAGAGAAGAACCATATGATCCTGTCAATCGATGCAGAAAAGGCCTTTGACAAAATCCAGCACCCTTTCTTAATAAAAACCCTTGAGAAAGTCGGGATAGAAGGAACATACTTAAAGATCATAAAGGCCATTTATGAAAAGCCCACAGCTAACATCATCCTCAACGGGGAAAAACTGAGAGCTTTTTCCCTGAGATCAGGAACACGACAGGGATGCCCACTGTCACCGCTGCTGTTTAATATAGTGCTGGAAGTTCTAGCATCAGCAATCAGACAACAAAAGGAAATCAAAGGCATCAAAATTGGCAAAGATGAAGTCAAGCTTTCGCTTTTTGCAGATGACATGATATTATACATGGAAAATCCGATAGACTCCACCAAAAGTCTGCTAGAACTGATACATGAATTCAGCAAAGTTGCAGGATACAAAATCAATGTGCAGAAATCAGTTGCATTCTTATACACTAACAATGAAGCAACAGAAAGACAAATGAAGAAACTGATCCCATTCACAATTGCACCAAGAAGCATAAAATACCTAGGAATAAATCTAACCAAAGATGTAAAAGATCTGTATGCTGAAAACTATAGAAAGCTTATGCAGGTAATTGAAGAAGATATAAAGAAATGGAAAGACATTCCCTGCTCATGGATTGGAAGAATAAATATTGTCAAAATGTCAATACTACCCAAAGCTATCTACACATTCAATGCAATCCCAATCAAAATTGCACCAGCATTCTTCTCGAAACTAGAACAAGCAATCCTAAAATTCATATGGAACCACAAAAGGCCCCGAATAGCCAAAGTAATTTTGAAGAAGAAGACCAAAGCAGGAGGCATCACAATCCCAGACTTTAGCCTCTACTACAAAGCTGTCATCATCAAGACAGCATGGTATTGGCATAAAAACAGACACATAGACCAATGGAATAGAATAGAAACCCCAGAACTAGACCCACAAACGTATGGCCAACTCATCTTTGACAAAGCAGGAAAGAACATCCAATGGAAAAAAGACAGTCTCTTTAACAAATGGTGCTGGGAGAACTGGACAGCAACATGCAGAAGGTTGAAACTAGACCACTTTCTCACACCATTCACAAAAATAAACTCAAAATGGATAAAGGACCTGAATGTGAGACAGGAAACCATCAAAACCTTAGAGGAGAAAGCAGGAAAAGACCTCTCTGACCTCAGCCGTAGCAATCTCTTACTCGGCACATCCCCAAAGGCAAGGGAATTAAAAGCAAAAGTGAATTACTGGGACCTTATGAAGATAAAAAGCTTCTGCACAGCAAAGGAAACAACCAACAAAACTAAAAGGCAACCAACGGAATGGGAAAAGATATTTGCAAATGACACATCGGACAAAGGGCTAGTATCCAAAATCTATAAAGAGCTCATCAAACTCCACACCCGAAAAACAAATAACCCAGTGAAGAAATGGGCAGAAAACAGGAATAGACACTTCTCTAAAGAAGACATCCGGATGGCCAACAGGCACATGAAAAGATGTTCAACGTCGCTCCTTATCAGGGAAATACAAATCAAAACCACACTCAGATACCACCTCACGCCAGTCAGAGTGGCCAAAATGAAGAAATCAGGAGACTATAGATGCTGGAGAGGATGTGGAGAAACAGGAACCCTCTTGCACTGTTGGTGGGAATGCAAATTGGTGCAGCCGCTCTGGAAAGCAGTGTGGAGGTTCCTCAGAAAATTAAAAATAGACCTACCCTATGACCCAGCAATAGCACTGCTAGGAATTTATCCAAGGGATACAGGAGTACTGATGCATAGGGACACCTGTACCCCAATGTTTATAGCGGCACTCTCAACAATAGCCAAATTATGGAAAGAGCCTAAATGTCCATCAACTGATGAATGGATAAAGAAATTGTGGTTTATATACACAATGGAATACTACGTGGCAATGAGAAAAAATGAAATATGGCCTTTTGTAGCAACATGGATGGAACTGGAGAGTGTGATGCTAAGTGAAATAAGCCATACAGAGAAAGACAGATACCATATGGTTTCACTCTTATGTGGATCCTGAGAAACATAACAGAAACCCATGGGGGAGGGGAAGGGAAAAAAAAAAAAAAAAAAAAGAGGTTAGAGTGGGAGAGAGCCAAAGCATAAGAGACTGTTAAAAACTGAGAACAAACTGAGGGTTGATGGGGGGTGGGAGGGAGGGCAGGGTGGGTGATGGGTATTGAGGAGGGCACCTTTTGGGATGAGCACTGGGTGTTGTCTGGAAACCAATTTGACAGTAAATTTCAAAAAAAAAAAAAAAAAGAAAACTTGAGATAAAATCTACATCAAAGAATCCTTGTGATAAATAAAGTTAACATTTCTAAGGATACAAAAAAAAAAAAAAAAGAAATTGTGGTTTATATACACAATGGAATACTACGTGGCAATGAGAAAAAATGAAATATGGCCTTTTGTAGCAACATGGATGGAACTGGAGAGTGTGATGCTAAGTGAAATAAGCCATACAGAGAAAGACAGATACCATATGGTTTCACTCTTATGTGGATCCTGAGAAACATAACAGAAACCCATGGGGGAGGGGAAGGAAAAAAAAAAAAAAAAAAGAGGTTAGAGTGGGAGAGAGCCAAAGCATTAGAGACTGTTAAAAACTGAGAACAAACTGAGGGTTGATGGGGGGTGGGAGGGAGGGCAGGGTGGGTGATGGGTATTGAGGAGGGCACCTTTTGGGATGAGCACTGGGTGTTGTATGGAAACCAATTTGACAGTAAATTTCATATATTAAAAAAATAAAAAAAAATAAAAAAAAATAAAAAAAAATAAAAAAATAAAAAAATAAAAAAAAAAAAAGATCAACTAATGAGAACTTTCACTCCCTTTGTGGAAAGAAATGAGCATTTAATGAGAACACAATGCGCTAAGCATTTGCCATTCAAGGCAGAAAACAACTCAATAAGGTAGATATCATTTTGCAGATGAGGAAACCACGGATCAGAGATTAATATGGATATGATGTAGGTCCATTCATGTACCACTATCCAGGTTTATCTTAACATTTCCTATTTGTTTGAAAAAATTTTTTTTCAAAAAATAAAACAATAAATATACCCTGGAGGGCCCTGTTGACAAATTTCATTGCCGACACTAGATAAGATATTTTAAAAGTCACTTAAAGCAACGTGGCCACGTAGTCAACAGACATCAATTGAGCCCAGACACTGGACTAGGAATGAAACATGGTCCCTGCCCAAACATGGTCCCAAAGGGACCCACTTTTTTAGGGGGAGAGGCGTGGCAGATACAAAAGCTTTTTTATAGTTGAGAAACTGAGGCTCAGGGACGGATGGTGACTCTTCCAAGGGACAAAGCCAGGTTTAGAGCCTGGCGGCTAAATGACTGCCTTCTCTGGAAGGACCCTACAGCACATCCCTACCGAGTCACAGCAGGCCGGTCCCTGGCTGAGTGGTACCAGCTATGCTGGAGAGTTGGTCTGATACAATCAAGCAGAATCTGTGAGAAACACGCACGGGTGTTTTCTCTCTCTTCACCAACCATCTTTATGCTACAAAGAATTAAATTCTTTCCTGGTGACACATACTTCCTGTCAGGATGAGGCACACCCAGTCAAAACCACACAAATTAAATGAAGAAAAATCCTTTTAATTCCTCTAGGTACACACTTTTGGGTTCCACTGGATTGTTGCCATTTTCCCAGGGGCTAAGCCAGAGGTGGATTTGAGGAACAGCAAACAAGAACAATATACTAATAAGGGTAACAACCACAGTGGCATTAAAACATCCACCATTTATTATCTCTAATTCCTATGTTCTGTAAATGCAATTCATTCTCACACAGAAATCTAAGAAAATGACAAAAAAAAATTGTATGATTTTTTGGTAAAAACAAAACCAAATCTATAATTTCCTGGTCCAAACAACTACTGTTAGCATTTTGATATAAATACTTTCTTTTTAAAAATAATATTTATATGTGCTTATATCTTGCTCTGGTCACATAACTTTATATGGTAGATATTACCCCATTAATTACATTCTTTAAAACATAATTAAAAATGATATATAACATTCTGTTATGCAGTTGCTCTGGGTTTGGTTGATCAATCTATTGTTGGACATTTAAATTCCCTCCCCACCCCTGAGTTTTGGTTATTATATTATTACAACTTTCTCTTTATTTTAAAGTTACATCTTTTTGTTGTTGTTGTTAATTTTTTTAACATTTATTTATTTTTGAGAGAAAGAGACAGAGTGTGAGCAGGGGAGAGAGACACAGAATCTGAAGCAGGCTCCTGGCTCCGAGTCAGGAGCCTGACATGGGACTCGAACCCGTGAACCACAAGATCATGACATGAGCCGAAGTCAGACAATTAACCGACTGAGCCACCCAGGTGCCCCACGGGAATGAAACATGGTCCCTGCCCAAACATGGTCCCAAGATTTTTTTTTTTTTTAAGATTTTACTTTTAAGTAATCTCTATATCCAACGTGGGGCTTGGACTTAAAACCAACCCTGAGATCAAGAGTTGCATGCTCCACTGACTGAGCCAGCCAGGTGCCCCTATTATAACTACTCTCAGCAGATACTTGCTTCATTGAGAGACACCACCGGTCTCTTTTTTTATATTATTTTATTCCCTCATCTTGAGCCTCCCAAGTAGGCATTGCAGTGTTTTAGAAATGAAGGAACTAGGATTCAAAGAGGGTAAGGAACTGTCCCAAGGTCAGAGTCAGGTTTGAACCAGGTCTTTCTAACTCCTGAGCCAGCCTCACCCATTATCACACCCTGGTTGCGCTTGGAGCTTTCTGTCTTCCCAGTGCATCATTGCCTCTGATAGAAGAATGTTCTTGTACTTCCCTTTGTCCAAAATCTTAATCCTGTCTCACTCATTTGACGTCCCTGTGGATACCCTGGTCCCTCAATAAGATTCAAGACTTTCCAACTAAATCCTCTCCATATGAAAGTTCCCAGGCCGCTGGGCCGATGAGATTGATGATTCCTAACTGCTGTGCCATGTGTTCTCAGCCTTTCTCGTCCTCAGCTGTCCTCAGATAGACAGGCTGTGAGGCTCATCACGTCTCTACACTGTACACCTGAATCCTGATATACTCACTAAAGCCCTCATGGTTACTCATGTTCCATTTAGATTCCCATTTATATTCTCTACAATTTCCAAGATCAGAGATGGCCTCAGTAGCTCAGCACATTTTAAACAGGACGCTGAACTTAAAAAAAAATACATCAAGCTCAAACCTCTCTTGTGAATTCCAGACTCATACAGCCAACAGTCTAATTGACATCCCTTCTCAGACATTTTGAAACTTGCCATGTCCATAGCAGAATCCTTGGCTTTGGCCATCTAGCTGGTAGCCATTCCCTGCCTCCTGCACAGTTCACAGGACCTTGCTTTTGTTCAGGGACAATGTGTCCAGAGCAGGGGTTGAACCAGGATTGGTCTAAGACCATTACAGAGATCTTGACCCCATTGTAGGGTATTCCTGTTTCTGACTTCCAGCAAGGGGAGGTCAGTGAGATTTAATGGAAGTCTGCTGGAGAGTTTCTAGATACCAACTGTCTTCAGGAGAAAAGGGAAGCTGTCTTTGACACTTCTTATGCAGCATTTGAAGTCATCTTGGCCTCACCTCTTATTCCAACCATCTCTCTGGGCATCACTTCTTCAAGATTCTACTAGCTTCCCACTGGCACAACTTCAGCCTGCAGCCAAGTGCCTCTTGCTCCCTTGCCCTGGGACACCCCACCTATCCAGCCACCACCCCAGATCTCGTCATTTCTCACTTGAACTTCTACAGCTCAGCTTCCTAATCGATCTTCTCCTTCCAACTCCTGCCCCTTCCCTGATATATTCTCCATATCAAAGCAAGAGTGATCTTTTAAAAATATATCCTGAATCATGCTAATTCCCCGCTTCAAACCTTTTGAAGACTTTGCATTATATTTTGAGCAAAATCCAAACTCCTTACTGTGGCCTGCAAGACCTAGCATGATATGGCCACCTGCCCCATTTCTAACCTTTGCTTACCTCAATTTTCCCTTGCCAAAGTGGCCCCTTGAGTCTTACATGTTTGGAGCCTTCACAATGCAGATCCTTCTGCCTGGTATTCTCTTTCCTAATGCTTCCCATGGCCAGACCCCTTTCGTTAACCAGATGTCAGTTTTAATGCCTTCTCTTAGAAAGGCCTTCCTTAACCCCCAGGCTTAAGCAATCCCCCATTATTCTTGTTTATTTTCTTCATCAAACAACATTCATCTATGGCAAGTTGCAATTACATATTTGTTTGTTTGCTCACTCATTAATTGCTTATCTGCTTGGTAAGGTTAGAATCTTTTACAGAAAAGTCCAGATTTTTATTCTCCACTATATACCCAGGTCCTTGTACAATGCCTGTCTCTGAATATGTGCTCAATAAATATTTGTTGAGTGAATGAATGGTGATAATACCAATATCAGTTTCCATTTAATGAGGTCCTTGTTGTGTTTTCAAATCCTGCCTCTGCCACTTATTAGTTCTATGAACTTGGGCAAGTATCTTAATTCTCTGTACCTCAGTTTTCTCATTTAAAAAATTTTTTTAATGTTTATTATTTTGAGAGAGAGACAGAGCGTGAGCAGGGGAGGGGCAGAGAGAGAGGGAAACACAGAATTCAAAGCAGGCTCCAGGCTCTGAGCTGTCAGCACAGAGCCTGACACGGGGCTCAAATCCATGGACTGTGAGATCATGACCTGAGCCAAAGTCAGACCCTTAACCAACTGAGCCACCCAGGCACCCCTCAGTTTTCTCATCCTAAGTGGGGAGAGTAATACTACCTCACTGAGTTGTCAGAGAAGAATTAACCTATTTATGATATGTGAAGAACATAGAACAGTATCTGGCAAATAGTAAGCATTATATAAATGCTTAGCTGCTACTGTTGTTGCTATCATTAGTACCTCTGCCTGGAACTGAGGCTCAGGAAGATTAGAGCAATATAGTTAGTAATCAGCAGCTTGGGATCCCAAAGGACTGGAAGTATGAATTAACAAAACTATAAAATCTTTTGAGGAGAAAATTATTCATGGACACTATTCACAGAGTCTACCACATTATAATCTGTTTGCCAATTGTTTTCTTCTAAATGCTTTTGAAAGCGTAATCGATAACACTTTTTTTCCAAGGATATTTATGTAAATATGGGAACAGAAAATGGCTTAACACAATTACACTTTTCAGAAATTATGTGGTACACAATTGTGAAATTTATGTGTGGCGAAAGAACAGGGGGAAACAAGTGAAATGCATCTATAGATACAGAACAGCCTGTATCTCCTCACTTTCCATTCACTTTTTAACCCCATCCAACCTGGCTTCTTCATCCTCCACTGAAACTGCTCCCACCAAAGTCAGTATGACTTTCCGACTGCCAAACCGGAACGTGACCTTTTTGGACCTCAGCTTATTGTGCACATTTAAGGTACTTGCTGTTATTAACCAAAACACTCCTTTTGCAGCTCTGCTCTCAGCATGACCACCACCATGTTCCTGCTTCTCGTCCTTCTCCAGCTCTTCTTAGCGCCTCGATGCCATTTGCATCTTCTCCAGGGTCCACTCCTGGTCCACTTCCCTTATGCTTCCTACTCTCTCCGAAGAAGACGCCACCCAAGACCATCACATCAGCTCTCACCATAACCTACATCTCTAACTGGAAACTCAACATTTTTGGCCAGACTCCATTGCTGGCCATTTTCCTGAAGAGTCTGGGACTCTCGCACATCTTTCCTTTTCATCTACTTGCTGCTGCTCATGTACCCTCATCACCTGTTCCCTGGGCCTTCTACCAGAGCATCCTGACTGGTCTCTCTACCCTGAGTCACCTCCAACCCATTCTCCACACTCCCATAGAGTACTTTTTAAAACACGGAAATCTGAGTTGCCACTTCTGATAATGGTGGACTTGTTCCTGTAAGACATCCCTCCATGAATAACAACTATCAACTGTAAACATAAAAATAAAAACCAATGACTTGAAGGCACTAGAGGGGAACCAAAAGTAGACAGTGGACAAGGGTCAGACTTGGAAGAATAAAATCTGTTTTTAAAGGATTTTCACCTGAGAGCAAACCCCAGTCAGTGCTAAGTGGGGTAGCTAAAACTCAGATAGCAGCATGCAGTCTTCCTGGATAGAAGAACCAGAGAAAAGCATTTAGGGTAACAACCATAGCAGCTGTAAATTGGAGAGGGTGGAGTCTAAGGTAGAAGGGAGCAACTTCAGAACTCATCATGTGATGATCCATATCAGGCACTTTGGGATTCCGTTACTTCTGAAGTAATTCACTATTTTGATTTCTTATTACAGAAGTAATGAACAAGACATTTAGAAGATAGAGGAGAACAAAGGTATGATGATTCCCTATTTAATAATTATTCACTGAGCACCAGTTATGCACCAGACACTACCCTTGATCCTGGGAGCACAGCTTTTAAAAAAAGTCCCATGGGGCGCCTGGGTGTCTCGGTCGGTTAAGCGTCCGACTTCGGCTCAGGTCATGATCTCACGGTCCGTAGGTTCGAGCCCCGAGTTGGGCTCTGTGCTGACAGCTCAGAGCCTGGAACCTGTTTCAGATTCTGTGTCTCCCTCTCTCTGACCCTCCCCCGTTCATGCTCTGTCTCTCTCTGTCTCAAAAATAAATAAAAAAACGTTAAAAAAATTTTTTTAAAAAAAGTCCTTGCCCTCACTCTAGTATGTGAGTCATATGAGAAGAAAAGAAACAAATAGGTGTGTAATATAATACTCAAGTTAGGAATTTCAGGAAAATAAAAGCCGGTGTTGCTGGACAACATTGAACAAGAGAGAGAATATTTAGAATGCTAAAAGTGGCCACTGACAGGAAGTCTTTTTTTTTTAATTGAAAAGAATTTAGCTCATCCTTGATACTCTAGAAATTACCTCCAAGTCGTCAGTAGTAAAGATATACATATTTTGCATTTAGACACCTTATTTATAGTCGATGCTAAACTCTATCCTACACAGGTACACAGGTACAATCTAGGTTTTGTGGATGGATCTATGAAGCCAAACCATTTCTGACTGATTTTTTAAAGCCCTGAATTGACTCAGTGTTTTGGTGTTATTTAGATAGAGTATGAATTTACTCGTCTGTCATTTAGAGAAGGCACGAGGTATTATTACAGTCAGAGAAGGGCTGTAATGAAAAGTGATCTCCCATCATCTATCATCTCCCTTTGTCTAATGAGATACTGCTGTTAGCTCCTGATGAAATATTGTGCCACAGAACCTTGCCTTGTCATGCAATTTCTGCGGGAGACCTTACAGGAGCAATCTGAGCTCGGGCAACATTAATTACTGTTCCATTTATCTCTAAATAATCGTGGATTTTAATGATCTCCTCTTTCCTGTGGGTTGTACAGAATTCTTTTGGAGACTCATTCAAAACAGTTGAATTTTTTGGTGAAAATTTTAATTGAAAGTGTATTTCTCTTTTGAAGAAGCCTGTCTTCAAATTCTATTTTGGAAAGAGCATAGATGAGTAGCACAGTGCATAATAGCACATCGTGGATAGCTAGTAACCTTGTGTTTTTTAGCAGCCCTTACCTGAAACGTTCCTTTGAGTTCTTTAAATTTACCCTTTAAATGACTATGATTCTGTTTCAGCACCTGAGATGCACCACACCTGACGGGCAGAGTGGACATTCATCAGGGAGGAGGGGCAGAAGGAACTTTTGATCAGAGCAGGTGCATGGCTAACACAACACACGATACAGGGGGAGGCCGCTGCAGGCCTTTTCTGCAAGGAGTGCTCTGGACACCCCTGCTCCTTTCCTGACCCGCAAAGAGGAGGACTGTTCCTCCCCTGCCAGTGTCTTTGCAGATGCTCCCAGTTTCTGGGAAGCCTCTCCTCTGTTGCTTGGGTCAAGTCACTTTCCCTCTCTGGGCTTGTTTCTCCCTCCAAAGGTGGATGGGGTTGGACTCGATGAGAGCCAGGGGGCTTCAAACTGATGATGTATGGTGGCCCTCTCCCTTGCTCACACCCATCCATACAATCCCACGGTAGTTCACAAATACCAAGCCACGCCCTCCCAGGTTGGTCAGCATATAGTCATCAGGGTCTTATAGGAGAGAGAGAAATGTCCTACAGGAACCTCTTCTTCCTGTAATAGGGGCCCCTGTGGTCTCCTGGCTGTGCTATGAGCCTAAGGCAGGTAACAGTGGGTGGTCCACCTCAGGCCATATGTAGGAAGGTCTGGCACATAAACACAAAGCCAGGCAGGCTGTGGCTGGCATGGATTCAGCCCGGAATCAGGAGACTGGCTTGAGACTTGATCCAGACATTATACAGTGTGTGGCCCTGGGTAATCACTTAGCTCTAGCCTTGCCTTTTCATCTGTAGAATGAAGATAACCACCCCTGTGCTAACCACTCAGGATTGTTTGAAGACCAAGTGAAGAAACTCACTCAACAGTATCTTTTCCTCTTAAAAAGGTAATATAAACCAGGGCACCTGGGTGGCTCAGTCAGTTGAGTGTCCAACTCCTGGTTTCGGTTCAGGTCATGATCTCAAGGTTCTCAAGTTGAGCCCTGAGTTGGGCTCTGTGTGGTCAGCGTGGAACATGCTTGGGATATTCTCTCTCTCTCTCTCTCTCTCTCTCTCTCTCTCTGTCTCTCCCCCTACCCCGCTCATGCTTGCGCTCTCTCTCTCTCTCTAAAAAATTAAATAAATAAACTTAAGAAACAAAGATAACATAAACAGTAATGCACATAAAAATCACATGGGGATCTTGTTAAAATACAAATTCTGACTCAGTAGATCTGGGGTAAGGCCCCAAATTCTGCATTTCTAACAAGCTCCAGGGTGAGATTGGCTGATACTGCTCATGTTCATGTGGACCACCCTCTGATGAGCAAGGATCTAAACCATTAAAGTTTTTGAAAATGAAAATAATAAGAAATTATCTAAACCCCACCACCCTAACACTACTTTCACTTTTGATATTTTTTACTTAACATTACATTTTAAATGGTTTCCATGTTTCTACAGATTCACAGACTATAAAGTTTCTGTAATTATTACTTTTAAACAGTTGTACAGCATTCCACGGTGTTGAAGTACTATCACTTAGCCAGACTACTGCGGGGCTTGAAGCTATCCCTGCTGTTGGCTTTTGTGTGTGGTTGGGCCAGAGTCCCCAGGAATGGGGGTAGGGCAAGCAGTGTGCTCCTGGGACTTATTTCCTCCTGTCCCTCCCCAGGGTCAATCTGTAAGAGGAAACTGGCTTGAGACTATGAATGTCTTCATAACTCTTGTTAGTTTTGACATACTATTTTCCTAATGGTCAACAAAATGATAGATACACAAAGATTTTGTTGATTAAAAATACAAGTTCTCCTTCCACACTGCTGGTTAAGAATGTATGATATGCACCACAATGGAAGATGGTAAGGAGGTTCCTCAAAAAATTAAAATGAGAACTTCTATGTGATCCAGCAATCCTACTTCTGGCGGCTTATCCAAAAGGACTGAAATCAGGATCTCAAAGAGATAATCTGCACTCCCATGTTCATCGCAGCATTATTTTTTTTTAAAGAGAGAAAAAGAGCTAGCACCCACAAGTGGGGGAGGGGCCGAGAGAGAAAATCTTAAGCGGGCTCCACGCTCAGTACAGAGCCCATCATGGGGCTCGATCTCACAACCCTGGGATCATGACCTGAGCCAAAATCAAGAGTCGAACACTCAACCAACTGAGGTACCCAGGTGCCCCTCACAGCACCATTCACAATAGCCAAGGTGTGGAAACAACCTAAGTGTCCTCTGATGGACGAATGGATAAAGTAAATGTGGTATACACATACAGTGCAAAAAGAAAGGACATCTTACCATATGTAATAACATGGATGAACCTTGAGGATATTATACTAAATGAAATAAGCAGTCACAGAAGGACAAATGCTTATATGAGGTATCTACAATAGTCAAATTCATAGGAGCGGAGAGTAGAATTGTAATTCCCAGGGGCTGGGGTTAGGGGGAAATGGGGAGTGGCTGCTCCACTGGTATAAAATGTCAATAATGCAAGAGGAAAAAGTTCTAGGGATCTGCTATATAGCATTGAGCCATAGTTAACAATACCTTATTGTGCACTTAAGCATGTGTCAAGAGGGTAAATCTCATGTTTAGTGTTTTTACCACCACAACAAAAAAATTACATGTTCTTTATAGAAAAATATAAAAATGACAATTGACCTAATATCACTGCTGATATTTTGATTCTTTCCATTTTCCTAATCATTAATTTATTCAATAAACACTTATTGTACACATAGAATGTGCAAAGTACTCTGCCATGCATTGAGGTTAATGCAGGGAACAGTCTTTCTGTCTAGACATGTGCAAAATCATCTATCGATCTATATCACAAAACTATATATAATGGTGTATCTATTACATATTGCATTTATTACAAGATGTTTTCATTCACAACAGTTTTATGTGAATAACAAAACAGAACTACCTTAACTGAGCCAAGGAGACATAAACGAGACTAGTATGTGGGGAGAACTACAGGTATTTTATGGTCACTAGGATTCAAAGTGCAGGATGGGACTGTAGAAGATAAGGAAACGAGTCTAGAGTTGGATGATTTACTTGAGTTTATGTGTCTAGGTGGAGCAGGACTAGAATCCAGGACTGAATCTGACTTTCAGTACTGTGTGTTTATGACAACATCAAGGACAGCAAATGCGCAGCAGACGTGTTGTCACTCCTTCAACCCAGGTCTGTGGCAGATAGTGTGAGCGGATCACAGAACTCTGGCTGGGACAAGCACAGCTTCAGAAGGCATCTCCCCCTCACAGGTACTCAGGTAGCCACCATCCAGCAGGGCTAGAAGGCGTGTTGAAATCTATTTGCTCTTCCTGATCTACATTATTTAAGCCCAATTTGCTTTTCTCTGATGCTGCTAGAAAAGGTCTTTGGAAGCAAAAGCTACCAATTCAAGCAGTCCCGCTTCAGCACATTCTAAATTACTGTTTGCCCTGCCTGTACCAGGTCATATACCTAGTGGTTTATATGATTTATCTCTCTCTTTTTTCAATTTTTAGAGGAGTGGGGAGGGGCAGAGGGGGGAGAGAGAGAGAGAGAGAGAAAGGGAAAGGGAGAGAGAGAGAAAGGGAGAGGGAGAGAGAGGGAGAGAGAGAGAATCCCAAGCAGGCTCCATGCTCAGCACAGAGCCCATCATGGGGCTCAATCCCATGACCCTGGGATCATGACCTGAGCCAAAATCAAGAGTCAGAGCCTCCCCTACAAGGTTTATCTCTTAATCCTCACTTCAAGGGAATGAGGGAGGTAGAACAAATACATCATTTACCAATGGATCTGGGAGTAAGCTTTTTAATTGTTTTAAATGTATTTTAAAAGATTACCCACTAAAAATTACAATAATATAACTTGGTATGGTGGTATATCTACTCCAGTTGTAAATGACTAGTGGGCATCTTTGGTTTTTGTTCTTGTTTTCTTAAAGATTAAAAAAAATTTAATGTTTATTTATATTTGAGAGAGACAGAAACAGAGAGAGAGAGACAGAGACAGAGCATGAGCTGGTGAGAAGCACAGAGATAGGGAGACACCGAATCCAAAGCAGGCTCCAAGCTCTGAGCATAGAGCCCCACACAGGGCTCACGCGATCCATGAGATCATGACCTGAGCCGAAGCTGGACACTCAACTGACTGAGCCATCCCTGTGCTTCCTTAAAGACTTTATTTTTAAGTAATATCTATACCCAACACGGGGCTTGAACTCACAACCCCGAGATCAAGAGTTGCATGTTCTACTGACTGAGCCAGCCTGGCGCCCATGGTGGGCATGTGTGAAAGGTTCCATCCTGCAACATAGATGGTGTGGTGTGAACCATTACAGCTGACTGCAGTTATCTTGAGACATATAGCTTATAAAACAAAAAGTGGGGTGATTCTTGACTGTATTTTGGTGGATAACATATCTTTTACCTTTTTTTAGAGAGAGAGAGCACGTGAGTGGAGGAGAGGAGCAGAAGGAGAGAGAGAGAGAGAGAGGGAGAGAGAGAGGGAGTGAGAGAGAGAGAGAGAGAGAGAGAGAGAGAGAGAATCTTAAGCAGGATCCACACTCAGTGCAGAGTCCAATGTGGGGCTCCATCCCACAAACCTGGGACATAACCTGAGCCAAAACCAAGTCTGATGCTCAGCCAACTGAGCCACCCAGGCGCCTCCTTTTACACCTTAACTGCAGTTGTGCAAACTAACATTAGACATCTCATCTCTTAATCCATGGTGGGGGGAGAGGGAGAGGGAGGAAGGAGGAGGACATATATCTAGAAGATGCTGGATGTGGATCACGTGGTAGCAGGGAGAGCTGTTTTGAAGATAAGATATCTAACCTTTGGTAATATCATTCATTTAGGGGAGGTGAGGTCCCAGACATCCAGTGAGCAATCTTCCCCTGCGCTCTTATTTTCTGTATCCTGATGATAAGCAAACCGAGGCTTATAGAGTTTACATAGCTTTCCTACACTAATCAGAGGGGGACCCAGAGTTTCCAGATTGGTCTCCCAGAAGCCACAGTCCAAGCTCTTACCAACTATCACATATGTCTTTTATCCTTAGGAGGAAGGGAAGAAATTTCCAACTCAGGACTGAAAGCATAAAGTGGTTGAGAGAGGAAGTTTGGAATTTGTTAAGATCAGAAAAAGTAAGCACCAATCTTTGCCTTGACGCTATTGTGTTTTTGGTTTGTATTTTTACTGTCTTTCTAGAAAAAACAGAGGTAGTGGCATTGTGTGCACTAATGCTTTCTCTTCGGTCATTCATATCTGGAGGTGGTTTAATAGCTGGGCCTTTGACACCAGGCCTGTTACTTATCAGCTGGTGGCAGCTAAGCAATGTATTCCATTTCCAGGAGATTCACTCTTTCAAATTTCATAGAGGGACTTGGGCTGAGGGGAGGTAGGTGGGCCTGAGCTGGCTGAAGCTTGAATGAAGACTCTTATCCAACTCAGCCAAAGATGAGAATGAGATAGTCTGAATTATAGTCGTTAGGAAGTGCAAAATTGAGTACAAATGCCTTGTCCAAAAGGAGGGAAGACTCCAGCTGGGAGATATCACTGTAGGTCAGAGGACAGGCTAAGTCTCAATACAGCAGAAGTTGGGAGAAAAGTGACGCAGTTCCGGAGGTTGCAGAGAATGTCCCCACAGGGTCTGAGCACAGGTAGACCTGAGCTGATGATCTACTCTGTGCCCAGCACTGTTCCAGGCTCCAAGTACACAAAGAGAGCAAGCAACATCCAGCTTCTGGCCGTGAATTCAGTCCTGGTTCAGTAGAGGGTGACAGACATGAGTCATGAGTTTCTCTCTTTATCTACTTTTCCCTGGCAGTCTCCTGGTTTTCATAAATGACCATGACTCGACATGCTATGCCCTTATAATAATATTTTATAATCAGTGGAAAACCAAAGGAATGACTGGAAGTTGCCTTTAGTTATGGGAACAGCTGGGCCTCTCAGGATAACACTGGAAAATACTACCCCATGTGAGCAAGGGACTGTAGGGTCCAGGTTCCCTGGAGGTGCAGCTGCTTCTTTTTCAAATAACTTTAAATTCTGACATTTTGGCAATTACGTGAATGACTGTATGACTAGAAACCTGAGTGGCCAGCTCTCCCAGAAAACTGCTGATTAGAGGCTTTCTGGTTTTGAAAAATGGGCCTTATTTTTCTCAAAGTTTGTTTCCTCCCCCTCTCTCTCTCTCTCTTTCTTTTTTAAAGTAGGCTTCATGCCCAGCACAGAGCCCAATGTGGAGTCTGAACGCACGACCACAAGATCAAGACCTGAGCTGAGACCAAGAGTCAGATGCTCAATCAACCGAGCCACACAGGCACCCGTCTCTCAGAGTTCTTTATAACTTTGCAGCCCAGTGACCTCCCTTTATCAGAGTCCTCTGGCTAGAAGGAGAAGACAGTCCACCAATCTACCATTTTGCCTAATTCAATTTTGGTTATGGGCACTTTTAATAATTTGATATTCTGTTGTGAGCTGACTTTGGTCAGAAGCCATCAGCTGTAGGAGTAGATAATCTGGAAGTTCTCTTCAAACCAGCCATCCATCCACTTTCTGAACATTTGTCACACACTGCACTGAGCCAGGAGCTGTCGCAGGGCTGTCGATACCCAGTACACATAAAATAGCTGTAGTTGAGGCCTCCATCTCTCAGAGGTGGGGTGACAGACATTAAACAGATAACCCCACACATTTTAATAAGTGCCACAAAGGAAGAGACTAGGCTATAGTGAGCGCATCACAGGGGTGGGCCTCATTTGGAGAGGCAGACAGGGAAGGCCTCTTTAGGAGAGACACAGTAATGCTATGATTTGAAGGAATGGGGACCAGCAAGCCAGAGTCAGGTGAAGGTGGCCAGGCAGAGGGAACAGCATAAGCACAGACTGTGCAGAAAAGAAGAGGGCATCACCTGCAAACTGTCAGGAGGCAAATGTGGCCGTGACATAGTCGTGGTGGGGCAGAGTGATGCAAACTGAGTGTGAGAAGGTGGCTCAGAGCCACCATGTGTGGCCTTGTAGCCCCTAAAGACTGTGTATTGCATTTGGAGTGGCAAAGGGTGTCACAGATGGGCAGGGAAGCAGTGTGATCTGCTTATGTTAAACAATCTGTGAATTCTGTGTGTGCATGGATCAGATGTAGATTTAAGAAAAACACATTACAGAGCCTGAGTCACGCATCTGGTTTACCCACATTGTGTCCTGGGTGGCTTGTTTGCCAAGCTCTAAGGTGAGGTGAGCCCAGAGACTGGGCATGTGCATCCTGGGCACACATACACATCCCCTTCCCTCTTGCCTGCCCTTCCACATGTCCTGCCTGGGAGACGAGTGCAGCCTCCACACCCTGAAACCACAGGTCTGTGACTGCAGCACAGGAAGGCTTTGAGGGGAAACCATAAATCAAGTTTTAAAGATGTCACCAAGTTAAAGAACAAGATTCCACTCTGAGGTTGATTCTCAGCGAAAGGAGTATACTAGGTTGCAAGCGTCTCAGGAGAACATGTCCTTAGGGCCTGTTGATTTAGAAACATCTCTATTTCCAAGTGGTGTTTAGTCAGCTCCTTCCTTTTCTAACTCAATTTCCTACTTTTCTCCCTCACAGACCTTGCATTCTTTGGTTATCTGATTTGCCTTTGTAATTTTTTTTTAAAAGACAAGTAAAAACATCTTGAAAAATCCCGTCTTTTTAGTGTCACTTGTCATTAGCTTCCCCTCTTAATTGACTTCATGGCTGAGGCCTCCCTTGGGGTAATATTTTTTTCCTGACTTGTTAGAGTTAACTTGGTTCTCCTCTCAGCAGCCATAGGCAGGGGTGTGGGAGTTGGGGTAGGCACCAGTACAGGAATGTGCTGGCAGGGTCAGGATTTGTTGAAGTAGGTGGGGGTGGAAGGGTGAGGGACAAATACCTCCCAGCTTCACACTGTAAACATGGTGGCCGTTCAGCTGGGACTTACAGGGTGTACTTTGTCTGCAGGGTGTCCATGGAAGTAGAATGATGCCTCAGAGCACATGTGACCTACTGGTCAGGATACCTGGGTTTGATTTCTTTTTTTTTTAAATAATATTTTTAAATGTTTTACTTATATTTGAGAGAGAGAGAGAGAGAGAGAGAGAGAGAGAGAGAGAGAGAGAGCGCACAGGGGGAGGGGCAGAGAGAAAGGGAGACACGGAATCCAAAGCAGGCTCCAGGCCCTGAGCTATCAGCACAGAGCCCGATGTGGCGCTCGAACTCACGAAGTATGAGATAATGACCTGAGCTGAAGTTAGACTCTTAACCAACTGAGCCACCAAGGCACCCTCCTGGGTTTGATTCCTTATCACTCCCTAGTGGATAACTCTGGCCCACAAAAGAATTAACATGGATGAGTGCCTGCTGGCACCAGACACTGTACCCAAATGTTCATGGGCATTCGGAGATGTGGGCGTTGTTTTCTCCATTTAAAAGTGAGGAAATAAAGGTTCAGAGAAGTTAAGTAAAATACCCAAAGACACCCAGCTGTTAAGTTTCAATTCTGTAATCTGTTAAAGGAGGATAGAAACATATCACTGGATGATAAAGCCCGAGTTAGTAAGTTGTACACTGCGAAACGTCCATGAAGACATGTGGCATTGTGTGGCCCATGTGGGCCTCAGTGCACATAATTTGAGGGGTCTCCAGAATATTCCTGTTCCTAGGAAGTTGTCTTAGTAAACACAAAATGTGTGCTCTGCTTGGAGACCTGCTCCTGGCCCATTCCTCCCTACTTCCTGCTCCTATTCTCCATCTCCCCCAACAGACCCACTATCAGGAGCCCTGCCCCTCTTCTCCCAAGCAGTTCCCTCTGCCTGGAAGGTCTTTGCCTGCCCCGTCTCTCTCTTCTGAGGAACTCAGATTCTGTCTGTTAGTGGCAGCACATATGTCACGTCTTCAGTGTGACACACTTATCTCCCACACAAGACTTAGGCCCCCAGGGCAGGGACCTGTGAAGGGACAACAGCAGAAGGATACAGATCTGGAAGGTTCTCAGCTCCATTTGCCTTTTCCTCAGAAATGTGGGAAAGGGGCCCATAGCTCTGGCCAGGATGGAATTCCCACAGGGAATTTTTCCCTATGACTACATTCAATGGAAAATGGAGTCCAAGGGACTCTCTGATCTCTAATAAAGAAAAGATAGATAGATAGATAGACAGATAGATAGATACTGGTAGATAGGTAGAGATTGGTATCAATATTTAGCAATCTTATTACATTAAATTGGCTTTAATGAGTCATGGTATCTTGCTCAAATCGTTTCTATACTGTATTTAAGGAAATAAAAAAGAATAATTCAGTTTCTCCTCTGGTTTAGTTTGGGGTCCTTCTTTATTATTACCATTTTTTTAACATGCATGGAAACAGAGGTGAAACCCTTCTCCTCTTTCTCACTGCACTATTGACATTATAAACATTGATTTAAATTATAACCATTAGGTTCCCATTGAAATGAAAGGTCTGCCCTGGGGTTTAAATTCCTAACTTGCTGTGTAAGTTGAGCCCCAATTAAAGTCTTCTAATAAGAAAAACAGAGATATGGTGTTAAAATGTTTTCAAATAATCTGTGGGGAGCTTTACTTGTAACCGTGTAGCACTTACCACAGTTGGATCTGAAAAACAGCATCAGCCTGTCTCCTCTACGAAGGAGAGAGTTTCTTGAAGACAAAGAATTTATCTCATTCATGTTGATATTTGGCACCTATTTGAGCCCATAGAAGGCATTCAATAAATGCTGGTTAAACAGGAAGGAAAAGGGCACGCTGAGAGTAAGAGAGCAAGGTAAAGCCATTCTGGTCTTTTTCTACTTCTTGATGGTGATGGTGATGGTGATGATGATGATGATGATCATGGTGATGATAGCAAGAGTTACTATTGACTGAGTTGCTGCTATGTGCCAGGCACTGTATCAAGCACCTTACATGCAATGTCCCTTCTAACTCATATAATCCTATGAGGTACCCATTTTCCCCATTGTAGATGAGGGACCAGAGTCATTAAAGCGACCAAAGTTACCTGACTTAGAGGTGACATTTCCAAGATCTCAGTTCAAGTCTCTGTATGCTTTTAACCACTCTGCTATCTTTCCAAATGAGCCAACATTTCTTGTCTGTTTATGCAGATAATAGGGTCAAGTATTAGAAAACATTCCATATGTCCTTATTTCAGTTAGTTTGCAAAGCAACTCCACTGGGGCTTGAATATGGTAAATGAGGGGCCTGATGGGCCTGATGGGCCGAAGTTAGATACATAAATGTATAGGATGTAGAGGATAATATTTGCTAACCCCAAAGGGTTAAAGAGAATTAAAAGTTTCAGAGTAACTAACAATTTGAGGCAGGAAAGTGTTAGCATGTTATGAGGAATTTCCCTTTCTCTGAACCACTGGGTTTTTGCCAAGGCTGCAGGGTAGATTCTATATTAGTAGAGAATGAATTTGATCCAGTAAGACATCTTCTCAATCCCTGTGTAATATTAGTCTGAGTAGGAATCACTTGGTAACAATTTGGAATGGAGTGTGCTAGAAAAACATAGCTTTGTCTGGGTTGAGCCTAGAAATGGGTGACAGATGTTAATGATGAACGACTGAACAGATGTTTGGGGGAGAATTACAAAAAGGGTTTCTATCACACAGGATCTAAACCTTAACCTTCCTGGCCGATGCTGAAAGGAGAGCTTGTTTATGAAACATGTTCTTGCAAAACTGTTTGGCGGACTGTGACAAAGATGAATGACCGGATACTATAATTTAAATGTGAAAATAAGGTAAATGGGAGTCCTTGTTTGTGTGCGTGTGGATATGTGTTCTCTCTGACAAGGGTCAGTGCCTTACTAAAGAAGAGGAAGGCTGAGTAAGTCATTCCTCTCTGCCTTCCTCGTTTTTCTACCCACGAGTGGAAGGAATGGGCAGTATCTGAAACCACACCTTAAGGCTCAGCAAAGTTGTTAAAATACCATGGCTTATATACATTCTGAAATATCTGCCCTATAATTACATGTGGAAAAAGGAAAGATTTTCTGTACAACTTAATCAGTCATTTTAACTGGGGGCTCAGAGACTTACTTAAGGTTTTAAGGAGTCTAAAAAGATCACTCATCCAAAGTAAACAAGAAATACAAGCAGAGTTTAAAAGCTGTATAGTTACTACCATGAGCCAGTCCCCACTTACCCACTCCACAGGAAGATGAACTATTATACAAATTACTGTGTACTTCTGATAATTTGACTGAAATGATTGATGGGCTGAGCAGAGGCATTGGTTAATTCATCTTTGTAAATAGCTCATAATGGACATAAACATGATGTACTTTCTGCTAACTGTAGCTTGCCACATAGCAATACCATACATTTGGTTTAAAGGTGAATGCAGTCAAAACATCCAAACACTCTCAGTTTAGTGTTAGAATAATAACAAATGCCACTGAATTGGTAACAGACACTGTATATACAATAGCCTTATGTGTCATAATAGCCCTGTAAGGTGGATTTATTTTCCTCATTTGATGGATGAGGAAGGAGACACCCAGAGAAGTTAAGTGACTTGCCCAAGGTTACGTGTGCCAGTAAGTAGCAGGATCAGGATTTATATTCTTGCTGTGGTGTTCAAAATTCCTCTTACTTTCTAATAGGCTAGACTGTCCTTGGTAGAATAGGCATTTAATTCTTTGATTACATCTTACGTGTTACTATATATCAAGATGGAATCTGATTTAAAGCCATGATTTTCAATCTCAGGATATGAAGTCTGACTTGTTTTTTCAAACAATAACGAGTTTTGTTGCAAAAGGACCCTGTACTCATTTATCAATTCTAGTATCTTAATAGCTACACAACAAATCATTAACATACAGAAACATGCATCATAAGAAGCAAGAAATATCATCCATTCCTTCTTCATATTAGCAACACTTCATTCCTGAACAACATGCTTATATCACTGAAGTCTGTGAACAGTCATTTCTCACATTCATGCTGAGTGAAAGATGTAATGAGTACTATTCAAAGACTACTGTTAACTCTCCGCGCTGTTGAAAGGGGAAGGGAAATACTAGACTCTTCTTTTGCTTCAGACTGAAGACAGACCAATAGGGAGGAAGGTGATAAATGAGAAGGATGTCAACTGTGGGCAAGGCATTGTACTAGAAGCTGTGAGGGCTGAAAAGATAAATGAGGTACTTAAAACCTACAGGAGAGATAAGACACATACAGAAATAGTCAGCGATCAGGAAAATGGGCATACATCAAGGGATACGGGAGCTTAGGAGATAATGAGATTTTTAGCCCTGGGGATTAGGCAAGGCTCCATAGGATAGATGGCATTTGTACTGTGAGCTTTGGAGTTCGAGACCAGGAAAGATCAGTCCTTTTCCCCTTCCATCTGACTTTCCCTTCTTGTTCCTAGTCTCCTTCTTCCTTTCTTGCCAATTCAAAGAGTAATCAAGGTCTTCTGTCTTCATTTCTTTATTATTTAGTAATAATTAAACTCATGTTTCTGGTTTAGGTCCTTTAGTTGAGATTACTAATTGTCCTCTAATATCTGTTCTCTCTGTGTTCTTTAGGAAGAGAGCCCTCAAGTTTTAGCTAGGCACACGGCCACATGGAATAAAGCCTACATTTGCCAGCCTCCCTGGAAGCAAGGAATGAACCTATGACTAAGTTCTGGCCAACAGAATAGGATCAGAAGTGACATACGCAACTTCTAGGTTATACCCGTAAGGAAAGGGTACTACTTTCCCTGCTTCTTGTTGAAAGGAATGTGGTTGTGCCACTGGTGAGCCATCTTGGTCCATGCAGAAGAAAGTGTCACGCTAGGGATGGAGGAGGGATAAATAAGATAGAAGGAGCTGGTCCCCCAGCCCTGGGAACTCCATAGTGGTGCTAGAATAGGTACACTCGCATTATTATATAAAAGAGTCTCAGGAAAAACTGAAAGAATTTTAAATGAGCAACAAAAAGTTTTATGGGTGTCATGAGGATCTTACTCAGCCAGGTTACCTCTACCATTCATTGTCTTTGAACTATTTTACAGCTCTGAAAGTCACAGGTAACTGACAGTGGTGCAAATGACTATTTCTCTTCCACATGCAAACAAATTATGACCAGTGGGGATATTGCCGATTCCCCTTGTCCTGCTCCCCACTCCTGCCCCACAGAAAAAAGCCAGTTTTGTATCTATTTGTAAATCCATTTCAGCATTCCGGATTGACCTATGTCAGTGTGATACTTTGAACTCTCCATTGAACTGGTAGCCATATCTTACTGGTTATCAGTGAGTTAAATGAGTTAATGAGTTAAAATCTTTGACATAAATTCAGTTTATATTGGTATGACAGTTGAGCCTTTACCTTTTATCTAAAAGAATTATTCTTTAAAAAACAGGAGGACACTGTTTAATCAACTGCTACTTTGGGTCTTTGTTAAATGATTAAACTTCTATTCTAATTAACAGCTCTTACTGTCCTACTTCAATTATTTCCTTGCTAATCACCATTGACTCTCCCCTCCACCTCCACCGACTTTTTGTTTGTGTTTATTTAATGAGGATCCAGCATTGACTTTTAACCACAAATCCAAATATCCTTTCTCACTCAACATTCATCCTCAATGAAAGACAAGGTAGAATAATTTTTTTCCAGTTGTGGGTGACAACCCATCAGTGGGTCATGACATTTATTTTAGTGGGTCACAACCAGCATTAAAAGAAATTATCAAAGTGCATCACATATAGTGAGAATGTTTTGCAAAGCTTCGGATTCAGATACCTGTAAGCACCTGTATGAGTTTCCTAGCACTGCTGTAACAAATTAGCACCAACCAGATGGCTTAAAATGACAGAAATGTATTCTCTCAGGGTTCTGGAGACTACATATCTGAAGTCGTGGTGTTCAGGGCCAAGGTCCCATAGAAAGCTCTAGAGGGGATTCATTCCTAGATTCTGTCAGCTTATAGTAGCAGTCCTTCAATCTCTGCTTGCATCTTCACACCGCCTTCTCTATGTGCCCTTTTCTATCTCCTGTAAGGACACACTCATTGGACTCGGGGTCCACCATAACCCAGCAGGATCCCATCTTGATCCTTGCCTGAATTATATCTGCAAAGGCCCTCTTTCCAAAGAAGCTATTTAGAATATTCCAAATATTCTAAGCTTCAGGGTAGATGTGAATTTTCAGTGGATTGTTTGCTAATAATTTCCTTTTTTCCACTACCTCTCTGCCTTAAAAACCTTTCCTGTTCTGTAGCCCTTTGGCACTCCCCTCTACTTGCTGGATGGGACGCAGCTCAACTCATGACCTGATAAATAAAGCCAATTAGATCTTTAAAATTTACTCGGTTGAATTTGTATTTAATGATATTTTTATGAATAAATGTGTTCTTGAACACTATGTAAAATGCTTTTCTTATCATGAAAAGAAGTTTCAAAAGTTTAATGGACAGGCCTAGAAGATCCCCACTACCTCTGATTCCAGAGAAGCATTTACATTGCTGGCCAGCCCTTCCCTTTTTGCCATAGTAACAATTATGTAGTATAAAAATTCTTTTAAGCAATTTTATATGCAGTAAATCATTTTAATTGCATAACACTTCAAGAGGCGGGTTTTAATAATATCATTGTTTTAAAGATTGTCATAAAGCCAGAAAGTGAAGGAGCCAGGATTCAATTCCAAACCCATGTTTTCCCAGTGCACCATGGTCTTTCTCGGTTCTGTATTACTGTATTGATATGAGTGTCTCTGACCTAGTTCCATTTTCTGGCTTCTATTTTTTTCTTTCCATATCCTAACACTGTCACTCCCATCCACTGCTGGCTATGGCCTGGTCCCACCCAATCTCATTTGCTTCCTTGCTTCCTACTTTGCAGGGCTGGAGAAGACTTAACCCTATCCTGCAGAAAGGAAGGAGCCAGTAGAGAGCAAAGCTTGAGGAGATAAAAGAAGGGAATGATTGATGAAACAAGGCACTGGAGGGACCAAGTGCCTAGAAGGAAGAACTCTCCTCGGGAAACAGGATAGACACCTCTTACTCTGAGATATTTGGTCATTTCAATGAGGAAGATAGTGACAGCAGCAGAAGCAAGGGAGCTCTTGTCCCTTTAGCTGGAATAGCTTCTGTGGTTTCTGGCCACGAGCCTTGATGTGAAAGGCGAAGCCTTGCCACATGGATAAGGCACTGCAGGTTACAGATCCGGCCGAGTCCAGCCCAGGGAAATAGGAAGTACTGCATCATGTTTGGTTCCATAGTTCAAGGAAGGAATGATAAGCAGAAATGAAAATTCAACACCCAGAGCCTTCCTCTTTGTCACCTCATTAGCTGAGGTGATGACTCCCAGAGACTTGGAGAACACGTCAGGAATCCAGGACAGCTGTGTGTTCCTCAGCGGGGAGGAGCCGTCAACAGCCACAGGATCCTTGAACAATTATAAGCTGCTATCTTCACCAGATGATTAATGGGGCATCCTGTGGCAAATGAGGAAGATGCAAGCTTCAACAGTTTAATCCTCTAAATCAGGACTTTTTAAATAAGAATGCATTGTAGAGGGGGCAATAAAACCATCAGAATGTGGCTCTGGCTTCTTTCCATCTTATTAGGCTTGAGGTAATTATCCAGGTAATTCAGGAAAAATAAACTGCATAGCCTGAATTACTCAGATAATTACCTCAATGTTCCAATTCAGGCCGGTGGTGGAGGTCCAGCTGTAAATGTCTCACGGTCCTCAAATAGTCTGATAACTGAAAACAGCCTTGGTAATTTAGGAGTCAGGGTGAAACGCTGAAAGGGGTTGAATTCAAATAATTAGAAAACCTGGATGTTTTAGACCACGATCTGCTGCATATGACCTGCTTACTCCGGGTTGGCAACTTTTCTTCACTGAGCCTAGGCCATTTTGAGGATGGTAAACTATAAATTGTTAGGCAGGATACTTTAAGCAATTATTATTTGTACTACTTTTTTGTTGGTGGTGTTATATTCTGGTATAGAACTGAATAAAAAAAATCATGCTTTATGCAGAAACATGAGATTTCAGGGCAATGCTTCTCAGCAAAGCTTCCTATTAGACTCATCTAGGCGGGGGGGGGGGGGGTGGCTTTTGAAAAATTGAGAATTTCTCCCAGGCTCCACCCCAGACCAATTAATGTGGATCTCTGGGGTGGGGACCTTGATATAGGTATTTTTAAAAAGCTCTCCAGATGATTCCAATGGGCAGGACCACTACAAATGAGAGAAAAACTCAAAGAGGGGAGGGAGATTTCTGTCACCTGAGGGTCACATCCAGGGTTTAACATGTCTGAATGATTAAGTCTCAGAGTGGCAGGTGAAGCTGTCTGGCTGTTCAGCCTCTTCCTCAGAGTTCCGGGCAGAAAGGACTCAAGCAGCCCTGCTTCCTGGGTCTCAGAAGGCCCAGGCCTGAATGGCGAGGAAAGAGTTCCCTGTGACCGTCTGCTGACATCCACCACTCCTGTAGAAAAAACATGAGGCTCCGGGGGTGCCTGCTGTCCACACCAAATTTTAGTAACCAAAGGACTTACTTACCAAAGACCAACTTAAACAGAGCTGCCTATGGACAGAAAGGGGCTGAAAGTATCATTTTCATTTCCTTTTAATTCCTTAAAACTTCCCCTCCCAAGGACCAGGAGGAGGCACATCCCCACCACATGTTGCCGGGTCTCTCTAAGGTGCATCCATGCGTCACATCAACACACATTAAAAGTAACAAGACCGTAACTGCTAAAAGACATTACTTCATCCTGGCAGCAAATGTCTCCCCAGTGCAAAGCTGCCATCTGTTAGGCAGTACTGGGAACTGGAAAACTCTTCCTTCTGAAGCAGTTCAGTGGATCATCTGGCCTCAAAGCACCTGGTTGGTAACCGTGCTGTCAGCGTGAAGCAACCTTTTCGGTTTGGTTTCAAATGCCTGTGTGTCAGAGCCTGAGGATAGAATTCCTGTGGTCTAGACACAAGCACTGCTACCAGGGCTTATAGACGGGGCTCTCCTCTAAGTCTCTGGGGGGACACGGCTTAGGAATAATCAAGCAGTCTTTCAGGAATGGTCAACAATCTGTTGCAGAATATAGCAGAACATCTGCTTCCTCCGTGTTGGCTCCACTAAATCTAGGCTGCCTTCCCCAAGCACATGTTGCTCCTGCTGGACTTTTATGACACATAAATTCAAAGGACCATTTCCTTTGCACCCATGACAAGGCTTTCATAGGATGAAGTGCTTGGATTTACAATGATGGTCCAGGAGCATTTTCTCCTAGTTGTTGAAATATGGAAAACACCACGTGCCGATGATCTATTACAAGACAATGCAGTGATTATTCCTTGTGGCATGCTCTCCAAAAACAAATAATGGTGTGTGTCCTTTCTTCCCCTTAGAAAATAGGCTAGTCTTTTCAAATTGTCCTTGACTGCAGGAGCTCTGTTATCCTTCAAAGCCCTATTCAAATGTCACCTCCTCTGTAAAGCCCTCCTTTTACAGGGTTCTCCTGGGTAGAATTAAGCACACTTTCTGTGGCAGCTCTCTCTACTAACTCCTCATTCGGCTACATTGTATGAATTTAACTGATTAGTGTGTGTGCCCGTGTCCCCCAGACTGTGAGCTCCTTGAAGACAGGGATTAATCATGTAGGTAGATGCCCGTTAACTATTATGTGGGGAATTGAATTTGATTCTGGTTCAGGTTTGAGCTTTTTTTTTTCTTCCAGTGGATATCAGGGATACTTGATTTTTTCAGGTATTTCATAAAGATGTGTTGTAAGTCCTTGCAGGGAGCATTTCCTGAACCTTCTCATCTGCTTCCTCACATTTGCCTCTAGTGCTATGAATCTTCCTCTTGGGACAGCCCTGGTTTTCTCCCTCTGGTTTTTCCTGTTTTCCTGTCACCTTCTGGTTGTTTCCCATTTGCTGTTTCACATCTTGGATGTAGTTGGCACTTGACTGTAGTTCACTACCAACCCAGGATGGCCCTGAACTTTGCTTCCACAGCCCAATGCCCACCTGCCACACACCTTCCTCCAGATGTTGCATTTAGAGAGGCTCCAGAACGATCATGTTAAAGAAGACAGGATAGCCTAATAAAGATGAGCACAGATTTGGACTCAGTCATACCTGGCCTTGAAATCCATCTTGAATTTTACTTTATAAGTGACCTCAGGTGAATTATTTAACCTCAGTTCAATTTCTTCATCTGTATAAAGGGAATGACAATAGTACCCACTTTTTTAGGTGGTTAATAAGAACAATCCAAATGTTTTAATACTTGCTCTCTGTCAGGCTTTGGGCAAAGCACTTTATGTGGACTCTCATTTTTTCCTCACAACAGGATTGTTGCGGGTTGGGTTCTTTGAGAAGCAGATTGTGAGATGGAGATTAGCAGGCTGGAGGTTTATTAGGATTCCCAGACATGGACGGGGGAAGGAAGCAGGGCTGGGCAGAGAGAGAAGCCAGGCTGCAGTACAGTCTTAAAGTCTTCAGCCAATCCTACAGGACAGTTTGGAGCTGGATGGCCCTTCAGAGTTGTCTTGAAGTCTAGGGAGGGAGCTTGGGCCTTCTGTGTTGTGCCATCATTGGAAGGAGGTTGTCTCTCCCCAAAGGGAGCATAACCTGAGATGAGATAGCTCTTCCCAGCTGAGGGCAGTTTTTGGAAAGTCATCACCATGGAGTGACACTCTCAAATATACCTATTTCACAGACTGATAACACAGAAACACTTAGTACAATGCCTGTCAAAGAGGAAGCACTCAGTAAATGTAAGCTGTTGTCATTGTCATCATTACCATCATTATTCACCACCAGATATCCCACACCTGCCATCTTGCCAGCAAGAATACAATAAATTGCTCTGCTTGCAGAGAAGCCAATGGGTCTCTTTTCTGAATTCTTCCATGAAAATAATCTATCATCTTTTAGCAGTATAAAAGAGATAATGCATATGGCAATGGAAAAGATTCTTATGTGTTAGTCAGGGTTCTCCAGAAAAAAAGAGCCAATAAGGGGTGTGTGTGTGTGTGTGTGTGTGTGTGTATACAGAGAAAGAGACAGTTATTCATCTTAAGGAATTGGCTCATGTGATTATGGAGGCTCATAAGTCCAATATCTGCAGGGCAGGCCATCGGGCTGGAGACCCAGGGAAGAGTCAGTGTTGCAGTACAAGTCCCAAGGCCATCTGCTGGCAACATTTCCTTGTTCGGGGAGGTCAGTTTTTGTTCTATTAAGGTCTTCAACTGATTGAGTTAGGCCCACCCACATTATGGAGTACTATCTGCTTTACTCCAAGTCCACTGATTTAAAGATGAATCTCGGCACAGCAGCCCAGCCACACTGGCACATAAAATTAACCATCACAGGAAGTGAACAGGAGACATAATCTAATTTATAGAATCAGAATTAGACAAAGGGGGTTTTATGGTGTAAATAACATTATTCAGCGACAGTGCCAGAATAGGTTTCAGGTCTGTTGTTTTGTTATTTTTGCCTATGAAGTACTTGGGATGAAATAGGTAAGTCAATAATAAACGTTCTTGAGTCATCTAGTAGGGAGAGAAATTTAATGCTGTTATACAGTATGCGGTAGGGGACTAAACAATGGGAGATTCAGTCACAGAGTACCTGTTTTGGGCCAGGCGTGAGCACTGGAAATACAGGGATAAAATATGTACTCTACCATCAAGAAACTACTTTCTAATTGGAACACAAACATCCTGATGTGCACAATGCAATACAAGAGCTGCCTCACTAGAGATGTAGATCCAGTATATTGTGAGCATAAGTTTGTCCGAGGGAAAAAGGAACGCTTTCCAAAGGAGGCAGATTTTGAGCTGAGATTTGAAAGATGCTGGCTGGAACAATGCTAAGTTTATGTAGATGCCTCCTCGGATTTAGTAGTCAAAATTAAACAATGTTCAACTGTTTTGGTTCATGTTTATTTTTACCCTTATGCCAAATCTCTCAGGACTATTACCTGCCTTGTGCATTGGGGAAACCGAGGCTTGATGAGGGGGAGTGACTCACCAAAGTCTACCTACCTAGGTAGATGTGAAAATAAAAATCTGCATCTCCCATATGTTTTATTTTATTTGTAATTATGAAACCATGCACACATCATAACAGTGAAGAAATGCTTCTCAATCACCTATTTCCTTACTACCAACATCTGGGTTTTCAAAACTCTTTAGGACTTGACCATGAGAATGACAGTTGATCTGCCCAAGCTCTCTGAGGATGAAAAGGGCTATTCTCACTTCCCTGCTGCACATCCTCACAGCTGTTGTAGCCTCTATCCATAGCTTTATGCCGAATGACAGAGAACAATTGATGGAGCTGGAGGGTTCTGTCTATAAAGAAAATAAGCTTGTTCTGCCGGTCCTGCTATGTTAGGTAGTTGCTTACATTTTTAATTAAAGATGTAGTCAAGAAATAGTGCATAAAAAGTTAGTGGTCATGTCAGTGCTGCCAAGGATGGTCTGAACAGATGTTTGGGAAAGAATTTTAGGCCATGGACTCAGTAAGCATTTGTGTTCTGACTCTGGCAGACATTAAGAGGCAAGAGGAGTTTTTCTAAAAATGATGGTCTCAGCTTGGTCAACTAATTAGCGTGGCACTTTAAAACCATGACTATAAATCCTTTCACACTAGAAGGTGAGATCCAGGTCCCCTCTCCTTGACTCCAGGTGGCTTGTGACTGCTTGGACCAAACAGAATACAGCAGAAGCAATGCTATATGACTTCTGAGGCAAAGTCATAAAATGTTGCGCAGTTTCTGTCTTATTTACCAGGACAATCATGCTTGGAGCCCTAAGCCATCATGTAAAAAGTCCAACTACCCTGAGGCAGCCATATTGTGAGGGATTCCAAGCCATGTAGAGACATGTGTAGGCATTCTGGTTGACAGTCCCAGCTGAACCAGCCTTTGGGGCACTAGATGTAGGAGAAGCCTCCAGATGATTCAGTCCTACAGCTACTTGTGTCATCTTTGGCTATTTGGATCCCAGATGAGGCCTCAGACATTGTGGAGCAGAAATGAACTATGTCCTCTGTAATCTGTCCTAATTCATGTCCCATGGCATCCACAAGCATAATAAAATGGTTTTTGTTTTATACCACAAAACTGAGGATGATTTGTTATACATTGATAGATAACTATAGCAATCAACCTGAACTCTTGGAATTGCAAGTGACAAAAGCACAATTCAAACTAGCTTAGGAAAAATGGAACCTGTTAGAAAGGTATTGGAGTACCTTGCCAGTCATGAGCCTTGCAGGTCAACCTTGGGAATGCAACTGACCAATGGTCCCACTGCTGCACTCTGAGGTCCATCCCTGGGTTCACACTGAGCCCAAGCTCCTCACAAGCTTAGCAGTGCCAGATTGAGCAAATGAAAATACAAGGTGCCCTGTATCAGGGACATATTTATACTAAAAACAATTCATTGTTAATGTGAAATTCAAACTTAACCGGGTGTCCTGTATTAACCAGACAACTCTGTACAGGCTCCTTCCAGCCAGTGACTGGTATGACAGACTTGCAGGTGGGCTGTTTCTAAAGGGCTGGGGGGCTCTTCTGACAGATGGAGGAGGATTCCCTAGTGGACTGGCTGAACTTCATTCGAGCTGCACTGTAGTCCAAGACTATTCCACCAACCCTCTCTCCTTTCTTCTCTTCACCAAGCTTACACCTGCATTTTGGTCTGACAGCTCTCTCAGACTCCTCTGTCTCCCTCCATGTTTTCCCTCAACAATGGTTTGCTCTTCTAATATCGTCTCAGAACTTATTCTCATAGGACATGGAATATCACAGGAAACTCACATGAGTGGAAGAAGCTTTGAGTAACCAAATCATAGGCAGAGCTACAATATGGCTGAGCTCCAGGAACATGAATGACTCCACATCTCCCTCTCTCCAGGGCTCTTTTCTGCTTCTGTCTGCCCATAATCCTTTCTCTCTATGGTATAAAACATTGAAGGAAAGACTCTGACTGACCTTGCTGGGTTTAGGTGCTTATCTCTGGATCAATCATTTCTGGCCCGAGGTAGAGACTGTAACAACGTGAAGTTTCCTGTGCAAATCACATAGTGGCAATTGGCAGGGTGGGGGTGGCGGTGGGAAGCTATTCCCAAAAGGAGAGAGAGAGTTGGCTAGACAATATCATAGGTGAGGGTCCATAATTGTCTCTGATCTACCTTGTAATATCCGCCAAACTTGCTGGTGTCCATAAAAATCCAGAGTTAATTAATGGGCGATTGAATCAGTTGAATGGTGGGAACTGAGTTTCCTTAGATAGATTATTTCCTTATAATCTTCACAACAGACCCTGTAAGGTAGTCTATTCCTTTCCTATAAATAAGGAAACTGAAGCACAAGATACTAGGAACTTATTCAAGGTCATTTACTTGGTAAACAGCGGAGAGCTAGGATCTGAAAACAGGTCTCTGTTTCCCCAAAGTCTTTCTACCACCCATAGCTGTTCAGTATGGAATCAGTAATGGGGTGATTGCATTTTCACTTTTACAACAGGTTTTTTTGGTGTGGTATATATATAACTCCAGTTTTTATTCTCTTGTGGAAAAATTGCCTTTTTATTCCATTTAAAAAAGTAATATTTCAATGAACCTACTATGTGCTGTGCCACTGTCTATAGGAACCACAAATATGAATAAAACTGGCCTCTGCACTCCAAGGAGCTTAACAGTCTAAGATAAGAAGAGAGGGGTGGGTGTGGAGAATAGACATGTTTATAAATAATACCAATGAGAGAATGTTAGAGTCAGGAACACGCTGGGCGTGGGATGGACTGAAATTCTCCATTATTCCTAGTTGAACCACTCAATTTTCAAGAACGTTAGACAACCCAGAAAAAATGGTATTTGTATTGGGAGATATTTTCTGATTTTTATATATGGTCCACTCAATTATATATTATATTATACTCTCTGAACATTACCTAAGTATTTACAAAATAACAAATATTAATGACACATTATGTAGGATTTACTCTATTGTTTTACAGGATGCTTTACATAATTATTACATGGAATCCCCGCTGGGGTCCTGCTGGGTTGAGGCAGCCCACATTTTCTCTGAATGCAAGAAACAGATATTGGAGTGTAGACCCTTGAGGTAGCTGGGGTTTGTGGGGCAGGGCACTGGGGAAGAGGACACTGTGCAGAAAAGGAGTTTCAGAAATGTGCATAGAGAATCTCTTAGGTCTCTGAGTGAATACCAGTTTGCCTGCATGTAGAAGACCCCCAAAGGCCTGGGAGAGAAGAATATCCTAAGGGCTGAGAGATGAGAAAAGACTGTGGAGATCATACAGTGCTTGGAGATGTACTTTCAACCATTCTGGGTGAAGTGATCTCATGAAAACTCAGAGAATCTCACTGAGACATCAAAAAGGCCATGCTTTAGGAATAAGGATCATGTCTTGAAGGAAGGGCAACTCTAGACTCATTATAACAAAATGCAAAACCAAGTCTCAGCAGGACCAAGGTATCTGTTAGTAACTTAACTGCCTACTGAAATAAAACTCCACACTCTTTAAAGGACAATAATATAATTCAGACCGTCTACAATTTAGCAGTTAGGTGAGTGTGCTTAATGTAGCCTCTCATCTGCTGTGTAATGTCAGGCAAACTTTCCTAATCCTCAGTAAAATGATGATTTCTAAGGTCCTTTCCAGTGCAAATTTCCAAAATTAAAGATATAAGCACAGCTTTCTTTCCTTGGTACCAGCTAGTTAACCACGTCACTGCTTAGGCTTCAGTCTTCAGAATTCTGTACACAGAAAAAGGACCTCGATTCACGCAAACACCCCCTTCTATTATTCACCAACTACAGAGCAGCTACATTGTTGATAGCCCTCCAATAAACAGGACAGGTAACGTTGACACAGGTGGGGTAATTTGGAAAAGACTTGAGCTCAGGTGGGTTTTCTTCCCTTTTGTAAACAATAAATAAATAAATAAATAAATAAATAAATAAATAAATCCATCATCTCTGCAAAGCCAAGGCTGACCAGATGAAGACTCTTGTCAGCAGCCCCAGAAAATTCGGTGCATCCGAGCCCGCCCTCTGCTGGTTGGATGGAGCCATATCGTGCTCTGCTTAATTGGGGGAGACATATGAAATCTTGGCAGGTCATATTTTTTAATCCCTTGATGCTCCTCCCCTGGGAATTGTATATGTATACCTATACGAATGTGTATGTGTGTGTGTGTGCATGAGCGTGTGTATGTATATGTGTATGTATATAGAGAAATGTAAGAGGCAAGGAAGTAGGGAGCCAGGGAAAGTGAGAGAGAGAGAGAGAAGGAAGGAGAAAGGAGGGAGAGAGGAGATGAAGAAAAAGGAGGAGAATAAGAAGAAGAGAAGGAGGGGAGAGAAGAGTGGGGATGGGGAAAGAGAGGTAGGAGGACAGAGAACGAGCATGAGCACCAGCAACAGAATCAAAGAGAAAGCAAAGGAGTTGACTTTTACAAAGAATGGATGAGTTTGTCTCTCTCCTTTGATAATCTCTGGTTGGATGGAGAAGAAGAACTCCAGGCCTAGGCAGGGACAACCACTTTTCAATGGCTGACTTTTCCTTTATTCAGCATTTCAGGGAAAAGTCCGGGACCAGAGGCGGGGGGCTCAGATTCCATCCCTGCCACGCTGCTCACTAGTCAAGTGACCTTAAACAAGTCCATTAACCTCTGTGAGTACCATTCACGCATTAACTCAGTATGCAATATTTATCGAAGACTTACTATGCTCCAAACACTGTGTTGGGCTCTAAGGGCATACAAAGATGAAAGAGAGGTGGTCCTTGCCCTCAGTTGCTCACCATCTGGTGTGGGAAACATAATGGCAAATCTGGGAGGTGCTAAGCCATATGCTGGAGGCTTTATAGGTTATATTACATGATCAAGGAAGGGGCTATAAAAGAGTTTGCCACTTTGAAGAGCTGGATCTCACCCCTTTGGAGCTCTGGGTTTTTTAAAGTTTATTTATTTATTTTGAGAGAGGAAGAGAGAGAGAGAGAGAGAGAGAGAGAGAGAGAGAGAGAGGAGAGGAGAGAGAACAAGCAGGGGAGGGGCAGAGAGAGAGGGGGAGAGAGAGAATCTCAAGCAGGCTCCGTGCTTTTAGCACAGAGCTGACGCAGGGCTCAAACCCACGAACCATTAGATCATGACCTAAGCTAAAATCAAGAATTGAACACTTAACTGACTGAGCTATCCAGGCACCGCGGAACTCTGTTTTTAAATGCAAGAGAAATACACAGAAAAACGTGAGCCTGGTTTTCAACCTTTGAAATATTCCAGCTCAATTTAGACGTGGAAGGCCATGTAGGAGGTGAGGAGAGGATTGAGGACCATGTTTCCAGCCACGAATTTGTTTATTCAATACCACATGGGCTTCTGTAGGCAGCATTTGTGACTTTAATTCAATGGATGATGTGTGATCCAATGACATTTTCCATTAATTCCATGCATGGAAAGTGAATTTGCAACCAGCTGTCTTCTCAGCTTGGTCCCACTTTTCCCACTCAACATGAGAACACCTTGGCATCATTAGGTGGGTAGGAGGAGGAACATGAGCTGCCAGCACTGTTCATGGAGTTCTCAGGGGAATCAAAACCAGGAATTGGCTGCCAGCAAGTGGAGGAGTGCAGACCTGCTAACTGATGACAAGAGTCTATCTCCTGAGCCCCGTAAAACAGCTCACCTCTTCTTTCCTGCGGCGCCACCCACCTGTCTTCTGGTATAGAAAGGCTTTACTGGCATTCCTACAGAGGCCCAAGTAGGAACTATTACAGCCTCAAAGCATTAGGAGTTAGCATGCCCATCGCTACACTCACAAAACGTGCTTAAACATCAGAGTGCCAATTATGATGGCCGCTTATTCATCAAGTTATGCACTTTGCATGCATTTTCTCCAAGCCACACAAGAACCCTAGGAGGTAAGTGCTGTAGCCATTCCTGCAAGTGGGCACTGAGACTCAAAGAAGTAACTTGCCCACGACTACAAAAAACAGTAGAGTTGGAAATTGAATCTCACATCTGTCTGGCTTCAAAGCCTGTGGCCTTCTCACTGCATCATGATGCCTCCTTAGATCAAGAGGGTCAGTTCCAGGAGGAAAAATATCCACCAAGCTCCTGCTACTTCCCTTGTGCAGAAGGCAGAATAATGCTCTGACCCTTTCCACCACCACTGAAGACGGTCACACCCTGATCCTTATCTCATGTGGCAAAGGGACTTCACAGATATAGCTGCTCAAGGATCTTGAGATGGGAGAAACATCCTGGATTATCTGACGGCCCAACATAATCATAAGAGTTCTTAAAAGATGGAGGCAGGAGACTCATAGTAAATGAGGGCAATGTGCAGAATCAGAGAGACTGGAAAATGCTACCTGATGGCTTTGAAGACAAAAACTAGGGCCATGAATGAGGCCAGTCTCTAGAAGCCGGAAAAGGTAAGGGAATGGATTCTCCTCTAAAGCCTCCAGAAGGAACACAGCCCTACTGACACCTTGATTTAGTCTCTACGACCCATTTTTGGGCTTCTGATCTACAGAACGGTAAGATAATGAATGTGTGTTGTGTAAGGGACTAAGCATGGAGCGATTTGTTATAGCAACAACATGAAACTAATACAACCTGGAAAATATTACACGTTGCCAGACAACAAGAGGTGCCTTTAGGGTCACCACAGGGCAGGAGCCACCATGAGAGCAGGTGATTGGTAGAGGCAGCCCCAGAGAGACTGACATCATTGGCCAGATCTGGTGGCACCACCTGCCATGCTTCTCAGGCATGGCTTCATGGCACCTTCTCTGGGTTTCGACTCCAGACCTGCTTTTGAAACCTCAGTGTTAGCTTGGCTCCCTGCTGTGACCCTGCCTCTCACCTCTAGGACTGGGCCTATTGCAGGTGCCTGATTCCCAGCGCTGGCTCGGCCACCCTCTTAGTGTCTACCTTTGCCAGGTCCCGTATCGGGCCAGGACCACCAGGTTTTGGAGAAAATAAAAAAACAAGTAAAAATAATCACCACTAGAGGCTGTGCAGCATGTGTAATGGGTATGACCACAGACTCAAGGCCAGGTTTTTAATATCTTAGCCTTGGTGATCTCATCTGCAGAATGAGGACAGGAACGCATACCTCATGGAACTGCTGTGGGGGAAATTTAGATGATTTATGCAAAATACACTGCACAGTGTGAGGCACTGAGTCAAATCTCCCTAAACGACAGCTACTCGTGTTATGATTATGCATTTTAAACATGAGTCATGGACACAAGCTCCAAAGAGATCTCAGGTGTAACATCCACACAGGTATTTGGAAAGCACACAATTCTTGTGTGCCAAGCATTGCTCTGCAATACAGAATTACGACGCAAGCTTCCCCCCTTACTACCGACCCGAATTTGGATTTTAATTCTTCTGCCCACAGCTGGTGGCTTTATCTTTCTTCTATGTTACTCGTTAGAAAGTCAAAATTTTAAAAACATTTGGGGCTGGGGGAATGCTGAAGTATTTGAAGTCTATGAAGGGGTTTTGTGAAAGAGAAAACAGGTCTGGGAAAATCTGGATAAGTGGAGGATAAATAGAAAAGGGACTTTGTGTTGTAAGCATTTGGAGTCGCTGCGAGGCTTTAAATTCTGCAAGTTAGGATTCTGCCTAAATATCCTGTGACCTCAAATGTTCACAGGTCCCCAGGTATCCCCATCCGGAGACATGTAAACAGAGGGCTGAGTTACCCAGATCTGTGCAACCGCCTGGTCCCTAGCCTGACACCAGGCTAGGTGGTCAGGAAGCCTACCATTGGCTCTTATGAGCATCTGGTGCATTTCCTATATCCCGCTGGGTGCTATGAGGGTACTAGGGTGTTTGGAGCCAATGTTCTCTCTTCTAGAGACTCCTTATTTAGTGAGGAAAAAGTTATAGGAAGGGAGGAGAGTTTAAAAAAAATATCAAAACAGAACTCGGAAATTATGTTCTTAGCAACATTTATTGGGTGCTCACTATGGGGACTACCATTTATTGAACATCCACTATGTGCCAGGCATTTCACCCCCATGATCTGTTTAACTCGTACATTTGCCTCTGCCCATGTCCCACAGAGAGAGAGTGATGGAGACAGGATCTGGAACCAAGTCGTCTGACTTCAGGGTCTATGCTCACACCACATGCCAGCCACTAGGATTAAGTGCGGATAAAAGGAACAGGGAGTGTATACTCTTGGAATTCAGAGGAGGGAGAGACAGTTGTGACCTAAAAAGGTCAGTGAAGTCTTTATGGAGCCCATGGGTTTAGTTGAACCTGAAAGAATGGCCAGAGTTTGGAGAGTCGGAGAGGAGGGTGATGAGGAAAGCATGAATAGCAGATATTCAGGAGATTTAACTGAGCACCTGCTATATTCTAGACACTGGTCTAGGTGTTTACGTAGAACTATGAGAAAAACAGACATAAGTCCTTGTCCTTGTGGAGCTTCCATTCTAGGGAGAGGAGAAAGACAAGATAGTAAAAGCATAACAAGTAAATGATCGGCACACCACAAGATGATATGTGCAACAGAAAAAGGAAAAGGTAGGGGAGCATTCCTGTTTTCTATGGCTGCTGTCACAAATTATCACAAATTTGGTGGCTTAAAACAACACACATTTATTCCCTCACAGCTTTAGAGGTCAGAAGTTGTATGTCAGTTTCAAGTTTCACTGCGCTACAAGGTCAAGATGTCAGTAGGACTGGTTCCTTCTGGAGGCTCCGAGAGGAGAATTCATTCGCTTGCCATTTTCTGCTTCCGTGGCTGCCTGCATTCCTTGGCCCCTTCCTCCACCTTCAAAGCCTGACACTCCAATGCCTGCTTCTGTCATCACATTGCTTTCTCCTTACCTCCCGCCTCCCTCTTTACAGGTACTCCTGTCATTAGATGAGGTCCACCCAGAGAGACCAGGATAATATCTCCCACTTCAAAACCCTTAACTTAATCACATCTGCCAAGTCCCTTTGCCATATAAGCTCATAGTCACAGCTTCCAGGAATTATGAATTAGGATACGGACGTGCTGAGGGGGCTGTTATTCAGCCTTCCCCAGAATAAAGGGAAATAAGAATGAAGGATGGATAGGGTTGGTTAGAATAGGTGTTTTAGGTTGGAATCCTTAGAAATAGAGCCTGAGACAAGGATCTGGGTGCACATGATGTATTTTAGGAAAATCCTGTAAAGGAGGGAGTAAAGCAGGACAGGAAGAAGACAGCCAAGCCAGAATGTTGTCACATGCTCTCATGTGGCTTGACCCACAAAGAGTGGCCTCCGGGGCATAAACTGCACCAGCGACCACAGATTTCTTCTGTCTTGAGGCAAGAGTACTGCCTCTATTATTTTTAACTTTTTATTTTGAAATTCTTTCAAATTTACAGAAAAGTTGCCAGCATAGTTCAGAGAACCCCCACATACTCTTCAGATTAATAAATTTTAAAATTTTTTCTACATTTAATATGCTCTGTCTCTACCTGACTTTCTCTGTCTCTACACACACACACACACACACACGTGCATGTACACACTTTATTTTTCTGAGCCATTTGAAACCATTTGCTACATCATGTCCCCCTCCACACTGACAGGAGTACTTCCTAAGAATGACGACGTTCTCTAACATAACCACAGTGCAGTTATCATATGCAGGAAACTTAACATGTATATAATACTTTCTACGGTGTTTACTCCATTTCTAAAATCGAGTCTATAGTTTAGACTCCATCTATGTCAATTGTCCCAATAACATCATTCCTAGCATTTCTTTCCCTCTAGTTTGGGATCTAGTATTGCATTCAATTGTCTTTAATGTCTTTTAACATAAGAAAATTCCTCAGTCTCTGTCTTGATAATTACATTTAAAATTTTTTTAAATTGTATTTATTTTGAGAGAGAGAAAGAGATAGAGCATGAGCAAGGGAGAGGCAGAGAGAGAGGAAAAGAGAGAATCTCAAGCAGGGCCCATGCTGTCAGGGCAGAGCTGACTTGGGGCTCGAATTCACAAACCATGAGATCATGACCTGAGCCAAAATCAAGAATCGGACGTTTAACTGATTGCGCCACCCAGGCGCCCCCATATTGTCATTTTTAAAGAATACAGTCCGGTTGTTTTACAGAAACTTCCATCTAATAGTTCCTCAAGATTAGCTTCTGTTTATACATCTGCTGCAGGATTACTTCTTAGATAATATGTTCCTTCTGGGTGTCACATCTGGAGACACACACATCTGTTTGTCCCTCACTGGCGAGGCTAATATTGATGACCTGGTCACGATGCTTTCAGTTTCTCCACTGTGTGATTATGATTCTTCCCCTTGCAACTGATTAGCAGTCTGAGGGAGGCACACTGTAATCATGCAAATATCTGGCATCTCAGAAAACTTTCCCTCCTAGATTTGGAGTCTACTGATGATCTTCCTTGAACTACACTTTTCTATGATGTTTGTAAAATGGTGATTTTGTTTTTCCCCAACCCCAGTCCTCCTTCCCCACCAATCAAATGGCACTCGTTCATACTATAAGGAAGAGCTCTCCTTTCTCCCCTGTTTATTAATTGATTTATTATCTATTTATAAAACTTTTTTTTTTAACGTTTATTTATTTTTGAGACAGAGAGAGACAGAGCATGAACGGGGGAAGGTCAGAGAGAGGGAGACACAGAATCTGAAACAGGCTCCAGGCTCTGAGCTGTCAGCACAGAGCCCGACGCGGGGCTCGAACTCACAGACTGAGAGATCATGACCTGAGCCGAAGTCGGACGCTCAACCGACTGAGCCACCCAGGCGCCCCGATTTATTATCTATTATCAGCATGAACTCATGGATTCATGAGTAATTTGCCTGAAAGCACACAACCTAAAACTGGCAGAGCTGACATTCAAACCCAGGGAATTTCTCTCCATGAACTCATGAATCCATAACTATTTTATTCAATGAATTAATTGTGTCTTTCCTATCCTTAGTTCTTATGATCCTCAGAGTGTTCCTGTTTTGAGGATCATGATAGGTAAGACGAGTAAAGGTTTATAACTCCTGTGTCCTTTTGGTCTGCCCCTATCAACAACAACAACAACAACAACAACGACGACGACGACAACATCATCATCATCATCATCATTATTTTGAGCACATCCTTACTTTCTGGCCCAACAACATATCCCAGGATATCTTGTAACTTCGCCCCTTAGTTTTCAACTACAGGACTGGCTTAGTTTTCAACAACAGGTTCAAGGGGATCTTTTTTAGATTTCTGGTGCTTTTTCCCATGATTTTTTTTCTCAGAAAAAAATGTACGTAGATACATGTATGCTTTATTTTCCCTTATGTCTTACACAAAAAGTAGCACACAATATATACTCTTTTGCCCTTTGCTTTTTCATTTAACAATATAACATGGCGATGATGTCATATCAGCTTACAGCAAACGTGGATGACTCTACACATCATCCAGAGTTCTGGTATCTGCCCCACAATTCCAGCCTTCTCAGCTTCTGTGACCTCCAGCTCCCCGGCTCAACAAGATGGCCCCGCTCTGCTTGGGTGCCCGCCTCTGGCACGATGGTCTGGAGAGTACCTCCGGGCTGAAAGAAGCATGATCATGGAGCGCATCTCATCCGTCTCCCTTTTTGAGAGGTCACCCTCCTGGGCTGCCTACTACCCAGTGTCTTCAAACAACTGTTTCAGACATTGTGTCCATGTCCAGTTAATCCATCATGGGGAACAGGAAGGAACTTTGCATACAGAACAGGATGACTTCATTTTGCCCAAATGGGGTTCTTTCTTCCAAACACACTCTTTTTGAACATATCCAGAATGCTGGAAACAAGTTTCTAAAAACGTGCACATACTCTCTGACAAGTTTAATATAGGTCATTGCCTTAAAACCAGTGTTAGCTCACACTCCTTTTCCTTACTTGCCTTGTCCTTCCTGATCTGAATTTAACTGCCCAGCATTCATGGCCCATATCCCCACTTCCTGATGCCTGTCTGATTTTACTGCCCTATTTATTCTGATTTCTGTTTTAGCTCTGTCCTCTGCCCCGCTTAGCTTCTGAGGTTTCCTTTTCAGATTATGGGTTCTCCATACAAAGAAAACCCTTATATAGCACTTTTAAAATGTCTTGCATTTGTTAACTCATTTCAACCTCACAACAGGCTCATGGGGCAGATAAGTGCTGTTGCCCTCTATTTACACATGAAGAAACTGAGGCACAGGGAGGTTGGTAATTTGCCTGAAATCACACAAACTGAAACTGGCAGAGCTGACATTCAAACCCTGGTAATTTATCTCCAGAACTCATGCTCTCAACCTTCTCTACACCTTCTCTCAGCCCCGTATGTACAGAGCTAGGCCCGGGGCTTTGGAGTGAACTGCTTTTAAATCTTAGTTTTGTTGTTTAGCAGTTATGCAGCCTGGGGCAAATAACTCAGGCTCTCTCAGGAAGCTATAAGTTCTGCATCTCACTTGGAGTACTGTAAAGAGGTTTAAATTATATAATATATATTTTATATATGTATAATTATAGCATTATACAATGATCTATAGCTGTTATTAGCAAAATGCTTGCCAACAGTATACTCTTAATCAAGTGTAGTTATTATTATCGCAGGCTCAATTAAGTCTGACTCTTGCTTAGTGGTTCTGTAATTATTCCCCCCATCCCTAAACATACCCAAAGGTCTTGATTTAGGTATTGCTATATTTCATGCGAGCATCTATGCCCTTGTCTGGCACAGAATGGGCACTTTATAAATGTGTGGTGAATATATTAAGGAACAGATGGATGAGTGAATTAAGGGCTGGCCCTACAGTCAGGCTATGGAGCACTTTCTCATGGTTGACATCCTTGGGTCTCTGGCTGGGGGCTTGCAGGTGGGTGAACCTCACCATCTCTCAGAGGACAGGTGGGGTGGGAGAGTGAGACCTCGTTGTCTTTCACAGCAGAAGGGCTCACCTGAACTCTTATTTACTGTGTTGGCTTTGGCGTCCTCCGAGCAGTGACCCCACAGGAGTCTCACCAGCATTTGGGGTTGGTTTTCTCCCAAAGGGACACAAATATGGTGGAGACGGTTTGCTAGCCTCAGTTCTAGACGGCCTTCAAAGTCACAGCTGTTTTTTTTCCGAGAACTTTCTGGGTCCCGATCATGGTACTTGGAGGCCACTTCTCAAATATACATTTGGCTACTTCTTGTGCTTCACTTTGCTTCGAGTCACTGGATGTAGGAGTTGACAGAGCTGGGTTAGAACACTATTCTACCACCACCGGTCGTGTGAACTTGGGTGAATTGCTTCCGTGCTCTGAGTCTCTGTCCCCTCACCTGTAAAATGGGGGCTTGTAAAGATTAAGTGATACGTGTGTGAAGTGCTTAGCACAATGCCTCACTGTATTGGTCGGGGTTCTCCAGAGAAATAGTGCCAAAAGGTATATAAATATATCAAAAGAGATTTATTTTGAGGAATCAGATATGTAATTTAGAGGTTGAGAAGCACCATGATCTGCCATTGGCAAGCCGGAGGCCCAGGACAGTCGGTGGTGTAGTTCAGCAGAAACCCAAAGTCCCCAGAACCATAGAGCTGAAGTCTGAGAGAAGGAGAAGATGGATGTCCCAGCTCAAGCAGAGACCAAATCCACCCTCCTTCCACCTTTTTGTTCTATTAAGGTACTCAACAGATTGGACGATGCCCACTCACATTGGTCATTCTACCAAATGAAGTGTGCTTCTCTTCTAGAAACGCCCTCACGGACACACCAGAAACAGTGTTTTACCAGTTACCTGGGCATCCCTCAGCCCAGTCAAGTTGACACATAAAATTAACCATCACATTGGCCATTAGTGATGTTGAAGGTCATGTGCCTTATGCCCCCACTCCTTTAAGCAGAGTGAGATTGTTATCTCCTCACAAAGGGTGCTGCCTAAGATGACCTATCCTGTCCTTCTACTCCCAGAAAAGTCCCTACCACTGACAGGTCCTGCCTTGGTAGGGCTAAGTGACCTATTTTACTAGCTTGCATGTCTGAGTTTCTGGCCACTACTCAAATTCTGGAACCTCCCCACCCACTCTCCTCATCAGCAAGTTACATCATGACAGGATTTAGGACTTGCTAAGTCTTGGCTCTCTGGCAGTTGTGGATATAGAAGGTTCTGGGGGTAGGATCCCTAGACACAAACAGAGATGTTCACCATATCCCCCGTCTCCAGCAAGAGGGTGTCCATTTCTTACAAGAACCATTGTAGTCATCATTTTTGTTATTATCATGAGTGTAACAATCAGTCCTAATTCCCCCTTGAATGCCTTAGAACACTTTTCCTAGGAACAAGGATATTCTCTATCAAAATAAGTGACCTTCCATATACTATACATTACAGTCCTATTAAAATTTTGCCTATTGCCCTGATCATGTCCATTATGACTGTTCCCCCTCCATCCATGACACAGAGCCAATCTGGGATTCTGCGTGGCATTAGCTGTCATTTCATTTGCCTCCTTTCATCTGCAGGTTGCAGAGAGTTGATCATTTCTTTTGTTCTTTCCACTATAGCCCTGCTTCCCTGCTCTCGGCCACAGAGAAGGAACTGAGCAAAATAAATCATCCTGTGCAACACCCTCCCCAGGATTGCAAATGGGGCTGCTATTTAGGTCCTGGATTAATGCCAGTGCCTATGAGGTGTCTGAATGGCCAGGGTGTCCTGCACTAGAGCTAAGAAAAGTAAATTATGTATTTGTCATACCTATTTGAGAACAAACCCATATCTTAGCAGCCCATTTCTTTCGACTTGGCAGAGACATATGGTGTTACTGAGGGCAGGAGCCATGCCAAAGTCAAGCTTTTAAAAATGTTTTTCCTCTCTCTTTCTCTCTCTCCCTCTTTCCCTCCTTTCATCTCTCCCTTTAGTTACCTGCACTCAAACATCATCTCACAAATATCTTAACATTTGAATATTAAAACCCAGTGGTTCTCTGGAACGAGAAGCCCACAGTTAGGCTGAATCCACCAGGCAGAGGTTGTTTTAAATGATGGCAGAAGCCAGGCACTCTTGCTATTGTTGGCTGATATCAGATATATTTAAATGCATGTACAAATGCTATGAGCTTTCTGAAAGTCTTTTTATAGTTATGCTTTTGAAATTATTTGGTTATGGTACTTATTTACTTTGGGATCGCTGTAATATCTGGGAATCTTAGTGCATTCTCTGGAAATCTTGTGATGTGAGAAATTCTAACCTTAAATTGTTTTCAACTGTAATGAAAATTTTAACAAATAAGTAAGACAAAAGATTAATAAAACTAATTGAACAAAGTTGATATGTTACCTCTAATAGATCTTAAGATTTTTATTCTTTTTGTTTTTGCAAATTCCCTACAGTTTTTAGAATCATTGTATTTTGAATCTTGTTTCACAGGGTCAAATGTGTTTATAGTTCTCTAGAAGGCTTGGGGAGCCTTGGGCACTGCACCTACGGGCCTAATGGATAGAACAGCCCTGCTCACTTTGTGTGCCAGCTGTTGTCACTAGCTGTGGGCCCCGGATGAGTCACCCAACATTTGTTTCAATTTTCTCATCTAAAATTGAGGTACAAATACTGCAAAGAAATGATTTATGAGAGATAACATACGTTGAAGCTCTAGTTCTGTGCCAGGCAAATATTAGGTCCTTAGTCAACAGTAGCTATTATTAAGAACTATGAAAAAATATTAACCACATGCTGTTGGTTATACTATGGTTTACATGAGGTCAAGTGTGTGAAAATCTTTAGCAGGCCATATTATGTGGATTTTATCATCTCAAGGAGACATGATTGTGCTACTTCCCTGGTCAAACAACTTTGGTGACTCCTGCTTTCTACATGATCAATCCTAAACAAGCCTAACTTGGCATTCAAGACCTTCTATGATGTGGCCTCATACTCCACTGTTCCTCCTGACACCTACATCTGAGTGCTGTGAATGCTCCCCATGTCTGGAACCCCCGGGCACTTATTCCTTGTGTGCCTTTGTTCATGCACATCCCCCCTTGCCCGGGGCACTTCCTCTATACAACTCACACTCAGCCTTTAGGTCACAGAATAAACAGTGTTTCCTCAAAGAGGCCCATCATGATGTCAAGACTAGAATAAACTTAACATTTGACATTATTACACTCATCAGACATAACTGAGACTGCATGTAGGAGGTCTGCCTCTCCACTTGACTGTGAGTGATGCAGAGCAGGGTACCTGCCTATTTTCCTCATGTTGTATCTCCAGGACCCAGAAGACAGCCAGTCCCATATCCATGCATCTACCAACCACTTATCTATCCACCTACCTATTCATCCATCCCTCCATCCATCCACCCACCTACCCACTCCATCCATCCATCCATCCATCCATCCATCCCTTCAACAAAAATTCTGAGCATCTACCACGTAATGGTAATCCATCTTGGGAGATTGTATGTGGATGTGTGTGTTGGGGGGGCATTTTACACCATAAAAAGTTTATTGAGAGTCCAAATAAGTGACTTTCTTTTAATATACACACTTTGACTTATAAGTCACACAATTGATTTGTTTTAAAAAATTTGTGGGGCGGGGGGGGTAGGCACCTGGGTGGCTCAGTTGGTTAAGTGTCAGACTTCAGCACAGGTCATGATTTCACGGATCGTGAGTTTGAGCCCCACATCGGGCTCTGTACTGACAGCTCAGAGCCTGGATCCTGCTTCAGATTCTGTTTCTCCCTCTCTCTCCGCCCCTTCCCCGCTCCTGTGCTTTCTCTCACTCTCCCTCTCTCTTTCTCAAAAATAAATAAACCTTAAAAAATTTTTATTTTTATTTTTTTTCTAAGTTTTATCAAGGAAGAATCCAAGTCTCAAATAAGGTTTGTCACAGTCCAAATGTTGAGATTTTGTTGATGTTGGGTGTTGGCTAAAGCAAAGAGTTCAGCAGTAGGAGAGTTGGGTTCAATTTGAATCTCAAATACTGAGCTTAGCAGCCTGGAGCAAATGATTTAACTTCTTTGCTTGGGGTTTTTTCACCTGTAAAATATGTATAAGAGCAAATGCTTTATCGGCCTCAGGGGGCTTTGAGGGGATGCATGAGATCATGAATATGTGTTTTATTAACTGTGAAGAGCAAAGCATAGTTGTAAGAAAATATGATTATGAAGGTGATGACCAGGGCTGTTATGAGAGGGGAGCAAAAGAGGTGTCAAATTATAAAGTATCCTATAAAATCTAGAGACCAAATTAAGAAACAATGATGAATAGACACAGAGAGAAGTTTGGAAGAAACATTTTAAAGAATAAAGAGTGATAGAGACACACACTCCTCCATTTCAATAAACATAAGGACTGGCCTGTACATGAGAACACAAAATCAGGACATCATTCATGACCTAACAGCCTTCCTATAATCTCCTAGAGTAAATATTTAGATTCCAGATTCAGTAATGCCATGGAGCTGTTCCTCCCTACAAGAATGTGGGCCACGATCCATGGAGACTGGAAAGAGGCTTGCACTTTCTCCTGTTTTGGAAACTTGTTGGTTATGCTGATCGGTTTGCAGAATTGTTCTGTTCATGTAGATACCTAACTGTAATCTCAGCCCCATTTGCCTGTGCCTACAGAGGGAGGTGATGACTTCCCACTATCCCACTCTGCAAAGGCTCCTTTCTGGGTTTATTGGATTAGTGATACTTTATATCACAGACAAGGTCAAGGAGCCACATGCATTTAAATCAACACCCTGGCAGGACTGGTGCCCAAACCTTGGTCTCAGTTCACTGCTCATACTGTGCACCCACTAGCTCAATGTAAGAGCTGAAAGGAGAGATGTGGTTTCTTAGAAACAGGTGAGATTTATATCATAATGAAAAATGGGATTAACTGCCCCTACTTTTCAGGATGCTTTTAAAGATTAGAAATGCTGAAGTAAGAGAAATAGGCTCTGAATAACTTGTGGGTGTGATCATTATTGCCCTTTGCTTTTATGTGTGTGTCCAGTTGCCAGAAATGGCCTTCTGACTCTTTTAGCACAGCAAATTGCCCCATTTCCTGATAGGGTCTTCCCCACCCTCAGCCTGGTCAGATCCAGACCCAGGGTGATCCAGACTCAAGGTGCTTGATTCCTGGAGACAGAAGGTGACAGGAATTATGGCTCCAGTTCATCTGTATCTAGAATGCATCTGCACTTACACCTGACTTTCTGGCAAAGGCAGTGCCTTTCCACCCCAGTCCCAGATTGGTACTAAGAGGTAGAAGGCAACGTGGATTCCGTGTATTCCCACCTTGTCCACACTGCAGAGATCCCTGACACTAACTAGTTCCTAAATTCCTTATATAATACTTCCACTGACAGAACACCCTCCAGCCTACCAACTCTCTGCTTCCAGAGGCAGACCCATCCCATTTCTGGTCAGCACTGAGTACAACCAGGGTCTTCCTTTCATTGAGTGAAAACAGCTTCTCTTGAAAGTCCATCCACTGGTCCATCCATTGGTTCTGCTTTCTACAACCATGTAGAACATGGCATTCCCTGTCCAGGACAATACCACAAGTCCCTAAAAGATGGTGGGCATTTCCTCCCTAAGTTGTCTTTTTGAGGTACGGGATAAGAAATCTCCATGTAAGCTTCACAGGGCACACATACTTTCAGTTTTACCTAAACTTGCATAGAATAGGTACTCAATAAATATATTCTGAATGAATGAATGGCCCACTTTAATGTGCTGGCCAATTCACTGGTCCCTTTGCATTCACTATTTCTAATTGTCACAACTGTCCTGGGAAGAAATGACTAGTCCCATTTTACAGATATTATTTTTTCATATAAATAAGGATCCTCTCTTTTTCAATCATCATTTCATGTGTGGTATCAAGCCTTCTTTTAAAATTCAGACTAGGGGTGCCTGATGGCTCAGTCATTTAAGCGTCCGATTCTTGGTTTCGGCTTAGGTCATGATCTCTTGGTTCATGGATTCCAGCCCCGTGTTGGGCTCTGCACTGACATCTGTGGAGCCTGCTTGGGATTCTCTCTCCCTCTCTCTCTCTCTGCCCCTCCTCTGCTTGCTATCTCTCTCTCTCTCTCTCAAAATAAATTAATATTTTTTTAAAAGTTCAGACAAAAGCCAAGTGGTTTTTTTCTTTAAAATATTTTAAATACTTAAAAAATGTACTGGCATTCTTACTTACTAAATCGAGCCATTGATTGGCTTATTGCTATTAAAGAAGATTGTTCAGAGTAATGATGTGTTGCACTGAGGGTCCTGGTTCTGGTCTAATTGGTGCAGGAGACTGGGACCCAGCGCTCTGCACAGGGTCAGATCGCTTGTGCTGGCTGGGCCCTGCCTAGAATTGGCAAAACCACAACACAAATGTTTCTCGTGCTATTTGGATGATACTCAAGTGGCTGGGCCAGCATGTCACAACCCTAGCTGCCCAGAAGGAGCCGGGAAGTCTGAGAGTGACAGAGGCCTCTAGAGAATTGACTTGTTTATGTGGGTGGGTGTATGGGACTCCTGCCCAGCAGCATTCGATGGGCTTCATGGGCACTTTCAAGGCACAGCATTGCCTAGTCCTTGTCTCATCCTTAGATGACCTGGCACCAGTCCAGTGGGGTGTTGACAAAAGGAAGAGAGTGAGGGATGGACAAATAAAAATATGGTATCATGATACAAAGAGGAAAAGCAAGTGTACAGACTTGAAGGAAGGATTAATCCCTATCATCGGCAACAGCGTGTCTTGATCACTTTGCAGATTATTCACTTTTTATTTCAAGATGCTGCCTTTGGAGGTCCCTCTGGGCAAATGTCAGACAGTGTGTAAGGGACAAAGCTAAAAACATCCAAAGCAACCAGGAGATCCCTAGAAGTACCTGAGAAATAGTCATAACTCAAGTAAGCCACTAGGGGGCGATCCAAGAATGAGCAAACGGCAGCCCAGTTGGCAAAGCAACGTTCTCTTGGGAAGAGAGGGGTTTTTTAAATGTATTTTTCGGGTTCTTGAAGAAATCTGATGTTGTTTAGCCTCAATGTGTAGAGCAAGGTGACATTTCAAACTGTTATTTGGAGGGGGTGTATTTTGACTTGGGAGGAAAGTAGTTCCTAAATTGTCAGGAACAATTATCAAATAAAGAGTTGTTTAGAATCATGTTATCATGACAAACAACAGAATCAGAACAACAGCGTATATTAAAATTTTCAATCTCTGCGGTGCCTGGGTGGCTCAGTCGGATGAGCATCTGACTTTGGTTCAGGTCACGATCTTGCAGTTTGTATATTCAGGCCCCACGATGGGATCTCTGCTGACAGCTGGACCCTGTTTCGAATTCTGTGTCTCCCTCCCTCTCTGCTCCTCACCGTCTCACATTCTGGCTCTTTTTCTCTCTCTCAAAAACAAGTAAACATTAAAATTTAGATCCCTTCTCCAAGGCACTTGAGAAGCGTCCAAGTGTTGGTCATTTTAAATAGATTTACATTAACAACACACATAATATGTGACAAGAGTGTAAAAGAAATCTGACAGCACTTCATTAACATATAAAATGAGTAGAATCATACATGATTTGTATTATACTTGTATTGATGTTACAACTTCTTAGGTGTGTAACGTGGCTTTGCAACTATGTGCACATTGTTTTTAATGCAACTTCTTTCCAGATAACTCAGTATATGCTAACCAGTTGCTCACAGGGATTTAACAAGAGCCTCATCAAGGATCAAACATCTCTTGCTCTGTGCTACATTCCCTGACATCCCCTCCCCCAACCAGGAAGCATGGTTAGTGGCTAAATTCTCAATAGTTCCATGGCACCTTGCTTTAAGTAGAAAAAGAGCATAAACTTTGGAGGCAGACTGGTAGGATATGAATCCCAATTTTCGCTGTGTATTTTTGTCAAATTACTTCTATATGCTGCAATTTCCCCTGAATTTCCAGTCTCTGAAATGGAGGGGGAAAAAATCAATGCCTACTTCACAGGTTTGTAGACAGAAGTAAATGAATGAACATGTGGAAAGTATTTTGAAAAGTTTCTGGCACATAGCAGGTAGTCCATAAATGCTTGTTGATTCTATGAATGAATGACTTGATACTTGCCTTAACTCAGTGTAAATTCATCATAAGGACAAATTCATGAGGAAATTGAAGGGTCCTTGGATGTCTGTTCACTGGCTATAAAAAGTCAATGGACCAGAGGTAGACAGGAGAGTTGAACAGCAATACCCTCTACAAAAAGGAACTCTAATTGGTGTTCAGGTCTACCAGGCAAGACTCTTTGTCTCCCCTCTAGAATATAGTGAAAATCAGTGAGCCAGAAATATTGGCACTTCAATAAAACTATAGAGTTTTGTCTCAAAAATGCCTGTCAGCTGCTTAGAAAAGTCCTATAGTTTTATCTGTAGTCACAGAATTTCTTGCTTTGTTTTTCATCTTTTCAACTGTAACCATCTAAAGAGCTTTAAAAAGCCAGCTCACTAATTTGATTCTCTAGACAGATCAATAATATTTCAAAAGGAAAGGTTTTTTAATGGCATCTAAAAGAAACACTACATCTCTACTATAAATGGAATAGAAAATGTTGAGGGGGGAAAAAAACTCACAGTAAGAAAAGTAATTTTAAAAATCAAATCAAAGGCTCTTACTCCAAAAAACTATACTTCCAAGCAAAAATGGGCCATTTGCAAAAATATGGACTGAAAATAAATCTATTCGCAAGTGTTAAAGTCCAGATTCATAGACTCAAATGTGATCCTCATAGGTTTTATCCTTTTTACACAGTGGGTATTATAAATAATTGGATTTTCAAGTCAAAATTTTTTCTAGATTAATCTCTATAAATTTTACCATTTTTAATATCGCAGATGAATGAAACTGAAGAGAATATGGGACAAAAACAGCCTGAAGAACTTAATGAGGAATAAGAAGCTGGTCAATAAAAATGTAATAATGGAATTGAATGAATTCTTCTTCATATTACGATATAGTCGATCAACAAACACATTTTTCCTATGATGATAGAAAAAGATGGTGGCATTTCCATGGGCTCTTTTAACTCTATGTTTGGCCAGTCTGGCAAATATCCTGGAGTGGTTAAACGTATCACTTTTAAAGGACAATGTCCTTGTGTCTAAGATGGCTTATCCACGGAAGACATTAGTCATGCTTAAGCTATATTAGTTCACCAAACATGGCATTTTCAAAATCAGGAAACTGGATGTAGACCAAATATTAATAAATCCTAGGAAAGAAACCAGGCAGGACAATCTAACTCAAAGATTAAAATGTGAGAGGACCATTCAATTAGTTCCATTTACAACATGGCAATTCCATTTCACTGACACTAAAAATATTCTTATAGAGAGAACAGTCACTGAGCTGTACCACTGTTGGAGGTAAAATAAAAGCCATGACTACAGTGACTTCCAAAGAAGAAGACACATGAACATCTCGAGCAAAGGGGTGTGTCTCATTTGTCTCTGCAGCTCCAGGGTGAGCAGAGTGGCACCAAGAAGGGCTTATTGCTGAATGAACAAGCGAATGATTCAATAATTGAAGAGATGGGGGAAAGGCAACCTAGGCAGAGGAGGAGTGCTTGGGCAATGAGAGAAGCTTGAAAACATAGATGCATTTGGTGTAGACTGATGGACAGCAGGCTGTATGACCGGGGAGCAATGGAGGATAAACATGACCACCATCTTGGATTAGGTGGTAGATCTGAGGCTAAGAAAACTAAGCGCTATCCTCTAGGGGCCAAAAGCTAGCCAATAGGACACATAAGTGAGTGACCTGATCAGGTCTTTCCTTTAAAACATGCCTTGGGTAGCTAGAGGAGAGCTCAAGATCCAGCTTGGAGTCTACTATAATGGTATAAAGAAGAGAGGATGGGGGGACAGAAGCAGGGTAGTGGCAGAGGAGCTAGAGAGGAGATGGGTAGCATAGACATCCGCGGGACATGTTGCCGGATTACTTATGAAGCGTGGGAGAGGAAGGAGTCTTTGGGCCACAGGCTAAGTCATAACAGACATCCATTTATTTTCTCACCAAATATTTCCTGTGCAGGACCAGGGGCCAGGCAATGGAAGATACAGGAAAGAACAGGGCTCAGCCCCTACTTTTATAAAATTTATAGTCTAGTAGGAGAGACAAACACATAAATAGCAGCAATGTAATACATGCTAAAAGAGAACACGTACAAGACATCACAAGAGTTTTATTCTGGGATATGTTTGGATGCAAGGAATATCCAAAGCCCAGTAACCCCAGGGCATGGCATTACAGCTTCTACGAAGCTACTGGGATTGTTTGATCATTCATTTGAAAAACTATGTATTGAGAGCATGTGTGCCGGGCACTGGTCTAAGTATGGGGGTAAGACAGATATAAATCCCTGCCTTCATGAAATTACATTCTAAAAACAAGAGAAATATACATAAGAGCATGTGATATAGTGGTTAGTGCTAAGCAGAGACAGTGAAGCAGGGAAAGGAAGGAAGAAGGTCCAAGGCAGGGGGTGGGGAGGGTTGGCCTTTTCGAGAAGGTGTCTCCCAAGGAGACAATTTAGTGGAGCCAGCACTGTTCCCATGGCTGCGGCTCCAATCTCAGCCACTCGCTCTGTTTATTTCATTTTCCGAGCTCTCCTCTTTCTCTCTAGTAGAAGCGCTTCAGTGTTGCTTCACTGGAGTGGAACTCGACGCTTCTCAAAACTCTTTATGGAAGAGAGTGCCTTAGTCCTTTTAAAGTCTGAAGATAGGGGGCAGTCATAAATCAAGACTAAGAGAAACTCGGTGTTTTTACACACTTGATACACACACATACACACACAAATACCACACTGAAGAGTCATCCTGCACTTTCCGCCCTCAGCAAACACCAGGCTGGGCAGGAGGGGACAGCCACCCCTCGGCCTCCCTGAGCCCATGTTTTCCTGGCCCCTCCAAGCACAGACTCCCCCAGGGAGGGCGTGGCCCTGGATCCTTGCACCTCCTACAGGCAGAGCTGTCTCAAGGTTCCACGGGAGGGTTCAGTTAATCAGTCATGTCAGACACTGAGGAAGCACAGCCTGTGCCCACACAGTGGGGAGCCCAGAGATGCATAAGGTCATGTTCTGCTTGGAGGATGAGGTGACCCCTCCCTGGTCTCCCGCCCTTCACGCTGCTGCCTGGCCCACTGCAGGCAGAGGGAGATTTCTAAATACAACCCAGCCCTTTGCCCTCCCTCCTCACCCACTCGGCTTTAGACTCTTTTCTCTTGGCTTCTGTGAGACCACATTTTCCTGGGTTTCCTCTGACCTCATTGGCTTCTTTTTCCCAGCTTCTGGGCTGCCTCCTTCTCCTCCTCCTCCACAAACCCAACCTCTAAATGTTGGTGGACCAGGATTCTGTCCTCAGCCCTCTTCTCACGACACATCCTCCCGATTCTCTCTCCTAGTGATGTTATCTTACTCTGTGGCTTTAATGCCACATGCGGATTCAAGATCCTTCTACTGAGCTTCACAAGCAACAATTGCAATGCTTACCTGACATCTCCACTCGCGTGTCTATTCTTTCAAACCTGACATGACCAACACAAAAAGTCTTGATTTTTATTCCCCTGATCCCAAACCAAGTCCTTTCCCCCAGTCATTCCCATCTCAGCAAGTGGCACCTGGAATCTAGCTGGATACTTGGACCCCAAACCCGAGTGTCATTCTTTTTCTCTCTCTTTTTTTTAATGTTTATTTTGAGAGAGAGAGAGAGAGAGAGTGTGTGTGTGTGTGTGTGCAGGGATCAGGGAGGGGAAGAGAGAGAGGGAGAGACAGAATCCTAAGCAGGCTCCAACTGTCAGCACAGAGCCCAACGTGCGGCTCGAACCCACAAACCATGTGACCCTGACCTGAGCAAAAACCAAGAGGTGGATTCTCAACCAATGGAGCCACCCAGGCACCCCTCTTTTTCTTTTTTAAATTGAGGTATAATTGATGTATTAGTTTCAGGTATATGACATAATAATTATATATTTGTATTTGTTGTGAAATGATCACAAGTCTAGTTAATATCTGGCACCATACGTAGTTACAACAAAATGTTTTTCCTGTGGTGAGAACTTTTGGTATCCACTCTCTCAGCAATTTTCAAATATGCAATACAGTATTTTTAATTATGGTCACCATGCTGTAATTACGTCCCCATGACTTACTTATTTTATAGCTGGCAATTTGTACTTTCTAATCCTTTTCACTCATTTCACCTCTTGAACAGACCAAATTTGTTCCTGCTAGGGGGCCTCACACTCCAGCTCCCTCAGCCTGGAACATTCTCCCCATACACGCTGATCTCCAATGAGTAGCTCATGTGTAGCAAGCCTGGGCTTGAGGTATTTTGCTAGTTCACCACTCCAGAGGGCTGTCTGCCAGGTAAGTCTACCCCAACAGCAGGAGGCAGAAGGTTATATCACTAGAGGTAAGAGCTAAGGAGGATGGAAGAGCTTGCATTACCTGAAAAGCAGCAACCACTGAGGAGAGGACACAGATGTTTGCCCTTTCCCTCTTCCTCTGCTCCACCCCAGCCCACTGAAGGAGCTGGACCTAGAAGAGAGAGGATCTTTGAATCAGAGAGGAGGGTTTTAAGCCTTAAATTGCATTGAAATTTATTCGCCAAAAGGCAACTATGGAATCAGTCTGCCCAACTCCAAGGCCATTATGTTCCCACACCAGTCTGCAGTTCTAGCTCTTACCCTTGTTTATTCTTATCCTGAAAGCTGGTTTCTTTCTTTCTCTGGGCCAATAGCAGACTAAAAACAGATGTGTTATCTGGTAGGAATGGCCCATGTTTACCACCTAGCTACTCTAGACACCATCTCATCCAAAGGATTTTTTTTAATCTTTATGTATTTTTGAGAGAGAGAGACAGAGAGAGAGCATGAGTGGGGGAGGGGCAGAGAGAGAGGGAGGCACAGACTCTGAAGCAGGCTTCAGGCTCTGAGCTGTCAGCACCAGAGCCCGATGCCCAGGCTTGAACTCACGAGCTGTGAGATCATGACCTGAGCCAAAGTTGGACGCTCAACCAACTGAGCCACCCAAGCGTCCCCAAAGGATTTTTAAATGCCCTTCCCCTATTGGAGGCCCTCAGAGTACTGATCCAAGCAAAGAAGGCACGCAGTAGGAACCACAGCAGAAGCAGAGACGAGACACTCGGGGAGCTGCTGCCCCAGTCCCTCCGAGATTACTGAGGATGGCTGTCGGTCTGCACTCCTTCCATACAGCGCTTTGAAGGGCTTACCAAGTTAAAGTGAGCAGACATGCTGGATTTCCCCAGGCATAGCTGGGAAATGCCTGCTGCCCTAGCCTCATTATTCACAGAATTCCTTTTCAATCATCAAAGAGCTCCATTCTGGATGAGAAACTAAATGGCCACTTTCCCAAATATCCATAGAAATCAATTGACAAAGGCAACTTCAAGGCATCCTTGAGCTGGTTGACGACAATGACTAAGAAAAGGGCCAGGCATGAAAGGAGAACTCAGACCAAGCAAGGGGAGGCAGACCAGTGCAGGGCCCGACTGCTAGACTCACTGGCTGAGGCCCCTTAAGCAGCCCTTAGAGAGGCAGTGCTGAGGACGCAGGCAGAACCCCTCATTCCCACCCCCATCACCCTGGATGGCTGTTGTTTGCCCTTCAGTAGCACATGGTAGATGGAATAGAAGCTGTTCATTCCGGTGTAGGCTTGATATCCTCAACAAGATCTGGACCAAAGACTCTGGTAGGCTTTGGAGAGCAGTCACTACCTTAAATATTGACCCAAGCATCACTGGGGACTTGTCCTCATACTGAGTAGGTAGACAGAGTCACAGAAAGAGAAGAACATGATCTTGATGTTCCAATTTACTTTCCAGTTTTTTTAAATTCATTTTTGCCCCCCCCCAAAAAAGAAAAAACTACGTATAACACTTCACTATTTTACCTCTTTATTTCTTTACCTCTTTAGCCCTATTTTTCTTTTCTTTTCTTCTTTTTTGGACTAGCTTCTTTCTAAAATCCAAAATTCTGAATAAAGTCTATGGGAAAAAAGTATCCCTAATTCTGCTATAACTTTCTGACTCTCCGCGACACGTGATTTGCAAGTTTATCCTCTCCCACTTTACCCTCAGAGCATTTCCGAATCTGGATACAGGGTTCTGGTTAAACCCCAAACACACCAATATCTGATGCCACTAGGGTCTCATCATACTTTCCACACCATCACCTTGAGCAAGGGCTGTTATGGTGATCCCCAAGATGTAGTTATTAGAACACGAAATTGCTCATGGGCATTATGTGAGAAAACGAGGGTTGAGTAATGGAAGATCTTTATTGACATGCTGATTTTAAAACATGAACAGGTCTCTTTACTACAGGACTTCTTAGAGTGTTCAAAGGGCAAATAGGCAATGCAATCCCTGATAAGGAGACGGAGTACTGGGAGGCATCTCCCTCCTCCTTGATGATGGTGCCCTTTTTGCTTGCAGTAGGAAATCTGGAAGGATGAGTTTTCGTGGCACACATTTTAGGAATGTTGTTCTACTCGTCTCACTAGGAATATACCCTTACAGTGTATAACTAATACATGTAAAACACTAATTATATTAATAATATCGTGAGAGTCCTTTCTTTGTCTTTTATTTCAAATCCACAAAGGTTTGATACCATGCTTCTCGTCACCACTGAAAAGCTGGGCATTTAGGGTTATTTTATCACCTGTGAGTTATGTTGTACAGAACATATGGTGCTATTCTTTAGTAAATTATACCTGTTTGTGAACTAAACACTGATATTATTTTGACTTTCTGCCATTACCTACCCTTGCTGAGGCCCCAATTATTGTCTTCTGGAAAATAGCTAGTTCAGAAATGTGAGTAAAATCCTGTGAAATGGAAGGCTTGGCATAAACGATCTTGCCTACTCTGTTGTGTCACAAAGGTGACAGGGCCACATTGTGAGGCTTCCCCAAAAGCAGAGCAACAGTCTTCAGGAGAGAAATGATTTCAACACTGAAAGCAGCTGGGGATACTGACTTACTGTAAGATATAGTTTAAGATGTGTACCAATATAGTTAACAAATTACTTTACTGGTCAAGGGCTATGGTGTAAATGCCTCCAAATCCAAAATTTTGCAAAAAATCAAAATCAAGAAATCAGGTGCTTTACAAAAGGAGCATCTTTTTTTTTTTTTTTAATTAGTTCTGTGTGTTCAGTGAACTTCTTTTCACACCAAGCAAAAGCAAAAACAACCCCCACCCCCGCCCCAAATACCAAACATAGGGATGCAGACTGTCTTCTTCCTCAGGCTAGATTCCTGCTAGATTCCAAAGCAAACTGTACTGGAGCTCAGAAGAATCCTGGCGGGTCCTACATCTCTTTGCTACGCATAGTATTTCTTTTGTGACTTGAAGAAAGCACCATGACTGTACTTTTCTTCAGTGTCTTTTCAGGATTATTCTTCCGAAAAGCTCAAGAAACACAAACCAAAAGCCACACAGAGAATATCTAAGCATCAGTGCTGTATCTGAATGTCCTCACAAATAGTCACAAGCCAGGCCGTTACCTAAGGTATAAGCCCAGCAAACATCTGCCCTATAATCCATTTGCTTTTTTTTTTTCTCCACTGATCCATTCAGAAGATGTGCTCAGGCTAAGATGCATAAAATGAAAACATAAAATAAGTCAAATTCTTTGCTTTAGAAACTGTGATTATCATATTGATAAGACATTCATAAAGACATTGACTGGAGTGGTGATTCTGATCTGCTTCTCATTCTCCCAATTTCCAGTTTTGCCACTGTACTTGATCATATGTGCCTGTAGCCTAAAGCATCCCAGTAAAAGAGGCCCTTTTAAAGCTAGTGGGGAAAATGTCCTATAGGGTTTTTCTTAAAGCGCCATCCCAGTATTTTTACTATAAAATAAGTAAAAGAGGAAAGCTTCCAAGCTGCACAAGTACATAGCTCCCTGAAACCACACTGAAAACTATGTAGAATAATTTTGATTAGGTTGTAGGACTGTGCCAGGCTCCAAACAAGTGGTTATTCTGTTGTGACATCTGCCAAGCAATACGTCCATTGTTCTCTGGAATTTAATTCATTTTAAATCAGTCCATCCAAATGATAAAACATGAGATGTGCTATACTCCAGGGGTAAAATGAAATGATTGTTTTTGTGTGACCACAACCGTTAGCTGGGAAGTGATACAGCCTGTTCTAATTAGGCCCCGATTATTGTCTTCTGGAAAATAGCTAGTTCAGAAATGTGAGTAAAATCCTGTGAAATGGAAGGCTTGGCATAAACGATCTTGCCTACTCTGTTGTGTCACAAAGGTGACAGGGCCACATTGTGAGGCTTCCCCAAAAGCAGAGCAACAGTCTTCAGGAGAGAATGATTTCAACACTGAAAGCAGCTGGGGATACTGACTTACTGTAAGATATAGTTTAAGATGTGTACCAATATAGTTAACAAATTATTTTACTGGTCAAGGACTACGGTGTAAATGCCTCCAAATCCAAAAATAGTATACCTGCCTGTCTAAGAAGTATCGTGAAATTTCCTAAGGGTTGTATGGGTGGGGAATACTGCCATCTGGAAACATTAATGATTAGGCATTAAAAAAAAAATACAAGAGGAATCTCAGGAAAAAATACACATACATACACACATAAGAATTTAAGAATTTATATCTCCCATATGCCACATATTTAATATAAACCTTTGAAACAAGTTCAGATGAAATAAAAATCAAAGTTCTCAGAAATTAAAAGATTAACTTAATTGCTAAATATTCCCTATCATCCCAAACATCAGCATGTTTTTTTTTTCACTTCTATGCAAAAGAATGCCTTTAACCTGTTTAAATGCTATATAATACACAAACCGGTTTTCAAATAAAGCCAGTCATCTTGCAATTTTTAAAAATTAGGTAAAAGATAATTATGACACATTACACAAACACACACACACACACACACACACACACTCACACACACACCAATGACAAAATTTGGCCTGTCCTAAAATAAGTACATGGAGACCATTAAGTGCCGTCAGGAAGGAACCCTGGGTCACCCCTCCCTACAATCCAGGTAGTTTCCTTTAATCCAATAGCAAATCTGGGCATATTTGAGAGGGGTGATTCGAACAGCCACGTTGAAGTCCTGCGGAGAACCATTCATGTCTACCCACTGGTGCCCTGAAAAAATGCCAATAATTTTTCTCTCCCACTTCTGCTGCTGTCGCTTCCACATCCTCACATAGACCCCGGACCCGCTGGCCCCGGGCTGGGCATCACACTGCTGGTAGAGCAGGTCATAAGTCTCATCTTTAACGTCACAGAAGCGGTACACCAAATTGCCTGGTCGATCATTGTCATAACCAGAGAAGTGGATTCTGCCCCCCGGCAGCTGCTTGGCAGGAGGGCTTACCCCAATCTTCATGAACTTTCTCTTGTGGGGTTTTTTCAGTTCCAGAAGGGCATAGTCATAATCCATACCGATGTCGTTGGCATTGCCTTTGATCCAGCCCTTGGGCACGTGGGTGCGTTTCACTCTGATCCACTGAAACTTCATCTTCTCCGGCATGGCTGAGCTCGAGTCGTTGGCTCCTCGGCCACCATCTTTAAACTTGGGCTTCAGGAAGCCCACTCGAAGTTTCTGGGTTCCCTTCACGTAAGTTTTCCCATCGTGTATGCAATGGGCAGCTGTGAGCACATGCTTCTCTGCCACCAGGGTGCCTGTACAGCCTGTAGATAACTTCACTGATGTTGAGAAGGGATAGTTGAGCAAGAAGTCCTTCCCAAAAATGCTGAATCTGCTGTCATAGCCATAAATCTGCCGCTTCCTCCGAGACTTTCCTGAAGACTCTTGTCCCCCACCACTGCTGAGGACATAAATGCCCACCTGGGTCTCGGTGCGGCTGCCATTGGCATAGAGCGTTTCATAAGACAGGTACCGCTTGGCCTCTTCATAAGTGGGCAGTGGAGTCCCCTTGTGACACTGGGGTCCACATGAGGAGGACACCTCCAATTTGGCTTCAGCCCCGAAGTCTGGCTTGCCCAAGTTGAGGGTGGACTGGGGCAAGACCACAGGGAGGCGGTAAGCAGGCCAAGTGGGTTTCCAGTGGGCACCATAGGGGCTCACCTGCCCCACAGCACAGAGGAGGAGGAGGAGGAGGAGGAGGAGGAGCCCTGGAATCCCCGCCATGCTGAGCACCACTCTGTAGGAACAAAGATAAGCAGGTCAGGAGGGCAAGGGGCTCGGCACCGACTGACTGAGGAAACAGCCCGGCAGCATGCCTGTCATTGTTTCCAAATCTGTGAACTGTCCCAGGAATCAGGGTGTGGAGATGAATCCCTAGATAATGGTCTCACTTACAACACAAAGTCTTGACCTGGGAACATCTTTTTCGTGCTCAAAATGAATGGGTGTTCATTCCCTTCTGTGTTGAAGATGCCCCCAGTGATGGCCAACTGGGAGGCGGAGTGCAAACGTCATTAATCCCCAGATGAGCTGCTTGACTAGCCCCAGTTTCTGTGTAATTTTGAAACTTCTTTGGGCTGGATTCTAAATTTCTGCCCTCTCCTGCATCCCCGATCCACCTGCCTTTCTTTCCTTCTTTCTGCTCATTCTCAGTACAGCATGTGCTTGGAAAATCCTCAGAGCAACTTGCTCATGTAAATTCAAATTACGCAGCTGACTGAATGACCCGGGCATCAAGGAAGGTTATACCTCCACAGTATAACACTTACTGGGATTCATCTCAGTGGTTCCAAAGAGGGCACGAGACTTTTTTTTTCTATGAATTTAAAACAAACTTAACTACTATAAATTTAGTTCCAGAGTAGCCAGGTCTCTAACAATCAAGCTATTCCTCCTTCCTTTGGATTTGGTTGTATACTATCAGGATCTCTGTCAAAGATCTGAAGCTCTAATATTGCCTCTGTCATCACGTTGTGAGCTTTACTGCTGGTTACTTTTCAGGTGTTTGTATCTATGTTCCTGGCTCATCCGAATCACTGGAATTTGGGCTTCTGCTAGCGCTCAACAAAAACTTATTGAACAAATTTATTGAATGAATACTTGTACCAATGGAAGAGTGAATGAATTAACGTGGCTAAAAAACCCCACAGTTTTGAATGATGCACACTGAGTGCTAATGACAGAGATGGATGTGGATGATGTGGTAACTCAGGGAAAGGGCATGAAATCCAGGTGTGGGGAGTTACAAGAACAGAGGAGCCATTTCAGGGGAGGTGATGCTGGAGACGGGTGCTGAAGGTAAAGAGAAGGTGGATAACATAAGGCAGAATGAAGGGGACATTTAGAGGGGACAACAGTATGCAAGGACACAGACATGCAACAGTGGAAGTCATTTCAGACATTTATTGTGTTTAGCTCAGCAAGGGTGGGAGAAAGGGCATGGTGGGGCAGCAAACAAGAGCCATATTGTGCAAAGCTCTGTATACTAAATGAAGGAGTTTGGATTTTATCCTGACGTGTATGTTGAAAGATCTGGATCAATCATCCCACAAGAAAAATAACAATAAAAAACAAGATTGGGAGTACTTTCATAAGTATTCAAGCACTGGATGGCTCTGACTAGCTGTGAATCTTCTGTTCAGGAGAAGCTGACGTGGCAGGTGGAGTAATTTGTTCACAGTGAGGCATTCCCAAAAGGACAAGCAGGGGTTAGGTCTCAGAGGCTTTGTTACCTAGCAGGAGTGACGAAGAAACCATTTTCTCATCCCCCTTCTCTTCCTCTTTGAGAGTACAGACCTGCCTGCAACTTTTGGATGCCTTTTGCTTTCTTTCACATCAAACTGGAAAATCCCACTGATCTGATCTAGACCAGCTGAGCATGACAATCCACACTCCCAACGTCACTAAGCGAGCTTGCCCCAACCACTGCTGAGACCTTTCTGCTTGATTCTTTCTTTCTGATTCCACTTCTGTCAGAGAAAACAGGGATGGGCTAAAAAAGGAATGAGCTCCTGGAAAAGGTAATTCCTTGGGACTTCCTGATTGTTTGAAATTGTTTCTTTCTCTTTTTCCAGATAGGAAGAGTCCCTGGGCCCTTCTATAGGGAGGAAACACATCTACTTCTTTCTCTAAATCCTTAAAACCATAGGGCACATGTGTGTGCGCATACAGGTGTTTGCACGTGCTTGTTGTGGGGGGAGTGAGGGGGTGGATACAATCCTGACTAAAGGCTCTAAGTAGATGAGGGAGGGGATGCTAATGCTAGTAAAGCCATCCTCCCCAAAGGGGACTTCGGGGGTGGGATAGGTGTGGTGAGGACAACCCTTAAGGAAACTTCAGGAGATGGCTCTGTGTCTGATTATCCCCAAATTCTGGCTGAGGACCCAGTCCTTAAACATATCCAGGTCCTGGACAGCCTCTCCTCTATGTAAGCTGCTGTCCGCGTAACTAAACACCGCCCACACCAGAATACCTGCCAAGTGTGATATGTACTAGGAGCGCCATGTCTTGGACCCCTACACGCCACCTCCTCCTCCCTTTGACTAACACGGAGAATGCTGTTGCCTGCTGACACTGAGCAGCAGACGTGTTGGTCTCATATGCTCATCATCTAGAGCCTGCATCTTCGAATCTCAATCGGAAATATAAGTGTTAATTGGATCCTGGGAGTGCAGAGTCTGGACTATCTACTGCAGCAGAACTGCTCCAGTGCCATCTGTCTTTAACCCAACACAGAAACACCCATTGACAAGGGTGTCAGGGAAGAGAATGGCAAGAAAGAGTCTGAAACTAGTTCAAACACACTTTAAAATAATATATTTGACTAGGAACCCTATCTTAATGAATTATCCTCCTCTTAGGCAGAATTAACTCTAATCTCACTTTTCTAAGTGCTTTGCCTATATAGCAAGCCTGTTTAAAAAATGCTTTCAAAGTCCTTGAAGCGTGTTTCATTTCACAGTGATGTTATGGCCTTTTTTTTTTTTTTAATGTCTGTCTTTCAAACAGAAAAAAAAAAAAATGTTTTGGAACCTAGTGGGTCTGGAGAAATGGAGACAAGTCTTTTCCCGGGTGTGAGGGCTGGGCAGTCAGCTAGGCTCTCTCAGTAGCCACAACTTCAGTGCAGCCTCCCAACATACAGGATCAAATTTGTTCCTCAGAGAGATGACAGACAACTGTGCCAAGGAACTTTGGGGTCATTTACAAATCACAGAACGCTGGGAGAGAATGCTAAAGAGTCTACTGCAGATTATTAGAATATGAATATTCTCTATCGAATATTGATATTCTAGGTAGATGGGGCACCTAGGTGGCTCAGCTGTTACACAATGGACTCTTGGTTTCAGCTTAGGTCATGATCTCACAGTTCAAGTGTTGGAGCCCCGGCTGGATCTCTGCAGCTGGCAGTGCAGAGCCTGCTTGGGATCCTCTCTCTCCTCCTTCCCTGCTCATGCTGTCTCTGTCTCTCTCAAAATAAATAAATAAACTCACAAAATATTCTAGGTAGAATATCCAATATTAATTAAATAATATTACTAATTCAGACCCCTTACAACTTAAATTCTGATCATGTAGCCTGTGAAGGAGAAGTCAGCCATCTATAAGGATTGCTAAACCAACAGGGTAGGTTGAAGCTTTAATCCTTTAGAGATAAACTTCTTAGGTACCTCAAAAACACTAATTTCTAGTAGTCTGAAATATTGTCCCCAATGTTCCTATATTATTGCTTAAACTCATTAACTTTTGTGATAAGACCTTGTTCTGATGTTTCATATCTTGATTAAATTTTCTTTGTAACTCTGAAAACTATAAAACTGCATTAAAAAGACTTTAATTCAGATTTAGAAATTAATGCAGACTAATTCAGGTCAAATTATTCCAACTGATTAAGTTTTAAGTTTTATTGAAATATCATATAAGCTTCAGGTGTACAATCTAATAGCATTTAAATAACTGATTGTAAATTGGGAGATAAAGTTGTCCATTCTCAGGCTCCCTAATGGGTTTAAAATGACACCTGTACTAAAGGTTACAAACTTTATAAGCTGCTCCCCCCACCCTTATTCAAATGTGTGTTTAGGGTAGTTTAGAAACTATTCTGAATAGCAACCTGAACTGGATGATCTCTTTAGTCTTTTTAGTGCTGGTCATTTCAGGCCCGGGATTCTCTAATTTTATAATTTTCCAGGGTCACAAAAGTCCAGGGCAAGCACCGTGTTGTATACAAACAGGGTCTGCACCATCCTTTACTGCTCAGGAGCTTACTTTCACACAATTAAAGAGGAAGGAGGTAGAGGGAAAAAGGAAAATGTATCTTGTTAATCTCTCGCCTATCTGGGAGACCAGATTTCCCTCATCAGTTGGCCAAGAAAACAAATGCTTCCAGCAGAGGGCAGCTTTCAAGAATGGAGTAGAAGAATGGTTGGGTGTGCTGTCTCAGAAAAGTGTGAGGGGGAAACCTCACCCACTAAGGCCCTTTCCCTAGGCATTCACACCCTACCCTGACCCCTTTCCCATTATTAATACACCAACGATAACCATGATACTTAAAAATTAGGGTGATAGTTTTGCATTAATTTCTCAACTCACCTGATAATAATTTCCTGAATAATTTCCCAGGACACAATTAGTTTCCATTTTTATAAACTCAAAGCAAGTCTGCACTATGCCCCTTTAAGTTTATTTAAACAAACACTCTGGGATGCAAACAGAAAGAATAAAAACATTCATATCTTGGGGCACCTGAGTGGCTCAGTCAGTTAAGCTTCTGACTTGGCTTTAGCTCAGGTCATGATCCCAGGGGTCGTAGGATCGAGCCCCGAGTCAGGCTGAGCATGGAGTCTGCTTAGGATTCATTTATTTATTCATTCATTCACTCTCTCTCTCTCTCTCTCTCTCCCCTTCTTTCCCCTCCCCCTCTCCCTGGCTCTCTCTCAAATAAAAAATAAATAAACATTAATAATCTCATTATTGGAAAGGTAACTGATGGATTACATAACTTTAAATTCTCTCTTGCCTTCACAAATGAATAACTTTATCCAAATAGAACTGATGAAAATATGTATACTTAAAAAAAAAGAATGAAGATTTCCAAATCTTAGCCTCACTATATATAAATCCAGATGAAGAAAATTCAGGCCTACAACATTTCATTTCTAGAAATAAGCTTTTATTGGCTAAAGATTCCTCACATATATAATTATCTTTTTTACATTTAAAAAGATTATATATATATATTTATTTATTTGAAGTAGGCTTCACACCCAGTGTGGAGCCCTACAGAGGGCTTGAACTCATGACCCTGGGATCAAGACTTGAACTGAGATCAAGAGTCCAACGCTCAACCACCTAAGCCACCCAGGTGCCCTTATCTTTCAAAGTTCTCAGCTAAGTATCCTCATGTATCGCCTGAATGACAAACAGGATGAAAAGTTAAGGTGTATTACCATGTTTAGTAATACAGAAACTATTCCAGCTCTGTCTATCTGCTGCAAAAGAGTTACACATTCTGTGTTTCATCACTCAATAGGAGCCACTGTCCTGCTGTCCACTGTCTACAAATATTTATAGTTTATGAGGATGCTGCTGCTTCACGGTCCACTAATCATCTTATGGTGAAGGGACCTTGCACATCATCAGAGACGTACAAACAACATCTATCTGCCTGGAGACCAGACACTGGAACCTCTCTGTCCTAGATCTGCACCTTAGTTTTCAAAACTGCAACAACACAGGTCTCCTCAAGAGGGCAAGAGTTTGGGGGAAGGATTTAACTCCTACAGCAAACAAGTGCTGGGCAAAAGAAAAAAAAAATCTAATCCTCAGGACATACATTCTCTATTGTACAACAGATGAATTCCTGTGACCACTATAAACAGTAATGTCGAAACAAACAGTGGGAAAGTCTGTAGAGATAAAAGTTTTGGACACCATCTGGAAGGATAACAAAGGGTTTTCCATGGAATCTGTGGCCAGGAATACTGAACAGTGAAACCATGCTAATTCCTAAAGCAAATACCTAAAAACGAACAAAGCTCTGTGAACCCTCTGCAGCCAGGCTTGCTCTCATTTTCCTGAGTCACAGAACCTGTTAAAGGAAAACAGACCTAATCACATACTGGTTTAAGAATTATAGCCTGTACAGGAAAGAAATGCAGGGCGTTTACAAGCCCAGCCACCCGAAACATAACTTGTGGTCAAACGAAGTTTAACTTTTTCTCAGATTTTAGGCAAAATGAACTATCCTGGTGAGCTTGGGACAAACCTGGTGACAGAACAAGAACAGAGTGTATAAAATTCAGTGGTGAGACCAGGAGATGTGAATTCCCCAGAGTCAGGGGGAGTTATGCATGAATAAGGCCTGGTGGACTGAATCCTAAGGGATCAATGAGAAGAAACATGCAGGAGAACTTGAGGCTATTAAACACTGCAGACGGGGGGCCAGTAATGTCCTCAGACCCACTAATGGGCACTTTGGCACTTAAACTACAGACAGAAAAGTGCACCCATATTCACCATCTAACTGAATAAGTTGTCAGTGTTACAAAAATAGGATCCCTATTAGTTACCTAGGAAGCTTCCTTTTCAGTTCAGGCACAGGAAAGCATGACAAGTTATCTCCTGACTCTTTAAGTGGGGAAAACACAGGTGAAGCAAGTTACTCAAATGCCGAAGGTGTGCCTACCACCAAACTTTCCCAAGTAAACATAGTGGCTTTTGTAGCATCTCCTAAATTCCTTCTCCCCACTCCACCTCCAATCTACTCCTGTCAGACTTGTGGAGAGACCCAGAGTCCTACCGCCTGTTTAAAACGTCTTGGACACCAGGAGGATCCTGAAACAAGTGCAGTAAATACCCTCTATTAATTGGCATTATGCTTTTGGCCACAGCTGACTTCAAACTATAAATTCAACCCCTTCCAGCAAGGCCACTGGCCCATCTGCTCCTGAGGAGCACGTAGGGACTCCTTATGTTCCGTCTCAGGGGCTGAGGGAAGCCAGACCATCTCAACAACAGATCCTGAGCAACCTGGAGCGTTCCACCAGCCAGGGGCTGTTTCTTTTTCTAAAGTCTCCGTGGGTGTCCCCGAAAGGACAATAAAACACCCAGGATTTTTATCAGCTGCTTTTTCGAGAGATGTTGGAAAGCAACCCTAATTTGTATTCTGGAGGGGAATGGTGGTTTTCCCTCATCGAGATAATTATTCTCCCTCCTCTTTTAAAACAATTTTTAAACTTTTCAAACTTTTATCTAAGTTAACTCGGGATGAATGTCCACAGGCCGTAGAAGAAACATTTGCCTCCAACAACGATGATAGTTCACAGATAGTTTACAGGGAAGCACGCAGTCATCACCCAAGGCTCCAGAAAAAAGATCCTATCCTAATCCCCAACCTGTGTTTGCTTGCCCTTTCTTTGCTGGCTAGGATGTGTTCATCATCACGTGCCCAGAGTTAAAAATTAATTCTCAGATCATGCTGGAATACACACACATGCAAAACTCAAAGAAAGTAAGAGGTGGTGGTGGGTGCGGGTGTGCGCGTGCGGGGGAGGTGGGGGTGTTGTCACAGTCCAGCTGCAGGCGAAACTGCCCAGAGCCGGCTCTTTCCCTACTCCCACCCAGCATCCAAGATAGCACTTTCCAATCCGTCCTTCCCACCCGCTGCACGGTGACACTGCGTGAATGCTAGCGCCCCGCAGCCCCGGAGTCTCCGCGGAGCTCCCAGCCCGGGTCCCAGCCCTCCAGCCCCCAGGGCGGCCCGGCGGGGTCTCGGGTGCCCCCCGCACGCAGCCCGCAAGTCACCCCGAGCCGCGCGCACCGGCCCTTTGTCCCGCTGCTCTCCGCGCCGCGCTCCCCGCGCGTTCCGGCGGTGCCCCCAGCCCGCGCCCGCACTCACCCGCGCCGAGCAGCCCGCCCGGGCCGCGGCTCGCCGCGCCGTTCAAACAGGTGTGGGCGCCGGGAGGCCGCGTGCGGCTCCCATGCCTGCCCCGCGGCGCGACCGAGTGCGAGCAGGCGGGCGGGCGAGCGGCGCCGGCAGCGGGCGGTTCCGCCCCCCGCGCCTGGAGAGGCCCGCCCGCCCCGCCTCCGGCCTCGGGGAAGCCGCGCGGCCGCCGCCCGCCCCCCACCCCCGCACCCTGCCCGCGCCCCCGCCCCCGCCCCTCGCCTCAGGCCCTCCCCCAAGCCGGGGTAGCCGTGCGGTCCGCGCAGGTGGGCCCCCGCGTTGCGGCGGCTGGCGCCGGTCCCGGCCTCTCCGCGCCAGTCCGCGCCGGTCTCGCGGAGGGCCCGCCCGGCCCGGGAGCCGCGCGCCTTCACCCTTCCGGCACCGCGCACCCCCGCGGCTCGGGCGCAGCCTCCGGAGCGAGCCTCGGGCCTTCGCCGCCTGCACTCAGCTGCCTGCTCGCGAAGACCTTGGGTGCCCCCCAAGGTGGTCCCCCAACCCCAGCCTAGCGCTAAGAACTCGGGCTACACCTGGGGCGTGGGGAGCCCCTCGGCAAATTGAGGAATTGTGGAAAATCTGTGCACTTGAGTTTTTAGGGGATGACCGAGTTCCTTCCCCGTCACGCAGTTCCTCTGAGGAACGCCAAGCTGCGTCCCGGTGGCAGGACCAGCAAAGCTTGGCATCCCTTTCGGCGCTCGGTGGGTGCGTAGGGTCCGGGGCACAGCAGGGCTGGGTGGCTTCCGAGTGGCGGGCGGGCTGGTGAGCCCACCGCCTCAGCTTTGCAGAGGGGCACCAGCTGGTGGAGCCACCTCCTCGCCCAGCGGGCCTGCTTCCTTGAGTCGCTGCTGGGAGCCCAAGTTCCGGGTCTCCCCCAGCCAGGCCGGTGACCACTCCATATAGGAACCTAGGGCTAGAGCTTTCCTCTTCACTCCCAAGTACATCAGTATTTAACAGAGATGACGATTTATTGAGTGCCTTCTATGAACCAGCTTTACAGATAAATCCTTGCGGCCAAGTTGCAGATAACCAGTTTTAGAGAGAAGGAACTGAAGGTTACAGAGTTTTAATGACCTGCCTCTGCACATTTTTTCTTTCAGGCCTCTTAGCTGTCCTTTCTCCCATCAAAGTCCAAGCTCTCAGAAAGGGAGGGCCTAACATGCTATTTCACACCAGGGTGTTAAGGGTACACTAATGATTTTGTGTTTGCAATTTTAAACAGGAAAGCCCCCAGCAAGTGCTGTTCTGTTTCTCAAACGTGAGAGAAACGGATATATCCTCTGCTATTTTAGAGACAAAATGTTCTCAGGCCTCCCCAGTATTGGCTTAGTTTCTTTTATAACGTTACCTATATAAACATTAAACTGGATATAATGTTATGTTACAGCTTATGAACAATTCTGGAATAAAGCCAAAACAAGTTTATAAATTAAATATGAAATCCCCTCCCAGAACAATAACATTAAATTAGCAATGTTTACTCGACTACTACCAGCATCATGTGGTACTGACTGCCCAGGTATGGGTACATTTGAGTTGTGTCTGGCTCTGTCAGTTCTCATGCTGTGTCAGGTGTCAGATACTGACACAGTTTTCTCTCATCTTTCCTCAGTTGCAGCTACCACACCTCTGTTCACATCCTTTGTCATTATAACATTTGGCTTTCACTTGACTCTATTATACCATTTAGAGGTTAACTTTCTGCTATTCCTTTCTTATTAGCATAATGGGTAAAGTTATAACTCTCGGCCCCAAGGCGTAGCACACATAGACTTTGAAGCTGTAAGACACTTCTTGGTATTAGATCGTTATGCCAATGTGTTTATATTCATTTTATGTGAAAACTATGAAAAACACGCATTATGGATCTCCAAGGGTCTGTAGCTCCCAATGGGAGACACTGCATTAAAAGCCAAATACCTTCCTTAATAGAGGAGCTGGGGTCAGAACTGGAAGGAAGAGAAGAAAGAAGGGACTTCTCAAGCATGCTTGAGTTTCATTAGTTTTACTCCAATTCAACAAATATTTATCGAGCACCTGTTACACGCAGAGCATAGTGGTAGGTACCAAGTTAAAGAGAGAGCCGCAGGAAGACAGAACAGCCTGGGCTCTGCTGCTTCCTGGCTGTGTAGCTCTGGCTTAACCTTTCTGTGCCTAAGTTTGCTCCTCTGTAGAATGGAGATTACCTCATAGGGTAGTTTTAAGAATTGAGTGAATTAATACACATAAACTGCTTAGCACGCTGCCTGACACATAGTAAGCCCTTAATAAGTATTAGCCAGTGTTACATCTGTTACGTGAAAAGAATGTGCCTTAGCTCTGGTTCAGAACCAGCTCTTTTGACACAACCTCAACCCACGTTCATTGCTCCTTTGTCCTGGCAGTTATAAAAATTACATTGCAACCAATCTGGGGAGATAGGATGGTAGAAAATAAGATAGTTATTCCCATCGTCCAGAGAGAGAAACTGAGGCACAGAAGGACCCAAGAGCACATCCCTTTCCTATCGCCACTCCTACAGCTAGTCTCAAGTCTAATGCTCCCTACCCAAAGAAGCTCTTACTGCAGATGACCCACAGGAACTCAGGGCTTGAACAAGTGCCGCCCACTGTGCTGTTTCCTGGGGGTTTCGATAGTGAAAGGAAGGGATACTACATGCCTCTTAGGTTATCATGGCAATTGCCACAAGAATACCAACAACAGATCTGTAGAGTACTTTGGCCTCCAAGGTAAATGTCCTGTGTAAATAGCAGATGTCCTCATGCTGATCCTAGATATTTGCTTTTCCTTATGTATTTGCCCCACTCTCCAGCCCCCAAAATAAAAACGAAACCAGAAAAACCAAGGTCCTCACTTCATTTTAAGAACTCAGTTCAAATCCATGATTATAATTCTCAAATACTTTTCATGCACATAGCAATTCAAGTGTTACAAATGCATTCAGGGCAAGGCCCCCATATTTCCTGAGTGCCCACTCTGTATAAAGTGACTGTGAAAGAGAGAGCAGATCTCCCTCGCCCCAAAGAAGGTATGCTATCGAAATAAACAAAAAATCAGATACAGGAGCAAGTGAGATATAGGCCAGATCAGTTTCTAGCTAGAGAACATGGAAGAGGGAATCATGAATTCCTACTCTGGCTTCCAAGAAGTGATAGAATTTGAGGTGGAGCTCAAAAGATGAAGATGTGATCAAGTCTTTACTAAGCCTTATCTCTTTGAGTTCCTGCACTGTGTAAGTGAGCAACTCAGTGGGTGAATGAAGGGGGAAGAACTAGCACTGAAGTGTCATAATTATAGCTATTGCTTATTCAATGCATACTATCTGCCAAATAGTGTAAAGTACACTTTATTGCATGCAACCTTCAACAAACAGAAAAATAGATATGAGGATTGTTCCCATTTTGCAGATGAGTAGACTGAAGTTCAGAGTGATTGAGTAAGATACCCAGTTTTGTTATACTACTAAGTAACACAGCTATGACTTCTGCCCAGTCTGTCTCACTCTTTTGCCATCTTTTTGACTCATCACATTTTTTTTTTAAGTTTTAATTATCTTTCTTGCTGTTAAAAAATCACCCGAAGTCATGTCAACCTTTAGGGATAAACTTTGGGGTATTTAAAATAACATGTTTGGGGGCACCTGGGTGGCTCAGTTAGTTGAGCGTCCAACATTGGTTCAGGTCATGATCTCACAGTTTGTGAGTTCGAGACCCACATCAGGCTTGCAGCTGTCAGTGCAGAGCCCACTTCAGATCTTCTGTTCCCCCCCCCCCCCGCTCTGTCCCTCCCCTGCTTGTGCTCTCTCTCAAAAATAAATAAAACATTAAAATTTTTTTAAATAACTCGGTTGGAAAACTGAACCACATTTCTAATTGCCAGCATTACGCTTTGTTCTTGGTAGAATCATCTTTTCTTTTTCCTTCTTTTTGCATCCCAATTATAAGCCCTGGCCATATTGGCTTCTGTGGTAGTAGATGGATCTCAAGGAAAGTCAAGATCTTCCTCAAGAGAATCAAGATTCTTTGTAGCAGTCGATTAATTCTTTTCCCATGCCTGAGCTTCATCAGTTCATATACAAGCATTATATTAGCCCCCCGTCACAGACCCACTTTATCAGTAGGAGGAACTGAGGCTTTGCAATACAGGGTGTTTGCTGGTAAGAATCTGGTCTCCAGGGAACCGATGGAGTCTTTTTTCATTGTATTGTGTTGCTTCCCCAACCTGCCTTTTCCTGCCTTTTCTCGGGCTTTACAGTAAGGAGGTTGAATCAGTTGCTGGTGTCCATAGCTCCAGCTCTAAACAACCTTTTGATTCTGTCTTCCTTTTGTTCCAGTTGTGAAATCACTGAGTAATGTCCTGTTAAATGGCCTTAGGGCAGCAGACTAGATGAGACTGAAAGATCATTGGAAACTTAGGGTAGCAGGGAGGGGAGACACCCAAAGCCAACCTAAATCGAAACTGCTAAATGCAATTTCTAGTGCTAATTTTTGAGTCTAAGACCCATGTGCAGCTTCAAAAATTTAAGTCCATTCGAAAGTTACCAACGAGGATTATTTCTAAGGAGCTATATTTACATACTTAAAATCATTTCCAGGTGGTTTCTTAGGTGATAATGTGAATTTTTCGGTGGTAGATAATATCTCAGCTAAGTAGGGTATACAGCTCCATGTAGTTAGTGAAGAGAGGTAAGATGAGAAACAATACAGGAGATCGGGTAGGGGGCACTCTAAACCTGTCTGTGTGACCTTGGGTAAATCACCTCACTTACCAGCCTTATTTGTCATCTGTACAAAGAGAGCCTACATGACCCTGCTCCTGCAGTCTTTGAATCTGTAACACCGCAATCCTTGTGGAAGGTTGACCCACGTATATCATTACCTGTGGGACACCCCTACCTTGGGATCCCAGGGTAGCCAAGAACGTGGAACTCTGGAGTGAGACTCTCCTGGATCCACTTTAGTATTCATCTAGTCTCTGGGTGACCGTGGGCAAGGATTTGACTTTCCGTGCCTCATTCTTCTCATCTGTGCACTGGGGCTAATTTAGGGCTATTGTGAGGACTCACATAATCAGTACGAAGCCCAGGGTTCAGCACAAAATAAATTCTAAAGTGGACTTACCTGGTACAAATATTATTATCGTAATTACTGCTACTACTACTAGTGTGAATGCTCGATAAATGTTTTAAAATTTGTTGAATGAATGAATCAAATTGTTATAGCATCAATGCTAAAAAGTTTGAGGCAGGCCTTCTAAGAAGAAATGATCTCAGGACTCCTGTTCAACCGCCCTCAAGTTTCCCTGTCAGAACTCTTGTCTGTAGCAACCAAGAGTTTTTAAGAATTGAATTTAGGAAAAATTGTAGATTCAAATGGGAGCCAGGGTTTGTATTTGTCTGTCTCCTTTTCCACCAATTATTTATTCCACAAACATCTGTTGAACCAGTAATATTGCCTATAGATTTGTCAATAGATTTTAGGTTGATTTGTCAATAGATTTGTCTATAGACAAATAGATTTTGTCTATAGATTTGTCAGTGATTTTAAGGGCAAAACCAGATTTTTTTTCTTATGATAGTAGATTTAAAGTCTTACATGGTAAAAAAAATAAAACCCACCACAAACCTATAATTAACCATAGTTGTTTTAAAAAGCTAGCAAAAAGAACCACTAAACAAACAAATCTTTATAGCATTTGATAAAACAAATGTATTTGCATTGCACTTAAAACTTTAAAAAAAAAACCCTGTTTTTTTTAGTATAAATTACTCATTCTAAGTGTTTAGAAATATAAGCACACTCCGAATATAAATATGTGAAGGTATAATATGTAAAAGATTGCTATATAAAGTAGTCAAAGAGTTAAATTGCCACATTGGTATACATGGTACCCTTAAAAAGGAAAAAAAAAAAAAAGCTGCATAGCAAAGAACAGAGCAGCTTTACTCTAATCCTACTTAAAAGAATATAGCAATTTAAAATTATCAGGAAGAAAAACAGGCTTTGGCACTAGCAATTTCCTGTAAACCGTGGGCACTATTCTAAACTGAAAAATTAGAAACATTTTGAAATAACTATGTGTTTCTCATTTTCTCTGGTTAGATTCAAAAAGTCTCCAGAGGCCAGCACTGAGCTTCTCTGCAGTGCTCTAACTCGCACACTGGACTTCATGAACAAGAACAAAAAGGAAAATAAGGGTTTTTTCTTCCTTTAATTCAAGGAGAAGCAACAGAGCTGTTGGCCCTGAAATAGACATTAATAATCTTTTGTCATTCTCTTTATAGTCATTTTATAAAATTTTCTCCCAAATGTCTATAACTTTCAAGGGCATTTTGGGGAAATTCCTTTGTTTTTATGTTTCTGTCAATCCATAAATACTGGATTTTCTCTTTTCTGTCTTATAAGGAGCAAGGTTTTATGCGGTTAAATATGGGGTCTGGATTTTTTTTTTTTTAGGAGAGAGAGAGCACATAAAGGGGCAGAGAGAGAATCCTAAGCAGGTTGCATGCTCTCAGCGTGGAGCCCAACATGTGGCTCAATCCCACAACCCCGAGATCATGACCGATCAAGAAATCAAGAGTCAGATGCTTAACCAACTGAGCCACCCGGGCGCCCTGGGGTCTGGATGTTGAAATTCAGTGTCTTTCAAGAGTTGTCTCCTTTTTCCTCTGGCAAATTTTACTTGTCCTTCAAGCTCAAATATCAACCCTTCTCTGAAGTCTTCTAACCCCTTCATTGCCGTATATGTAAATTCATCTTCTATGCTTTCAGAGAATTGTATTGACATTATGTCTAAAATTGTTACGACTGACCTTTATTTTATTTTATTTTTAAATATTTTTTTAATGTGTATTTATTTTTGAGAGACAGAGAGACAGACAGAGTGCAAGCAGGGGAGGGGGAGAGAGAGAGGGAGACACAGAATCCTAAGCAGGCTCCAAGCTCTGAGCTGACAGCAGAGAGCCCAACGCGGGGCTCAAACTCAAGAACTGCAAGATCACGACCTGAGCTGAAGTCAGATGCTTAACCAACTGCTTAACTGACCAAGCCACCCAGGCTCCCCTACAGCTGACCTTTAAACAACACTGGTTTGAGCTGTATGGGTTCACTTATGTGTAGATTTTTTTTTCAGTAAATACAGTACATTACTGTAATACAACACCCCATAACCCTGGCATTGTTGAAGGTCAACTATATATATTTACATGTTCAACTTCAAGTGGTCCTGAACTCTTTATCAGCAGACACTCTGTCTTGTTTTTCTTTCTTGTCTTTATGGTTTTCCTTTATAATCTAGCAGAGAACCTGGCTCATAGTAAGCTCAATTGATTTTTATTAATAAATGATTGAATAAGTTAATAAGAGAAATTCTAATTTGCTTAAAATATCAGGTCTGAAATCACTTGGCTTGCCAGTCACTTAGGAGCAGGACTCATTGTGCATAAAATTTTACCGTGGGAGCTCCAATGTTTCCTAGGATATAAATCCAAATTTCTGTTTGATGCCCTCTCACCAGTTTTACCTTACAAGGCACGTCAAGGTAACAAATTCAATTTCCACTTGGCCTGCTTGTTACATTTCACCACTTATACTATGGCTACATGATGGTGTTGTAGGTATCATTTGCTCATGACTTGTAACATTCCCACTGACTTTCTGCAGAACCCCTTGGAATATGCTCTGAATTCTGGGTGCTAGCATTCTGATTTGGTCTGCCAGGGTATTGGACAACATGTGTTTTCCAAACTCTATGTCTTCTCTCACTTCTGGAAGATGTTAAAATAGACTGTCCATGAAAAAAAAAAAAAAAGGTAATCGAATATAGGTCTTGGTCTTTCAAATGCTCTGAGAAGCCCTGAGTAGAGAAACCTGGTTAAGCTCCTTTATATCAAAGTTATCCAGTCTTATTTGACTATGGACTCTTCTCTTCAATATGGTAGAACATTCGTTGAACAGTAGAATTCTATAGGCTGCAGTTTGAGAAATACCATCCATTTCTTGTGGAAGCTTATTCCACTTCTGGTACGGAACCACTTCTGTTCCCAAAATGTGGTTTGTGCTTTTTTGCGTCAATGCTTTTGTTTGCATTTGAAACTCTTTTCTTCATATCCCCTTGTCTCAGTTCTACTCATGTATTAAAGTCCTAACACAATGTCTCATTCCTCTCCAAAGTGTTTTTGTTGGCTTTTGATTTTCCATGACACTTTCTACAACTTTCTTATGGGTCTTTTAATTTTATTTCTTTTATTCTCAGTTTACCTTTCCTCTCCCCAACTACTGAATACTTTGGGTTTGAATCTCTGGTCTGCACTTCTGCTGGATGTATCAGTCAGAGTCTTGACAGGAACACAATTTGCCCTTAATTGGTTCAAGTGGAGAGACTTAATGAAGTAGTTACTTGCGGAGGTGAGAAAAGGGATGAGGGAAGAAACAAGGCCAGAGGGTACCCAAGGTCTAGCAACAGGGAGAAGCCATCACTGCTATTCAGATGGGAGATGGAAGGGAGGAAAGGCTGAAGCAGAGCCCCCAAAGGTGAGCACCTTGGAGGGGGCCTCTTGCCAGAGTTGCATGGCCCAGGGAAGTGGCAGCCACTGCCAGAGATCTGGCACAGGGGAAGGATGGAGAGGGAAAGAAACACCCTGACCTCTTCTCTTCCTGCTCTCTGACCTCTGGAGCCTGCCAAAGACAGCTGACAGGAGAGCTGGACTGTGGTGTCAGCAAGGCTCAGCCTCATGGGCACAGAGCAGGGCAGCGAAGGGTGGAGAATTGCTGGGGGTGGGGTGGCGGTGGGCAGAGAATAGCCTGCACACTGGGAAAGCCTCTGTTTCCTCATTTGCAAAATAGGGCAGTGACAATCCTTTCCTCACAGGGTTATAGTGAGGATTAAATTAGGAAATGCATCAAAATAGTATGGTGCCTGGTTCTCCAGTTAGAGTAGCTACTTAGTATTATTATTATTATTATTATTATTATTATTTACTCAAAGAACTCTATGGATAGTATAAAAGCTAATTGAGGAAGATATCACGTGTTGGTTAATTTGTAGCCTTCACACATTTAGCACAAAACCCCACTTATTGTAGCAAGGCCCCAAATAGATGGCATTTTATAGGTGATGGGGAGCCCTTTTGCATGGAGATAAAAGGGAAGCTAGTTTAGCTGTTTTCACTGACATCTTCAGTCAATCTGACCTTGAAAACAGACAACAAAGAGCTAAATTTAAGACTTATTTTTAGTTTTCAGCAGATTGTTTGGCACTCCTTAGGCACAGTCTTTGGCCTCTGGTTTTCCTGCCCCTTGGTGCAAAAGGGGTTACTGAAAACATGCCAGCTCACCAGCACCAGCTCACCACCACCACCAAGCCTGCGAATGAGCGATTTCTCATGTTTTGAAAGCACAATCAGGAGGGCCAGCCCGAAGGTAAAGCAGGAGGGTTTGTGTCTATAGAGCAATTTCCTTCCTGTTCTTTCAGATCACTAACCTGTTTTATTTCAAACATAGGATCACCTGGCTCCCGCTGCCCTTGGTACACAGATTAGAGAAACAACAAGAATAATCACCACTGTTTTTTTGCACTTCAAAGCCTGCAGAATGCCATGTGGAGGGCTAGTTCTCTGCCTGAACCAGGGAGGCTGATTCTAGGGAAAGCCCTTTCATAGAAGCCTGGGGGGTGGGGGTGGGGTTCAGGGTGGGAAACTTACCCACTTGAAGGCAAGTGGATGTCAGAGCTGGTGGCCCCACAGGTGCCCTCTGCTGCAGCTTGTGTTCTTGGAGGAAGGGCACGTTCATAGGGTGACAGGCTCTTCAGAGAGAGCCTTTGAAGAGACTGTCACCCTGACAGAGCAACGAAGGTCACGCTGGGAGGAGATTCCTGTACTGACACCAGCAGCTGCAGGTAGGGACTTCCTTCAAAGAGGAGTGACTTTTTATCCGGGTTTCCGGCAGACTAAAATTAGTGAGAAGAACACTTAGCCCTAGATCCTGTGGCATCTGTAAGGAGTTCACATTATCGTCCCTGTCTCTGAAAAATCAAGACATGAGCCAATTTTACTAGTAAGCACCTCTGAAGTCACAACACCCCTAAACCTCATGCTCTCCTGGTGGACCTGAGCTTGCTTGGGTCCTCTGGCTTTTCCTGGGGCACACAGATATTTTGTCTCTTTACTCGAGGCTGGCAGAAGCCCTAATTGGACAGCTGATTACGCCAGAGCAAGAGCTTACTGCCCAGGTAAGCAGTGGGTGTTCTCCATCAAATAGAGGGATCACAGGTGACAGAGAAGTTTGGGGATTATGCTGCCAATAAAAATTAGTTCTTCCTGGCAGTGTGCCACCAGTCATTCCAAGGTGACATGATAGTTTTTGTTTTAGTGTTGAAATGAAAAAGGCACTCGGTTCGAATGTGGGAAGACCCAGGAAGGCCCAGCCCAGTCCTAAACTACGGTGACCTCCCAGTTGTATAAATGGCATATTGGTAATGTGAGGTTACTCAAGCTACCTTCCCTTTTAGGACAAGAGATGGCGATGTCTCTCCCTCTCTCTCTTTTTGTAACGGTGCAATAAAATTGAACTATTAAATCCTTAAAACCCTTTCTGAAGGAAAATTAAAAACAAATAAATGACAAGTCTTTGATTTGTTAGACTACTCTTTGAAGAGTTGATTGCTGACTTCAAGGCAAATTCCAATCTTGGTAGAAGCACCCCAACCTAGCTCCAATCACGATTTTATTATCAACGCTTTCATCCCCTGCCCAATGATCTCAAAGCTCCAGGGAAATGAAGTTCACTCAGAGGTTGGGCTTTCTTGATCTAAGCTTGATAGGAATCAACCTTTGTGATTACCCTAATGTCTGCCTGACCGGCAGAGAAAGGATGAGGGAACCACTAAAATTGTTCTGTGTAAAATTAGGGTTTGAACAATTTTTTTTGTATAAGTACTTATGACATTGGTATGGTCAGAGTTTATCTCAACGATAATGGCTATGAATTATCTACCATGTGCCAGACACTTCCTACCTCTTACAGCATCTGACCAAATAACCCTCAAGTTACAGATAGTTAAGTGACATTCCTAGTTTGAAGTGTGAGGGAGGTAATTCAAACCCAGGACTCTCTACCTCAAATCCGTATATCATCTCCCATATTGCTTCTGTGGGGATGATTTCAGATACAAGTAACAGAAAACTGACTCACACTGGCTTGACCAATAAGGAGATCAATCATCTCACATAGCAAGAAGTTCAAGTGCAAGGTGGCTCCTGGTGACCAACACTGTGTTTCTCTTAGCTCTACCCTCTTCTGCATTTTCTCTGCCTACAGGATTGTGACAAGATGGAGGGAGAAATAACAAGCAGATGTCATATAGAATTACATTCAGAAGAACAAAAAAAGGGCGGCTTCTGTTCCTATGCCTCCTTTTTGGGAGCGAGAAATGTATGCCACTCCCTAGGCCTCTCTTCATATGGTAACGGTCAGAATCAATGGTCATAAGCCCTTTCTTAAATCAACCACTCTCAAGGGAATGAGTTGCCTTAGTTAGTTTGAGGTAAGCAACATGGAATAATTGCAAGAGTTCTAGACTAGAGCTCAGGGATCCTGGGTTTTGGTCCTGGTTCTACCATTTATTTAGTTATAGCATTAGACCTTATATTTTCCTTGTTGGGGAAACAGAGCTGATGATTCTCATCCTACTAATCTCAGAGGCTGTGAAACAGGAATGGAATAATGTCCATAGAAGCATTTTGTAAACTACAACACACAACTTAGATGCGTACTATTGTGTCCATTAACACTATTCAAAGAGAACTGTTGGCCAGAAGACACTTTTTCAATTACCCTCATATGTGGGGCTTGATCATCATCAAGATAATAATTTAGAATTTTTAAGGCTTTGCTAAAGACTTAACTAAATTTTAATTTTGTACTGGAAAATTAATAGTGCAAAAACAGGGAAAGTGTGAAATTTAGTATTTAAGAAAAGCAAATGTCAAGCACCCTCATGAACTCTGATAGAATTTATTGTTGTTTTTTAACATTTTTGTTTATTTTTGAGAGACAGAGTGTAAGCGGGGGAAGGGCAGAGAGTGAGGGAGACACAGAATCCAAAGCAGGCTCCACGCTCTGAGCTGTCAGCACAGAGCCCAACATGGGTCTCAAACCCACGAACTGCGAGATCATGACCTGAGCCAAGGTCAGACACTCAACCGACTGAGCCACCCAGGTGCCGCTAGAATTTGTTTATATATGGACAGGTTATTTATAAGTTATTTCTTCTATTCATTAAAAGCAAGTTTCCTAAGAATCTATTAAACAGCCTTTCTCATTCCTTTATTTATACCAATACAATACACATAATTATGTGGAATGTTACCATGGGGGCAGGGGATGGGATGCACACAAAAGTGAATCCCAAATAGACCCTATCTGAAGGAGAGTAGCTATCCAGTATGGAAAAGTTCTAGAGAGAAGACTAGACAGAACATATCCCCAGCAGCTATAATAAAATGTAGAAAGATAAGAGGAAGTGAGAGGTAAAGTCCTAAGGATTGAATAGATAAGGGGCTGTAAGAGTTCAGAGAATTGACATAATTCCCAGATGTGGCATTAGGAAGGCTTAGGACAAGGTGTCATTTGACCAGAGTTGGAAGATTTAGAAATGGGAATAGTGAGCTCGCCTTGGCTCTACATTAAACTTGCTCTAAGGACTTGAATATCCAACCAGAATGCAGAATCCTTGAGTATAAATAGCATAGAACTATAGTAGAAATAAAAGTTAGAAAGGTAGCGATTGCAGCTGGATTATAGAGGGGTTGGAATGTCAGACTGAAGAATCTGATCTTTACTCAGTAGGTGTGAGATAACAGAAAATATATATATTGGCCTCTGCCTCCAGTTCCTGGAACACAGCTCCTAAAAATGCTTGTACTTCCCTAAGTAATAAGAGCAGTGGGAGCATCTTTTGTTCTGTTTGGTCTTTGACCTCAGTTCCTGACAGAGGAGTCCTAAAACTCTTGTAATTTCCTGAGTAGTAGGAGTGTCTCTTGTTCTAAAGAGGTGACTCTGGGTGGGCTCCAGGATGGCTCCTGGATGAGGGCTGATTGCCAGAAAGACCAAGGCATGATTAGAAGTTTGGGATTTTTAGGGGTGCCTGGGTGGCTCAGTTGGTTAAGTGTCCAACTTCAGCTCAGGTCATGATATTGCTGGTTGTGAGTATGAGCCTAGTGTCAGGCTCTGTGCTGACAGCTCAGAGCCTGGAGCCTTCTTTGGATTCTGTGTCTTCCTCCCTCTCTGCCCCTCCCCTGCTCTCTCTCCCTCTCTCTCTTTCAAAAACAATAAACATTTTTTAAAAAATCAAATATAAGTTTGGGATTTTTTAGCTTCACTCCCTATTCATTTGAGAAAGGAAAAGGGCTGGAAATAGAGTTAATAATTGATATTGCCTGCATGATGAAGTCTCCAAAAAATCCCAAAATTATGGGGTTCAGAGAGCTTTCAGGTTAATGAATACATCCATATACCTGGAGAATGATACATCCCAACTCCACAAGGACAGAAGCTACTTCACTAAGGACCCTCCCAGACCTTGCTATGTGTATGGCTATTCATTTATATCCCTTATTATATTCTTTAATACACTGGTAAGAGTAAATGTCTCCCTGAGTTCTGTGAGCTTGTCCAGCAAATTAATCAAACTTGAGAAAGGGGTTGAGGAAATCTTGGGGGACCTCCTACTGGCAGTAGGCATCAAAATGAGGGTGGCAGTTTTGTAGGACTGAGACCTTCACCTGTGGGATCTGACACTATTTCCAGGAAGATAATGTCAGAATTGAATTAAATTGTAGGACACCCATCTGGTGTCATGGAAAACTGCTTGGTGTGCGGAAACCCCACCCATCCCCTCCCCAACATTTGGTGGTCAGAAATATCAGAGGTGACGTGTTCTGTCTGAGTAGCCAAAGAGACACACATGGGGATAAGACTGTAGGTTTATTTATTTATTCATTTTTTTCATGTTAATTTATTTTTGAGAGAGAGAGAGACAGAGTGTGAGTTGGGGAGGGGCAGAGAGAGAGAGAATCCAAAGCAGGCTCCAGGCTGTCAGCACAGAGCCCAATGTGGGGCTCGAAGCCACAAACTGTGAGATCGTGACCTGAGCCAAAGATGGACGCCCAACAGACTGAGCCACCCAGGCACCCCAAGACTGTAGGGTTTTTTTTAATTCAGTAGGCAATGGAGGGTCAGTGAAAGTTTTGGGACAGTGGAGTGAGTATCTTCATTATAACTGTGCTTGTTGAGGATTAACTAGGCAGCTTATAGGAAGATACAAGGAGAAAAAGTGGAGGCTGAGGGACAAACTAAGAGTCTCCATGTCCAAGTAAAAGGTCATGAGAACCTGAACCAGATTATGAGCACTGGGATGGGGGTAAGCAAATTAATAGGAGACATTTTGGATGGAGAAATCATAGTTCTTGGTAATTGATACAAAGACCAGTTGGGAAGGGGAGAGTTGGCAGTCTTTCATTTAGAAATAACAAATAGCCTAAACTTGCCTAAATAAAGGTAATTTACCTATTCACTTAACTGAAAAGTACTAAAAAAAGATGTTGCCTCAGGAACTATTGGATCCCAGGGCTCAAATGACATCATCAGTGCTGATTCAGTGCTGATTTCACCTTACGGCAATCTCCAGAAGCTACTAGTTTTTATTTTCTGATGGTTAAATGTAGTAGAAGAGAGAGATTGTCTTCCTCATCGGGTCCAGAAAACGCCCTGAGACCTGCTTTCCATTGTACATTCCTGAAGCACTCCCTCTGCTCCGAGAGATTTTTTGTGATTGGCTTAGACCCATATCTGGTCATTTATTTTCTATTAGTGTCCTAATAATTTGTTCACAAAGACGGCCTAATTGTAGACCACTATAAGACATTGCTCCATGACCAAAATCAGATCTCACATGATGAATTCTTGCTAACAAAAAGATACTAATTGAGAACAGTAATGGCTCCTCATTCCATTTCATCCACTGCAACAGTTTTTGTAGGCAAGTTTCTTGAGAACCTGGCTCATAAAATGTGAATAAAACCAACACAATTTCTAGGGCAATATTCAAATTGGGCAGTTACAAATGTGCCAGAGGGATTTCAAGTATGGGAAAGAAGGGAGAGTTGTCTGAGAGGGCTGGGCAAAAGACAAACTATTGATCTAAGCCTTGAAGCAAGTATAAGCTTTGCTTCAGAACCGTCTAGGCAAGGCACTGAATGCCAGCCAGATGTTGACAAGTCATTTGTATTCCATTTGAAATGGGGTAATGGCTCTAAAAATAACATGGGGGCATCTGCTTGAACTGAGCAGTCTTCTCTACGTGGTAGGTATGACGTCTAAGCAGTGTTTTTGAATCAAAATTTTACCAAGTGTTTAAGTACACTAGGAAAGCATACCCCTTTTAGAAACCCCAATGGACATCCCTTTGGTAAAGAAAAGGATCGTTCTGTGAAGTGAATCCCCATCAGTCTGTAAAGTGAATCCCTTCCCCCTCCTTAGTGGGTGGATTTGCGTTTTCACATAGCAGATTTGCTTGAAAGTCAGGTATGTACACCTGAGCTGCACTGAGAAAATGATAAATCCCATTACGGGACTTTTAAATTTGGGGTCTGTTTTTATGAGGTAGAAAATGTCAATTTGAAAAGTGTTAAAGGCAGCCTGAATCAACTTATTAGAAACACACACACAAACTGCACATTTTTAAACATGTGACAAAGCTGCTCTTTCAGCTTTCCAGAATGATCATCATCCTGCTCATGCAAATTGCTGTTATATGTCATTTGGAATGAGATCAAAAGTTTGAAAATGAGAAAAGACAATCCTGGCAGAACACTTGATTTTTTTTTAATGTTTATCTTTGAGAGAGGGGGGTTGGGGGGAGGGGCAGAGAGAGAGGGAGACACACAATCTGAAGCAGGCTCCAGGCTCCAAGCTGTCAGCACAGAGGCCCCGATGCGGAGCTCGAACCCATGAACCGCGAGATCATGACCCGATTGGAAGCTTAACCGACTAAGCCAGCCAGAACCCCGAAACACTTGAGTTTTGATTCTGCAAAGCTGACCAGTGCACTGGTCTGGTGGAAGCAGGCCATTCCTGTAACCACCACCAAGCCCTGCAAGGCTGTGGGCTCACAGCAATACATGAGCTTGATTTGCAAAGCCCAGGAGCCTCTTGGCCCTCATTAGGCTATTAAGGATCGTCCGGAAAGCAGCACAGGTGTTAACAGTGCTGAGAGAAGACCCTGGTTAGGAGAGAATAACTTTTTACTCAATTATGTGGCTTATCAACTAGGGACTGGGAAGACTGGAGGCAGCTGGAAGGGAAAGAGATGATTTTAGTGATCTATATTCCCTTCTTTTATTTGAGTGCTGCCACCAAGAGATAGAGGAGCCAGAGAAGGAGCTTGCAATTGGCGACCTGTACCTACATGTTGCCGGACACATAGTACATTCTCAGTAACAATCTGTTGAAGAAATGAATGAATGAATGAATGAGTGACTGGATGAATGGATAGTAGGCTGTGAAGGGTGCCCTCTGCGTGACTTTTCTGGGAATGGGCTCTGGTCGAGCTTTTCATAGGATCACAGGATGGGACTGTCATTTTGGCTATTGATTGGCTGGAAGACAAGGAATTATGCAGGGAACTTACTCATCTTAATCATCTTGAATCTTGCAAGGCCTGGGCAGCTTCTTTCCAGAGTTATTTGAAATGCCTCAAACTCTTTTCCCACAGAAAACAAATTCTGGGAAAAGAATTCAGGAGCCACTGTCAGTAAACAGAAGAAACATCCAACCCTGTGTTGAATATACAGCACTTCAATCATCTTAAAGTGGGAGAAATTGTTAGTGATTTAACAATCGAAAGCCAGAGAAACTGTTTAAGGTCCAATGCCAAAATGATGCCCCCATTCCTCCATTTAAATCTGTACTTGTTAATAGGGGAGGCTCTGGAGGATGTTGGATGCAGGAGGGAAACTTCTGACCCCCCTTTGTAATGCTCAGGCTGACTTCAGACCCCTGTGAATCTGCAGATGGGCAATGAAGAGCTAATCAGGATAATGCTTTCTCTTCCTACAGCTCAATATTTTTACTTGTTGGATGGCCAGGTTCACAGCTTCTAGTTTTGTCATTAGATCTAAATATCGGGAATCAAAAAATCTTGAAGAAAGGAAAAGTAGGAGGAAAAAGACAGAAGCATTTCAAGAATCAAAATAAGTCTGACCCATACTGAAAGACCTTAATTGGAGCATGGGAAAGAACATTCCAAAGCAAAGCAAGTCTTGTATGTGTGTGTGTGTGTGTGTGTGTGTGTGTGTGTGTCAGAGGGAGAGGAAGAGAGAGAGGGAGAGAGATTGAGATTGAGAATTAATTTATGAAGGCCTCTTTTCACTCTGGTTCAGATACAAGTTGTAGAAGGGACACATATCCTTTTGGAAACAGCTGGCTCGGTGATGAAGGTCCATGAGGCCCCTGTGCCTTTGCCTTGAAAGCTTGTTTGCTTTAGCAGTTTCATAACCTAAAGGCCTGCACCTGGCATCCATGGACTTTTCTCCCATTGAATGTTCAGGGCCCTTTTTCAGGTATTAGGAGTTTATGAGCTCTGCTCCTCTTATATCTTGAAGGCCAGTTGGTGACTCAGTCGACCTATTATACCCCCCACCCCAAGCGTCCCACTGTGTCCCTGGGGGTCCCTTCCCAGTTCTCTTGTCCTTGTCCTCAAAGAGGTAGGCATGAGATCGTGCATTTTACTGCTAATCACTCCTACAGAGTTTCTCAGTGCTCAGGGGACCTTCATGAGAATCATCAGAGTTATTTGTTAGAAACTCTCAAAACTGTTCTAATAAGGTTCTGTTTCTTGATCTAGTTGCTGGGTGCATAGGGATATTCAGATTGTGAAAATTCAACAAGTTATATATTTACTTATATACTACTTTTATGGTTGCACATTATATTCCAGTAAAATGCTTGAAAAAAAAAAACAACAACAACAACAACACCCAAACCCGATGAATCAGAATCTCAGGGGTTTGGGGCCTGAGAACATGCATTCTTAGCAAACTCCTCAAATGATTCAAGTTTGAGGGCCTTTGTGCTAAAAGGAAATAAACAAAAGATAAAGAAATCACAAATGTGCAAAGACCATTATACTAGCACTAATGAATTATGTTTCCTGGCCTTTTCATCCACTCATTCACAAATGCCTGTTCCCCTGAGATAGGGCCCAGGGTTATGGACTAGGTCCTCCGCCTCCTGCTGCTGAAGGACGCTGTTGGACCTAGATGCCATCCCTGTCCTGAAGAAACTCACTGCATCCGGGAGGAAATAGTGAGCTAATGGTCATGATGCAGGCTGCTTAGTGCTGAGAGAGGGAAAACAGGGTGATCTAGGAGCCCTGGGAGAGCCACCAACCATAACCTTTCTAGGTGGTGACTGCAGATCACACAGATTTATGGCTTCTGCTTTTAATCCTAGATGCGACTCCCTGCGTCTCTCCCCTCCCACAGCGGATGGCGTGTCCTTTCCCTGTCCTCAGGGATGGCCCCCTCTCCCAGCACTTAGGGCTATAAGACAGGCAGGGAGGAACACCAGGTGTCAGGAAAGGCCTTGTGTTGTTATGGCTCAGAGCACAGGCTCTAGAGCCAGGGTCCCTCAGTTTATCTCCTAGCCCATTTGTTTACTCACTGTGGGAATGATTACTATACTACCTACCTAGAGGCATCATTCACTTCTAGGTGTGGTTACTGTGGAGAGTAAGTGGACTGCTGTCATGTAGTGCTCATGAGAGTGCCAGGTATACAGTCGGTGCTAAGTGTTCTCATAACTGTTATTGTTGTTGTTGTGATTATTACTGTTGTTTAGTCCACCGTCAGATGTCCATTGATCTTGAGTGGATTCATTACATTCCTGAGAACGTCCAGAAGGGTGACACCCATCTCAGTGGGATCAGGCCACCTACTGGAATGATCCCCTTGGGGCAATTCCTCCCAGCTTCTAAACAAATCAGCCAAATAGAAAAATGCTTAATTCAAACAAAAGCTTGATGATTCAACAGGAGGAAGAAGGGGAAAATATGGGTCACAGCCATGTAAGTGCCCTTCCCACAGGCTGTGTCACCATGCTGGGGTGGAGGCAGATTTCTTGCACCCCATCCATGCAGCTGTTAATGTTACTCAGGGAAATATTCATAACAACAAGAGAATGGAATCATGCGGTGTTTGCTCCAGAACATTCAGTGGACTCACATAAGGACAGCTTTCTTTTCTTCCTCGCCACTTGCAGGAAATTTGCAGAAGTATCTTCTGTTACTGTTTATTTTTCACTCATGGGGAAATGGAGGCATGTCCAGGATTGTCAAGATATTGGCTCCAGGTCACAGAGGTAGTGAAAAGCCAGGCTTTGCATCCTTGGCTCCTAACTGCAAGGCAAGTGTGCACCGGAGGAGAGCCACACAAGCACCTGGCAATGTGTGAAGCCTGACGTGGAAAGATTCAGTACAAGGGCAGAGCTAGGGGCCCAGATACAACATGGCACTGTGATTCAGGAATTAAGAGTAAGAGCTTCAGAATTGGACAGGTCTGGATTTGAATCCTGGTTCTGTCAGTGTTAGGGCCTGAAAGTTTGTGTCCCCCCAAAATTCTTATGTTGAAGCCCTAACCTCCGGTGTGGCTATGTTTGGAGATGGAGACTCTACGGAAATATTTGAGGTTAAATGAGGTCATAAGAATGGGGCCCTCATCTAATAGGATTAGTGTCTTTAGAAGAAGACAGGCTAGAGAGCTCACACTCTCTCTCCATGTGGAAGCATGAAGGAAAAGTCATTTGAAGACATAACGAGAATGTGGTTGTCTGCAAGCCCGGAGGAGAGCACTCACCAGAAACCAGTTGGAGCTTTGATCTTGAACTTTTAGCCTCCAGAACTGTGAGAAAATTAATTTCATTATTTAAGCCACCCAGTCTATGATATTCGGTTATGGCAGACTAAGCTGACAAAGAGACTCCGTGTGAGCTCTGTGGCTGAGCAAGTAACTCTTCTCAACCACCGTTTCCTCATTGATCAGATGAAGATAATAGTAATCATGTTTCACAAGATTGTTAACATGATTAAATGAGGTAATGCATTCAAAGGACATAGCCAAGGGAACAGCACGCAAATGTTTGATGTTGATCAAGTACCTGCTTTCTGGCCATTGTTCTGGGTGCTGGAAATCCAGGGACAACTAAGCAAAATAAGATCCCTGCCCTCATGGAGTTCGTAGCCTACCTGGGAGGCAGATGATAAATAAGGAAACAAATAAATAATTGTGGGTTATTACAAATGCCATGAAGGAAACATTCAGGTAAACAACAGAAAGTAATCTGAGGAGGCCACTTAAGATAGGTCTGTCAGGGAAGGTCTCTCTGAGTAAGATATTTGAGTCAGGGGCCCAAAGAATAAGAATATGTGGATCATCAGGGGAGTTGGTGAACAGAGAGAGCAAGTGCCTAAGCTGGGAGGTGGAAGGGGCTTGGAGCATTCCACTTGCATGGAATGTGCGAGATGGGGGAGGGAGGCAGGAGCCAAAGTTTGCAGCTCCTTGTGGGTTTTTTCTTTTAGCAATTGACAGCTATCAACTGACTCTTTGGGGGGAAATGACGTGGTCTGACTTGGGGTCATAAGAGCTGACGGGCTGCTGTGTGGAGGTTGGACTTGCGGGATGTAAGCAGAAGCAGTGAACTGTGTTAGATAACCTTCATGCCAGTTTGGGAAAGGAAGATAGTGGCTGCGATAGAGGTGGGGAGGAGAGTTCAAGTGCTGATTAGGAGAACAACAAGAGTTAGTGCTAGATCTGAAGGGAACGAGGGGAAGGGAGAGTCAAGATGACTCCCAGGATTTCACCTAACTGACCACTGATGAGAGAAGGGGTGGGGCACGTCTGGAAAGAACCGGTTTGGAAGTCTCAGGGACCTGCAGAGGTTTGCAGATCACACTCTGAGAACTGCTAATCTAGGGAAAAATAGGAGTGTGGCTCTGAAGAGTTTCGAAGAGATGGGATGGAGAGCACAAATAAAGGGGTGAAGCACTGATACAAAAGGGACCGTTCTTCCATTTTAATACGAGAGGAGGCAAGAAGATTGGTATACATTTTCTTAGTGGCTATTTCAGGCCATTCCTCTCCACTAGTATGTGTTTTCTGAGTGAAGCACAAGTCTCCAATTAAGAAGAAAAATGGTAATGGGACACCTGGGTGGCTCTGTCGGTTGAGCATCCAATTCTTGATTTTGGCTCAGGTCATGATCCCAGGGTTGTGGGATCAAGCCCCGCATTGGTCTCTGTGCTGAGTATTGAGCCTGCTTGAGATTCTCTCTCTCTCTCTCTCTCTCTCTCTCTCTCTCTCTCTCTCTCCCTCTCCCCAACTCACACATGTGCTCTCTCTCTCTCTCTAAAATAAAATTTTACACTTGATCTTAGCCAAAAGGCTGAGAAGTGATAAAAAAAAATTTTAAACCTTAAAAATAGAAGAAGGAAATGGTAAGAATGGACAGGGGAGTGTTTAAGGAGAAAGAAGAAGGTGTGAGCTGGTCGGCTTGGCAAGTGGGAAATGAATTTGCTGGACAAGCATAGTAAATTTTTCAGGCAGTGCTCATTTGAGGTTTGTGGGCATGAAATTAAAGAGAAACCAACTGGTTGAGTTTTATGCTTCCTTTTCCCAAGAATATTCAGCTGCTTGGGTGTGTGCACAGAAAAGGCAGATAACTTGGATCAAGGACTGCTGAAGCTTTTCTAAATGAATACAGTGGAGAGAGAGAGAGAGAGGGAGAGAGAGAATGAAAAAATTGGTTCCACAAAGGCATTGAGGGTGACTGCAAGGGAGGTGTTGTTTAAACTGGGCGAGAAGGATGAGGATGGGGGTGACAGTAGAAAAGGGAAAAGGGACAGGGTAGGTAGCCTGGGGGTTTTGATAAGGTGCCATCAGGGAGTGGGATGTTTGAGATCAGGGTGGAACTGCCAACCACAGCAAGGTTTAGGGCAGGACCATGGGAGTGGATGTTTGTGATTGGGGAAGGTGAGAAAGACAAGGAGCAGAGAGGCCAGGGATTTGGGTAGTCCATTCATGTGTATGTTGAAGGCATTGGAAGACGACAGGAAGGGTAGGAGAATGAGACCCAAAGCAAAGCCTTCGATGATAAAAGAAGCATAAGTGCCCATTGAATGGAAGGGCAGGTATCTGACAACTACCAGGAATGTGTGTAATCCGAAGGCAGGGGCTTCAAAGAAGTTGTGGTTTTTGAGAGAGGAAGCTAAGAGAAATGGTTTAAGCTACAGTAGGTGAAAAGAGGATACTCCTTCCATTTCCTATACTTGAGATACACCTGGAGTGAGAGAGCACAGGGTGTTGAGGGGCTGTGGGAGAAGAGTGGTCTCAGGGGAAAAGCCAGGTTTCCACGAGGCCAGCAGAAGAGGGAGTGGTCAGAGCAATGAGGACATAGGGGATTTTGTGAGTCATAGGTGTAGCTCTGGAAGGCTCTAGAAAGGGCATAGGGGAAAATGAGGGATGAAGGATTGGGTTAGATGATGAAAATACACAGCACTAGCCTTGAACTTCTGTGAGGTCTTGAGATATCCGTTGACTCTCCTCCCTGTAAACCTCAATGGGACAGCAATAAAGAGGGCCGTGAAGTGTCCCTCTTTCAGGTCAGCCTGGTATTATTAGGTACAATTATCATCACCCAGCTCATCTCCCTGCCTCTGGGCATAACTAATTATAGATTGTCCTACTTTAAGGTCTCCAAGAGAAAGTGATTTTATAATTTCCCTCAATAATGCATTCCATACTTTAACAGTCAGTACGAAAAAAAGTGCCTGATACGTAGTAGGTGCCTAATAAGTGTTGTTTGAGTTAATTGAATCAATTTATGGTATCAAGGTTTTCCTCTTATCTCCTTTAATTTACTCATGCAGTGCTAGTCCATTATACTGTGACAAAATAGATCCCACAATTATTTCCCCATTATCATAGACAAGCTGTTCCATATAATCTTTTCCTCAAATGTTAATTCTATTGTTATTTGGTTGTGTCACATCTGTACCTTCGGACTCCTCAGCTATATTTAAATTCCCTCAGTGTTAGATACCATAGTGGAGGCAGAGAGTCAATATTTACTAATTGTTTTTTGAAAAATATAAATATATTCTCTAATTCTTGAAATAATACTTACTTGAAAATTCATGTGTATTCCTAAAAAGCCACTGACATGTCCCATGAACCAACACTTGACCTAACATCCAGACTGCCTGGGTACAGATTGTGGCTGTGTCCCTTACTAGCTGTATAACCTCAGGTAAAATACTAATATTTTTGTGCCTCCATGTTCTTGTTTGTAAAATGAAGACAGTTATCACAAATTTGTTGTGATGAGCAAGTTAACATATGTAAGTATATATTCATGGAATACTTTATAAATGATTTAACAATCTCAACCCAGATCATCAATAAATATCAATTCAATAGATTGTACTGTGACTGGTCAGGCACACCCTCTACAAATAAAATATCATTAAATGTTTCACTTCTAAAGTAATTAAAACAGGACCACATCTGTGAAGTTAGGATAGGAAAAGCAATGCCCACACTTTATAAAAAGGAGAAACATGAGAAAAACCTAGTAACCTAAATTGAGGCATCCTGAAATAAAGACGGGGACTCCCAAACAATGAGAGTCAGTAGCACGAGGCTGAGGGCTTTGAGAAAATGTTTGCTATGTATAATTACAGAAACAGAAAATGCTGCAGTAAGTCAAACTTTGCAGATGAAGAAATAGTGAAACTAACAGAAAATACCATCACACAGATTATTATTTGCTTCTGTTCATAAGGTATCCAGAGCCCAATAGTATAGAGAATTAGGAGGTAATGAAAACGCTATTGTAACTCTTGATGGAAAGCAGGCTGGGGAGCACTTAGCAAATGGGAACTTTGCAGAACCCACAGAGCTAGATGAATGTTTCAGCAGTAAGGGAGCGAGTATTTGCATTAACAAGTTAAGGAAAAACTAAAGTAAGTCTAGAGGTCAGAATCAGAAAGGTGATAGACATTCAAGGAGGAATGCAGATCTTATTTCATCAACTAGTAAGATTAATGAAACAATGATGAAATTTAAAAAGTAAGCCTAGAGACTTTAAGAAAAAAAATTATAGAATTCAATAAAGATTTTTTTCTTTTTTAAAAGAAAGTGTATTCAGGGCGCCTGGGTGGCTCAGTCAGTTAAGCAACCGACTTCAGCTCAGGTCATGATCTTGCGATTTGTGGTTCAAGCCCCGCATCGGGCTCTTTGCTGACAGCTCAGAGCCTATTTCATATTCTGTGTCTCCCCCTCTCTCTGCCCCTCCTCCACTTGTGCTCTGTCTCTCTGTCTGTCAAAAATAAACAAATGTTAAAAAAAAATAAAGCATGTTCAATCCACATTGATTTTCAAATACTAGGTCTATAAATAGGCAAAGGAAGATATTATTATGCATTTAATGTATTCATTTTTACAGTATTAGATACAGAATCCCTAAGCTGCCTTTAGGAACATTTCCATTTCAAAGTAATGTCCTCTAGTTTTTCGGCTGGTGGGATTAAATGTGATGTTTAATTTCTTTTTTCACAGTTGATAATGTTATTTTGAAATGAAAATAATTTAAGACTGACTTATAAAAAGTCACATTGACTAAAGGTTAAATCAAGACTTACTTATAAAAAGTCACATTGAGTAAAGGTTGACCCAGACCCTAAACAAAGGGGAATTGGCACTGGTTTGCCTATGTTGGGGAAGAAGAAGGTGGGGCCCGGAGGCTTCAGAAGCTGGAGTCAGAATCTGCTTCATTGCCTCTCTGGGTGTGTAGTCTGGAAGAAGTCAGGGTGACACAAACATAATCTGCAGCTAACCCAGCATCGGGAGGTGTGGCTCTTATAGTCAAGACAGACAAACCACTGAAATCTGACTCAGAGACGCTAGAAATACTGCCTTGCAGTAATTTTAGAAAAGAGAAAGGGAGAACAAGGCTGAGACTGCACAACATTTAATTCGTAAACACCGACTGCAACTCCCTGTGGAATGGCAGAAAGGGCATTGAACTTTTTCTGCAGTCAGAAATCCAGAGCTCAAGCCCTGGCTGTGTCTCTCAGGGCATGGGTGCACTTGGGCAGATCATTTAAACTCCCTGGGCTTCAATTTTCTCATCTTTAAAATTACAGAAATAAAGCCTTCCTCAAAGTTGCTGGGGGCATGAACAGCTTTCTGAAGCGCTGCAGGATGCTCACAGGGGTGTCCAAGGGGCTCTAGTGTTGGTGGCAAAGGTAGTATTTATTCCAAACACCATAAGACAATGGAAAGAACAACAAATTTAGAATCAGGTAGATCTGAATTCACTGGAAGTCAAAGCGTAGCTTTTCTCCTTAATTACTCTTGGACTTTGGGCAAGTTTGTCTCATTGAGACATTTTTTTTAAATGATTTATTTATTTTTTAATTTATATCCAATTTGGTTAGCATATAGTGCAACAATGATTTCAGGAGTAGATTCCTTAATGCCCCTTACCCATTTAGCTGATCACCCAACCCCCCCCCCCCCGCCCCGCCACAGTCCCTCCAGTAACCTTCTGTTTGTTTTCCATATTTAAGAGTCTCTTATGTTTTGTCTCCTTCCTGTTTTTATATTATTTTTGCTTCCTTTCCCTTATGTTCATGGGCTTTGTATCTTGAATTCCTCATATGAGTGAAGTCATATGATATTTGTCTTTGAGGCATCTATTTTTAAAAAGGTATCTAGGGGTGTCTGGGTGGCTCAGTCGGTTAAGCATCCAACTCTTGGATGCTTTCAAGCTCAGTTCATGATCTCATGGTTCATGAGATTGAGCCCCACATCGGGCTTTGTGCTGACAGCACAGAGCCTGCTTAGGATTCTCTCTCTCCCTCTCTCTCTGCCCCTCCCCTGATCATGCTGTCTTCTCTCTTTCAAATAAATAGTTAAAAAATTCAAGTTAAAAAAAAGATATCTATCCAATAGGGTTCTTATAAGAATGAAATAAAATAATTTATATGCCCAGAGCCTAACACAGAAAAAACTCTCAGGGAGTGCTAGTTTCCCTTTCCTCTCACATGTACCTCAGAGAGAAGTCTGTGACCAACGTGCAGGGCAAAATATAGATGAATGTGGCAGCATTTCCTCCAGGACTCACCAGATGAGTAGGTGAGCAGCTCTGAAAGAAAACAGACTGTGGAAGGAGTGGAACATTTACTGTTGTTCTCTGGAAGCTCACGGCGGATTGATTCTCACGGAAGGATCAGGAAAGGCCCCGAGGAGGAGGTGAGATTGAAGATGGGTGCACAAGGGAAGGAAATTTCTAGAGACTGGAAGAATGCAGGTGAGCTGGAAAATCGTCTTAGGCTGGTGTCATTGGCAAATAGTGATGGCCGATATTATTGAGCAATGTGTTAGTTTTCTATTGCTGCTGCCATAAATTACCACACACATAGTGACTAAAACACAAATTTATTATCACTCGGTTTCTGTGAGGCGTAAGTCCCACACCGGTCACACCCAGCTAAAAACAAATCCATGCTCCCTTCTGGAGGCTCTGGGCAAGAATTCACTTCCAAGCTCATCCAGGGTGTTGGGCTCAGTTCTTTGTGGTTAAGGCTGAGGTACCTGTTTCCGTGCTGTCTTTAGCTTCTGGAAATCTCTCTGTAGCCTCATCTGTGGGTCACTCCTTTCTTCAACCCACAATGGTGGGCCCTCCTCTTCTTTCTAATGTCTCTGATTTCTGCTGCTGCTACCTCTCTCTTGTCTCTTATGTGCACCTTTAATAAACACGGCTCTCAAGTCACACTCCGTGCTGCCTGTGGCCCCATTTCTATGTGAATGAGGATAGGGTGAGGCTGGGAGAGGGACTTTGTGTGCCTTCCATCCTGCTCACCTCCATCCTGGGTCCATGTGCTGACTGCAGAGCCTGGCTTCCTCCAGGAGCAAAGAAACTATGACATGCTTGAGAGACTCCTTCAGACAGATCTCTGGAGGCAGAGCCAAGGTGTGGATCCACCACGGCAGAGGAGGGAAGTCAGTGGAAGTGTCTCTCCCTGACCCCAGGGGGCCTCTGGAAGGTAGACAGCACTCCAGAGGCATGCAGCCCCTGGAAGCCAGGGCCAAGCAGGGAGGTGTGAAGCACCTTGCACCAAGGGCAAACTGTTACCAGCTGGGGAAGGGTGCACTGAGCGCAAGGGGGACTCCGGACAGGCTTGCCTTGGCATCAATTGCTATAACTGGAGCCAAGTTCACACTGTCTGCGCACCCATGCTCCCATGACCCAATGTCTGGTTTCCAGTTTTGGGGGTCTCTGAGGCTTAGGCTGGCTCCCCTTCTTCAAGGAAAAAGAAACGCTTACCAGGATGCTCAGAGTCACCTGTGTCAAGGCCCTGCCGTGGCGGGTCCCGAGCCTTCCCTGAGCTTCCAGGGACCACAGCTCACAGAGTCACTGTCAGGTGGCCAGTTGCAAGAAGAGATTTCACTTGAGGGACTCAGTAGGGACACCCATGGGCAGGCTGGCCTCTGAACCAACTCTTGCAAGCCATTGCTTCTCTGGTCTTCCCATGGTTTACCTTTCAGGGTGAAAAACCCTTTCGAAGGTCCTCTCCTATTCCATGCCCCTACAAACTACCCACAGTCGAAGCTTGCCAGGACCGAGGCAGCCCAGTGAGGGCTCAGGTGGGTGACTGACCAGCTCATCATCTCATAGGGGCCCATGTGAGGTGCCCCCATGTGATCAGATCCCACAGCTAACAGGTTGGTCATGCATTCCAACCATGAACCAGGAAGTGCCTACTGGAAGAGTACCCATACCTTAGATCAGGGTGCTGGGGGTGCTGAAAGGTGGCACCCACCAGGGGCCCCATCTCGTCTGGGCCCTGCTGGGCAACTGCTCTCCATACAGCAACAGCCACTGTGGTAGAAGGGACAGAACCCCCATCCTCTTCTGGAACTTCTGGGAGCCCATAGTTCACACACAGATGAGCAGAGACAGCAGTGGTGAGTTTTGCCAGCGCAGTCTATCAGAATAATGTGGTGAAGCAGGGTGAGGAAGGGAGGGAAGGATGGATGGACTGGCCCTCAGGTGCTAGGGACCCCACATGGATCCAACCTGGTCTCCCTGGCTCCAGAGCAAGCTGCATCCACACTGTCCCAAACCTGACTGTCAGGGAAGGCCCTGTGCCCAGCTGAGGCACATGCATCTGTCACACCCCACGCAGGCTCTGTCCCCTGTGGTCTCCGGGTACCAGGGCATGCATAGGCCTGGAACAGAGAGCCTGGAACCTGTTTTGGGGACCCAGGGGCCCATGTCTGAGGTGCGCCAGGTCAGGTGTGGTTTGAGGACTGAAGGTTCCGGCAAACCTATGGCACACCCTGCCCAGGGGGCATGTGCTCAGGCAAGCAGGTGGGCCAAGGCAGCCCAAGGAGGCAGCCACGGCCCCTGGCAGTGCCACCTGCTTCACTGGCCAACATCCTGCTCTGACTCCTCACCAGCTTGCCGCAGGTCGTCACACTTCTGCCCCAGCCCATCATGCACTTCCCACAGCTGCGGATTCATGGCCATGTAGGCCAGCCTCTGGTGGGAGAGCTGTTCCAGCTGGGCCTCAGTGTCCTCTGCCCTCCCGGAGAAGCCTGGGGAGGCTTCTGGGACCAGGATGGTGAAAATGGGGTCCTCGGCAGGAGTCTCCCACACATCCTCCAGCACCTGCTCCACCGTGGGAGGCCCTGAGCCAGTCGTCAGCACCACTCACTTCCTGGCCTCGGAACCCACCCCCAGGTGCACACCCCGAGCTGCCAGCACTGCCCAGCACACACTTCACCTGCTGCTGCGCAGCTGGAGAAATCTCCTCTGCCTCCAGCCAGAGAAAGCTCTCTGTTTTGAAGGGTTTGTGTAATTAGATTCGGCCCACCCACAAAATCCAGAATAATCTCCCCATTTGAAGGTCCTTAATGTGTCCTATATCCATGCTATTTCTTTCTTGGGTTCTAGAGATCAGGGTGTGGACATTTTGGGAGTCCATTCGCTCTACCACAACATGTCATATGGACCAGGTACTTTGCTAAATGCATTCTCTGTTATCTCATGTAATCCCCTCAGTTACTCTATGTAATTTAATCCTTTCAGTCCCTCTGTGACAGAGGAAACTGAGATTCAGAGATGATAATCAGCTTCCCCAGAGTCACACGGTTAGGAAGTATATGAACCAGAATTCGAGTGTAGGTCATCTGAGTCGAGCTCAAGTCCCTGTAGAGGATAAACATCTAAAAGGAAAAGTCACCAAATCGGAGGGCTTTGAATGCCAGAGTGAGATCCATGGGCCTTTTTGTGTGTGTGCAGCCATACTCCATATGATCATGTGGGAAGAAAATATCCAAAGCACAGGCACTGTGTGGAAAGCTGAATGATATTTGAAAAGCATGGGTTAGAGACATTCCTGGGGAATAGGAGGCAGATTAATTTTCATGGGACATTGAATTGGTCTCAAGAAATCATATTCTTGGAAAAAATCCAGTGTGGTTTGTCAAGGCACAGTATGGGTTATGACCATGAAATAAATAAAAATACAAAGTTATTAGCCCAGATTCTGGGAGGTCTCCACAGGATGTGATGAAGCCTGAAGGTCACTCTTGGTTTATTTAATATCTTCACAAGTGATCTTGGAACAAGGGATCTTCATCCTTTTTTAATGGAATTCATGAAGATAACAAAATGGCTCAAGCTATAGTCATCAGAGAGGACAGAGAAATGTTGACAGGAAACATTTCCCATTCAACTTGGGGTAAGGGAAGCAAGGAATTCAAAACATAGATAGTCACTAAGATAAGGAGATCTTCACAGAGCCACCATGATTTAGGAGGCCTACAATGAACATAAAAGGCAGAGAGGAAACCATATTGAAAGTTAAATATGGTAGCTAGCCTGAGCCCTGTTCCTGGATGTGCAAATTTCCAGGTGTCGTAAACGTCTATGCTTTGGGGCACAGCTGGAGGGCAGCCCCTGGTCATGCACTGTGCTGGCTTCCTGGGTACCAGCGAGTAAGAGTAGTTTGGGGAGAACCTGAGGCAAAGCAGCACAGAAAATGTTGGAGAACAAGTTAAATAACGAAACGCACGTTATGGAGAGGGGTTGTACCTCCTGTCACCTTGCCTGCCTGCTCTCCCCCCTCAGTTAAGCCTTCTCTGGGACTGGACCACAGAGCAGTGTTCAGTGGCACCCATGTTTCTCCCTGAAGACTCTCTCAGGGACTTCCTACATCTTCATGATGTCATTGTATGTGTCAGGTTGGTTGGTAATTACTGGCTTACTTGACTTTCTCCTTCTCTAACCTGGGGCTCCATAAGGCCATTTGAGGAAAACACAGGTTAGGAGGCTGTCCACAGAAGTGGCTTTAAATCTTTTTTGGGTTCAAGATCCCTTTAAAAAATTGATAAAAGCTATGTTTTCTTTTTCTAGAAAAACAAACAATTACAAAAATATTTGCATGCAACTGTGAAGGATTTATGAAACCCCTCAGTCATTTTTGGAACCCCAAGGGGATCCCCTGGTCTATCTCTTCCAGGTTAATAACCTCATTGTTACAACAATGACAAATGTTCAACAATTCTCACCACTCCCTACCTGAGTCTTTCCTCCCCACTGCATGCCTCAGTGCATTTGTAAACATTCTCCCTCTGAGCCTGTTTGTGATTTCAAAAAGCTACCTCAACACAGTACTCCCTAAGTAGTCCTACCAATACTTCAAACCCGGCACCAAGTTCAATCCTGGAAGTAGCAAGGGAAGCTAGGAGAAAGAGCTCATTCAAGTCAAAGGACATTCTGTAAGTGGAAGGAGTGGGAAAAAGCTGAAGAGCATGAGGATGGAGAAAAGGGTTATGGGAATAGTCACTCAGATGCTTGGGGACTTAAGAGAGGGCACTTTAAGTGGAGCTGTGGGTTGCAGCCAGACTACAGTAGGTTAAATTGATGGGTTTCCTTGATTATTCTAAATAATCAGTTGTATGCATAGGGACATATGTACAAGGATGTTGACTATGGTATTATTAAAATAGTACTAGTACAAATTGGAAACAGTCTAAAAGCCAAATAGTAGAGAATTTGGTTAATTTGATTTTAATCCATCTATATTATGGAATAATATTATATTAGTAAGAACTTTTAAGTAACAGAAACTTGAATCAAACCAGTTCAAGCAAAGAAAGAAAAAAGGAACTTGTTAGCTAATGCAATTGAAGAGTCCAGAAATTGGATTTAGGCAGTTCTGAATGCTGAGATGATGTCCTCTGTTCCCGAAATCTTTCTCTCTGACCCTCTCCTCCCTGCTCCCTCTTCCCCCACCCCTCCCCTCTTTTCTGAGATGGATTCATTTTTAGACGAGATCTTTCTACGTGGTGGGAAGGATGACCCTGATGGTTCCAGCATTTCTAGAGCTCATTGTCTCCACAAGAGGGAAAATTTCTTTGCCTCACCTTCTAGGTCAGGACCCTGGCCCAAGAACATTGGTCCTGTTTAGGTCACTTGCCCATCCTTCAACCAACTTCTGTGCCCAAAGAGGTGGAGTACTGTGATTGGTCAGCTCAAGCACACATGCCTTCCTTGAAAAACCCATCAGAATCATACTGTGGGAGGAAAAGGCATCTTCCAAAAGGAAGAGAGATGATGTGCCCCACCAAAGTGTCCATCATAATGGTAAACTTATTTTTTAATATAATGTAGATCTATAATTATGAGCACAAAAACTTTGGGGAAGGGGAGAGACTGAGGTCCCATCACAGCTCTCTGCCTGGAATTCCTATGCCCAGAACCCCCCACCTCTTTTCCAACTTCTACTTTTCCAGACTATTGACTATGTGGGATGGGCAGAATAATGTCTCCCCTTCCCAAAGATGTCAACACACAAATTCCTGAAGCCTGTGAATATGTAGCCTTAGTTGGCAAATGGAACTTTGCAGTTGGGATTAAGTTAAGGATCTTGAGATAGGAGAGGACCCTGGATTATCTGGGTGGACCCCATGGAAAGATGCTCCATTTACACTGTGAAGTTAGAAAAGCAAGTTACCGAACACAATGTGGAATATGATTTTGTCTTTACTTTTAAATCTGCTTTACTATTTATGAACATATATATGCATGGAAAAAAAGTTTAGAAAATGCACTCCAAGATGATACAAAGTTATTTCCAAGGGGTGGGGATAGTAGATTTTTTCTCCTTTTGCTTTTGTGCAGTTTTTAACTCTTTTACCATGAGCATAGATGACTTATATAATCCACAACTATAAGCCCAACAGGTGAAGAGGAAGTGGCCATTAAAGGGAAAGGTGGGATGGTTTTGTGAGTGGGAAGCATGTTGGAAAAAAAAGTTGTTTGCTTTTTCATTTATTTGCATGGGGAACATCTGTTCATCAGCTGAAGCCATGGGCCTGAGGATGCTGAAGAAGGAGATGCATGAACAAGGGAATGAGACAGGGAGTAGGATGTCTAGGACTGGGGGCGGGGAGTACCCCATCAGGGCTGCAAATGGGCCCCTCAGGGTGGGGGGGGGGCACGAAGGAGAGAGGAAAGACTGGAAGAAATGAGACAGCTTCTAACTGGAGGTAATTAACAACCTAAATCTCCCAAGCAAAGCAGTACATGGGCAAAGGGGCTCGAGTGGGCCAGGGACTTAGGAAAAGCAGAAACAGTTGGAAATTGTGCTGTGGGGAAAGTGACAGGGATCCGCTAGGATCAGTGGGGCCTTCTGAGCAGCACTGAGGACCCAGCTGAGATTAGATAACAGGGATTTGTTGTCGCGCTAATCATAGCAATTTTTCCAGCAACACTGAGCAGCTCAGGAACAGAAGCAATGCCAGCAGAGAGAAAACAGAGTGCCTGAGCTGCACTAAGACTTTGGATTCTTCGTGAGGGGCCCCTCGGTGGACCTCAGTGACCTCAGGACTCAGAGCCTCCTAATTCAGTTCTTTGATTAGGAAGCCAGAGCACTGCTCTTCCTTGAGCTGTACGTGCCACCGTCTGGGCTGCTGTGTCCCTTTCAGGCCTTGCTGAGATGAATCCAGGGGCTTACCAGGGAGAGTCCAAAAGTTTGGCTTTTGAGAAGCCAAAAACAAAAAGCAAAAGCCAAAAGAACATAGGGTGACAAAGGATGTAAGCAAATGGTGCCATTGTGCTATGAGGAAGACCCAGGAGAAAACGGGGAGGAGACAGGGTAGTTTTCAAAGCAGAGATAAAGCCCAGACTGACCTTCAAAGGGTAAGAGTTAACCAGGCAAAGTAAGTGAGGAGGTCATCCCTGGGAGGGGGAACCATATGAGCAAGGGCATGGAGGCATGAAGCTGCGTGCCGTGTACAGATAGCCACATACAACTGAGTGTCATTACAGGGTATAGTAGAGGGGAGGGCATGGTGGGAGACAGGGCTGGAGGGGACATTCAGGGATGTGCCCTGCAGGGTGGAGGAGAAGTGTCCTATGAAGGGGCTTGAGAGAACAAGATCAGAGAAATAAAAAGGAGGAAAAGAAGAGCATATAGTCTCCTAAGTCAGGTTAGTCAAGAGGTAATTAGCAAGAATGATTGACTGTGCCCAGTATCCCAAAGATGCACAATGAGACCATTTCAAAAATCTTATCAATGGACGTGGCAATTAGGAGATTGCATATGACCTCTGCCAAGTAAGTTTTGATGGAGCAGTGAGCACGCAAGTCCACAAGGAAGGGAAGGTAGGGAAGAAGATAAAAAGAACAAGTGGAAATAACTGAGAAGTTCAGCTCAGCAGAAAAGATAAGGGAAAAAGAAGTGAGAAGGAATCAGAACTTCAAGAGAGGATGTGTGTGTTTAAGGATGGGAAAGATTCTAACAGGGGCTGTCAGGAAGGTGCAGGACAGGTAGACTTTTAAGAAAGAGAAAAGATAATGAAGAGCATGGAAGCCTTGGGATGGGAGAGGGTGAGTTTAAACAGGAGGAGGGTTGCCTCTTTCTCTGAGTTTAAAGAAGGGGTGTGAGCCTTACACGTGTAGCTACGTTGATTATGGGGAGCAGAGCTCTTCTTGTCTGACTGCCTCCACTTCCCTCATGAAGCAGCATGGTGATCTCCTGAAAGTGAGGAGATGAGGAAAACAGAGGAGTAAGGAAGAAACGGCCTGTCTAGCAAGGCCCTGTGAAAGGGCTGTCAGAGAGCGCGGGGCCTGTGCAGGCTTTAGGAAGTACATGAGGTCAAGTGTGGAAAGTGCACAGTTCAGAGCTAGACAAATAAAGGCTCTCAATAAATGGGAAAAATTATCCCCATGGGGGCACCTGGGTGGCTTAGTTGGATAAGCGTCCAACTTCGGCTGCAGTCATAACCTCGTGGTTCATCAGTTCGAGCCCTGTGTTGGGCTCTCTGCTGTCAACACAGAGCCTGCTTCAGAAACTCTGTCCCCCACCATCTCTAGACCATCCCTGCTCATGCTCTCTCGCTCTCTCTCAAAAACAAATAAACATTTAAAATGCATATATATATATACATATATATATATGTAAATTATCTCCATGTAAGGAGAATCATGAGGGCCTAACCTCAAAGGGACAAAGTCCCAGTGGAGGCAGTGATGGGTCTGAAGGCCAATCACATATGGGGCCTTGAGGGTAGATGTCTAAAGATTTTTTCTTTTAGTAGTTTGAACATTGCTCTCTAGCAACTGGGAGTTGAGATTTGGGAAGAAGAGCTAGTTTTGGAAAACAAAGAAAAATTGCAAATTCAAGAGCCATGTTATAATTCCAGAGGTAGAAACAACTCCAAACTCAGTCTCTCCCGTTAGGGACTGACTAACCCTAGTGACTGCAAATCAAGAAAGATTAAATCGATAAAGGTGACACCACCCTACAATCTGAGGTGATGTGGCTCAAAGCAGGAAAAAAAAAAAAATGATCCTGTTACTGGGACTGGTTGAGTGGCCAGATTACTTCAATGTGTATCTTATCTTATTCAGTCTTCTAATAAGTCAACAAAGTCAACAAAAACAGAGTTTGGCATAGATTGTGTTAGCATGTCCCCAACTATGCTGGATGTTCTCAGACAGGTGCAGGCAGCATGTACAAGCACCCTGCCCACCCGCCACTTTTTTTTGCCTGTAGCACCACGGTTAGCCAGTTAAGAGTACCAGCTCTGCTGTTGCACTAACTGGGACTGATCTCACCTATCCCTGCTGAAAAGTGTTACATCACTCTGCAAACCAAAGTTTTCTCATCCGCAAAATGTGGATAATATCAGTATCTATTTCCAAAGGTGTTTGTGAGGATTAAATCAGGTAACGCATGTATAGCACTTAGTACTTTTGCCTGGCAATAAATGCTAGTCCTTAATATTATTATTAGCCTGACTTTCCTATAATTCATTCTTGGCTGTTTAATGTCCTTTCTGCTGCCAAGCTCTTCTACTAATCCATGAGCCAGTCAGATGAGGTCCCCAAAGGTAAGGCAGCCATGTTGTTTTTACAATATCACAATTTGCCGAGTTCTATGGATGACAAAGAGATGCCATACAGATGGAGTGCATTCAAACAAAAGCTGCTAAGTGGGTCTTGTTAGCAGCATTAGTGTCCTAAGGAGGGAAAAAGCACAGACCCTACTTGGCTAGAGGTCTGAGGTCTGCTGTCTTTGAATACTGGAGTCTTAGGAGGAATAAGAGAGAAATTAAAAACCTATTAGCCCCAAACCGAGACTTTCCCCCTGAAGATTCAGAAAAATTAAAGAAGAGTTTAAAATGTAATGACTTTCTTATTACAGGTATCAGTGTTGTTTAATGATGTCTTTATGCCTCTTAAAATTATCTCACATACTACCAGTTGCACGTCTCCCGTGCTGGTGTAAGGCAGTAAATTTTCCTCTCTCCTCCAAAAGCTCTTCTAAGGTGAGCTGTGTCAAGATGGGGAAGTGACTCAGCAGGAGGGGCTCTGAGGCCCTAAGTTAGAGCATCTCTGTTCTTACTCAGTCCTGTGAAGTACTTCATTTGTTACAGGGTTGTATTGCTAGAAAAGAAAAATCTTGAAAGCTACCAGCCTACTGATTGATAGCAATTATACATCTGCTTATGGGCCAGATGCTCTATATACTTTAAACTTCTCTCTACAAAGTAGTTTACTAATGGAAGAGGCAGTTGACACTTGGAAAGATTAAGGAACAGGTCCAAAGTTACCCAGCTATAAGTGACAGAATCGGCATTCCAACCTAGTCTGCTCCCTTTCTACTTTTACATCCTGCTTTGGAATTCTTTCAATTCAGCAAATGTTTAATAAGATTCTACTACTTTCTAAGCTCTTGTTAGATTCTGGATTAGAAATTCACAATCTACTGGAATAGAAAAGCACACGAATAAATATTTACACAAAGTGTTTTGGAATGCTATCCTCCAATGAAACGTGGAGGGAAGAGTGGTCAGTTCCAAGAGGTGAGGTGAGAGAGTGGTCATTTAGGCTTCGTGTCATACTGCAACGCGCGGTGACAAGGAAGAGTGCTGGTAGAGATGACAATGGAGGGTTGAGGAGGCCAGATTCTAACAGGCTTTGTATATCATCCATACAAAGACGCAGAGCCCTGGGGTCTAAGAATTGCATCATTCAATTGATTTACACTCATGCTTTTTTCCTGTTTGCTCTCCCCTTAATATTTAGTTGTTTTGAAAATTCCAGCCTTCACTAAGGAATCTGTGGAAGAGATTTGTTGCCACTTTAGGAGGAAAATGGAAAGATGTCTGAAGAAAGACAGAAAGGTATTTGGAGGGGTAGCCCCTCTCTCACCAAGGAGTGCGGACTTTTGACAATGAGGAGCCAGTGTTGGATTATAATGCTAAGTTATCATACTGTAGCTCAGAAGTCAATTTAGGGCCTCCTTGGCCCACATGATCTGGGTAAACCTGCTTCATGGCTCTAATTTCACAGCCTGGGAAAGCCCTATGTATCCCCCAATACTTGCTTCCCAAGGACTTACTCTCTCATGGCTCATCTGTCTGTAGATTTCGTCTTCTGCAAGTGCTGCCTTTGTGTTACACCAAGAATGACCCCAACCAGACATGAAAGTCAACATCCAAAATAACTCACTCACATAAAAGCACAAATGAGCATTGTAGATATTACTAAAGATTTCATAGAGGCGTCAGAAGATTTTACAGCAGTCACATGAAAATCTACTTTTAGACATTCCCATTTTCTTCAAATTCCTCTTTCATGCAGTATCCAGTCCAAAGTACCTTTCCTCATTTCCTGAGTTATCCGTTGGAACTTCAAATTCTTCCCTCTGTTACTGAAAATTTCATCCATTACCCGGACCTAGAAATACATCTGGACTAGGAGCCAAGGATTAAGATCAAATTCAAGCTTCAAGCATTTATAAAAGCTTTTTTACCCCATCTTACACAACTTTCAGGCCAAAATACAGTGTTCTTCATAAGAGGAATCCTGATGTATAATTTCCCCTATCTGCTTATTAAAGAATTAAGCGTAAAATCTTGATTCAAATGAGTAAAACCAAACAGACACATGAAAAGATGCTAAACATCACTCATCATCAGGAGATACAAATCAAAATCACAATGAGATACCACCTCACACCTGTCAGAAAGGCTAAAATTAACAACTCAGGAAACAACAGATGTTGGCGAGGATGAGAAAAAAGAATACTTTTGCACTTCTGGTGGGAATGCAAGCTGGGGCAGCCGCCCTAGAAAACAGTATGGAGTTCCTCAAAAAATTAACAATAGAACTACCCTATGACCCGGCAATTGCACTACAAGGTATTTATCCAAAGGATACACATATGCTGATTCGAAGGGGCACATGCACCCCAATGTTTACAGCAGCACTATTAACAATAGCCAAATTATGGAAAGAGCCCAAATGTCCATCAACTGATAAAATGGATTCAGAATATATATATATACATACACACACACACACACACACACACACACACTTGGTGATCAAAAAGAATGAAATCTTGTCATTTGCAACAACATGGATGGAACTAAAGTGTATTATGCTAAGTGAAATAAGTTAGTCAACAAAGAAAAATATCATGATTTCACTCATGTGTGGAATTTTTTTTAATTTTTTTTACCGTTTTTTTTAACGTTTATTTATTTTTGAGACAGAGAGAGACAGAGCATGAATAGGGGAGGGTCAGAGAGAGAGGGAGACACAGAATCCGAAACAGGCTCCAGGCTATGAGCAGTCAGCACAGAGCCCGACGCGGGGCTCAAACTCACGGACCGCAAGATCATGACCTGAGCTGAAGTCGGACACTTAACCGACTGAGCCACCCAGGCTCCCCTCTCATATGTGGAATTTAAGAAACAAAACAGATGAACATAGGGGAAGGGAAGGAAAAATAATATAAAAAGAGAGAGGGAGGTAAACCATAAGAGACTCTTAAATATAGAGAACAAACTGAGGGTTGCTGGAGGGGCTGTGGGTGGGGGGAGGGGCTAAATGGGTGAGAGGCATTAAGGAGACACTTGTTGGGATGAGCACTGGGTGTTATATGTAAGTGATTAATCACTAAATTCTATTCCTGAGATAATTATTATACTATATGTTAACTAATGTAGATTTAAATAAAATTTTAAAAAATTCTAAAAAAGACATAATGGTAATATCTAATTTCTAGGACTGTTGTCAGCATTAAATATTAAAATGTGTATAATTTAGAAATGTAAATATGCTTTAAAGTTTAAATTAATTAGTGAATTCATTAAAAATAAAAGGAGCAAATCCATACCAATATTTGTAGTAGGTGACCTCCTTACAAGAATAAAATCACCCTCATTAATCCCTGGGGGAAAAATTTGTACCAGAATCAACTTGAGATAGGCAGGAGAGGGGACCCTTTTTTAGTCTTATCAATGGAAAGAGTCAAGATGTTTAAAAGAAGATCATTGGTGGTGGATATCAATGTGGCATTTTACATACAGCAGCAGGGAGCTTTGAAGTGAGGGCCTAGGCAAAGGCTCTGGGAAGTGATGTCAGCTCACTTGGGTGGGTAGCTAGCTCATTGCCATTCCTGGATCTTGTCTGATATGGGAAGAGGAGAAATCCTGAGAACGATTCAGTTCAGTTGGGACCAGAGCCTGTGCTTTGGAAGTAGATAGCCATCTCCAAATCCCTTGCTTTTTTTTTTTTTTATTATTTTATTTTCAATGTTTATTTATTTCTGAGAGATAGAGACAGAACATGAGCAGGGGAGGGGCAGAGACAGATGGAGACACAGAATCAGAGTCAGGTTCCAGGCTCCGAGCTGTCAGCACAGAGCCTAATGGGGCTGGAACTCTGGAATCATGAGATCATGACCTGAGCCAAAGTCGGACGCTTAACTGACTGAGCCACGCAGGCGCCCCTGAATGAGCTTTTTAAAAAAATGTTTATTCATTTATTTTGATAGAGAGAGAGATCCAGTGGATGAGGAGCAGAGAGAATGGGGGAGACAGAATCCCAACCAGACTCTGCACTGTCAGGGCACAGTCCAATGTGGGATTCGATTCCACTAAACACTGAGATCATGACCTGAGCCAAAACAAAGGGTCAGACTCTTAACCAACTGAGCCACCCAGGCATCTGATGAATGAGCTTTTTGAAATATCTTTCAGTGGTAAGAGTAGAGGTCCCTGGGAAAGGTGATCAGAGTTCTGTCTGGGTTGTGGGGACTTTAGGTACAAATTCTACATCTAAGTGACCTGAAGACTCTCAGAAGAAGATTTCATTTTACTGCTTTACTTTTACTGATTTAAAAAGTGGTGTGTTGAGGTAACTTTGTTGTATCCCCAAGTCCATGGGTAAGGCTGAGTGAGGAAAATGGCCCTCCTCTTTCTCTCCATCAGGCCACCATGCAGAAAGCAGAATCCATTAGGGTATCTTCTCTGCCCTTCTTTTGTTCTTTCTCCTTGTCAGGCTTTCTGTAGACGTTCTCTGAGTGGTACAAGGCTCAGTTACCTTCTCTGATTGGCTAAGAGCTCTTTTTAATACCCTGGTTAACTGGTACATCTTTTCTTTCAAATGGAGCATGGTGTGGGGCTGTTGAAGGGAGAGGAACAGGAGGGGAGGAGCAGTGTCTCTTGTGCCTCTGTGAGTCCTGAATGACACAAATCTTGCTCTGGCTTCAGATCAGATATGCACAACCCATGGGAGGCAAGCGCAGTCACACCAGCCCACTGGAGTTTTGCTGGCCTCAGGAAGAATCCTTGGTACTGAGACCAGGGGCACAGGGCCTGGTCAGAGCCTCACTGGCAGCAATTTCGTGTGTAAACTTGGCTTACAACCAGCAGTGTTCCCATTCCTCACCTGCCCCAGTTCTCTCAGACAAAAGAGAATGGGGGTGGAGGGTGGGAATTACACTGCAAACGGCCCTCTGAGCTTCTAGGAAAGGATCCAAATTATTTCACAGAAGAAGGAAATGGATGGGTTTAAAGATATAGGAAGAAACCAGAATGCTTCTCTGTGAGGCCATTTGGTCTCTTATATACCAAATAAGTCATGAGTGACTAGACCTTACCCAAATTCTTGCTTTATTCCCATATTCCATGAAAAACATTACACCAGTACAACCCTGTTTCACTTTTCTGTTTTCCAGCCAGGAAACTGATACGACAGGTCAACTTGTCAGTAAGGGTGAAGGCCAGGGCTGGCCACTCATCACCAGGGCCAGGTCCCACACTAGCTGTAGCCAGCAGGACTCTGCCAACCCAGGCACACAGTGGCCACGGCAGTGGCAGGAGGCAGCTGGTTCCAGCAGTAACTTTCTTTTCCTAGTGCATAGGGGTGTGCTGGAGGTTGGCTACTGGAGCCTCAAGCCTAGACAATTCTGTTTTCACTCTGCCCACTAATTACTGCATCCCTTACATCTCCTGGCCTTGATCCCTGGAAGATTTGGGTTTGTGTGGTATTTTGTCTGCACATTCATCTGAAAGGTAGCAACCTATACATTTATAGGTGGGTTCAAAAATATATACAAAATAGCTTTTCTTTAACGGTATGTGATTACTCTTTTAAGTTATTATTCTATCTGGTGATAGAAAGTTAATCTCAGTCCGTTTGAGCATGCCCACTTTTCCTCTGGAGATGCATCCAAGTGGTAGGTGGAGATGCAGAGCGCATTGGATCTGTGAGGTTATGTGCCTAGGACTTTTTTTAGTTGCCTCTATTCCTGCAAAACCAACTGAATCATCTGCAAAGAGATGGTAACAAAGGTTAATTATTTTATAGTCCTGGAAATCAGGTATCTTAAAGGAACAATGTTTAAAATGAAAAAAGGAAATATTAATTAAGTTTGTATTAAAGTAAAGAACCAAGACTTGAGCACTGAGGGTAATGAGTCCAGTAGATTCCAACAGGCCAGTGGAAGAAAACCATCCAGTTATGCAGTGTGACTCATTGAGTTTCTCGAAGGTTTTCAGCTTGTCGATGCTCTTGATGATGTAGTTCACAGTGTAGGTTAGCTCTCATATAAATAAAGGCATGAATGACCCAAGCATTTTGTCAGACTTCCTTAGTAAGTCCAGGCTTATCCAGAGAAAATTCTGGCTCACCCATGGTCTGCTGCAATGGTGACTCCTTCAAGATTTATATCAAGTCATTGAGTTTCAGCTTGCAGATCCTGGGATGAATAGCCAGCAGCAAGATAACCTAGAGTCCCACTAGGGATAAAGACAGTTAGGTTAGAGTTCTCGGTAATACCGTTAGGGGAGAGGAGATAAACTGGAAAAGTTGGTTTGGAAGATTGTAGCCAGATATTGAAGGAATCTGGAATAATTGAAAATTTGGGGAGTATTGACAATTTGGACAAGGTAACAGGATCAGGTCCAATTTGCAGGAAAATCCAGTCCAAAAATCCAAACTGTTTTTTCCATAGGGAAGAAAGAAGTCAATTAATCTCTCCCAGACAAGACTGAGTTTGCATATCAATCACCTACAATTTACAAAGAGGCATAGCTCAAAGGCAATAAAAGTCTCATAAATAAGCCCATCAAATGTAGTTAGCTCTGACCACAATGAAATACCCTTTCAGCAGCCTTCTGCAACTTTCAGTATTTGTTAACACATCCTTTTTCTGCAACTTTCACTATAGTACAACTTCTCCAAGTGGCAAAACAGGACACATCCTGTTCACATCCATGAACAGACCCAAATATATATAGCCTCTCTGTAGCATATAAAAATAAGAAGCTAAAGTATATAAGTTTAAATTATACTTGGTAATATTTCTTCAGTATTATTTTTAGAAATGATCTTGGTATCTAATGGATATGTATTCATTAACTCAATTTAGTACCAGTCCAAGATTATAAATTACTTAAACAAAATTATCTTCAAGCTGACAAACTACAAAACATAATTACTGTTCAAATAAAGTTTGTCAGAACAATGATTTGGTTTGGTTAAGCAAAAATTCACATTTTTGGTAATATATATTTAGTAGAAGTAATTCTAGCTTATTCTATCAGTAAATCTGGGTAAGTTTAGGAAGAAGATATTCAAGTAGAATAAGAGTGTTTGTTTGTATTTTACTCAACTTTAAGTGAAAATAGACCTGTTTTTATTAAACTCAAATTACCAAACTAGTCTTTTTGCCCAAGATTTATGTACATCCTGAGAACTTGAATTAAAAAAATTTCCTGGGTTTCTATAAGAATATCTCTTTTTTTCACATTGACAGTATTTCAATCTCAATTCCCTTTATTTTTGGAATTTTAGGAATATTCAATTTATATATGAGCTTATTATTATTATTATTATTATCTCTCAGCCAACCAGAATACAAGGACTTCTTTAAGAGATTGTATAATTTAATTTGGGAATACCATCCAGAGATAGGAAAATACAGCATACTCACATAATGAGAGGCTTTCTGAGGTTTTTCTGAATGACAGACATATAAACATACAGACATACAGTGGGAGATGCATAGAACCTCAAATTCTAAAATTTCAGCCACAGGGGGTGCCTGGGTGGCTCAGTCAGTTAACCCTCGACTGGTGATTTCGGCTCTGCTTAGGAGGTCATGATCTCACGATTGGGTTCATACCACCCCTCTGCCCCACCACTGCAGCACAGAGGTTATTTGGGATTCTCTCTCTCCCTCTCTCTCTGCCGCTCCCCCCCATCTCTCTCTCTTCCTCTCTCTCAAAAATAAATGGATAAACATTAAAAAAAATAATACTAAAAGAAAATAAAATTCCAGCCACGGGTTAAACTTGGTCTTCCTCTTTGTTCTCAATCTTCTTTTCCCAGACTGTACTTTGAGATCCTCCTCTTTCCTCGGAGCTGATTCTAAATGACCCTCTTCCCTGAAGCCTTGCCTCAGTCCTGAGAGGTGTCATTTCTTCCACAACCCTTGTCCCTCTCTGATCACTTGCATTGGTCTACCTGGGATTATAGTTATTTGTGTATATTGCTTACCTTTACCTTCTCATTAAATGAAGATTTAGTGATGGTAGAGATTAGACTATATTTCCTTCCACAAATGCTCACTCTATACCTCCTGCATTTTAAGCACTGTACTAATGTAACATAAACAGTTGAGTCACAAAAAGGCAGGGTCCCTGCCTTCATGGAGCTTCCACTTTGGATGCCGATATACATTTGTTGTTCTCTGCATGATCAGCGGTGATCTGTTGAATAAATTAATAAATAAATGAATAACTTTAGTCTTAGAGTCACGCTGATACTGAAAAAGAGGTAACTTTTTTTTTTTTTGGAGGACTTATTACATACCCTGAGCTCTTGAGCACTTTGAACGAATTATTTAATTTTATCCTACTAATGTCCAGACTCTGTGCTGGGTGCTTTATACACCTACTTCTAATCTTTACAGCAATCTTGTGAGGTAGATAGTATTGTCCCCATTTTACAGAGGAAATAACTGAGACACAGTGAATTTATCCCATTTGTCCTAAGTTATGATGCTTGTAGGTGCTAGTACAGGAATCTGGATTCATGTCTGACTCCAAAGCCCAGAGCCATACTGCTGAGTATGGCTGAACTGCCTTGGAGAAAGCTTTAGGTCATATATTCCAGACAACAAATCATGGGTAAGTGTTGACAGAGGAAGTCTGTGCCCCTCAGGCACTTAACAATAGGTTGGACCACACCAGTGACCTCCGGGCCCCTCCAGCCTTCATTTAGATGAGTCCAGGTGGGAGCCAAGACCAGCAAGTGGTGGCATGCTGTGTGCAGGTGGTCCCCAGGGGGCAGAGGGCTGCCTCTGCACCTGAAACCACACTCAGCCAGGCAGTCAGGAGCCCGGGGCTGCCAGGGAACAATAAGAGCCATTCGTGCCAGAAGCACACTCCTCCCATCGAGGACATAATTCACATTCCTTGCTTTAAAATCAGTGCTCAGATATGGGCCTTTTGTGGAAGAGATGCCGTGTATGTAAATGAGCTAAATGATAACCAATACCAAATGAATTTTAACCTCTCAGCTTTGCAACAAATGGCCGCAGTCAGTCTCACTGACAGTCTCACTGTCAGTCTCACTGACTGCGTTGCTCCCTTTACTTGAGGGATGAAACAGGTCTCTCAACTCCTACAGAGAATCAGGGCCAATAGTAAGAGCAGAGCACTCTTAGGACATGTCTACTCTGCTGAGGCTTTGCAGACATGATCTCATTTATTCATCACAGTCACCCCGTGAGGTGAGCACAGTTATTATCCTCCTCAAATTACCAGTGAGGAAACGGGCACAGAATGATTTAAGTTCCTTGTCCCATATCACACGTAAATGGTGGCAGCGGGATTTGAAACCAGACTGAGTCCAATGACTGTGCGCTTAACCACTACGTCATATGGCATCTCCAGGCAAAAATTACACAGAAGATCGTTATAATAATGGCCACCATGAAGCATACCTCCCTGTGTCCACACCCCTTTGCAACCTCTTTGCTGCCTCTCTCATCAAGAAGCGGTGGAATCTATTGCTCCACCGTCCTGTCTTTGATGTTGTTGTTGTGAATCTGGGATCATCCTGTGACTTGCGTTGACTAATTGGTTATGGCTGAAGGACTGTGGGAGTTACAGTCTAGACCTTAGGAGGCGTTGCAGATCCCACTCTTACCTTCTTAGAATTCTAAGGCTGCCGCATTAGGAGGAAGGCCAGGCTGTCCTCTTGGAGGAGGAGAGGTCACGTGGAGCAGAACCACGGCTCTCCGGTCCGCTGCCAGCATCAACTGCTGGCTGACTCAGGCCCTCTTGGACCTTCCAGCTTCAGCTGGGCTCCGTGTATCTGCAGCTGCACCTGTGAGCCCAGGCAAACACGGCAGAAAGAACCTCCAGTCAACTCACAGAATCGGGCAGAAAAGCCTGTTGTTGAAGCCACTAAGTTTTGAGGTGATTTGTAATGTACCAATAGGTAACTGAGATAGGCAGATTTTATTTATTTATTTATTTTTAAATTTTTAATGTTTATTTATTTTTGAGAGAGGGAGAGAGACAGAGTGCGAGTGGGGGAGAGGCAGAGACGCAGAATCTGAAACAGGCTCCAGGCTCTGAGCTGTTAGCCCAGAGCCCAACATGGGGCTCAAATCCATGAACTTCAAGATCATGACCTGAGACAAAGTCTGAAGCTTAACCGACTGAGCCACCCAGGCACCCCCGAGATAGGTAGATTTTCAATGCATGATCTCTTGGACTGCCTGCTTTTTAGCAATCTAGGGTTACATGATGGACAATCACAGGGAATTTGAGCTGGAGGGACCATAAGGTGGCATCTAATTAGACCCTTTTATTTTATAGGGGAAGAAACTGAGAGCCAGACAAGTGACTTGTCCCAAAACGGTTTCTTACCGACTCAGGGCTAAACCTGTCCAGAATCCCATGTCTAGAGTTCTCTTTGCTACACAATACTGCCTAATCATTCATGCAGTAAGAAAATGAAAAAGCTATTTCCAACTAATTTCAAGGATAAACACTAAAAGCCATTTATAGTCTATTGTCTTAATTCACATGATGTCCATGCAAATAGACCAATATGCCAAAGTCCCATAAAATACCAGGAAACAATTACTGGAAGGAAGGCAGTGAATTGTCATAATTGAGTGTACATGGTCTTTCATGGGATGTGTGCACTTATGGGTGGGCCAGCTCCCGGGTAGATCAGATATTCTCTTCACTGCACAATGGAATCATCTGAGGAGTTTTAAAGAGTATTTGAGGTATGGCCCAGGCATCAAGAGTTTTTGTTTTTGTTTTTTTATTTACTTTGGAGGGGGGGCAGAGAAAGAGGGAAACAGAGGATCCCAAGCTGGCTCTGAGCCCAAGGTGGAGATTGAACTCAGAACTCACCAGCTGTGAGATCATGACCTGAGCCACCCAGGTGCCCCCAGGCATCAAGAATTTTAAAACCAGCCCAGGGTGAGTCTAATGAGCCTCTGGGGCTGAGAACCCCTGCTCTGGACTGTGAGTTCCCAGGGGGCAGGATTTTCATCTTTGCATCCCCCCAGAGCACTATGCCACAGAGCAGTTTTTGATTGAAACCAGGGGCTCAGTGCTGAAAGTACTTAGAACAGGTATGGCACAGTGGAAAATAAGTGGGCTTTAACATGAGAAATATCTCTTTACCTCTCATTGTTGCTATTTAGTAACTGTGTAACCTTGTAAGCAACAGTCTGTCTGAGCTGCTGTAAAGTGGATATAATGATGATTCTGACTTCCCAGGGATATTATGAAGCTTGGCTGAGATTATTTAGCCTTTTAACAACCTCCTTGATAACAGGAAAGACTTTGTCAAGTATTTCCATTCAAAAGGAAATAGTGAAGCTTTTTAAAAAATGGTGAAAGCACTGAAAGGTGACTATAAGAATTTAAGCAATAGAGAGTTATACAAAAACTAATATAAATTACTTATAATTCCTTCCTAAGCACATTCAAGCATTTTGTTGTTTCTCCTTCCAGATTTTTTCTATATTGTGTTTATGTGTGCCTATATGCATGTAAACACACATGCACAAAAACACAATAGAAAACATGTATAGAATTGTATTATGTTCTTTTTTCATGTTAATAGCTATTGTTTTCCATAAATGTGACTGTGACTTGTAATTATGGTGATGCTTTTCTAACCTAGTGATTTGGTGGGCTATTGAAGAAGGTAAAATGGCCAGGATAAGATGGAAACGAGAGCAAAGCCAATGCAAATTTGCCAAAAACATACACATTTTGGGTGCCTGATGATGTCTGAAAATTATTTACAAGGTTCCACTAAACCCTACTATTTCCTCCTCTGAAAAGACTGATGTTTCCCACAAGAGCTTGAAAATTCACACATGTTGGTCTGTCCTTACTAGAGAGACTTCCCTCTCTTAAAAGGCCTTGGTCACAGCTCAAAAATCCTTTTGGCCAGCAGTGTTTATTTGCATACGGTTTCAAAGGTAGCAAGGAAGGGAATGGAAGGAAAACCAAAAAGTGCTTATTCAAGTTAACTATTAATTTGGGGAAACCAAGTTTCATACCCAAGCCAACCTAGAGTTGATCCCAAAGTCAACAGTTAAAAGAGCCAGAGCAAACACACAGACCAAATCATCAAGGGTGATATTGTCTGGCTTTGGGAAGGACATGAAGACGACAGAACCTTTTCTGGCCCAAGCCTCCCCCTTTACTGGACTTAATTCCTCATAGCACCAGAGCCTCCACGTGTCTGTTGGCTGGAGGCCTTGCCCATAAGGACACTGTGTCTACAGAATCCATGAGAGGAAGGGAAACTGAATCTGAAACAAGATGTTCCTTTTAAGGACATTCCCAGGCTGGGCAAGCTGAGTGAGTGTGGTTCCATCAAAATAAGTCCTGTACCAGAATACTGTCTTGTTCTGCTCAGACACCACTGCTCAGAACAGCCTTGGAAGTCTATTTTGCAAATTTTCTTTAGAAGCCCACAAGAAAAATCCAACTCGTTTTATTACAGTACGCCCCCTGTATCTATATATAGACATAGACGTAGATGTAGACAGAGACGTAGACATAGATATAGATAGATATTGCCATAAGGATCTTGTTTAGAATTTAAAAAGCTAGGCTTAGAGCTGAAGAAATCTGTGTGTGAATTCCGGTTTATCCACTTAATAGCTGTGTGACCTTGGTTAAGTCACATACCTTCCAAATTTCTTAATTTCCTTATCTGTAGAGGATCATGATTCTTACTTACCTCCATCATTTATCATGTTGGGAAATTACCCTGATGCCATGGTAGCCTCCATGGTCACTACCAGGCAAGCTGGTACTTTCCACCAAAGGCCATGGAACAAAGTCACTCACTAACCAAATTAAGACTCTCAAACCACATGCATTATAAAATCAATTTAAAACACATAGAAGCGAGGGGGAAGATACTATCACTCTGAGAAAGGGTATGAACAGGGTGGAAGGACCACACTGTTCAGATCCTGGGTAGGCTGTGTTCATCTGTTCCATCTCTCTCTCTCTCTGCCACATCGCCCTTCCCCGTGGCTGGCTGGCTACAGGACCAGAGTTGAGATTTGGGCTAAGGGCCTACAGCTGGAAGGTGCCCCAGCTGAGAACACACACTTGCTCTTGCAGAGATGAAGAGACAAGAACACCAACCGCTAGCTGTAGCTTGCCAACTTGCCGATTGAACAGCTATGAGTTGTGGCCATGAGCTGGCAGAAGACACATGGAGCCAGAATGGGTGTCATTAATGTGTTGCTGAATCAAGGCCTCATGAATATTGTTTGCCTGTGTATGTTTTGTGTACCAAGGACGTTTTGTGCCTCAGGTCTCACGCACACTTTTGTATCACTGATATTTAGTGCACAGATGTTTCATGAATATTTTGTACCTCATAAATATGAGGCATCTCTTGGCCCTTTCTATCTATGTTAAATATACACATGCCATAGTTTCTACATGCTGTATGTGTTTTATTTATCTAATTTTTTTCTTTTTCTCTTTTGCAGAATTGGATATTTTCAAACAAAACAGCAAATACACATTACAGCATTCTATTGGAAAGCTCAAGTGAGACAGCATTTTGTAAACTGTAAAGTCCTACACAATTTAAAGGGATTATTATTATTCCTGTTATTTTGAATATGACCATTAAAAAAATTAAACCTATCTTCAAAGGATAAAGAGGAGGCAGTTTAGCCTAAGGACTAAGAGCTGTCAACTCTGCCAATAATTGGCTTTGCTAACCTTTGTTAGAGTTAAGTGTATAACCTACCTAAGACTATTTCCTCATCTGTAGAATGGGAATAACAATAGCTATTTCATAACACTATCATGAAGATCAAATGACGTAATGTATGGAAAACATTCAGGAAATTGCTTGGCCCATAAGAATGATGATACCAAACCTTTACTGAATGCTGGCACTCTGATTATATGATTATATGATTATCAGTTCCTTATTACAGATGAGGATTTTAGGACAGAACCAGAATTCAAGTCCAGGCAATCTTACTACAAGCCCATGTTCTTGCCATTCTGCAACAATAACTCACACAATAAGTATCCAATACATGTTGCATTAACATATTAATAATATTGTCCATAAGAGCAAATACTCAATATCACATGCTAAGTAAATGCCACTGGTATTGATATTTTGAATTGAGTCTCTCAACTACAATTCTACCTTTCATCTGATTAGAGAGGTTAGAAAACTAGATATGACATTTTTCCAGAATCCTTTGAAACTAGGGTTGTAGATGTAAATTCTGTTTTGCATTTAGATGCATTTGTAAACAACATGGAAGGTAGAAATGAGGGCAGCCATTCTCCTGCTGCTAAGGCTGCTGGTAAATAAGGTGTTGTGGACAGACTTCCAGGTGGCCCCATGACCCCTGGTCATGTGGGATGTGTGTGGGGGGACCTTCCAACTAACAGAATATGGCAAAGGGATGGGATTATATCTACATGATTATGTTGCATGAGATTACAGCATCCATCTTGCTAGGAGACACTCTCTCTCCTGCTGGCTTTGAAGAAGGAAGTGGCCATGTAGCCAGGGGGTAAGAATGGCTTCTGTCTAATAACCAGTAAGAAAGTGAGGCCCTTCCTCTGAGAGTCTGGAAGGAACTGAGTGCCACCAAAATCACATGAGCTTAGAAAAAGATCCTTCCCCAGTCAGAAGTCAGATGAGACTGCAGCCCCTATCGACACTGTGATGGTATCTTTATGAGACACTGACTCAGAAGATCCATGTAAGCTGTGCTTGTGTTCCTGACCTACAGAAACTGTGAGATAATAAATACATGTTTTCAGCCACTAGGTTTGTGGCAAAATGGTCATGCAGCAATAGAAAACTAACACACAGGATTATAGAGACTGGAGGTATTGAGGCAGCTATGGCAACAGTAACTTCCTGACATGGGTATGGCAGCTATGGTGAACTGAATGCCCTTCAACTCAGCAGTCCAGTGGTGGCCCTTAACATCCACTCTTTCAGCCTTTTGGCAATTTTGCACTTCCCCAGTTCTCTGCACTAAATCACTTTTTTTCTTGAATTATTGAGAGTGATTTCTATTTCCTGTGTGAATTGCTTCAAAGCTATGGCTCATCTATCCCAATATTTAATTCTGTTGGGGATCCAAAATATTTTAGAGGAGAACAGAGTAGTTTCCTTCTAGAATGTTAAGGGAAAAAGGAAATTATAATAATTGAGCAATGCTATTTCTTTGAATAGCCACAACAATCCTTTAAGGAGGACAATATTAATCCCATTTTATAGCAGAGAAAACTGAAGTTCAGCTCCCAAGTGATTATCCAAGACTGCACATTTTGTGACTAACACACCTAGGCTGTAATTCTAGGTCCAGTGGACATCTGAGTGCATATTCTTCCCACTGAACCGTGCTGTTAAAAATTTCCTGGTTTCCTATATGTCCTTTCACTCATTCGCTCCTCAAAATTCAATTGCATATCTGTTACATGTTCAGTGCTGTGCTAAACACAGGGTGCATTCAGGGCCTTGACCTGGTAGAGCTCACAATCGGCTAGGGCAGATAAATGAGAAAGCATACCATTGCAAAGCAGGACATCAAGTCTTGTGATGGAGGCTGGCATAGGATACTGAGGAGATAGTGAAAAGGGGCATCAAATAATCCAAGTTGGGCATCAGAGACAGCTTCTGGAGAAAGGGGCTCATGGCAGCACGGTATAGCCTTCCCTGCAGGTTCCTTCATGGGTCACTCCCAGCAGTGGGAGTTCTGGATCAATATTACCAGGTAGGGATGCCTGAAGAAATAAATGCTCATACGACTCGGCAAGATCTCCAGCAGCCTTGACCGGACACATAGCTGACCCTCCCTGGAGGCCCCACGCTTACTCTCCAAGGTTGACCGGCTGTCAAGCTCCAGCAGGCCACAGCCTTGTTTTATTTAGTTGTTTGCTCTTTGTTACAAACATGTTTCCCATTAATCGTGTTTTCAAAAAATTAAACCAAAAGCTTTTGATTTAGTCTAAAGAAAGATCTAGCTAACTTTGATTATGCTTACCCTGCTGTCCCATGAGGAAAGAAAATCAGATGTGAGAGTTTAAATCTCAGGCAGAACTTAGATCAGGTTGGATGCCAAAATATATCAGCTTTAAGGGCCCATGGGAAATTTTTTTGAGCCCTTCTAAACTCAACTTCCCCATCAGGAAAGTGGGTTAACAATAATTTCTACCTGGGAGTGTGACTGTTTATGTGGGGACAAAATAATATAATATGAATGCTCCTATCCCTGGTGTGCTTGCCCTTGACAATGTCCCCTTCCCCTGCTTGACTCTGCATGGCCTGTGCTGCAGCCTGCATTTCCCAGCTCCCATATCAGCTGGCTTCCCCCAGGGTGTGGTCAACAGGGCCCGGGGTGTGCTGATAGAAGATTACACGGGGTGAGGAACGGAGACCCAGGGGTATTCCTCCTCCCTCCTTCTGTGGGTGAATGAATCTCTACAGCAGCCACTTCTTCTCCCTGGCACCTGCCTTCTGCAGGCACATCTACCATGGTCTAGTTTCAGAGACTGATGCCAGCACCTTGGCCCTGGGAACACTGCTTCCTCCTGTTGGCCAAGGAGGTCAGCAGCTTCCTACTGAGGCTGACCTGTGGGCTGCCTCATCCCCTCCTTTTTGGCTTCTGCCATCTTCCATCTTCTCCACAGCCATTATCTGGCATTAGATTCTCTCTGTTTTGAATATTGGAGAACTTCTATTTTCTGGTTGGACCCTCACCTCCGTGGTGAGTGAGATGCATTTGCCTGATAGGGTCTGTTTTCTCGGTGCACGATTATGCAAGATATCAGGCAAAAGGAGGAGAGTACAGCTTACCATGGAGAAGACTGGTTACACATGGAGTTTCTCAGCCTGATGTCTGGAATAGGTGCTCAATAAATTGTGACAGGAGGATTGTCCCCTGTTTATGGAGAATATAATGAGAAACATGCCTTTAACTGGAACAGAAGCGTAGAAGATCTAACGCTTTCTGTTGACAACTGGCAGCTCCCTCCAGTGCCCTAGAACCTGGGTCCACGTGCTGGGAAGAACGGGACCAGCGTCCCAGCACTGAGGCTGGGAGCACTAGGTGGACTGGGAGGGCTGGTCCGTCTGCCTACAGCGTCTCCCTAATGAACAGATTTTTTCCACCCCCACAATCTGGGGTGAGAGCTCCTCCTCCTCACCCTAAGAACAGAGGAAGAATGTTCCAAGAATATTTGCCACAGCTATTCAACCAAGATCCCATATTCACATTCCTGCTGACAGCTTCGCCGCCCCACACCAATCTGTTGTTTATGTCCCACGGCCATCTTACTTTCATTCCCAGCAAAACCCGAGTCAGAGGCATCCAGAACGGGTCCCACCCAGAGGCAGAAAGAACTCATCACGTTCTGGGAAGGAGGCTGCCACTGGGAAGGAGACTGGGCATTCACTGGATGAGCTCCCTGCATGAGGGAGGGGGACAAGAGGCGATGTTCTTGCATCTTTGGGAATGAAGAAATGCAAATGCAGTTGATGATGCAGGCTCTGAAATCAGCCTCCCTCTCTGCTATACTAATACCACCACATCATGTGAGCAATGACTATGCCAGGCACCTTACATGCACTACTGCTAATCCTCACAGCAGCCCTGGGAGGTACATTTATCAAGGCCAGTTCACAGATGATGATACTGAAGCTCAGAGAGGCTAAGTGATTCATGCACGGCTGCACAGATGGTCAGTGTCGGAACTGGGAGTCAAAACCACATCTCTCAGCTTCCAAAATCTGCATTACAGTAGCCCCTCCTGACCTGTGGTTTCATTTTCCAGGGTTTTGGTTACCGTGGTCACCAGAGATCCAGAGACCCGGAAGGTGATCCTCCTTCTGACGCATGGTCGGAGGGTCAATACGCAGTAGCAGCAAAACACTGTCTCACAAGGAATGTGATGTTCCCCTCACTTCACCTCCTCACTGTCAGTCACTGTCAGCTATTGTCATCTCAAGATGGCATCTTCACAAGAAGGGCAAGTATAGTATAAAAAAGATATTTTGAGAAAGAGGGAGACCACAGTCACATGACTTTTATCACAGTATATTGTTATAATTGTTCTATTTTATTATCAGTTATCGTTAATTTCTTACTGTGCCCAATTTATAAATTAAGCTTTATCATAGGTTGTGTTTTCATATATATATATATATATACGTATATATATATATATACGTATATATATATATATGAAAAACAGTCTATACCGGTTTCGGTACTATCTGAGGTCTCTGAAGGCATCCCTCCCCCAGCCCCCCACGCGGATGATGGGGGATGACTGTATTTCAACAATTCTGCGCTGCCTCCCTGACATCGTTGTGGCAGCAGGTTAAGAATACTCTGTGCATCCACACCACATGGTTTACAGCTGCCTTCACCAAAGCCTGGGCGGACACCGGTTGGCAGAGCAAGAGGGAGCTTGCCTCCGAGCCCAGTGAACCACTGCAAAGTTATCCTCAGCGTCTCTCCCGCAGCTCTGAAGCTACATGCCAGCTGTTACCCAGGAAACCAGAAGCCAGCTGCAAAGGGCAGGACACTGTGGAGCAAAGGTTCACTCGGATCCACCTCCCATCACCCTGAGACTGAGTGACATAGAAAGAGAGGGCAGCTGTGAGTGCCTCAACGGCTGGCATGAGAACAGACTTTTGTTTTTGAGACCAGTTACCACTATGGTGAACAACAATTACTAAAGAAAAAAGCAACATCTAAAGAATACTTATTTGATGGATATTGTTTCTGAACTTATATATTTCTATGATCTGAACATTCCAGTCCTCACCAAGGCAATCACATTGCGTGTAGGACCCAAGGCTCTAGGGCACTGAGCCTCTACCTAGTTGAGCGTAAGATCAGTCTTTGATAGAAACTCCTCTGAAAAATGTCTGAGAAGCCCCAGGGATGTTTACATGTGTCCAAGAATCAGTGCTGGTTATCGCTTGCCAAACGTAGCAGCTGCTGCCCAAGGCTGGATGCAGCCAAGGAAGAGGAAGACCCTGCTGTATCACCCCCAGCCAGGGGTCCACAACTTCCACCATGTAGAATTGGTGAGTTTAGGAAGGGGCATACACATATGCCCCTTCTAGCTGTGCATTGTGATAGGGTAGCCGAGGTCTATTATCAGCTACTAAAGTATATCTGGAAAAATGATTCCTCTCTAACCCTGGGTGTGTTGGAACCCCTCTTTCTCTTGGCAAACCTGGCTCTCACCTGACAGTTCATATGTATTATATTTAAACATCACTGACAGATAGAATTCAAGTCCTCTTTTTGTGAACTCTCCAGCCCCCTTGCAAGTCAGTGGATAAAAGCAAATACACATGAAAAGGAGCAGGGTCACTTTTTTTAAAAGTTCTTTAGCCAGGAATACCCCAAGTGTTTGCTCAGCCAAGATTCCTTATTAGATTTCAAGTATAGGAAAGAGAACCAATATTTAGCCAGTTATCCCTAAGACCTCTAATTAAAATCATCGATGACTAGTTCTGAAGAGGGAATTTACAGGTAACTTAGGTCAGTGGTTTTCAATTTGTGAGCTATATACTTGGATATCTGTGGATTATCAAGTCTAATCCAGAGGATGCCAAACATTGTCTAGATTCTGAATAAATAGTCCTTACATCCCCTCCCCCTTCGCTACATATAATACTGTTTTTTAAATATACATGCCCCTGTTGAGATGAATAAACTACAAATACCTCTCAAGGTGTCACTGAATTCATGACAGTTTTTAGTTTTATGTATTTCTTCAAACAGCCAACATAAAAATCCACCTATATTTATATGGAGATAGCTTATGAATATTTTTGATGCAAAACAAGGCCTTCACATATTCAAAAGGGCTTGTGACACTTTCCTCTAGGCCTGCAGTTCCTAGAATTCCCTGGGCTGTTTGTAAAATGCACCCCAGATATGAGAATCCATATCTAGCAGTGGGGTCCAGGAATCTGCATTTTGGGCACATTCTCCCAGCGATTCATCTGCACACTGAAGTGTGAGAACCTCAGCTCAGGTCCACCCACTTGTTTTATGGGCAAGAGAATGTAGGCTTAGAGGGGACGTGATTTGGGCCAAGGTCATAAACCTTTCATCAATAGAAGCTCATCTATCCCGTCTGTGTCTTGTCCCTGTCAGGCCCAGCAAGGGGCCAAGCAAGCTTACTCCTCTCCTAGGAAGGGTCTAGCTGATGAAGACCTCTGCCTCAGCATGGCAGCATGACCCTGCCTCCCTGGGTCAGAGGGTTCTCTCTCCAAGGTTCCCACTCTTCACCCTAGGCTCTCAAAGACCCAGTTAGTCTAGCCAGGCCAGTCTCTACTCTGCCCTTCTCCTGCTTCCTGGCACCCTACCTCATCCTGCTATTGGTAGATGTCACCAACTCTCTCAAGTCCCAGCTCTGAGCTCTGAGCTCTGCCCCTGGAAAGGCTTTTCAGGCCCACCCTAACACTACTGGTCACTTGGTGGCCTTGAATCCCTCTGCACCTGTGCATGTACTTGTTTTGGTGTTGTTTTTTGTTTGTGTCTCACATAATATCAGCTGTAGAGCTGTGCACGTGGTATCTTGCTTGAATGAATGTGTCCAAATGTGCATGACACAAAGTCCAAAAATGTTTGGCATGGACATACATACCATTCAGGCTTTTATTTCTTTATAACCACTTCCCAAGCACTTTTTGCCAGGCCTCGCAGATACAAAATGGACCAAAGGTAGCCCTTCTCTCAAGAAGTTTGTGTGCCACGAGTGGTTTAAATCGCTCCATCTCTTTGAATTTTTTAATGTATTGGCATAAATTTAATTTTCTTTGCCCCTAAATAAATGGTAAATAATTACCTAACTTTGTAAGCAAATGGCAAAAGTGTACAGAAGAACAATCATCAATGGAAACACAAATCCTTACTGAATAGTGTAATACTTACCTAATTGTAGAGCACTTGCTACATTCTGGACCACTTATAAATAGCATCTCATTTGCTCCTGAATGCAACCTTTCAAGTGCACTATTATTTCTGTTTTAATGATGGAAAAAATGAAGCAAGTGACTTGCCTAAGATGCCATCAGATGAGATGCCAGGTCTGTGTAATATGCAAGATGTGTCCTTAACTGCTGCTCTGTATCACCGCCCTGTGCCCTGACAGTCCTTCTGCATCTATGGTTTCATAAATACTGAAGCACAAGCAGTTTCCAGATAATGAAATGAAAAGTGATGAGTCATGGAGGGCAGGCAGCAGACCTGAGGTGATTGATGAATTTGTTATCAGTAAGTGGTGTCAGGGATTACAAAACAGCATTAGAATCTATTGCAAAAAATCCCAAGCTCTCAGTAAGCCCTGCAAAAAAACCAAGGCACGTCATCGTTCTCTGATGTGGAGTTTGGTGTCTTGACCTGCCTTCCCACCCATTTACCCTGGAGCCTTGTCGCCTTGCAGGGTGGTTCTCTAGAGGCAGTCTGGAGAATTCAGATTTTAAAAGCTTGTCCCCAGGCCTCCACTGCCTGACTCATTGTGTGGTCTCTCACTGGTGAGTCACCAATCTATGACTCAGTTTTCACATCCTACGCAGGGCTCAGAGCTTGGCTGTTGGGATCCTGGGGATAGATTTATATAGAGGTGGCATAAGGTTAGTGATACACTAGTGAACCAGGGATCCTGGGCTATGCTTATCTCCCTTGGCTCATGGGAACATCTTTTAACCTTTCAGAGGTGTTCATGGGTGGACCAAGACTGGAAACTCAGGTGTCCTCACCAGTGAAGCCAGCCTCTGTTTCTGATGATGCTATGTGTCAAGGAAAGGGCTCATGTACCTTCACTCCAAACCCTCATCCAAATAAGACAGGGAAAGGGTCAGACAGAGTGGAGCAGGAGCATATTAGAGAAGAGATTCCTCTGGAAAGAGCTGCTCCTGATCTCTCCCTTTGAGGGAGGCATGGAGGCGCTGTAGTAGAGCATTGAAAGCTAATCCTTGCAGGAGGGAGATAGTGCCTTAGTCATGCTTGGTGACTGGCACCTGGCTCCTGCCCCCAGGAGGTAGGTGACAAGAGAGGGGTGATTTGCTCTCTAGGTACAGGAACAGGAGAGAGTGCTGGGTAAGTTTGGATGTACTCCCAGAGTTCTTCAGAGCAAGGGAAGCGGTTATTTCCTGTGCATGAAATGTGGGCCATACCAGAGAGAGAACAACCATGTAGCCGGGTCATCTTAGATCTTGTCTGAAAGTGCCTGCTAGAGGAGTGAACAGATTTTGGCAGGAAGACAAGATGTGCTTCTCCCCATTGACTCAGGCAGCACTAGGAATGGAGTCACATCTGTCAGGGTCAAGGCAAGTATAGGACAGAGGTCCCAGAAGGGGACCTTGGAAGAACCCATGGCATGACCCCATGAGAAAAGTCCTGCTCTGGTCCGCCAGGGACGCTTTCTGTGACCAAAGGCCAAGCTCAAGTCCAAGCTGTTCTACCTTACTGTCCTCCTGTCCATGGCTTTGACTTGAAATAGCAGAGAGCAAGAGTGGGAGGGGAAGAATCAGGACAGGAGGAGTCAACTATAATGTTGCGTTTCTATTATGCCATGAGTCATGCTTGTTCAACATACTAATTACACAACCCAGAAAAGGTATTGCCTATTTTTTGTTTGTTTATTTTCCTAATTACTGATAAATACCTTCACCTGTCCCTTGGAACCTGACTACATCCCTACCTTTCCATTCCTTCTCTCTGTATCTCATAGTATTCTGTATAGGCCTCTATGATAGCATGCCACCTCATATCCTAACTGATTGTTTGCCAGCATTCACCATATTAAAAGATGAGTTCCTTGTGAGCAGCAACTATATCTTACTGATGATAATATTCTCCACAACCATCACATTGATGTCATATGGTTGGTATGCAGTCAATTCTTATTAAATCAATGACGTAATGTGTGCATGTTGATAGGAAGGACTTAGCAAAAGGGAGACATATTTATTTAGATCTTTTGGACCCTCTCACATCTTACCAGCTAGTCTCTGTCCATTGTTTCCCCATGTGGCTCCAGTCATGTTCCCTGAAGACCTGGGTAGCTCTTTGCCCAGGTGGATTATTGAGGGAAATCCCAATTATACCCATGAGACACATGTCCCTGAGGAGACATGGAGACATTGAAGAGAACAAGCTCTCCATCAGGGTAAATAAAAAATGGGAGCTGAGCCACGCCTGCCTGATTTCAACAGAACCCACTATTGTACAGGGAACAGTGGAGAAATTGTTCATACACATCTCATTGCTCATGGAAATATTCCTACTGCAAAGTCAGTGTCAGCTTTGATTTCCTGCCCTGGGAGGAGGGTTGGTCAAAAGGCACAAAGTGGGCCTGTGCAGAGTCAGAGGGGCTGTGAGGTTGAGTAAGAGGAGACCCTCACACTCCATCTTTGTTCTGTGGTGGAGCTTCTATGCTGGGGTGGTCAACCCTGCCCAGCCCAGTGCTAGCCTTGGGCTCCTCTAAAAACTCCATCCCCTCTTGCAATCACAACAAGATCACAGGCAGAAGAGGTCAGACTAGGGCTGAGGGTCAGTACCTCAGTCCTTGCTTGCTTCCTTGAAAGGAGTCAGTGCTGGAGCATTGGGAATCCAAGAGGCAGAGGGCCAGTCAACAAGGGGCAGAATTCACCCAATTATTCTGGGTCCCTTAAAGAGGACACCTACCAAAATGACCTGGAACAGGCACTTATAGAGCAAAAGCATAGCCAGTTGCTGTCTCAAAGCTAATTTTAAGAATGTTCTTTTCTCTTAAAATTTCATCACCATGACTCACCGCACTGCAGGCCAAGATTCTGAAGCTCTGAGTCAGACTGGGCCCTGGGAGCTGAGGCTCAATGGGAGTTTTACCTAAATAAAGCCTGCAAGCGAGGCCTGCTGTGATAGATGTGTTTGGAATTTGCTACTTCAGCAATGCACACGCCCTTGCACCTCTGCCATTCAGTTGCCCACTTTTTTGGGGGGGCTGTTGGTACGAAGTCTTCTCTTTGACATGAGATCCCCCTTTCTCTTACTTGAACTTTCAGTTAGTATGTTTACATACCTTACTTGCTGATTTAGTTCTTTTTCCACAGTGCAGCCAGCAATGCTACAGACACTTTTTTGATACTTCTGGCTGAAACAGGTATGATAATAAAGTACAAGTTCCACAGAGGGTCCAGGGTCCCCTTTTCTAAATGCCAATCAAAGGGAATGTCATTTAAACTTGGATCTTAGAAAGTCAGAGCTGGTGGGGGCCTTGGCTCATGTCATCCACCCTGTCTGTCATTATATAGGTCAGTAATCCAAATCTCAGAGATGTCAGCCAATTTGTCCAAGGTAACCCAGCCAGTTAGGAAAGGAATATAGACAAGAAGCCAGCGTCTGCTCACATCTCAATCTCATGGCTAAACTGCCACTGCTTTTATTTACTTTATGTCCAGTTTGATCCCTGGACTCTACAAAACCCACATCTGGATATCACGGTAGGAGAGAACCTATAGGAATAAGACAGGAGGGAATGTTCAAGGCTGACCACCTGTCCCCTGGAGTCCCTTGAGCTCCAGACCAGCAACCTGAGAGAAGATGGCTGCCACAACCATGGTGGCAGGTTATGGCCACTCCTGTCGCCATGGAGGCTTGGAGATAGGCCCTGGAAGGGAAGGTGGGGATGGTAGGGAGTGGCTTGGAGGCAGATACCCAATTTTTACTCAAGGATGGTGGCAGTGGAAGGTTAACCAAAGTAACAGAGACAGAAACTCTGGCATCTCAGCTGTCCTTGGGGCACATGGTGGGTGTCACCCTTGTGAATGAGAGAGTGAGGGGACATGTAGCCAAGTACAGTAAGAGTGGCTTTGGCATCAGGCTGTTGAAGTTAGAATTTTGGAAGGTTGCAACAGAGGCCCACTCACATAAGCTCAGGTGGAAAAGATTGTTGTGAGGTTTTCGAGTCCTCACAGGAACTCAAGGATAGGCACCATGTTGCAGCCAGGTTTCCTTCCAGGACTCTGTCATAGAAACTTCAGTTCTATGTAGATGGTTCTGGGCTGCACTCTCATCGGCTGTTTGTACTTACTCCTAATGTCTTCCTCCTTCTCTGTCTTTCTTCTGTGTCTCTCTGATTTTACACTTAAGTTCTCTTGACATCTCTGCTTCTCTCTGTGCATCTACTGTGTCTTTCCTCTCTCTGCTTGCAGTTCTCCTCACTTTACTTCACACATGGCCCAGAATGGCTGCCCCTCTATTACGTGCAACTCATCAACTTTCAGCTTAGCTTCCAGAGCTCAGTGGCTGTGATTTTTCCATAATCTAAACTCAGAAGAGAGGAGCCAGATGGGCCATAAAAGTCATAGGCTGCTGATCACACCATGGATTAACTGCCCTTGTGTCAGATGTCCAAGCCTTGTCCAGTTAGCTGTGGCCGTAGGTGCAGAGTCTCTGGACCACACACAGTCAGCAGGATCCTTGACATGCAAAGTATCTAGCTACATATTCCAGCTTTGCCAATTCCATAACTTGTGACTTTAGGCGAGGCTCCTTACTTCTCTGAACCTTAGTTTCTTTCTCTGTAAAATGAGGGAAATAATACTTCACAAGGTTGCTGAGAAGACCAGATAAAGATAATGTGTCATAAACCCATACTATCCATTTGGCAAATAATAAATAGTTGCTATTATTGACTAGCATTGATTTAAGAGAATTGGACACATAGCACATTCTGGACTACAACCTTTTGAACTTCTCCCTCTTTTGTCTTTCTCTATTTTGAATTTTTTTTTCTTTGCCCTCTTGATGTTTCTTAATTTTGCCCTTGCTGTCAGTGCTGTAACCCAACGCTTGGGGATTTCACAACAGGATGCATTGAAGCCAATGTTTTCCATTTAGATATGACTTACATGCTCTGCCTTGCTGTTGTCAGTAACATTGAAGGGGTGGAGGGTGTGGTTTACTGTACTGAATAATGCTGTGATCTGTTTTTTTGAAAACTGCTCCAACAAAGGAAGGAAGTTGTCTGTGATGACACTGCTGGCTTTTATAACATAAATATGAACCTCTGTGTTGTTGTTTGGCAAAAATCCCAAAATTTCTCTCAAGAAGCTCAGACCAAGTTGAAAGCCAGCTACAGAATGCAGAGATATATTTAATAAAAAGCAAAAACCACTCCAGCTGCCAGAAATTGTTATACATAAATATTTTGCCAAACATACATAGCCTTCTCTCTCTCCCTATCAGTTCCCTAACTATACACATTGCAAAGTCATTGCTTGGAAAACTGATCTGTATACATGAAAATGACAGGGTGTGAGCACTGGTATGGGAGGGAAGGTAGGTTAGTGGGGCCTTGAGAAATTAGGGACAGAGCTACAAATGGGGAAAGGGATTAACAGAGGTGAAGTCCTAATAGCCACGGTGAAGTCAGGCCTGTTCCAGGTGAAAGCCGGGAGATATGATGCAAAAACAGAGGGAGAATCTATGGTAGAATTCTATGTCATTCCAAAAGTTTCAGTAGAAACTTCCAGGGCCTTGTCTGACTTCATGAGCATGTGACCTGTGTAGGTGTACAGGTTCCCACACTCAGGAGGGTCCCATGTTTGCATTAATGTTCTGCTGTTGATGTACTGAAATTCTTAAAAATTCTGAGCAAAAGACCCTACATTTTAATTTTGCACTGGGCCTTGAAAATTATGTTGCTGGTCCTGGCCCAGGAGAATTGAACCAAAGACTCATTTCCAGAAATACAGCTGATAGGAAGAACATGAGAAGGATGAAGAAGTGACCCCTCCTGGTTATGGGGGGCAAAGGGTAAGGGCAGCCATCAAGGGATTTTAGAATCTAATAAAACCAGACAGAGGTCAGTGACCCAGTTTGAATAGGCCAGGACAGTGGCAGCAAGTGACACCCCAGTAGGGTTGTGCTTTGAAGTGTGCCTTGGGGTGATATAGCACATAGAGCACAGGTCTTAGTCAGGAAACCTGCCCTGGTGTCAAGTGTCAGTCCTTATCCAATCACAGCAGGGCCTCATGGCCATAGCCAATCAATAAGGAGGGAGAGGAATACAGGCAAAATACAGATAAAGGGGAGTTCTCCATAGACAGACATAGATATAGAGGCCAACTTTGCCACTTAACAGGTGTTGTGACTTTCGGCAGGTCTTCTTATTTATCTGAGCATTAGTTTCTTCATCTGTAAAACGAGGGAAATAATACCTATTCACAAGATGGATCACAAGATTAGATGAGATGCAGTATATAAAATTCCTTTCACTTTGTCTGGTACATGCAAATAACCAACAGTTGCTAGTATAGCCTACTATTGATTTAGGAGAACCAGAATTAAGAAAAGTCAGTTCTAATCCCACTGACTGTGACCATGGGCAAACCACTTTACCTGCCAGTTTCCTCATAAGTAACAGAGAAATAAAAAACTCGGTGCCTAAGACAGTGCCTTGCACATAGCAGATACTCCCTAAATATACACTGTTGGGTGAATGGCTAAGGGCATGTGTCCTGCCGCACCGTGATAAAGTATATGAGAGCTATTTCAAAACTACAAAGGGCTTTTTAACTATTTTATCTTTTTGATTGACTTCAAAGAATCAGATTTATTACTTTTGGGGGGTAGGGATCTAACCTGTTTGGGATCACCTCACTCTAAAAATAAAATAACTTTCTGAGTGCTTCCCTAGTTGGGGATTTGGGTCAAGCTTTTGTTACTGGCATCAGCACATAGCTAACTAATCCAAATGTAACCAAACTGGGCTGGGAGTCTTTGCATTGCTTTTTTTCAACTAAGTTTTTCTTTCTAGAATAAAAGGGAAATGCTATTATCACATGGCTTACCACAAATCAAAAAGTATAATTAATGACAAGACATTCAATCTGCATGAGCCTACATCAAATGGATTTAGAGCATGTCATTTCTTTTCATTATAGCTCATGAAGCATGAAGAGTATTTAAAGAGAAAAAAAAAGTTTCATTCATTAGCCTCAGAGATGCCAAAAGGGGAAATGACTTATGTACAAATGACATAAAGCACATATTTTATTGCTCTGAGTTTACATATCCCATATGGGACGAAAGGAAATCCAATGTCACCATCATACCAAGTGCCTTGGATGAGAAGAGTTCCGGACTTCAAGGATAAAATAACAATCTGAACAATGAGAGGTCAAAGGTGAGCCTCACCAAGTGGAGTGACCTTGAGTTTGAATAGATTCTTAAGGCATTACGTACTTTCTGCCCTGAACGATGAAATTGTGATATGGTTAACAATTGGTACTGAGACCAACCTGGCTAAGTGTCCACCAAAAATTTGTGTTCCTCCTTCCATTGTATGAAGTTGTGGCTTCTCAACCACGTGCTATATTTCCCAGGCCTTTAGCATTAAGTGTGACTGTCTAGATAAATTCTCAACAATGGAATGTGAGTGGAATTGATGTTTGTATCTACTTTGGAGAAATATGAATATAATCCTTGGCCCATTATTATTTGGGTTATTTTTCTTTTCCTTATTGAGTTGTAATAGTTGTTTATATATTCTGGCTACTAGTCCTTTATCAGATTTATGATTTGCAAATACCTTCTCCCATTTTATAGATTGTCTTCACACTTTTTAAAAAAATTTTAACTTTAATTTATTGTTGAGAGAGAGAGAGAGAGAGAGAGAGAGAGAATGTGCATGAGGTACGGGCAGAGAGAGAGGGAGACACAGAATCTGAAGCAGGCTCCAGGCTCTCAGTTGTCAGCACAGAGCTTGACGCAGGGCTTGAACTCACAGAACTGTGAGATCATGACCTGACCTGAAGTTGGATGCTTAACCAACTGAGCCATCCAGGTGCCCCCACACTTTCTTGATAGTATCCTATGAAGCACAAAGTTTTTAATTGATGAAGTCCAAGTTTTCCATGTTTTTCTTTTGTTACTTTTGCTTTTGGTGCAATAACCAAGAAACCACTGCCTAATTCAAGGTCATGTACATTTTCTTCTAAGACTTTCGGAATTTTAACTTTTACATTTTGAATTTTGAACCATTTGAGGGTTTTTTTATATATGGTATAAGGTAGGAGTCCAGATTTATTTTGCCTATGAATATCCAGTTGTACCAACACCATTTGTTGGAAACATTATTCTTTCTATATTGAATATTTTGGCACCTTTCTCAAAGTCAATTGATCAGAATTAATTTCTGGATATTCTATTCTATTCTATTCTATTCTATTCTATTCTATTCTATTCTATTCTATTAATTTGTATGTCTACCTTCTGCCAGTACATGCAGTCTTGGTTGCTATAGCTTTGTAGTAAGTTCTGAAATTAGAAAGTGGGAATTCTTCAACTTTGTTCTTTTTCAAGACTGCTTTTCTTTTTCTGGATCCTTGCATTTCAACTTGAATGTTATCAGCTTGTCAATATCTGTAAAAAGAAAAAAGAGGCACCTAGAATTTTATTTATGATTGCATTGACTGTGTAGATCAATTTAGAGAATATTGCTATTTTACCAATATTATGTCTTCAAATGCATAAGATGTATTTCCATTTATCTAGATTTTCTTTATATTCTTTCAACAGTGTCTTATAGTTTTTAAGTGTATATTTCTTATGCTTTTTAAGTTAAATTTATTCCTGAGTATCTTATTCTTTTTGGTTCAATTATAAATGAAATTATTTTCTTAATTCAATTTTCAGGTCATTCACTGCTAGTTAGTAGAAATAAAATTGATTTTGTATATTGATCTTGCAAACTGAAACCTTGTTGTACTTGTTTATTGGCTGTAATAGGGTTTTTTGTAGATTCCTTGGAATTCTCTATATACAAGTTCATTTTACCTGTGAAAGAAGATAGCTTTACTTTTTTCTAATTTGGATGCCTTTCATTTGTTTTCCTTCCTTAATTCTCATGGCTAGAACCTCTGGTACAATATTGAATAAAAGTGGACATCCTTGTCTTCTTCCTGTTCTTAGAAAGATTTCCATCTTTTCCTGTTAAGTACGATGCTAGCTGTGGGTTTTTCATAGATGACCTTCATCCGTTTGAGGATGTTCCCTTCTATTTCCAATTTGTTGAATATTTTTTCATGAAATGGGTGTTGGGTTTTGTCAAATGGTCTTTCTGCATCTATGAAATGTGGTTTTTAAATCTTTATTAATATGGTGTATTACATTGTTTAACTTTTGTATGTTGAACCAAACTTACATTCTTGGGATAAATTCCAATTGGTCATGGTGTGTGATCCTCTTTATATATTGTTGGATTCGGTTTGTTAGTGTTTTGCTGAGGATTCTTGTATCTACATTCATAAGAGATATTGGGTGGTAATTGTCTTCTTGTGACATCTATGATTTTGATTTCAGGGTAATACTGGCATGATAGAACGAGTCAAGAGGTATTTCCTCTTCTACTTCTTTGGAAAAAATTGTGAAGGATTTGTCTTAATTCTTCTTTAAAAAAGTTTTGCACCAATGAATTGATCCTGTTTAAAATTTTTTTTTATTGTTTAATGTTTTTGAGAAAGAGAGAGAGACAGAGAGACAGAAAGCAAGCAGGGAAGGGGCAGAGAGAGAGGGAGACACAGAATTGGAAGCAGGCTCCAGGCTCTGAGCTCTCAGGACAGAGCCCAACACAGGGCTCGAACTTAAAGACTGCGAGATCATGACCTGAACTGTAGCTGGCCACCCAACCGACTGAGCCACCCAGGTGCCCCTGAGTTGATCCTGTTTTACACTTTTCTTTGAGGAAAGCTTTTGATGACGAATTCAATCTCTTTACTTGATATGGGCCTATTCAGATCTTCTGTGTCATTTTGATTCAGTTTCGATACTTGGCTGCATTCTAGGGATTTGTTCATTTCCTGCAGGTTATCTAATTTGTTAGCATGCAGTTGTTCATAGTGTTTCCTTGTAATCTTTTTTATTTCTGTATGGCTCATGCCTGATTTTAGTAATTTGGTAACTTGGATCTCCTCTCTCTCTCCTCTTCCCCCCCCCCCCCCCATTTTCTTGGTCAGTCTAGCCAAACACTTGTCAATTTTGTTAATCATTTCAAGAAAACAACTCCTGGTTTTGCTGGTTTTCTCTGTTGGCTTTCTATTCTCTATTTTGTTCCTGTTCTGATCTTTATTATTTCCTTCCTTTTACTTGCTTTAGGCTTAACTTGCTCTTCTTTTTCTAGATTCTTAAGGTGGAAGTTTACACTATTGACCTGAGGTCTTCTTTTTTTCATAGGCATTCAAGGACTTCACAAATTTTAGCAGCAAACTTATAGAGGGATACAATTGTCCCCATTTACATATGGAAGCTGAAAGTTAAAGAGGCTAACTGACTTATTTAAGGCTTTACAGCCAGTCAGTGGCAAAGTTGGAATTAAAATTTCAATCCTCTAAATGGGAAATGAGGGATTAGATTCAAACTCACCATGCTTTCTCCTCTGCCACATTACTTCTAGAAGTATTAAAATAGTCCCAGAGAATTTTAGCTCACAATTTGTGTTACACTATTTTATGTGATTCTGTAATCATTGTAACCATTATGTGTGCATGTGTGTGTTTTGACAGCTTATGTAATCTGTGTGTGTGTGTGTGTGTGTGTGTGTGTGTGTGTGTGTGTCTGTGTGTGTGTGTGTGTTTGGAAGGCTCAAGAAAAGCACATTTTTTGAAAGCAGAAAGTATTCTATGAACTTCTGTATCTGTAGCACTCAGAATGATAAATGGTTTAATATTTGCATATTGTAAGGGAGTCTACTCGATGCCTCTTCTCATCTATTGTGTTATTTTAATTTCAGCTAAATCCTATTGATAGGTGATGCTCCTAGACCCAAAAGCTGAGACATGTTAGTATGTGCCCAGATCACAGGCTTAATAATAGGTGGCTTATAGGCATAAAACCAGGTGCCTGATTCCAAATTTTGTGCTCTTTCTGTTCTGCATATGGTGCTATGGAAAAAATGGAGTAGGCCAAATGGAATACTTTAAAAATAATGTTTCTTTCATTCATTCATTCCAAAAACATCTGTTGAGCTTCTGTTATGTGTCAAGCATTGTACAAAATACTTATGAGAAGTGGCAAGCCAAATTAGACATTATCCTTTTACTTATAAATAGACATATTAATAAAGTGGTTACACAAAAACATGTATAATTGCAACTTCATAAATGTTAGAAGGCAGACTCCTTATGATGAGTAAATAATGAGGCGATCTGACTGGTAAGCTAGGTCAGGTAAGGCTTACCTTGGAAGTGCTACTTCACTGAGATCTGAAGTTAACAAGAGCTAAGTCAAGGGCAAGTGAAGTGCGTGCCACACAGAAATAATAGTCTGTGTAAATGTCCTGTGGGGGCCTCAGCTCTCTGAGAAATGGAAGGGTTTTGTTTACTTCGTTTAAAACATTGTAGTCAAAATCAATATGATACATCACAACTGAACAGTAAAACAGTGCAGTATATGAGAAAGGCAAGTTAATACTAACTTCTTCAAAGACTGAGTTATCTATCTCTCTGTTTACAAGCACTCACATCACAGGATAGAGAAAAGAGCAAAAAAGGAAGTGAGATTATTACAGTTTTCTAAGCCCAAATCTGTTCATGTCCGTCCTTGCTTTAAAAATTTGGCCATTTCTGGGACGCCTGGGTGGCTCAGTCAGTTAAGCGTCCGACTTCGGCTCAGGTCATGATCTCGTGGTTCGTGAGTTCGAGACCTATGTCAGGCTCTGTGCTGAAAGCTCAGAGCCTGGAGCCTGCTTCAGGTTCTGTGTCTCCTTCTCTCTCTGTGCCCCCCACTCACACTCTGTCTCTATCTCTCAAAAATGAATAAACATTAAAAAAAATCAAAAATCTGTTCATTTCTTCCCTGCCTGTAGCAAGGTTTCTCTACATAAACAAAGTGCTTTTGGGTAGCAGAGAATTCAACAATTTCAATTTCAATGGTAGTATATTTTTTTAAGGTGTAGCAGAAATTACACTAGTAATTTTGTATACATTTCTTCCTAATGGAAACTTAAGTACTTAATCCCATGGTAATGAACTTTACACAGTTGGCATGAATTACAGGTGCCTTTTTCAGCCATGCCTGCTGATCTTTTCAAACATCAGTAAGCAAACCTCTGCCTCTACAGCTCAGAAAGTATACAGTTCAGAAGTGAACTCTGTACATGCAATATGGTTTGCTGAACATGCATCCTCACACCCTGAATCTCCATGTTCAGTGCTCTAAATTTTCCAGCCATACATCCAAATGCTCTTCCCAATGATACACAGATATAATGACAACAATCAAATGTTTTTTAGTTCTTTCCAGTTTCCAGGCACTGTCATTGGCCCTTGACATGACTAACACATCATATGAGGTATCCCGATACCATGAGCTATAATCTCCATTCTGCAATGAAGAAATTGAAGCACAGAATGGTGGATAATTTGCCCAAGGTCACACTGTCGGGAAATGGCAACGCTGAGCTACGAACCAGACTGACAATGCAGCACTCTTGCTCTTAATCATCACATTGCAGGGTTGTTCAAATCCACGATGGTGGCACACAATGGAGCAACATTTGGGAAACAGAAGAGTATGAGGTGGAGTCTAACTTCCTCATCGGGGTACCATTCTGGGCTCATTTCCTGTCCTTCGTCTCATGTCTCATTGGGCCACTCGCCACTCCCCTGCTGTGTTAGGGCCCTTCAGCCATACAGACCCAGACACTAATCCCCCATTCATTGCTGAGTGCACAGCCTCCAACACAGAGCCCCGCTCAGTCTTGTCTAGTGAGTGTTAGAGCCAAGAATATCAGTGGCAGAAGAGACTTCAGAAATCATCCAGAAAAATTTCATAATTTTCTAGATTAGGGAAATAAAAGCCTAGGGGAGGAAAGCATGCTCCTCACAGTCACCCATCAGGTCACACATAGACAGGATCAGAACTGAGACCCCGCTCAAATGCCTTGCTTATCCACGTGACTCTCAGCCATTTGTCCTTTAAGCACCTCAAGGAAAATGTAAGGAAAAAAAAAAACAATGAAGCACAGATAGCAAAGGACTTTGGATACCTATTTCAATGTTTTTTATTAACTCTTCAGTACATTCCAGTGTACTTCAAAGAGATATGGAGACCCCAGAGAGGGCCTGGAAGTCAAAGCCATGCTAAGCAATTATAGTATCTATCACATCAACACTTCACAAATGAATCCATAGAGCATCTGGGAGCCTGAGAGAGGCTTGCTCAGAGAAGGGGTAAATCTCCAAGTAGAGATTAAGAGATTTTTCCCAAGGCATGTGGGAACTCGCTGGTTTGGGGTTAAACTTCACGTGCCCATGCTGTCCAACCTGATTCCATCTGACAATCCACCAACTGCATTAGCCTTGCAGTGAAGACACTCATTCATTCATTCATTCATTCATTCAACACATTGGTTGATGTCTGGTCTGTCAGCCAGAGAGCCAGGTATGGGGTCCTAGATGCCTAAACAGAACATCGCTGTCTGGGTGGCATGTAGGCACCTACCCTCAACAGCATGATGAGAGCCAGAATAAGGACAGGAAAGAAGTACATATGGGATCCCAAGAGGAGGGAGTCATTCTGGTGACGGCTACACGTATCACCCGGTTTGAATTCTCTTTCCAACTACCTAGGTCTGGACCTTCAGAAAGCTACTTAGCAGCTCTCAGTCTCGGTTAGCCTGACCTTAAGACGGGAGGAGGAGTATCGAATAATAGTGTCTACTGCATAGGACTGTTGTGCAGATTAGATTAAATAACATCTGTCAAGAAGTTAGGACAGTGGCTGACTCACGAGTGCTCAGTAAAGGGTGTGTTAACTGTCAGAGGTTAAGGGCTTCCTGCTCTAACCCTATTCCCACTAGCCATGTTACCCCAGGCCAGGGACTCAACTTTCCTGCATTTCCATTCACTCATATCTAGATGGCAAGCTGTCCCACAAGAAATCAGAGATATGTGCTTCCTTACTCTTCAGCAAAGAAAAGATCAGAAAGCCATTCTGAATTCCCAGAGAGTAGCCTCCAATAGGGAGAAAGGTGTGCGGCACTCCGCAAGTCCCCCTTAGAAGCTGTATTCATGGGCTAGGGCTGCCGTAACAAAGTACCTCACACTGGATGGCTTGAACAACAGGAATTTACTGTCTCATGGTTCTGGAGGCTAGAGGTCCAAGATCAAGGTGCTGGCAAGGTTGGTTCCTTCTGAGGACCAGGAGGGAGGATCTGGTCCAGGATCTCTCCTTGGCTGGAGATGGCACTCTTCCTATGGCTCTTCATCATGTCTTCCCTCTGTGTGTATCTCTGTGTCCACATTTTCCCTGTTTTTATGAGGACACTAGTCATGCTGTAGTTGGCCCCACCCTACCTACTCCACTTGAACTCGATAACCTCTATGAAGACCCTCTTTCCAATTAAGGTCCTATTCTGCAGCACTGGAGCTTAGGACTTCAACATATGAATTTGGGAGTAACACAACCAACCCATAACAGAGGAAGATAACACTTGAATCTCTGAAAAGAAAGTATCCTAAGAAAAATATATGGCAGATTGTTTTACTACCCACTAGTATCTGGTTTTTTTCCTCTGGGAAAATGAAGTTCCCCTGTCCCTTGAAATGAATCTTGGCGGTGTAATTTCTTTGGATCAATAAAATGTAAGCAGAAGTAACACTCTGGACAGCAACTTGTGAGCCAGTTTTTGCTTTGTCAGGCCGCTACTGCTGGCTTCGTTTCAAGTGGCTCTTCCTCCATCAGCCTGGATCCCAGAGCAAGGACAGCTATCAACAACAAGACCCAGAATGTGAGTAAAACATAAATCTTTATTTTTACAAGCCACTAGGATTTGGGTGTTCTTTCTTACCTTGACCTAACTAGACAAAGGGTAGGCAAACATTGGTTCTTGGGCCAAATCCTGCCTGCCACAGTTTTTGTAAATAAAGTTTTATTAGAACACAGCCAGGGTGTCTGGGTGGCTCAGTCGGTTAAGCGGCCAACTTCCACTCAGGTCATGATCTCGCGGTCAGTGAGTTCGAGCCCCGCGTCGGGCTCTGTGCTGACAACTCAGAGCCTGGAGCCTGTTTCAGATTCTGTGTCTCCCTCTCTCTGACCCTCCCCTGTTCATGCTCTGTCTCTCTCTGTCTCAAAAATAAATAAACGTTAAAAAAAATAAAAAAAAAAAAAGAACACAGCCATGTTCATTCATTTGCCTATTGCCTATGGCTGTTTTTGCATTGTAACAGCAGAGTTGAGTAGTTGTGACAGAGACTTCATGGTCTGTAAATCCTAAAATATATACTATCTGGTTCTGTTTAGAAAACTTGCCAACCCCTGACCTAGACAATTCTTATTGATAAAATATATTTGAGGCTTTAACTTTTCTTTTGAATCTTGTTTTTGCAACATTCTGCAAACTTTCATATGTAGTATAATAATGATCATTTATTTGTAAATAGTTTATAATTTATTTTTAATTTGAGTTATTTTAAAATGTAGAAATAGTTTGTTTCTTAAAGGATACTACCCTTTGGTTGCTAATAAATACCATTACATTGTAGTAAAAGAACGGAGTGTTTTGAATTCTATTGTTGGAATTTATTGAATTACTTTGTGCCCAAATACATAACTTATGTTTGTAAATGATCCTCATATATTTGAGAGGAATGTGTATTTTTCTTTGTTAGATGGTGAGTTCTTTCTCTGTCTCTGACTGTCTCCCTCTCTCCTTTTATATTTTTGACCAAAATAGTTAATGGTGTTATTCAGATCTTTTTCATCCTTACTTTCTTTTGGCTTTTTGATTTGCCTATTTCTGAGATAATATGTTAAATTCTTCCTTTATAATTGTGAGTTTGTCAATGTCTAACTATGCCCATCATTTTTTGTTTATATATTTTGAAGTTATGGTCTTACATATATAAAGGCGGATACTTCTTACATCTTCTTGGTGAATTGTACCTTTAATGAACTTGGAACATCTTTCTTTGTTCCCTTGAATGTGCTTTGTCTGGCGTTAGTACTGCTACATCTGCTTTCATTTGGTTAGCATCTGCCTGTTATTTCTTAACATTCTCAGTTTTAAGTTTCTCTAGTTAATTGTTTGTTTTAGTAGTGACTTTGGATCTCTTTTTTAACCATGCTGAGAGTCTCTGTCTTTGAATACTGAGAGTTAATACACTCATACTTGTTGTTACAAATTTTTTTAACATTTTAATTTGTTTTATATTTAATTTTTTTTTTCAGTTTCCCTTGTTTGTTTTTAATTGATTTATTGAAGTTTCTTTGTTTCTTTCAGTGTTTAGATTAGATGTGATTCCTCTAGTTCTATGCAAGTTAGAATGACATCTTTTTCTTTTTTTTTTAAATTGAAGTATAATTAAAACACAGTGTTACATCAGTTTCAGGTGTATAGTATATTGATTCAACAATTCTACACATTGGGGCTCCTGGGTGGCTCAGTTGGTTAAGCATCAGACTCTTGGTTTCGGCTGGGGTTGTGTTCTCGTGGTTCATGAGTTCAAGGCCCTGGTTGGGCTCTGCACTGACAGTGGAGCCTTCTGGGGATTCTCTCTCTCTGCGCCCCCCCCCCCCCCGCTCTTGCTCCCAACCTCTCTCTCTCTCTCTCCCCTCAGAATAAATAATTTAAAAAAAAACACAAAACACACACACACACACACACACACACACAATTCTACACATTACTCAGCACTCATCAAGATAAGTGTACATTTAATCCCCTTTATCTATTTTGTCTATCTCCCCCCTTCCCGTGTAACCACCAGTTTCTTCTCTGTATTTTAGAGTCTATATTTTTGTTTGTCTCTTTTTTCTTTGTTAATTCATTTGTTTTGTTTCTTAAATTCCCCATATGTGTAAATCATATGGTATTTGTCTTTCTCTGACTGACTTATTTCACCTAGCATGATACACTCTAGGTCCATCCATGTTGTTGCAAATGACAAGATCTCATTCTTTTTTATGGCTGGGTAATATTCACTCATGTGTATGTATGTACATACATACATACATACACATATGTATACATACATACATAAATACCATGTTTACTTTATCCATTTGTCTATAGATAGACACTTGGGTTGCTTCCATGTCTCGGCTATTGCAAATAATGCTGCAAAAAATATAAGGATGCATATATCTTTTCGAATTAGTGTTTTTGGTTTTCCGGGGGGCAAATACCCAGCAGTATAATTACTTGATCATATGGTAGTTCTATTTTTAATTTTTTGAGGACATCCATACTGTCTTCCATAGTGGCTGTACCAGTTTACATTCCCACCAACAGTGCACGAGGATTCCTTTTTCTCCACATCCTTGCCAAACTTGTTATTTCTTGTCATTTTGATACTAGCCATTCTGACAGGCTAGTAAGGTTATATGTCATTGTGATTTTGATTTGCATTTCCCTGATGATGAGACATGTTGAGCATCTTTTCATGTATCTGTGAGCCATCTGTATGTCTTCTTTGGAGAAATGTCTGTTCAGATCCTCTGCTTAATTTTTAAAGGGATTATTTATTTTTTTGGTGTTGGGTCATAGAAGCTTTTTATATATTTTGGATATTAACCCCTTATGGAATATATTATTTGAAAATATCTTGTCCCATTCAATGGGCTGCCTTTTTGTTTTGTCAATGGTTTCCTTTGTTATGCAAGAGTTTTTATTTAGATGTAGTCCCAATAATTTAATTTTGCCTTTGTTTCCCTTGTCTGAGGAGACATATCTAGAAAAATGTTTCTACAGCCAGTGTCAAAGAAATTACTGCCTGTTTTCTTCTGGTATTTTTATGGTTTCAGATCTCACATTTAAGTCTTTAATACGTTTTGAGCTACTTTCTGTGTATCATTTAAGAAAGTGGTCCATTTTCATTGTTTTACATGTAGCTCTCCAGTTTTCCCAACACCATTTATTGAAGAGATTGTCTTTTCCCCATTGTTTATTCTTGCCTCCTTTACCAGAGATTAATTGGCCACTTAATCATGGGTTTATTTCTGGGCTGTCTGTTCTGTTCTTATTGATCTATGTGTCTATTTTTGTGCCAGAACCATAATGTTTTGATTATTGCAGCTTTGTGGTATATCTTGAAATCTGGAATTGTGATACCTCCAGTTTTGTTTTTCTTTCTCAAGATTGCTTTGGCTATTCAGGGTCTTTTGTGGTTCTACACAAATTTTAGGATTGTTTGTTCTAGCTCTGCGAAAAATGTTGGTATTTTGATAGGGGTTGCATTAGGTCTGTTGATTGCTTTGGGTAGTATGAACATTTTAACAATATTGATTCTTCCAATCCATTAGCATGGAATATCTTTCCATTTGTTTGTGTCATCTTCAGTTTCTTTCATCAGTGTTTTATAGTTTTCAGAATGCAGGTCTTTCACTTCCTTGGTTTATTCCTAGATATTTTATTCTTTTTGGTGCAATTGTAAATGTGATTGCTTTCTTAATTTTTCTTTCTGCTACTTTATTATTAGTTTGTAGAAATGTGACAGATTTTTGTGCATCAGTTTTGTATCCTGTGACCTTACAGAATTCATTTAGCAGTTCCAGTAGTTTTTCAGTAGTTTTTAAGGCAAGTGGATATTCAAAGTATCGATTGTAAAATGAAAAGGGATATAATCATATTTGTACACCAAGTTTATGGAAAGTTCTTACTACATATAAAATGGAGGTAATCATGGAGCACCTGAGTGGCTCAGTCGTTAAGCATCAGACTTCAGCTCAAGTCATGATCCCGTGGTCTGGTCTGTGGGTTTGAGCCCCACATGGGGCTCTGTGCTGACAGCTCAGAGCCTGGAGCCTGCTTCAGATTCTGTGTCTCCCTCCCTTTCTCTCTGCCCTTCCCCTGCTCATGCTCTGTCTCTCTCTCTCAAAAATAAACAAACATTAAAAAATTTTTTAAAAAGGAAGGTGATCATCCTATCTGTTCTCCCTGTGTTACAAGAGGATAAGGAGATAAAAAGCGAAGTGAAAGCCAGTTCTGTTCTGTTAGTGTTTATGTTAAGCTACTTATAACTCCATTTAAGCAAGTTATTTGAACTAATTCTCAAAGCCTTAGTCTTACTTACTAGTTAAAAGTCATCAGATGAATTTCAGGCACAAGAAAACACATAAGCCTGACTCTAGGTCAATATTGACTTTTCCCTATTTGCCAGATTTCCTTTCTACACTGAAGGCCTCTGAGCAGGTAAACAGCTACAAGGTAAAGGACACAGTAGAGCTGCCTTGTTCAAGGGCTCAAAGTACCTGTTCTCACCAAAATTTGTAAGAAACCTGTATCATTTCCTATGAAGCTAAAGAAGGAATTCTATCTGTTCAACAGTACCTTTAGGTTTTGCTTACGTGGCTCAAAATCTTGTTTATATGTCCTGGCATTTTACTTCTGTTCTTCTCTGCAGACATCTGGTTTATTCTCCTCTCCTAATGTTTCATCTGCCACATTTCATTGATTAGTCCATTTGTTCATTTATTTATGTCGTCAAAATCGATCAAGTGCCTACAAAAATGGTAGGTGCTCATGATATAACAAAAGGTACTTCTTTCCCTCCAAAGCACAGGAGCCAGTTCCTAGAGGATAAATGGTAGGAATTTTATACACATGGCAGGAGGTCTAGGCAGAGTGAAAATTATGTACAGAATTATTCTCTCTCCACGGTTCTGTTCTAATATATCTGGAATGACTTTGGGGTACTTTGGGATGACAAATAGAACCCAAGAAAGCCTCTTTACTAGGAAAATTACAAGAAATTCCTCTGTCACATGACCTTTAAGTATTGAAAGAGCCCTCCTACCTGGGATTCAGTTCCACCTTTGGGGACACTGGTAAACGCTACCTGAAATCAGTGTCAGAAGTACCAAAGAGGGTGGCTCAGTTGGTTGAGCATCCAACTCTTGATTTCAGCTCAGGTCATGATCCCAGGATCGTGGGACTAAGCCTCCAAGTTGGGCTCTCGCTCTCTCACTCTCTCTCTGTCCCTCTCCCTTTCTCCCTCTCTCTCCCTCTGCCCCTCTTCCTCACTTGTGCTTTCTCTCTGTCTAGAAAAATAAAAAATAAACTTAAGAAAAAGAGACTGAAGACAAAAGAGGCATAGGATGAAGATAACCCTCAAATTAAATCATTTACTCCTGGATTATCTGGAAAGTTTAAGCCATAATTCTCTCCAGCCCAATTTTAAGGAATTGCTTTTCTATGCAGAAAAGTCCTATGTGGAGCTGGGGCAGATCCAAGCTCTGTGGGGCCTGGTGATTATTATACAACTGGGGCAGAGAGGAGGGTGGATCTTTAAGAAGATGGCTACAAAGTTACAAATCAGAAAGTAGATGCAGAGCCTCGGAAGAGGCCCCTGCAAGGGAGGGGCCCTGAAGCTTGTATCTCATTAGCTTCCTGGTAAACCTGCCTCTGACTAGAGCTTCATCCACGGGGAGCAGGGAAACATTTGAGTTCTTCAGGCAAGTTTGGGCCGTGAAGTTGCTAGGATATGCTTTTCAGCATGCTTCATAGGATGTAGCTCACCCAGGTATCTTCATGACATACCCTTTAGTACCAATTTTATTTAGCCTTATTCGGTACCAAAGTTTTTGGAACCCCAGATCCACACAATTAATTCAGAAGACTATATTTGTTGAGTATTACAGAAACCTCGGGACGCTAGTCTCTTCTGTGGCATGGCTGTTAGTCCTCAGAAGAGTAAGTCCTCATTCCTTTCCAGGTGGGGGGAGGACTGTGAACATCCAGGAGGCTGCAGAGGCCCCAGGTGGTCCCCGAGGCAGAGTAAGTGAGCTGCCCTGCTTGGGGGAGTCAGGCATGTGCCTGCGTGTATTCCTGTGTATTCCTTGAGTTCTGGATTAAAGGCAGTGAATCACCTTGAGGACAAACTGTGCTGCTAATGCTTGCAGCAGTTTAAATGGCCAACTTGGAATCCAACTATTTAGAGGGGAAAAAAAATCACACGTAAGAAGGATGTTTCTCTCTCCGACGGAACAAAATAGAACTAATCCTTATTAAGAAGGCGGGACACCTACAATGACTGGTAGGGAAGGAATGTCTGCGGGGAAATAGTGATTTGCTAATTCACTCAGTATCCTCACTTCTGTTTGATTCCCTCCTCATCTAGGAGTTTTGTTTGGCATTTTATGTGCTTAGTCATTTTGTCACGCATCAGACACTACAGATCCAGACACAGGCAGGAGCTGGAGCTACACAGAAACCTAAGAAACAGGTCTTGCCTTATAAGAAGTGGCCAGCAGGGAATTTGACCCAAGAGGTGTTTCATAAATATCTGTTGAAATGAAGAGAATTGAATTAAATTAAATGTGCTCATAGTTTGAGGGAGAGTAAACAATAAAAAAAAAAAAGTAATCATCCTACATTGTAGCAACTTTGATCCCCCTTAGTAATGCAAGGTTGTATAGACATTAAGGACTCTAATATAGAGAGATTAAGGGCTCTAAATGTAGAGTATGAAATCCAGGCTCAAATCCTAGCATCCTAGCCCTGTCAATAATCACCAGTGTGACCTTGATCAAATTGCTTAATATCTATATGCCAATTTCCTCAGCTGTCCACTGAAATAAAGGCTAATAGTTATCTCAAAGTGTTGTCAAATTACAGGAGATAATATATGTAAAGCACTTAGTAAGATGCCTGAGCACAAGAGCGTTTTGAATTGCAAAAGATTTACAAGGGGTTAAGGAGCACAATGAAACAGAAGAGAAGGAAGTTTTATATTTGGATGGTTGGGGACCAGGGTGTGTGATTTGGGGTGAATTTGAGGATGTATGGAAAGGAAGACTGATGGGAGGACGGATCGTTGGATCGATGAGTAGGTGGGTGGATGGATGGATAGATGGATGGATTGGCAATCGGATAACTTTGGTGTAGAAAAGGGCTAGCTCTGGGGTGCCTGTGTGGCTCAGTCTGTTGAGCATCTGACTCCAGCTCAGGTCATGATCTTTCAGTTCATGAGTTGGAGCCCCGAATAGGGCTCTGCTCTGGCAGTGCAGAGCCTGCTTAGGACTCTGTCTCTCTCTCTCTCTCTCTCTCTCAGATAAATAAATAAACTTAAAAAAAGAAGAAGAAGAAGAGGGTTATCTCAGGACCTTTTGTTCTATCTGGGCCTAGCAGAAGTTGTTTTTATATCCTAATGGCTCTCATGTCATTCATAGGATGGACAGGTGTGAGGGAGCTCTCTTTCTTTACATTTCTATAGAACCCACAATGTGTGATTCTGGCACAGTGAATTATCAACATACCAGGGTTTTGAAGTTTAGAGAGAGAGAGCCAGGTAGGGAAACAGGGATAGTCAGGGAAGGCATTAACAGTGGTGGAAACACTCAGGTGCTGTGGGACAATGAACACCAACAAGGAGCCTGGGGCAGTAAGATGAGTTTGGACTTGTTCCTGAGATCCGGTGAGATCTAGGGACTCGACCAAATAATTGAGGGCATCTTTGAGGAAGAGTTGAGATCCTGCAGGTGGGGCTGTGAGCTTGCAAACTTGGCTACCAATGAGAATTTATTCATTCCCTCAGGTTAGTAGGACTTGAGGACATTTGGGTTACACAGGTTTTAAGTAGTCACAATATTATTTCTTCCTTTAGAGCTTCTGCTGTGAATTTTAAACATCTTGTTCACCTCTTTCAGTGACAATTTGTAAGGAAAAAAACTAAAACCTAAGTGTCTGCTGAGAAGGACAAACTTTCCCTCTTCCAATTTGAGTCCTGTGCTTGGGGTCTACAAATTAACTGAGAACAGGCAAATTGAAGAGGAGAAAAGACAAGGTTTATTTACAGGAGGATAATGGCAGCTATAGTTTTGTGCCATATTTCATAGTTTTCAGTCTATCAGTATTGTACAGTTTCCATTAAATTCCATTAAGTTTGCATTTGTTCCCAAGTATTTTGTATTTTTTGATACTATTGTAAATGTACTTTGGAAAATGTTTGTTTGAATTTTACCTTCCAATTGGTTGTTGCAAGTAAAATAAATACAATTGATTTTTGTATGTTGACTCTGTGGCCTTGCTAAATTCACTTCTCCATTTTAGTAGGTTTTTACAGATCTCTTAGTTTTTGTGTTTTTTCTTTTTTTTTTTCTTTAGAACTAAATGCATTTTACTATACAGCTCACTTAGAAATCCTTGAACACATAACTTAAGATGGTATATATTGAGTTTTGAAAGAAATTCCACCCACATCACTCAGCACAAATGAAAACCAGTGCATTACCAGCTAAAGTCTGAGTTCTCCCCTCTAGAGTTGCCCAAGCTTGGCTGCTCCTCTGTTGGAGGAGTGCCTGTCCTTTCCCCCTTGCCAGTCTGAGATGCTGCTTCTTGCCCCCAGTACTCTGCACCATGATGGCTGCCAGCTGGGTCTTCACTTCTCCTTTGGGGATTGGCTTCTCCCACACCCTCTCTCAGGCTCAGGAGCTGGCCAGGGTATATTCTGTGGTCCAACCACATTTCGGCACTATGCTTCACCCTCCATTAGTCATGGAAAGGAAGAGTGTCATGGAAAGAGTGATTTCAGTGGCTGGGAATAGAGATAAACAAAGGATCTGGCCTTGGCAGGAACAAAGGCTTACTGGGCAAACTTCAACCTCCAGGCTGCAGACTTGGTTTCCAACTTGACCTTTGACATCAGTTATGTAGGTGGGGTAGGGGTGAAGGGGTAAAAGGTGGTACATAGAAAATCACAATAGAAGGTGATCACAATAGTAAAGCAGTCATTTTTATTTGACCCAAAATTTTCAACTCTCTTTATTGCTCAGGAATAGGAAAATAAAGTAATCTAAATGCTGTACATACATATTCACAGCATTGTTTCTTTTAAGATATGAAAGTATGTTCAAGACTTTCATTGATTTGAATTGTTATTGACCTACATTAAAAAGCTGGTCTTCTTTATGCCTTTCCTGGTTTTCGACCTTTCACTATTGTACTTTCCCCTCCTCAGCATCTTTTGTTCTCTATAATGATTCCCTGTCTACTGCAAGACTGAGAGCACCTTAAGTCTGACATGGTCATTGGTTAGCCCTATATCTAGCACAACACCAGGCACAATAGGAGGGAATGATTCCTTAGCATTTTTTATGTCAACTATTATGTTGTCAGTGAATAAAGACAGTCCTACTTTGTTCTTTCCAATCTTCACGCATTTTATTTATTTTTCTTGCCTTATGGCACTGGATAAAACCTTCTGAATAGTGTTGAATAGAAGTGGTAAGAACAGACATCCTTACTTTGTCTTTCATTGTAGGGAAAAAAACATTCCGCATTTCACCATTGAAGATTATGTTAAATGTAGGGTTTTTTTCATAGATGCCCTTTATCAGGATGAGGTGTTTCCTTTCCCTTCTTATTGTGCTAAGGAATTTAAAAATAAATGGGTGTTGAATTTTGTCAGCTGGTTTTTTTCTGTCTATTTCAATGACCCAGAGTTTTCCTCCTTTATTTTCCTAATATAATTATATTGACTGATATTTAAATCTTGAACTATCTTTACACTTCTGAGGTAAGTCTCACTTGGTCATAATGTATCATCCTTTTTATGTATTGCCGCATTTTATCTAGAGATATTTTGCTAGAAATGCTTTTATCTATGTTCATGAAGAGTATTGATTTTTAGACTCTTTTTATGAATATAATTTATTGTCAAATTGGCTTACATATAACACCCAATACTCATCCCAACAAGTGCCCTCCTCAGTGCACATCACCCATTTTCCCCTCTCCCCCATGCCCCCATCCACCCCCAGTTTGTTCTCTGTGTTTAAGAGTCTCTTGTGGTTTGCCTCCCTCCCTCTCTGTTTGTAACTTTTTTTTCCCTTTCCCTTCCCTTATGTTAAGTTTCTCAAGATCCACATATGAATGAAAACATATGATATCTGTCCTTCTCTGACTGACTTACTTCCCTCAGCATAATACCTTCCAGTTCCATCCACACTGCTGCAAATGGCATGATTTCATTCTTTCTTATTGCCAAGTAGTATTCCATTGTGTATGTAAACCACATCTTTTGTATCCATTCATCTGTTGATGGACATTTAAGCTTTTTCCATAATTTGGCTATTGTTGAAAACACTGCTATAAATATTGGTACATGTGCCCCTATGCATCAGCCCTCCTGTGTCCCTTGGGGAAATTCCTAGTAGTGCTACTTCTGGGTCATAGTTCTATTTTTAATTTTTTGGGGAACCTCCACACTGTTTTGCAGAGTGACTGCTCCAGTTTGCATTCCCACCAACAGTGCAGGAGGGTTCCTGTTTCTCCACATCCTTGCCAGCATCTGTAGTTTCCTGATTTGGTTCACTTTAGTCACTTTGGTGTGAGGTGGTATCTCAGTGTGGCTGTGATGTGTATTTCCCTGATGATGAGTGACATTGAGCATCTTTTCATGTGCCTGTTGGCCATCTGGATATCTTGTTTTAAAAAGTGTCTATTCATGTCTTTTGCTCATTTCTTCGATAGATTATTTGTCTTTCAGGTGTTGAGTTTGGTAAGTTCTTCACAGATTTTGGATACTAGACCTTTATCTGATATGTCATTTGCAAATATCTTTTCCCACTCCATCTGTTGCCATTTAGTTTTGTGGATTGTTTCCTTTCCAGTGCAGAAGATTTTTATCTTGCTGAGGTCCCAATAGTTCATTTTTGCTTTTAATTCCCTTGCCTTTGGAGATGTGTCAAGTAAGAAATTGCTGTCAAAGAGGTTGTTGTTGCCTGCTTTCTCCTCTAGGGTTTTGATGGTTTCCTGTCTCACATTCAGGTCCTTTATCCAATTTGAGTTTATTTTTGTGAATGGTGTAAGAAAGTGGTGTAGTTTCATTCTTCTGCATGTTGCTGTCCAGTTCTCCCAGCACCATTTGCTAAAAAGACTATCTTTTTTCCATTGGATGCTCTTTCCTGCTTTGTCAAAGATTAGTTGGCCATAGATTTGTAGGTCCATTTCTGGCTTCTCTATTCTATTCCATTGGTCTATGTGCCTATTTTTGTGCCAATACCATACTGTCTTGATGATTACAACTTTGTAGTAGAGTCTAAAGTGTGGGATTGTGATGCCTCCCTCTTTGGTTTTCTTCTTCAATATTACTTTGGCTATTCGAGGTCTTTTGAGGTTCCATACAAATTTTAGGATTGTTTGTTCTAGCTTGGAGAAGAATGCTGGTGCAATTTTGATTGGGATTGCATTAAATGTCTAGAGTGCTTTGGGTAGTATTGACATTTATTTATTCTTCCAATCCATGAACATGGAATGTTTATCCATTTTTTTGTGTCTTCTTCAATTTCCTTCACAAGCTTTCTATAGTTTTCAGCATACAGGTCTTTTACATCTTTGGTTAGGTTTATTCCTAAGTATCTTATGGTTCTTGGTACAGCTGTGCGTGGGATCAGTTTCTTTATTTCTCTTTCTGTTGCTTCATTATTGGTATATAAAAATGCCACTGATTTCTGTACATTGATTTTGTACCCTGCAACTTTGCTGAATTTGTGTATCAATTCTAGGAGTCTTTTGGTTGAGTTTTCCATGTAGAGTATCATGTTGGATTTTTATACCTTTTTAAAAATTTTTTTTAGTTTTTGTTTTATTTTTGAGAGAGAGAGACAGAGCGTGAACAGGGGAGGGTCATATAGAGAGGGAGACACAGAATATGAAACAGACTCCAGGCTCTGAGGTTTCAGCACAGAGCCTGACATGGGGTTCAAACCCACAGACCTGAGCCAAAGTCAGACACTTAACCGACTGGGCCACACAGGTGCACCTTAGACTTTTTTAATGTAAGGTTTTTTATATCAGGGCTGCCATGAATATTAGGACGAAAAGAAGGTGCACCACACAGGTGCACCTTAGACTTTTTTAATGTAAGGTTTTTTATATCAGGGCTGCCATGAATATTAGGAAGAAAATAACTTACACAACGAATTTTACATGGTTACTAACCATTTAATGATGCTAACTATGTTAGATCCGCTTAGTTGCAAGTAACAGAAAGTAAGTTGAGCTAGCTCAGGCAGCTAGCACTGATCCCAAGATCAGATGTGAGACATGTACAGTGGCTGCTAGAAGAAACTGGAACCCAAACCATCAAGCCCTCCATCTTCCTAAGTTATTCTCCTTAATCCTCAGCGTCATTCTTCCCACTTCGAGGATTTTATCTCTGCTTCTCTGATTCATATGGCATTTCCTAAGCATATTACTAACAAACAAATAAGTAAATACATAAATGAGGTCCAGAAAGGTTCAGAAACTTTTCTTATGCATCACTAGTCAAATGCATGCACAATTATAAAGTAATGGACTAGTATTAGTCTGAGAAAAAGGACAAAGTGGATCAGTTCAAAGCAAAAATTTCATAGTAATGATTATAGCTAGTACTCACTGAATGCATACTATATCCTAGACCCTTGGTAAGCACTTCATTTGTTTTATCTTACATACTCTTAGACACACCCTTATGGATAAAAACTCATATTATCTCTATTTCATGAATGAAAAAGTTGAGGCTCAGTAGGTGAGATAAGTTTGTATACTCCTCTCTGAATTATAAACTTCAAAGTCATCATTGTTGCATCTAAATGCAATGCAGGCCTCTGGGTAGAACACAAATTTTTTGAAACAAAAAGGAAGAAAGCAGAATGTTAAAACTATTAACCTTCCTATTGTGTCTGAGGTTGCATTTACTATCTATGGCAGTATAAAGATGGTTGCCAGCAACATGCTACAGGAAGACGTGGAGTAACGGGGATGCTGCGTCGTCAAAATTATAAGATCAATATATTTTTATAGTACAGTAAAGCTTTTGTATTTTCAATAGCCAAATGAGCACCATTATGGCAGAAGATTATCAGAAAGAAAAAGAGAATGTAACTTCGGTACTAAGGAAGCATTTTAAATGATGAAAAACAGCCAATAACAGTATAACAATGATTACTACTTTATTAACTGTTTTCTAAGTACTGGGTGCTCCAATAATGCTTTGCCTTTACTGGTTTATTTGCTAGTCATACAACCCCCAAAGTGGAATATTATTGGGCCCATTTTGGAGACAGAAAAACTGAAGCACAGAGAGGTTTAGGAACTTTCCCAAGAATCACTCCTGGCACTAGAGCCACGAGTTTAGCTTGCATGGTAGCAAAAGTTATACGAGCACAGATGGGCTCTTTGCTTTTGGATTGGTGTGTCCCATTCATTAGAGGTATTTTGAAAAAAGGACTTAATATGAATTTCGAAGATTCCTTGCTCTCCTTTGGAATAAGACAGTATTGTGAATCCAGGAACTCTGAGATGTTCTCATTCTGGCTCTGAACTCTAGAAACTGCTGCATTTTCTTGACCGCAGAAAACACTGGCTTCTGCGGCCCAGAGGCTCAGGGCTCATAACCATTTCCAGTTCCCCGAAAGTGCTGAAGACTAGAATGTAAATAGTCCTTCAGCATGAAACAGAGAAGGGCAAATACATCCACAGGGATACACAGGCTGGAAAGTTTGCTCAATACACAGAGCTCTAATGGCAAACACAGCAAAGCAAACACGGCACTGAGATGAGAAAAGGGGAGAGGAAAGTCAGATGATCATCTAGGCATTATCTGCCTGAACATCTGGTTCCCTGGGAAGGTACAGGGAAGGACCCGGGAGGCCCACATTTGCCTCTTTGCTGCACTGATTTTGGCCTAGCCTACAGTTTGAGCAATGAAAGCCATTTGAAGAGGACTTTGGCCATAGCACAACTCAGCATCCAAGATGAAAACATTTAGAATATTGACATTCATCCCAGATGGATTTAAAAAAAAAAAAAAAGGACAAATATCAAACCAAGGTGCTCCCAACCACTAACGTCCACAGGTTTGCTCTAGACTAATGATACCTGAGGAAATGGAAACTTGGAGACTCTTCCTGGGGAAACTTCATGGTACTTCCTTCAGTAAAGGTTGCCTCCAGGAGGTGCTCTGTGAGTTAGGAAGAGGAAATCCTTCTCTGCCATTTACCGGCACACACTACTACCATGATCTTCACACCCACCCAAACTAAAAATTCTTAATTCTTTTTTTTTTTTTTTAAGAGAGAAAGGGAGCACTTGAGTGAGTTGGGGAGGGGCAGAGAGAGGGAGAGAGAGAATCTTAAGCAGGCTCCATGCTGAGCGTAGACTCTGGGGTTGATCTTATGATTGTGAGATCATGACCTGAGCCTAAATCAAGAATCAAACACTTAGCTGACTGAGCCATCCAGACATCCCACTAATAAATTTTTAATATGCTTCTTCAGTGATTATTGATTGATTGGTACTAAAATCTTGAGGGTAGCCATTTGATTATTAAGAGATAGAACCCTCAAAAACCTTATGGTTTTCCATTCACTAAGATAGAAAAAGACATCACCCATGGATTGGTCAAATCCATTTGTTGGCAAGTCTGGAAAATGCCCTTCAGGTGAACTGACAATAGTACAAGGAGGCTAACTGTAGGTTATGAAGAGACAAGGTGAAGTACAATACACAAAGCATTTTCTCAGTTCTATATGAACGGAGAAGTAATGAGTCTCCAGGAAAAGGGGAGCAGCACATTGTAGAAGTAGCCAAGCATTATTATGGGGTTTTAATCACCCCACCAGGTCAGGAAAATTATTTCTAAATTATTAGATCCGATGTTTTTTTTTTTAATTTTTTTTTTAACGTTTATTTATTTTTGAGACAGAGAGAGAGCATGAATGGGGGAGGGGCAGAGAGAGAGGGAGACACAGAACCGGAAGCAGGCTCCAGGCTCCGAGCCATCAGCCCAGAGCCCGATGCGGGGCTCGAACTCACAGTCCGTGAGATCGTGACCTGAGCTGAAGTCGGACGCTCAACCGACTGAGCCACCCAGGCGCCCCAGATCCGATGTTTTGAAATTATTCTGAATTATGTCTTGAGCTCCCTGTATGTTGTGGGCACAGGGCTGGGTGCTAAAGACAGAATCTCATCAGAAGCATGCGCGATGACTGGGGACACAGTCACAGAGACAGACTGTCTCCATCGGTCATGTAGCTGCAGGACCAGAGCTCTGTGCAGGGCACTATGGCAGTACAATGCAGGGGACCACTTAGCCCAGGCTTGGGTTCAGGCAAGGGAAGAGGTTGAGAAGTGTTTCCTGGGAATGATGTCTGAGCTGAGCTTTAAAGAGTGAGTTAGGAGAAGGCCAAGTGGAGATGGGGAGGTGAGGGCACCATTGTGCAGTCTTGCCAGATCCTGAAATGGGAGCTGGGGAGGATGTGGAAATGAAGCCAGAAAGGCAGAGGACTGGTAACGGAGAAGTGTGTGTGAAAGGGACATCTTAACACCCATCCACAGAGCACAAAAGAGATGCTTCGAGAGGGTCGATCAAATGCCCATGATTTGAAGTCAGCCAGTCCTAAATTCAAGTGTCATGTCTGAAACTCTCTCATCAAGTAAACATCTAGCAAGTTGTTTACTTCTTCTTCTTTTTTTAATTGTTGCTATTATCTCTCTCTCTCTCTCTCTCTTTTTAGTGTTTATTTATTTTTGAGAGAACAAAACCAGGGGAGGGGCAGAGAGAATGGGAGACAAAGAATCCCAAGCAGGCTCCACACTATCAGCAAAGAGCCTAACATGGGCCTTGAAATCATGAACTGTGAGGTCATGAGCTGAAATGAAGAGTCAGACACTTAACTGAATGAGCCACCCAGGTGCCCCACAAGTTATTTAACTTGTGAGCCCAGTTTCCTCATCTGCAAACCGGAAAAAATGATAATACCTACCTGATAGGACTGTTGGAAGGACTAAGAGAGGCAGTGTGTGCAAAGCCCTTGCTGTGGTCTCAGCACATTGTAAGCCTTTGATAATGATAAGAAAGTTAACCTTTTAAAAAACATATAAATTTGCTCGAGATCTCACAGGAAATGGCAGAGTGTGGATCCGAAGCTGTCTGTAGTGACACCCAGGAAGACAGTGGGAGTGACCCGTGCTGGGTGCCAGCAAGAAGAGAATACAAACTCAGTAGAGAATTTAAAACTATAATAAAGCTGAATAAACATTAGTCTGCTTTTAATTATTGTCAAACACAGAAAATTCCAAACATTTTTAGTGATAAAATACTCCCCCCCCACCCCCCGCCGCCACCTCCCATATGTTTTGTTCGTCTAAGATTTCGAAACAATTGCTACGTGGTTACTGTGGAGTTTAATGATATATATGAAAGCCACAGTGGCCTCCAACATATATTGTAAACTAGGGAGCTTCCCCTGGATCTCATTTGGTGGAGCATAATTTTCAGATGATCACTCCAGCTGCTTTGTTTCCCCCTTTTACATTTGGACAGACAAACATTCCAAATGATCACACAGGGTGACAGCATTGAAGTGACTCAAATTCCCTTTCTCTGTCTTTCAATCACTGCACTATCACTGTGTATTCTGAATCCATTGTTTCAACAAGGGAATACGTACTTCCTTAGTTAGGATTGGAAACTTCGCCTGCACCCAAAGTGTGCTCAAATGACTGTGAACTATTAGGAAACTATAAGGAGTTCTCGGAATTAACTTCCATGTAAATAAAATGTTTATTAAAGATAAGGAATAAAAATGGGCTAATTAAAATCTATTCACCACAAATAGTTTTTCACATAGAGGAGAGTGTTGAAAAGTTATCTGTTCCATGTTTCAAATATGCTAGGGTCCCCACCTCTGCTGGTCTGTCAGGATCTACTGGCCCTGCTGATGCTGCCTTTATTCCCTCTGGACTCCTGCAGGGCTCTGATTGTCCCGATGTCTCTGCTTCTCCATGCTGGAGCCCCGACACTCCTATCAGTAGAGTCCATTACTCGGGTTATACTGTGTCCATGTGAGGCCTTGTTGAAGTGCATACTCATCACCCCAGATGGTCAGCAGCTCAGTGCTTGCAGGGACAGCTTAGCAGGGACGGTGCCCTCTGAAGTAGAGAGCTCTAGATGAAGCATTAAAAGAGTGTGAGGAGAGTGGAGAGAGGCTGGGGTTCAGAGTGAGGGAGTAGATCACCAGGGGTACAGTGGAGAAGATAACCCAAGTGAGGAGAGAGCCCAGAAAAGAGAGGTGGCTTCCAGGGTGGGGTTGGGAGGTAGCATCAACATTGAAGTGTTTCCACTCCACACTTTTGCCTGGGGCAGAGGAGTATAAATTTGCTCTTTGTGTTCTGCTGGTTTGGAGGAATTCCAAGAAAATCCCCAAAGCCTTGGAACTAATTACAGCAGATGATGAGCACTCTTGTAAATACATGAGGAAAAGACAGGAACAGCCTTCTTTTCAAAAGAGAACTTGAGTAAAGTAGCCAAAAACCTGACAGTGACAAGACTGTGGTATCTAGGCACAGAGACCCTATAAACTCTCCTTGTTAGAAGCCTATGTGTGTGCCTTGTCTTCCAAGTAACTGATTTTAGAAAGACCTTTATTAATGAAAGATTACTGTGGAGTTTGCAGAAGTAATCTACAAAATGACAATGTACTCTGGACATGGTCAATGCCATCAGCTCTTTTCACTATCTCCAGACATTCATCCTGTGTTTTTTTGGGCATTTACTTTGCCTCGGGCACTTTGTTTGACCCTGGAGATGCAATTATGAACGAAAAAAAACACAGTCTCTATCCTCACTGGGATTAGAGTCTACCAGTGGTGACAGTAATTAAAAATACAATAATTAAACAAATTATTACACACACAGCAACAAATTCAATGATTTCAAGTGGGCAAAGTGCTGTGAAGGAGAAGTACAGGGTGCAATGGGGATAATGGGCTGGAGGAATTCAACCATGGCAACTCTTAGTAGGAAATCAAGAGAAACATGAGGCTAAGATAACATGGTGGGATCATATACCCACAAATGAAATCTCTGACATTTTCTAAGGATAGCTACTGGAAGCTCTTTGATGCACTCAGACTAAGATATATTTAGGAATGACTGACACTCATATAACTTTATCTTGGAGAAATCAACATTTCTAGACAGAAAATACATTTCCAAATGGCACACAGACAATGACCATTAACAATGACAGCAATGAGTACGGTGGGAGAGGCCACATGGGCCTAAATACTTTCAGTGAGGACTATGTAAAATTGGTGCCAGCCTAGGGGACCCGGGACAAGCCAAATGCACTTAGAGTGAGGAAAGATACAATGAAGAAAAAGACTTACAAAAGGGATGTTTTTCCAGGAGGAAGGGAAGGGATACAGCCTGAATCAACAGTTTAACATTAGAAAAATGGACACAACAAATTCAACAAATAATTAGACAATATGCTAGAAGATAGAGATGATAGGCAGGAGTTTGCACCAGAACTCAAGAAGGAAGGTTAAGTAGACGCATTTAAATGCAAATGGAAGTACTGAAACAAAGTTGGCCATGATTTTGGCAGCAGAAGCAAGGAATAAATCTATAGGGAGACTCTGGTTTCCCTAATCTGTGGCAAATCACAAATGGTGAATGCACCTTACATAGGTGCTCTCTTACTAGTCTCATTTAGACTCCTCACCTACATAGAAATAAGAGATACTCATGGAACAGTTGGAGGGAGTATAGAAAGTTTATTACATTTGATGGAGTGTTGTCCCTAAACGGAAGACGGACTTACTCAGTGAAGAGAATGGTAGTTTTGTTAGAATAGGCAGTTAGTGAGGTTCTAACAGGATGCCTGGAGGCCAGCAAAGAGGAAGCTGTGGCCAGCTACTCAGGAATGCAGAGGCCTGTCCTGGCAGCACTCCACAAGAAGTGGGTTCAAACTAGACAGACCCAAGAAGGCAGATGCCAAGACAGGAGACCACTGAGCAAATAAGGAAGAAAATGTGCACAACCCTGCTTCCAAGAAATCCCCACCTGAGGAAACGAATATTCCACCCCTAGTTAACAACTGTCAATAAAAGATGGAAACCCAACCCCCAAGGTGGGCAGCTCCCTCCCTCTCTCTCTCATCTTGAACATATACTTTTCATTTTAATACCCTTTACCACTTGTGTTGCTCATCCACTGTTGACACATTGTTGTGTGTCTGTCCTTGAACTCCTTTTTCAGATGAGACCAAGAACCTTTGGCAACTCCTTTGAGAGGAGCTGGGTCGAGGCCCCAGAGCCCAGTGTCTCCTCAGTTTACTCAGCAACAGAAACACCTGGATCCATTGTACTGACCCTTACTTCTTATTGCTTTTCATGGTCTGGAATGATTTTTATTTACTTCTATTTTTTATTGTATAAGTCTCCCTACTCTATATAGTTTATGAGAGCCAAGACTTTTCTAGTTCAAAGATACAGTTCAGCTTCTCACAGTCCTTGGAGCAGAGTAGGCACTGAAATAAATATTTAAGGAATGAATGGGTGATATTACATCGAGATTGGGCCAGGCACTGAAGGAAGTACATTCCAGATCAGTGATACACAGTGGAGACGAGGGTACACTGCTCCAGACTGCTCCAAGTGGAGGAAACTCTCATATTGAACAAACCCCACATAGCAATTCTAAGGTTGAACAGGAGATAAATAAAACATGACAGGTGCTTCACTCTTTGAGAATATAAGCTGAGCCTCACAGAACGCTAAGAAAAATCTGGAGTTTTGGACATGATGAGTTTGAGATCTCCTGTTCTCCATCCAGGTGGTATTATTAAAGTAGGCAGTTGGATATACAAGTCTGAAGTTCAGGAGAGAAGTCGAGGCTGGATTTGAGATGATAGTGCTAAAAACAAAATTCGATTGAGTAAATATGAAGATCTAATTGGCTTTTTTAAATAATTCGCATCAGTCAGGCTCCATCCCATATAGCAAGTAGAGGAGTGCTCCCAGGAGTTGTAAAAATTGGAAGGATTTTATAGGAAGGAGGATGGGGCAAGAAATTTATAAGCAAAAGAAAAGAAAGTATCTGTTCCAGGTTAGATCACCTTCCCTTAGGGGTAAGGAAAGGGAGTCTTACCATGCAGATTACCTCATGTTCCTTTGGGGCATGGAGAGGGTCCCTGTGACAGATTACCTCATTGGTGCTTATACAAAATTCCTGATTTGGGGCGCCTGGGTTGCTTAGTTGGTTAAACGTCTAACTAAGGCTCAGGTCATGATCTTGGGGTTCATGGATTCAAGCCCCACATCAGGCCCTGTGCTGAGAGCTCAGAGCCTAGAGCCTCCTTCAGATTTTGTGTCTCCCTCTCTCTCTCTGCCCTCAAGTGTGTGCACAATCTCTCTCTCTCAAAAATAAGTAAATGTTAAAATATTTTTTTTCAAAATTCCTGGTTAATAGGTTTCTGGGAGAGGTTGAAACTGCAATTAGGTAAGCTATCAAGTCCTGATATGATGACTTGGCCTGATCCAATTTACGCCATTTGGGGTCTGTGGTCTTTTTTTCAACAACAGAGATTCCATTTACCTGAACTTTAAAGAGTGAGGGAAATAGCAGTGGAAGAGAGGACTGGAAAGGCAGTTGGGGACAACATGCTGAAGGATTTTGAAAAGAAAGATACATTCTAAGCCTTGATGATGAAGATGAGGAAGAAGATGAGGATGATGACTGACTTACCTGCTGGACCAGAGAGAATATGAGGGTCAGAGCTCGGCATTGAGAATGTGTGCCCAAGCCCACGGGCCTTCAGGGATGGCATGCTCAAGCATAAGATCTCCCAGATGCCTACGTACTTCCCAACTCCCCTCCACTGAGGCCCCTGAAAGGAAAAGGAAAGGGGTAAAGGAAGATGACACAGTGACCAGACAGACTCTCTGCACAGGATTTCTCCTGCTTGGAAGGAACTGAATGTGGAATTGGTCATGTAAAAACACACAGCAGATGATCTTAATGGGAATATTGTGACATTGTGATATAGTGAGAAATATATATTTGGTCTTCCCTTGTTCCTGGCATAGAGCTTCTAAAACCCTTGAAAAGTGATGGGAGTGAGAAGAACATCTTTTGTTACTCATTGTTAAGCCCCTTTCAACCATACCTGAGTTTATGCTAATGAGATGACTCTGGAGGAACTTTCAGCCTTAACCCCTCCCCCTCTCATGGCCTCACCATTGGCCAATGACTTAATCAACCCTGCCTATGTAAAGGAACTTACATAAAAACTTTGCATGAAGAAGTGCTGGGAGGATGGCCCACCCAGAGAGGGTATGAAAGCTCTGTAACCCTTTCCACACACTTTGCCCTATGCATCTCCTTCATTTGGCTGTTCCTAAATTGTATCTTTTATAATAAGCTGGTGATAGTAAGTAAATTGTTTCCCTGAATTCCGTGAGGTCATTGTGGGAAATTATTGAACCTAAGGGAGGGGTCGTGGGAATCCCCCATTTATAGCCAGTTGGTCGGGAGTATGGGAGGCCCAGACTTGTGATTGGCATGTGAAGTGGGGACAGTCCTGTGAGACTGAGCCCTGAACCTGTGGTCTGCACTGACTCCTGGGAGGTACTGTCAAAATTAAATGGAATCATTGGACACCCAGCATCGGTGTCCAAAGAGTTGGAGAATTGGTTGTGGATGTGGAAAAAACCCCACACATTTGGTGTCAGAAGTGGTGTTGAGTAGAGAAATAGTTTTCCCATTATGTACATAAACCTGTTCCCTTGACTAGGAGTGAAGAGTTATAGGGCCCTGCCGCCTTAGAACAGCTCAATAACATGGCTCTATTTTAAGACCTTTCTGCATGCCAAATCCTTGCTAAAAGTTTTATATACAGTATCCCATTTAAGTCTGTAGGGGTGGAAAAGTTTTCCCTTGTTTCCTTCTAGGTTCTCTGGCTGATCTAATAATTCAATTAATATAAGATGAATGGGAGAAAAACAAGAAGTTTAATTACATGTAATCCCTTGATTACATGGGAGAGACACGGGAAAATGGAGTAACTTTCTGAAATGGCCAAAGTACCATCTGCACCGTAAGTACCATCTGCAGCTAAAGATGAAAGGTTTGGAGATGGGGAGTTCGGGAGGTTACCAAGCAAGGTACAGTAAACAATAGTAAGATTGTTATGCAGATTTAAGTTGCTGCCTTGTCTATCATACCAGCATCTAGCGATTTGGTCATCCTTCTCTTTAGGATACAGCTTGGAAGATTATGGAGATTTCCCCTATAAATGTAAATGTCTCTTACAAAAAGATGTGGAACTTCTCAGTTTTCAGAGCACCTGTGTTTGTTGATTCTTAAAATAACCAGTATAGGGGCACCTGGGTGGCTCGGTTGGTTTGAGCATCTGATTTCGGCTCAGGTCATGATCTCATGTTCATGAGTTCGAGCCCCACATAGGGCTTGCTGCTGTCAGCACAGAGCCAGCTTCCAATCCTCTGTCCCCCCTCTCTCTGCCCCTTCCCTGCTCATGCTCTCTCTCTCTCAAAAATAAACATAAAAAAACTAGAATTCTTTGAAAAAAAAAAACCTTCTGTTTAAATTCAGGTGGCAAAATCTAATCCTCCTGCTCATGTGTCTTTTGCTCCACAAGCCTAGAATTTGCTTAAGTGGTCCCCAAGGCTATGGAACAAAGAAATATGCATTTGAAAGCTTCAGTGAAATAATTAGTTGCAACCTCAAAGATGCACAAATGTTATTTCAGGATTTTTGGCCTGCTTCCTCTTTGTGTGTGGGGTAGGGAAGGACAGCATGTTTTCCTTTTTCAATTACTTAGGAGTGATAATGAGTCTTTCTTTGACTCAATATGTCACACCAGGGAAAAACTGGTTCTGATTTTAGTTGACATTTGTGAGAACTGGGTGAGCAGTATTTTTGCCAGAGAACTTTCTCCTCTCTGTCTTGTGTGTGACAGCATTGTGTTAAGGAAAGAAGGGTCCCATTGCTTTACCAGCTTAAGTCTCATGTCGGACAAGGGCATCTCTGTTGCAGACTTTTGATGTTCTAGAAAGATGTAGGAGTTTTTAAGCCAGACTCCAGGAGGATTCGTGAACCCACAAAGCAGCAAGTGATAAGTATTTGTGAGGTATGTGCATTTTTCTAGGATGGGTCCATCACTTTCATCTGAGTCTCAAAGATGTTCTTGACCTTACCAGATATTAAGATCACCTCTGTAGAGCTTTCTAGAGGTATAAACTAAATACATGGAATAATAGAGACTCTTTATAGCTGGATGTATTGTAGTAATTTTATGTAAATGCAATGTTGCAAAAGAGTAGGAAATAGTTGTATGGTCCTTAGTCGTGATCCCCATGTTTCTCTTTCTCTGAGGCTCCCTGGGTCCAGGCCTTTGTTAACAATGTTCCATCTATGCCGGTGATACTGTATAAGAATGCTGTCCTCCATGGCTGAAATATGATGTAGAGGTGGTATTTTGATTTGTTTTTCTTCCATTGGAGAGGATGGTCTTGCTCCAACACACTCTCTCATCCGTTCCCTCTGGACCATCAGAAAGCATTCATCTTCTAGTTGATCAGGCTAAATAATGTACATGTACGTGAAAGCATATTTGTTTACACACGATAGCTAATGTTGAAAACTGCCTGCTCTTTAACATTTAGTGTGTAATGTGTAAAAGTTTCAACAGCCTGGTGACTCCATCCTCATATGCTTTCATATTGAAGGAAATTTGGCACTGCTTCCCAAATAATCAAAGAGAAGTTTAATTTTTTTAAAAAAATGTTTAATGTTTATTTTTGAGAGAGGCAGAGAGACAGAGCATGAGCAGGGGAGGGACAGAAAGAGGGAAACACAGAATCCAAAGCAGACTCCGGACTCCGAGCTGTTAGCACAGAATCCAACACAGGGCTCAAATTCACAAGTTGTGAGATCATGACCTGAGCCGAAGTCAGATGCTTAATTGACTGAGTGACCTAGGCGCCCCAAGAGAAGTTTATTTTTTTTATTGAAGTCTCTCACGCAACACTGAATGCAAAATAATGAAAAATAAAAATTATTTGATATTCTCTTTTCCTATCTCATGTCCTCATCATTTCTCATGCATGGTATCTGCTCCAAGAATTTTTTCTTCCCCTGCTCCACGCTCCCCAAAGTTTCCCCCAATTCGATGCATTTAAGCTCTAACATCATCTCTCCTTTTACTGTCTTAATTCAGTGTTCTGTAGATCAGCCTAATTAATGTCTGTGGTTTCTTTCTTTTGCCTACTTGTCAAAACCCCGTTTCTTCCCCCTGTGCAAGAGGGTGCACCTCCCCCAAAAAGCTGATCTAGCAAGCAAGGTCTTTTCACAGGGGCAGGGAAAGGAGAGAGGGAAAATGAATTGCATCTGGAGCTTGAATCATTTCTCATGTCTCTGATATCAGTGTAAAGAAAAACACCACATTCATTTGAGGCCAAAACATAACTTCAATTTGGGATTGTCTCTATCTTAATTAGCCTGTCTAATTAAACTGTTCATACCTGATTAATTTGATAAAAGGAACTGTTTTTGCACATGCATGCACGCACACACACACACACACACACACACACCCATCTCTTGTTCAGCTTTTCATTTAATTGAACCAATCTTTCACTCTAAGGGCCCCAGTCCAGGAAGGAAGAGCTTTAAGCTCCAGGCAAATGGGAAACTGATTTGCATAAAAGTGGCTCTGCACCAGTGAAAATCTGGCACATTCTAAATGCTGTAAGTACTTAGTCTCTCTTCACTTTAACCATTAAAACCTGCAAAACAAACCTCCAGGGAAACGTCATGAAGAGACTTGCGGAGTAAGTCACATTGGTAACTGTAAGTTTAAGAAGACTTTCATGTATGTTCCCACGGCAAGGGAGCCTGATATGCCACCTGACATGAAGCTGTGCGCACATGGATTTCAGAACGTGCCAGGCCTAAATCCTGGAAGCCAGTAATCCCAGGTAATGACTGTTGCTGAAACCTGCCTGGGTTTCAAAAGCAAGAATGGCATAGGCCCATCAAACCTGCAAATAACCCTCTGAAAATTTCCATCAGTAGTAAAAACAATCCAAACTTGAGAAGTCAACAACTAGCCTTGGGGTGGCTGTATTACAAAATTCCCAATTGGGGCAGGAAGTTTACCTCACCTGAAACAGTTGTCACCTCAGTCCACAGTGATGTGGAGGACCCACAGAAAGAGCCTGGGATTATGGAGGAAGCATCAGACTGGGGGTTGGGAGACGCCTGGCTCTTTTCCTGGCTCTGTCACTAATTACTTGTGTGATTTTGGCCTTGAGAATGCCTTCCGGGTCTAATATTCTCTGATATGAGCACCTTCATAATTCATGATTTCAAATCAATGTGCACGTGAAACCATGTAAGACCGTGAACAACAGAGATACTTTTGGCTCTGGGCCTTGGGTTTGTCATTTGTAAAATGAGTGGGGACAGAGCAGGGAGCACAAAATGATCTCCTAAGGTGTAGTCCAGCTTAAATGTGTGTGCCTGTTTTATACAAAGAAAACACTGACAGAGGCTCTTGTAAAGAAACATTAAAAAAAAAAAAAAAAAAACACCTCTGCACATATGAGAGTTCCCATCTAGCCAATAAGAAAATATGCATTCTCTTGTTAGCTAGATGGAATTCTCCACATATGTGTTTGTACACACACACACACACACACACACACACAAAATAACACCAATCAAACAATTTATGAACAAGAATTTGACAATCTATGTCAATATTAGCAAGTGTTTGTTTGGAATAAGCTATTTGAAATGATAGCAGTGTGTTATTAAAAAGTGCTAAATGTATATAACATAGAAAATAGTGTGAAAGATGGTAATCCTGCATGCTTTGCCTGGCTCCCAGCCCTACTGTTTATGTAGGCCTGACTTTTCCAGATGAATCCCATGACCCTTGTTTGCATGTAGCTCCAAACCTGCTGTCAATTCCCCTGGTTTGGGGAAATGTAAGATATCATGGCGGCGGCTCCCTGTCTCAGTAATTTATCACTCCTGCTACTTGTCTTGAAGTTACCTTGGTCCCCTTGCCTGGTACCTCATTCATTCATTCATCAGAGAATCTAAGCACTTTGTTAGGCTATTCAGGGTGCAAAGACTCAGCTTAAACATCATTTCCTCAGGAAGGCCAGATTACCTGATCCCTCAGTGCAGAGACCCACAGCTCCTGTATCCCTCCTGAAGTTAGTCCAAGTTGTCTCATGCATCAGAGTTTGTTCTTTTTGGTTGCTGAGTAGTATTGCACTGTATGATTGTCCCAGAAGATGTTCAACCATTCACTTCTTGCAAGACATTTGGGTTGTTTGCAGTGTTTTGTTACTATGAATAGAGTTACTATGAATATTTGCATACAGGTCTTTGCGTAAGTTTAAGTTTCCATTTCTCCAGGATAAAATGCCCAAGAATGTTATCACTAGGTTGTATGGCAAGTACATGGTTAGTTTTGTACAAAAAAACCTGCCAAACCGTTTTTCAAAGTGACTGTACCACTTTACATTCCCACCATCAAGATAGGAGAGATCTGGTTTCTCTGCAGCCTTTCCAGCATTTGGTATTATCACAACTTTTTATTTTAGCTGTTGTCATAGGTTTGTAGTGATATCTCCTGCTGGATTAATTTGAATTTCATCAATGTGTAATGATGTTGAAATGCTTTTCATGAGAAAGAGCCTAAGAGCCCATCAACTGATGAATGGATAAAGAAATTGTGGTTTATATACACAATGGAGTACTACGTGGCAATGAGAAAGAATGAAATATGGCCCTTTGTAGCAACATGGATGGAACTGGAGAGTGTGATGCTAAGTGAAATAAGCCATACAGAGAAAGACAGATGCCATATGTTTTCACTCTTATGTGGATCCTGAGAAACTTAACAGAAACCCATGGGGGAGGGGAAGGAAAAAAAAAAAAGGAGGTTAGAGTGGGAGAGAGCCAAAGCATAAGAGACTCTTAAAAACTGAGAACAAACTGAGGGTTGATGGGGGGTGGGAGGGTGTGTGATGGGTATTGAGGAGGGTACCTTGTGGGATGAGCACTGGGTGTTGTATGGAAACCAATTTGACAATAAATTTCATATATTGAAAAAAAAAAGAAATTCTTTTCATGTGCTTCTTTAGCCATCTGTATCTCCTCTGTAACAGAATATCTGTTTATGTCTTTTCCCACTGTATAATTGGATTGTTTGAGGGTTTTTTTTTTTAACTGTTGAGTTTTGAAATTAAAAAAAAAGGTTTATTTATTTATTTTGATAGACAGAGAATGCACGAGCAGGGGAGGGGCAGAGGGAAAGGGAGAGAGAGAATTCAAGCAGGCTGTGTGCTGTCAGCACAAAGCCCGACGTGACGCTAGATCTCACGACCACAAGATCATGACCGGAGCCAATATCAAGAGTTGGATGCTCAACTAGTTGAGCCAGGCACACTGAGAGTTTTTTAATATCTTGTGAATATAAGACCTCTGTCAGGTAAGTTTTTTGAAAATATTCTTTTTCAGTCTCTAGCTTGTCTTTCTATCTTCTATTTAGAAGTACTTTCACAGAATGAAGTTTTAATTTTGAAAAAGTCCAATTTAGTAGCATTTTTTTAATGGATTACTCTTTTGGTGTCATGTCTAATAACTTGTCACCTCGCTCTGGGTCTTGAAGATGTTCTATGTTTTTTTTATGTAAGTTTTGTATTTTGCATTTAAATCCATGATCTATTTTTTAGTAGTTATATATGATGTGAAGGTTTAGGTCAAGTTTCTTTTCTTTTTTTGTTTTTTGTTTTGTTTTGTTTTTGTTTTTGTTTTTGTTTTTGTTTTTGTTTTTGTTTTGCCAAAGGAGGTCAAGTTGTTCCTGAACAATTTGTTGAAAAGACTATCCTTCTTACTCCATTGAGTTGTTTTGCACAAGCAATCGACACCTTAAAATTGACTTTCATGAAAACTCACCCATGTCCTCATGGAGATGACAATCTCCAGAGGGAAGCAGCAATAATCACAGCACCTTAAAAGAAAAGCTGGAACAGAGGTGTGCTGGGGAAGCAAGGAGCTGTGCCTCAGTGCCTGGCTTCCTCTCCATTCTCCTGCATCCATGCCCCTCTGTGACTGACTGCCTGGAGCCATGCCATCTGCTTACAGACCCTCCTTGACTAGAATAGTAATGTCTCGCCAGCTGCGTTGGAACAATGGCCCTGAACTATTCTCCAGGGTTTTCATCCCAGATCTCCGCTTGCTCCCCTAGCAAGTTAACTAGACTCATTCTAGGTCTACTTTAGTCTTGACCATCAAATGTCACCTGAGATGCTCTATTCCCAAGTGTGAAATGCATGTTTCTCCCAGGTTTTCTTTGGGGTTGCTTACCCAGACCAAGGATATCAGGATAGAGTAAAGCAGAGAGCTGTGCTTTCTCTGTGAACTGGCACTGTGCAGACAACCAGTTAGGTATACTCTGACTCTAGCTTAAGGAGATGGGGGACAGAGAGAAGAAAGGGGCATTTCTTACAAATGACACTGGACTCTATTTGAGCTCATTGGCCCACAATGTGTTAAAAATAAGTTAACAGCCATAACAACAACAAAAACAATAACCTGCTGTGTGGCCTAAACTGTCTGGAGTGTTGATCTCTGTGGTTAAAGAGATTAGCCACAGAATTGCTCTACTCTTCCCAGTAGAGGATTTGCTTGGCCCTTATCACATTTTGTTATCTCTGCTTAACAATTTATGGCCTGAACTGTGAATCAGAGTCTTTGAAGAAAACTCATCCTTGCAAAAACAATTCTCCTGGCATGGGAGAATTTTTCCTATAGCCACAGTAACTGCTAAAATTGAGAGTTACTTTTTTTCTTGCTGGAAATGTAATTAATCAGTTAAGGGCTGAAAACACTGGACTTTTTCATCACTGAAATGCCAGGAATGCTGATCAATCAGAGTCATCCTATTTGCACAGCGACCTGGTATGTAGTCAAGTCTTAAAAGGAAAAATTCTAAACATGACCTGTTAGTAGTGATGAACTTTCCCTTTTAAAATATCTATTCATTAATGAAGTTCTCTTGTCTTGGGATATGTACTTTAACCAGAGAGATAATCCCTTTTTAGGTAATGCTAGCTCCTATAATACATAAACTCCAAAATATCAGTAGCTTAACAAAATAGAAATATGCTTCTTACTCATATAAAGTTCAGATGGATTTCCCTACTTAGTGGTTGGTTGTGTTCCAAGTGATAATTAAGGAATCCATGCCCCCTTCATCTTGGATTTCCTTCATTCTCAGTCTGTAGATTCCAAGATCACTGATTTGGGAGAAAGAGCACAGAGGATGGTCATTAGGTGATTTTATGGGCCAGGCCTGCAAGTTGCTCAGATCATTTGTGTTCATATTTCATTGTCTGGTCTTGTGGCCATACTAACTTCAAGGGTGCCTGGGAAATGTAATAAAACCATGTCCAGGAGGAAGAGAAAATAGGCTTGGTGAACCTGCCATAGTGTCTGCCATAGTCCCTGAAGTCACTGCACATCAATGATCTCAAGCCAAGTAATTTGCAATAATTTGGAGATCTTCCAGGGCATATGGTCCCATATAGCCTTGCTTGCTGAACATGATGGTGATGATGATGATGATGATGATGATGATGACAGTAGGGTTGTTGATGCATCAAAGTTCCTGACAAGACAGTGAGCTCACCACCAAAACTTGTTTAGTCGTCTTGCTTCTTTAAATCTGTATATGAGTGAGTATATAAATTGGTGAAATCCTTCCTTTGCCATTGAAATAAACTAATGGTAAAAAGTCACTAGCATGCTTCTCATATCTTCACACAGAATTAACACACTGTCTGTGAGTTAAGCAATTCTTTGCCTAGAGAGGCAATTTGGTGTAGTGGCTATTAACATGGCCTGGAATTATTCCTGGGTTCAAATTCTCTCATATGCTAGTTGTATTAGGACTCCTTAATTACAAGGAACAGAGAAAAACAAGCTAGTTTATGCTAATAAGGAGACTTTGTCATAAGGATATAGGGTATCTTCTGGAAGTCAAGGGTAGGAATAGAGCTAGAGCTTAAGAAGGGAGGGAAGAAGGCTATCATGACTGTCTCTCATTTCTGCTTCTCTCTTTGCAGAAGCTTTATTCTCATTTTCTCTGCCTCCTAAGAGGCATTTTCTCTGTTTTCCTTCTTTAACCATATTATTGCAATCTGCCTCCACAAGGCTGTCTAATCTATGTGTTCCAGCCACAAGCAGAGACTCTCCGTCCCTGAATTCCAATTTTAAATTTCTAGGAGAAAGAACTTAATTAGCTCAGCTTGGGTCACATGTTCATGGGTGATGCCAATCAATAATGACAAAGGAGGTAAGATTCTGTCCAAAAATAGCTTCCAGAGGCCAGATCCTGTAGATGTAGGCTCAGTTCCTTGGGGGAGTGGGGGATGGGGTGGAGAGAAAGAGAGAGAGAGAGAGACTCTGCTAACAAATGTCTTATTTCTGAGTCTCAGATTCCTCAAAGGGTTATTCTGAGGATTAAATGAGACACTGTATACAAAGTCTTGCATGGTACCTTTCACAAAGAGGTATTCAATAAATAGCGAATGGATGGATGGATGTAAAGTAACAATACATCACTCCTTTTACCCAGGCTGCAGGCATTAAAGGATAAATTTGATTAAGTAGGTAGCAGCTCTGATATAAAAGTTATTGAGTTTCAGTTTTATGCAATGACATTTTTCATGTTGCAATTCTGAAATCCTGAAGTTGTTATGCATAAACAGTGAAAATAGGATCTTGAGCCCCAATGTCGGTATTCAGGCTTGCCGCATTCTGCATCTGAGCTTTGAAAGAAGTGTTTATGGAAGAGCAAATAAGCCTATTATAATAGGAAACTGTGGTTGCTAACTCATATGATTTAATGTGCAATGGGTTGAGCCGTCGGAGGTTTTATAAAAACAATTCATTCCCTGGCTTCCAACCTGTCACTGAGTTGCTAGTGTCCAGAGGCAGTCTCTGCTGTCATGTGTATTATTTGGATCTTCCATGCCAGCAAAACAGAGTTAGAGGCAAAACTCCTCCAAACCCCATGCTGAACCCTATTTGGCTCTCACTGTACAGGGTGAAGCATAGGTTTCAATCTTGCTGCCATGCATGGGCTGCACCGTATTTTTCCTGGAGCAGAGAAATGGCTCCCATGCTTATTCTCTTCTCACCCCACTGCCACAGACCTTCCCAGGCTTGCCCCCCAAAAAACGAATAAATCACAGACTCCTCAGCTTGGCATTCTGATCCTTTAAGACCTGATTTCTTTTCTTTTCCTGTTTGTTTGTTTTTGTTTTTGTTTTTTTTGTTTTTTGTTTTTTGTTTTTTGTTTTTTTGAGAGCAAGAGCAAGAGCTGGAGAGAGGGGCAGACAGAGAAAAAAGTTTAAGCAGGCTCCATGCTCAGGGTGGAGCCTGAAGCAGGGCGATCCCAGAATATTTTCTAATATTATTTCTCCTCAATCTTCAGTCAATTTGAATAGCTTCCTTTCCATCTTCTAAACACTCTTCAGTGTTTGGACTTGATTTCTCTGCTCATGCTTACATTTCTAACTGGAATGTTCTGCCGACTTCTTTTATTGAGGTCTCGTCTATCTCAACTGAAACCTCAACCTCTCCACAAGGCTTTCTACAATCTCACCAGGTAGCAACTGCTCTCTTTACCTGTCCAGACACTTGTTACCTCCTGTGGCAAGTCAGTGGTTTGCATCAGTTGTTAAGAATGGCAATAAATAATTCATCTATTAAAAATGTATAGTTAATTCTGAGCAGGTGATGGTAAATTCTGAGAACTCATAGATGCCAAAAGAGGCATCTCTAAGGAAAAGTTTATTTGTAACCTTGAAATAAATTGTAATTTATTTCAAGGAAATTTAACTCTTGCGGGACAGAGAGCTCATGAGATGGAGAAATAAAAAACATGGTCCAGGTTTCATTTTAGTGAAGGTAAGAGAAGTTGAGAGTAGAGAAGCTAATGCATGTAAACAGTCTACTTTTGGTTGGGACTATAATATATTTTTATATCAATAAAGAAATATAGGTTTCATATGACTAAAATAGAAAAAAAAAACAGTGTAACTCTCATACTAAATAACAGAAAAGAAGAAATTTTAAAAACTTGAATAAACTAGCAAAAAGAAGAAAATAAAGAATTAATAACAGGGGCGCCTGGGTGGCTCAGTTGGTTAAGTGGCCGACTTTGGCTCAGGTCATGATCTCACGGTCCGTGAGTTCGAGCCCCACGTCGGGCTCTGTGCTGACAGCTCAGAGCCTGGAGCCTGTTTCAGATTCTGTGTCTCCCTCTCTCTGTGCCCCTCCCCTGTTCATGCTCTGTCTCTCTCTGTCTCAAAAAAAATAAATAAACATTAAAAAAAAAAGAATTAATAACAAAATGTAGTAAATGGTAGGTGCAAAATATGATGGAAGGAATAAAACTAAGCATATCATTAATAATAAATGTAATAAACTAATTTATCCCATCAAATGACAAATTGGAAGAAAAATCAAAATCTGGCTCTTAAGTATTTTCAAGAAACCGAAGAAAACAAAAATGATTTTTAAAATAGTTAACTAACAATGGCATGGGCGCTAACCAATTAGAACAGATGTTTGTTATAAACAATACTGGCGTGTCAGCGAATACCAGCTTCCTGTTAGACCTGGCAGAGAAACATTGAAAAGTGTACAAGGCATATGAAAACCAAGCAATAGCAAGGAGACAAAATTAATATCAAATACAGTAGAATTCAGAGCAGAAGTTTCAATAAGACAGAAAAGGATATTTTGAATGATAAAAAGAAAATCTGACTGCCACAAATTCTTATGAACCAAACCAAACAGGAGTGAACTGCATATGACAAAACTGTTTGAAATAGATGGAGAATTTGATAAAACCACAATCAACACCAGATTTGAGTTCTTTCCAATTTGGGGCTATCTGGTTATTATGAATAAATCTATGAACTTTCAAGTAAATATATTTATAGACGTATTTTTTTTAAGGTTTATTCATTGTTGAGAGATAGAGACAGAGTGTGAGTCAGGGAAGGGCAGAGAGAGAGGGAGAGAGAAATTCCCAAGCAGGCTCTACACTGCCAGCTGTGGAGTAAGAGGCAGAGCTTGAACCCATGAACCGTGAGATCATGACCTGAGCCAAAACCAAGAGTCAGACACTTAACTGACTGAGTCACCCAGGCACCCCCAGAGAGTTCCGGGCCTTCTAAGGAGAAGAGACACTAGCCGATATTCCAGGTCCTTAACTGGGGCCCCAAAGGGCTATACTCTAGACATGAGGGTGAACTAGAAATAGCAAAGGTCTGTTTAAAAAGGATAGAATTAGTATTTCCTTGTCTTTCTAACCCTCTTTTTCCAGACCCTTAGCCCGAGACTATGTGTCTTTTCAGCTGAGGTCAAAATTCATTTTGAAAGTGTTCTTCCAAGTCTGTTGATCAGACGTGATAGACATGAACCATATTCTTTTGATTCTCTTTTTGTTTCTGTTGTAATAACTTGTGGATAACCAGTGTCAAAGGCGACTTTGAACAGAAGAAAGGCACCAGTTTTAAAGAGGAAAAAATTAATATGAACAAGATACATTAAATATACTAAAATGCACAAAAATATAAATTCATATAATATTAGATGGAGATTATGAAACCTACCATGTAAAGCTGTTGGCAGAATAGAAATAATAAATGCGAAGTGTCTACCATACAGTAGGACTGCAATAAATTTATAACCCGCTCTTTAAATATTATCTCAGTTGAGAATGAAGATAAGAAGTGTTTATTCCAAGCCCAGCCAAGTATGTGAAAAGGCAGGACACTATAGCTGACTCTCAAGTTTTCCCTTTAATAGCTACTATTTGACATTTCGGACAGTTGTCTATGATCAGTGTTTTTCTGGAACCAGACCTTCAAAGTTATAGCAGTATTGAATACAGCGGAGGTTTGGTTAAAGACTCAGAGAGGATTAGAATAAAGGCTTCTCATTCTCAGTTCAGCCTCCCCAGAACCTTAAGGGTTTTAGAAAGTAAAGCTGAAGGTTCAAAAGCTATTTTCAGCATTAAATAAAGCTTTACAGAAACCAAAAGCTTGTCCCACCAGGTAAAATAAAAAAATTTTTTTTAACGTTTATTGATTTTTGAGACAGAGGGAGACAGAGCATGAACAGGAGAGGGTCAGAGAGAGAGAGGGAGACACAGAATCTGAAACAGGCTCCAGGCTCTGAGCTGTCAACACAGAGCCCAATGCGGGGCTCGAACCCACGAACTGTGAGATCATGACCTGAGCCAGTCGGACGCTTAACTGACTGAGCCACCCAGGCGCCCCACCACCAGGTAAAATAAAACGTCAATTTTCTTCAGGCTAAAATATACCAACTCTGTATTAACACTGCTTAGCTCATGTTCATCAATAGCTTTGATGGCTTGTTGATAACATTGTTAGAATTTCTGGGATAACATTGGTGGGTGACATGTTTTTATTGACACACATTGAATGGCTTCAGTGTCCCAATGGAACATGTCCGGAACAGGCATGACATTGGACACAAGTATAACACAACAGCTGGAGTTAGACCACTAACTGCTGACTTAACTTTTCCCTCATTATTATAATTAGTGCCACAGCCATGACAATGACTCATGTGATTATGCAATTCATAATATTAAATAGAAATGACATTATTGATAGTTACACAATAACTGCCCAAGCAAAAGTACTAACTGAATCATCCAAACTTTTTCTTAATAAATTCCGTTTACATGGGAGATGCACCTTTTCAAAATGTGGAATTCATGGAAGGGAGAGCAGGTCTTGATGATGAAGATTTGGGAAATGGCCTGCTTGAAGCACAGACCAAGGCTTTGAGTGGTGGTAGTTCTAAGAGGAAAGATGTATTAAGCAAAGCTTGAAGGGTGAGGGGGCATATGAACAAGGCAGCGGAGAATACCTATGATTTAGACATTGGTGACTAAAGAGTGCTCAAGGAGGAGGTAACTGCTAGAACAAGAAGTAAGGGGGAGCAAGGTGAGAGCACTTGTGGGAGAATCTAGAACAGCAATCCTCAGTTACCAAACCGGGGTGCAAGAATCAATGCATTTCCTGGTCTTCCTGTCTCAGAAAAGAAGGTCCATGAAATATATTTTCAACATACCCTTTCTTGATGAACTGAAATTGCAGATATCTTGAAAGATAACCATAAGATTGTTAAAGCCAAGGTAAGTAAAGGAGTTTATTTCCTATTCTGTATCTTATGCTAATTTCTCATTTATAAGTCATTTATTACTTTGGGCTGTTAATAATAGAGCTATACCTACAATAAAATGAATAAAAAAGAAACAAAAATAATAGAACATGTTGCTATGCCCTATATTTGTATACATATCACACACACACACACACACACACACACACACACACGTACACGTTAGCTTTTTAAAACCCTGTCACTAAAACACTGATGTTTATGTTTGCTCCAAGAAATACACAAGATGTAATCATTACTCATGCAATTCCATAAACTTGGGTTAAATATATTGAGTGTTAAGATTTGGTTTTAGTCTTTCTTTTGAAGCTTTTATATTATCCTAAGAACCAAGTAGCTGTTTTAACCTTGTAAAGAGGATCACTGTTGTCCACAAATTTTAAGCACAGAACATTCACTGTGTTCCATTGTGGCAACCAAAGGGTTTAGAGTTGAGAGTCATAATGCGATCATCTTTTCTGCTTTACCAATTCTGGCATTTGGGTGGTTTTGCCTGTTGGGACTGTCCATGTACTGTCCCTATGAGTCAGAGAGGGTTATGAGCAAATATGCTTTGGCTCCCCAAGGAACCAAGACGGTCTGGAAAAGGCTATGTGGTATAGGATCCCAGGCACTTTCAGGACATCCAAGGCAGAGACACCCAGAGGTTTTCATGTGTCTGCATGACGTTTCACTAATAACAATAGTGAGTCAAGAGGATCCGTGACTGGGAATGGGTTATTGAATGAGATTCAAATATGAGTCATGTTTGCTTAATCCAAATCTGTGTTTCCCATACTCAGTAATCCTTAATGCTCTGGTATCACGATGGAGTCTTAATGTAATTAAGCCCAAACACCTCAGAATTTGATAATAGCATTCACTTTCTTCCTAATGATTAATAAATCGATCCAAGTCTGCTGGGTGACACCTCTACCTCTGCACAATTGGAGTCAGGCAGGTAGTTATAGAACTCTAGCCTTCTAGTTCTAGTTCAGGTGTGTCATCTAATTTAGTAGTATTCTTTTTTTTTTTTTCTAAAATTCTCAATCAGAGGGGTGGTATTTGGTCCATGAGCTACAAGCTAGATGCCTGTGCCCCAGAGTCACTTCATCTCTGAACTTCATGTGTTACTTACTTCTCTTGTCAGTTCTCCCTCTTACTAAATTTTCCCTCTAACCCCTTTATCATCATATCCCCAAGCCACCATTAAAGGTGAAGAAAAGGAGAATAGGTTACTTTACCAAAAGTCGGAGAATGGTGGTGACTGGACAACTGATTTTTTCAGTTAACTCAAAATTAAATGGATTTTTTTTGTTTTCACATCTTATTGAAAATGAATTAATCCATTCTTTTTGTTGTTTTTGCCTTGAAATTATTGAAAGTTACTAAACGGAACATGAATTCTCAGTTTGCAGACCTGTATCTATAGGGGTAGAACAGAAAGGCTATTGGGCCAAATGAGATTGAATCTAGCCTTAGGGTATAATTTTTTTTTACTGAGTTTGATATTACTTCATTTTGCTAGTGTTTCTCTAAAAACGCCAATGCTGCAAAAATAACTAAATAAGAGTTTCAGAGTGTTGATTTTTTTAAACCACAGACTCTGTTCCACTCCAACGTTCCTGTTAATGAAGTCCCAGAATGCCAATTTACCAAATGTGTGGATGATGGCAACTCAAGAGCTAACACCTGGGAAAGAAAAGTCAACACTATGAAGATGGCAACAAGTAGAAACATGATCTGAACATGAATGAACATGAACAAAATTACAATTAAAAGACACGAAAGAACAGAGAAGTCTTTAGGTTTAAAATTCTCTGTAATCTTAAAAAAATCAATTGTTCAAGTAGCTAATCGCCTCTTCAGCAAGTTCATTTGGCCTTGGGACTTCTATTATTAACAACTTAATCTAGCAAGCAGTATGGCAAAGCTCTTACACATTTCAAGTAATCTGAGGCTGCATTATTGAAATTTTAATGGATTGGGGTAGGTAATAGTCACACTGTGCTTTTGTCATCAGTTCATAACTAGAGTTGGGGGTGAGGGAGGTAGAAGAGAAATCTGCTATTAAGAAAACTGCTTGTGAGTGCCTGGGCGGCTCAGTCAGTCAAGCGCCTGACTCTTGATTTCAGCTCAGGTCATGATCTCATGGTTGTGAGATCAAGCCCCACATTGGTCTCCAAGCTGGGCACAGATCCTGCTTAAGATTCTCTCTCCTTCTTCCTCTGCCTACCCCTAGCTCTAGAGAACACTCTCTCTCTCTCTCTCAAAAAAGAAGAAGAAGAAGAAGAAGAAGAAGAAGAAGAAGAAGAAGAAGAAAAAGAAAAGAAAAAGGGAACTACTTGTTTTCATTCTTCCTGCTTCAGTGATTGACATTTAATACAATTTTGTAGTTTGGATTTCCAATGAATATTTGTCCCAAACAGCTAGTCCCCTCCTAATATGATGGTCCCTGAGAAAACATAATATCATGCTTCACCTCAAAATTGTGCTTTTCTTGTTCAAAAAAAAATACCCAAACTCTTTCATTAGAAAAGCATAAACTATTAACTAATATTAGTATAATTAGTTTACTGAATATGCTGAACCCAGTCCACTACTACAGGAAATGCCTATTTTATCCCTTTCCATCATGGCCTTTGATTATGCTTGGTCAGGTCTCCCCTTCATCACTCAAGAAAATATCAGGCAGATCCCCAAACTTCAGAGTTACTTTGAGGTGATATAAGTTTAGTGAGGTACAATTTAAAATTTCAATCTCACATTTGTTTCAAAGATCCTTCTCCAAAGGCCTGTTTCACATGCAGTGGGAAATCTCCGGGGGAGAAAAGGGTGTATATATATATATATATATATATATAGTCTGTTTCTTCCCTCCTCTTCTCCCTCACCCTATGTGGTCCCCTTGGAGGCTTCTTTCTCTGTCCACCACCAACAAAAGAAATCAGGGCTCTAGTCTTCTGCCCTTGGGGGTGAGAGTTAGAAGATCATATGGCCACTCCCTAGAGACCCTGGATGCCATGCCTGATGGCTCTTTCCTTCCTTTATAGAATGTGGGGTGTCATTTATTGTCCTTAGTTTGGGGATGTAGCTGAAATCCTGAGGTAACAAGAAAAATCACATTCAATATCCCATCATACAGTGTACAGATCGGTAAGTAAGACTTAAAAAATGCAAACATTCTCTACAAATTCTAATCTCTCTACAAATTCTAATCTATTATCAATCACTTTATTTTATTATTTTATTTTTTTATATTTTAGTTAATATACAGTGCAATACTGGTTTCAGAAGTAGAAAATTCAGTGATTCATCACTTACATACAACATCCAGTGCTCATCACAAGTGTACTTCTTAATACCCATCACCCATCTGGCCCATTCTCTACCCATCAACCTTCAGTTCATTCTCTATTAAGTGTCTCTTGTGGTTTGTTTCCCTTTCTTATCTCACCCCCCCTTCCCATATGTTCATCTGTTTTGTTTTTTAACTTCCACATATAAGTGAAATCATATGGTATTTGTCTTTCTCTGATCGACTTATTTCATTTCGTATAATACATTCTAGCTCTAGCCACATCGTTGCAAATGGCAAGATTTCATTTTTTGATGGCTGAGTAATATTCCATTGCATATATACACCACATCTTCTTTATCCGTTCATCAGTCGATGGACATTTGGGCTCTCTCCATAGTTTGGCTATTACATCAATCACTTATTATTCTGTTCAAGATTTTCATCTTGGCTTGGTGAGAGCTAACTGGGATTTGTGATTAGATCAAAAATCTCAACTCAGAGTTCATTAATTGCTGTGAACTTTCTCCCTATGCTGCTCTAATGCTCAGCATATAGATTATTTATCAATCTAGTCTCTCATTTTCTTCTTATAAAGGAGAAAATACCTTTCTGCAACACAAGGCTTGATGAAAGTTAAAAAATGGAGAGAAAAAAAAATAAGGCAGCTGAATGTGATCATTCTTTTTTAATCATAAGGAATGGCTTTCTGCCTCAAAGGAAAGAATTTCCTTCATTTCATTAGAAACTCCACCGTTGCATGAATGCTGAGTGTCTTCCTGCTTCTAGAAAGTTCTTCCCAGGGAGCAAAGTTTCTGTTCTTGGCACCATCACTGATTTGTTATAAAACCTGGATGATCTCTGAGGTCCTTTCCAACATTAGAATTATGTAATTTCATATACTCTGTAATTAGCAGAAGTTTTAGAAAGTCCTCAACTTCACTTCAATACTTCTCCTGGTTTATAAAGAAACTCCAATGCTCCCTTCATTTCTGTCACATTTATCTTGTTAAAGGAAAGGTTTTTAAAGATAGGTGTCAGGGCATCTCAACTGAGTTAAGAGCTGGGGTTTGAATGCAGTTTTGTTGAATCGCACGGTTTCTATTGGTGGTCCCCTCCGTGCTCCAGGCAGACAGATGTCTTTAATGTGACAGGGTGTTCAGACATTTAAATAACTGTCTGGGCACATCTCAGATTTGTATGAGGCATTGGAGACTCATGAGGAGATACTTGGGCTTCACTGCAATTGACCGAAATATAAGTCTATTGAACCTGGTAGGCCAACTGAAGCTTGACTTTAGCCAGGGAAAGTGCCTCTGCTCCAGAAAAGCCATATTGGACAAAGAATGTTTGCAGGGTAGGCTAGAATCAGAAGCCGGGACAGGAGGAAGCAGAGGTTCAGAGTGTGGCAGGAGGTTGTCCTGGAATCCACTTCTGCCCCATCTTTCCCCAGGAACATTTGTGTGCTCTGAGAAGGGCAGAGCTGTAACACAGGAGTCCACAGAGGCCCATGCTATTTTGCCAGGTAAATCTGAAAGAACAAGAGGAGTCCTAGACCTTCATCTCTACCTTCCCCTGTCACCACCAAGAGAGCTAAACTCTTTTTTTTTAATGTTTATTTATTCTCGAGAAAGAGAGAGAGAGAGAAAAAGAGAGAGCATGAGGTGGGGGAAGGGCAGAGAGAGAAGGAGACAGAAGATATAAAGCAGGTCTGCTCTGACAGCAGAGAGCCCGAGGAACTGTGAGGTCATGACCTGAGCCGAAGTCAGATGCTTAACTGACTGAGCCACCCAGGCGCCCCAAGAGCTAAACTCTTTTATGAGTCCAGCAAGAGGGGCACCTGGGTGAGTCAGTCGGTTGAGCATCCGACTTCGGCTCAGGTCATGTCCTCACATTTGTGAATTCAAGCCCTGAATCGAATAGGCTCTCTGCTGTCAGGGAGGAACCTGATTTGGATCTTCTATCTTCCTCCCTCTCTACCCCTCCACCACTCATTTTCTCTCTCTCTCTCTCTCTCTCTCTCTCTCCCTCTCTTTCTCAAAAATAAATAAAACATTTAAAATAATCATCAAGAGTCCAACAAGAGAAAAAAAAAGCAGGAAACCACAGAAATTCAGAGACAGGAAGAAATAGCAAAGATTTTCAGGCTTCCCTGGCTGAAAAAGCAGTCATCCTAAGAACTTCAGAAGTTGTAGTGGTCAATTTCACTAAGTGGGAATCTGAGCAGAGTGTCAACAGTGCTGGGGACTGGAACAGGTGGCCCCAGCCCCAGGGAGCAGAGGGTAGCAGAGGAGCCATGGGTGTAGCTCAGATTATAAAACCTGCCTGTCTTCTGGGCCAACTCCTAGATATCACAGTCTGAGTGAGCTTAGATCCTGGCATTTGATAGGTGGAGGGAGATAGAGTTTGCAAACTAAAGGCCAGTGGTGCAAGTGCATTTAGCAGCAACACGAGATAAGAAGGGCCTGGGGGACATTCACATGACTCCCATTTTAACAGAACCTGATAAAGTATCTGAAAGGTTTATGCTTGTGTGTATGCATGTGTGCGTGTGTGTGTTCCCTCTATGACAATTAAAATATAGCTAAATCTTACTGAACTTTCAGCTTCTACAGTTACCTGCCTTAGAGCTATACCAATATTTTACACTGAGCCTTTGAAACCTGAACGCTTGAAAATTCGGTTAAATGCAATTCAAACAATGTTTATTTGGCATTTATTACATGCCCAGAATTGCTCTGTGGGAATACAGAGGAAGTATTGAAATAATCATAGTTAATATTTGTTGAAGATTTACCAGATATTTCATCCTCATGAACACCTTATGAATTAAGTACTATTATTATCATCCTAATTTTATAGATAAGAAAACTGAGGTTCAGAAGGAACAAGTAAATCCCCCAAGATCACACAGCTAATAAATGGCAGAGCAGGGATCCAAACCCAGATGTATCTGAGTGCAAAAAGAAAGTTCTCAGCTACCACACAAAGAACTTGAAATTTAATATTGGCAAAACTCTGAGATGAAAACCCCAAATGGTGACCTTGGTTTATATCCCTTATTTTATTGAGCAGTGTTAAATAACACGTTAGTGGAGCTCAATCTGAAAACCCACTTTTATCATCAGGGTCCAGTGTGTAAAAAATTAAAAAGGTGTGTAGCTAATTCTGAAGCCTAAAGAGCAAAAGGGCATCTCTCCAGTCCGTATCACCTGGATGCTGCTTGATTGGTCTCCACTTTTACCCTTTGTAAGCCAATCTTTCAGATTTGAATCCAAGCCCCAAGTGCATGTGAAGGAGAATTAAATCCACCTGCTCTGAGAAGCTCATATTCTTGAAAACCAGCAGCCTGCATGGAACAATTGGTGGGACCTGGAGGGAGAAACCCAGGCCTTTTGGTCAGAATCCACATTCGTTTCACAGCCCAGTGAATGCAGCTCTGGGGGCTGCCGGATGACAGATAAATCCAGCGCGGTAATAAACTATGCAAGCCAAAGCTCTAGCTGGTGAATCCACAAAGGAAACAAATTACAATCTCTTTGAGGCAAGGCCCAGTGAATCGGGCAGGGGGGTGGGGTTGAGGCTGAATGTGAGCTGAGGGGAGGGGTTGAGTGCTTAAATCTTGTGAGAAGGGGAAACAAAAACCACTTGAAGTGATAAGGAGCCGAAGAGAACCCAAGTTCACTAGGAATTGCCTATCAAGCTCACCAATTATAGAAAACGTGCTTTAACCAGAAGACAAAAAATGACCCAAACTAGTGCGATCCTCAAGATTCCTCCAGAAAGCTAATGATTTCTGTCCCACTGAGAAATAAAACTGTCAACAGAGGAAAACATTTTCCCCCATTATGGAAGTGGGTCGAAACTGTGGCAAAGTCAAGGAGGAAGCGGCAGGATATGCTCATTACAGTTTAACAAGCTGGGAGCTGAAGAGGCGAAGGAGCCAGAGAAACAGGGGTCAGCGGGTGCAGGGGATGCTGAATGGGCCAGATGGGTGAATCACACCGTGGACAAAGGGCCCTCCCCTTACCCTGCTGGGCCACTGCCCTGACCTCCAAACAACACCCAGGGCACAAATTTGTTCCCCCTTATCAGCTGCTTAGCTCAGCAGCTGCTGCCATGAATTTCTGTTTCCTCATCTTGCCTTTTTCGAACAGTTGCCTTTTTGTCTAACTTTTGTGTGAGAAGGGAGGAGGCCGAGGGGCCAGGAGCAGAATGGAGAGATGGCGTGGTGGCGGTCAGAGGACTGAGTGCTTGAATAGAGCGTTTCAAGAGGGGCAGAAAATAGATTTTTTAAAACAACCTCTGGGAAATCCGGAGGCCTAGAAAAGACACATGAAGTGCTGGTAATTCATTCTCTCCCTGCTTACTCTGATCAAGGGCGTTTTCTTCTCAGACTTTCTGTAGCAGGGCAAAAGTGGCCGGAGTGTATGAAATGGATTATGAATTGTTTGGGCCTAAACCAGCCATGAAAATAAGAGCCGGCCCGGCCCGTAGGCCAGGCCGGGAAGGGAAATGAACCTGTTGAGGATTAGGACAGAAGTAACTGAGAATCAGGCAGGGAGTCTGATGAGAAAGAAATGCAACATGCTGTATCCTTCTATCTGGAAGCAATTATGTTTGGGACCACAAGTACTTGAGTAGAAGCCTGAATGGGTTTATAAACAAGGATTTCAAAGTGTTTTTGTGATCACATTCTGTAGGGATAATGGAGTCTGGTGGCCACCTCTATTAGAAATGTGGTTACTTCAAAGATATCCTTTTCTTGTTAAAATTAGGTATTAAAAATTATGGCAATGCAACAGAAGAATAGGGAAATAAAATGCAGTGCAATAGAAAAATAAGAAACATGTTTTCTTCTGTTACCCAACAAAATTACTCTTTCATTTCCCCTTGTGGCATTTTCAGAACACCAGGGAACTGTTTATTCCCTCCTGATCAGAGGAGAGGAGGGTGGCAGGGAGGTGGAGGGAGGAAAAAGAAGAGGGAGAGCCAGTTACCCTGGAAACAGCTCCAAAGGAGGGTGTGGGAGGCTCCAAGGCCCCTTTAACCTCCACATCCTTTTCTAGCTCAAGCCTTCTGTGCCACTTTGTCCTTCCCTATTCAGGTGAATCAAGTTCGGTCCAGGGGGCATTTATTGCACACAAGCCTGTGCTAGGTGTTGTGTAAGATACAAGGCTGAGGAGTTAACAATGAGGATGATAATTGGGGATTGGGTGACCGTTCGGGGTACACTGAGTGCTTACCCGTTCTAGGCCTGGCTAAGCGCTTCCCAAATGTGAGCCCTTAGTGTGCTAGTGAATGCCTTGGCCTCCACAGATTAGGTTAAACCCTGGTCCACTTCAGCAAGTTATTTGACTTCTTCAGGTTTTGTTTCCTCATCTATAAAATGGAGATAATAATTGTACCAACCCGTATCAGGCAGGGTCCAGGCAGGAGTCCAGACTGCAGTCAGTGTAGCTCAACAAAAAGAATTTAACAGAAAGAACTGGTTTGACAGGTGCTAGAGGGCTGAATGAGAAGGGAGTTTTGAGAGGGTAACCATAGCAAGCAGTTCCCACCACTGAGGTGGGAGGAACAAAGGGAAGAGGCTGGGACAGCCTGTAAGGCTGGTTCCAGAATGTGGGAGGATAGTGGAGGCTGACCAGCCACTGATGCTGGGTGTTGGGTGGGGGAGGGGGGGGGAGGGAGACACAAAAAGGAAAAAAAAAAAGCAAGTACAGGGAAAGGAGGAAATACCCCCTCTCTGGCTTGTCATCTCCTTGGAGTGCCCCCTTTTGCCAGAAATTACTAGGAAACCTGCGTCAAAGAAGAACTGATTTGCATAGTCCATGCACCAGCTGTCAACCCAAGTATAAAAAGGTAGATCTGGAGCTGAGCAAAATAGCTTAATAACAAGCTCAGTATTTCATAAAAATATTATGAGATTACATGAGTTGATATTTGTAAACCACCAGAACAGTGCCTGGCATGTGGGAAGTGCATTATAATGTGTGTTTAAAAAACAAATATATACATTAATCCACCAAAATCCAATGTGGGAAGTAATATTAGAATCCCAGGTTTATTCATGAAGATGATGGGGCTTATATCGGTCACATAAAATGCCCAAGGTTATACAAGCTCAGCACTGGTGAAGTCAAGACTGTCTGAATCCAAAGCTGTTGCTTTTACTTCTCTAAGCCCCTTGGAGGCTCAGAGAAGACAGGCACATAAGTAAATTGCTTCACAGAGAGACTGTAAAAGTGCAATAGGACAGATGCATACAATAGAGTTTTGGGAGCCTGTGGGAAACAGTGCAAGCTACTGAAGAATGGAGAATCTGGGAAGATTTACCTGCTGGAGGATGTGGTGTTTGAGCAGAGTCGGGGAAGAATGATCAGGCTCTAACTGGCAAGTGCTGGAAGCAGAGGAAACTATGTAGCAAAGTCTTAGAGTACAGGGTGTGTGTAGAGCCGTGTGCCGGAGGACAAGGACAAAAATGTTCTTCACCATTCTCCTTTGGCATAAACAGTAGAGTTGAAGTATCTTCAACTATTACTAGCACCAATGTGAATTAAATACTTCTTTTTAGGGCAATCACAAACACGAAATGTTGTGTAGAACATTACACATTTGTGAAGCAATGGGAATAGCTGAAAATTAATTAGTTTGTAATGCACATCCATTTTTTTTTAAACCCATATGTAGAGACGTTAAAATCTGCTTACAAAAGACAAATGGTCTTGTTTCAAGATAGCTGACTGAACTAAAACTCTAATTTGAAGCTATTATGATGCCCTTTTAACAATGAACCAAATGTGGTTTCAATCAAGTTCAACTCCTTGGAAATTTAGGCACAAATTTGATTCCTATCAATTTTATTTAATTCAACAAATCAAGTGCATTCTTGGTGCCAGACACTGTCCCAGCTATTGGGCATGCAAAGAATTGCAAATAGTGGTTCCAGCCCTCAAGGAATTCAATCTAGTATGGCAACAGATAGTTATGCAAATTTCTGTAATCAGAATGAAAAAACAAAGGTACTAAGTGCACTGTGAATACAGAAACTGGCCAGGGAGGACGGGGATGGGATTCCTTTCCAGCGACCCCAGGAAGCAGCATCACAATCAAGGAAGAAGTCAGTAAATGGGATGTGAAGGGAGGGTGGCCAAGACGAATTATGGAGACACATTAGTTCTATCTAGTGCTGGACCAGACCACAGGGCTGGCTAGCTAAGGAGGTCAGAGTTGAAGGGAGCTGGACAGAGTTCTGGAAAGCTTCCATGGCTCTGAACCTGGTCTCTGTAATCCTCTGTTCATCTCTAAAAGTAAAGAAGTTGTCATGAAACCAGAGATGGACACATGGATGGCGATAATAATAATAGCTAACAGTTTCTGTGTATCCTTTCCATGCCAAGCACTTTAATGTAAAAGTGTTAAATCTAGACTTGTAGTTTTTAGTCCCCAGGAACCTATTTTCCCATTCTTTCTTGTGGTAGAATATGTGCCTTTCCCACTACAGACAATATTTTTCAGATTTTCCTGTAGTTTAATGTGATTGTGACTTAGTTTTCACTAATAGAATGTGAGTAGAATACGGGCAACTTACACACGGCACTTCCCTGAAGGTGCCCTTCACGTCCTCTCTCCCCCTCTCCTCTGGCTGGGGCTCTGATGTGGTATCTGCTTCTGGGGAGAGTGGACAACACCCTGGAGAGAGAACCTGGGCCCCTGGACGGCTCTGTGGAGCAGTCACTTCCTCTTGCTACTGCCTTCTGCTGCTAGCACCTCTCCTTTACTGTGGCGAAAGATCAAACGTGCACAAAAGAAAAACAATATTGCTAAAGTTATGTCTGAGTTAAGAAAAGATAGGCCACAGACGGGGACTTGTGACAGACTCTCATATATAAACTGTGCATGCTTCAGTGAAGAGATTATATAAGAATTATTATTGGCTTGTTTGGAAAACTTTGTTGTTTCCATCCTGGTTTCCAGCAAAGTTTCAAATGACTGAGGTTACCTATTAAGTGTCCTCCAGGTGGGAGAAAGCTCATTGTATCAAGCAAAGGCAGATTCGTTCAACAGTTTGTGAGGATTTGCTATGTGTCAGAAACCAAAGATGGACACACACACACACACACACAACCTACCCCCTTGAGATGTTTGTTGACTGGTGGGAAGATGTGCAAATATAAAAGCAGTATTGAGAGAAAAGTATCAGTTAATGCTCTTGGTTGCAGCAAACAAAAATCTGACTCAAATTGGTTTAAAAAAAAAAAAAAAGATCATTTACAGGCTTATGTAAATGATCAAGAGTTCACAGTGTCTGCTGTTGCCCCTGCCTGGAGTCAGGATCCTCTCCTCTCCCTCAGGAATAATCTCCTTCAGTCTCCTTTCCAGTCCAATCTTTATGAAAGTGGCTGTCACTTTCCTTCATTCACCCAATTATTTATTGGGCAGTGAAGCTGGGCAGTGAAGATACAGGGGTTTAGAGGCAAAGGGTCTTTCCTCAAGAAGCTTACATTCTAGGTGGAGACAGACAATAAACAATTAGAGAAATGAGCTAATTATTGGCTTTGGCAAGTTCTAGGAAGGGAAAAACCGTTCACTATGTAGTCCCTAGTGGAGGCTGACATTGGATGAAGTGGAAAAAAGGCCTTACGTTGACAATTTAGTGGAGACCTGAGAGAATGAACACTGTAAGTAGAGGCAATAGCAAATACAAAGGCCCTGAGGTGGAAAGGGATTGGATGGGGGTGGGAGGTGGGCCACAGGAAGGAGAGAGGTGGCTACAGCACAGGGAGAGGGAGATTGGAATAGGATGAGCCCGAAGAAGTTGGAAGGAGCCCGGCTGTGGGATAACCCACAGGCATCAAAGAGTCTGGATTTTATTCTACATAGGATGAAATGTTTGCTTTAAAAGGAATTTCCTGGCTACTATATGGATAAAGCGTAAAGTTAAATTCAAGACTAGATGGACCTCAAGGTCTCTGTCCACAGCAATCCATGACAGGCTCCACAGGGTACCCAGGAGCCCTACCGGTAACTGTGGACCTTGTTATCAGTGGTGTCTAACAGAACTTCCTGCAAAGATGTAAATGTTCCACACCTGTGCGATCCCATCCCACAGCCACTACGTGCCAGTGAAACTAGGCTAGTGTCACTGAGGAACTGGATTTTTAATTTTATTCCATTTAAATTAATTTGTTTAAATTTACGGAGCCACATGTGGCTAATGGCTATTGTACTGGGCTGCGCAAAGCAACACTGAACACCGGGTGTCTGAGGGTTTCTACTTTGAATCCCAAAGCCAGGGCCTCCCTAAAGGGTGAGACAGTAAAGGCTATGTTAATCCCTAAACGCTACCCCCTCTGGGCGTTCAGTTTGGCAAGATGGAGCGGCTCTTTAGTCAAGATGGAGCGGCTCAGGAGGCAAGCTGAGCTTCATTTAGGCACTGGGGAGGCACGTGCACACGGTTACGAGGCGCTCCACGCGCGTCCTCAGGGGAAGCCCCGCACTGCGAACAAAGGTTCGGGGACCTCTCTTTCCGGAACGCAGGAGCCTAGCGCTCTCGCGGCTGCGGGTGAGGTCCAGCCATTGGCAGGAGGGGAACACTGGACCGCAGCAACTCGCCCCGCCTGCCACATCAGCTCTGGGCGCAGCACAGGTGGGCTGAGGAAGGAAGGGATCGAGGCAAGCCACTGAGCGAGGCTGGAGGTGCGGGGGGCCCTTCGCTGAGCAGTCGCCTCTTCCTCGCGGGGATGGGGGCGGGGATGGCGCGGGAGGTCAACCGCACCGGATCTGCTTCCTGGGCTTGCTTTCGCTTTGCCGGGGGTTTGGCGAGGCCTGCGCACCGCAAGCGAGCCGGGAGAGCGGCGCAGGTGGCCGCCGAGGAGGGGCGGGGGCTAGCGCCTTTCACCCTTCCCGACCCTCTGCTCTTTACCCGAGGACGCAGCCTCGGCTCAGACTCGGTGCCCTGCGGCGCGCGTGGTTCGTGGTTGGCCGTCAGGCGCCCCTGACCTTGGTTTCTCCCCGGTGCCAGGTCTGCGCAAGGACCATGGGCGCCGCGCTGGGCACGAGCGCACGGCTGGCGCCCCTGCGGGGCCGAGCCTGCGGCGCCGTCCCGCGCTGGGCGCCCTCTGCACCCGCCCGAGGCTGCCACTCCAAGCCCGGCGCGGCGCGCCCGGTGCCCCTGAAGAAGCGCGGTTACGATGTTACCAGGAACCCGCATCTCAACAAGGTAACGGTCCGGGAGGGCAGGGTGGCCCTGGGGCTGGCGGGGAGGGGCGCCCCGCCCCCTGGGTCTGGGTTGGATCTTTCCAGGCGCCCTTCCAGTGGTTTTCCATTTTTGCCTTGCAGAGGCTTGGTGTAACTCGCTTCGGCTCCCCCATCCCACCCCTTTTCTGCGTGGAAAGAGGTGACCAGTCATGCAGGGGGGCTTATTTCTTCTACAGGAACAATAAAAACTGGGTTGATACCCTCGTGGCCCGTACGACCTGGTGTCAGATCTTCCCCTGAAGCTTACTAATTCTGTTGGTCTTGGGCAGTTCATTTAACCTCTGTCAGGTTCATGTTTTCTTATCTGTAAATGAGAGACAGTTGTCTCCTGCGTGTTGTGAGACATAAAAGGAAAATGGAGGCAGAATTCTTAGCACGGTGCCTGACACCCAGTGAGAACAAATGTCGACTAAGGTTGTAATTATTCTGAGTTAAGGTTAATTTGAGAGTGGGAATAAGGAAGTCTAGAATTAAAGAACTTTTAGACCTTGACGGGGCATCAGAGAGCCTAACCCAAATCTCTCCTTTTACAGATGAGGAAACAAAACAAAGGGAACTAGCTCAAGGTCACGAGCTAGTTAGTTCTGGTTCTGCCACTGGAATCCAGAACATGGTGCTTAAGAGCACACGCATTTGTTTCTGGAAGTAGAGTTTAGTATCACTGATGGTAAAACCCTGGAAGCAAGACACTTAGGTTTGAGGCCTGTCTCCTGACACCTCCTCAGATTAATTTGGGCATCTCATTTACTGTCTACAGGGTTCAGCTTTCTCCTGCTTAAAATGATAGCATGACAGACCACTATTCCTACCTCATTTGGTTATTGTGACAAATTAATTACTGAAGTTGAAATGATACTTTAAACTATATAGTGCTTGATAAACAAGTAATTACTACAAAACAAACATTTTTAATAATTTCTTTGACTCAGGATTGTAAAATTCAGGTGAGGAAATACACGTGGAGAGGTGTTTTTGAGAAATAGGAACAATTATACAGATGCTAAATATTGGGTTTATTTCCTGCAGAATTAATAGAAGTTATGAAAAAAAAAATCTTTCCTTATCACGTCACTCTTTGCCTCCTCCAAAAGAGACCTTAAGTCCTTTGTATATTACTACTTTGGGGTATTTAAGGTGTTTTATGAATTTTAATTACTTTGGTAGCAAGTGTTAAAAAAGTCAACTCAAACTGGCTTAAGCAGACAAAAGCCTTCTTTAACTAAATATCTAGAGGAAGGGTTGCAGGCAAGACTTGACCCAGCAGTCCAGATGGCATCTCTAAGGGTGCAGGTGCTTTCTGGCTCTCTGCTTCTGCAATGTCAGCTTTATCCTCAGACTCCATCCAGGGGAGTCTTTAGCCTCAGTGCTGCCAAAATGTCCTATCTCTTTTTTTCACACCACACTGTGCAGGGATAGAAAGACACTTTCTTCTGGTAGAGAAGGATACTGTCTCTGAAGTCTCAAGAAAAGAGTCATCTGTCCCACCAACTCTGATTGAATTCCCTTCCTATTCTCAAACTGATTACCATAACTTAAGCCTGTCAGGGTTCGCTCTTAGAATTAAAGATAGAGTTTAAGGTAGTGCCACTCATACCAACTGTTTTAGAGTAAGGGGATGTGGCTTCTGCACAGTAAATCTGTGCACAGTCATCAGATGAAGGAGGGGTTGGGGCTGGAAAGCAAAACAATAAATTCCCACCACAGACTCCAATTGTTTTGACAATATGTGCCTTAGAAGTACTGGCATGTTACCAGTCAGCACTTAACTGCTTTGTGAATAGTTAAAAAAAATAAAATAAGGTCTTGAATGTCTTCTTTTTTAGCCCTAGGTGTATGACTGCCTAAAAGCACTCTCTCCTTGTCCCTGATATAAATTTTTTCTTCCTAAATAATATAAATGGGACGTTGTCCATAAAGCTAGGGGGCCTGACTGTTTCATAATATTTAAGATTTTTTGTATATCCTTGAAGTCAGGTGATGCTGGTCTGGGGTGAGGAAGGTATCTGGGGTGATGCAAAGGGAGTCTGTTGGCACCCCCCCCCCATTCACCCTTGGGGAGGGTGGGAGGAGCAGCAACGGAAGGAACAGCGCTGCAGGGCGCTGCTGCTGACACCCTTCACTTCCCCCTGCAGTGCCCCCCCCTCTTGCTGTCCCGCTGACCTCCAGCACTCTGAGACTCTCCAGGGAAGGCTTGAAGCGTGCACTTTCCATCAGCCAGATGGGGAGACTTGCTGACTTAAACAGAACTGAGGTTATCACTGAGAAAATAAGAGGAAGGCAGCTTGGAAGGGAGCTGCACTTAGTGGGCGGGTCTGTGGGTGGATTTTGTTTTTTTTGCTAGACGATGAGCTCCTCCAGGGCAGGGGCTGAGTTTCATGCATTTGTGGCTGGCGTGGGGTATTTCCTGAAGGACCTAGCAAGGCCATGAACATGAAAATTAGCATTACATTCTTGGAATGTGTTTACGAGGTTCTTTTTAATTTTTAACTTTATTTTTTTAATTGAAGTATAGTTGACATATGATATTCCATTAGTTGCAAGTGTGGTTGCTGCCAGAGGCGAGGTGAGCGGCGTTGGGGATGGGTGAAATAGGTAAAGGAGGTTAAGAGGTACACACTTCCAGTTATAAGATAAATAAGTCACAGGGATGTAGAGTATAGCATAGGGAATGTGTTCGCTAGATTTGCGTCCCAGTTTAGATAGGTCAGGAGAGGCATTTAATAAGAAGCTTGAGGGCAGCACATTGTTGGGAGATGGAATTCTCTAGGAGAAGAGCTGCTGAATGGGCCAAGTATCACTGCTGTTCTGGAATGACTGGGTCTGGTTCCAGCTCTGTCATAATCTGCCCGTGTGATCTGTGATGAGTTCATGAGCCCCTCTGCCCATGTCGCACCACTGCTCTGAGGATCATGGGAGATACCTGTGAAATCATTTTGCAAACTGAAAGAAACGAAATATTTAATGATCATGTTGACACTCCAGAGGTGGGGGTGGAGGGGCCCTTAGAAATGACCTAGTCTGCAGGTTTTCAGATTACAGGTCACAAATTTTGGAACATGAAGTTAAGCTTAGTGGGTCTAACCCAGCATTTTTATTTTAAAGAAATAGGTTAGAATAGAATTTAAAAAGAGCAAATGCATTAAACTTCATAAAGAAAAGTATTAAGTCACCACGTGAAAAACGAGTTTTCACTATGGATTGTTGTAAAGAAAAAAAGTTTTTGAAAATCATTGTTCTCATTCAGTTCCACAGTTTCAGATGGAGGGACAAGCTGAGAAGGTAAGCCCAGAGAGATCATCATGGTTGCAGAAGTGGATAGAAGCAGCCTGCCTTCTGATTTTCAGTCCACTGAATAGCAATGACAGTTCTCATTTACATCTGCTTTGGCTGATTTAGGCATATTCCTAATAATGACAGAATTAGAACTAGAGGATTCTGAGTTCCCTATTGGAGTCTAGGTTTTCTAAGTGATGCAAATTCAATGGTACGTCAATTTCTCTTTCTTTTTTTTACTACCATTTATATTTTTCTTGTAAGATTTATGTAAGGACCTCTTCTGTTACCCATTGACAGTGGCAACAGGGCAGATATTTGATACATGTTACAAGATGTCAGCTATATTTTACTTACATTAAATAGGTAACTATCAACCCCTATTTATAGGGCTGTCTTCATAGGCAGGTTTTCATCCCCATTCTATTCAGGTAGCAAGTGGGCCTTCAGAACATTTCTAGCCTCACCTTTACCGGTACCCTCTTTTGGGAGGGGCCTTCCTATTCCCTGCTCCCCATACTAGATTCCAGTCCCCGCATTCGTCTTATCTCTCTGTGTTTGTTTCCTTTTGGCACTGAGCACCCTGTGATAATGGCTGGTTGGTGTTCCACACTAGGCCCTGAGCACCATGCAGACAGGCTGTTTTGTCGCATGGTGTTCTCTGTGTCTGACTTGAGATGCCCAATGAATAGATGCTCTTTAACGATCTCAATGGAGTTATGACCCCTTTCCTCTCAACTTTATTAATCCTAGTGCTGCTACTTTGCAGGTACCCTAATGCTCTTGTTGCCCAGACAAATGCCTGCCAGCGGCCTGTTTGGAGGACCCTTACCTCCCCAGACTTAAGGGCATTTCACTGAAGGTATACATTATTTCTTGGAGTGCATCAGCCTCCTCCTTTGACCCATATGCCAGCAGTGACTTTCACCGTAAACTTCCACCAGCCCTCCACCTGCCTCTCTGCAGTTTTTTCTCTTGAGCTTGATGGGGAAAGAACGAGTGAGAAGGGTGCTTAGTCAAATCACCATGATTATGTGCCAGCACATTTCATGCAGCATTCAGAGACTGCAGGGCTCTGCAGATGACCACCTTCCTACGTGGACCTGATGCATGTAGGTTAGTGAGCGTGTCAAGGTTTGGTGGCCAGTGCTGCAGCATTTCAGCTGAATCTCTTGTGTCTTCAGTGGTGAGTCCTTAGATTCTCACACAGCTAGGATTTGCCTTTGGTTAAGCTGTATGTTTTTATTTGGTGCCAGCTTAGAACTTGATCTTGCCTCCTTTGCGTGAGGGGAGCTGGTGCCATACTTGGCTCACCGATCAATCAGGAGATGATGGCTGGGTCATATGGGCATTTAGAAGTTTGTTGGTGATGCTGTTTCCTGCACCCAAAGCAGAAAACATCATGTGTCTTCGTGAGACCTCTGCTTTGGACAGGATGTTGACTTGGGCACCCCTGATTGACAGAGAAGCAGTGGGTTAGGAAGTCAACACTATTTCCATTAGCAGCAGTTCACTCTACACTTGAGCTTCGTGTGCAGTGACTCAGGACATTGAAGCTCAACTATCGTTCCAATATTTTAAGAACAAACAAGCAGAGGCAGGTTGGAATTAAATCCCACCTTGTTGACTACTGTTCTGGCTTCATGAGATTGAAAGCATTTGCTGTTAGGGTTTCGTGTTTGTAATGGCTGACAGAACCCGTATTAGTCTGGCTAAAGGTTAGGCAATTGTAACGAAGCAAACCCAATAGGGAGGCTTAAACAAGACAGAGGGTAGGTCTGTCTTATAAACAAGTTGGGACGGACGATTGCAGGTTGGGGATGTGGCTTAATTTTATTTTTCTCCATCTTCAGCATCCATCTTACGTTTCATGGTCCACGATGGCTGCTCTGGCATCTGCCATCAGTTCCTTACAGAAGCCAGAGGGAAGGCGAAGTGTCTTTCAAGGGCACAGATTGAACATGGCAGATATCTCCACTCACGTTCAGCATCCCTACTACCACCAGCCTTGTTCAGTCCATCATCCCATGTCTAGATTTTGCAGGAGCCTCCTCATCGGTCTACCACCTTCCAGTCTTATTCCTTCCGATTCTTAACCCCATCTTGAGAGGCTAAAACGTGCACACATCCTCAGCCACTCTCTTTCTTTCACACCCCATAGCCAGTCAACCAGATAGTTTTGTTGCTGTGTTTTTGGACAAGTCTGGAATCCAACCCCTGCTTACCATGGGTCCCACCCTGACCTAAGTCACCAACATTCCTTGGCTGGATAAACTGCAGCCTCCTAGCTGGCATTCTTGCTAACACCTGAGCTCCTCTTATTTGCTCTGCACACAACAGCCAGTGTGATCCTTTTAAAACTGTTTGGTCACGTCGCTCTTCTGCTCAAACCCCACAAAGTCGGAGTCGTTAGAACACCTTGGGTGATTTGACCCTCTCTGACCTTGTCTTTGCTACTCCTCAGCCTCACTCACTGCCCAAACCAGCTGGCCTCCTCGATGTTCCTCACACACTGTAAGCATGCTCCTGCTTCAAGTCTTTGCAGTGGCTGTTCCCCCTTCTGTGAACACACGTCCCCTCCATAGCCACATGGCCATCCCCTCGTGCCCCACCAGATGCAGTTGTGAATGTCCTTCAATTTTTCTGGTCCTCCTGAACGTGGTCTACTTTCCTCCATGGTGTTTGATATTACCTAATGTACTATTTAATGACCTCACCTAATCTCACCTAATTAATATCTCTTGTTTATTGTTTGTATTTCCCCACTATCACGTAAGCTCCGTTAAGACAGGCATTTTTGTCATATTTGTTCATTGATGTATCCAAGCTACTCAGAACAATGGCTGGCCCATACTTAGTGCTCAGTAAACAGTTATTGGATGAATGAGTCATTCAGAGACACGTCTGCTAAGATTCCTTCATTTCACCTCCCTTTTCACCAAAGCCCCCATCTTTCACCCTGTGTCTCTGCTCCCCAAAGATCTGCCTGTGTAGTGTGTATATGCCCAGGATCACCTCTATCTGGAGTGTAGATCACTATGGCCTTCTCTATGGCCCACTATTACTATGACCCATCTCTAACACAGGGGTGGCATTCTTATTCTGTGTCCTATTTCAAAGTTTGCCTGCATATCATTAGTTATCTTCTAGAGGGAATATGTTTAGTTTCATGTAATAAAATGTTAACCTAGGAACCCTGCCACCTGTTCTAAAAATGATTGTAAACAGCAACCACTAGATCTTGGAAATAGTGACACTGGAGGGCACGTCCCATACAGAAATACGTGTTGTCTGGCTCAGACCTGAACCAGCTGGAATCTCAGCCAGTCCAGCTCTCTGGGCTGTCTGTGCGGAGTGTCTGTGGATACATTTCCAGGTTCATCTCCAGTCTCCCTGTTTATAGTTTCTCTTGGTCCCCTTGGACCTTTGTAGGTTCTGGGGTTACAGCTTTGTTTTACTTTGCATTTTTGCCATTGCTACCAAAGGTTTCTTTTATCATCTACCCTCTTCTTTCCAGATGCCCATTTTGTGGCGAGGGGGAGAAAAGGGCCTTTCATTCCTATGGCCATTGCAGAGGGATCACTAATGTGCAGCACTTTTGTTTGTAAGGACATGGACTGTTGTCCGCTTCCAAAACTTCACTTTGATGTGTGGAAAGTACATTGGGAAATCCTTTGGGGTGATGTCTGACTGCCTCTCTGATGTAGAACACAAAAGATGCTCTATGACGGTGTGATGAAAATCTGAGGGATACGCTACTGTTGGGGAGCTGAGGTCAGCGGTTAAAAGCATGCATTCATTCTGTACCCAAACGGTTGCCTGGCAGCCTGCTTAAAATGCAGTTCCGACCAAAAGGGACACAGGAAAGAGTAAAATGTACCCAGTCATTTGAGGAGAGGGATATTTGATGGAAAGATCGTCAGCTTTGAGGAACTTGAATAAGAGAAAATCAAAGCTGCATTTGCTTTTAAAAGTTGTACTGAAAGCTGGAGGGACTGTAGAGTTGAATTGAATGATTAGCAACTTGAGAATATTATTTTTTTAAAAGCATTTTGTCTGGATTCTGCACTGTTGTTGGCTAGTATCTACATGAAGCCCACAGCACACTTGGTCCTGAAACGTACTCCCCAAAGGTGTGGAACTCTAGAGAGGGCAGACCCTGCTGGGTCCTTTGTTTTGTTTTGTTTCACTCTTTCAGAAAACAGAAGGACGGAGCCACTGTCTGCACAAGTTCGCATCTCTCCTGAGTTGCTGAGGTGTCCTGTGACTTTCCCAGTAGGAGAAAGAAAGGAAGCCAAGTGCCTTCATTGTGTAAGGTGGAGCTGGGTCTCCACTTACACTAGACAGTCTCTATTCCCTCTTTCTCTGGTTTCTGAAGGAGGTGTTGAGTTTTCCAAGCCAGGTTCCTACTGTACCGAATTTCCTTCCATAGTGGAGTGCCTTGTGGAGGGGATTCAAGTAATAATTAAATGAGCTAGAATTTTTTTAGGGCATACAGTGTGCCCAGAATTGTTCTAAGCAGTTTTTATGATTAACACGTTTCATGTAATACCACAACCTTGTGAAGCACGCTGTTATTTTACAGATGAGGAAATGGAGGCACAAGGAGGTTGGCTGAGTTAGCTAACTTACCCAAGGTCATGCAAGTCATAATGGCAGAGCTGGGTCTTGAACCTAGGCCATCTGGTTATAGGCCTGCATCCTCTACCAACCCTGCCCTTCTCCATGATGCACAGCCACCTCGGGGCTGCACGTGCCCTCTCACTTGTGGCTGGCACATGGAGTCTGATGCTCTGGGGTCTTGCCAGGTACTAACAGGGTACTCCGTGTCATGGAACCTCTGACAAACTGTTACCACCTCCACTGGCTCTGTTAGATCAGACTCTGGGAATTGGAAGGAACTTTAAAGATCACTGGATGCCTTCTCTTCACCCTTTAAATGTGTGTAATTTCCCAAAGACTCGTTTGTGTATCAAATTTATTCAATCAACATTTGCTCAGTATCTTTTATGTTTTAGGCAGTGGAAATCCAAGGTGAATACCACCTTCTTTTGCCTTCAGGGAGCTTACCATGTAAGAGGGGTGATGGTGGGACCAGTTAGTAAGCAGGAAGTTGAATTCAGTAGGTCAGTGTAATGAGAGGCGCATGGGTATTAGGGCTCTTCAGGGCTACCTCTGCCACACTGCCTTCCTTAATAATGCCACATGGAAGCTACTCATTCATCCTTTACACTCCTTTGGCGTTTAGCTCATGCAGTCATGGCTCTTTTCCACATTTGGCCTCAGTATACCTTTATAGTATGCATGATTGTCTCCATCTTGATATCATTTTCAGAGCCAGAGCCATGTCTGAGGCATCATGTGCCCAGCTACAATGCCTTCTTCGTAGTACCCTCTACAACCATTAATTACATGAATCACTTTCACATTCCCTCCTGGACAGGTAAGAAACTACTATGGTGAAGACTGATGGTATACAATCCCATCTCCTGTCTCTTCTAAAAAGATGGTGACAATGTAAATCCTATTTAGATCTCTCCATGGGACTTGGAGGATTTTGAAAGCCAGCAGAAATGTGTTATTCTGGTCATATACATTTTGAAAATCCATTTCTTTAAGAGAGTCTTCTGCTCTGATGCTGTGCCAGATGCACGTCATCTAAAGAATAGCACCTTTATGATGAAATTTTTTTTTCTCATCCTTGAGGCCGCTTTAAAGACATTAGATTTAAACCCACTAAAACTAACAACAGGTTAAAGGATTTTGGAGGCTGAGGGGAAGTAGTCAGCTCAAATCGATTGCCTGTGGTTTTCCAGGGATATGGCCTGGACCAGGTAGTAGGCAGGAGAGCACACAGGCTACAGTCTAGGGATTCGGAGTCAAGGTTGTAGTTCCAGCTCTGTCATTCACTATATTTGGGATCTTGGGAATGCCACTTCATTTCTCTAAGCCTCAGTTTCTCATTTTGGAAGGGAGATGATAATAAAATATACCTACTTCACAGGGTACTCCAGTGATTAAATGAAATGATATATGTCAAGCACATTGTAAGTGCTCAGTTAATTCTCAGTTAATCCATGTCTCTGGAGCTTCTGCTCCGTTCCTAACACAAGGCATCACACCATAGGCTGCGGACCTGCCCTCTTAGAGAATCCATTCTGAAGGAGAAGGGAAGACCGAGAGATCCAAATTCATTTTCCATTGGCAGGGATACAACCGATTTGGGCAGAGGTTTGATAAGAGAGGAATGAGTCAGGGAAGAGGCAGGTTGGGTGGAGACGTTATGATAATTTCTCTGTACTTGATGGAGCTTAAATTGGATGATCTAGATGTTTGTCTCAAAGAAACTTGAATAAAAATGTCTGTGGCAGCAGAAAACTCAAGAGCCATGTGAAGACCTCGTACTTCTGGAAGTTGAGACTGGGGTGGAAGGGAGTGGCCACCATCAAACCCTGCAGGAATCTCAGGATTTTGTCCCAACATCTTGGCACATTCTAACCAAGCATTTAAAAATGAACTCTGAAAAACAAACCCAAACTTAGCAGATCTGTTTATCTGCCAGTCCATCGGTCTCTGTCTGTCTCTAACACTCTGTCTCATGAGGTTATGATACAAAGCAGCAAGACAAGAGAATGTCTGCTATAGTAGTTGAGCATAGAAGTTAAAATGTTGCTTCAAATTCAGCTAAATTGGGCACAGCCCACTTCACCAAGCTGGCAGCCAGACTGGGCAGAGTTTAAGAGACTCCTACAATCTCCATATACTCTGCTGTGGGTCATTAATGAATACTTGCATAAAAACATTTTAAATGAGGATCTGTTAGAACTCAGGATGAGCATCCCTCAAAAGACTAATAGGTCATCTTGTCCAGCCCTCCATCTCTGAGCAGTTACCATGATTTTACAGGTGAGGTTTCAAAGGCCCAGAGGGGCTGGATGTCCTGCCCAGGGAGTGAGTTGAGGTTGGTGTCTGTCCCTTTGACCTGCTGCCTTTGTCTGCCCTCCTAAAATAGTGCCTGAGTCAGCCCCATTGACTATGCAGCGTGCCTTTGAGTCTCTCCATAGAAAGGGGATGCTTTAATATTGAACATGGACATATGCTGGGTGTCCATTTGTGAAGGAAGAGTAGGCCTGCTCCTGATTCCCACCTTCATTTCAGGTTTTGTGTCTTTCTCTGCAGTAATGTGATCATGAAGACAAAACAGCTGACAGAGAGCTTAGCCCTAATGTCATGCTCTCCCTTCTTATCTCTTTTATTTTTGGTCTTTTCCACCCCATCATTGTTTGTTTTGACTGGTGAAATCACTTCAGGTCACAGAACAGTGAACAACGATGCCATTGCCCCCTGATAAAGCAGGCATGGATATGGTGTGGGGAAAAAACCCTGTTAACAGCCATTTTTAGAAACAGGCTTTGAAATCTGTCCATCAGAGCTGGAAGATTTCCACTGTTTTCACACTCCAGGAGCTGGCAGGAGCTTCTCCTCACGTCTCAGAAGCCTCAGGAGCTGCCTGGCCATGCCTGTGGGAGATGACAGCATGGGTGTGGGTGTGCGTCCTGCTGTGGGGCGCTGGGAGGGAGGGCCTGCAGGGCGGAGAGGTAGTCCTGCCTCCAGGAATTGGCCCAGGCTGGAGGCCCTTGAGCATCATGGGCTGTTCCTTTGTTGACTGAGCTGTTTGGCATTCTGTGACCTCCTACCAGTCAACTGGACACCGAGTCACCTCCCTCCTCCGGGACTCATAATTGCTGGAGTAATAATATTAGAAACAATAATAATGAACACTTAGATAATGCCTGCCCTGCCAGATACTTTTATAGATGCCTTACATATATTATCGCCAAGCAGAGAAAAAATTGTGAAGTAAACTTTTCCTGTAGCTGTCTATAGAGAAGGACAGCAAGTAAATAAAAGTATACAGATGGTTATTAGTGGTAGAGATGAAATAAACAGGGCACAATGTGAGAGAATAACAGAGGGTTGACTTCAATGGTGAGGGAAGACCTCTTAAGGAGGCGATATTTGAGAAGGTTCCTAAAGAAAGAGGAGCCAACCAGAGGAGAAGCCAGGGTAAGAGTGTTTGGGGCAGAGGGAACAGCTCATGCAGAGTCTGGAGGCAGCAAGCAGCGTGGAAGGCCGGGTGCTGAGCCCTGACATAATGGAGTCCAATGGGAGTGCGACGAGCAAGGCAGGGGGAGGTGCGGGCCTTACCTAAAATCAGGGTGGAGAGGACTTGGGGGCCAGAGCATGCAGGGCCGTGGAGTCTGGCTGCCGGGTTTCATTCTCTGTATAACAGGACACTCTTACGTGATTCTAAGCGAGGAAGTGATAGGATTGGATTTACGTGAATGAACAGTCTCTCTGGTTGCCCTCAGGTTGGAGGGCAAGAGTGGAAGCAGGAAGACCACTAGAGGTGACTGCAGCAGTGGGAGCGAGAGAAGACAGGGCTGGCACGTGGGTGATGGGGTGGAGGGCAGAGGAGAAAAGTGGCTGGGTTGGAAATCGAGTTTGAAGGTGGACTGGATGGGACATGACCCTGTGTCGTTCTTCAGATTGACCAGGACTCCATCTGCACAAATTTCCCTGTCATGCCACCCAAGCTCAATGCAGCTGCTGCTATAGTTGGTGGTGATACTTCCCATACTTCCTCAGCACACCTCATAATAACAAGGACATAGAAGGCTGGCGTTTTACCTTTGGAAGTGCTTCCTGGTGGGTCATCTCATTTGATGCCCACAAAAACCTTGTGAGGCAGACCATCTGTTTTATAGGGGGCAACACCAGGGCCCAGAGAGCCTAAGTGAATTGCCCAGGTATCCAAGACAATGACAGGCAGCAGTAATGAAGGGATCAATCCAGGTTCTCTGAGACTGTTCACTGGTTTATTAAACAGACATCTGTTGAGCACCTTGTGTGTCCAGGCACTGTGTTGGGTTTGAAAAAGAATGGGTTGAATCAGTCATGATCTTTGCCCTCAGGGAGCTTAGGGTTCAGAGGAAGAGACAGACTTGAAAACCCATAAATGTCATGCAGTATAATAGGTTTTATATTACATTAAAATTATGTTATTAGTAATGCCCAAGACATTTTTGCCTTGGTGGGAGAAGGGTGAAGTTTCTTAAAGTGGATGGACTTGGATCCTTATATTAAATTATGTAAATAACGTGTGACGTAAAGTAAAAATGGAAATCTGCTCTGACCTCTCTCCTGAGGTAACTACTTAATTTTATCTGTGTGTCAGTGCTAATACCTAAAATGTATATAGGGATTCCCTGGGCGGACAAGGTGGAGGAAAGGCATCCTGAGCAAATATGGTAGAATGGCATGGCCTGTGAAGAACTGTGAGTGATTCTGAAGGACAGAGTGTGTGGGGTGATGGGGCTGGAGAGCAAGGCAGGGTCAGACATGGGTGGGGGACTAGGGCTGCTGTTGCCTGCCTGAAGAGTTTGATCTTAGTCCTGAAGGGAGGGGGCGCTGGGACGTGATACTGTGGGATTCAGAAGGGCCTAATGTGATGATGGGGAGGCCGACACATATCTGAGAGGTGCCAAGGAAGCAGAGACTGCATCCATTCCAGAATTCCTTGAGTGCCTAATAGCAGGAGGAGATCAAGATTTATTGTCAATATTCAAAAAAAAAAAAAAAAAGAAGAAGAAGAAAAGCAATTGGAAACCAAATATTTATCCATCATAAATTTATACAGCTTCACTAGGATATTATATTTCTTTGTCTTTGCCTAGAATTAAACAGAGTAAAACTATTAATACTGGTTATCTAATGCCAGGATCAGAAATTCTGCTTGGTTTAGAACGTTGTGTGTCTTAAACGTTGGAAAATTATTGTTAAGTGCAAGATTTCTGAAAACCTGAAATTCCTTAAGGAGTACTTTGGCACTGGGGGAAATGTGAGGACTTACTGACTTAGCCTTACTTTAAGTGTTTTACTCTGAATATTGGTTGTTCTGATACTGATCCTTGTTCTGATTCTGTTCCCACAAAGCAGTAATCTGGTTATAATTTTATCTCCCAAAGTGGAGAAAAGATGCTGACTCACTGAGAACATGGTCATTTTTGTCATGAGGGGACATTGCCAAGCCTGGCCTTGCTGCCCTTCCCCCATCATGAAGACTGAGTGCGATTCTATTTTAACACCTACAGGGTTCAAGGGACTTCCTTTTACTTCTGTGTTTTCCTTAAATCCCCTGGAAAAGCAATAATTCTTTACACTGAAAATGGAAAAAAATATTCATAGTTCAGAAATTGTATTTTCTAGATGAGAATTTCCTTCCTCTGTTTTTTCTTTTCTTCCTCTATTTTTTTTCCCCCTTGAGAACACTTAGGTGGAATAGAAACAAGGATTTGAAGTTCATGCAGTATGAACCTTTCACAAATTTGGCCTTCCATGGGCAGAGTGTTGTCACTTTCTCCATTGGATTGAATTTTAGCTTGCCTTTTGCTTTGCTGAGTCCTGGTTTGTCTTTGTAAACCATAATTCCTGGGGAAGGAAAATAGCAAATCAAAAGCTTATGGGAATGATTTTTTTTGGCAAATTTGACCCAGTATCAGTCACTTGTCTAGGTAAAAAACTATTTAAAGATTTTGAAAGAGGTGAAGTTTTAAAAGAATCAGCAGCACAAATGCCACAGTAAAACAACTCTTGTTTTTCATACAGTCTTTGGCATCATCTGGGCAAAGCCATCTGTCACATGCTATGACTGTAATCATGAAACTATGAACATCATAGAAAGTCCAATGATGAAAACAAGCTTTCCAGAATGAAAATTCCTGGGAGGCTAATAATCTTACAGTTCTTACAAAATTGTCAGAGATCTTTGGTTTTACACCATGGGTTTCCCAAGACTTTGATCTTGGGTAACCTATTCTCTAGTATCACTGCAGTGGCTGTCTTTAATTGACTTCCTCTTCAAAAGAATGAACTTTTATAATGGGGCCTACCACTGTAAACATTTCATAATATTGTAGCTTCAAAGAAGGAAGGCTGTAAACACATTTGCATCCACTTAGCTGATGGTTTATAGATCTGAGGGACTCTTGGTTCCCTACGTTCCACAGGGGAAGCATTTATTTCATTGGCTTTGCCTCTGAAGTAGAGTTCCCATCAACCCACTCAGGAAGTGCTGCATTAGCATCTTTGGAAGAATAACCTCTTCTGATGTACTTTCCTCTGGTGTTTGTGTTATAATTCTACTTCTGCCTTAAACCGTTCTGTGACTTTTACTGTTGCTTTCTTGTTTTCCTTACCAAATGAGTAAGACTTTTCTCCTACTTTCTTTTTTTCTCCTTGGTGTTTGGCCCATTAGAGGTGCATAAGGGCTACTAAAAATTATGCTTAATTTCGATACGTATTATTCACTTGTTCTTTTGAGATGTATTGACATATACCTTTCATTGACCCTGAGGAAATAGAGATCAGATTATGTGTGCTTGTTGTTGAGCATGATGATGTTAGCCTCTGGGAGTCAGAAACCTTTTTTCCCCCATTTCTTCCCATCAGAACGAAATGCTCAAGTCTGGAGGCTCTCATCCTGGAAAAGAGCTCCTGGGGCTGAGGTGAAGGGAGGGATGTATCCTGAAGTATCAGGATACACCAAACCAGGAAGGAGAGAAGAGAACCCAAGCGGGGAGGTAGGCCAATGGGAGGCCAAGAAGAGCTGAGTTGTGTGTTATGCTGGAGACCATAAATGAATGAAGAACATGACAGACAGGAAGAGGAGTGAAGAGGGAAGAATGAGGGTAAAGGTCCGTGGTGTGTGAGGTGGGACAGTTCAAGGTCAGAATGAGTGACTGCTGGCTGCCTAAGGAGCATTACTGTTTTGGTGGGTCTGGGAACCTCTGAAGAGGTAAGGCAGCTTCCTAAGAAAACCAAACTGGGCTGCAGTTGGCTGCAGATGGCCCAGTGGGTGCAAGAAGCCTGAGGTCCCAGGTGGTGTCATTTGAGCACAACGTAGCCACATGCTGTAGCTCTTGCCTGAGCACTGGGTTCATGGCCACTCACCTCTGCATACTATAACACTTGCCCTGTTGTATAGCTGCAGCTTGAAGGACATCAGAGCCCCTGAGGCTCAAGGAAATAAGACCCGAAGCCCTCCAACTTTGGGAAACCCCATACTCTTTTAAATTTCCTTACTGTAGCCTTTAGTGCCAGGAGCTAGTATGTTCTGCAGATCTCCACCAAGCCTGAATTCCCCTGTTGCAGGACCCAGTGTACCAGAGATGTGCTTGCAAGAATCTTATCTAAGCACCAAAAGGCTGTCCTGCAGTCGTGTTTTTGTTGTGTCTTCTTCCTCTATCAGGGGACTCTCAAATTGTTATCATTTAACTGTACCTCCTCCTTACTAGTAAGGGAATGCTAGAAGCTGGGGCAGAACCCTGTAGATGGTTCTGGTTTGACCTTGAGGCCAAAGGTCAGTCCACTCTCTGCTCAGTGGTAGATTTTCAGATCACATGCCCAGAGGTAGGTTCTGATTCCCATCAGCTCTACTCATTCAGTTCTCTTCCACCTCCACCTGACCACACCTGTCTCGGGTTACCCACCAATGACAAGCCCGATGGCCCCCACCATCTGCCCATCTTAGAGACTTTGAATCACATGACTCTTAGAGCAAAACCATGTTTATAGCTTAATTTGAAAGAATATTCACATTTCTTTCACCTTGAAGGTTTCTGCTTTAATGTGGAGCTTCATTTTCATCCCCTTGAGCATTTGAGTTTGTAGAAGATAGAGGGGATTTCTGTTCAAGACATCATTGAGATCAGCATGACTGGGTTTATGAATTATCTTTTTTCCTTTGAGGAAAAATCCTCATTGAATCCAGACACGTTAGAAAGCTCCAGTCTGGGACTAGGACTTGAACACACAAGTGTGCCCTCTGAGTCCTTTTTATGAAAGTCATCATTTATATCCTGGATACGGATGCTTAGATGTATGCTTTTGTGCCAGCAGGAATCAGTTATGACAACATGTGGGGGAGAGTTTATCCCTGGGACAAATATTTGGGTGGAAGTTTTGTGTTTTAAGACACTGAGCACTGATAGTAAATAAAATCATTTTGCTGTGAATTAATCACTTCTTATTCTCTTATAGGATCATGTGGAAGGAGATTGTGTACAGTGGGGAGACTCAGGTCATGCTTTTCCATTGAGTATATCTGCTAGAGGAAAAGACATTATTCCCTCCCCAGCTCCGTTTTAGACTCAGATGAGTATAGAAATCTCATTATTAAAACAAAAACAAGAATAACAAACTCTTGTGGGGAAGCACTGACTCCTGAGAGAGCGAGGTGGACACTGGCTAGGGAGAGAGAGAGCTACCCCAAGTTACAGACTTGAGTGGCCCTCGTTCTCAGCTCTGGGGCCAGGAAATGTGATCCATACTCATCTCAGAGCTTCTGTTTCTGGAAGATGGGAGTTGATTGCTTTCAAGTCTCTTTCCAGGCTGACATTGTCTAGAGATAGGATAGGATAGTCACCATGCGAATGACTTTCTCAGGGGCTTCCCAGCCAGCTGGAGAGGCAGAGCCATTCACATTTCCCTAAGGAGGTGAGCAGGGTAGAGCAATGGGAGGAACTCAGGCTGTGGAGTTCTTGGAGGGACCTGGGTCTGCACCCTTGCCACTTAACTGCTGTGTGATCTTAGGAAGCCTACTTGATCTTTCTCTCCGCAAGTCTTCTGTCTGCAGACTGGGATAACAATTCCAACCACCCAAGGTCATTTTCAGGATTAAAAAAAAGGAGGTAACATGGGGCGCCTGGGTGGCTCAGTCGGTTGAGTGTCTGACTCTTGATCTCAGCTCGGGTCATGATCTCAGGGTTTGTGAGTTCGAGCCCTGCGTTGGGCTCTACGCTGACACCACAGAGCCTGCTTGGGATTCTGTCTCTCCCTCTCTCTCTGCCCTTTCCCCACTTGTACTCTTTCTCTCTGTCAAAAATGAATGACCTTTAAAAAAAGGGGGTAACATATATCTACCATGCTTGCTTATCCCACAATCTGATGCACAGTAGGTACCCAGTACATGCTAGTTAGCTCCCATACTCTTTTGCTAATGTTGATGTCGTATTATATAATAAAAGTTCCAGAAATCTGAAAGATAATGTGTCATCCACTGGCACCCTGCACTCCACATGAACTTCTACCTTTTTCCATTGAGAGCTTTTAGTTTAACAAAGGTACATTAAATACTACGTATTTCCTTCAGTGCATTCTGTGAGTTGTGGTTGGTTTGGGTTTTTTTTTTTTTTGCATTTGTTTATAAAAATCAGTAGTAAATGCTGATTTCCCTTTCCCTTGGTAGCTGTAATTGCCATGTTAATGTAAAGGTCTGATTGCAGAAGTGAACACAGCTGTTATGTGCTCGATCTGCACAGCCCCCGGGGTGCTGTGTGTGTCCAGACCCGCAGCGCTCCCTGTGCTTACATCATTTGGGAGGAGGTTTCCAGGACTACAACCTCACAGGCAGTAGTTAATCACCTCAAACTCTGGGCTTGAGGTTAGTCTGGAAGTGAAAAGCCATTTGGGTTTACCACCGAGGGGAAGTAAGAGGATAGAGCATAGCTAAGGTAACCCCTGGGGGGGTTCTGTGGGAGCATGAAGCCAGGTGTGACTCATGCCAGGGTGTCTCAGTAAAGGCAGAACCAGCTGTGTGTGTATGTGCGTGCACACACATAGTTTGGGATCTCTTTTCTCATCTGGACATGCCTGTAGCTTCTCTATTGCCTTATATCCAGTTTCTTCTACCCTCAGTCCAGCTTCTACTTTAGCCTCCACTAGATGAGATTTGTAAAGCATGGACACTCCCCTTCCTAGAACTTTCTATGGCTTCCTCCCACCCTTACCACAGAGTTCACACTCTGAAGCACAATGTCCAAGGCGTTTTTCAAAGGGACTCACACTGTAGCCTCCTCATCTCTCGTCCTCACCACGTGCTGTGTTCCTGCCTGCTCCAGAGTTGTTAATGTTCTCATGTGCACACCAGGCTGTCTCTCATCCACTTCTCTGTGCCTCCTGGTCCCTTGCTTCTCTTAGTTCTGACAGCGCCTGTGTCTGCTCTTTTGGAAAGCCTCCCTGACAGCTCCAGACCAAATACAGGCTTTTCCTATCTCCACGTTATGCCCCTGCTGTGGCTCTTATCGCACTCCGGTGATGAGTGGAGTTTTTTTGCTTTTGTTTTTATCTTACCCACTGTGATAGGATCCCCCACAGACTGACTGTTCCATCAGTTTTCTTGGCCCCAAGAGCCTGCCTTGAAGCATTGCACACCTAGCAGATGCTTCATAGTATTTGTTGACTGAATGAGCTCATGAGTTCATGCACTAACTGTGCATGTGTAGATATCAGCTGTGGGTAAGACCCAGCCTTTGTTGGTCTTGAAACCCTTTGAGGATTCTGGATAGAGACCTCTTTAATGATTTCCTGATTTGGGGTTCCATTTTGTGCTTCTTTTATTCCTTGTGTAGATGCAAGAATAGTGGTAGGGAAATGGCAATTCTTGCCACACAAATTGTCAGCTTCTCATTTCCTCCTGATTTACTCCTGTGACCTCACAGCACCTGAAAGCCTAGATTTTATTTTGAGAAAGAGAGAGAGAGAGCGTGCGGGAAAGAGAGAGCGGGATTTTATTCTGAGGGAGAGAGAGAGAATCCCAAGCAGGCTTTGAGCTGTCAGCACAGAGCCTGATGCGGGGCTCAAATTCACGAACTAAACCATGAGATTGTGACCTGAGCCAAAATGAAGAGTCAGACACTTAACCACCTGAGCCACCCAGAAAGCCTAGATTTTAGACCCCACTCTGCTGCTTACCAGCTGCTGGGTAACTACAAGCATGACACTTAGAGTAAAACAGTACGAACATTTTTAGGGACACCGTGACATGCCTTTCACATTCAATCTCCACAACACCCTTTGAGGCACTTAGTAAGGTTTCTTTTCTTTTTTTGGTTTTTTTGGTAAAGACACTGAGAAGTGGAAAAGTCATGTGCACAAGATCACTTGCATAGCAGACAAAAGCTAGAGTATGTGCTGCTGAGACTCCCAAACTTGTGCAGGTTCTACCTGACTGCTTTATCCTCTCCCAGTCTCAGTTTCCCCATCTGAGGCCTCCTAGACTGTTGGGGGATGAGGGAAGGACTGGCGGTTGTGCACATGCTCTGCAGGCTGGCACCTATCTCCTGGTGTGGGGGTGCCGTCCCTGTGGCCTCTCATCTGGACCGTCCTCCTGAACCAGTGTTGGCTGCAGCGGTCAGGCAGTGCTCTGCCCCTGCTCTCCAGTCTAGACCGTGACCTCAATCCCTCTCTTTTTGACTGTTTAAGAGGTAAATACCGTAATACCATAATTAGTCCCATATTATAGGTAAGAAAAACTGAGGCACAGAGAGTATAATAAACAGGGAATTAACCCTAGAAAGTCTGAGGCCAGACCTCCTTCACCCTGCTTCCCGACACTTAACCACTCCACAGAACCTGCTGTTCCCTCAACACTCAGAAGCATCAGGCTTCTGCAAGGGCCATTTTCCCCTCTGTGATCCTGATGGGCTGGTAAATGGTCCCGGCCTCCTCTGCCTGATGCCGTGGGAACTTTGTGAGTCTTCCCTGAGACATGGGGACGAGGTTCAACAACGTAGCCCCAGAAGAACCTGGAAGGGAAATAATCAGGTCAAAAGATCAGAGTTCCAATCCTGCCTCTGCTCTTTAACCAGCTTGTGCTGGTCCCTCAACCTCTGTGAGTCTGTTTCTCTGTCTGTAAAATGAAAATAACATCGGGGCGCCTGGGTGGCTCAGTCGGTTGAGCGTCCGACTTTGGCTCAGGTCACGATCTCGCGGTCCGTGAGTTCGAGCCCCGCGTCGGGCTCTGGGCTGATGGCTCAGAGCCTGGAGCCTGCTTCCGATTCTGTGTCTCCCTCTCTCTCTGCCCCTCCCCCGTTCATGCTTTGTCTCTCTCTGTCTCAAAAATAAATAAACGTTAAAAAAAAAATTAAAAAAAAAAAAAAGAAAAGAACATCACTGAATTGTTCTAGAAAATGACACATGTTCTCTGAAATTTATAAAGCTCTTGTCTTAGCTTGGGTTGCCTTAACAAAATACCATAGACTGGGTGGCTTACACACTAGTCATTTTTTTTCCCAGTCCTGGAAGCTGGAAGTCTGAGATCCCAGTGCCAGCGTGGCTAGGTTCTGGTGAGAGCCCTCTTCCTGGCTTGCAGGTGGTGGCCTTCTGGCCATGTGTACTCACATGGCTTTTCCTGTGTACATGCACCTATGGAGAGAGAACACTCTGATGTCTCTTCTTCCCAGCCTGAGAGCCCTGCCCTCAGGACTTCATCTTAACCTAATTACCTGCCAGAGGCCCACATCCAAATGCCATCACACTATTGGTTTCAACATATGAATTGGGAGGGAAGGCACAAATACTCGGTCCACCACAGCCCTCAGCCTATGATAGTCATCATCATGATGTTAATGAAGGGAAGGAAGGCGACTGTAGGACCAGTCACCCATACCCCCTTTGGGGGACGTATTAAGATCACCTGCAAAGCTCTCACGCCTCAGGTCCATAGACAGTTCCTAATTTTTTAACAGTGCCTGGTGGCATCCAGGATGGAACAAAGATACAGTCTCACTCCTGAAGAATTGCCATGGAGAATTCAATCTAAATTAACTTGTATTGTTCCTTATCATTGATTAGAGTTTCAGTTTGTCCTTAGGGAGCAAGCCAAGGCTAGTGTTCAAAGGAACCTGCCTAAAGTTTCCCAGAAAGAACAACAATGGACAAACCAGCTGCTATCTATGACTCTTTTTTTTTTTCAGAATAAAAAACAAACAAAAACCCCCAAACAAACGCAAAACCCACAACCATTTTCCAGCCCATAGATGTGACCTTCTCTCTTACCTGAGCCTTCAGTAAACATTGAGTATGGGACTAAAACGCTGCCTGCCATCCTTTGTTATTTGGATAATGTTCTTTTGGAGACACAGATCATTTATTTCAAGCCAAACGCCACAGCTTTTCTGGAAGACAGCTAAGTAGCGGATCTGATTGTGAGCTAAGAAAACTGGGAAGTCCAGTGGCTAAGATGCTCTCCCAGAGTCGTGCTGCCTGCCAGCTAGCCGACATGACCAGCCCTCACCGTCAGGATGCAGGTGTGGAGCCTCACGGCTGCTCAGGCTGCTGGGGGCTGAAGCGTGAGCTCAGGCAGGGGTGAAGGTGGCTCACAGATGGAGGCTGTGGCCCCCATACTCTGTGGTTCATTTGGGGAGGGGGACTTTTTCAATTTTATTTGTAGGGGGGGATTTAAATCAGGGCCTCCACTTCTGACTGACCAGGTAGAGACTTCCCTGAACACCTCTCTCAGGTCTCCCACCTTTTTCCTCTCTCTTCCTCTTCCTTCCCTTTCTTATGCCCCAAATGGCTGTGTGTTGGAGTAGAAGGAGACGGTGTATTTGGGATAGGAATTGGGGGCTGAATTAATGGACTAAGTGCAAGAAGGAAATTCTGGGTCCTTGTGATTCTTCCCTTCTGGATGCCAAAGACAATGTGATGTCAGAGTCAGCACAGGGCTGTGAGCCCTGGCCCTGCTCTTATCCCAGCTCTGCTGCTAAAGGGAGGCCAGTCACTTAACTGCTCTGAGTCCCAGGTGAACCCGTCTGGATAGTGAGATGTAACCGTACAGTATCACTGTGATAACCCACCAGGATGGCAAATGTAAATATGGCTTGAGAGGCAGAAAGTGCTATTTATGTTAACACTTGCATTACTTATAACATTAATTATCAGTCATCGCACTTTCTGTGTGCTGAGTACCAAGCCAAGCATTTTACATATGTTAACTTTTATATCTCATGATAACTTTTGGTGGCCGGTACTGGTATCATTATGATGCCCATTTTACAGAATTTGAAACTGAGGCACAGAATTATGTGACTTGCTTGGGATCACACAGCCAGTGCATAATGAAGCTGGGATTCACATCAGAGGACTTTAGCTCCAGGGTCTGTGCTCTTGACCACCCTTCTATAAATATTAGCTGTAGCCTTGCAAGGAGAAAGATGCATGGGTCCCAGTGGAGTAGATGTCCGCATTATTCCTTGGCTTCCGCTTGTCCAGTGGCCTCAGTCCTCTCTGCTGGGAGCCACCATGCAGCCCACCTTGACTGCCGCCTCTCTGGGTCTGCTCCATCTCCAGGATTCTAAACTGTCTCCGAAGAAGCTCCCCTCCTTCCTATCTGGTCCACCAGATACTAAGGGTAGGCACCTGTGGCTGTTGAATCCTTCTATACCTTGTCCCCAACCCCATGTCCCTCCTGTTGCAAAGTCCTGTTGCTTCTTCCTTTCCAGAGTGCCTCTCACTTTTGGATTCCTGGAGCCGCCATCACGGGCCAGCTGTCCCTGTGTGCTGCGTGTCTGTCACAGTACCCTCTTGGCTGTTTGCTGCTCTGCTCCAGCTTCAGTCAACCATACATCCGGCCCCAAGACAGCTTCCAAAGGCTTTGCTCTGTCGTGTACTGTCCTGTTTGGAGAGACTCGGCTGCTATTGCCTGACAGTCAGAACCCAGCCCGTTTGGTCTGTTGCTTGAAGTATCCTGTGATGAGACCCCTCCAGACTGACTCCCCCCATTACTTCCCTTCACACATACTGTGATCCAGGAAAACAAAACTCTCCCTTCTTACTGGAAGTGCCTTGACTTTCCTGCCTCTTGGCCTTTGCTCAAGCCAGTCTGCTGACCTCTGCAGGCCACCACCACTCCTCTTCATTTGTGCCTAAGAAACCCTGCCCGTAGCAGATACTTAGGAAAACTTTGATGGTGCATGTGATGGACATGCTGTCTTCTTTCTCAGAGTCTTTCTAGCACTGTTCTATGTTGCTCTCTGTCCTGGAGAAGAGCAAACATTTGGATTTCAGATCAACCTGGATTTGTTTTCCAGATACCTGTTAATATGTTCCTCTCTCTCACTTCTACCTAGCAATGGGGCCTCAATGTGCTCTCTGCCTCTCTTTTATTTCTCAAATTAGATTTCTCCTCCATGCCCTTATTTTCTAGTTATTTGATGTAGACAGTGGAACATCGCATTTAACAAGGAGAGCTCCCCAAACCAGCATATTGGGGTTCAAATTGTGGTTTTGCTTCCCCTGACTATGTGACTCTAGACAAATTGTCTAGGCATTTTGTGCTCAGGTTCCTAATCTATAAATTTTATATTTATAGATTTATCTATATATTTTATAATAGGGCTGTTAATAGTACCCCTCATGTCATCATCAACGAAAACGAAATGAGCTAGTACTGAAGCTTTCAGAACGGTATCTGGTACATGCTAAGTCACTAAATGTCAATCTGGCCTTGGTCACGTCTCTCCTGTGTGTCAACAAGCCTACTGGAGACCATAAAGCCACTTTATCCTTTGCAAAGAGGAGTTTCTGTGGCCAGAGAATAAGAAACCAAACCCCCAGCCAGGCCACACGATGCTCGATGGTGACTCAGTGGTCACTGCTGGAATGCACATTGGAGACCCACAGCGTTTTTCTGTGGGAACCCTCAACATCCTGACTCTGTGTCCCTGGGCGCTGGGGCTCGTGTGGTGCTGGGAAGGAGAGTGACTAAGAGCAGCCATTTGGCTGTGGTGACTGACTCAGGAATGAGAGGGCTGAGCGGTGGGGACTCTGAAAGCCCACGCCTCTGTGTGTTTCCTGTCAGTACAACCCTGCTCCATGGCCTGGAGCATCCACAGAGGGGTTCATGTAACTACACCACACCCCAGGTTTCCCTGAAGGATACCGCCTGCCTGGGCCACCACTCACACCTCCTGTGCCCACCTAATACCCTGGGAGGGCCGTTCTGCCCTCAGTCTCCTCAGTGCTCCCCCTTCACGGTGGGTCAGCAGGGTGTCACAGACAATCAGTGCCTTCAGGGCTGGAAAGAACCTTGGGATTGGGGCACAGTGCCGCTCCCCATTTTGCAGTTATGGAGACTGATATCCCAGGGGAAGCAGATAGCTAGCACTGCCTTCAGGACTGGACCCCTAAGAACTGATTCCCAAGTCTGTGTTCCTTCTGGGAAAATCTGTTACAGAATGAATCTGCTTGGCTGTGGTGTGAAGAGGAGGCAGAATCAGGTACAGGTGAGCAAGTCCCAGGTACCAGCTTAGCAGAACCTGCACTCCCTGGTTCTACCCGGCTGTGGGTTTCTCCTCTTCGCTTCTGTTCACCACCCTCTCCCCAGCAAGCTGTGAGGCTCCGGGGAAACAACCGTCTGGAAATAGGCTCTACTTGGGCTGCACACTCTGGCTCTCCTCATCTCTCGAACGTGCCTCTGTTCCCAGTGCCCAGATCACAGCACGGTGACCTTGGCATCAGGCATGCCACTGTGGGGCCATGGACAAGGCGCTTAGCCTCTTGGAGCCCCCGTTTCCTCTTCTGCAATCTTCTGTGCTGAATTAAATGAGATAATTATAGCCAATCCTGGGAACAATGTCTTGCATAGAATGGGCATCTAACGTGCAGTGCCCATTACTTATGATGACCTGTTATTTTTAAGACCTTCGCTCACATTGCCTTTTTTATGCCAGTGGTTCCAGATGCATAAGAATGGCTGAGGGAGCTCTGTAGATGATACAGCCTGATTTAGGAGGTCTGGGACGGGGTTGGGAATGTTCTTTCATTTGTCAAGGAGACTCTGATGTGTATTTAGACTTGGGAACACAGAGCCCCCTCCTTGCCCATTGTCTTCCTATCATGAGTGTTGCCCTAATTCTTTCACATTTCTTCATTCTCTGCAAATTAAAGGCAGGCTCGTGGGTGGGCTGGCCTTAGCTTTGGAAAATTCTGACTGAGGTCTCTAATTTGTCTGTCCCTCCTAATGAGCAGTGTTCCACCAAGACATGGATGTGCAGAGAAGGGGGCCCTGTCCTCTCGGGAGGCAGGAGAGCGCAGGGATTGAAAACACTAGGTTTCGGGGCGCCTGGGTGGCGCAGTCGGTTAAGCGTCCGACTTCAGCCAGGTCACGATCTTGCGGTCCGTGAGTCCGTGAGTTCGAGCCCCGCGTCAGGCTCTGGGCTGATGGCTCAGAGCCTGGAGCCTGTTTCCGATTCTGTGTCTCTCTCTCTCTCTGCCCCTCCCCCGCTCATGCTGTGTCTCTCTCTGTCCCAAAAATAAATAAAAAACGTTGAAAAAAAAAAAAATTAAAAAAAAAAAAAAAAAAAAAAAAAAAAAAAAGAAAACACTAGGTTTCAGAATTGGAAATCCCTGTGTTCAGATCCAAGGTATGTCATTTACTGGCTGTGTGTCATTTAGCAATTTCCCTTATCTACCCACACAAGCCCCAGGACCACCATTTTCAAACTATTTACTAAATGTTCTACTCAGCGCGTGGCATCTTCCCCACCCCCCAAACCAGCTGTTCCCCAGCCTCCTGTTTCCCCAGCCTCGGTGACCTGGGCATGTCTGTGACTTGGTGGGTGCATCCTCTCCAGCATCTTTTCCATTCATGCCCTTCCTGTCAGCCTTGCCTGCCCCTTTGCAGGGTGTGGGCAGCCCCGGATCTGTCTCCCGCAGGGGCTCCTGATTGGCTGTCTCTTCCTCTCAACCCCGCCAGTGCCTCTGTATTGCTGACAGACTCATGCAACACTGTATAGGCACAAACCTCAGCCCGAAAAACCCTTTGCAGATCCTGACTCAGGCCTCTAAGAGCTCCCTCACACTATTAACATGATTATTCAAGAACTAACTACAGTTTCTGAGGAGAAATGCTGGAGGTTGGTGTTCCAAGGAGATGCCAAGAAGTGTGTTTCCTCCAGGCCAGAGGCCTCGTTGGATCAGATCTGCTTCATCCTGTCCATTTTCTTGGCATTTGGACATGTTTGAGGTAAACACTGTGGGAGGTTTGGTTTTTTTACCTAAAATTGTAATGTTGCCTGTGGGCTTGGAAGCTTGGATATAAAGCACCAAGTGGCTGCTTAACCTCGGTAGCAAAGGACAAGCCAGAAACACATTCCCAGTGGTCTGTTTTGTGGAAACCCAGAAGCGGTGCAATCCATAGCATCGTGAGGCACGCAGGAGAGCCCCTGGAGACAAAACCCTCTGAGGCATCCAGCTCAGGCCCCGAGCCTGCAAAGTCCATCTGCACTTATAAAACTCTTCAAGCAAGCGTTCTCAGTCCTGGTCTCACCATCAGAAACACATACTTCTGCTGCTTGCTCTTTTCTCCTTTATGAAAAACAGAGGTGAGTCAAGGTGCCTCTGGTCTTTTGTTCACATGCTATTAGTATGGCCTTGAGCTCTTTTCATCAGAATTCTTTGCGGAAACTCTATACAGAAAACAGATAAAAGCAATGAAAGGTTCACCAGGGGATTTAGATCTTTACTGTAAGTAAGTCATTGTTTGCTGAACCACTGTAGTTCCTGGGTTCCAGAGCTCTGAGGCAAGTGCCCTGTAGGCGTGCTTCGTACAGTTTTATTGTCATGGTGCAGGCTTAGCATTAAACCTCAGCAGTTCAGATTGTGTTATTCACATCCACCTTCAATCACAGTTCTTGTCCATCAAAGCTGACTTAGGAAGCGCCTGGCAGCAGCGGGTGGATGATAAGCTTGGCCAGCAGGGTAGTTTCTGTAAGCTGCCTTATTAGGTAAGAATGATGGCTTGGCTCAAAACCTTAGACACCCCTGGCTTGTATCGGGCGGGCTGCCTTTGACCTCTGCAACATCAGAACCCAGGGCTCAACAGATAGGCAAAACAGTCAGGACTGACCTTAGGATTGGAAGACAATGTAGACTGGCCAACATTGTTTCTATCAGAGAGAAAATCTAAAGCTTTAATGGGTTGGTCTTCATACAGTATCTGAGGCTCCCAGTGATAAGGAACTTGTAACCAGTCTGAGTATACCATTTCCCAGTAAGTAATAGGAAATCTGGTGTCTTTTATCCATGGGGTGGAGAAAGAACATCTTGTCTAAAGCTTGATATTTGGTCAACCTGTCTTCAGTTTAAGAGAGTGTTCCTAAGTTTTTAAAAACTGTTTTCTAAAGTTAAGGGCTTCTTTAAGAAAACAAATGATTATAAGTACTGCATCTTTCTTTTGTAATGTGTTTTGAAGCCCTGTAGACAGAGCCATGCCTCTGGGAATAGTCCAGCTGCTCTAAATGTTGTAACAAAGGAATACAAGTTCAGGGACATGAACTCAAAATGCTAGACGTTCTCATGACCCCTGTGAGAAAGATAGTAGGGCTCCAGTTTCCAAGCCTGGGTTTTCTTTCCCCAAAAGACAAATCATCAGTCAGGCCCATTGAATTCTCCATATAATCAGTCAGTTTTCGTAGGAGCAAGGAGCATGCACGTGGCCCACGGGTTTCTGTCTGCAGGAGCTGTTGGGTGTGTTAATGCAGAACGTCAAGGAAGCAAAGTGGACTGGCTCCACACTTGGGCTAATCAGGTGACAGCCACGGTCACCTTACTTATTTGATTTTTTCATCCCATATTTGCCAGTGGGAAATACTAGATCTAGAAGGTTGTCTCCATGTGAAGTCTTTCCTATACCTCTATAGACTTTCCTCTAGGTAGGACTGTAAAACTGAGGCTCAGAAGCCCCTAATTTAGTCAAGGCCTACATCCTACACTGGTCTGCAGAAATCCAAAGTCTGTATTTGCACCTCCTATCTTGGTTACCTAACCCATTACCTAAAAAGGAGCTGGGATCCTAGGCAGGCTACCAGAACAGAAACATTATTAAAGTCTCCAGGGAGGACTCATGTCTGGATCAAGTTGTAGGCCCTATTATCAAATCATCTACAAGGTCAAGGGCAGACACACTGTAGGATGCTGGTTCTCAACCTTGCACATTGAATTATTTGATGAATTTTAAATAGTGCCAATGACAGTTTCCCCCTCCAGAGATTTTGATAAAATTTGTCTGGGATATAGCCTGGGCATCAGAATTTTTATTTTTTGCTTATTTTTTTACTGTTGCTGATTTACTTTTTTTTTTTTTTTTTTTTTACTTTTTTTCTTATGTTTATTGATTTTTGAGATAGAGAGAGAGAGACAGAGGGTGAGTGGGGGAAAAGGCAGAGAGAGTGGGAAACACAGAATACGAAGCAGGCGCCAGGCTCTGAGCTGTCAGCCCAAAGCCCGATGCAAGGCTTGAACCTGTGAACTGCGAGATCATGACCTGAGCTGAAGTCAGATGCCTAACTGACTGAGCCATCTAGGCTCCCCTGGGCAGCAGAATTTTTAAAAGCTCCCCAGGTGATTTAGATGTTAAGCCCAAACTGAGAACCAATGCTGAGGAAAAACAGAAATGCTATCTTAGAATGTGAGGCTGGAGCTGTTTAATTATCTGCCGCACCAGGAATAGAACCCAGAAGGGGGTTCTAGTGGCCCAATGGTATTAGGGAGAAGCCTGGAGGTGGGCAGGCAACAGAGCTCAGCTAAGGCTGGGAGCCAAATTGTCATACTAACTACCTGTGATAATCATTGTGGGAGCCAAAAGGTTGATTCTTACCTACCGGCTTGTAATTATTTTGTGTACCTGAATCTTAACTCTCAGAATGGATTATAAGCCCCCTCAGAGTTTGAGATGCCAGTACTCATCCAAAGACGTCTGCCATCTTCGCCATCATCCCCAAACTCTAGGCTCAGAAGGGTAGGACCTATGTTATTCTTCTTAATCTCCCAGGCTGCAGAGCACAGGGCCTGCTACTTGTTGACTAGACATGAGGAGGATGGGGGCATCTTTAGGTAGGGGCATGGTCATCCCTGGAAAGACTAATATTTTTATGTGAATTCATTCTAGAAGCCATTCTGCTTTTGTGTGTGAAACTGGGACTGTGTTTGTGTATGCTGACACTGAAGGTACCCTTTCCCGGCAAGTCCACGGGTCTCCTGCCAGAAGGTTAGTCTCCGTGCTTTTCCTTTGGTGCTGGAACACAGGTTTCTGCAGCACAGTAAATCTGCTAGTGCCGATGGCCTTGGCAGAGAGGCCGTAAGGAGATTCACTGGGTCCTGTGGGTTGTGAGTTTGAGGTTGATACTAAATCCTTCAGAGTGAGGAGAAATGGGCAGACTTCACAAGTCAGCAAAAAAGCTGCCAAGAATGTGCTTGCCAAATGGCTGTGTACATGAGTCTCAGAGCCTTGGTAATTTCACTGTGTGTCTGATTGAAAAATTATATTCATGGTCTTGGGTAAGGCAAGAATAAAAGCAATAGTATAGTTAATATTTGTATGCTTCTGAGCAGAGAAACTTTCAGTTTGAAAAAGTTATTCTTTCAAAGTTGAAAATCACAAGGGACAAGCAAATTTGGTTACAGTTTTGTAAGAAGTCCAGCACCAGTCCTTGTAGCCAGGATACAGAAGGGATCGAAGGATATTGAAATTTGTTGAGCAACTGTTTGATTTACAAGTTGTTTTGTAAAGAGTAGATCATTCAGTACTTGCCACACTCTGTGTTACCCATGAACATGTTTTCAAAATACAAAGATGAGACTATAATCCATCTGCTTAAAGACCTTCATTGGCTTCCAGAACTTTTTGGAACAGAAAACCAATCCTTGATGTGGCCTACAGGGTTTTGCTGGGCTGGCCCCACAGTAGCCATGGTCTGTCCACTCGGATCACAGCAGTTTTCAGATGAGCCCCACTCCTTCCCACCGCAGGGCTCACACTCGTGCTTCTCTCTCCTGCAACAGCCTCCACCTGCCATCCACAGCACAGCCTCTACTGACCCTTCACCTGGTTAGGTCCAGCTCTTCCTTAGATCCCAAGGGAAGTGTATTAGTGAGGGTCCAGGCAGGGGACTAAATCCATGCCAGTTATCTGAACCGAGGGGGTGTCATATAACACACCATTAAGTACAAAATTATTAGTTAGATAATAAAAATAGTGAAAAGAAAACTCTAAGGCAGGGCTGGAAACTGTGGCTGCTGGACCAAGTCCAGTTCATGTTGTACTGGTATGACCAGTGAGTTGAGAATGGATTTTACATTTGTAAAAAGTTGTTAGAAGAAAATAATACAACAAAGATAGCACGGGGCCCACAAAGGTTGAAGTATTTGCTATCTGGCCATTTACAGAAAAAATTTGACAACTTTTTTTTTTCTAAGTTTATTTATTTTGAGAGAGAGAGAGCATGCAAGGGAAGGGCAGAGAAAGGTAGAGAGAGAGAATCCTAAGCAGGCTGTGTGCTGTCAGCACGGAGTGTAATATGGGGCTCAAACTCATGAACCACAAGATCATGACCTGAGCTGAAATCAAAAGTCAAGACACTCAACCCACTGAGCCGTCCAGGTGCCCCACAGAGGTAACAACCCGCAGTTGCAGCTACCACCCCTAGGTCTGCGGGAACAAGAGTGGGAATTAATAAAACTCAGAAGCTTAATGAGGGGACCCAAAGGCCCTTGATCCAGACCTCTGAGGAGGGGGCGCCAGCCAGTGGCGCTGCTGTCTCTGAGGTGGGTGTGATGAAGCTGGTGTCACAAGTAGCAGAAAACTGCACCCTCCACCAAGCTGCTGCCTCCGGAAGGACACTGCTACCTGGCAAAGAGGCTTTGCAGGTACAGGTGGCACTCAAAGGTACGGGAAGTCCACAGAAACTCCTCAGGAAGCGGGCAGGAAGAAGCAGCTTCCGTCTCTCCCCTCCAGGCTTTCATTCTCCCTCCGTTGCATCCTCTTGGGTGAGCCTTGCACAAAAGCAGTTTGCAAGAGGGAATGTGGTCTGCAGAGTCCCAGCCCCCAGATCACACCACAGACTGTAGGGAAATAGGTTTCGAGCATGATCATTCAGTACCAGGCGCAGGAAGCCTTCTCTGAACTTCATGATGTGCTCAGTGCCCTCTATCATATCTTTGTCCTATGTTGTGTCTTTTCTCCACAGCACTTAGTACAGTTAACAATTAATAATAGTAAGCATGTGGGGTGCCTAGGAGGCCCAGACAGTTAAGCGTCTGACTCTTGATTTTGGCTCCGGTCATGATCTCACCCTTGGTGAGATCGAGCCCCACGTTTGGCTCTATGCTGACAACACATAGTCTACTTGGGATTCTTTCTTCCCCTCTCCCTTTGTGCCTCTGCTGCTCATGTTCTGTCTGTCTCTCTCTTTCTCTCTCTCTCTCTCTCAAAATAAATAAACTTAAAAAAAAATAATAGCAAGCACTTATACAGTATTTGCTATGTGCTTCCACAGTTCTATGTATTTGTCAAGATAAAATCTTCACAACAACTAGAGATAGATACTCATATCATCTCCATTGCATAGATATTGAAACTGAGGCACAGAGAAATGAAGTAACTTACTCAAGGTTATATTCAGCGAGGAGGTCGAATACCCAGCCTTTGAACTTAAGATGGTTTTGTTCCAGGGTCTGTGTTCTTCAACTACCCTATGCTGCCCCTTAGTTTCAAGTTAATGTTTGTGACTCTTTATTCGGTGTGTGTCTCCCTCACTAGACTGGCTTCATGAGGGCAGGCATTGGCTCTCTTCCTGCCAGTCATTGTGTCCCCTGTGGCTGCCACAAAGTCCGGCACACAGAAGGCCCTCAATAAATATTTGTTGAGTGGATGAATGCATGGATGAAGAATGGGAGTCACAGAAAAGTTAGGCCAACAGTCAACTGTCCGCGCTGGGATTCCACACAGATCTGTTTGACTCTGGAGCCCATAGTCTTCCCAGCCATGGGCTGGCAGATGAGCGCTTGCCAGCCAGTGATGTGTCAAGTTCCTGATGATGGCCTTGAGGCCATTCAGCACTGTTCTCTGTATTTTGAACAAATGAGTGTTCCTTGTGGTCTTGGGGTTATCCAGAATGTGCGACCAGCTATAATTCTGCATTCTCTGATCACACCGTGTGAGAGAAATCACTGTACTCTGTGGATACAGTCACCAAAGCCAGGGAGCTGGGCCTTCCAGCAAAACTTTCGGAGATGCACACTGTGTTAACCAACTGTAGTTATGTCTGGTGGGGGAAAGGATTCTTGTACTTTTTATTCCATATACCATTCACACGTTTGGATTTTCTGAAAGCGTTTGAAATATCTCTCTATCCGAGAGAGCTCCACATGCTGCATTTTGCGTCTTTTTCTTAGAACCTTTTGCAGTACCATTCTACTCAGAGCACAGCCAACATCCCTACCACAGTATACGAGGTACTCCGTGATCTGGACGTCATGGCAGCTCATTTGCCCTGCCTCTTTGCCTCGGTCTGATGCCAGAGTAGCTCAGAGGAACTGGAGGGGGAAAAAAAAGAGAAAGGCAGAAGAGTGGTAGGTTTTACCAACATTGGTTCATTGTTAACCTTCCAATTAACTATAAAATGTAATCGGTATGATGGTCCAGTTTCCTATGTGGGCTCCTTTAAAACCAGTGAAATCTATTTTAGTTTCCTGTGCTGATTGTATCAGATATTCCTATGAACAGTAGCAGCTCTGTATTAAGTGTGACCTAGGGCAATAATCTTGTTGGATGGGGCATTGGAAGAGGGGAAATATGGGTCTTAAAGCTATATTTGTATAGTAAGCATATTATTTTTACTTGATTTTATGTTTATTAGGTCAGAGAATCCATAGATTTCATAGCCACTGCTAGTAAAAGTAGTGCTAGATCTCTCCTGGCTAAAACAGGCTTGATGTAGATTAAGAAAAGTAGAGAATCAAAGGCCATAGGAGTGTTGGATAGACCCAGTCAGTGGAATTCAGGCAGGCCTGGGGGAATACTGGGGCCAGGGGCTGGGAGGCCCTCAGAATGTTCCAGCTTCTCCGTTCTCTCATTGCCAATAAGCTAACCTCTTCTAATTCTCAATTTCTCATTGTGGGAAATATGGCTGCTCCACAGCTCCCAAGTTTACATTAAAATTCCAGTTTCAAATAGATGCTAACTCAGACATCTCTTAGTCCCAATAATAAATTATGAGACTGGTCCAGCCTCAGTTGGGTGGCCAGCCCCAGTCTAGTCACTGGCTGGAAGGAAGAGGTCACACTGTGCATCATGACTGCTGGAGGGTGTGTGGGATGGTGGTGGTGATTTTGAGCTGGGCAGACATTTCCCAAAAATGTCTACTGTATTAAAAAAAAAAGGCATTTATAATCCCTATAGGGAAACATGTGGATACACAGAGTCTTTGATAACTATGTGCTTTTGAGCCGGAAGTGCCCCATGAGATTATCTATTGATTGAGCTGTGAACTAAGCTGTTATTTCTATAACAGTGCCTTGGTTACTTGACTCTTGACTGGTAGCTTCAAACAGTATGAAGCAACAACAACAACAACAACATAATAATAATAATGGCAAAGACATTGTACCTTAATAAACCAGACCCTGTTCTAAGCACTTTGCTTTTTGTTAATTCATCTAAATTAATCCTCACAACAATGGCATCAGGTGGACATGATTATTATTTTCCATTTTAAAGATGTGGTAACTGAGGCACAGAGGGCTGAAATCATTTACTCAAGATCACACCGTCAGTGAGGGGTGGAGCCAGGATTTGAATCCAGCCGCCTCGCTTCAGAGCCTGTACTTCCAGGGGGAGTGGATGGGAATGGCTGAAAGGCTCCAAAGACAAAGCCAGAAAGATATCCTGTGATGGATCAATTCACCAAATAACCAAGAGGGACTCTCATTGGCTGATGATGGCAACTAGAGCCAGGAATAAGAGAAAGTGCACCAGAAAGTGAAGAGGCAAGAAACCATCAGAAACTATGGATGGAAGAGGGGTGCCCGTGTGGCTCAGTCTTGATTTCATCTCAGGTCATGATCTCACAGTTTGTGAGTTTGAGCCCCACGTCATGCTCCACACTGGAGCCTGCTTGGGGTTTTCTCTCTCTCTCTCTGTCTCTCTCTCTCTCTCTGCTGGGCTCCTGCTTGCATGCACTCTCTCTCTCTCTCTCTCAAAATAAATGAGCATTTAAAGATAAATATATGAATGGAAGGAGAAAGAGACTAGGCAAAAGAGGTGGGGAGAGGCAGGAAGACCATAGAATGAACTGGCAGAAAGAAGAGAAATAGCATCCCATTGTTTTTTAAATTATGGCCTAATTTAAAGCTTGGAACTCTTGATAGCAATGCAGTTGCCTAGCCCACCCCACCCTCACACTTGGGACTGAATGAGAAATCTATTAGATCCACCAAAAAGCCACATGGTTTAACAGACACTGTTAGGGACTCTCATTTCATGACTGTACTGAGTGAGCAGCTGACAGCCTTGTGCGCCCCCATGACCCTGTAGGCATCACTGGATATGACAATGTCTTCCTTTAATCTGTCTGCCATGGCAGGGAAGTGGGTAGTACGTGTTGTAATGACTTCCATTGATAGGAGGGTTTCAAATGAGAACCCAAACTGCTAAGCTTTGATTCTAGCTCTGTCACAAACTAGCCGCGTGACCATTGTCAAGTTGTAGGTTAGATTGGATCAACGAAAGGTATCTGAAATATGTCCTTCCACACATGTCCTTCCGTGTGTCCTGCAGCCTTCCACATCCTCCTCTGGCCATGGCAGACATTAATCAATCACCCAGTCCTCACTGAAATCACTTCCTGGTGTTTATCACAGTGCGCCAGGCATCTACGAACAGTTGCTTAAAGTTGGCCTCCAGACACACTTGTTATCTCTAGAATAGATGATCCCCAAAGCTCCTGTAAACTCTGAAAATTCATAGTTCTCTGAAAGGAAAAAAACTAATTTCATTTTTTGCCTCAAAGCGTTAATTTTCATTTATACAAAAATTAATTTGACAAATGTTCTAATATTTTGATTTTTTTTAAGTATCAAACAGACCTTCTCTCTCCCAATTATAGACTGTATCCCAGTCTACATCATAATTACGATTTGAGTGCTGTTTATACTGAAAGCCTTGTAAATCTTCATTATTAAATTATGTTAAAAGCTTGGACTAACTTGACCTTAAAATTATGTTTTAGGTCAGCTTGAATTTAATACAGCTTTATTTATAAGTACAAGTTTAAAGTTAGGGATTTTCTATTAAAAAAAAAAAGAAAGGAAAGAAAGAAAGCCCTGAATTTTAAAGTATTTTAGGAAAAAAGTATAAATAAAAACTTTCTGAAGCAATGAAACCAGGCCTGGCCTGCTGATTTTTTAAGAGAAATTCTTAAACCAATTGTAAATAATTCAAAGGTTTGCATTTTGTTTGAGAATTCCAAAATGATTGCTTACAAATTAGCAAGTCTAAGGAGAAAAGAAGTTTAAAAAATATGGTAGAGTTGACCTTTATTGTTTTTAAGTTCCATGAATTCTGTGCCAATAAAAACATTGTGTTTTTTCCCCTGTTGGCCCTGGGTTGAAATTGTTGAAAATGGTGATTTTGCTCCTTTTATTAACCTCAAAGAACATTGTGTCGGGATGGGAAATGAATATTTTAAGCAGGCAAACAATCCTCCCAAAGTAATTATGGAAAAATTTGGAATTGGCGTGAGTAGGTGGGTTTTGATATTCTGATCTGGACTCAAAACAGAAACATTTTGGTTCTGGACACTTCTTTGTGAGGTCTGGAAGAGTTCCCTTGACATCAGTTGTGTCCTGGATCCAAACCTAGACCTTATTTCTGAGGAGGCCTAGTTGGGAGCTTGGACTGTGTTCCATTATTTAACCAATCGCGAGGCCTCAAAAACCTCACACTCTGATGGGAAAATGTACGAAGACAAGTGGCCCCGGGTCAGATGGAGTCCATTATGTAAAACCTCAGGAAATTGGACTGAGGCCCTGGAGGGCAGAGAGATTGTCTGAATTAATGAAATGTCTGAACTGTACAATATTTGACCAGAAAAAGATGTATTATTTTAAGATACATAAGTAGCTGAAACTAACTCCTCAGTGTGTATTACCTGGTAGAGATAGATGCCTGTAAGGTGACCCCTTCCTTTGTAATCAGTAGAATCAGTATGCAAATAAATCATGTGATCAACTTCCTTAAATGATATGTGATCGACATCCTCCCTGCAACTGTATGGCATGATGGAAAGAGATTATATTTTTAATTCAAAGATCTCAGTTCAGATACTGCCCTGAAACTCTTGCGTAAATCCTGACATATCAGAAAAGAGAAGACATGTATTCTAACTAGCAGAAAAGAGAAGACCCTCGAAGGAGACCATATGACAAGAGCTAACAGTCATCACTGATGCCATAGATTGATGCTTAAATGCTCTGCTCTTGAGTTGTGTCATCTGTAAAATGGAACCACAGCCCCTTCCTCATAAGGAAAATCCAATGGCCTATGAGGCCCCAACTGCTTGTCCTCTCCCCAAGCCAGTCTTATCTCATCCAGGTCTTTCTCTTGCTCATACCAGCTGGTCACCTGGACTCCTTGCTCTTCTCTATTCTGGCTTTATGGGCTTTGCTGTGCTTTGTCCTTGGCCTGGAACCCGGTTCCTCCAGACAGCTGTTTGGCAAACTCCCTCCCCTCCTTCAAGTCCACCTTCCCAGAGGCCAACCTTTACCAACCTTTACCAACCTTTTTAATACCATGGCCTGCTCTACCTGCCATGTCTCGTCCCAGATCTTCCATATCACATTTGACTTTTTTTTTCCTTAACACTAATTGTTAACACACCTCTTTGCTAAGTTACTATGTTTATTGCTTACTATCTTATCTGTCTCCCAAGTAAAACGTCCTTTAAAAGGAGTAGAGACTTTTTTATCAGTGTTTTTCATGAATGTTGCACCTAGAAGAGTGACTAGCACAGAAAAAGTCACTCAACACATTTTTTAAAAATGAGTAAGTGAAAGCTAAGCCTCCAAGCAACCAGAAAAGCCCATGCAATGTGACACATGTGATTTATTCTGAGGGCAGCCCTAGAGTCCCTTTCATAGAGCCTCTTGGCCCTTAGTTTTAGATAATGTCCCAACAAATAGGCTCTGTGGTTTCCCAGCTCACAGCATTTTAGGAAAGGAAAGACTCAAAAAGGTGGCAATATGACAACAGCTAGCAGCGATCACTGACCCCTTGACAACAAGGGAGGAGATGGAAACCTTAAAAACAAGCTGGAAAAATTAGATCACATGTCTGAGACCATTTTATGAAGGCACATAGCCCCAGAGGACTTCAGTCCAGGAAATGTTAGAAATGTTATGCATTTATTACGTTTAGAGTAATGATTGTAGTCATAAAGATAAGGTTGGATCGTGTTCATCAAACACGACTTAAGAAGGTAAGTAAGAATGTGTATCATACACTGCAGTTTACCAGGACATTTGTTGAACATCTAGTAGGTGCCAGGCACTGCGCTTAGTGCTAGAGATTGAAAGGATGATACGTGTTTGGAGTGTGAAACAGATCATGTTAACAACTGTATTTTCAATTTTTGTCCAAAAATATTGACGTTTTAGCATTGAAGAATGTATAATTAATTACATTGGAAAATTTACTTATACGGAAGAGCTCATTCCCTGGATACATGATTTGTTGCTGTGAATTATTGTGAATCCCAAAGTTAGAGGAGCATTAGTCAGTCGGTCAGCCTTATGCCAAAGGGATAAATTTGCTGCCCTAATTAATGTATGGTATTTGATCCAGATTCTTCCTTCCATCCACTTCCAAAAGGTACTGTGTTGACAAGGAAGGTCAAGTTTGGCAGCAGAAAGAAAGCAGACCTTAGTCAGTACCATATTTTTAATACTCAAATTAACACTCTCTTATGCAGTTTCAGTGTTATTCTGTAACTTTTCATAGGAATCTCTTTTTCACCAACAAGATTATGGATTCCTTAACATTAGAAACAAGGTCATAAATGTGACCAAGTCAGCATTGTGTATGTTCAAATTTAGATCTAACTAATATTTTTCTTTGTCTCCTGTATGTGAACTCTCTCTGTGCAAGGTATTTTTCACGCGATCTTACTTGATCCCTATATTGTCTCTTAAAGAATCTTGTGATGTAGATCTTCTTATCACAGTTGCTGGAGTGAGGAGACTGAAGCTAGTTAGGTTATTTATGATCCTGCCTCTTGTAAGCAGATTTGAATTCAGGTCCTAGACTTCAGGCTAGGACCAGTGGTGTTGAATAATGGGCTTTGGCCATGCTCATACTTAGTCTTTCACTGAAGTTTAATGTCATCTCAGAATATTTTTTACATCTTGGATTATTTATTTTCCTTTTGTCATTTGGACCCTAACTTGTAGATCAAGTTTCACATTTGTGCTGCAGTTTAGCACCCAAAAAAGAAATTTTATATATGGTAGAGCCAGAGTGTATTTGTCTGTATCCTTTGGTTATTTTTCCTTTCCTACTCACATAGCTTGTGGTTAAATTATTTTCCTTAGACTTTCATACAAAAATAATTTGCCTTTGGGTAGAGGCCAAGCACAGACCATTTTCAATCCTCTACAAGATTGTTTTTCTAAGCAGTTCAAATGAAAGAATTCCCATGTCTCACAATGGGCATTTGTAAGTTGCTTATTTTGGGCAATCAGTGCTAGAATGTAGTTTCATTTCTACTCACTCGCATCTTCTCACTACACCTACCCTTAGGAAATGACCCAATAACTACACAAAAAACAAGAACAATGACCCAAAAGCCCACACCAGTTACTGTTTCCAGATTCATGAGAAGTTTGTCTCCTTTGTGTTGAGTTTGAAATTTTAATGAGGCTATTTAATTTTCCACATTTTACATAGCTGTGCATAAAAATTCCTTCTTAGGGACAACAGAGAATTAGAATGAAGAACCTTCGAACTAATTAAAATAATCATATGGCTTACATTTATCAAGCACTTACCTTGTGCCAGGAATAATGCTAGGTGTTTTGTATACATTATTATAGTTAAGACCTACAACACCCTGTGGTAGAGAATTTTCTTTGTATTAAGTAGACGAACCAACACTCAAAGAAATCATTTGTCCAAGGTCACTCAGCTGTAACAAATGCCACATCCAGGACTCAAAAACAAATTAGACTGGCTCCAGAACCTTGTCCTTTATCTTTTTTAAAAAAACTATTATTTTGCAATATTTTAGATATACACAAAAGTTACAATGATAGTAATATGCCCCTCACCCAGTTTTCCCCATGTTAGCATCGTATGTCCAGGATCATTTGTTAAAACTAAGAAACTGATATTGGTACATTGCTATTAACTAAATTCCAGTTGTTATCATATTTTATCAGTTTTTCCACTAAGGCCCTTTTTCTGTTCCAGGATCCAGTCCAGGGTACCACATTGCATTTGGTTGTCCTGTCCCCCTAACCTGTCTGGTCTGGATAGTTTCTGTCTTTCCTTCTTTTACAACCTTGGCAGTCCTGAGAAATACTAGCCACGTATCCTGTAGAATACCCCCCAACTGGGTTTGTTTAATGTTTTCTCATGATTAGACTAGGGGTATGAGTTTTTTGAAAGAATATCACAGAGGTCGAACCCTTGTTCTTAAACACTTCTGATACTGTGTCACTTTCAGTCATGCCTGTATTGTAGACGAGCAGAATATTTCTGTTTGTCATTCTACCTGAGACTGAACTACATCTGTAGTGTGGTTTGGAAAAAAAAAAAAACAACAAAAAGGTCAAGGTTCATTTAAGCTTGTAATATAATTAGAAATCACATGATGGCTTCCTTATTTCCATATTGACAGCTGAGAGCTCGATAATAAATGTCAACACTGAGAAATTCCTAATGAATTCCTAATGTTCAGGTGAAGAGAAGTTCCACTATTTTCATGTTGGAAATCCTTCCAAGAGAAGTAAGCCTAAATATGGCAAAGGTTTTATTCAGAAAAAAAATTTCTTTAGTGCTACTTATGATAATAAGATGTTTAAAAAATAACATAAATGCCCGGCAACAGAGGAATATTTATGTAAATTGTAGCATATTCCTGTAATGGTATAATATTTAGATAATATTTAGTGGAAAAAGCGAGATTCAATACTGTGTATTTGTCACAGTCTGGACGATGTGTGCATTGTCCAGAAATGACTGCAGGAAAATACATACCAAAATGTCAACAGTGGTCATTGGGTGGTGGGATTACGTGTAAGTTTTACTTCCTTCCACTTTTCCATACATTCCATGCAGTTAGGATGTTTATGTTTTCCTTTGTTTAAAAAAAATATTTTCAAAGGAAGAATCTTTGAGAGCAAGACACATGAATTAGGTTTCATTCTGTCTCTAACCCCCAAGCCATAGCACACCCAAGGTCAGCATGCCTTAGTCTGAGTGTGGGGGGCTAGGAAGAGGAAGGGGGTACTCCGCCATGACCCACCTCACAGCACCAACACCCCATACACAGGTGCCCATACCTCGACAGGCCTCAGAGGCAAAGTACACCCCTGGAGCCACTTGACTGTAGATGGAGACCAAGGTGAACACTCACTAGCTCTGTGATCTTGAATCAAAAGGTAAAGGTGTGATTAAGGGGAGTCCCACAGTCTGGATTTGAACCTTGTGCAGGTAATTTTACTCTCTGTGCATCTGTTTCATCATCTATAATGGGAATAATAACAGTATCTACCTTCTCAAATCTGGGAGGGGACAAAGTAAGCTATACCTCTAAAGTGCTTAGAACAGTACGTGGCACATAGTAGGTACTCAGTGAATGGTCTTTAATGTAATGGCCTGTGATAGAACAGTTAATTTTTATTCGCCGGGAATTCGAGAATGCCCTATTAAATGATTTCTCGGTTAACCTCTGACTCTAAAACTCTCTGATTCCAATTATCCAGAGGCTATAGCTTCTGAAACTGTGACTCTGAAAAATACATGTAGGGTCTGAATGTTGCCAGAAGCTCACTAACGTCTATACGTGTAGAAGAATAGTGTCGAAATTCCAGCTTAGATTTCTGAAAGTCAGAAAAGCGTGTCCCAAAAGGACCTCCAACTGAAGGCCATAGCTCTTGGTTTGTCAAGCTGGATCACATAAAAAAAAAAAAAGAATGTGGTTCTGCCAGAGTGGATGTATTCTTACAGCCAAAAATCCTAAAAGTTCTCCTGTGGCCACATGTGACATGATTTAACATTTCAGACATTATATAAAAAAGTAGCTCATTAATTTATTTGAAGCGGTAAGCGCTATAGAACTGGGAATGCCAAACACTTACTATTGAATACAATATTAAGAATAATACCAGTGTAAAAGAAATAGCTTGAACTGTTCCTAGGTTAATGGATACAGAGAAGCTATTGAAAAGCTTAATTTCCAGAGCACTTAATTCAGGGAAGTGTTTGGCAAGTGAAGTGAATGTTTGGGTTTGAGGACTCAGCTTTGGGAGACTACAAAATAAATCCTCAGGCACCTGGTTGGTGACCATTGCCAAGAAACTGTGCAGACAAAGAACTGAAGTCCAAGGTATAAGCACCATGCTGGGAATTGGGAGACCCAGGTTCCCCAGGGAAGGTTGTTCTTGCTTTGGGGAGCCCTTCATGTCCAACCTGGCTCACTGAGTGTCCAGACAGAAAGGAAAACAGGTCTCCAGTCTGCTCGTAGGGAGCAAAAGGGTCTTGGACTCACAGCAAGGATGTAATCCAGCCTGTGTGTTTTGGATCTAAATTAATCCCAAATCAGGCCAGTTCAAAAGAAAGATTTTTTAACCTAGTTGAGATGAGTTTGCAACTTCTACATGAGTAGTAGAAATAACATTTTCAAAGCACTTCACAGCCTCTAGTGCTATAAGTCTTTGGAGCTAGGCGGACCTGGGTTTGAATCCCTGACCCACAATTTATCAGCTGTAAGACCGGGGCAAATGACTTAAGCTGTCTGTTCCCCAGTTCCTTCTTAGAGGTGCTGAGAAGTTTACAGGAGATTCTGTTTCAAAGTCCCAAGTACAGAGCTAGGCACATAGTACACACCCAATGGTCACTATTGTCTTTGTTCCTCACGACAACCCTTCAGGTGATGGTCATTATGGCTCCTGTTTTACAGATGAGAAGACTGAAATTAGGAGAAGCTGAGTACTTAGGTCTAAGATCAGATATGCAGAAGCAGAGGAAGAGCCAGTATTCAGGCCCCATCTTCAGACTTAACTTCTGGGTCTTCCCATTGTGTAACAAGGCAATGCCTTCCTTTCAGTGCAGTACCAGCCAGATAGTCTCTCATTTCAACCAATCAAACAAGTGGTTTTTGACCAACTACTTTTCTTTGTGCACTTGGGAAACGAGCTTTTGCCCTGAGAGGCTGTGGCAAAGTATCTAAGGCTATTAAGTTGTGTTGTCCACAGCAGTGAGTTTCTGATCCAGAACACCAGCAGTTAAAACAGCCAGAGAGAACAGGTCAGCAGGGTGAGTCCCCATAGATATAAATGGTGGGGAGATGAGTGGAGGCGGGGCCAGGAGGGAGAGGCTGAGGCTTGAGTTCAGGAACAGTGTCATCTGGATTGGGGTGATATCTGGACTTTGGGGCTGTCTGGACCCAGAGCCACAGCTGCCTTAACACTGGACTGTCTGAGGTCTTCCATTGTGCCCTGGCCTTTCTGAGCAACGGTTGGTTCTGTTCCATTCAGGAAACACTTGCCCCCTATGGTCAGCCAGTCACTGCCTGGGCTTTGAGTTGCAGCAAGGCCCCATCATTCCTTCCCAGACTCAAAAGCAGACACTCTGTCAGTCGTTACTCATGCCAATAAACACAGACTTCCACATCCAGCCAATCTGCTTTGGGTAGCAAACAAGAACACCCCCTCATACACACACACACACACACACACACACACACACACAGTCTGAGGGAGAACCCCAGGATGCCAGATTCAAGCATCCCCAGCCACCCCTGCTTGCTCCTAGCAGAGAGGCCGATGCCTCCCAGTTCTCTGGCCACAGAAAGGAGGGCAAATGGACAGTGGAGCCACCAAGTCCTGGGTCTCCGTCCCTCAGACTGGGCCTCCCAGGGGACTTGGATTTCAAAGTGGAAGGTCTTGCAGTCGGAGTTTTCTGTGCCTTCCACCTTTGTGCACGGCATCCTGTGCCCAGCATATGCCCTAATTTCCACATTTGCTAGTCCTACTCAGAATTAGGTCCAATTTGAATGTCCCTTTCTCCATGCAGTATCAAGAATGATGTTTCTTTACCTTGAGCCTATTTCGTATTTAGGGATTTAGTTTATGCTTGTTGGTCATTTTCTTTATTATAAAACATTTCAGACATAGAAAAAGTGTAAATATAAAGAACATCTATGTAGCAGTCATCCAACTTGAGAAACAAAGCACCGTAAATATATTTGATATCCTCCTGGATCATGGCCCACTCCCTTTCACCATCACCATCATAATTTTGGTATTTAGTGATTCCCATGCATGTTTTTTTTTTTAATTTTTTTTTTTTTTTTGGCAGAGAGAGAAAGCATGCACACGGGGGAGGTGTGGGGCGGGGAGAGAAAGAGAGGGAGGGAGAGAGAGAGAGAGAGAGAGAGAGAGAGAGAGAGAGAGAGGGAGAGAGGGAGAATCTTAAGCAGATTGCACGCTCGGCATGGAGTCCAATGCAGGGCTCGATCTTATGACTATGAGATCATGACCTGAGCTGAAATCAAGAGTCAGACACTCAACTGACTGAACCACCCAGATGCCCCTCCCATGCCTGTTTTAATACATATGGGTGTATTCTTAAATCATAGTCTTTTTGTATATCTTTAAACATCTTAGCAATTATGTCATATGTAGGAATACTTCTTCAACTTCGTCATTTTAAAGATGGGTTTGGTGATAATATCTACCCTCAAAGGGTTCTGAGGGCTAAATGAGTTAATACATGCAAAGCACATAAAATTGTACCTGGCACCTGAGAAGTGTTAAATAAATGTTAGTTATTATTATCGGTATGTCTTCACTTAACTGTCTTTCAGGAGTTATACATGTAATACAGTTAGTTGTAGACCATTTATTTTAATCACTGTGTATAACATTCCATTTTATCAGTAAACTGAAATGTACCTCCAGGCCTCTGTTGATGAGTATTTAGTTGTTCCCACTTTCTGCTCTTAGAAACAATTTTGTAATTTTATACATGTCTCCTTGTACATGGGCACATTTTCCTGGCTTCATAGGAACAAGAATGTGAAATTGCTGGTACACATCGTTAATATACTTTAACTCACTTCTGAACTAATATTATGATTATACTGGGCCCTTTGTGTGTGTGTGTTTGTCTGTCTGTGTTTGCACAAATCTTAAACATTTCTAGCATATTGTAAACTCATAGAAGGCAGCCAATGTCATTCAATCATTCTTTGATTCATGTGCCCAGTAAAGGGAGCATACAGGTCTAAGTGGCAGGATAAAAATTAAATTGCATGGACTGATTCCCAGGGGTCTCTGTGCTGTAGAAGACACACTCAGGACCCAGGTAGATTGGCATGTCATTTTACAGGGGAAGGTTTTCACTGAAACTTCGCAATGGACCATGCATGTGTTGGTCTCCTGCCCCTCATTAATGGCACTGCTCACTTGTTGGGTGTTTAGAACTGGTCATTAATCCTACAGAGTCCAGTTTCCTCTGATGAGAAAGCACTATTTCATTGTGTTTAAAAGCACAGACCAGGGTTCCAGTCCTGGCATCAGCACGTATGAACTGCATAAACCTGTAGAAATGATTTAGCTCCTTCAAGACCTTGCTTCCTGGTCTGTAAATGGTGCTGATACTAGTGTCTATCTAAAAGGGAGCTTGTGAAGATTACACGGGAAAATGCAAGTAAAGTATTTAGCACAGAGTCTGGCACATGAAAAGTGCTTAATCATTGGTGGCTATAATGATGACCATGTTGATTATGTCATCCATTAACCGGAAGATGCATGCCTTTTTAGAAGTCAGCATACCTGGGAGTCATCAAGAACTTTTGCTTTCTTCATTGTGCCGTCAGGCATCAGCCTATTACCCAATTCAAAAATTTAGGGTATTACCAGTTACTACCTCTTCTATATGAATGTATATTCACAATGTATTTGATCCCAGCCTTGCTTTATTTGGAGAATAGAGAGGTTTCATTTTATTCCCTAACTTTTTTTTTCAACCATCAGATTTGGCTCTAACAGGAAAAAAAAAGGGTAACTTCTTATATGTCTCTTGATTCCCTGCTGGACACTGGGGCAGGCTTCCAAGCCCAGGGACTCTGCTGGCAGCTGCATTCTTGAGCCTCTAGAGGGAGCTTGCAGGGTATTTGAGTCCATTGCTCTGCCTCTGGGCAAAACTGCCTTGAAACCATACCTGAAAATATCACTACTGTGAGTAGATTCTTGGAGAAAAATTCCAGGATCATTTTCCAAAATAGATCCAGACAGTGCCCAACCTGCTTCCATCACATGCATACTTAATTTTACTGTAACTGGGTTTCATTTCAGAGTGGTCTCCAGCTCCCCACAGTGGCCCCTCCTAGGAATTTTCCTAAATTAAGCCAGTGTGCGTGAACTCCGAGAGAGACACGTAGGCCTTATCTTTTGGCTGCCTCTTTGTCCCTTTTCTAGAAGCAGGCATAGTGTTTCACAAATAACGAGCTGCCGCTAAACTTAAACCTGCTAGATTTATCACAGAATGTGTGGAGCTTTTTCTGTCTCTAAGAAATACCTCCTGTTATTTTTATTTCTTATTTTCTTCATGTGTAACCTTATATTTAAGAGGGGTATACTGCTTAGGCCTAAGTTAAGACTGGAGTAAAATGTATTTATATTCCTCCCAAACAACAGCCTGGTGCCAGGCACTTGGGGAAATAATGTGATGGCTTATGGGGCAGTCAGGGCATGATCTTCTTTCTAGCATGCCTGAAAGAATGATTCTGGAACCCCAATCTCTTTCTGAAGGGCAGAAGGCGAGGAGCACCCTCCTCAAGTATCTGAAGGGCTATCAAGCAGAACAGGGAAAGACTTATTCTGCATGTACAGAAGGCAGACCAAGGGCATGTAGGTAGAGTGTAGTACGAGGTCAACTTTTGCTCAATGTCAAGAAAAACTTTGTAAAAAAACACTGACTGCTCCATCTCTGGAAATGCTTGATTGGAAGCTGAAAAAACATCTATTACAGATACTGTGGAAGGGGGTGAGGGGGACCCTTAGACCCCTTCCAACTCTGAGATTCTGTGACTCTCCTTTGGAAAGGACCTGTTTTCCTAGCTTGCCTCTTGCTGATGGTATTGACTTGATTCTTTTGGGATATTTTTCCCTTGTAGTGAAAACACTGTGTCTCTTAAGTCACTGGTGTTATACAGTCATTGGTGTTACATATATTGGTGTCATTAGTGTTATAGAGTCAGGACAGAGCGATTGTGTGTGGTGGGAAAGGGAGAGAAGAAGGGGTGAGGGAAGGCCTTGTATCATACCTGAGATCACTGAAGGATGAGAGGGGTTAGGAGAAGCTGGGGGTCTCCAAGGCAGACTTATGAGAAAATGAGAGACCTTGGTTTATTCAAAGCAGGAGGTGTTTTCTGGAATGGCTTGACTTAGTGACATCAGAGTAAGGGAAGAAGTAAAGGTTAATGAGCATGTGTGATATTCAGAATATTTAATGACCTGTATGGCTTGGATCTAAACCAGTCAAAACGGCAGATAGCTGTTGTCCCAGTGCTGCTGGAATACCAGGTAAATATCATCCCAGTCCATATGTCTAAAACAATTTTTGGCCAGAATATCCCAAACAAGGAGTAGGACAATCACATTTGTGATTTAGAAAGATCACTCTGAGAGGAGAATGGATTGCTACAATTCTTGCTGGCTGTAAATGTCAGTTGAGTAGAATTGGTCCAGCAAGCTCAAGAAGCAATGCTACGTTAAGCCAGAAACCCAGCTATGGAAACTAAGCCTGTCCCTCAGTCCAGAACAATGATAACAACAAAACCCACAGTGTGCCAAAATGAAAATCAGGCTGTTGGTTTACAAGAAATGTAACCCTATCTCCTTCTGTTGGTGGTGGTGCCAGACTGGTTTTCAGGCGAAGCCTGGTTTGGCATCAACTCCTGGGCGAATTTGCTGAAAACAGCAATCTCATATGTTTACACTTCTTTCGCCTGGTGACACATGGATTAGAAAAAGAAATAGGGAAGATTAAGTCAGGAGGGGTAAGCATCAGATAATCCCAAGCCAGACAAATGACCTCCAAATCAAAGCCAGTCAGCCAACCAAAGTCTCCACGCCACTGCACCGAAACTTCTCCACTTTTCCACACAGGGAGAGTTGTCAGCACTGTGAATGATCAGTCAGTTAGTTCCCAGTGGGTAATGGTGTATTTTTTCTGTCATCCCTGTGTAAGAACACAAGGCCCGAGCGGCATCTGGTGAGCATCAGTCACTGAGGTCGTCAGGGGTATTTGGAGGTACTGTCAAGCTCATGGGTCACAGGAGGAAGGAAGCCTGTGTAATGGAATGTGAGAACACTGATGGGGACCTGGAAATAGCTTCACTGCAGGCCAGCCACTGATTGATTCTTTAGGGTCAAGGCCAGGGTTCCATTTGAGTGGCACTTGTGTGTGTAGCTGTAAGTAGCCAGAGACACCACTTTCTCTTTGCTGTCCACAAGGAGAGACTTAGTAAGGCATGTTGCTGAGATGTGTCCCCAAACTCTAGCTCAACAGTATGTCACGGGCTCAGGAGGGAAGTGATGAACTTGGAGCCACGTATGTGATCGTGGGTAGGTGAACTCCTGAGCCTCAGTCTCCTCATCCATAAAATCAGTCTTCACTTAACTTCTGGGATTGCTGTGGCAGTCTCATAAGATAAAATACAACAAGGGATCAATTGCTCATTGTTACGTAAATGTCATAGGTTATTGTTGTTACTGCTATTCTCAGATGAGCTCAGATAGCTGTGGGGGGGGTGGGGGGTGGGGGGGGGTGGGGTGAGGGGAGGTGGAGTCTTTCTCTGTAACGTGCAGTGGTCTCCCAGATCCTTCTCTGGGAGGGACACACATAGGCTCTGGAAGCTCTTAGAATATTGGAGTGGAGAAATAGTTGTTTCTGGGCCAATGGGATGGGGTGTGGAAGCAAACGCAGGGAGAAGAAAATCATGGAGAGTCCTGGAGGAAGACACTTGAAGTGAAAAACTTTGAGCTTTGGAGTCAGACTGTCTGGGTTTGAAGCCTAGCCAGCCCCTCCCTCTCTGGCTGTATGACTCAGGGAGGCCGCTTGTCTCTTCTGACTGTAAAGCAGACATGATTTTTATAAATCCATTTTTAAAGGGTTGTTACAAAGATTGTAAATAATGAAATTGAATAGAGCCTAAAATAGTAAATATCAATGAATAATGGCTGTTGCTGAGTACCACTATTTCAATATAGTTGGCCCTTGAACACACAATGTGGTCGTTACTGGCGCTGACCCCCAAGCAGTTGAAAATCCATGTATAACTTTTGACTTCCCAGAAACTTGACTACCAATAGCTTACTATTGATTGGAAGCCTTAGCAGTAATATGAACAGTTGATTAACACATGTTTTGTATGTTATATGTATTATATATTGCAGTATCACAATAAAGGAAGCTATAGAAAAGAAAATCTTATTAAGAAAATCATAAGGAAGGGAAAATACATTTACAGCACCGTACTGTATCTATTTTTTAAAATTCACATAGAAGTGGACCCAGGCAGTTCAAGCCTGTGTTGTTCAAGGGTCAACTGTAATTCAACAAAAAAAACTCCTGTTTTGTATTCATACAAATACTGCATGGTGTCACTTCCACGTGGAGTCTTAAAAACAAAAAGAAGTTGAACACATAGAAACAAAGTAGAATGGCAGGTGCTTGGGGTGGGGTTAATAGGGGGAAGTTAGTAAAAGGGGGCAAACTTTCAGTTATAAGGATCTGATCTAATGTATAACATGGTGACTATAGTTGATGATGCTGTATTGTAGAACTGAAGTTTGCTAAGAGAATAGAACTGAAGTGTTCTCTCACACACACAAAAAGAGTAAATATGTGACGTGATGGATACGTTAATTAACTCGTTGTTATTAACGGCATGTACATATATGGAATCATCATGCTGTATTCTTTATTTTTTTAAATACTTCATTTATTTTTGAGAGAGAGAGAGAGAGAGAATGCAAGCGGGTGAGGGGCAGAGAGAGAGGAACACACAGAATCTGAAGCAGACTCCAATCTGAAGCAGGCTCCAGGCTCTGAGCTGTCAGCACAGAGCCCAATGCGGGGCTTGAACCCACAAACAGTGAGATCATGACCTGAGCTGAAGTTGGACGCTTAACTGACTGAGCCACTCAGGTATCCCTGTATTCTTTAAATATATTACAGTTTTATTTGTCAGTTGTACCTCAGTAAAGCTACAAATAAATACTTGTTCATAGAGGAAATGCCAGTTCATAGACTGAAAGGGACTCTGAGTTCCCCTGAATTACAGATGGGAAAGCTGAGGTCCAGGGAGGCTGGCCCAGGGTCACACAGCGATTGGTGGCAGAATGGAAGCCTCAGTACAAGTCTTCAAAAGCCAGAGTAATTCCCTGTCCATCAAGCCTCTGAGATGGAGGCCTTCCCAGGACCCACACCTCGTTACAGGTGGCAGATCCCATGACTCAGAAGCCTTCTGAGTGCTCGTGGAACAGCATGTGCAGGTGCTCTGAGAAGTTGCAGAGGGCAGTGCAGACTGGAAACTAGGTTGGCAGAGCTGGACCTGGGGCCCTGGGGGTCAGTGTCAGAGAAGAGTCTGAAGAGTCACATCACCAAGTCTCTCTCTGAGGAGAGGGAGCCACTGTGGGGCTTTAGAAGACAGAGGAACACAGTCAGACTTGTGTTTTCGAAAACTCACTCCAGGAGTGCGGTGAGGACACCATGTGACCTGGTTTGCCCAGTACAACACCAGTACAGTGGATGAAGTTTATGAAGTGCTGGTGTGTGTGTGTGTGTGTGTGTGTGTGGTGGTGGTGGTGGGGTGTTGGGTGGGCAGGGGTATTCCATAGAGCTCTCAAAGGCCTTTGTGTAGATTGTCATTTTTCTCATCTGATCTTCACAGTAGCTGTCAGAGGGAGGCAAAGCAGTTACTATCAGCCCTGTCCTCCAGATGAGGAAAACCAAGGGGCAGAAGTAAAGCACCTTGTCTGAGCTTCACTGGCCAAGAGGCTGGACTTTCATTCCAGCACTTTCCCCACTACAGCACACTGGGCTACGTATGCTGTAACCATGTCAGTAGTAAAAGTCATTTGGTCCAAAAGTAAATTAAAATACATTAAGGACAAGAGACATATTAGATGGCTTAGTAAATACTTGTTAATTTTTTCTACCATAAGCTACAAAATTTAATAACAAATTTCTATAGCAAATTTTAACAAATGTAGTTTTCCGTTGCAAACAAACATCTATAGTCTCAAGGGTATGAGATAACAGTACTTATAAATACTGAAAGAAACTTTTTAATATCCTGAGAAGTCTCTTGGAGTAGGAAACAGACTTAGTCAGCTTTAAGGTAATAAAATAACGTACAGAATGGGAGAAAATGTTTGCAAGTCATATATCCAGCATCCAGAATACATAAAGTGCTCTTAAAACAAGAAAAAGAAAAAAAAAAACTAAAAAATGAGCAAAGTTACTAGAATAGACATTTCTTCAAAGAAGATATACAAATGGCCAATGGCACATTCAGAAAAGATACTCCACATCATTAATCATCAGAGAAATGCGTTATCAAAATCACCATGAGATACCACTCCACATCCACTAATATGGCAGTTAAAAACAAAAAGGGAAAATAGCAAGTGTTGGTTAAGATATGGAGAAACTGAAACTTATATACGTTGCTGGTGAGGATGTAAAATTGGATTCAGCCACTGTGGAATTTGTTGTGGGGGTGCCTGTAAAAGTTAAACGCAGGATTACCATATGACCCAGCAAGTCCACTCCTAGGTAAATAGCCAGATGAGTGGAAAACAGGCACTCACGCAAATGCATGTGTAAGAATATCCCCAGCAGCACTCTTCACAGAGGCCAAAAGGTGAAAGGGCGCAGACATCCACCAACAAGTGAATGGATAAACACATCTTAGTGTGCATTTACAACGGATACCAATCAGCTATTAACGAGAGTGAACTATTGACACGTGCTATAAGATGGATGAACCTCAGGGACGTGCGGCAGTGAAAGAAGGCGGACCCAGTCGGTCCCCTCTCTCGTATGATTCCATTTAGATGAAATATTTAGAATAAATATATCAATACAGTAAAGTCTATAGACACAGAAAGTAGCTGAGTGTTTGCTTAGGTCTGGGGGATGGGAGAATGAGAGTATGGGGAGCAGCTGCTTAATGGTGACAGCGTTTCTTTTTTGGGGTGATAACAATGTTTCAAAAGTACATGAAAGTGTTGGTTGAGCAACTTGTGAATGTACGAAGTGCATTTTAAAATGGTTAATTTTAGTTTTTAAGATACATAAAATACAGATGATGGGTTCAACTTAAATTAGGGTAAGAGGTATATTAATATTCAGTAGTAATTTTCTTCACTATTAAAATGTCATTTCTAATGTAGTGTTTTTGTTTATTTTTTTTTAAGAGTTCAGCTTTTCACTGAACAGGTTACAGAAGAGGTTAGTCAAAAAACCAAAGCCCATGTCATCATCAGACTCTTCCGATTCTTCTTTCTTTGCTTCCACCTCCTTCTCGCCAGCTGGGGCAGCGGTGGTGGAGGGGGTGGGACCTCCCTCTGGTGCAGCGCCAGCTGCTGGGGCAGGTCCACCAGCCCCTACACTGCAGATGGGGCTTCCGATGTTGACACTGGCCAGGGCCTGCCTTTGCAAACAAGCCTGGCCAGAAAGGTTCAGCATTTACACGTGATGCTTCAGTGAGGGCGTTGTTATCCTCTGTGACTGTCACCGCATCGTGGTACAGGTTGAGGGCTGAGGAGATGCCGGCGAGCTGTGAGAAGGAGGCTATGGGCCGGTGAGCGCTGAGCGGGTGCTGCTGGGCACAGTGCTACTCACCGGATGAAGTGAAGGCCTCACCCCAACACAGCCTTAGCTTCCTCTAACGTACTGGATTTTCTACTCAAGGGTTAACTGCCTCCCAGATTATTCACAGGAACTGTGCCACAGTTTCCTCATCTGTTAAATGGGAATAATAATTGTACCTGCCTCATTTAGTTGTCCAGAGGATTAAATGAGTTAGGAGACGTAAGTCTATACCTACGTAAACTACTTACATCCATGTAAACCTAGTTACGTTATGTAATTTTGATATATTTGCATATGTTTACATTTATATCATATATAAATTCCCTACTTTTTTCTGATTCCCAATTATTTCTCAACAAAACAAGCCGTTATTATATGCAGAGAACTTTGGCATCATGAGGGGAAACTTCTTGGCTCTTTTTTCTTCTAGGAGACCACCCCCTTGCAGCAAGATATGCTGTCTTCCTCTAAGGCATTTCCCGTGTAGATATTAAGTCCTCACGTTAGAAGGTCATGCTGTGTCTGATACTTCACAGAGTTGGATGGGTAGATAGGGAGCTACAGCAGGACTGTTCTCAATAGGTGTCTAGTTTGCCTCCCCTTCCTCAACAACAAAATGTGTGGCTTTTATGGTCTCCACTTCCCCTCACAGTCCTTTGGCCAGAAATAATCACAGGGTCCTAATCCAGCTGCAAGGGATGCTAGGAGATTTATGGAGGTACATGGCCTCTTTGGTCAGCTACTAACTGTCTCTCCCACATAGGTTTGGAAGAATTTAAGGGACTCTGGGGAGCAGTTCACTGCTCGTTCTGACCTGACCTTGTAAACGTGTTCCGTGGAACTGAGTTCCAGGTTCTGGTTCCAGTTCCAAGTACTAGGACCCCTGTGGTCACATCCCTGCCTTGGTACCATATCTCAGGTTTTATGAACATGAGTCCTGTCACGTGAGTCTGGGTCCCTGCTAGCTGCTGCTTACCTAATCTGCTTATATGCATCTATGTATTATCTGATGTTGAATACCATCCATCTCCCCGAGCCTCTGCCTTGTGCTGGACGTGTCGGCTTAACTTTTTCTGGCTGCCTGTTGCCAGACCTTTCCTCTGTTGCTCCCTTGCTGTGGCTGTCTTCCACAACCTGATCTACTCTGGTTTGACCCATCTGGTCATCATCAAAGGCCTGGTTCTGACCGAGGAAATGGAAAGCATAACCAAAAAGGAGAGAAAGTACAGAAAAGGAAGAGGCAGGTGACATAATAAATAAACATTATGTGTAGAATGGGTTCAAGTCTAAACTCTGCCACTTACTATCTATGTGACCTTAGCCAAGTTTGGAACCTTCCTAAAACCGGTTTCCTCAGTTACAACATGAGAGGGGTAGGCCAAATGATCAGCCAATATTTTATGATTCTATGTGTAGGTAAGAAACCTACTGAACGTCTCTTGGGTTCTTCTGAGAGTAAGGAAGGAGGCCAGAGCATAGGCTCTGAGTGGAGGTGTTATGGGCAGAATTTTGAGTGGTAACTACTTAGGAGTATCCAGTCCTTCTGGGTAAATGTTTTCCTGGGCTTTACTGAGTAAACCCCAAAACTTGTACTCTCAAAAATGGAGAAGGGGGAGAGTTGGCTTTAAATATATTTCATTTGACTATGATGAAAGGATTAAAATTGCACAAGTAGGAAATTTATAGGGCACTTTACATTCTGCTCATTTTTGCACTAGTCAGAAAAGCTGAAATTCAGTATGTTCTCAAATTAGCTGAAGAAACCCCTTGTCAAAGACCCCTCAATCCATCTGGTTATCGTTATTAAATCATTATGGGGTGTGTGTGCTTTCCATAGGAAAAAAAATGAATAATCCCTTCAAATATGTAATTTTATAGGTTTTGAAATATGAAGGCAACTATTAAGGGAGCTATCAAAGCAGTCTGAGGTATAGTGTGAGTTGTCAGGGGAAAAATATAAGAGAATTTTCAATAACTGAAGGTTCGGCTGATTCTCATGCCAAGGCCTGGGGTTGTAAGAACACTTCTTGGAATTCCTGGAGACTGTTCATTGCGTGGAAGAATCTGGACCAAGGAGATAACTTCGGAATCACCTGGACCATATTAAAGTGACTGGGGGCTTGAAGGGGTAGAGAGGGCCCCCCCCACCCCCGCAGACGTGTCTGCTAGCACAGCTGCCCTCCCAAAGCACAGCAGAGCCGAGAGCCTCTGTTCTTCTCCCTGTAGCATTTTGTTCCAGGAGCACTTTTGCCTGTGCCAGCATTGCCTCTTAGACATCAACCCAAACAGGAAAACATTTTCCCTTAAGCAAGATGTAGTAGAAAGAGGGGGAGCCTGGATTCAGACAGATCTTGAGCCAGATCCAGGCTCCCAGGCCTCCCGCTGGTAAGCTTTGTGACCCTGGGCCAGCACAGTGCCTAGTCTATGGAACACTCCTGACCTAAACTGTTGAACCACGGCACTTACTTACCTGACTTGATCAGCAGTTTCCTTCCTATAAGATAGTGTTGAAGAGCACAGGCCTTAGAGTCATCACAGCTGGGATCAGATCCTGGCTTCACAAGTACTTAACCTCTCTATGCCTAAGTGTCTTCATCTACCAAATGAAAAGGATAGTGTCTATATCTTAAGCTGGTTATAATGATTGTATGGATCAAAAGCACTTAAAGCAGTGCCTGATACATAGTAACCACTCTTTATGTGTTTATTGTAAAAAGAGTATTCTGAAATTTTCTAACACATGATGAATGCTCCCAAAATATTATAGATGACGTTTTCATTTTCTCTATTTATTTTATTCACGTATTTTTATGTATTTCCATACATATTATAAGCCCGTTTTAAAGTCTTCAGCATCCTCCAAAGGTTTCCATGAAGAAAACAAAACTCCCTTCCCACCATTCAGTGCTTTATAGCTGACCAAGTGCTTTAGGGAAAGAACTGATTTGACTCTGACTTCAGTCCTGCCCTGCATAGAGCCCACCTGGCTTGTCCTGGCTGGTCCCCCAAGGAGACCTGGCATTTGGCTGGAGAAACTTGCTGCTGACTGGGCTCCCAGGTGCATCAAGCCCTAACAGGACACGATTAGTCATCATCATTCCCTGCTACCATCAAGGGCTACCTTGCAAAATATAGGAGGTGAATTCACTGTTGCCATCCCTGATTTGGGATGGGGATTGTTTTCTCACTAGAGGAAAAAAGTGCCTTTGAAAGTTGCCACCCGGATGGAAATTTAAATGTCTCTTTAATCTACTTCTACCAATTTTGAGGGTTGGTAAGTGATGAGGGCAGAGAGGAAAGGGGGAAACCCCTTAAAGAATGCAATATTGCCATTAATATGAAACTGTCAGAAAAAATTAAACCATAGTACTCAGTGCTAGTGGAAATGCAGTAAGACAGTTACTTATATACGGATTTGGCAATATGCCTAAAGAGACTTAAAACTGCTTGATCTCTCTAGAATGTAAGCTTCATGAAGGCAGGGATGTTTTGTCTGTTTTGAATTTTGTTTGTTTGGGTTTTTTTGTTTTGTTTTGTTTTTTGCTTATTACCAATTTAGAATGTCGTCCAACACCTAGCAAGTACTCATTAAATATTGAATGAATGAATGAATGAATGAATGAATGAATGAAAGAGTTATCTCTAGAGGCCCATAGTAGTTTAATCTAAAACACAGTCAGAAAAAAATAAAATAGGGTCACCTGGATGGTTCAGTCAGTTAAGTATCCAACTTTAGTTCAGGTCGTGATCTCACGGTTTGTGAATTTGAGCCCCATATTGGGCTCTGTGCTGGTGGTGCAGAGCCTGCTTGGGATTCTCTCTCTCCCCCTCTCCCTGCTCCTTCCCTGTGCACACACACTCTCCCCCACCCCCCATCCTCAATAAACTTTAAAATATTTAAAAAGGAAAAAATAAATAAGAGAAAAAAAGTCAGGGAGCACCTGGGTGGCCCAGTTGGTTAAGTGTCTGACTCTTGATTTCAGCTCAGGTCATGACCTCATGGTTCATGAGATCAAGCCCTGTGTCTGACAGTGTGGAACCTGCTTGGGATTCCCTCTCTTCCTCCCTCTCTGCCCCTCCCCCATATGTGCTTGTGCACTCTCTCTCTCTCTCTCTTTCTCTCTCAAAATAAGTAAATTTAAAAAAAAATTTTTTTTAAATGTTTATTTATTTTTGAGACAGAGAGAGACAGACAGAGCATGAACGGGGGAGGGTCAGAGAGAGGGAGACACAGAATCGGAAACAGGCTCCAGGCTCCGAGCTGTCAGCACAGAGCCCGACGCAGGGCTCGAACTCACAGACCATGAGATCGTGACCTGAGCCGAAGTCGGCCGCTCAACCGACTGAGCCACCCAGGCGCCCCTCAAAATAAGTAAATTTAAAAAAAAGAAAAAACAAATGCAAATGAAGTAGGTGCTCATCAAAGCATAACTTTGTGAAAATTTGGAAACAATTATACTATACAAAACAGGAATTATTAGATAGGTGGAGTGTTTTTCAGTTTTTTAATAATGTTTTAAGTTGAAGCTTTAGTATGTGGGAAAATGCTTAGGTAGTTTTAAGTGAAAAAAAATTTTGAAATTTTGTATATAGTATGATCTCAACTTTGTTTAAACAATTTTTTTCTTAAGCATAGAAAAAATACTAGAATAAAATAGACCAAATCATTCAGTGGTTATCTCTGAGTTATGAGAATAGGTGTAATTTTTATTTAATTTTTCTTAACTTTTCAGTGTATAATAAGCATATATTTCTTTTAAATTTAGGAAAAAGATATATGTTACAAAATCCCTGTTGAACTCAGAGTTAGATGGAGATCAGGCTTGTGACCTAGCAATTTGCTGATTGTGTGTTGATGTTGCAGAGACTGCGTGTGGCTCATGTGACATATGTGAAGCTGTTGTTTCACAAAATGTTAAGCATAAAACCAAAGTATGTGATGATAGCTGTTGTTACCATTCTTACTATTGTGGTAGCAAAGTGGCACCTTTTGAGAAAGTTGTCCAGAGTATCGTAAGATCCTTCCGTGATGGGTGGTAAAATACCCAACAGGTTGGGAACGATATTGTCAGTTCCTGGAGGGGGACCCTGTCCTTTTTGGCTAGTACGAGGCCGGCATGTTGCAGGTGCTTGCTGACTTTCACTGTGTGAGCAGAAAGGTTGAGGAATTGCTGATCCGCTGCCTTAACTTGTCAGGGTCACCATGACCTGCAACACTGCTGCACAGAAGTAAGTCATTCTCCTGGCAGTGAGCTTAGTTCACAGACATCACCGCCATGCCACATCTTTGTTATCTTGTCATACACGGTCACACCGAATCCTTGTCATAACCCTGTGCAGAGTGGTCTGTATTACGCTAGGTTTTAGATGAGGAAGCTGAAGCCAGTGGAAAGGTAAACAAATCGCCCGAGGGCACATATGTGGTGACCAGTGGAGCCAGGATTCTCTTTGACTCTTCCCCTCACTGGCCCTCTTTCCAGAGGAGTGACCAGGCAGTTTGTTCTGAAGGTCTTGCTGAATTTGAGGGCTTCCTCAGATATTCCAGATGGTACCGTTCAAACCTTTTTGGTGGTTCCTAGACAGAAACAAAGAAAACTCAAAATCTCAGAATCTGAATAGGAATTGAGTAAAAATGCCCCCTTGTTGCTGGTTTCAGTAAAAATTCTTAGATAAATGGCGTATCTCAGATGTGGCGACTGAGCTGGCTACATCCAGCAATTGTCTGTGAAAACCATGGCTTCCCATTGGTTCCGATGAGATCCCCTGTGTTTGCCTACTTAAGGCCACAGGCCTCATGCTTCTCTCTCCTTGGATTTAGTAGTGAAGTCACCACAGGTAGGGAAGTGTTCCTTGACCTCTCTGATAGCCTTTGCCTTTGCCTTTGGAAGGTGGATTGTGTTTATATTATTCTTCCAAATTGTATTTTTTCAGTGAAGCTCAATAATCATTGTGGTATAAGTGGACCATTCTCCTTCCCAGTGGCTAAGAAACTAGCTCTGAGCATATGCTGAGAGCTGGTTCCAATTGAGGGACTCTAGAAAACAGCCGCAGGACACTACTGGTGACAACCCAGTGCCATTCTTCTTCCAGTGATTGAATTCTGGGGACTTACCTGCCTGTCCTTTATCATGGGGCCATGACTGCAGTAACAGAATAGGCCGGTGGAGAAGCTGGACTGGCTGGAGAAATGAAAGGGAACATGGCCCCAGTTCCCAACCCTTGCTTATCCTGCACGGCTTCGACTCTGGGTAAGATTTTGTTCACAGGAGGTTGTATTAGTTTGCCGGGGCTGCCATAACAAAATTCCATGACTGTGTGGCTTAAACAACAGAAATTCACTTTCTTTCAGCTCCAAAGGTTAAAAGTCCAAGATCAAGGTGTTAGCAGGTTGGGTTTCTTCTGTGGTCTCTCTCCTTGTATTATACATGGCCATCTTCTCCCCACTTGTCTTCACGTGGTCTTTCCTCTGTGTTGTCTATGTCCCAATCTCTTCTTTAAGGGCAACAGTCATAGTGGATTAGAGTCCACTGTAACAACCCAATTTTAGCTTAATTGCCTCTTTTAAAAGCCCTAGCTCCAAACACAGTTATGTTCTGCAGTACTAGGGGTTAGGGCATGAATTTAGGGTTGAGGTACGGAGGGACACAACTCAGCCCATAACAAGAAAACTGCAGAGAATCAGAATAGAATGATTGAACAGTCACTTGCCACATTCCAAACCATGAAGGTTGGTGTCAGCAACTCCTCCAATGCTGGGGTGTCTAATCAGACCCCAGGAAAGGGAGAGCCTCAAGCAGACTGTGAGGACTCTAGCACAGATGCCTAAGCAGTGCTGAGAAATAGAAATGGGCAGTGGCCTCGATTTTCCAGCTTCAAACATCCAAGGCCTGCACGTGTTTTGTCTTCCCCAGATAGCTCAATACATCAGGAGGCATCATATCTTGCTTTCTCTCCCTCTGAAATGTACCTTGAAGCTCTCCCTTTTCCTCCATTCTGTTTCCTCTGCTCTGCCCTGGTATAGAGCGGCTTCCTCCATAGGGACAGTGACAGCGGCCTATCCCCACCTCATAGCCTCAGGCTCCGCCCCTCCCGTCCACCACTCAGCTGTCAGAGGGCTCCTTTAATGTGAAGACTGGACCAGTACCTGCCTGCTTGATTGCCTTCCCTACTGCCTACAGGATAATTAGCATTCCTTAGCATGGTACATGAAGACCATACTTGAAAACCTTCGGGAGTTCCCTGCTGCCTCCAGAGTAATATAATTAGCAAAGCTTGCAGGCTCAGACCTGCATTTCAGTCTGGTCAGACCTGTTCTGCCATTATGACTGCCTGACATACCACTACCCCTCAGCCCTGCCCCTCCCCACCCCCCCCCCCCCCCAGTATGGTCCAACTCCCCAGCTCTCCTCCTCTTCCCTCAGAAAGTCTGCCCTGCTTTCCTTCTCCTGCTTCGAAGCTTGAAGAAATGCCCAAAGTCAAGGTCACTTTTCTGTGGAGGCTTCCCCACTGTTTGCCCCAGCCCTCAAGGAGAATCATTCTCTCCCCCCAGAGCACTTGATACATTTCTCTGTGTGCTTAACATCTTGAATTGTTTCCTTTTCTTGACTTTGTCTCCATCACTGGCGTGTGAGCTCCTTAGCAAATGGACTTTATATAATCCATCTCTATATCTCGCTGCCCCACACAGTCCCATGCCTCGTAGGTGCTTCATAGACAGGCTGTAGGTGAGTAAAGAGATGAAGTCACAGGAGTCTCTCCAGAACCTTGCTGATGGCCTGTGCTGTGGGCTTTCCAGGTTATCTGATGATGTCCTTTACAAACGTGAATGATGAGCTGTTCTGTGATAGTGTCCCTTGACCATTCTGCCTGCCACAGCACTTCGGTCCTTTGAGGGCCGAGCCCCCTCCCAGTTTGGGACAGTCAGCAGGACTGCTGTAACCCTGCACCCCATCACTGTGATGTGGGGCAGCACATGTGGAAGAAAAAAGCACACGTGGGGCCAGGCAGCAGTGGCTTAGCTGTCAGAGTGCCTGCCCAAGCAGAGCACACAGTGGATACTTGGCAATTGAATTCCCTTACTCATGTCATTCCTCCTGGGGCTGTCCAAGAATAAGATGCAGAAAAATGTTCTAGCAGTGCTCAGAAGCAGAAGAGATACAAGTACTTGCCCACCGTGGAAAAATAGCAAAGCTGGAAGGGACCTAAGGGGGGAAAAATCCAGCCCAATATATTTTCAGACACTTTTCTTTACCATAGAACCTTCTTTTTTTTTTTTTTAATTTTTTAAAATGTTTATTTATTTTGAGAGAGAGGGAGTGCTCGAGCAGGGGAGGGGCAGAGAGAGAGGGAGACACAGAATCTGAAGCAGGCTCCAGGCTCTGAGCTGTCAGCACAGAGCCCAATGTGGGGCTCAAACTCACAGACTGCAAGATCATGACCTGAGCCAAAGTCAGTCGCTTAACCAACTGAGCCACCCCGGCGCCCCCTACAGAACCTTCTTTCAAACAAAATCTCAAATAAGGAAGCCCAATGAATATCATAAAAGCTGGGTTAAACTGTGGTGGAGGAAGTAAGACAGACCCCCATTCCCACACCACTTCCTGCACAACACCACTGTGGAAACTCCTAATCTAGTTGTTCAACCTTGAAGACCATTCATTTATATTCATTCGTTAGTTTTCCCTCTCCTCCCTCCCTGTTCTCAACATTTGTTAAACACCTACTACAACGCAAGCACTAAGGTAAAAACCTAAGTGTCTAAACGGGGAGGCAGACTTGTAAACAAACACTTGCAGTATCTGACAGATATTTTTAGAGCTCTAGGGTGGCAGTGAGGTTACCAAGAAAGGAGAGAGCAAGTGATTCTCCAGTCAGTGCTCAAAATAAGGTTGCCGGAATTCCCAAGCCAGGAGATATATTCCCTAGCGTCTGCCGCTAAAGGAATAAAAAAGGGAGCTTTTGTGTTAGGAGCATGTGCACCTGCCCAGGCCTCCCAACTCAGGGAGGTCTCCCCAGTGGAGTGCACAGAGCAAGCCCTGGCAGGTGGCAGAGGGCAGGGGGAGGAAGTCTCTCTCCAGCAGCTCAGGACACACAGCTGCCATCTCACAAAGAGCAGGGCCAGTGCCTTGGCCTGATGCTTTTGTCCTAGGGCACTAGGGAGTTAAGAAAGCCTTTGTGCCCAGACATCTTTGAATAATGTTGTCACTCATGAGTAAACCTGAGAGAAACCCAGGATTTCTTTCACCAGGAATGGATTGAGCCCATTAGTAAGGAAAGGGCCTTCCCCCACCCCTCATGTTCAGCAGCATTTTGGCCCTCTCACAGCCCGAGTCCGGGACAACGCCTTACCCCGTTAGTTGAGGTGTTTTCCCTTTCTGCACTAGTGAGCCAAAGGTTTTTGGGGGTTGAAATATGTGATTTGATATGGTCATTTTGAGTCTCCTTTGCCTTAGATGCCTGGAGAGGACATGACTTTAGTCCCCTTGCCGTGGTCTCCTCAGGGCCCCATCTGTGTTTGTGAGTGCCTGAGATAATACCTGTTGACAGTGAGAGCCCCTGAACACTTCCAAAACAAGTGATTGGCATATACTTGCAAATAGCACTTATTTCGTTCCTCTGAGAGGAGTTAAGAAAATGAGGGAGCTAATTAATGTGGACTAAGGGTGCATCCTGAACCGGGCACCCACCTTGGTGCCTGGTTCCCTCGATCCTTACACCAGCAATTACTGTGATGCTGTCTGTGTAATGTCTCTCCCTCTGACCTGCAGGCTCTAGGAAAGTGAGGGAGCCTGTCTTGTGCACTGCCATAGCCCAGCTATGGCACGTACTAAGGCACACAATACATACGGTGAATGAATACACAAATGATTTTATATGACCTCCTGACGACCTTGTGGAATTGGTATTGTCCATTTGCAGATTAATAAATTGAGGTTCTAAGAAGCAACTTACTTGCATAAGGCTACATAGCCAGTCATTAACTCCAACATTTATTAACCCAGGGCTTTGAAATTGAACCCTTGTTTATACCTGAACCTGAAGGCACTTATCTTTTTTTTTTTTTTTTTTATAATAAAAAATAAAAGAGAAGGAATTCTTTTTTCCATGGTCTAGGAACAATTCTTGTTCTGCCTTCTCTTTATTTTCCTAAAAAATTTTTTAACGTTTTTTATTTTTGAGAGAAAGAGAGACAGAACATGAGCAGGGGAGGGACAGAGAGAGAGGGAGACAGAATCCGAAGCAGGCTGTCAACACAGAGCCTGACGCGGGGCTGGAACTCACCAACTGTGAGATTATGACCTGAGCCGAAGTCGGACACTTAACCAACTGAGCCACCAGGTGCCCCTGCCTTCTCTTTAGATGAGAGCAACAGGTTACCCTCTCATAATTACAACTTTATGTCCTACCAGGTCTCTGGTAGTTGAGAGAGGGTGCTTGCTAGCACAAATGCTGAATGGTGGCCTTTTCCACGGTCTTTCTTGTGGAGTGTGATTCTGACTTTAAGAATGGAAAATGTCTTGGGAAATTGAGGAAGGTGTGGACTACAGTAGCTTTGAAGGGCTTTATTCCAGGGCTAAGACTTGAGTTAGGCTTCGGATGAGTAGGATTCACCAGAGGGCTGAGGCTGGACTCTCTAGGGACAGTGTGAGCCAGAGCATGGAAGGGGCAATGAGGAATGCAAAGTCACCCACCTGCCCGGAACAGAGACAGTTGGGGATCATGCCTTGCCCCCACTTAAAAGCCTATAGGAAGGAGTTCCTTGAACCACAGGCTTCTCAGCTGGAACCCAAAGTTCTCCATGACTTGGGCCTGCCTGTCCTGTGCTTGCCCAGACCTCTGACCTGCTGGGCCCAGCTGACCCCTGAAGCAGGCTGCACTGACCTTGAGCAGTATATCTCCTGGGCCTCAACATCTTACCTGGGATGCATTCTCCCTCCTTTGCCTATCGGCAGATCTTCTACTTGATCTTAGCTTAGATGTGACAGCCTTTGCAAAACTTTCCCGTCCACCATATTTGTGACCGCAAGCAATTAGCCCCCTTCTTCACACTCCCAACTCCTCTTCTATTTGCATCTATTTTTCTATCCAGCTTTGACCCAGCTTTCCCTTCCCTGCTCCATACCCTTCCACTTGGGTTATGGGAAAAACACCCTTCCCTTGTATCTTCAGTCCCTTCCAGAACATTCTCTCCAGCTCTATCTAGTAACATCTATAACTCTCACCCTGAGCTAACTTCTTGTTAACCCCTCTCACACTTGATTTTGCACTTCTCAACTCTCCAAGTCAGGACACAGGTAGGTACCCTTTTATTTGTTCCCTTTTATTTTAAAGCTGCCTTCGCCCATCCTCTTTTTTAAACAAACAAATAGCTTCCACAGCAACCAGGTCTGCTTCTCTGCTCCTTTTCTTAAGAGTTGTGCTGTTGAGAGATACTGACCTTTTCTCCTTTTCATCGCCGTCCCTTACCACCTTTCATTCCTTGAGGACTTTGGCACGAGCTTACAGACTTTCCCCAGCCCTGCCATCATCTTGGATGGCTCCAGCATCGGTACGGCTGGCTCCTCCAACGCCCTGGCCTCTCCCAGCTGGAAAACTTTTCCTCTGCATTCCCCCGCAGCGACTCCCAGAGTCACACCCTGGACCTTGGCACTGGGCGAAATTCCTCTGTGTGAATCACATAAATCCTAGAATCATAGAAATTGGTGATTCTAACCACACACCCCGGCCAGAGACACTGCGTGGTTGGCCAGCCCTCTGAACTCCCCAAGTCTCCTGTCTCCTGTGCACCTCTGTGTCTCGGTCATCACTCCTGGCCACCAACCTAATCCAGTCCTGCTTGGAGTTCATGATCCGCCATTCCTGCCCCTCCTGTCAGTGCCCAAGATTTTGTGCACCTTTATCTTTCATTGCACTCTTTTGAGAGAAGTCACAACCCTGGATAAACCCGGCGCTCACTTTCTCCATGGCTGAGGCAGGTGGTCAAGCCACGTTAGAGGAAAACGTGCAACAGAAGAAAGGGGACATACATAAATTTACGATCATCAGTCTGAATGGAGCCCAGTGATGTCATTGTTTCTCTGATCACCTTGCTCTCACACTCTCCACAACCTCTCTTTGGAAACCTCTCCACTCTGACATCACCAACCCTCCCTCCCCGCAGATGATTTCTGCATGGTGCATGTAAGAGCACTGCACCTCCACGTGGCCGTGCCTCTCTCCCTCCTGTTCCAGCAGCTGAGGGGGCCTCCTCTGTCCAGGACCAGTCCCTCCACCTGGGCTCTGGCTCCCATCCTCTCCCTTCCTGAGCAACTCCTCCCATCAGCATTTCAACATGCTCAAGCCTCTCCACCTTAAGCCACTTGCCTTTGGTAGCCAAACTTTTGGAGAGTTGTGTGTGTTTGCTGTTTGTTTTCTTGCCTCCTGCTCTCTCTTCCAACTACCCCAGTCTTTCTGGAGCAGACCTTCACTGGCTTACAGGGGACCTCCTCTTTGCTGAATCCAGCAGACAGTTTTCAGTCCTCATGTTACCTGACCTTTCAGAGAAATTCAGCAGTGTTGACGACGCCCTCCTTCCTTCCAGAAATGCTCCTCTTTGGCCATCTTGTGACAACCCAATTTCTCCTTCCCCTTCTGCCTCTCAGTTTCTGTCCCTTCTCACCTTCCTCTAGCACTTTATCCCCTTTATCCAGCTTTCACATGCTGAAGTGTCTTCAGGCTCCTGCCTAGGCTCTTCCGCATTCTAAAGTCTCTCCATGGAGTCTCAATTACCACCTGTTTGCTTCAGGTTCATTCTCTAGCCCTCTCTCTACGACCCAGACTTACAGATGCCCAGTTGCCCACTTGACATCTACAGGTGGCTGTCTCACAGGCTATCACACTCAGGGGGTACAAAGTGCAATTTGAGATGTTCTCCTTTCCTTCCATCCCCTCCCCCTAAGTATCCTGGTCCTCACTCTTTGGCATCCCACTTCAGGGACACCGTCACAGTCATCTACTCAGTTCTGTTGGCAATTATCCTTGACCCCTGCCTCTCACTCAACCCCAAATCTTGTCCATTACCAGCTACTGTGCATCTCTTTCCTCCAGACATCTCATCCTTCCAGCTCTCTCCATCGGCACCCCACCATTCTAGTCCAACCTGCCATTACATTTTACCTAGATTATTGCAGGGATCTTCCAAGTTATTAACACATTCTTAGTCCCCTCCAAAAATTCTCACTGTAGCCAAAGCGATCATTTGCGAAAAAACTGCAAAGTGAATTATGTCTCTTCTCTTTCAAACCTTTCTGGGTTCTCCCATTGCCCTGTGGCTGAAAACAAGTCCTTAGCAAAGTCACTCACCTGCTGCACCATCTTGGTTCGGCCTGTGTTCATTCCTCTTTCAGAGTCTGTGAACATGCTGTTTCTTCTCCACTTAGTGTGTTTGTCTTTTCTCTGCTTAACTCTGCCTTGGCGCATGGCCTGATTAACTCTTTATTTATCTTTCATATCTCATCTTAAATGTTGCTTCCTTAGGGATGGCTCTCCCGATCACCTCCTCCCTCCAAAGGAAACCACATCAGGGATCCTGGTTCCTCCCTTGCTGTCATCGCATCCTCTGCATCTGCTCTGTAGTAGTTCTGTGTGTGTGTGTTCTTTTTTTTAATTTTATTTTTTATATTTTTAAATTTACATCCAAATTAGTTAGCATATAGTGCAACAATGATTTCAGGAGTAGATTCCTTAGTGCCCCTTATCCATTTAGCCCATACCCCCTCCCAAAACCCCTCCAGCAACCTTCTGTTTGTTCTCCATATTTAAGAGTATCTTATGTTTTGTCCCCCTCCCTGTTCTTGTATTATTTTTGCTTCCCTTCCCTTGTGTTCATCTGTTCTGTGTCTTAAAGTCCTCATATGAGTGAAGTCATATGATATTTGCCTTTCTCTGACTAATTTCACTTAGTGTAATACCCTCCAGTTCGATCCACGTAGTTGCAAATGGCAAGATTTCATTCTTTTTTATTGCCGAGTAATACGCCATTGTATATATATACCACATCATCTTTATCCATTCATCTGTCGATGGACATTTTGGCTCTTTCCATACTTTTGCTATTGTTGATAGTGCTGCTATAAACATGGGGATGCATGAGTCCCTTCGAAACAGCACACCTATATCCCTTGGATAAATGCCTAGTAGGGCAATTGCTGGGTTGTAGGGTAGTTCTATTTTTAGTTTTTTTAGGAATCTCCATACTATTTTCCAGAGTGACTGCACCAGCTTGCATTTTCACCAACAATGCAAAAGAGATCCTCTTTCTCCGCATGCTCTGTAGTATTTCTTATCATGAAAGGATTCCTTAGATAATCATTTATTTATTGTCTTCCCTGCTGGCACATGAGCTTCTCTTTTTCACAGCTGTATCCCCAGCCTAGCACACTGCCTTGTGCACTCAACAAATTTTTGTCAAATGAATGTTGTTGACTTGTTTTGTAACTTTGTTTGAATGAGTGACAAATCACTTTGTCTTGTGTCTTCTGTGTTAATTTCCCCTACTGGAACATAAGATTCAGGCTTTTTCATCTCTCTTTAAACCTGTATCTAGAATTGTGCATGTCATACAGTATGTGCTGAATGAATGAATGAATGAATGACAACTAGTTTGTGTGAGAAGAGTGGGCCAGATGCTGGACATCTCAACAGAGACAGCAATGAGAAAAGTATTCTAAGGTCCTTATCTGTAAGCCGTGGGTTATCTGGTTTGCATTAACTTTCAGCCATAAAAATACTTTAGAGATTTGTTCCTTATAAAAAGCCAGCCTCTGATCCTGGTTTCTCACCAAGGTTTAATTGTCCCAAAAGCCCAGATACTTAACTTGAAGCTTCTGTTCTGTCCTTTTTTTTTTTTTTTTTTTTTTTTTTATAACAGAGAAATCCCTTTGTTTCAACTGAATAGAAACAACTTGGCTTTGGTCTTCTTCATAGGCATGGAAGCTGATGTTCTCTTTCTATTATAAACCTACCCAGTGCCAGGACTCTCATTAGGATTTTCCACTAAGGACAAAGAGAGATCTTGCTACGACAGTGTATGATGATGAGTACTATCATTGTGCTTTTGTGCTATGCAGTCTTCATACTTTAAGGCGGTAACGTTAATAAAGAATTATATTAAATAGCAGTATTTTTCCTTCTTGTCATTGCTGCTCATTTAAAAAGCTGTATCTTTACTGGGGTGCCTGGCTCAGTTGGTTAAGCATCTGGCTCTTGGTTTTGGCTCAAGTCATGATCTCGCAGTTTTGTGAGTTTGTGCCCTGCATCAGGCTCTGCCGCTGGTGGCATGGAACCTGCTTGGGATTCTCTGTCCCCCTCTCTCTCTGCCCCTCCCCTCTCACTCTGTCTCTCTCAGAATAAATAAATAAACTTCAAAAAAAAAAAAAAAAAGATGTACCTTTACTAATAAGTCAGCATCCACCCACCCATCCTCCTTAATTAAGCAATTGTCCTAAATGATCTCTATTGAGATAATTTCCAAGGACAATACCCACACCTTTCCTCCTGAATCTGTGTGTTGTGGATTAGAACTTGTGCAGGTGAAAGAAAAGCCCAGACTCTCTGTAATCAGCATTTAATGGTACAGGCCTAGGACTTGAATTTCTAGCCAGCAACCCAGGCACTCCTGATGTACAGTGAACTTAGAGACTCAGAGTCCTTAATTATAAGTGTAAGTCCTTCAACCTTTCATCCTTCAGTGCACTTTTGTGATTGGCAGACAGACATAGAAGGGTGCTCTCTGCAGAGGAACCAGCATATACACACACAGAGGCATGAAAATGCCCAGTTTGCTAGGAATGATCTAGTTTGCTGTATTGAAGGCTACCCATGGAGGCTGGCAAGAGATGAAGTCAGAAATGACACACAGATTATGAAAAGCCTTGTAGGCTTTAATAAAGATGTTTTAGGTTAGGAAGTGAAATTATCTAATTTGGTTTTTGGAAAATGTCTGGCAGAAGTTCTAAAAGGTATATTCCAGGGGCAGGACAATGACAGCTTGGGTGAGAGTAGGGAAGACCAGAGTCCAGCTGTTGAAGAACTATCGGTTTATTAGAGACCAGGGAGACACTGAAGAGATCAAGAGGATGAGAATGAGGCACTTGGACAAGAGAGGAAAAATTAGAACCATTTAGGAGATAAAACTCCATCTGAATTTAGCAATGACTGCATATATGGGTTGGGTTGTAAGGAATACAGGATGCCTCTGGAGTTTCCCCTGGGCTAATGGACTTTCTCTGGAGTTCCATTGTTGAGGAGAGAGTGCAGGACGGAGTTCTGGCAAGAAAGATGAGTTTGGTTTGGATCATGTGGTATTTGACATGCCTATGAGACATGTAGGTCGTGATGCCCAGGGAGCAGATGGATATACATGTCTGGAATTTAAATGATTCTGGGGACATGATGCAAAGCATTGCCCTTGCTTGCCACCAGCTTATCACCCAAAGTGCTGTATTTAACGTAACGATAGCTGGCATTTGGTTTAGTAAGTCCTTACTAAACGTCAGACACCCTGTTGCACAGGACACATTATGAAATAGGTACTGTTACCATCCCCGATTTAAAGGGGAGGAACCTGAAACTTTTAGGTAATGTACCTAGGCCATGTATCTTGTAAGGGTCAGAGCTGGGATTCAAGCAGCTGTCTAAGTCCACCACTGGTAATCACTATCCTGTGTTACATTGTTTCTCAACTGTTCCAGCCACACCTGCAGTTAAACAGGCACTTTACATCACAAACCAGCACCCATAGATACACACTACCCTGTGTGCACCACTCACACAGGCAATTAAATAAACAGTGAGCCAAACAGTACTCACCCTCACTAAACTGATGCAACCCTATATTTTCTATTCAAATCCATCATTTTTTAAAATGTCGGTTGTTCCCAGGGCGCCTGGGTGTCGGTTTAGTGTCCAACTTCGTCTCAGGTCATGATCTCATGGTCCATGGGTTCAGCCCTGCATTGGGCTCTGTGCTGACAGATCAGAGCCTGGAGCCTGCTTTGGATTCTGTCTACCTCTCTCTCTGCCCCTCCCCTACTCATGCTCTGTCTCTCTCCATCTCTCAAAAATGAATAAACGTTAAAAAAACATTTTTTTTAATGTCAGTTTTTCCCTAGTAAATTGATTTCACAGCCAGAGTCTGAGTCTGGCAAACACTGCTCTATTTTGCTCTCCTGGGGAGAGCATTTCATTTCTATTCCCAGTCCTTGTCATTCCCTGCACCTTTGGAGAAAGAACACTGAAATGGTGCTGCATGTGTCCTACTTTTGTCTCTAGAGAAGGTATTAAAGGTAAAAGCTTGGGAACACTCACTTGCATAGACTGCTTGAGCCTCGTCTTTAATGTGGCTGACCGAGGTCATTGTAGAATGTGCAAAATCACAGCAAAGAATGCAGTGCAAAACAGTGTGAGCAAAATAGTGATTGCCAGTATGAGCTTTAGTGGCACACAGGCCTGGGTTCGTATTCCAGCTCTATACCTTATTAACCGTATAATTTGGGGCAGATACTTTACTTCAGAGGGTATTGTAGAAGGATAAAATTGAAATAGTGTGCTGATTCTTTCAATAGCTACACAAGCCTAGCCCTTAGTAGACTAACTTACAAACTGAATATTCATCTGTAAATGCAAATTAAAATTTGCAGGATATTTAGTAACGACCCAATCATTCAATGATCAGTAAGCTATTAGTAAGTCATTTAAAGGAGACTTTATTTTATTTTATTTTTTTAAATGTTTATTTAATTTGAGAGAAAGAGAGAGAGCAGGGGAGGGGTAGAGAGAGGGAATCCCAAGCAGGCTCTGCACTGTCAGCACAGAGCCCAACGTGGGACTTGAACTCACGAAACTATGAGAGCCGAAACAAGAGTCAGACACTTAACCCACTGAGCCACCCAGGGGCCCCTAAACGAGACTTTGAATATTGATTTTACTTAACACAGGATGAAGTAGGTCTTAGAAGAGCTTGGTGGCTAAATGTCACTAAATATAGCCCTGGGCACAGAGTTGTTTATTTCAGGACATTTGGAGGGGAGGTTACCCTGCGAGTTTTCCTTCAGAGTAGACAGTGTCACTCCAGAACAGCTGTGTTACATGTGCAGGAATCCCAGTGCCCTTACAGGAAATCATCAGTGGAAAGAGCTGTTTGATTACATACAAACCTATACCGAAACTTATAGGTCCCAGAGCTGATAATGTTTATGAAATGAGAACTCTTCTAGAAGACTTTGAAATTAATGAGGTGAAAAAGTTAGATTCTGTCTCATGAGGGAAGAAAGAACCAGTTCGACGTCGATTAGAGAAGCAAAGTACTGGGTACGAATAAGCTCACAGGCTTACGGTTCTACATTTCCTTTTCCTTTCTTTTAATATAAATCTAATTTAAAAATGGAAATACAGTTCAGAAAGCATTCCTGGTACTTGAACTTTTAACCTTCAGTCCAGTCCGCTTTGACTTTCTCTCATTAATTTTAGATTTCCATCAGGTTGTCACTACTAGTTAAAATTTATCAGGGACATACTCTTAACCCCCAGGTAAATGGTGTCCCAAATGTGAGTACCAAGGAAGATAAATACACTGGACTGAGGATAGAGGTAAGAGAGGGCACAATAAACAGGATGAGAAATTTTTTTTTAATGCTTATTTATTTATTTTTGAGAGAGAGATAGAGAGCGAGCAGGGGAGGGGCAGAGAGAGAGGGAGACAGAATCCCAAGTAGGCTCCGTGCCATCAGCGCAGAGCCCGATGTGGGGCTTGAACCTACAAACCATGAGATCATGACCTGAGCCAAAACCAAGAGTTGGATGCTTAACCAACTGAGCACCCACGCGCCCCTTGGATGAGAAATTCTAAGGACACTCTAGGCTGCTGTACCTCTCAGGAGCATGATATCCATGAAGTCTTGCATTCTTTGCCATGCTCAGCATCTAGTAAGGACCCGGACACAGCTCTGTTTACTGAGTGCCTCAACGAGCTGGGCACACCATGCAGGGGGATCCGTTAGTCCTCACAGCAGTCTTTGGAAATGGGTATTGCTATCTTCATTCCATAGATGAGGAAACTGAGGATCAGAGAGGTTAAGAAAGCTGTCCAGGATCACAGAGCTGTTGGGGACAGAGCCACAGTTTGAATACAGGGCCAGTGACTTCGAAGCCTGATCTCCCTTCTCCATGGCCTCTCATGGGCAAGTCTGTACCTGAACTCTAGCAGAAAACACCACCAGTGTTATTTTGCTGAGCACCCCAGCCTGCCAGGCACTAGATTAGTCTGCATAATTCCAAATTAATTCCAAAATATAAAATGGTGTAAAGGACACTGGTTTGAATGAATAGATCACTAAACTGAAATCCCATGGAGGCAGAGGACATATATATTTGGTCCCTCACTGTATATCGGATGCCTAGTATGTGGCTGATCCTCAAAGCATACTTGCTAAATGAATGATTATGTAAAAAATTAATGAACCAACAATTTTAAATGGAATTCAAAGTTCAAGTCCCATTTCTGCAAATTGCTGGGGCTTCGATTTTAGGGAAATCATTTCATTGTCTTAGCCTTAGCGTTACCATCTGCAAGATGAGCATAACACTTTCATAGCCTGCCTTATAGGGGACTGGTCTTTACTGTACCTTGGGACAGCCTGTGGCTGTTTAGAAACTCCTCATCCAGGCGTCCATCCCAAGAATTCTGACTTGATGGGTATGGGTTGTGATCTGGGCATTTAAAGCTCCCTAGGTGGTTCTAAGGGGTAGCACAGTTTGGAACCACTGTCATAGGGATATTCTTTTTGTTTGGGGGGATTGTTAAACACAGCAAAGGAAATAAAACTGCTTTGTAAAATCCAAAGATGCAGTTAAATATAAACAGTTGTTAAAAGTCAGTGCAGAATGACTCTGGGCCTAGAACTCCTGCTGCCTAATGACAGAGGAGACGGGTTACTCTGATCTCCTCTGTGCCACATCAGTCATCCGTCTCCAGGACAAATGACCTCCTTCCTGGTTCATCTGATCAGTGGGCAGAATTGAGGCTGAGGCCCAGGAGGAGGAGGATTTGGTTGCCCTCAGGGCTCGAACAGGTTAACAGCGACCTGATGGACAGTTGCCCTGTTGAATGAACTTGCCTTGGGCAGGTTCACGTGCAATACTGGCTGCCCCACCCACTCATCCGCACGCACTAGGCATATGTGTACAATGCCTATTCAGAGACCCTCCCAAATGCGCCTGTTTGATTTTTCCTGGTCATGGTTCACTTTTTGACCCAATCCTCCCAGGCTGGGCCTGTCAAAGAGCTCTTGTATTGTTGGAGGAAGGAAGCGGTCCTCCCTTGTCCTCAGCCAGTCCCCTGTCCGTCACCTTCCTCTGCTGCTACTCTGTTGAGGGTCAGCTGAGTAAGAGGGCCATCAGTGTGCCAAGAACAATATTATTTAAATTTTAAATAATGGTCTCTTGGGAAGAAAGGGTCATGAGGCATTCCAACTGCCACAGAGAATTTTGCCAAGAGAATGATTCATAAGCCTTCCAACTATCTACCCCTCTCCCCTTGTTCAGTTAGGACAAAATCCTAAAGTTGCCAAGTATTTCAGGAGCAGATTCTTCCATTTCCCTTGCATGTTGGTCCTTATCCAACAACTCTGCAAAAACCAGTCTTCTGACGGCAAGACAGTTGAAATGGCCATTATTCTCACATGCTTTTGAATAGCATGTATTAGCCATGTGCCCTCAGCATGTCATTGACCTGTCAGAGCCTCAGTCTCTTTTATACCTGGTGATATAACACCTGCCCAATCTAGGACCAGATGCCATGAACCATCTGAGACCATTCCAGAAGTAATAAAGCAGTAGAAATATGCAAGGCATGCTGGACCAAAAGGGCACACAGCTCATATAGTCCTAATCCCTGCCCTCAAGGAACTTACTGCCTTGAAGGGAAAAGAGACAAGAAAGGAAATAAATGCCATCCAGGGCAATTGCTAAGTAGCTTCTAGTCCTGAATCCAGAGGAATTTGAAACAACAACAGTCCCAGTCTTTTTTTTTTTTTTTTTTTTTTTAGCCTTTCTGACACTTTTTTGAATTAATGAAATCTCAACATCCCTGTTCTCATTTGACTGATACAGTCACCCAGTGAAGGCAGCAGACTCGGAGAGGTGAAGTAAGTTCCCTAGAGTCCCACAGCCTGGAAGTGGAGGAACTGATGTAGGCCCTTGGCCTGAAGCACCCTTCCCACTCCCCCACACTGGCTGCATGAGCACAGCACCTCTGTGTCGGGGGCCTTATGCCATGGAAGGAAAATGGGATTGTATTTCTCAGTGGAACAGGAACTTTTCCGTACATTTGCAACACACAGCACCAAAGCCCAGTCTTGGAGCCCAAAACTTGGTTAAGGTTAGCTCTGGGCATAATGAACAGCATATCCTCCACTTTCGGGAATTTACAGTCTGTTTCTGGATCTGTGATTTTGCACCGATCCTAGAAGTGTGTCTGGGGGGAAGGCCATTCTCAGGTCTGTGTCTGTGACGACTTCCTGATGCCTGTGTTTCTAAGATCCCCAAATATCCATCCCAGGAATGTGCTCAGGGGCCCTTCACAAACCTGGGATTCAGTGAGAGAATGGCAACCTCAGTCACCCCACTTTCTACCTACAGCAGTCCATGTCACCCTAACTTACAAAAATCCCAAACGGATAGAGTCATGAAGTACTATGCAAAAGGAGGAGGAAACGCCTTCCAGTCCTCTAGCAGCTAATCAGCTTCAACTGTACGGTTTGGGAGCTGGTGGCACACAGCTCTGTCCCAGCTGCTGCAGTGAACGGACGGAGGAAGTGGGTTATGGCATATGCAGTCCGCTTCAAGCGTGATGTAATGATGGTGGAACGGAATCCCTTTACACGTGTGTCTGCTGTCCTTCTTCCATAGTTATACTGGTCAGAGGAAACACGGCTGCATGTGTGTGACGAGCTGAGTACATGATTGCACGGGTACAAGCGCACCTGCTTGCAGACGGGCTGACTGGCCCAGTGCTGACACAGAGGTCCACTCAGCAGTAGCTGAACTGTTAAGGTTCACTGGCTCTATTTGGAGAAGCAGAATAATTTCATCTCCCCTGAAATAAAAGCCAGCTCGATCCACAACCTGTTGAACCTGTTAACTCTCAGGAGCACTTGCCTTGCTTCAAGAGTGTGAATACTGGAAACATATGGACCTGGGTTCTGCTCCTGCTTCTTCCATCAACTCACTTTGCGACCTTGGGCAAATTAACTTACCCCTCTGGCCTCAGTCTCCTAGTCCATAAATGGGGATACTAATCACACGATTGTTAACCCAGGGTTGCTGTGATGATTGGAGATGACAGGTAGAAAGTGCCTGTCTCAGTGCCTGACACAGCCCAGCTGGTGCTCAATAAAAGCTGATGGTTGCTGCTGTTACTGATGATGATACTGCTGTGCTGTAGCCCCACGTGAGCTGCTTTGAAGTGTCTGCTTTTTACCACCCTGAGTTTATTACCTATAATTAATGCTGGAGAAACCAAACAAAAAATACATTTCATTGCTAAACTGTATGACAGTGACTCTGAGGGAAGGGGGAGAGCTGTGTGAAATGGGGTGTCAGGGACAGCCTCCTGGAGGAGGGGCCCTGGACTGTGGATTGGGAAACGGAGGAGGGAAGCTGTCAAAGCATAGCGGGCAGGGTACAGATGTGAGTCAGTGCATGGCGGCAGAAAGAGTGTGCCCGTTGGGGCATGGAGAGGATGCACAGAGCAGCCAAGGCAGGAGCCTTGCACAGCCGTGGATGGGCAGTTACATTCGATGTGGTGGCATCACTCCAGCCCCTACTCCTCCAGCCCCTTCTGCCAGACTAGCTCCTGACCACTCTTTAGGGCTTATCTCCAGCATCTGCCAGTGAGGTCTTGTGTGCACCCTGTCCCATGGACACAATAGTAATGATAATAGGGAACAACAGCTAGCACTCACGGAGCACCTCCTATGTGCCGGGACCTGTGCTGAGCATTTTACAGGCATTATTTCATTGAATCCCACAACAGGTGAAAGAGATCAGGGCATGGCTTGCTCAGGGCAGAGTCCCAGAATCTCCATTATATGTTAATCCATGTGACTCCTCTAATAGACTCAGGATGGCAGCAACCAACACCTCTTTCCTTTCGAACTCCCCAGTGTCTAACGTGGTAGTCCTGGCACAAAGTAGGAACTCATAAATGCATGTGGAATGAATGAGAAGAAATTGTCAAGTGCCCAGCAAGGCTCTGGATCCAGAGGCACCAGACAGGTCACCAAGTGGGTTGGGGAGGCCTGCCCTCAGAGAAGCTAAGTCACAAGGCACCGAGCACTGGGAAGCTTGGATCTCTGAACAGCAGGAGGCTGGGTCAGGGGCACAGCCTGAGGGGCTTGCTGCCCCTGAGCCCTGCCATTTGATGATGGGATCTATTCAGACATCTTCTCTTTGAAGTCAGAAAGTTTTGTCCTGAGAACTTAGGCTATGCTGAGCCCATAGGCAGAGTTCAGTAGCTGGGCTAGAGATCATTCGGAGAAGATGGTAAACTAAGTAAAGTTGGGGGTGACAGTTAAAAGATTAACACTGGTACAGCTAGGCACTGACCAATCAAAACAGTCCCAGGCCTTTAGTTCTAGAATAGGGTCTTGAGGCCACCCACTCTGCCAGACATTAACTCCTCGGTCATTGGATCCTGGCGAGGTCCAGAGATGCCCTGAGAGAAGCCAGAGCTGGGAGGTACACTTGGCTGAGGGAGTGGTCAGAGCAGTGGCTCTGTAACAGTAAAAACATTTTAAGAGTAGTAACTGTAGGTCCCTACTCATGTGGGCTGAATACCACAAGGGTATGAGGTTGAACTATAATGAAGAGAGTCAGCCATTTTTAAAAGCCACTTGTTCTATTTTGAGGGCTTTGTTACAATTCGATAATACAATGCATAACTCTTATTTAACCAGGCACACAGAGACTATAATTTCTCAACGTGGTAAAAATGAATAAGGGCCCCACTGTGAACTCCTCCGTGTTGTACAAGCCCTACTTTTACCTCAGGATTCCTGGTATACCTTATGGGAATTATATGACTTTTTGACATACAGATCAAGAGTCTTGAGTGTCAATTAGCAAATTTTATTTATTTTTTAGAGAAATATAAATTCAAATACTTCTCTGCTATGTGCTAGTGAATCATCTTGCGCTAATCCTATTTTGGAGGCCATCATACAGCTAACGTGCCTGAATTTCTGCTTTACAAACTTGTAAATCTGAAGTTGCCTTCACATTAGCTTCAGGATGAAAAGAAGCTTCTAGAAGTATTTTTTTAATCCCTGAAATTACCAGTTGCTAAACAGTCATAATTTTTCCCTCAAATACAAAAGAAGTTGGTGGCAATCAGCCAAGAGAAACACTTAGCCTTGTAGAGAGAAGAGGACTATTATTAAAAGCCACAGTGGTCATTAGCAAAGATGATGTCATAATTCAATGCCTGGGCCTCCCTGGGATCCCCGGGGCCAAGAAGAGACGATCACAGTCTTTACCAAGCCAGTGAACAGTCTCCTGCCTAATGGTGTTTGGTGAAAGTGCTCAGTGTCCAGGGTGGGTGGTTTCCTGCAAAATGATCAGGGACCTCAGTGTTGCACCAGCTTGCAAAGCCGGTGGCCAGCACAGGGGATTTATGAACTGGTGACTTTGGGCTTTGATGAAGAAAAAGTGTGGAATTTTATGTGTGAACAGTACTTTGAGAATTCTTTGTGAGTCATACTTTCAAACACAGTGGAGCCTATCTTAGGATAGAACTTTCTTACACCTCCAGCACATCGGAGAGGTGGGGAACAACTCTTTAGGATTTTCACTAAGCTGAGATGTCTTTATTGCTTTTTAAAAACACTGGAGGAGCCCAGTATTCATGGTTTTAGAGATTACAAAACAAAAACAAAGAGAAAATTGGGAGTAACCAAGGAGTCTAACTTTTATTCACTTCTTTATTTTTCTTTCTTTCTTTCCACTTCTCTGTCACCACCTGTATCCCAACTCACATTTTCTGAGGCCTATCCACCAAGGCCCTGGTAGGGAAATATGGTAATGGCAACACATGAAGCCTGTGATCACATCTTGGTTCTGTCACTTGCCCCTAGTCAATGAAATCATGAAGAAATGATTGGCACCAAATGTGCTCACTGATTGTAAGATGCATCCTAGTTAAGAAGCAATGAAATACAGGCCACAGCTGGGCAACTTCCAGAGCATGATATAACCTCTCTTGGTTAGCCATCTCCTCTAGAAAGGTTGTAGAACCTCATCTAGTAGAGGTTGTAAAACCTCCACACAGTGTGGTTGTAAGGATAAGGTAAGATTGGGTATTTATGAGACCCCTTTCTTGGAGCTGATGATGGCAACAATCCTAACGTGTGGACGATCAGCATGCGGGCTTGCATCTCCGTCATTACCGAACTCTCTCTAACAGAGCTTGTAATAGTCGTAGTAGAGGAGGTATTTTTCAGCTGGCAGGGCAATGCGGGGAGCTCTGGTGTCCAGGGGCTCTGGGGGCAGCTAGACTGCCCTGGGAACAATCTAGCTCTCGCTTACCACGCATAGCCTTCCCCACTTGTGGGAGGAACCTTGCGCTACCTGGGGCTCATTGTGGATGGAGGGCTTAACCAGAGTTGCTCCAGGTGCCATCAGCCTCGGATACGATGGCAGCCACACTGACAGAATAAGCAATTAACTAATTAATTAAAAACTGCTCTCAGTCCCCTACAAAACCCCTGTGGAGATTCTGCTCCCTTCCTTGTTGATGTCCTCCACCCGTGGCAGCCACTCAGGAGCTTGCTACTGTCGTCACTCCCAGGACCCTTCATGAGAAAGCCAGGAGCTTCTAGGCTGTGCCGCCCGAGCTCTACACAGAAAAGGTCTTCTTCACACCGTGGGTGGCACTCTATCATGCTGGGATAAAGGTAGGGCAGCTGTGGTCCCCGTGTTTCCCAGTGTCCCTTAGAGAACAGTCCCTGAACTTCGGCCAGCAGACGCTGTCTCCAGAGGGCTTAACAGGCCAGGGAGCAGATTCCGTGACGTCCCACTTGTTCCCCATCTCCCTGCCCGCGCCCAAACCAGAAAAAGCTTGTTTGTGAAAGACTCTGGTAAGAGAATGAAAAGACCAGCCACATACTCAGAGACATAGTTATAACGTACATGTCTGATACAAGATTTGGATCCAAAACACACAAAGAATTCTTTTAAGACAGCTTTATTGAGTTATAATTCACCCACGTAAAGTGTACATCTTAATGGTTTAGGGTATGTTATTAATTCTTTTTAAAGTTGTGGTAAAGTATAACAAAATTTGCCATTTTAACCATTCTTAAGTGTACAATTAAGTGGCATCAAGTGTATTCACAAAGTTGTCCAACCGTCACCGCTGTCCATTTCCAAAGTTTTTCATCATATCCCAAACAGAAATTCTGTAACCGTTAAGCAATAACTTACCCCCTTTCAGCCCTTAGTAATCTTAATCTACGCTGTCTCTGTGAATTTACCTATTTTGACATTTCATGTAAGTGGAATCCTGTATTTGTCCTTCCATACCTCGCTTATTTCATTTAGCATGTCATTTTCAGGGTTCACCCATGTAGCAGCATGTATCAGAACTTCATTCCTTTTTACACTTGACTAAATCTTCATTGTTCCTGTATACATTTTGTTTATCTCCTCATACGTTGGGTTGATTCCACCTTTTAGCTATTGTGAATAATGCTGCATTGGATGTTGGTGTACAAGTGTCTATTCAAGTCCTTGTTTTCCATTCCTTTGGGTATATATCTGGGTGTGAGTTGCTGGGGTCATCTGGTAATTCTATGTTTAGCTTTGAGGAACTGCTAAACTATTTTTCCATAGAGGCTGCAACACTTTCCATTCGTACCAGCAGTGTATGAGGGTTTTAATTTTTCCACAGCCTCATCAACACTTGTCATTTACTGTTGTTATTACAGCCATTCTAGTGGGTATGAAATGGTATTTCATTGTAGTTTTGATTTGTATTTTCCTAATGATTAATGATGCTGACCGTTTTTCATGTGTTATTGGCCATTTATGTATCTTCTTTGGAGCAATGTATATTCAAGTTATTTATTTGCCCATTTTTCAATTGGGTTGTTTTTTGTTGGTTCTGTTATAGCAATTATTTATAGATTCTAGATATTAAATGCCTTATGTTATTTCCAAATATTTCTCCCATTCTCTAAGTTGTCTTTTCACTTTCTTAATAGTTAGTGTCCTTTTTGCACAAAAGTTTTCAAATGAAGTCTATTTACTTAATTTTTCCTTTGTTACTGGTGCTTTTAATATCACATCGAAGAACTCATAGCTATATCCAAGGTCATGAAGGTTTATCCCTGTGTTTTCTTCCAAGAGTTTTATGATTTTAGCTCTTATACTTAGGTTATTGATCCACTTTTTGTTAATTTTTGTATTGAGTATGAGGTAGGGATCCAACTTTATTCTTTCGCATGTGGAAATCCAGTTATCCCAGCACATGTCTTTAAGAGACTGTTCTTTCCCCCATTGAATGAACTCAGCATTCTTGTCAAAAAGCAATTTGCCGTCAGTGTATGAGTTTATTTCTGAACTCTTGATTCTATTCTGTTGATCTATTTATCTATCCTTAGGCTAGTACCCTGTTTGGATTATTGTAGCTTTGTGTTACATTTTAAAATCTTCTTTTTTAAAGATGGTTTTTGGGGACACCTGGGTGGCTCAGTCAGTTAAGCATCCAACTCTTGATTTCTGCTCAGATCATGACTTCATGGTTCATGAGTACAGAGCCCCGGGTCAGGCTCTGTACTGACAGTACGGAGCCTGCTTGGGATTGTCTCTCTCCTCTCTTTGCCCCTCCCCCATCCATGCACTCTCTCTCTCTCTGTCTCTCTCTCTCTCTCAAAATAAATAAATAAATGAATAAATAAATAAATAAACTTAAAATAATGGTTTTGTTTCCTGTCACACATATAAGTCCTTCATCCATTTTGAGTTTATTTTTGTGAATGGTGTAAGAAAGTGGTCTAGTTTCATTGTTCTGCATGTTGCTGTCCAGCAATTTCTGACTTGACACATCTCCAAAGACAAGGGAATTAAAAGCAAAAATGAACTATTGGGACCTCACAAAGATAAGCTTCTACACAGCAAAGGAAACAATCAACAAAACTAAAAGGCAGCCGATGGAATGGGAAAAGATATTTGCAAATAACATATCGGATAAAGGGCTAGTATCCAGAACCTATAAAGAACTCACCAAACTCAATACCCAAAAAACAAATAATCCAGTGAAGAAATGGGCAGAAGACATGAATAGATACTTCTCTAAAGAAGACATCCAGATGGCCAACAGGCACATGAAAAGATGCTCAACATCACTCCTCATCAGGGAAATACAAATCAAAACCACATTGAGATATCACCTCATACCAGTTAGAGTGGCTAAAATGAACAAATCAGGAGACTATAGATGGTGGAGAGGGTGTGGAGAAACAGGAACCCTCTTGCACTGTTGGTGGGAATGCAAACTGGCACAGCCACTCTGGAAAAGAGCATGGAGGTTCCTCAAAAAATTAAAAACAGATCTTATATAAAAAATATTACCCAGCAATAGCACTGCTAGGAATTTACCCAAGGGATAACAGGAGTGCTGATGCCTAGGGTCACTTGTACCCCAATATTTATAGCAGCACTTTCAACAATAGCCAAATTATGGAAAGAGCCTAAATGTCCATCAACTGATGAATGGATAAAGAAGTTGTGGTTTACATGTGGAATACTAGTTGGCAATGAGAAAGTATGAAATGTGGCCATTTGTAGCAACGTGGATGGAACTAGAGAGTGTTATGCTAAGTGAAATAAGCCATACAGAGAAAGACAGATACCATATGTTTTCACTCTTATGTGGATCCTGAGAAACTTAACAGAAGACCATGGGGGGAGGGGAAGGGAAAAAAAAAAAGGTTAGAGAGGGAAAGAGCCAAACCATAAGAGACTCTTAAAAACTGAGAATAAACTGAGGGTTGATGGAGGGTGGGAGGGAGGAGAGGGTGGGTGATGGGTATTGAGGAGGGCACCTGTTGGGATGAGCACTGGGTGTTGTATGGAAATCGATGTGACAATAAATTTCATATTAAAAAATAAATTAAATTAAATTAAATTAAATTAAATTAAATTAAATTAAATAATGGTTTTGTTTGTCCAGGGCCCCTTGCTATTGCATATGAATTTGAGGATTGACTTTTCTATTTCTGCAAAAGAGGTCGTTTGAGTTTTGATATGGGTTACATTGAAACTCAGATCAAAGAAATGTTCAAACTTAACATTAAGGAAAACAAGCAAAAAAATGGGCAAAAATCTGAGCAGATACCTCACCAAAAAAGGTACACAGACGGAAAATAAGCATATGAAAAAATGCTCACCATTAATATGTCAATAGAGAGTTACAGATTAAAACTACAATAATATGCCATTACAGTTCTATTACAATGACTAAAATTTAAAAAACTGGCAGTACCAAATGCTAGAAAGGATGTGGAGCAATAGAAACTCCATTGCTGCGGTGGGAATGCAAAATAGCACAGCCACTTTAGAAAACAGTTTGGCAGTTTGTGTAAAAAGCTAAACATAGCCTTACCATATGATCTAGCACTTGCACTCCTACGTATTTACTCAATTGATTTGAAAACTTATGTCTGCACAAAAACCTGCACATGAATATTTATAGCAACTTTATTTATATTCACCAAAAACTGGAAGCAACCAAGATGAATAGATAAACGGAGAAACTAGGGGACAGCCAGACCATGGAATGTCCTCCCATGATGAAAAGAAATGAGTTAGGAAGCCGCAGAAATAGATGGATGAACCTTATGTGCTTCTGGCTAAGTGAAATTAGCCAATCTGGAAAGGCTACATACTGTGTGATTCCAGTTGTGTGACATTCTGGGAAAGATAAAACTGTACAGACAGCCAAAAAATCAGTAGTTGCCAGAGGTCCAGGGGGAGGAAGGGAGGGATGAATAGGTAAAGCACATGGAATATTTAGAGCTGTGAGACTATTTTGCATGATGCCGTAATGTTGGATTCAAGACCTTATGCATTTGTCAAAACTCCTACAACTTTACAGTACAAAGAATGGATCTTAGTGTATCCAGATTTTTTTTCCAAATCATTTAATAGGCTACTGGATCAAATGCACACTGTAACATGAGAATGTAACTGTGTTATATCATACATAGATGTATGATACAACCTCAGTGAAGGAGTGGAAGGAAAAGTGCTGACCTAAGTAGCTGTGGAAATAAGTGAAGTTTGGAAGACTAAAGGCAAAAGGAACAGCTTATAAGCACTATAATCTAGTGTATTAAGTTGTTTCCCATGGTGGCATGGGTTAACAATTCTGATACCAAATGTGTATACTGGAATTGAGTAATTAAGTACATGGGTGGCATGTACTTAGTGTTGGGAGCTTAGTCTCTCACTGGTGCAGTAAGAATTTACAGATTAGCAAAGTGATGAGGCTAGAATGATCCATGCAGTAATGGATTAGAGATATTACTATGAAGTTATGTTTAGCTTAATATAGATTCATTTCCTTGCTCTTTTAGCTGAGAGGGACTAGAAACAATAAAACCCCAGTAGTAAGTAGCACATGTATTGAGTAGAGACCAGACCTTGGTTTCCAATGCCATGTTTCAAAGAAGGAATTAGGTCTCCTTGAATGAATGGCTGATTCTAGGACCAGAGCAGGCTATAACATAAAAGGTGATCCTAGATCATCTTGTGCCAGAAAGTAAGAAGTAGATGAAAGAAAGAGAGAGAGAAAGAGATGGAGGGAGGGAGGCAGGAAGAAAGTGAGAGAAAGAAAAGAGAAGAAAAGAAAAAGAAAGAAGGAAGGAAGAGAGAGAAAGAAAGAGAGGAAGGAAGGAAGAGAAAGAGGGAGTGAGGAGGAAGGAATTAGGGGAATATGTCAAAGGGACACAGGAGCCATCTGAAAGAGTTCCCAATGGCCAAAGCTGGAACAATTTGAGCAACAAAATAAATATTGGATTATAACCCAAAGCATAAAATAAATACGCATGAGTCCATTCTAATATAAACAAATGATTGAATAAATAAATGGGGAGAAGGGACAAATCTTGCATGCAGAAGATTCCAAAAAAGGAGTCACTTTACGGTGGAGAACCCTGACAAGCACTACCCAGCCAGGTGATCAGGGTCACGATCAAGGTTGATATCAACAGTGATAAATCGTGTTGACAGTATGTATCTTGATCTGATGTGTAAAATGGCACTTTGTGTCTTCCTTCTAAAAACCCATAACCCCAGTAGAGTCATGAAAAAAACATCAGACATATTCCATAGAAGGGTATTGTATAAAATACATGACCAGTACTCCTCAAAACTCTCAGTCATCAAAAACAAGGAAGGTCTGATAAACTGTCAGACAGAGGAGCCTAAGGAGACATGATCACTAGATGTAGTGTGGGATCCTGCAAAAAGAACAACAGAAAGGGCCATAGGTAAAAACTAAGGAAGGCTATGGGGCACCTGTGGCTCAGTTGGTTGAGTGCCTGAGTCTTGATTCCAACTCAGGTCATGATCCGAGGGTTGTGGGATTGAGTCCTGCATCAGCCTCCACGTTGAGCATGGTGCCTACTTAAGATGCTCTCTCTGCCCCACCCCCCGCCCCTCTTCCCTGCTCATTTGCTCTCTAAAACAAAAAAAACCTCAAGGAAGCCTGAATAAACTATGGCGTTTGCTTCATAATAACGTGTCACTATAGGTTCTTGAGCTCTAACAAATGTACTGAAGTGATAGACGATATTAATAATAGAAATTGGCTGAGGGGATATATGGGAACTCTCTGTACTGTCTTCTCATTTTTTCTGTAAATCCAAAATTGTTCTAAAAAATAAAACACATTTTAAAAAAAAAAACCAAAAACTAACCAAAAAAACTGACCACGTAGATATTTTCCTCATTCTTCCGGGAAGAATCTGAAACTCAGAAGAATCCAAGTACTTAGCACAAGATTGCCCGTCATTTAAATGGCAGAGGTGGGATTCAAATGCAGGGCCCACTGTTGAATCAGTGACTTTTGCCTGTCTGTGAATGGAACCTTTCTGTTCTGTAGTTTTACACATATCCCTTCGCATGTGTGTTTCTTTCTTGTTCTTCCCAGGGGATGGCCTTTACACTTGAAGAAAGGCTGCAGCTTGGAATCCACGGCCTGATTCCCCCCTGCTTCCTGAGCCAGGACGTCCAGCTTCTCCGGATCATGAGATACTATGAGCGGCAGCAGAGCGACCTGGACAAGTCAGTGCCTACATCTGCTCTCTCTACTCGAGCCACAGGCTGAGCTGTTTCTTGTGGCCCATACAAGGTTCTCTTGGTTCTCTGCAGCAGGGAAAGGCTGAGAGCCCTGAGACATCCCAGACCCAGTCCTGTCTTCCACAGGATGGTGGTCTCCCTGAGGGACAGGGCTTGTTATGATAGAGGCACCGTAGACATGTCTTGGGAGAACTGGGAAGGGAGACTGACGTCCAACCAGTGGAATCTGGTTGGGCCTCTGGGAAGTGATGGTATCTGAGTCAGCCAGAGAAGCACTGATGGGACTTCAGCAGACAGCACTGGGGTTCATGGAAGGCATTTCACTCAACAGGGAGAAGGGGAGCAAGGGGGAGAAGGGGAGCAAGGTGGGTCAAGGAAGTGGTACATGGCCCAGGTTCCTACAGTAAGGGGAATGTGTGGGAGAAGAGGGGAAATGCACAATGACACCTCCGAAGGGACCTCAGATGTCATATGTTAGAGGTTTATGGGAGCCGTTAATAACCCTGCCTCCCCTCTGGGTTCTCCCAGTGGGGGTACTACACGAAGAGCCAAATGAGGGATCATAGGGTCAGCTTTGTCAGTTTTACTAAAGAAGGTGGTGACCTCCCACGTCACATGGCTGTGAATTGGTACAGCCAGGATTTGAACACAGTTCGCTCCAGAGTCTGCTTTTAATTGCTCTGCTGTGCCATAGCTAAGAGGCATTAGAGCTCAGTGGCTGTAAGACTAGACTCTAGTATTAGACTGAGTTCAAATCCTCATTCTATCACTTAACAGCAAAACTTACTCAGCCCCTCTGGTTCATTGCTCATCTGTACCATACCAGTGGTATCTAACTCATAGGGTTATGATAAGGCCTTAAATGCATTAGTATTTGTAATGTGCTCAGAATAGTTACATAGTAACTGTAACTTACAACACTAGGCACTGTGCAAAAGCATGCAAAAATAAATACAGCGCCTTGCTGGGCTCCGGCAGAAATTTGGGGAGAAGATAAGAGACCCCCCCCCCCCAAATATCTGTAGAGCTTCATGGCCAAGACTTCGGGTCATTGATGGTGTGGGTGTCCCCCTCAGCAGGATGTCAAATCCTGCACCTGTCTTCCCATGCTTCCCCCATAGAGTCCATTTTTTCTAAATTGTAGTGAATAATGAAAGCTCTGCTTCCCCCCTTCCCTCTATTCCGGAACAGGTAAACTCTATGGGTATCACTCCCATTAACTCCAAGGCCATACTGCAGCCCAGGTCAAATATTCTTTCCTTCTTGTTTATTCCTCTCAGGGTAACTATGTCACCCTGAAGACCAAACCAGAAAGTACAGGATTAATCCAACCAACAGCATTACACATGTTCTAACTTTGAACAATCTGAACTTCCCCTGTTTGTTAAATTTACAAAGAATTAAAGTCTAATGTGAAATCCTTTTTCCTAAGAATTAAAAGTCCTAAACCCTTCCCTGTCCCCAGTTTTTTTCAGCTAGATAGACTTTACTCATATGCCTGGGAAGACATGCCAGGCTCAGGGAGCAGGGGACGTGCCTGATACTGGCTGCTCTACAGGGCTTGCTCCTGATGGTCTGTTGACTCCTCTGACCCACTCATTCCCAGAGTCCCTTATTTCAGCAGGCGCTCAGGGAAATGCTAAGGAAGCTCCCTGGCTTCTTTCCAGTAAGGGTAATGGTATGCTGGTAAATTTATAGTAACTGGTTCTGGGGCATGAGGAGAACACTGATTTATAGCATTGGCCAATTTCCATGATATAAATACTCCCAACCATGACCGATTTCAAGTTATCAACTTGATATCACTGGATGCAGAACTGGGAAGAGATGTGTGCAAATGGCTACTGAGTAAGGGAATGAGCTCAGAACACTAGTAACGAGCTGAGATCCTGGCTACGCAAGCAGAAATCCTCCCTTCCTTCTAAAACACTGTTTTTAGTTCTAGACCAGGGCCTTTGGTAGGGAAGAGGCTGAGGCCCCGGGAAGTCACATGACTTCCCCAGAGTCACAATGCTAGTTAACAGCAGAACTGGGGTTCAAACCCAGGACCCTGATACCATGTGAGGGATCATTCCCCTCTGGGTACCTCTCTCCCACCCCATTCCATGCCAGGGCTCAAGTGCCTCCATACTCTCCTACACTGTTGTCCAGAACGGGTGTGATATCAGTAGTCACCAACACCTCACCTTGAATTTCAGCCCTTGGGTTTTTTCCCCCAGGGTTTTTGCATTTTCAGGACTCTGAATGAAAGGCTTTTTTCCTGGCTTACTGATTTCAGGCTTCAGGGAATAGGTGAGAAAGAGATTTTTTTTGGAGCACACCTCCTGAGGTCAAGTGGTACTCAGCCACTCGGGGAGCTCTGCTTGTGACAGGGACCAGCCCTTTGTAGTGGGAAAGTCCAGCTCTGGTGTGTTCTGTATTTTCCTCGACTCTATGCCACCTCCAGCATATTATTATTTTTTCTTTTTAAATTTTTTTTAATGTTTATTTTTTAGAGAGAGAGAGAAATAGAGACAGCACGAATGGGGGAGGGGCAGAGAGCGAAAGGGAGACACAGAATCTGAAACAGGCTCCAGGCTCTGAACTGTCAGCACAGAGCCTGATGAGGGGCTCGAACTCTGACTGGCAAGATCATGACCTGAGCGAAAGTCAAGAAGCTTAACTGACTGAGCCACCTAAGCGCCCCTATTATTTTTTCATTCAGTAATGTCCACACAGTAATAACATAACTAACCATCTTGCATCATGGTTGTGATTCTGGAGTCAGATTGCTTGAGTTCAAATCCATTTCATCTCTCTGTGCCTTACCCTCCTTATCTATAAAACAGCCAGAATTATAGGACCTACCTCACAAGTCTTTGGGGGTTTTAAATGAGTTAATATAAAATGTTTAGAATAGTGTCTATGCCATGAATAATGATAAGTACTATAAGGCAGACAATATCCTCCACATTTTACAAGAAATGAGACCCATGCTTAGGGGAGATAGTGATTTGCCCATGAACGTGCCATTGTAAGTAGCTGAACGGGAGCCCTGGGTCTTTGCATCAAGGGACCTCTGCTCTGCCACTATGGTGCTCATGTGACCAGTGTGATTCTCGTCTCCCTTTCCAAGGTACATCATTCTCATGACACTCCAGGACCGGAACGAGAAGCTCTTCTACCGAGTGCTGACGTCAGACGTGGAGAAATTCATGCCCATCGTGTACACCCCCACCGTGGGGCTGGCCTGTCAGCACTATGGCCTGACCTTCCGCAGGCCCCGGTGAGCCATCCTGGGGCGTGGGCTCAGGAAGGGGCCGTCTCATGTTGGGGAATCTATTCTTCCCTCTGGCCTTGCTTAATGGGACTCTGGAGGCTATTCCTGGTTGCGCCAAAGGCTCGACAAGACATTTGATCTTAAGCTCTTGCTCAGGAAATTACTCCACGCCCAGAGAAATGAGCTGAGAGAGGGTCTAGCAAGGGAATAACAGAGCCCTTCCACCTCCCAATGATAAATGCTCAACATGTTGTTCAAAGTTGGCCTGAAAGGTATTTCAGATTGTTTTTCTCTCATTATCTACCTACCACCTACCCCGTCTCTTGTCATCTCCACAGTGCCGACGGCTCTCTTGCCAGTTCGGGCCAATGAATAATGGAGTGTTGGATACCAAAGACTGAATTCTTTTGCTGACTCAAAGAAGCAGTATTCCTTCATTTGGGCTTGACTCAGATTCCACTTAAAATGTCATTTTATTAGACAAAAATTTGGCACTACAGTTTCTTTCAGAGCCAAAGAATTTAGAGGGCAGTCTTTCTAAAAAGATTGCTTGTGTTTTTTTTTTTCATGATGAGTTCAGAATATATATTTTTAAAAAGGTATAAAAAAGGAAAAATGAGAGTGTTTTCCAAAGATCCTCAGTGCAAGGTGCCTGGTTATTATCAATACATATTTCTAGCACTGCTGATAAAAGACTGGCCTGGGTTTATTATATGTAATGGACCACTGTTTTAGTCTGTGTTAGAATATGTTAAGATACAGTGTGCTGTGCACTGATGTGTAATTTATGTTTGCATAGAATTTATAAATCCTTTGGTATATGAGGAGCATGTAATCATGGATCTAGAACATCTTTTCTTGATTTGGAAAAACATTGTTCCAGTTGTGAAGCCAGCATTTGGGATGAGCCTGCCGCCTGAGCACGTGGAGGCCCTGATGCCGGTTCTTTTCCACCTTTGGCCAAGGGCAGTGTGTCATGTCTCATCTTCTTGGGGTGGGGGTGGGGTCCAGCTGTTGAAGCAGACCTGACCTCATCACTCAGAGCAGCCATGGAGTGTCTGAATGGCTCAGTCAGTTAAACGTCTGACTCCTGATTTTGGGCTCGGGTCATGATCTCATGGTTTGTGGGATTGAGCCCTGCCTCAGGCTCTGTGCTGAGCATGGAGCGTGCTCAGGATTTTCTCTCTCTCTCTTCCCCCTCCCCACTCACTCACTGTCTCTGTCTCTCTAAAAACAAAGTAAATAAACTTAAAAAAAAAAAAAGGAGCCATTCTTCTGTAGTCCTATGGGGGGACTGCACCCAGACCCTGTAGCAGTGGTCTTCAACCTGCCTTTTTCAAGAGGAAAGAGACTCCTTTTCTCTTACTCTCATCTGAAACCAGTAGTGGCAGAGACCTTGGGAGCTGCTAGAACATTTCTAAAGGATGTAGGACCCTGTTTACCTGCCAGTTCTTACTCAGAAATGATCCTCCCAGATCCTCCCTCCTGCAGGGTGCAGGTCAGCTCATTTCCCTCCTCCAAGGCCATCAGCAGCCTCCAAGTCTTAAAGAAACAAGTCCAGCACTTTGATGAAAGTAAGCCTGTCACAGCCCAGCTCCGGCCCAGAAATCCCATGCTCTGGCTACACTGATCTGTTCCTCATGTCCAAGTACGTCTGGTGCTCTAATCCTCTGTGCCTTTGCACATGTGTTCCTCTCTGCCTCAGACATCTGCATTCTCTTCTTTCCTTGTTCTCTGTCCATCAGAATTGTTGCTAGCCTTCAAGGTCACCCAAGAGTCAGCTTCTCTGCCCTCCCTGATCCACCAGGGCTGATCTGCTTACTCCTTCCTTTGCCTCCCCCTCAATTCATTACATGTAGTTCCATTCCATAGTTACATTTTTTGTGCTTCATGTTTTTAATTATTTGTATATCAGCCCCCTCTACCAGAACACAGATTTCTTGAGGTGTTAGTCACTATGTCAGATCCATTTGCATATACTAGACCAGTACTTGGCAAGCACTTGACACTGATGGGAAAGTAGCATTGTGTACTGAGTAGAAAGAGCTACGTCTTTGCTGTCAGCCCTGACTTTTAGTCTCCTTGACCTTGGGCAATTTCCTTATCCTCTCTCAGCCTTAATTTCAACATTTGTAAAATGAAGGTAATAATACTACCTATATCAACTAGTCATTGTGAGAGTAAAATGTGATGTGTGGATTAGGTATCTGTCATACATGTGAGTGTTTATTTGTCTTCAGTGACTGTTGTAGGAGGAAGGAAAAATTGCTACATGTAGCGTCATACATACACACTTTTACATTTTTAAAAAGAAAATTGAGTCATTGAACATTTAATGAACTCATATGTTTAACTACAGACACAATTGGACTCTTCCAGAACCTACTGTTTCCTGAAGTCCTTCAGCCCTTATGACATGGCTCACTGCCTGTACTGGCTGGCCACTGAGGTCCTGTGGAAATGCAAGGCTATCCCACTCCCAGGCTACAATCTAGATTGTAGATTTGGTTGTTGGTTCCGGATGAACCAGTTACTAGGATCAGGATCCTGCACATACAACAGGTTCTTAAGGTAGACTTTGCCTCCAGAACCCACTCTAGAATCCAGGGAACACACAAAACTGAACTTGAGTTAATGGACACTTATTGATGGAATTTGAAGTAGGGTTCGTGGGCAAATGGCCAAGAAAATTCTTGAGATGTCTTTGGTGCAAAAAGGTGATTTTACTGAAGCACGGGGACAGGACCTGTGGGCAGAAAGAGCTGCACTAGGGTTGTGAGGAACAACTGATTATATACTCTCAAGTTTGTGCAGGGAGGGGAGGTAGAGTAACATTAAGTCTCCAAGGAATTTCTGGATGCTGGAAGCAAGGTCTCATAGGACCCTAAAGATTTAGCTATTGTCAAGATAAGGTTGCTTTTAGTTTTTAAGGAAGTGTAAACATTAAGGCATTAAGGCAGCCATAAGCTTCTTGGGGAGCGTTACACGCTGCATGTCTCTGACATCTATCAGTGGTCTGCAAGCTATGATGAGGGAATTTAATTTGAACTGCATTTCTCTTCCCTTTGTTTCCCTCATCACTGATGGAGCAACTACTAGGTGCTGGGCATCATGTTACATGCTGTGAAATTACCCCCCAAAGAACAAAATATGGTTCTTGACCTCAAGCACAGTGAAGGGCCAGGCAATAATGATATAAGTTAAATATAATAAAAGTTTAAAAAATAAGAGATTTAATAGAGACAAAGAATTACAGGAGTCCATGGGAGAGAGAAATTTCTTTTCCCTGGAGGTGGTAGGAATGCTTCACAGAAGAGATGATATTTGAGCTGGTCCCTGAAGGTTGGATAGGAATTCTGTGGGTAAAGAAGAAGGGAATGGCCATTCCAGGAAAGGGCTTGGTATTATAGGTTTTATAGACACCTGGGTGGTCAGCTCACTTGGGTATCTCCCCACCTCCTGTGCCTGGCAAGGAGGGTCAGGGGAGGGGAGATAAGCTTTTACATCCATTGGCTCATAGTGGATCCTCCCAATGTCCTGTCAGGTTAGTCTGGGAACAGTACCTCCATTTCACAGATGAGGAAACTGAGGTGGCCAGAGGAAAGGAACTTGTGTAAGATCTAACTGGTAGTTAGAATTCTGGCTACCAGAGTCAGGGAAAGCCACACCAAAGAGATGACATTTGAGTTGGGCTGTAAAAGATGAAAGCAAAGAATTGAGACAAAAAGCATTTGTTTACAGTGATCCAGGCATACCCTTCTCTCCCTTGCTAGAATGCAAGTCCTCTAGGACCCCACGGTGGGTGAAACAGGAGAATAGAGGGGTAGGAGAATTGGCCAGTGGCTCTGCCCAAAAAGAGGAACGAGCTTGGTCTCCTTCCCATGACACAAGGTGTTTGGAGTCACAGGGAGAGCTGTGTCCACCTGGATTCAGGACCCATTGGCAGTTTTCCAATGGCTCAGCAATGGAGAGGGGCATGGTGGCAGAGTGGGGGTTCATATGGGTGGAAACAAGGCCCTGCCAACCACTTGAGCCCAGAGAACCAGGCCAGCCCTGAGTGAGGGCCGTCAGGGTACTACAGAAGCTGGACACACAGTGGGGAAAACAAGAGTGCCATGGTCCCAGCCCAAGGTGTGCAGTTGAACTGGGGCAGGAAAAAAGCATCATAGTAATGCATAACTGTTTGCTGAAGGTCAGGCACATCCTAAAGTCTTTGCGTATTAACTTATTTAATTCTCACAATCCCCTAAGAGGTAGTTACTACTGCCATCCCATTTGTAGATGGGAACACTGAGACACAGAGAAATAACTTGTCCCAAATCACACAGCTCATAACCAGCAAAGCCAGAACTCAGACCCACGCAGTCTGAACTAGAACGTGGACAGGTAACCACCGCACTACACTGCCTGCTGTGGTTTGGGACTGTGCACATTTATTTGGTGGGCATTTAGGGATGGGTGCCCTTGCAGCTGCAGGAATGCTTGATTGCTCAGGACTCTTTGGTGGGGATTGCTACATAACCTTTTCCTGAGCCTCTCCTGGGAGAGAATGATCCAGCTAGGTCCTGAGCCTGAGGCTCTGTGGGGCTGAGGCAGGTGTGGGCAGACTGAACTGTGTTCTTGGATTCTTCCCTCACACTCTTGGTACAGACTTCCCGCATATGTTTTGCACAAACCCTTCTTCAGATGATTACCCAATTAAGCTACTTGACATGTGACAGTCTGAGCTGTTGCACCAGGTTTCCATTTGGCTGCTTTCCAGGTGTTGATTCCACACCTGCCTTGCTCCTGAAGGAAATGGGAGTTTGGGCTCCACCCCAGCCCTGAGCTTCATCTGAGGCCTGGCTTGGAATGGCTTTATGGATTAGCATCTGAAGGGAGGACAGCCCCAAGGCCAGGAGGGAGAGAGCCAGCTCCTTCTCAGTTTCTGAACTGATAAACATTCCTGCCAGGTTCCCAGGAACAATGGAGTCCTCTGTGAAAGGGCCTGTCCCCCTCCAAAGCTAATTAGGTCCAGCTGATGCTAAAATGGAACTTCCAAAGTGCCTCAGGCTCTGCATCGCCTCACAGCCTTGAGGGAGATGCTAGACTATCTCTGGGGCACCTGAGTATCCCTGGGTGGATAAACAGAGCTGCAGGTTCTAGATTCTGTGGAGCCTCCTCTGCCCCTTCCTGCCTCACCCTTTGTACCTCCCGTGAGTGCTTCTCCATGGGCCATAGATACTGGATAGCCTGGCTTGAAGGAATGGCCTTGAATGTCATTAACATGTGCAAGCCCAGGGTGAGGCCAGGCAGGAGTCCAAGATGCAACTCAGCTAAGGAGGGGCTATGATGGGAAAGCCAGTATGGTGTAGGCTGCTGTCCAGTGTGGGAGAATACCCTCCCTTCCCTAGGCACCTCCATCTTGACCAACCTTGTCTTCACCTTCATCGTCTTGGGATCTAACAGATATGCACATGCCTGTAACCCTGACATTTCCCAGCCTCTGTGTGGGATCCCATCCACATGGGCGGTGAGGGCTGGGTTATGGGTAGTAGAAGGAGCATAGACTTTGAAGCAGGAAGACTTGGACTTGAATCCCAGTTTTTGATGACTTATGACCATTTAGCGACCCCCCCCCACACACACACACACACAGTCTCCTTCTGTGTAAAATGGGAATGATGCTTGTTCATGTGGCTGCTTACGAGGATTCAGTGAGATTCCACGTGTAAAAGGCCCAGCCCTAACAGGTGCTCAGCAGCTGTGACCTGCTCAAGACACCACCCTCAGGGTCTGTCATCTGACTCTGAGTCACCCTACCCAAGAGTCTGAAGGGTAAACCAGCTGAGGGCATCTTGGCCCTCTGAAGTGCCCCCATTCCTCTGTTGTGTGATACAGACCTGAAAAGATCCATACTTGTGCCTAACTAGCAAACCTGTTAGCAGGTAAGGGGAAGATGTGGAGGGAGAGGTGAGGGTAGGAAGTGGGCCTTGGCTTCACTGGTGGTCGAGATCCTGTAGAAGATACCTGAAGTCAGGTTTGGATTTGGACAAAGCCAGCAGCCCTTGGCCCTGAGCCAGGCTGTTGTCTTTCTTATCTGCAGGCAGGTGGGGTCCTGCACACAGGCCAGTAACATGTATGCAGGACAGTAACTGCTACCATTTATTGAATGCTTACGCTGCTCATGGTGGGCCCTAGGCTAGACACTTCGGGTACTTTATCCCTACACAACCCCAAAAGGGGCTTGTTACTTTACCAGAGGAAAACTAAGGCTACCTTGTCTAAGATGCCTGTGTTTCTCCTGAGCTCGCAGGTGAGCTTCTTGTGGCCCTGTGAACATGACACCTCAGAGATAAGCATTTGCATGCATGTCTTCATGGAAGCTCCCTTGCATGAATGGCCTGCACACATGAGGGACACACACACACACACACACACACACACACACACACACTGTACCATGGCAGACAGAGTACTGGGGCTGGAGTCCAGAGAGAATGGGTCAGCTCCCCTGTGAACCGTGTGGCCTTGGAGCCCGGCTGCTCCTGTCCCCAAGTCTGGACCACAGGAACTGTCCGCCTCTTAGGGTTGTTGTAAAGATCAGATGAGCTACGTGTGTGTGAAAGTACTTTATCCACTGTAAGGTTCCTCACAAGCGTAAAGGGACATTGCTTTTTCATCGCTTCTTCTCCCTCACCCCAGCCCCCCAGAAAGGTGTGGTTGAGGCTCATACTCACCTCTTTGGGCTTTCCTGATTGTCACTCATTATGTCTGTTAAGCCGTTGCCTCATTTGGTTTTTGTCTTTGCTGTTGAAGCCCTAAATGCTTTTTATTTTCTCTTTTATTTGTTTCTATTTTTACATTGGAACCTTTTTATCTTCAGCCGTCACCACCACTTCCATCGCCTCTACCCACGTACACAAGGGCCCCCAGGGTTCATGCCTCTGCTTCCCAAATGACAACCGAAGCCATTTCTAGCCATACACAGGACCAATGGACGCCAACATCTTGACTTAAAGCCACTCTGGAAAACAAAGACAACCCTATCTCAGCAAGTGTCAGAAGCCCGCTGACACCCAGGGCACAGCATTTGAGCACATCACAGTCTGGACTCTAGCCCAGCTGTCAGTTGATCAGGAACAGGCACCCGTACTCCCAGCATGATTGGAAGGCGGGCAGAAAGTGAAGATTAGCATCATCAAACTGGCTGCCTCTTCCCCATCCTCAAGGCCCCAAGGTACCAATTCCTTTGGTCGAGCCCGTTCCACACCCAGTTACATCGGGTTTCTCTGCCAAGCTGTTCCAGCTGTGCTGTGCAAAGGTTCCCTGGAGCAGAGCAAGAGTGAAGTCTGCGGCTGGGCCTGCTTAGCTTCTCATCTGGCATCCTTGCTCCTCTGCCTTGGTATTATGCACAGAAGAGTGAGGGGTCATAAGACATGGTTTGTAGCTTTGGCCACCTCCTTCCTGTCTGACTGTGGGCAAGTCACTAAGCTCCTTAGTCTCACGTGGAGGTGTAGGGTTGAACTGTGTGGCTTCTGTGATCTCTTCCAGCTCTAACCACTTAGGATCTAATAACCCAAACTCTATAACCAAGGTAGGAATGAGATCTTTAAGTGAGCCACAGTCACATTATATAGCCGAGCCTATTTCCCCAGCTGTAAAATTATGAGGGTCAAGTTAGACCCGTAGTTCTCAGTGACAGCTGTGCATTAGAAGCATCTGGGAGCTTGAAGTCAGAATGCCCAAGGTGGAGCCCATGCAGCTTTCATTTCTCAAAAGCTCCCAGGGATTCTCATGGCAGCCAGGGCCACAAATCACTGAGCTGGGTGATCTCTACAGTTCCTCCAGCTTGGATCTTCTGTGACTTCTGGGGAGTTGATAACCAGCAGTCCATATTTTCCAGGCCACCCTGGCCTGGCAGTATACTGAAGATTAGGATCATGATAATATAACAGAACTTCCATCTCCGATCCAACCCTCGGTAAGCCTAACTATTAAACCCATTGCCAAGTTCCCTCATGTCTCATTCCCAGGATTAGTGGAGGGGGAGGTCAGAAAGAGTCACCCATGTATGCTTCTCTCCCCCTCCCCCAATTTCCTCCTGAAGCTTTTAGCACTGCACGAAAGTCGCCCCCCCAAAACCCCATCCAAACTGTACACTTATCTTATGTCAATAGTTGATTAGACAGGAAAAAGCATCAGACCAAAGGTGACGAAGCATTTTGGGGTGAGCATGGGACCAGTGTGAACTGACTCAAAGCATCAGACCAAAGGTGACCAAGCATTTTGGGTAAGCATGGAACCAGTGTGAACTGACTCAAAAGATGTGCTGGGTCAGTTGGAGTCCTTTTCAGGAGTGTAAACCGAAAAATGGGAAAAGCTACATAGGAAGAATTTTGCAGTTAGGAAGAGAAATTAAGGCAGAAGGGATGCTATAGTTGAGAGTTCAGAGTCGGGTCGTGGTACAACAAAAGCAGATGTCAGCTATGAACGAACAGAAGGAAGAGAGGAAAGTTAACAAACAGATCTGTGGAAAGAGGAGAACTGGACAGGTGGCAGCAAGAGGAAGAAGCAGGCAGAGCAAGTGCCAGTCCTTGGCTTTCCACCCCAGTTCCAAATTTCCAAGAAACTCTTTCCCCAGAGGTAAATTAAGTGGACCTCTGCCTTAGGTAACAGGAAGAGCCAAGCTGAAAAAGGGCTGTGAAATTAGATGGATCCGATTAGTGCCCTGATCTCCTTCTTAATCAGGTGGGTGGGGCAAACAGGTTAAGGTAGGGCATCTCAGACTTAGCGAGAATTGGGATCACCCGGAGGCTTGGCAAAACACACATTCAGGGTACCCTGATGCTGCTGGGGCAGGGACCACGCTTTGAAAACCACTGGATTAGGAGCTGGTAAAAAGTTGCTCACTGAAAACTAAGTGGAGGCCATCTGAAGGAAGCAGAAGGAATGGATACTGCCAGGCCCCAGTGTGCGTTAGTAGCAAAACCTGGGAGTCATGAGACCTAGGCTCTGGTCCCAGTTTGAGCAGTGTGACTGTCACCAAGTCTCCTCCTTCCTGGGCCTCACTGTGCTCATCTATAAAACAAGAGAATTTTATTAGGTGATCTCAAGGGCTCCTTCTAAATCCAACCCTTATAGTCTATAATTTTTGAGCCGATTAGAGCACCGTGGCTATAAATTTGCCTCTAAAGTTTCTGGCATTCAAGGGAGGAAAATGTAAAAGTCGACGAAAACACATACTTTTCATTTTCTGACAAGAAAAAGCTTGCAGGCTTATCTGCAAAAGTGTCATTTTGCTGAGAGCTCTGACTCACGCATGGGCACCTTCCCAGGCAGACCAGCCGGGCAGTCCAGGGTTTTTCATGGGTTGTTCCGTGCTGGGGAATTGATGCTGGAATAGATCTAAGGAAGGTGGCACAAGGAGTGCTTCCAAAGCATGAAGGACTTTAATAGTTGTTCAGTTATTATTTTACACGAATGTCATGTGGAACAAGTTAAATTGTGTCTGGATCCCACATCGTTGAAACGTTCTGGAACAGAGAGATCTAGAGGAGAGAAGAAGGAGCATTTATTCTCCTTTCTGAACTACTTTGCTTTCAGTCCCTGAGGGAATTGGCTTTTTCTTTCTTAGAGGAAGTTTGAACATTTACATACCAAAAAAGAAAAAAATGAGTTTGTATTTAACTGCACATGACCTACTTGGGACTTTAGCATCCAGAAGGAGCAGACTGCTGTTTGGGGAGGACAAAGGAACACCTCAGCCATCCAGAAGTTTAGGTGTAGGGGTTGAGAGTGAAGGTAGAAAAGATTGAGCCACCCCACACAAATGCAAAGATTATAGTTTTCTGCTCAAGCTGGAAGTAAATGAGCCTTAGTAACTTGAACAGGATGTTCTGGGTTTGACTTCCTTTAGCCAAAGGCAGATTTCCCTGGCAATTTAAACAAACTGATTTTTGTTTCTTTTTTATCTGACTCTGTCCTTTTCCTCCTTTGTCTCTGGCAATCCCAGCCATGGTGATCAAAAGAATAGGGGCGGGAGAATTTCCTTACTGAGAAGGAAATATGTACATACAGGCAGGAGTTGAGTAGACCTTTCCTCAAAAAACCTTGATCTCTCATTAACCTGTAAAATGCACTAAAGCTTGTGTTTGCTCACACTAAGTTTAGTCCAGAAGGAGTGGCTTCTTAAGAGATGCTGCAAACAGTGTAAATGTTTTGAAACCTTTTGGACTAGAGAAAGAATAAAGGGTCATTGTTGTAGAATTTCTCAAAGAAAAGGGGATTTCTGCCTTGCCAGGAAAGAACTCCACCACCAGCAGGCAAACCCCTAAAATCCGTGATCATAGTCATGTCCTTGGGTCGGCTCATTACACCTATAGGAGTCCCCTCAAATTTTCTGTGTGCCCTGGAAGGGTAACATTGAAAACTTTATTGATGAACTGATTTCTTAGAGACTAATCTTAAACCAGAATCTCCTAAAACCATAGCACTTGAAACTTAGGAAGGATAGGTTTTTATGTGAAAGGGAGAAGGATGGGAAAGCATAGATCAAGAAGATTTCAGGTCTGTGATACTGCAGGTGGAAACAGGGCTCCAGCGGAGTACCCCAGTGAGGCCTCAACATCGTCCAAAGGTTACTGGAGGGGAACAAGTAAAAAACCCAAAAGAACAAAAAGTAACATGGGTAGAGGAAGATGGACTTCTCCAACTTCATATCATTCATCATATGAGCTCCTGTCCTGAACTACAAGGTCCAGGAGGGAAATTATGTGTTTTGTTCTTCTCTGTGTCTCCCATAGTGCTGAGCATAGTATCTCCAGGCACCTACCAGAGAGACCACTTCAAGGCTGTCTTCTGATTAGGTTCAACAAGCATTGATTAAGCACTGTCTTTGTGGTTGGACACCATTAAGTACATGGAAGATCCAAATGGAATAAGATAGTTTATTCAGGGCCTGTGACCTTGAGATGTTTACAGGCCACCTGAGGAGAAGAGCATTTCTAAAGCAACATAAGCCAGTTAGTAAATTGTGGTGTGGATTGTCTAGCTCACTTGGAAAGGATGGAAGTAATTCATTGTGGTAAGAGATCTCTTCCCTGAATTGTTGTTCTTGATCTAAACCTTGAAAAAAGGATTTTGATTCATGTTGGGAAGATAGCCCAGCACATACATAGCCCAGGCATACAAAGCTTTAGTGGATGAGTTCCAAGCAGGAAGAACTGCATAAAGTAAGACATGTGGCTGGAACAAGCCAAGAATCACAGACTCTCAGCACTGGGAATACAAAAGACACTGCTGATGGCCCCTTCCGCCTCCTTAACAAAACCCTGGTTGTTGTTTGCTTTATTTATTTTTTCTCCATTATCTTTTTCCCCCCAAATGGCCATGTGCTTTGAGGAAGTCTTGGCCTTTCCCAGCACCAAGCAGTGGGTCCTAATTAATCCCAGCCAATCCTGTTCTGGCCAAAGAGATATGACGGTCATCCACCCGAGGACTTCTGGGAAGGTTTTTCTTGTTGCAAGAAGGCTCCTTCTTCCCATGACACTTCCATGTTTGCCTAGGATGCCTGGAACTGTGATGATCATCCTACGGTCATGAGATAAACAGCTCAGGGTCCAGGCTGTTAATGCCCAAAATTAATGTGGGGAACTTGTACCCTTGGTGACATGGTTGAGCCACTAAACAAACGAATCCTGGAGCTGCCTTCCCCTGGACTTGTTATATGCAGTGAATTTCCTCTTCCCAGCCAGTTTTGTCTTGCTTACAGCTGAAAGCAGTGCCCCTTCCTGAGAGGATGCTTGAGTCATGTCTGTCACCGAGTGGTAGCTCACGTTGGTTTATTCAGAGCTTCCGATGCACCAGACACTCTTATAGGTGCTTCACACGTAGTCCCCACGACATCTCCTTGTGGTAACTAATCCTATTAGGCCCATTTTAATGAAGAGGAAACTGAGGCACCGTGAGTTAAAGTCACTGAAAAAGGTTACACATCCGCTACATGGGAGCACCACCCAGGCTTCAGACCACACACCCTCACTGCTGCCTTCACGAGCCTCTTCTCTCTGGTACTGAGCATGTCCGGGATGGAGGACTCCCTACCACACTGGCCCACGGCACGTGCAGGGTGTGTGAGGAATTCACTCCATTGACGGGGTGGGGAAGATGGAGCTGATGCGAGGCGGAGTGAGGGGTTTGGATTGCGTCAGTCAGAGATGGCGCTACACTTTGGAGCAGGGAGATTGTAACAAAAGCATTTTTTGAGGAAGATAATTCAGGAAGACTAAAGAGCAAGGCCACAGAGAAGTGCTGTATTCCCTCAAGCACCAGGAGAGAAGAGCCAGAGAGAGTCCTAGACGTGGAGATGAAGGTGAAAACCCAGGACACTGCAGCACACGGACACCGGTGTGATGTGGCTGTGAAGGGAGATTTGTTGGCTCTGAACTGCATCGCCGCATAATGACAGTAGGGAAAAGTTGAGATGAGGCTCTGGAAATGGAACCTCAAGTTGGATTACAAGGGCCACGACTACCACTGCCTTTCACTGTGTGGCCAGTACAGTGATGATCACGGTACCTTTACCATCTCTGACTCTCACAATAGCCCTGAGAAATCGGAAGGCATTATTGTCCCCATGTCACAGAGGAGAGGTTCAGAGGTGATGCGGGTCTTGTCGAGAGCCATCTGGCTGGTGAGTGGCAGTGTTGAAACCCAAACCTGTCCTTGTCCACTACCTCGCTTTCCTCATTGGAGCCCTCTCTAGTCCTGTGTTGCTGAAACTCAGCATTTCTGAATCATGTGCACACCCTTACCCCACAAACAACAGTGGCAAAGCAAACACGTTCCTTAGGCTGAATGGAGTTAGCAGCAGGTGTCGGCTGGAGTCCCCTGGGGGAAGACGAGGTAAAGCGGGGCCATGAACTGTGCTGCCCTGTTACAAAGCATCAGGAAGAGAGCCAGGGCTTGCACCTTGGCGGGCCCTTCGTACCTGCACCGACAGAGCCTTTTAGGCATGTGGCAAGGACATACCAAGCACTTCATGGCTCCTGCTGCCATGATACTCCCTTGAGTTGGTGTCGGGATATTAAATGGCCTCCAATTTTAAAAGCACCCTACACAACCAACACAGATGTTACCTGTGTGCCACCTGCAGCCCAGTCCCCCAAAACTCCCAGATATCCCCCCACTGTGGGTTCCAAGACAGGCTGAGGCATCAGCCTCCTAAGAGGACTTTGAAAAGAGTCCTATCTCCTCAGGATATCTCAGGTGGAGCCCTGTCTGTGAGGGGGCGGAAGGGATTAGCTCTGAAGACACCCTGGGCTCTGTCTGCATTTCTGTAGGTTCGCCTCCCTTTGCAGCACACAATGACACGATCCTGATTCTATAAATCAGCTTTCTCAAACCGAGGCCAAGAGGGGACATGACACCCTCCTCAACCAGGGGTGCAAGTCAATGGAAATGGTAGGACTAGAACTCAAGTCTCCTGCCTCTTTATTCCTTTCTACTGTGTAGAGAGATAGATGTTCCCCCATCATTTGGGGGATCAAGCATAACTCATAATTATTACTTATATCTATAAAGTACCTTGAAGTTTTAGTATGAATTCAAATACAGTCCTGCCAGGCACTGTCTGAAACAGATAGTGCAGCCCCTTTGACTTGAGCAAATGAGGATTCCTGAGGTTGACTCCCTCAGGCTGTATAGGTAGTGAGAGAGAGGTAGAATTGAACTATTTCTGTTTGCCATGCAGGACTCTTCCCACACTGCTGGCTTGTAAGCTTGCTATGGGCAGGAGCCATATTTGTTTAGCTTACCATTGGACACCCAGCCCCCAGCACAGAGCCTTGTTGGATGGAAGGAAGGTGTAAGGAAGGACCAATAGTTAGAATAGGAGCAAGGATAGAAGAAAATTGGAATCTCATTTTCCTGATGACTGTTAATAGAATCCTAGATGAGTGAGATTCTTTTACTAATGATTCCTTAAAGACAAAGAGCTTTAACTCTATTAACTTTGTTTAAAATGCAGTGTGTCTTAAAATTTTCTTTTTAACATTAATGTAAAAGGTGATTTGATTCCTTTAAGAATCTTCAGCAGGTAGGGGCGCCTGGGTGGCTCAGCCAGTTAGGCGTCCAACTTTGGCTCATGTCACGATCTCACGGTTTGTGAGTTCAAGCCCCGCCTTGGATTCTGTGCTGACAGCTTAGAGCCTGGAGCCTGCTTTGGAATCTGTGTCTCCCTCTCTCTGTGCCCCTCTCCCACTGGCGCTGTGTCTCTCTTCCTCTCAAAAATGAACAGACATTTAAAAAATGTTTAATAAAAATAAAATAATAATTAAAAAAAGAAAAGAATCTGCAGCAGGTAGACCTTCACAGGACCTAGGACAGAGTGGCACTCAATAAGTGCCTGGATCAGTGTTTCTGGAATTTAATAGAATGTAAAGCTAAGCTGGAGAGTGTGTCAGACAGTGTGTCTTATTCATCTTTGTTATCTTCATCCTTTCTGTAACTCCTGGCATGGCAGGTCCCGTATACAAGAATGGATGAATGAATATAAGCTCCAGAAAGCAGTAGGTTTCATCTGTTTTATTAACTGAAATAAATATGCTGAGTGCCTAGAACAGTGCCTGCTACATGGAGGGGTTTAATAAGTAATTGTTGGAATAGTTCATGAATGACTGCTTTCACCTTATATAAGCCAGTAGAAAAGAAGGACTGGACATGCTGTGTTTCTCAGTGTAACAGTAAAAATTACTCATAGTGGCACCAATACTATCACAGTCTCCTGAATGGATTAAGATCCTCTTTTGATATTGCTGTCATCTAATAGTTGGGGTGTTAGCTATATAGACCCAAGGTATTCTAATAGAGAAAAAAGCAATAATGTTGCAAACATATAGTTCATACATAAATCAGATCAAGTCAGCTTTTTTTAGCTTTACTCATTATGCTTCTTCTACTAATAGTAAGCTCAGGATGCGAAGGGTTTTTTAGGATAGTTTACACGGAATAATAGGAAAAATAGCTTCCGTGTATTGAGCCCTTGCCAAATGTGCCACACAGTATACTGTTCTCCGTATATTATCTCTTCTAAGTGTCACATACAACTTTATTAGAAACGTCATGTTATCCCTATTTTACAGATGAGGAAACTGAGGCTCCAGCGTAGTCATTTGTCAAGGTCACTCAACTACTAACCAGAAGACTGGAGAGTGGAGTGTGTGTCTGTCTGAGCCTCTGCTCCTAAGCTTGACAGTAACACTGGGGTTTTGAATTGAGTGGGTCCAACTGGGACTTATTTCTGACCAGAGAAGCACACAGCTTTCCCTAGGCATTTCAGAGAAATGCGTTCTTGTCCTTGAACATTCCTGATCTTGAGTTTTGTGAGACTTCTTCCCTTAACATTTATAGTTGGCAGACTCAACTCCATCAGAATGACAAGTGAAGTTAAATGTCTCCCCGCCCCTGTTACTCCTGCTGAGCGGCCCTTTCAGACATTTGGTTTCAGGCACTTAACTGTCTCTTACATTTGCTTCCAGTGATCAGGGTCCCTGAGGTTTGCACATATGTTTTCCCAGTGAACTTTTGTCCTCTTTGAAAACTGCATTCTGTTCTCCTTTATTAAATTCCAGCTTTCATGACTAATATGCAGTGATAGCCCCAGAAATGTTTATATAATAAATTAAAGTGGGCAGAGTCTTCCGCTTACAAATTGCTTCAAGATAGAATGCAGATGCCTGCCCATAGAATTGTCTCATAAATGCTAGCATGAAACTTTCGAGCTTTTACAGTTTCAGCTTGTCCTTGGCGTGGGGCCCATTGTTTCAGTGGGTTCGGATAGGGTTCTGAGCTCCTAGCCTATTTCTCAAACTGAGGCCTCAGAAATTTATGACTCAGTGGAAAAAGAATATGTGTGACTACTCCTCAAATCTGCTTTGGAAAAACAAACAGGATGTTTTTCCCTCCCTATCTCGCAGGTACCTGTAAACAAGCAGTGCGTTGGCCTCTGAGTCGGTGGTATCGCGATTTCAGACTCTCAGGTTTGATGATTATTTGCTTGGATGAATCAGAAGTTTATGTTAGAGCACAGCCATGTTCCAAAATACTTATTGCCCAGAGACCCAGATTAGAGTTCTTCTCGACCCCAGGAAGGTGTTTGTTTGCTTTATGAAGTGGAAGCCTGTGTGGGTCTGTACCATGTTCACCACCATAAAAGAAAGTGAAGAGTATTAAGTGTGACTTCTCTGGGAAGAGGGGGCCTGAAGCCTCTGTGGTTATTATTTTTGGAGGAGTAAATATTTCAGTAGAAAAAGAAACTCCTTTGTACCAACTCTGTCTGCGTTTTCTTGGCACATTTTAATATTTTCAAGTAACAGCTGAAACCACATTAACCTTCCCTATTCTAATTGGAAGCATCTGTGAATTGCAAAATGAGAATGTTTAGATTCTGAACCGATTTGCTGTTTGGACAGGGGTGTCAATTGCAGCTGAAATTTCCATCTATGGGACCTTTTTTGTCCTCCTGATTATAAATTGTTCAGTCAGCCAATGACGATGGAGATACAAGGCACACTCTTTAGCTCTTCCGTGTGTGTGCTTCTTAAATGAAAACCACACTTTCTTCTTCAGCTATTTGCACACCTTATCAGGATCCTTTTAATTCAAAGAGAATAGATGGAGAAATTCCTCTCCAACCCTTGGAATGCGCCTTGAACAATTTTCTCCTGCCAAAAAGCATTCATAATCAATGACACCAGAGGAATAGCTGAGATTTGCAAATTCCGGGAAGGAAAAAAATAGAAAAATAATTAGAAAGTTACTCCAGTTTTTTAAAATTTTTTTTTAATGTTTATTCATTTTTGAGAGAGCCAGAGCATGAGTGGGGGAGGTGGAGAGAGAGAAGGAGAGAGAAAGGGCGGTTGGGGGTTGGCGGGGGCGGGGGGGGGGGGGGGAGATACAGAATTGGAAGCAGGCTCCAGGCTCTGAGCTGCCAGCACAGAGCCTGACACAGGGCCTGAACTCAGGGACCGTGAGGTCATGACCTTAGCCGAAGTCAGATGCTTACCAGGCGAAAGTTACTCCAGTCTTTGTCTATGCTGACAGAAGCTTGGTGTTTTACAAATGTCTCCTTCCACTTCAACAACACACCTGAAGGCACAGTGCCTTCTTTCTGTCTCGGTGATGTTACCTCGTTTCAGCCAGCCTCAGTATTTTCAGGTGGAAATAGAAACTGTAGCTGGCTCCCAGGTTTGTGGCAATGAGTAAATGGTGTAGTATTTGTAAAGTATTCCAAGTGGGCATGTCCTAGTCCATTCAGTCTGCTGTAACAAAGTACCACAGACTGTGTGGTTGACAAACAACAGACACTGGAGGTTGGAAGCCTGAGCTCAGGGCTCTGCATGGTTGGGTGAGGGCTGTCCCAGGTGGCAGATTTCTCCTTATTCTTACATGGAGGAAGGGACTAGGGAACTCTCCAGGACCTCTTGTGACACACTACTCCCATTCATTGAGGGCTCCGGACTTATGACCGAATCACCTCCCAAAGGCGCCACCTCCCAGTACAATCACAGTGGGCATTAGGATTTCAACATGGGAATTTGGGGGGATGCATTCAGAACATAGCGTCCCCCCCAAATTCTTTTTTTTTCTTTCTTTCATTTCTTTCTTTCCTTCCTTCTTTGCTTGCTTGCTTTCTCTCTCTTTTTTTTCTTTCCTTTCCTTTCCTTTCCTTTTCTTTATTTCTTTCTTCACACAGCAGCTGAGGTAAAAATGATGAGTTACCTGAGGCCAAAGATCAGACCCACAAGGAAGCAAGACTAAAAGGTTTGCAGGTCTGTCACCTTGAAGGTTCCATCCTTTGTCTGGGTTCAACACCAACTCCGCAGAGTTTGGCACAAAGTATGCTGTAGACTTTTCCTAAAAGTTGGGAGAGCAAAAGACTGGGTGATATTAGCCACTTCACAGGTGCCTTGTGTTACTAGTAGGGTTATAATTAATGACAACACAGGGAAAGGATTCAGAACAACAGCACCAGAAAGATGGGCCTGACTTTCCACACTAGGCATCCCATAAATGTCTGCAGTATTGAGCGTCATAGACTGTGCAGATCAATATGTTTTTGAAAGTGAAAAGGAAATCAAACAATAATTGTGCCAAGACACAGGCAAGCCATAATATGTAGTCACCCTGTCTGTGACCCATGGTAGAAAATTCAGTGTCCCTTTGAGGTGAACTGAACTGATACTTGTTCCTTTGGTAAATATTTATTAGGTTCCGACTTAAGATTTGATGGAGAGGCTACTTTGTGACTGACATTGTATTATGTTATTTAATGCTCACACAAACTTATGAGGTGGATTTAATTATTAAATTAATTACTAATTAGAACTCCATTTAAACAATAAGCAACTAATACTGAGGTTAAGTAATTTGTCAAAGTTGCCCAGCAAGCGAGGGTTGGTTAGAGCTGGAATTTGAACTGGGGGTCTCTCTTGTTCCAAATCTGTGCTCTTGCAACAGATCCAAAAAGTGCATGGATTTCTTTTTTCTTTTTCTTTTTTCCTTTATTATGTTTTTTTTTTTGCTTATACTACAAAAATTTATGAAAGCTTCATTTTCATTTTATTATATGTTTTTACTACTCAGTTTCCCCCTTTGTACATATTTGTCATGAACTACAGTATTGGTGTCACTGATTCATTGTCTTTGCTCATGCCGTTGCATCCTTGCAGATAACAACCTGGAAAGTACAGGTCTTGCTAGATTATGTCACAGAATCCTAAATTTCTCAGATGGAGAAGCAACCTCAGAGAGGTCTGGTAACTTTCTCAAATTCACGGGGCTAGATGTGGTAGTGGACACACCGGCACTCTGGTCCTGACTACTCCATTCCCACATTCGGGGAGGGAGAGAAAGGAAGAGATCATCTCTTTGGAAATCCCTTTCTGAAGGGATACAGTGTCCATAGGGCTATATTGGGGGACCTGTGGTCAATGGAAACTGTGGATTTGGTCCCTGCCCATCTGAGGCTTTGAGTCTGCGTGGGGGGCATCATCCCACAGCAGCAAGAGGAAGGGAAAGGGGACAGTGGAGCCAAAGCGCCCTAGACTGGGGACTCTGAGCCCAGCTCTGTGGCTCTTTTCACCCTGTGATTTTGCTGTCCTGGGCCTGCTTATTCTGTAGTTCTCCCCGTCCTCCAGCAAGCTCTCTGTTACACCACAGTGTACTTCATTTTTTTCCCCCCTGATCTGCCTCCATCAGAAAACCCCACTGAATCAGTCTCATTCATGTGCCCTGCACAATGCCTGGCAGGAAGCAGAATGCATGGAACCTGTGCAGGGGGCAAGGCAGATGTTAACCTCAAGCACAAGGGATCCAGGAAGCCATGCCCACTCCGCGCTCCCACTGAAGGAGTCACGTGGCAAACATCTCAGTCCTCACCCTTATGCCTCACTCCAAGGGCAGAAACACTCCACATCACTTGTGATCTGGGAGGGTCGGAAGGAAAGGGGGCCTCCACAGGCCCCTCGTGACATCCCACCTAGAGGGCGACAGAATGGAAACAGGATGGGCTGTCCAAGGTACAGGAAATTAGCTATGGTTGTTCAGCGGATTAAAATAATCAAAATGTTTCTCAAGATAGAAAATAAAACCAAAGGATTGTGAGAGACCTACCACAAACTCATCCCTTACTTTAGCCACAGTCCCTGAGGACACTTGACAGAATCAAGGAAGGATATGATTTTTAAGTTTCTCCAAGGCAGGGACAGCTTCCTCACCTTGGCCTCAGGCTGTGCCTCACCAGGTGCTGGGCTGCAGAAGCCCTTGGCACTTCTCATACCTACCTTGTCCCGCTGTGCTGCTGGCTCCGGGAGACCATTGCTGGACCCTACAGATAGCCTCTTGCAGTATTTCAGAGGATAGCTTCCCTTCCTGCCCAAAAATGTGTCTGTCCTGCCAAAAATGTGTGGAATGGTGGTTTCGTGGCAACACTGAGCCTTTGTTCCAGAGTTGAACGTGTATGTCCCTCCTCCTAAGCCCGGCCTCGGTGTGTTGCCTTGTGTCACCAACCCTGTTTTAATTAAGTCCTTCTTTTGTGTTGGACTTGGTAACAAGAAGCCTAAATGAATGTTGTCTATTTGAGTGGATTTTGCTAGGTTTTTATCCCCCCAGTTCTATTTTAGGAAACTTCTAAGGGTTAGTCCTCTGCAGGCAGAGATAAGGGTTAAGAGTCTTTTTCTCAAGAAATAACACTCTCCTAAGTGAACATTATCTTTGTTTTTCTTTCTCTTTCGTGTAACTGCATTCTAAAATTTAAGCGGATTTTTCTGGCTCCTGATGGAAACTGGAGATAGTGATGTAATTTACAGGCCTTTGTTGGATGGAGGAAACCTCACCGGCACCTGCCCTTGCAACATTCCATCCCACTGGAGTTTTAGGAGGGAAAGAGTCGTGATTGCCACTGCTCGTGGCTGCTGCACGGATGGTGGACAGCTGGTGCATTAGCTTCCTGAGGCTGCTGTAATAAAACAGCACAGACTGGGGGCTTAGAACAACAGGAAGTTATTGTCTCAGTGCTGGAGGCCAGAAGTCAAGGTGGCCACAGAGTTGTGCTCTCTCTGAGATCTTAGGGGAGAATCCTTCCTTGCCTCTTCTAACTCGTGCTGTTTGCCAGCAACTCCTGCATTCCTTGGCTTATAGATGTATCACTTCAGTCTCCCCTCCGGCACTACATGGCCATTTTCTCCCTATGTATCCCCACTTCTTGTTCTAAGGACACCTGTCATATCAGATCAGGGTCCTCCTTGCGACCTCAGCCTCATGACATCTGCAAAGACCCTATTTCCAAATAAGATCACAAGTACCATGGCTTAGGATTTCAATGTATCTTTTGAATGAGTCAACTTGTAGTAGTTGGCTTGGAGTTTTTCTAACCTAGAAAATACTTGGCCAAGACTGTCTCCCTCTCTCAAAAAAATAAACATTAAAAAAAAATACTTAATTTCCTAAATACCAACTACTAACTCACAGTGCCATAGTACCATTTCCAATCAGGAATTGTTTTTCTCTGCTGTCATTGCCCGAGATCTGTTGTGGGAACAGTGCCGAGATGAAGAGCACCAGGTGGTCCCTCAGAGAAGACGGGCCCTCGCCACTGCTTCACCAGAGCCCCAACATTTGTCTTACGTACAGGGCACCTCCGGGAGATCTTGTTGCACAGGGAGTACCATGGCTGGCTTACGTGGCAGAACAAACAACCCTAAGAATCTCAACTCTTAAAATATATTCTGTATTCCTGCATCCTGTCCTCTGTGGGGCAGCTGGAGGTGGTGCTTCATGGATTCCTCCCTCCGGAACCAGGCTAGTGAAGTAGCCTCATCTGGAACTGGACAGGTTGCCATGGCAAAGGGAAAGACCAGGTGGTGAATCGCACGCTGGCCCTTAAGCACTTGCACCCCTAAGTGTCACGTCAGCTGTGCTCCATGGTGAACAGTCCGTGACAGATACGCCTGTCAGGCCACAAGCGTCACGTATGTGAAGAGAGCATAAGCATCATTCCATCCCTTCCCTGTCTCTGCATGTTTATCCCAAAGCTCCATGCAGAAGGGCACTGCCCCACTTCTCTGGCCACTTCACCACTTTGGTCAGTGGGTCCTGCTGTCCAGGCACCAGCCAAGAGAGAATCTAAGTTCTGTTTCTAGAAACTGAAGTATGAAAGCCCAAATTTGTGAAAGACATAAATCAGGGGACAGTGATCTACATTTGCAAACAATTCTCAGCAGGTCCCCCTAAAACAGCAACCTCCAAAGTGCATGTATAATATAATTTTACGTATAGATACTTTATTTACTCACAGCTTTTTGAGAATAGGCTGTATGTTATATAAAGCAGGGCATGTATTTATTTAAGCCCTGGATTCCAGAGGTTGGCAATTGGCCATATTCACTATATGTATTTTTTCTTCCTTCAGGGTCCAAAAGTGTTTCCCTGAAGTAAACAGGAAAAATTTGGGGGAAGTAACCAGTAGCCAAGGTTATTTTTTGTTTTTTGTTTGTGCTGTCCCACTTAATGACTGTTAACAAGGAGAGATTCCCAGGAGTGCCTCTGTCCCAGGTGCCCATCTTTGTTAGCATGGTGCAGGACATTCTGTTCTAATTACTCAGAGGAGTCACTGGCCTTGATGAATGCTCAGGCTACATTAGCTCACTGCAGGATGTTCAGTACCTTGGGATCCCCCAGGGCAGCCTATAACTCATTCAAAAGCTGGAAACGCCTCTGAGTCTCAGCCCTGGGCTTCCTGGAGCTTCCCACCTTCCTACCTCCCTTTGTGCCTTGGAGCAGGATGATAACATCACGCCAGCTGTCAAAGGTAGTGCTTCACAGGGCATCATTCATTTCCATGGGGTTCTGGCTCCTTCTCATGGAAAGAAGGCTGAAATAGACCCAGCTGTGGGCTCAGATAGCTTCTTGACACCTAACTTCATCCATCAAGGGCCCCCAGGAAACCAGAAGGACTGGCATGCTCTTGGAGGACTTCACGTTAACCCCCTCTCAGACTCACCATATTGGACAAGGTCAGACGAACACCAAGATTCACGTCTGTAGGGTTTTCTTGTGTGCAGAGTTTTTGTGAACTTGCTTGTTTCATCCACAGTCACTCCATAATGGAGAAGCCATTGTTCCCATTTAGTGAAGAGAAAACTAAGGCACAGAGAGTTGAAGTGACTTATCCCAAATCACACACTAAAGGAACCACGTTTCTGGGATCAAGAGACCTGTGCTTCAATCTCACCTCTACCTCCACATCTGTGCTTCTTAATCTCCTTTATCAAATGGGGGTGTTGCCCACCTGATAGTTTTTCATGAGAATTAAGATATGTATATAAAGAGTCTAACCCTAATAGTGTTCCTGGAAGAGAGATACTCAAAAAAGCCTATGGATGGATGGATGGATGGATAGATGGAGAGATAAGTGGATGAGTACATGAATGGTGAATAAGTGAGTGAATGAATGAATATTGCCCATTTGTGCCATGTATTTCCTTTCAGTCTGCCCTTGATAACACTTTCATTGAATATTAGCTCTTGCAGGGAACATGGAAAACTTTTAGTCCCAAGTGTGTATCACCCCAGTATTTTGCCCTCACTCAGTGACCCACATAATGAAAAGATTTTCCACCAAACTTTATGACTGTTTTCCTGTTTCATCAAAGACACATCTAACTGCCAGTCGTGGCTCTTAAAAACATGCACATTGATTTAGTATAATTCTAGTTAAAATACAAGTTAATAATTAGCTACTAAAATCTACCGAGCATTCACTATGGGCCAGGTACTTCACTGGCATTTTGTCAGCATTTGAACCCAGGCGGTCTGACTCCTGAGTCTGGACTCTTTATTTTTTTAATTTTATTTATTTATCTTTGAAGAGGTGGGAGGGGCAGAGAGAGAGGGAGACAGAGGATCCAAAGCTGGCTCCGCACTGTCAGCGCAGAGCCCAATGCAGGCCTCGAATTCACGACCGTGAGATCATGACCTGAACCGAAGTTGGATACAAGCGACAGCCATCCAGGTGCTCCCTGAGTCTGGACTCTTACGACACTAGCTCAGCAACGCTAAGAGCTGTCACTTGTTGAATGCTTACTGTATACCAACAAATACTCTGATAAACTAAATACGCATTGTCTTAGTCCTTATAGCAAATATATGAAGCACCTGGTGTCATGTTGTCATGTTACAAACTGAAGCTTGAGGAAGGGAAGTAACTTGTCCATTGCCACATCTCTGGTGAGTGGCAGAGGCAGGCTTTGAACACAGGGGCTATTGTTGTAAAGCACATACGTCTAACCCCTAGTCTGTGCTACCTTCCATCTGCCATTTCTCCAAAACCACACTTGCGTCGCTTGCAGCCCCATCATTTTCAGTGCTTTGGATTATTGGGAATTAGCTGGAAATCCCTATTCCAGCCTCAGGGACGCCTGTGAGTCTGAGGTCTCAGGGTGAGACAAAGCAGGTGCAGGTAGGAGATCCTCCCATGGCGCTTATGTATTTACTTCCTGAGGTCACTAAGAAGGAATGCAGAGGAGTGAATGTCGCATTTCTCACTTGATCAGAACCTCATGGAAACAGACATAGCAGCCAACCCCATCACCAAGTACTGCTGGAAAAGATGGTGTCCCCTGACTACAAAGTGGCTAAACCTGCAAATAGGTTGCTGAGGGCATTTAAGAGGTTTTCTTTCTTCCCAGATGCAGTTCTGCCAGGAAATGGGTGGATGGGCAAGAGACCCCCATAGGATCCTGCTGGAAACCTGCTGTCCATTTGTTTATCATCAGAATCCCTCACTCTGCACATTTTACATTCTCACCAACGTGCATCAAAGAGGAATGTTTCACTACTGGCCACAGTGGCCTCTCTGGATGTCCATTTCCTCTTTTATAAAATGAAGTCTTTGGACTAGATATTTCAAAATCCTCATCCAGGGCAATCAATTTGGGCAATCATTTGTAGCTACAGTTTGTTTAAAAGTTTATTTATTTATTTTGAGAGAGAGAGAGAGAGAGAGAGAGAGAGAGAATCCCAAGCAGGCTCCCCCACCATCAGCACAGAGCCCATCACTGGGCTCAAACTCATTAAACGCGAGATGATGACCTGAGCTGAAATCAAGAGTCAGACGCTTAACTGGCTGAGCCACTGAGATGCTCCCACTATAGTTTTGATAATAGATGGAAGAGCACTTTGAGAAGTGATTAAAAGCTCTTGATGCATTTCAAAAGGTGTTATTTTTTATAGCATGATCCCTGCAGAGCATAAAATCATATATGCAAAAAGAAAAAATCTTTTGAAATTTTAGTAACTCAAATTTAAATGTGAAACATTCACTTTAAGTGAATGTCCCTCCTCCCTCTCCTTATCTTCAACGAAGAGGGACTGTTTTAATGTACCAAAGAATTTTTGTAACCATACTTTTTCTGTGTTTAGGATTAATCACACAAGAGCTTTGCTAAGATCTGGAATAGTGTGCATGGATCAAACCCCTTAGTACGTGAGCTTTTTGTTAAGTATCACTAGTAAGCCTTGATCTTATCAAGGGAATGTTGAGAGTCAGAGTTGTTTGGGTGGGGACATTTCCAGAACAGAGCCAAGTTAAGAGCTTTAAGAGGCCAGGAATGCGTCACTGGGATTAATTAGTATAGGTAAATGACTTCCCCAAGGTCACTCAGTGAGTCATCAGTGATCCTGGGACTCAGTTCTTCCAGCTGGAAAGAATTGGCATCCTGTTGGCATTATTATTCCATGTGACTAGCTCTGGACAACCCCAGGGGGGAAATCACTTATGGATATTAGAAGTACAACTGTGGGGAAGTAAAAACCAGCAGAAATACACCCCTAACAAGACCTCCTCAGGCCTGGCCTCAGAGCAGTGGCTGGTTTGGGAGGTGGAGAAGGTGGTTCTTTAAAAGTTCTGGGCTTATGTACTCACCTTGATCCATTTACCCTTCTACTGCCACTAGGCAAGTACCCCTAGTTAAACTTCAGGAGGCCCATGTGTGGCTGCTTTTCTCATACAGGTCATTCCTTGAAGTTCATTATTATGAACATAGTGCGATTTTCCAAACTCACATTTCCTGGAGATCATTCATAAAAACAACTACCAAGAAGCCAATCCAATGCCTCGTTTTCATCTTGATTGATATGACTGAGTGCCCCTTGGTCATTTCAAAATGGCACAGCAAATGCTGGAACTTGCTCTCAAACCTTGTGAATAAGGTCATTCCAACACCCACATTGCCCTCCATCAATGTGATGGAAGGAGCCCTGCATCCCCCAAGTCTTAGACTCTGGGGTTTTCTTCTTCCCCAGCGTGTCCACCCACTTTCATATGTGCATTCCCCTGGTCTAAGCCACAGGGCACAGTCTAACCCAGCCCAGCCCCACCCAGCCTTAGTGATCCCTGGTGCATGAAACAACCCCACATGCATAAAAATTTTCTTCTCTCCAACTTTATTCGGCACCTTTCATTCTCATCCCTCAACCTCAAGCCATTCTCAGGTTCACTTGCTCACTCCATTGATTCGCAAAGCAGGTGTTGAGCATCTATTATGGACTAAGCCTGGATGTACAGTAGTCAACAACAACAAAATAAATGTTCACCTTGCCCCAGTGAAGCTTATGGTCTAATTAGGGAGGTAGCGGCATATTAACAAAACAGCCACACAAATGAATGTAAGAAGTTTGTGTATGCAGGGATGGCACTTTGAGAACGTGTAACAGAGAGCTCCGGCTTTGACTCGGAAGTCATCAGGAGAATGAGGAGGATCCACTAAACAAAGAGTGAGGAGAGGGGCGCCTGGGTGGCTCAGTCGGTTAGGCATCTGACTTCGTCTTAGGTCATGATCTCGCGGTTCGTGAGTTCAAGCCCCGCGTTGGGCTCTGTGCTGACAGCTCAGAGCCTGGAGCCTGCTTTGGATTCTCTGTCTCCCTCTCTCTCTGCCTCTCCCCCACTTGCACTCTGTCTCTCAAAAATGAATAAACGTTAAAAAAAATTTTTTAAGTAAATAAATAAAAATAAAAAGAGTGAGGAGGCGCAGGGTGTGCCTGGCAAGGGAACAGTATGTGAACTAGTCCTGGGGTAAGAAGATCATGGCACGTGGAGGGATGGAAAGAAGGCCAGTGTGGCAGATGACGGGAGAGTGAAGTAAGGATAATAAGTTGGCAAGGGCCAGACCACGCGGCCTTGCAGGTCGGCCATGTTAAGGATTTGGGTCTTCATTCCAAGAGTCATGGGAAGACAAGCACAAGGAATAACAAAGTAAGACTTTGATTTCAAGAACCCCTCTCTTTATACTGTATGGAAAGTGGATTGGAGACACACAAGAGGCGGTGCCCCAAAGGACACCCCACTCTCTCTTTAGGGAAGAGAGAATAGGAGCCTGGACCAGGGAGGTGATGTTAGGGTAGAAAGAAGCGTATGAACCAGGAGCTACATAGAAGGTAGAATTGAAGGACTTGGCGTTGGGTTATGTTAAAGGGGAGAAGATTGATTCCAGGGGACTGGGATTGTTAAATTAGATGTATATACTAGATGGGAGTGTGGGGTGAGGGGTTAATATTCACTGAGAAAAGGAGGAAGGGAAGAGAATCAGGTTTGTCTTGGGTCTTTGTTTTGTTCTGTCTTTGAGTCATAGTGGTGGGAGATTAGGATCAGAGACTTGGTTTTGGACCTGCCGAGTTTGAAGTGCCTTTGAGACATGCAAAGGGACGTGTCAGGCACACAGTTAAATATAAAGGGCTGGAACAATGGCTCTAAATCCAGGGGTGACACTGCCTCCCAGGAGACATTTACAAATGTCTGGAGATATTTTCGGTTGTCACAACAGAGTATGGGGGTGCTATTGCCATAGTAGGTAGAGACCAGCGATACTGCCAGACACCCTACAGTGCACAGGGCCACCTCACTTCTCACAGCAAAAATTTTCCAACCCAGATGTCAGTAGCACCAAAGGTGAGAAACTCTGGACTGTGGATATCTGAGCGTCACTGGCCCAAAGCCTTGGGCCACATACAGTAATAAGGGTAGGAAGGAAAGTGGAATAGTACAAGTTTTTGAGGAACTATAACACCTAATAGCTGGATGGCCCTCCATGAAAGACAAAGAACTTCAAGCAGCCAGAGGTAAGAGGAAGACTCAGAGAGAGAGTCACAGAGGCCGAAGGTTGGGTGGGAGTAGGTAAAAGTGTCCGACGCTACTGGGAAGCCAATGGCAATGAAGAATGAAAATCCCTGTTATACTCAGGGATATGGAAGTCATTGGTGGCCTTAGCAAGTGCAGCTTTGGCCGCATGACCGTGAGAGAAGGCATGCTGCAGCTGGAGACAAAAACCAGCGGCAGCCAGTGTAGACCACGCTTTTAAGAAGTTTGGTGATGGGGGCGCCTGGGTGGCTCAGTCGGTTAAGCGTCCGACTTCGGCTCAGGTCATGATCTCACGGTTCGTGGGTTCGAACCCCGCGTCGGGCTCTGTGCTGACAGCTCAGAGCCTGGAGCCTGTTTCAGATTCTGTGTCTCCTTCTCTCTGTGACCCTCCCCCGTTCATGCTCTGTCTCTCTCTGTCTCAAAAATAAATAAACATTAAAAAAAAAAAATTTTAAAAAAGAAGTTTGGTGATGGAAGAGAGGAGAGAGAAGAAACAGTGTTGGCAAGGAACGTGGAAGCCAAGAATAGTTTGGGGTTCCATGGTGGTCTTTGTTGGTTTGTTTTGTTTCAGTTTTTTTTTTTTTTTGATGGAAAATGTCTAACATGCATAAAGTAAGCAGAATATTCTAAAGGAGCTCTGTGTAAAACCCTGTCTCTCCAGATTGGCAGCAACTGAAATCTCTGTTGGGGTTTTGCTGCTCGCAGCTGCGGCTTCTTTACCAGGCCCTCGTGTGTGCCCAGGTGATGGTCGGCAGCTTAATGATGTGGGCGGGTTTTATACCCAGACCTGGGAGTTCATTCTTTCTGTGGCTCCTTCCCTTCCAGAATGCCCCCTTTCACTTCCTGGCTGTTCTACCAGCCCTAACTCCCCTCTCTGACACCTCGAGCTGGGAAGGCTCTCTGCTGCCCTAAGTTGCCTTCAGACTAGACTCCCCTCAGACATGAAGCTGCAAATTCGTAAATCTCGAGAGGTGTAATTCCTGCTTTCAAAGGTAAATTCCCTTTCAGTTTCTGCCTGCTTTTGGCCAACCTCCATTGCCTCAAAATGTATATTTTATACACTCTTAAGCTTTGTAACAATAATATAATCGTTTTTAAAAAATAATAGTTTTATTATTGTTATCTGAAGAAAGTTTAGTCCGTTCAACAGACTGTCACTAACAAAAGCCAGAAGTTTGTAAGACGATAAAGGTTTGGGGATATTGTGGGGCTGATGGGAAGTTAATGGACAGTGCAGAGGAGAGAAGAGGTAATTAAGCATAAGACTTTATAATATTCATTGGAACAGAAGGAATGAAGGAACTGTCTGCAGATGCAGAAGTTTGCAGGTTTGGTGGTGGGAGGTTGACAGAGATGCCATCCCGTGGCTTCATGTGACATCAGAGGCGAGGTCACTAGGGGTGTTGGGGGAAGGTGAGGCTGTTTGTTGGAGGTTTGAGAACAGAGAAGTTAAAATGGTCTTTGCAAAGAGTAGAAAGAGTGGATTTTGACCGGAGAAACACTGAAAGAACAAAGACCGGTCGGCTGTTGGGAGTCCACGGTGGGGGGGTGACAGTGACGGATTTGTGGAAGTGCCATTCAGTCCTGTGGTAAGACTTTCTCCGCCTGCCTTCGGCCGCCTGGGTGGAGGCGTACAGGGAGCAGAGAGGAGGTTTGTCCACAGTTGGGAGTTTTACAAGACTGCTGAGACTAAAGAACAGGGCCCAGGGTGTTGACATCGTTGACTAGGGCATGATTTAAATAACAGATCCAAAATGTGAGCATCTCACGAAGCCATGAAGCACTGTTGGGAAGTCTTCTCTGAGTTCACCAGGGCAGTGAGAGTGGGGGAGGCTGTTCTCCCACAACTCCCTGGCCTCCTCACATTGGCAAAACAGTGAGTGCTTCATTAGCAAAAGGAGTCTTTTTGGGTGTATTGGACAAAAGAGAAAGAAGGAAGTGGCACGAACTATCCCATCTTCATACCCCGATCCCAGGGCAAAAGACTCAGGTCCATATACAGAGGGCTGAACTTTAGAAGTTCTAAATCATGCTAATGAATTGTTATGTAAAATAATGTTCCACCCACACCCCCGCCTTTACAGATACACCTTCATGCTGGTCTGGAAGGCCAAGTTTGAATTTAGAAGTCACAGGCTCTAGTGCTGCAGGGAAAAGTGTCTCACATCTGGCAGCCCACCCCTCCTCCTCTGCCCAGCTCCATCCCCCACTGCCTGTGTCTGGATGCCACAACCCACAAGTCCATGTTCCAACCACAGCCCCAGGCGTGGGGGTCTGCCCACTGTGGTGTGGGCTGTACTCAAAGGAGGACTCAGAGAAGAGGTCGACACAGTTTCCTGAAGCAGCTTTGGGTCCCTCAGAGAATTCTGGGGTCCTTTGTGCCTGGTCTACAGGGCAGAAGGGAGGGGCAGTCTCTGGAGAACACAGGCCCCAGGAGGGCACAGCACTTGGCCCCGTGGACTCCTTGCCTTATGGAGAGGAGACACTGGAGTAAGGCCAGGGCAGGGCAGGCAATTTAGAGGTTGCCTTTGCCCAGGTCTGTGGGGAAAAATTAAATGATGCAGTGATAGACAGTATTGTGGTCTTTGTTCTGTTCGTAATCTGACTGGCTGGTTTCTCTGTGTGTACCTGTTTTGTTTTTCCTAGGGGGCTGTTTATCACCATTCATGACAAGGGCCACCTTGCAACAATGCTGAACTCTTGGCCAGAAGACAATATTAAGGTATGGTCCCATTTTCTTTGCTACTGTTCTGTTGTTGGGTGAGTCCTTTCAACCGGGACCAGAGGCATCCCCAGCTAGAAAATGAGCCACTGCAACACCAAAGGCTTTCCCAGACCCAGAGCACAGGCCGGTGAGAGCCAAGCATAAGCGCACCATGGAGCAGAGGTTTACATTGACCCCCAGCCATGTGAAATTGCCCTTATCATCATCATCATCAGTGGTAGTAGCAGTAGTAGTCTGAAGACATGTTCAGCATGTATTGAGTACCTACCAAATATACACTGCCAGTTTCCATGGTGGATTTGGGGAGAAATCAGAACTTCTCCGCTAGCTGACTTTTCACGAGGAAAATAAGACAGAGATACAAAAGACTAACAAGGAACCTGATCAGAGGTAAAGGAAGCACACAGAGAGAGCTGAGGGTTGAGGGCAGAGATTACTTCTAGCCTAAGGGGAATTTAGAAAGACTTCATGGGAGAAGTGACATTGGAGCAGGGCCCTGAATTGAGGGGTAGAGTTTGGCCACGTAGGCTTTGGAGAGAGGACATGGGATGAGGATATTCTTCAACAAGAGGAAAAGCTTATGATGAACGGTACCTTCATGCCTGGGTGTATGCAGTTAGTGGAGGTGATACATATGGAGTGACAAAATAAACCTTCTTCCTGGAATATCAGTTTTACTGAAAAATATCTAAGTGGAAAACATATTTATATCATAAGCAGGATATAATATAGAATGCACACTTTGTGTTGGTTTTAAAATGTAAGACATGAAGCTTTGTAGGAACTTGTTAGCTTCTGGCTACATGCCCAGATCTCCTCCTGCCATAGGGACTTTTGTGGAAGAGCACGGGGGGCTTTCACATTTAACATCATTGTTACTTTTGGGGCACCCAGGTGGCTCAGTCGGTTAAGCATCCCAACTCTTTGATTTCAGCTCAGGTCATGATCTCATGGTTCATGAGTTCGAGTCCCGCATCAGGCTATGCAGTGACAGCGTGAGGCCTGCTTAGGATTCTCTTTCCCTCTCTCTCTCTGCCCCTCCCCTGCTCGAGTTCTCTCCTCTCTCTCAAAATAAATAAATAAACATTAAAAAAAAAAGATCATGTCGCTTCTGCAGATGAAACATGCGAAGCAAAAATGCAGAACATCTGCTAGTTGCTTCATGAGGGTAGTTCTGGCCCACAAGCTGGGGAGGGGCTAGAGCTGACTGAGCACAGTGTAAATACCTCTCAGGGTGATGCCAGCACCGCCCTGCTGGACTGGGAGGCTGAGGCACCCCAGCATTGCTTCCTCCCAGACCCTCCCTCCCTGTTCCTGCCAGTTCCCTGAACGACTCCCACCTCTCTGCACTAGGCACTGAGTACAGCTTCTTTCTGCACACTTCTCTTTGCATTCCACCCACTTCTGGCCCTCTCTGGGAGTGGTAGCATTCAGAACCAGAGCATGGAGGCCAGGACCTTGGCTCTTGGGAGCCAGGCCGAGCCACGGCCAGGACCCTGGGACTTCAGTCCTGGCCACGGTGAAGAGCTCATTTCATACGTCTCTGTCTGGGTGTGATTTTGCCCTGTGCTTCTCTTCCCCGCTTATCTGCTTAGACTCCAATTATATGCAGGCCTTGGCCCTGAGGGTTTTGGTCTCCATCCCAGAAAAAGCAAGTTCCTAGGGTGTGTCTAGTGAAGCTATAATAAAATCTGAACCATGTTAAGGGAAGCCAGCTCACTGGATGGGAAGTTAACTCCAGCCTGCCCTGTGCAGACATGCTGCTGATGTCAGCAGACGAATCTGTCTACCTTCCTAGGAGGTTCAGCCGTGGTGAAACCTTGTACATAGGAGGCATGCAGTAGATGCCTGCTGAGGTGAATGAACTCAGCGGACATGATGAGGGCCTTCCGTGTACCAGGCACTGTGCCAGGAGCAGAGAAATGGGGTCTCCACCAGCACACGCCGTGCCTTCGTGCAAGCTACGAGGAATTCAAAAGAATGACAAAAAGCCATCCCCTCTTAAACAGTAAGAAGAAGGTGCCCGTTCCCCCGGGCTGGCAGAGGCTTGGTGAGGGGCTCGTGGACGGGATTTCTGGTTCTCTTTGCTCCTTTGGTCAGGGCACAACTTAAAAAAATACTCGTTGACTTCAACAAACATAGTTTGAGGCCCTTCTAAGGACTAAGCGCTAACTACCAGAGAGTTGGAGACAGCAACTTTTGTGATTTTAGAGGAAGAGAAACGGAGCTTTAGGTCACCCCAGATGGGGTGGGACTGGAGCAGACCGTAGACAGAGACATCTGAAGCCTCTAGGGCAAGCAGAGGTTCCATGGGCAGATCTGGACCGGTGCATCTAATTTGGTTGCTTCCGTCTACCACATGGTAAACATCTATATGATTTCCCTGTAGTTTCCGGGATAAAGAAGGTATACAGGCCCAAACTCAAGGAGCTCAAAGTCTAGTTGGAGGGACTGACCCAGAAACAACTGCAGTAGACTGTGTGCTGCCCAAGAGAGGAGCCCAGAGACAGAGGATCAAATGTGCTGACTGGCTGACCACTACCCCTGTAGTAGCTTAGAGCAGACAAGTGAATGGCTGGGGCCAGCTCCTCCCCTCCACCCTTTCTGTCTGTCTCACTTGGGAGAAACCCCGAAATCAGTCCCTGGTAACTCTACAGAAGAATCAGCTCTGGCTTTGTGGTCAGACATCTTGAATCTGCCCTTTACTTGCCGTACATGTAGATAAGCTCTCTGATCTTTGTTTTCTTCTTGTGAGGACTAACCATAGAGTCTGTACAACACTGAAAGGCACTCACATGGTTGTGGTCATTGCTGGAAGTAGAAGGGGAGGCTGTAGGGCAAAGCATGGCAGGGGAAAGATTGCAGAGGCCTTGAGAGCAGCCAAGGAGGAGGCTGTGTTACCTGCAGATCCCAGGCCACAAAGGGGCAGCCGGCCAATCTGGCCCCTAGACATGTTTGACTTGGCCTTCAGTGATTTTTCAAATTTTTGAATTGGTAGGCAATATTTTAAAATCGGGAGACTTCATTTGAGAAAGGAAACATAGAAACTTGGATTTCTGGCTTTCTCTAGAAAAACCAGGAGCCCATAGCTGGGCTAAATATTGGGTCCATAGTTTGTAAATAAGTCAATTAGGACTGATCAGGCTGCTCCCCGGCTTACCCCAGCCTCCGGTCTGCCCCACCAGTCTTTTCCTGGAGGATCCTCCCCCCCCCCCCCACCCTGCCCCACCCCCGCCACTCCTAAGGCTGCCCTTTCAAAGGTTCAGAATGTTCCAACTCCTAGTCTTTCTTGTTTGCTGGTGTGTTTCCTCCAGTTGCCTTAAAGAGGAGTGAGAGACACCTGGGTGTCTCAGTTGGTTGAGCATCCGACTTCAGTTCAGGTCATGATCTTGAGGTTTGTGAGTTTGAGCCCCATGTTGGGCTCTGTGCGACAGTGTAGAGCCTACTTCAGATCCTCTGTCCCCTTCTCTCTGCCCCTCCTTCACTCACGCATGCGTGCACTCTCTCTCTCTCTCTCTCTCAAAAATAAACATTTCATAAGACAAAAAAGAGGAGATGAAGGTCTCCCTCCCTAGGCAGGGAATACCCTTCCATGGTACTTGGGGGCTGGTGCAGATTCCCCATCATTACTTCCTTTGGTTCTCTCAGCCACTGTGATGAGAGTGGAGGAAGGAAGATGTGCCATGAACACCTCCAAGGTGGGTCCTTGAAGAATGGGTTGGGGTGTGTCGTTCCTCAGGTGAGCAAGCTGAGGTGCTGTGACTTGCCCATGGTCAGCCATGAAAGGTGTTGATGCCCACAGAGCCCTGAAGCTGAGCCTCCTCTCCCCCAGCTGCTGAGCCCAGGAGGTGGTTTTCCAAGGCACAGGTATCTTTAGACCCTGATGCTGTTGGCCTCTGGGCTGGAGGGGAGGTGTGGTCCAGAGGAACTCAGAAGATAAAGGATGACTTTCCTTGGTTTCCCAGCCAGAAAGCAGGACTGCAGACAGGTACAGGAGAAGTAGGCTGGGAGGGAAGTGAGGCCAAAGCCCAGGGCTGCGGAGACCATGAAGTTTTGTGGGCCCCTCTTGTTCAGGGAGGAGGGGACGGGCCAGGCTGCCCAGAGCTGTCCAGCGTAAATCACAAAGAGGAGTGAGAACTGCTTTTCTGACTCTTTCCCACAGTGGCCACTGCCTCGAGCCTGAGGAAGTCTCGGCTGAGAACAGCCCTCCTCCCCACAGCTTTCCCAAGCTCCTAAATCTCTCCCTCATCCCAATCCCAGCAGCTTCCGGGGGGAGGTGCTTAGAGGTGGCTGGGCACAGGAGCGGCCCCTTCCACGTGGGCAGGCAAACTTATGAGGTGCTGGCACCAAGTGCCCGCCTGTAATGCACAGGCCCACTCCCTCCTCAATGTCAGAAGGTGGGTTTCCTGGGAAACATTCTCTGAGACAGATATCAGCATATCAGGGAGTGCTCTTGGGGTCAACACCTCTAGAAGGGAAGGAAGCAGGAGAAAGCCCAGAGAGAGGCTGAGCTGGGTGAGGTCTCAAGGAAGACTCAGCTGAGCCCATGAGGAGCCTCTGTAGCTGGGGTCGTCCTTCAAAGTCAAACCAACTTGAGGCAGGGGAGCCAGGCCTTTGTAGCCCTGCATCCACCAGTCATTGGTTGTGGACTGCTACCCTTTGGAACAGGCTGTGACTTTGGGCAAGGTGGCTCTCTTCAGTCAAGGAAATTCTCAAAGCGGGCTGACAGCTGAGGGTACGGCTAAGGGAATCACTCCTTCAGTCCTGAAAGGGAGATGTGGGCAGCTCATCCCCATATCCACCTCACACAGCTCTGCCAAGTGCTTTATGTAGATTACCACAGACTTCTCCTCATGACTTGTAAGTGGTAGGGATTATTATTATCCCTATGGTAGAGACAAGGAAGCTGAGAGGTTAGGTTGTTTGTGAAGGGTGGAACCAAGAATTGAAACTGCAGACTGTGCATCATTTATGTTGTGGATAGTAGGTGGCGAGGGGGGAGGAGGAGGAGGAGGAGGAGGAAGAGGAGAAAAGGAAGGACGAGAGGGAAGGAGGAAGGAGAGGGATGCATACACAGGGCTGTGGGCAGCCCATGACATAGCTACAAGTCCAGGGAAAGCAGGGCTACAGCAAGCAAGGAGTCATGACCCTCAGGGCAGTCTGAGGTCGGCCCCATTGGGTCCACCTACACTAAGGGACATGGACAATAAGTCAGAAAATGCTGTATGTCCAAGCTAAGTGGACAGAGGAAGAATGTGGCCCACCCTCCCCCTAGTCATCTGAAGTAAGAAGAATTAGGAGTTGCACATGCCATCCAAACAAGGAAACTGATCCTGTAGTTCATATAGTTATTGCTGGGCTCTAAAACTCCACAGTGCTACTCAGATTTGTTCTCAGCCTTTTGACCTCTACTGCACTAGTGGCCCTTGGCATCAGCTCCAATGATGTCATGAAAAATAGGATCCAGTATCTCCTCTCCCAACTCATTCATTCACACAAAAGGTCTGAATTAGCCCTTTGGAGATCTTTTGCTTTCTATGTTAGATCTGTCACATTGGCCACTGTTTATTCAGTTCATATCACACTGCAGGCACCAAGCACAGTGCTGAAGAATCAAAGATGACAAGTCCCATTATTTGCCCTCAAGACAAGCTAGAGGAGGGAGTGATGACTTCTGGAAGGGGAGAACATCATGGAGGAAGGTGACTTGTGTACAGCTCCTTAAAGCACACAAGGATGGTAGGATGTGGATCAGGGAGATCATAGGGATTGAGGGGGTAAAATGGCATGTAGTCTGGAAAGTACAAACCTTATCAAGGTTAGAATTACTCTATTTGGATAAAGAAGAAATTCAAAGAGTAGATTGGACCTGGACCATGGAAGGCCTTAAATGCCAGTCAAAGATGTTTGAGCTTTGTTTTACAGGCATCGAGAGCCCCTGGAGGTTTAGGGTAAGAAAGTGACAAATCTGGGTGTGCTTTGGAGACCTGCAGTGGAGCAGGGGGAATCCCAAGAGTGGAGAGACCAGTCAGGAGACCACTACAGTGGTTGATGAGATGGATGGGCTGACCTAAGGCAAGTGGCAGTGAAAGTAAAGTTCATGGAACAAATGGAAAAACAAGGAGCAAATCAAATCAGCAGAACTTGGTAACCAGTTGGCTGTGGCTGAAGGAGACAAGACAGTTTTGACCTTGGGAGATAAAGGTAACGAAGGGCAAGAAGGCAGCAGAAGTGAAAGGTTTAGAAGAGTAAAAGGGAAAAGCAGAGTCATTTGGTTAGGGACTCAAGAATTTGGGAGGACTATTGGACATCCAAGTGGCAATATCCAACAGATAGCCAGCTGTACATGGGCATTAAGAATGACACTTTTTGGGATAAGCACTAGGTGTCCTATGTAAGAGATGAATCACTGGGTTCTACTTCTGAAGCCAGGACTACACTGTATGTTAGCTAACTTGAATTAAAAAAAATAAAAAATGACAGCAGAAACCACAAGTTTTGCATGGCTGACTTTCTCAGCCATTAGCCACTGCATCTCCGCTTGGTTTCCATTTCAATCACTCATTTAACAGATAGTTACTGAATGGCCTTTCTGTGATAATGCTGAACTAGAAAGAAATAAAACAATTAAAAATTTAATATGGGATCTTTGCCCCAAATAATAACCACCATGGTAATCATAAGAGAAGCAACCATTTATTGATCACTTACCCAACGCACCTGGTGAAAATGAAACTGTTATTTCATCTTTACAACAATCTGATGAGTGAGGTATGATTATTATCCCTATTTTATGGAAAATTAAAACTCAGAAAAATTATCTGTTTACCCAAGTTTACATATGGTACATTATCAAGAAGCCTAGATTTAAATACTGGTTATCAGACTCCAGAACCCCTGCCATTAACCTTTAGGTTGTTTGGTGAGATAAAATGTGCATTTTTTAAAATGTTAAAGTAGCACCCTATGCAAGGATTGGCAAGCAGTAGGTGCTTAATCAATGTTTGTGGAAGGCAGGCAGACAGACAAGGAGGGCGAGCAGGCTACCTGTGCAGTAGCTATAAGAAGTGCTAGGAGAAATCACATTAGATTGTCGTGGGCAGCGTTTGCATGCTGGAAAAAGAGAAGGAGCATAGGGGCTGAGAGGGAGGAGATTATAGGTGAGTTCAGAGCATGTCTGGGAGGAATGAGGAGGCCAGTCTGGCTGGAGGAGGAGCTTGTGTGCAGATGCGTAGCAGGAGATAAGTCAGAACATATATTGGGTTCAGATCATTAAAGAGTTAAACGTTTTGGACTCTATTCTTTGGACTGTTAGAAGCCACTAAAGGTGTTTGAAGCTAGGAATGGCATAATGAAAATGGGCTTCTGATACAGTGAATCTGGCATTGGTTGGGAGGGGAGATTGGAAGGAAGATGAGTGTGGCTTGAAGCTGATGCAGTAACCCAGCCATTCTCACAGTGGGGTTGAGAGTGGGTGACAAATGGAGCGAGACATGCCCTCAGAGGAGGTGGGCGTGCAGTGGAGTGCCCTTGAACATTTCAGGAGCCCCGTTGCCATTGAAAGACCCCAGAGTTGTAGGGATAACACCCTGGAGTAGTCACTGACTTCCTCTGTTTAACTCACTGCCCCTCAGCGGAGAGAAATTCTTAGACAGTGGGAATCAGGATAAGGAAGCTTGGATTAGGAGAGATGGGAGATTCCCAGAGTGTGGGCACCCTTCATACGAAGGCACAGGCTTCACCAGGGAGAGCTGCAAGGGGGAGGTCAGAGGCGGGCTGTGGGGAGGGTGGCAAAGAGGCAGGGCAGAACTTTACCAAGAACACATGTGCTTTAATGGTGCTTCTGCCAACTGAAATGTAGTAGAAGGAGCCCTGAACCAGGAACCCAAACCCTAATTAGGATCCTGCCCTGCCACATGCACAAAGTGACTTTAGTAAGTCATCTAAACTCCCCTAAGATACCCAATGTGCAAACATCCAGTCCAGTGCCTGGCATCTGGCTGATACGTAACAAATACGTATCAAACATGAAGGTCTTAGAGCTTCTGTTTACTCACCTGTGAAATGGGCTAACAGTCTCAGACTCACCTACCTGCCAGGGCTGTGGAGAGAATCAGGTGACATGTGGGTTGAGAACATTCTCCATAGAGGCAGTAGAGCAGTCTGAGGGGGAATATCATAATCTTCATGGGTCTCTTGTACCATGACCCTGTGAGTCCCCTTTTCAGAAGAGGAGGAGTGTTTTTAAGAATCCCTATCCCTGGGGCACCTGGGTGGCTCAGTCAGTTGAACTTCTGACTCTTGATTTTGGCTCAGGTCACAATCCCAGGGTCATGGGATTGAGCCCCATGTCGGGCTCCATGCTGAGGGTGCAGCCTCCTTGGGATTCTCTGTCTCTGTGCCTCTCTTTCTCTTTAAAAAAAAAAAAAAAAAAAAAAAAGAATCCCTACACCTGTTTCTACCAAAAGGCAGCACCAGCCCATGTGCACGCTCACACTTAAGAGAGCTAGAGAAACAGAAATGATAAGTTGTCATGGACCCCTTGGGTACCAGATCATAAACTCTTCCAGGACAAGAATGGGTCTTCATCTCTTGATCCCCAGGGCTGGAGTTGTACCTGCATGGAGTGAACTGAGCCCTGTGGTGCCCATGAGCACCATGCTTGGGGCACCAGGACCTCCATAGCTCAGAGCTGGACCTAAGACCTGGCCAAAGCCAGGCTCCAGAGGAGGGATGGGTGGCCTCATAAACTTAACTCATTTCAAGACAGAGGAGTGATAGCAGGTGGAGGTGACCTATAGACAACTTCATTGTCACCCTGAGGGGATCCCTGTGGCTTTCACAGTCTGACTCCTGCCTGGCATTTTGTTCTGTGCTTTCATAGGACCGGCATCTCCTTGTTCCCCACACATAGGCCACCCCCTCCCCATCTCTATCCTGGATCCTGATTTCCTCTTGTATCAAGTGCCTTCCTCCCCAGCTGCACCCCCTGCAGACAGTCTTCTCCTGTGTCAGGTGTGGCACATGTGTCCCTTCACCCGTGAAGGGTTGCCCTACAGAAAGTGACTCTCCCTTCTCTGTCTCTGCTGCCCTCATGCTGTTTATGCTGTACCCACTTTCCTTCCAGACTCGTTAATTATAAATACATATATTTCATCTCTTGTTTTGCCCCTTAGTTCTTGAAGGTCTGAGTCCGTACATACTTGTTATTACAAAAGCACAAACTGACGCTCCTTCCCCCAGGATGTGGCATAGTGTCTGCGAAGTGGGTGTTGTGTAAATATGTGCTAAAGGAATGAATAAGTGAATATCTATCATAATCACAATAATTTCAGTTACCATCAGCTTCATCGGCATCTGTTAGTTAACAGCAAGGAAGTCCCGAACCAGCACCGTGTCTGGCACCTAGGATGCCTTCAGTGAATATTTCCCAGAACACAAATCCCAGTACATGTCTAGAATCCTCCTGGTTTCGTGTGGAGTAGTGACCCCAGCAGCTGTCATAGGAGCCCTGCCCTGTGCAGGGTGGGTTTATTACACCCTAGGAGCAGGTCTGAGAGACTTCATTGGTCTCTATACTGGGGGCTGGTGGCAGTGGCATGAACACCTGTTTTTCATTGTCTCTGTTCATTATGTCCTTCCTTCCCTGCCCCCAGATCCCAAGCTGAGAAGATCTGCTTAGTTTCTTTGAGGGGGAGCACCTAGATGTGATTTCCCTCCAGCTGTTTCTTCAGTCCCCGTCCCAAACCTCAGAGCAGGGCAAGGTGTTAGCTCAGTGGGGTTTCTCACCAGCCTGCCAGGAAGGGGAGGGCACGGGAAGAAGAAAGCCTACCTGCAGCTGAATGAATCCCTTGGCCTTTCCACAGACAGGCGGTTTTGTTCCGCAGCAGAGGAGGTGGGTGTCCATTTGACGGGCCTGACGTGTGCAAGGGTTGATAAGATGAGCACTTTGTCATGAGAGGCGCTTCCCGATTGTTTTGTTTCCAGGCCGTGGTGGTAACTGATGGGGAGCGCATCCTGGGCCTAGGCGATCTGGGCTGCTACGGCATGGGCATCCCCGTGGGCAAGCTGGCCCTGTACACAGCATGCGGAGGGGTCAGCCCGCAGCAGTGCCTCCCAGTCCTGCTGGACGTCGGCACCAACAATGAGGTAACACGCCACCCTGAACTGGAGCCCTGGGGCCAGAAGGTGGCAGCTGGGGTGGGGTGGGGGGTGCCTTTGAGGGGCAGGGTCCACGGGGACCACCCTGGGAAGTGGTGTTTGTGCGTGTCTGCAGGCTCCACTCTGGGTCTCTGTGTCAGGAAAGACAAAAAATTACTCAAGAATTCCTTCTTAGTGACCCTCATCTCTGAGTTTAAAATCAGTGCAAATTCATCTTTTAAAAATTGGAAAAAATTAGGGTGCCTGGGTGGCTCAGTTGAGCGTCTGACTTCGGCTCAAGTCATGATCTTGCAACTCAGGAGTTTGAGTCCCCCATCAGGCTCACTGCTGTCAGCCTGTCAGCGCTGAGCCCACTTTGAATCCTCTGTCCCCTTCTCTCTGCCCCTCCCTTGCTTGCACTCTTCAAAAAAAAATAAGTATTTTAAAAAATTGGAAAAAATTTGAGAAAATCAGAAGTGTTAAATATAAAATAAAATATCAGTCACACAACCAGTACTAATCATGGTTTATGTTTTGGTGTATTTCCTTCCAGGCTTTTCCCCACCAAAGCATTTATAAAAACAAACTTGGGTTTATATTAAATTTTGCATCGGAAACCTTCCACAGATGGACACCCAGGTTGCTTCTAGTTTGTTTGCAAATATAAATTTACTCTGAGCCCATTTTTGCAGATCAGTCTTTGTTTCTAGGTGTGATTATATAGTTAGGATAATTTCCTAGAAATGGAAATATTGAGGCAAGGGGAGTGGTGATTTTTTAGATTCTTGATTCATACTGTCAAAAACGTTATACTTACTTGGATTGTGCAGTGATCTTTCTCAAGATACTTGCCACGAGTCTTTGCATGGCCTTCCTCCTCCCTGTACACTGTACATCCCCATTGCTTTTTTATTTTTTAATGTTTATTTATTTTGAGAGAGGGAGGGAGGGACAGAGAGAGAGAATCCCAAGCAGGCTCTGTGCTCACTGTAGAGCCCTATATAGGGCTTGATCCCATGACCTGAGCCAACATCAAGAGTCAGACACTTAACCAACTGAGCCACTCAAGCATCTCTACCCCCATTTCTAAACATGAATGAGAACTTGTACCTCCTAGCAAGGAATGATGCTTATTTGGGCTTCATCGACAGGTGGAATCAAAGGAGAGGACAGCTAGGCAGACCTTGCTAAGAGCTGGGAAATCGTGGGGCGTGGGAGGTGAAGGAGGACAAGGGAAGTGGGAAGCAAGGACCCTGGTCCTGCATCACTGACAGCCAGGTGAGTCCCTGCACCCATTCTGGTACAATGAGGAACTGAACCAGAAGGTTTTTGAGTGTTCTACCTCTAAAGCTCTTCTCCACATGCCTCCCCTCCAGCCTCGGAGACAGGAGGCAGGATGGAGACACAAGCCTTAGAGTTGCTCCATAAGACCAGTCCTCAAGGTCTGCTGTATGCTGTGTGTGGTTCTCTTTCCTAGACCAGGTGCCTGGGTTTTGCTGAAATTGTCCTTTGGTCTCAACATGCATGGAATCATGCAGGCATGGATGAGTGTAGCGAACTTTAAAAAAAAAATTTTATTAGTTTTCTTTATTTTTGAGAGGGAGAGAGAGACAGAGTGCATGTGGGGGAGGGGCAGAGAGAGAGGGAAACACAGAATTGGAAGTAGGCTCCAGGCTCTGAGCTCTGAGCTGTCTGCACAGAGCCCGATGTGGGGCCTGAACCCACGAACCACGAGATCATGACCTGAGCCCAAGTTAGATGCTCAACCAACCGAGCCACCCAGGTGCCCCAAGTGTAGCAAAGTTTTAATTGTTCTTCCCATCCAATACTTCCTGCTGTGTTCCCACTGGATTTAAATTTTTTTAATGTTTATTTTTTTGAGGGAGAGAGACACAGAACACGAGCAGGGGAGGGGCAGAGAGAGAGGGAGACACAGAATCTGAAGCAGGCTCCAGGCTCTGGGCTGTCAGCACAGAGCCCGACGTGGGGCTCAAACACACAGACCACAAGATCATGACCTGAGCTGAAGTCAGACGTTTAAACTGACTGAACCACCCAGATGCCACTCCAACTGGATTTAATTGAGACCTTTACTCACTGTCTCCTAAGAACCCGCTCCAAGCAGCATTGAGTCTGATCCTAAGACCTCTGTATCCCCTGGAAGGGTGTCAGTCGCCTGTAGCACATGCATAAGGTCCTGTGTCATTAAAGTTCCAACACCCTTGCAATGATGTGCTAAAATCTAGAGCCCCAGCTTGTAATAAACCCACCAGAAGAGATGGCAGGAAACTATGAGTAAATCATGGCCAGGCAGCTTTTCACAGACCACCCTGTTTAAGCTTGACAACCCGGAGAAATTAATTTGCCCACAAAGATCTGCTAGGAGTGACAAGGCAGGGATCCTAATCTGTATCTGCCCTCCTCTTCCCATACCACAGCTGCCTGCCTGGCTTCCTGCTGCTTTGTAAGCAAAGGTCATTTCTTGATTTTTAGAATTTTTATTACTAAGGTCACTTGAACACATTATTCAAAATCTTAAAACAGAAATGACATTTCTCCCACAATGCTACATCTATGTTTCTTTCAGTATCTGTCTATGCATAAACATAGATGGAGTAATGTGCCTATAATTTTGTTCTGATTTTTTCAATGAATGGTATTTCATGAACACTTTCTCTCTACTTACTTAGCAAGAGTTTATTGGATGTTGAGTAGGTGTCAGGCACTGGCTAGGCATGAGGAAGATAAATGAGAGCCAGGCGTGGGTGGAATATTCTACTTGTCAGTGTTTCAATACTGCCACCTAATTGATCATTTTAATGGCTAATGTGTTACATCTCCACCAAGTGTCTGCTTCTCCCCCTGAGGCTTTAGGACTCTGAATCACTTCTCCCTCTGGGTGTGGAAGTGAGAGAGCTTCCCCTGGGTCTGCCTTTTCCTGTCAGGAAGGACCAGAGTATTCCCCCGCTGAGAGGGGAAACACAAGGTGAGAGGAGGCACTGCCCCCACAGCATGAGGTGAGAGAAAGCAGTTCCCACCCCGTGCAGTTAGACCAGTACCAGTATCTGCAATGTGCCAGGCCTTTATAGATTTTCATAGCCTTTATAGATTTTAACAGATTTTATAGATTTCAATCTCATTTAATTCTGACAGCAGCTGTATGAGATATTGTCCTCCCCCATTTTATAGATAAAGAAACTGAGACTGAAACATGTTAACTACTTACCTCAGGTACCACAGCACTGAGTGTCAGAGCTGGGAATTGAACCTGGGTATCTCTGATTCCAAAGTTGCCTTGTCCACTGTGGCACTCTTCTTCAAGGGGTCAGGCATTCATGTTATAGACTAGGTAATGAAGACTGGGAAGCAGATGTTTCAACCAGTCAGGGTCCTGTGGACACTCAGGCGTAGGTGTGCTGATGTTATCTGCAGGGTCCTCTTGCTCCAGAGAAAGGCAAGCTCCCACCAGACCCTCTTCACAAAATTCAAGACACAAAAATCCAAAGTTACAAAGCGGCCCATATCAGGAAGACAGTGGTTTCACTCTTTCCAGATGCATTCACTATATGATGTCCCACACTACAGTTCTTTTTAAAAAAAGGAGTCAATTTGCAAGATTCCCACCCCTGGCCCAGAAGTCTTGGGGCATATCTCCCCACACCCACCCCCAGAGCAAGCCAGAGCAACAGGAGACCCCCACCCCCCGCCACACACACACACACACAGCAAGCCAGAGCAACGGGAGAGAGGCTTAATTTTGCACCTTTCATCTCACATGTCAGTGCAGGGAGGGTGCTGTTGTGGGGGTCTGTAGGGTCAGGATGATGACACCATCTGTGTGTGCAGCTCTGTGAAAACCCCTGAGGCAACAGGAGCTTTAATCAGAGTCAAGGAAAACACCCCTCCATGTTTCCTGTTGAAGGAAAACATCTGCTGCCTGCAGCCCTGAAACTGAGTCACTTTTACCTGCCACCCCCAAGGAGGTTTGGAAAGATAAATATGGTGGGCAGTGATCCCATGAAAAGGGGACATCCCATGCTTAACTTCTAAAGGGACAAAGCCAGGGAGCCCCTGCCAGATAGGCCCACCTGCTCTGGGCCTCTGTCAAGGCTGTGTGTGGATTGGTTTGTACGTTTTATTTCCTACACATGCAAGGCCAGACAGCATCATGCACTGTCCACATTAGAAGGGACTGGAATGATAATTGCCCCTTAAATAACCCAGGAGTGAGGGGTGCTAACCCCCATGCAGTTGAAAATCCATATATAACTTTTGAGTCCCCCAAAACTTACTAGCCTACTATCCACAGGAAGCCTTATCAATAACATAGTCGATTAACACATACTTTGTATGTTGTATGTGTTATATACTGTATCCTTACAGTGAAGTAAGCTAGAGAAAAGAAAAGAATATTAAGAAAGTCACAAGAGAGGGGCGCCTTGTGTGGCTCAGTCTGTTAAGCGTCCAACTTCAGCTCAGGTCATCATCTCGTGGTTCATGGGTTTGAACCCCGCGTCGAGCTTCATGCTGACAGCTTGGAGCCTGGAACCTGCTTCAGATTCTGTGTCTCCCTCTCTCTCTGCTCCTCCCCCACTCTTGAGCATGCACGCACTCTCAAAAAATGAATAAGCATTTAAAAAATTTTTAAAAATCACAAGAGAAAATACATGCATGGCACTGTACTGTATCGAAAAAAAAAATCTCTGTGTAAGTGGGCCTGCACAGTCCAAATCTGTGTTGTTCAAGGGCCAAGTGTACTTGTCCTTCAAACCCCTTGTTCCACCCAGGAAGAGGGGCCTCTGAGCAGAAGTGGCTTTCCCCGGGTTTGATTCTGAGCCCAGTAGGTCCTGCAGGGCAACCCTGGGCGGGGGGGGGGGCTTGGGGGCTTGGCTCTAAAATGGCCTCTGAGCCTTAGGAGTCTTGAGCCTCGATGGATTCTAATGGGTGGAGAGCTCCTTGGGGACACATGGGAACAGACTGTCAACAGAGCTGGGCAAACAGCCTTGGGTGTGTTACCGGACTGCTGAGGAAGCATGGGTTTGCCAACAGAGCTGGGTGTTGAAGGCCTGCTTCCGCCTCTCGAGAGCATCGTTGCTGAGGCTGATGAACAGCCAGTGTTCACCATGTGGTGCCATCAGAGGCACTCACTCCCTGTGTGCATGTGACCACTGAGGGTGCCCCTCCTGGGATCTTTGTAGCTTACCCATGGGTTTGACTGAGCAACCAGGGACACATGTGGTAGGCATAACTGCCATCCTGAGAGGGGGGGGTGTGCTGTATCCACGCATGAACCCAATCCCATGACCTCCCCAGACCCCCAGATGTTCTCTGGGTAACCTCTTAGCATGCCTGTTGCTACTTAAGATACATATTTTTCCAGGCCAGGAAGTTCATCTCTCTTCCAGCTTTATTTAATCCAGTACTCAGAGATATGGCAAGTGAAGAGGAGGAAACCCATTTTGTTTTCCGTGACATTTTGTCTCCAAGAAACACCCAAAGTCACAGACCTAAGTGACAGAGCCTAAATTCGAACCCTGGTGTGTCTAATGCCAAAGCCAGACCAGACTGAGGGCGCTCAGAGGGAGCACCCTGACCAATACCACCCAGCCCGGCAGTGCCCTTTGCTCTGCATGCAGCACACTGCCTCCCAGCTTCAAGATCCCTTCTGCCTCTCTTGCTGGGGTTACCAGATTTAGCAAAGAAAAATATACGATGCCAATTCAATTTAAATTTCAGGTAAATAGCTAATCATATTTTGGCCTGTGTTCCATGTATGTTCCTTGCAACACTTGGGATATATTTAGGCTAAAAGAAAAAATTATTGCCTAGCTGAGATTCAAGTTGAAGTAGGCGTTCTGTATTTTTTCTGCCAATACTACCTACTGAAAACTTCTAAACACATACGTAAGGAAGTGAAGGATAGAGGAGGGGTGCAAGGAGAGAGTCCAGGTCAGTTACAGCTCCACACCTTGCTGGCAGCCATTGTTACAGGTAAGTCACTCAGTGGGACAGAGGGCAGAATATGGACTTCTTGTTTCATGGTGTGCCAGGACAGAGTGAGTGCTCCACCCTGTGCTGTTTTGGAGAAGCCATTCTCCCTCCTGCCAAGGGAGATCCAGCTGGCTAGTGATGGGGACTCCATCACTGCTCCCCAGCCTCACCTGCAGGATGATAGCCTGACCTTCCCAGCCACTGCTGAGTTCCTTCAGAGGACCAGGCAGAGGACAAGCCCCCCCCCCCCAGGTCAGCTGTTCCCCCCTACATGGAATATTGGGGAGAAGGGACACTGTCATGAGGTCCAGTCAAAGCAAGGCTTAGCTGCTTTCTGGATGTGTGCGTTTGGGCAATTTCCGTAAACTGTCCACCTTCCTCATCTGTGAAATGGGGATGAGAATAGGTAAGACAGAAGGATCGAATTACTTTTGATTCAGTAGTAAATTACTTGAAAGTTCTATACAAATATTTTCAGTATTTATATTTCAGTATTATCTCCATTAGAAACTTTATTTCCAATTTTTTGCATGTGCTTAGGAAGTATTTCAGGCATAAAACATTTTAATATAAAAGCAAAATATAAAGACTCTTCTAAAGCTTTCATAGTCACTCTTATGTCTAAGTAGTACCTCGTTATGGTTGACCTTTGATTCTAAACATAGATATACTGAAAAAGTTTTGGAAAATCCTAAAATTCTTCAGTACCTCTGGAGAATTTGCCTTGCCCCACAAACCACACACGCAGCACTGAGAAACTCACTTTTCGCTGCCTGATTGTACCAGTGACTCAAATCTTCACTTTGGCAACATTACAGATTGTAACTCACTGCTGGACCCTTTAAGTCTGTATAAAAACTAAAACTGTGAGTCTTTTCTGCAGATGCTGAGAATTATACTGTTTCTATATGTGTATGCTCTTCAGGGCTGTGTGTGTGCATGTCCGTGTGTGTGTGTGTGTGTGTGTGTGTGTGTGTTTCGGATAGCTGAAATTACATCTGTGCCCTTTTATATCCTGCTCTTTTCACTTTAAATAATCTCATACACAGGGCGCCTGGGTGGCTTAGTCGGTTGAGCGTTTGATTTCGGCTCAGGTCATGATCTCACGATTCGAAGGTTCCAGCCCCGTGTTGGGTTCTGTGCTAACAGCTCAGAGCCTGGAGCCTGCTTCAAATTCTGTGTCTCCCCTTCTCTCTGCCCCTTCCCCGCTGATGCTCTATCTCTCTCCTTCAAAAATAAACATTAAAAAAAAGGTTTAAATAACCTCATTAAATAACCACATTTGTCCAGGTGGCTGCACAGTTTTAAAAACCACTAACTTTAATGACTGTCTAGCTTTCCATCAAGTCCTCATAACATTTACTTTATGGTGTGCCCTTGGCTGGATGTTTCCTGCCCCTAAGTGGCTTTTGCAGGGTCACCTTGAAGGTGGCACATGAAGGGTGGGCACCTGAATGCCCACCATCATCCTTTAGTCTAATAAACACACATGCCTGCCAGGGCAGAATCCTAAACTGTCTCAGGGAGGTATAATCTGGAGGTGAAGAGAGTGAGAGTCGAAGGATAGGCTTACCCTCTTGCTAAATGTAGAGTGTGGTGCTTGGCAGAAAGCTCTACACCTACCTTGGGTTGTGTGCACTTGGGATTGGGGTTGAGGGTTTAGGAAGACAGATACTTCCTGCCTAGTCTTGTCTGTCCCCTACACTTTTGCATAACCACGTCTGTAGCACTATCAAGACAGTATGGGTCTAGAGCAGTGTCTTTAACAAAAATAACTCCATTCTGGTGGATGTGCAAAAGAGCTGCCCGAGCTGTGTGGCTCTGTGGGGAGGACCGTGGGCTCTGGAGCCAGGCAGCCTGAGTTTGAGTCCTGACTCTTCCACTTACCAGCCTGAGGTCTGTGCACCCGATCCTCTGAGAAACAGAGGTGTGAAAGGTTTGTTGGGGAACACCCAGGAAGAATAAAGGGGGAAGCAGGAGCAGCTAGCGAGTGGGTGGGGCCTTCAGGCTACAGTGTAGATCTGACCCCCTTGAAAGGAGAGAAGGAAGGAAGGAGACCTCAGTCAGAAGACCCCAGCCTGGGTGTGTGTCTGACTTTGGCTCAGGTCATGATCTCACGGTTTGTGAGTTTGAGCCCCACATCAGGCTCTGTGCTGACAGCTCAGAGCCTGGAGCCTGCTTCGGATTCTGTGTCTCCCTCTCTCTCTGCCCCTCCCTCACTTGCACTGTCTCTATGAATTAATTAAGAAGATCCCAGTCTGCAGTGTGGTCCTGGGAAAGCCTCAGGAAGGTTGATGGAAAACCCAAGCCCTGGTTGCCTGCACAGAGGGTTGGCCCGGCATTGGCCAGGCATCTGCTGTGCGTGGCCATGGCTGGGAGCAGCCCAGAGACAGCATGGCAGCTGAAGGCTGTCCACTCAACTCCTCTTCCTCAGCAGGTTCTCTTAAGGGAGTTCTAAGCCACACACCTCTGTGCATGTCCCACCTCTTAGGGGAGAATTGCATACTTAGAATGTTCCTTAGCATGTGGCACATATGAAGCGCTGTGAAAGTTAAAGCTGCTGTCATCACTTTATGGCGTATGTTAAAACTCACAAAGCTCTCTCACAGACATTATTTCTTTTAATCATCATAAGCACACTTTCCAGCTGGCGTCTCATTCCCTTTTGACAAATGAGAAGACAGGTCCAAGGGGTCCTGTGATTTGCCCAAGCTCACGGCTAGTCTGTGATGGGGGTCAGATTTGGGGCGGGGGGGGGGGGAGCTTCCATTTGAGGGCAGGGCTGTGGGGTCCTTATCTCTGCATCCTACAATGCAGAGATGAGCGTAACATGATGCTTATCCTCAAAGAGCTCATAGTTTTGGTGCTGCAGACACAAAACTTCTGGAGACGCTCACACACAGAATCACTTACTGTTTCCTGAATATACCAGGCACTTTTCCCTCCTTCTGCCTCCAGCCCCCAGCCCTTCCCTATGCTGACTCCACCTGAAGAGCCCAGCCTACCTGTCAAAATCTGCCCATCTTTGTTTTGTTTTTTGAGAGAGCGTGCAAGCACGTGAGTGGGAAAGGGGCAGAGAGAGAGAGAGAGGGGGACGGAGGATGTGACACTGACAGCAGCGAGCCTGATGTGGGGCTTGAACCCACAAACTGTGAGATCGTGACCTGAGCAGAAGCCAGATGCTGAACCCACTGAGCCACCCAGGCACCCCACTGTGTCTTTTAATGCTCAACTATTTCCCCCATGACAGTCACCGCCTATCCCCCAGTGGGAATTACTTTACTCCTTCCCTGTGCTTCCATGTGCCAGACTTAGTGCCAAAACAGTGTCACTCTTCACTGTAGTAGAGTTTGTTTACTCATGAGCCCCCTGCAGTAGCCGGTGAGCACCTTGAAGGCAACAACCACTCCTTACTCATTTACAGACCCCAGGAGGGCCCAGTGTCAGCAGTAACAGACCGGCAGTAAATGTGCATGATCGGGTCCACTGATTGTGTAGGGTGTGTGTGTGAGGGGTTAGAGAAGAGGTGGGAAGTTGGCCAGTGGCAGACACAGAAGATAACCAGAGTGTGTGAGGGCTGTGACAGAAAGAGCTGCAAGAGGTGGAATGGGGGGACCCCTAACACAGGAGGTATTCCGCAGGGGGACATCTTTCTTGAGCGGAAATGTCTGGTTGTATCATTGTATCCTTGTACCCTCAGGGACTAGCACAGTGCCAGGCACGTGGTAGGTATTCAGTGAGATTTCTTTTGAATGAATAAAGTGTTTTCTAATTTGAATTCAGATCTGTGACTTTGGACGAGACCCAATACCTCAATCCAGATGCTGTCTAGAGCCCCAAATAGACGTTTGGCAGTGTTTAGAGACATTTTTTCTTGTCATAACTGGGGGTGCTACTGACTTCTAATGGATAGAGGCCAGAGATGCTGCTAAATATTCTACAATGTGCAGATCCGCCCTCTCATCAAAGAATTCCAAGCCAAAATGTCAATAGTGCCAGTATTGGGAAACCTTGAAATAAACCCAGAGCAGGGGCACCTGGGTGGCTCAGTCAGTTAAGTGTCTGGCTCTTGATTTCAGCTCAGGTCAGATCTAATGGTTCATGAGTTTGAGCCCCACGTCTGGCTCTGCACTTACAGCACAGAGCCTGTTTGGGCTCTGTCCCTCCCTGGCTCGTTCTCTCCCTCTCCCTCTCTCAAAATAAATAAACATTTTTTTTTAATTAAAAAAAAAACCAGAGCACCTGCAGCCAGGGGTTGGAAGACCACGTCTGAGAGAGGATTTTCTGTGTCAAAGCATCCTTGTTTCCTAACATTGGAACCACCTAGGAGTCCCAAGTCAGTCAGTGGCCTAGCCTCCAGACCCTTCTAGGGATGACACCTGGCGAGGCAGGTTGGGCAGCCAGCGTCCAGCTCCCTCCGCCCCCTCTCCCTGGTCCTTCCCACTAAACCAGGGCAGTTGAACAAACAGATGCTGTCTTCTCCAGGAGCTGCTCAGAGACCCTCTGTACATTGGGTTGAAACACCAGCGTGTGCGTGGGAAGGAGTACGATGACCTGCTGGACGAGTTCATGCAGGCTGTGACAGACAAGTAAGTGGGTCAGCCTATTCCTTTTGAAAAAGGACTCTTGGGAGATGGTCTGGATCAGGCCAACACTGTATCTGACTGTTCAGCAGATGCACAAACAAGAGGCAGGAGATGCATGCTTTTCTGAGTGTTCTGTAAGTTGCAACTTGACCCCGTGTATCTGGAAGACTCAAAGCCATTGGGTTTGTTCCATGGGAGACTGTTTGAGAACAGAGGGGAGAGAGAAGAGGGTTGATGACTGAGAGCCTAAGTGCCCGATGTCCCAGAAAGAAAACCCCTTTGCTGAGCTGTTCTGGGCCCTTGGCATGAACAGGGATATAGTGAGCGGTGGAGAAAAGAAGTGTGCCCTTCTGACAGACTGGCTTGGGAAGGCAGTTTACCACATCAGCCGTCATTTCTACCTGTACGTGAGGACCAGGCAGCATTAATGAACCACCATAGCAGGTCACACGGCTATGGGCCTGCAGGATTTATGAGGTGTCATCTGTGCTCTGGGGTATGTGATATCGGTGGCTTCAGCCCCCCTCACCTGCCCCCTCTGTGTGCCATCATGGCCACCCACACGCCCTGCTGTGGCTGGTATGGTCCTGGGATGGAGTTCTGGAAATAGCCTCTCCACCCACCCATGTATAGTCTGACAGGCAAGTCAGTCAAGACAGTTTCAGCAGCTGGGCAGACCCCTGCAGACCCCGCAGGTCCCCCAGTCACTTGAGAACCTCCAGCCTTTGTTGCTGTCCCAAGAGTGTCCAGGTCATGGCAGAGCTGGACTGGGCATCTGGGGCAAAGTACTCCCTTGCCTGTGCTCAGCTGCTCAGAGCAAAGCAGTGGGCTGGGAAGAGAGCTGCTCTGGCCTCTGCAGCTTTGGGGGCAGGAAAACTAGATCTGACTCTTGACCCCATCTCCTCTAGGTCTGTGACGTCATTGAGTAGGTTCCTGAGCTTTTAACTTTCCTCATCTGGTCTCCCTATTGGGATAAGATGCAAGCATTTTATTGTTGTGGTTTTTGTTTTTTAAGATGAAAGAAAATAATACTGTAATTATATGGAATATGAATGATCCTGTAGAAAAGCAGAAATTAGTAATGGAGTGTGGGGTCAGGGGGGTGGGGTCCAAAGTTCCCAAGTAAGCAAGAGGGTGAGAGTCTGGTGCACACCTGAAGAGCTTACCTTTAGATGGGCGCACAGATGCTCATCCACAGGGACAGAGAGGCACAGTCATGGGTAGGTGGGTAGATGTGGTGGGGGCTGGGGATGGAAGGTCCACTAACAGAGGACAAGGTCATCCACAGAGAGTAAGGATAGGGCAGAGGTGGAGGTTTAAGGCTAGAGAAGGTATGACCTGAAATGTCCAAACGTGAGGATGCTTGCTGGACAGCCCTATGGCCCCCCACAGATCACTAGTCATGAATTTAACCTATTTCTGTGGTTTTTTTTCCTCTGGCTAGTTTCAGCTATCTGGATGCAGGACAGGAAGAGGCAGAAAGTAGGATTTAACCAAGATTGGATTTTGATAGGCAAGAGAGAAAAAGAGAACTGTGAGTGTATTCAAGGGGGTGATTATAATGATGTGTCCTGAGGTCTATGCTAAGAAGGGACATGAGGACATGGCAGGGGCAGAGGAGAATAGGGGACAGTGACATGATCAAGGGATGGTAAGTCCTAATGGGGCTTAAGAATTATTGAGGTAGGTAAAAGATCAAATGAGCTGGCCACAAAGGAGGTGGTAATCAGAAAGCTAGGTGCTCACAACTGAGATTATAGAGGAAGTGCTTCTATTGAGATATAACCACCAGAGCACCTGGGGGTCAAGTGCATTAATAGAGGCATAGTGTCTAGAACAAGAGAGGTGAATGTCCCAGCTCATTCTCCCCCTTTCAGGCCATCCTGAACACCAGATTCGGTTCTGGACAAGACACTTAAGGGTCATAACTTACCTGAAGTGCCTTTGGAGAACAGTAACCATGACAGTGAGGGGGGGTTTCAAAGGCTTAGCCTGGTGGGGAGGGGGCTTAGGGGCTGCTTTGTCAGTATCAGGGTGAGGTACACCTCCAGATAGCTGAAAGCAATTGTTCCAGAAGAGGGCTCAACTTGTTTCTGTATACCCACCTAGAGAGGAACCAATTGGTAGAATGCCAAAAGAGGCAGTTTTCAGCTCAAAAGAAATTAGAAGTATCCCATGGTGCACTAGACTGTCTGTGGGAATGAGTTCCTCGTCACAGAACAGGTTCAAGAGTAGATTATAGGTGATGTGATTATAGGAGGAAATTTAAGCATCAGAGACTCTTTTTTAAGATGTTTCCTACCCTGTATTACTTTTGGACTACATAAGATTCCTGCACGGCTGGCAGGATAGGTAATACTGTTCTCATTTTATGGAAGAGGACACTGAGGCCCCGAGAGGCTAAGGAACCTGTCTTAGGTCCCACAGTGTCGGGCAGGACTGCAGGCTGAACCTGGGTCTGCTGCTCCAAAACCAGACTGCTTTCCACAGTGCAGTTACCTGCAGAGGAAGAGAAGGGAATGGAAGGGGCTTGGAGAGCCCGGTTTCTGCTTCCTGTTTCCAGGGCCTACTGCTTATCTGATGAGTCAGAAGTCGTTCCTCGATTCCCCAGAGAGAAGTCTTGCTATGCGTGTGAGAAGGTTAGATAAACGAGGATATAAGAGGCTCTTCCATTTATCATCAGAATCAGCTCACAGTCTCAGACATGCAGGCAGTCAGGGTGGGGGGCTGGGGAGGGGCGTGCGTCAGCCAAGAGGAATGTGTCCTCAAGTGGAGATGGTGATGAGTTGACAGTTGCTTGTTTTGACTCTCTAATAAGCTAAAGCAGATGTTTCTGTGGATACTGTAGGTGGGAAATGAGCTGGTCTCCCCAGGCACTCTGGGGAATATAGTAGCCCCGAGATCGGATGCCCGGATGGGGGGTGAGTCAGCAGCCCTGAAACCAAACACAGAGTATTTTAAGAAAGAACTTTGGGAAATGTTGACTCCTGCCTTCAACTTCCTTGTCTTTTTCCAAACATCCTGCTAATGAAAAGCCCCTATCCCCTGATGGGGGTGTATCTTAAGGTTTTTTTGGCCTTAAAGAGTCACTGTAGCTCAGTTACTATCCTGGGGTTTGGCCACTGGGGAGGAGGACCCTCCAGGGTAGAAGGAATCTCAGCAGTAAATATCTATCAGTGGGCTGCTCAAAGCTGAGACATAGCCTGCCACTCCAGTAGGGAACACTAGTCATTCCATCCTCCCTGCTCTCTCTGCAACACTGTGGGACCCAGAACACTGCACCTGAGAGACGCATTTGCCCCGGTGGTTTCCACTTACATGTTTGGTTACTTACAGTAGAATGGATGGGAATGGTCTGTTTTAAGTTTGCACCTGTAGCCCTGGCCCCATCTGATGCTTGGAGAGAGTTTGTGGTCAGCAGCCGTGTCAGCCTTTTGACGGGCTTGGGAGGGAAACCACCCCCTTTCTCTGTAGCTCCCAACTCTAAACTAGAGGTTTCTAAGATGTTGAGAGGAGCGATAAAGAAGAAGACAAATGAGAGTTTAAAAAAACAGTAACAACAACAAACCTTTTTTTATGTTTATTGATTTTTGAGAAAGAGAGAAACAGAATGCAAGCAGGAGAGGGGCAGAGAGAGGGAGACACAGAATCTGAAGCAGGCTCCAGGCTCTGAGCTGTCAGCACAGAGCCCAACATGGGGCTTGAACTCATGGACTGCGAGATCATGACCTGAGCCGAAGTTGGACGCTTAACTGACTGAGCCACCCAGATGCCCCTTGACTTAAAAAAAATTTGTGCTTTTTAGTTCAAGAAAATTTTCTTTTTGAGTCTCTTCAGCTTTCTGTCTCTGGTTCTCTCTTTCAGTCTCTCTCTCTTTCTGTCTTTGTCTTCTCTCAGCCCCTCTCTCTCTCACACACACAATCCTACAATTGATACCTGAGGCCACACCATAGCGGGACTGGCACAATAAAATTTCTACCACATTCCACTACTTAAAGCAAATTATAGATCCATACCAGATTCCAAGGGAGGAGATAACACAGGACAAAAATACCAGGAGTCATGGTTCATTGGGGAGCATCGTCCCCTTGCATAACTGAACATCTCTTTGTGTGCATTTCTTAATACAAAAATGAGAAACAGAAACTTTCCCAAGAAGAAAAAATCACTAAACTGCCTTGAGATTACCCCACCAGTTCTGACATCTAGCCCCCCTGTACTGTGCTCTTGGAGCTGGAAAGAATCCTTTGATGGCCTCACCTGCCACCATCTCAGCTCCACTCACACTTGCCTTGCTCTTCCTTCCATGTGTCATTTTGTTAGAGCCGCATGCAGAGCCTTCATGCTTCCTTCCCCCGTCATGAATGTGCTTCCATTTGGATGGCTCTTTCCTTCTCATCATTCAGGCTCAGAGATGGATCCCCACACCCACACAGCAGGGTCAAGTGCTGAGACCCGTACCAGGCAGTATGTTGGCACCGACAGTCCTGCAGAAGACTGGGAGCCTTCAGTGGCTGACGCTCTCAGTGAAGAAGAAACAGGCTGTGCTCAGCAAGCCTGACAAACGACAAGGTGCTTGTGAGGGGGAAGAATGTTTGGAAGAAACCAAAACCTTAAGCCTTCACCACATGTGATTTGGAGTCCACATTTATAACATACACAAGGTTAAGAGATGAGTACAAAATATTTTCCCCTGCCAGTGATACAGCTGGGGAACCTGGCAGAAGGAAAAGTAGAGGCGCCTGGGTGGCTCAGTCGTTTGAGCATCCAACTCTTGGTTTCTGCTCAGGTCATGATCTCATGGTTTGTGGGGTTGAGCCCCATGTCAGGGTCAGCACTGAGGGCACAGAGTCTGGGAGTCTTCCTCTCTCCCTCTCTCTGCCCCTCTTTCTCTTTCTCTCTCTCTGTCTCAAAAATAAATTAAAAAAATTTTTTTTTAACGTTTATTTATTTTTGAGACAGAGAGAGACAGAGCATGAACAGGGGAGGGGCAGAGAGAGAGGGAGACACAGAATCTGAAACAGGCTCCAGGCTCTGAGCTGTCAGCACAGAGCCCGACGCGGGGCTCGAACTCACGGACCGCGAGATCATGACCTGAGCCGAGGTCGGACGCTTAACCGACCAAGCCACCCAGGCGCCCCCCAAAAAATTTTTTTTTAGTTAAAAGAAGGAAAAGTAAAACTTCTCTATAGGGACACTCCCACGAGCCATGCTGTGTGGAATTCCTTGAGGGGAAAATAGCTCCCCAATGAAAATAAATTCATGCTTCACAATAATCCACATGGAAACAGTCCACACTGTGGGAAAATCATATATACAGCTAATAGAAGACTTAGAACCCCAGAAAAATGAATTATCCTCAGAAAGATTGTAAAGCAGCTTTACTTAAATGTATTAAGGAGATAATTTTCACAAGAATGATGTAATGAGGAAAGTACCCAACGCTTGGGGAAAAAAAAGAAAAAACGCAAGCAAATTTGAAAAGGAACCAAAACAAAACAAAAGCCTCCTGCAAATGAAAAACAGAGTCCTGGAAATCCAGCAGAGTATGCTAGTATTAGGGCAGGACACCTTCAGAAATCCCAAGCCCTCAAAAAGTACTACCTGTGGGGGGTGAATGGGTGACTCAGTCAGTTAAGCGTCCAACTTCAGGTCATGATCTCGTGGTTTGTGACTTCGAGCCCCACATCGGGTTCTGTGCTGATAGCACAGAGGTTGGAGCCTGCTTCAGACTGTAGGTCTCTCTCTCTCTCTCTCTCTCTCTCTCTGTCTCTCTCTCTCTCTCTGCCTGCCCCCCTGCTCATGCTCTCTCTCTCACTCTCAAAAATAATATATAAACATTAAAAAAAAGTACTACCTGGGGGTATTTCAGGCACTCTGCATTCCTATACCTGATTATCCAGAAAGGAAATGGGACACCAACGTGTTTTATCAGGAAAGATTTTTTCTGAGCCACTACTCATGAAACGAGCATTTCGCAAAGAAAAGAAAGGATGGATAAGCCCAGAGCCCCCAAGTCCAAGCCTCATCTCTCCATGCCAGAGGGGATATAGCAATTCCAAACAATCCCATAGCACAGTACATTACTAATTCTCATTTTCTCTCTCTTTTTCTCTGTATTGTGTTCATTCACACACAGTTTTTTCTTATTCTATCAGATTTATTTTATTAGGCTTAACCAGATTGTTTTTTCATAAGTTAGATAACTGGTAAAAATTCTGAAAAACAAATGATTTCATCAAGTGTTTTCTAAAAAGAAAAAACTATCTGGATGCTTCTACAGCAAGCTGTGAACAGTGACTACAGTTAAGGGATGCAGTTGCCAGGGGTGTTTTCTTTCCAAGGCATCCATTTCTGTAACATTTGATTGTGCACAGGCATCTATTTTGTGATTAGAAAAAATAATGAATTGTTTTATAATGAGTTAAGCAGCTGATTGTTGCCCAGAAATAGTTCCTTATGTAAAAAAACAAACAAACAGTCCACTAAAGAAAGAAAGAAGCAAGCAACAATCTCACTCTTCTCCCTTTGGTGAATTCAATGCTAGGCTAACCTAGGCTCTTCTAGACAACAAAGCAACTCACTTACATTAAGTCATTTACTACAATAGTCCTATTAAGTAGATAACAATTATTGTCCTGTCCCACTAAAATAGAAGTTCCAAGGGAGGGATCTTTGACTCTTCTGTTCACTGCTACCTCTCAAGCACCCAGAACAATGCTGACTATGCTGTGGATTTTCAATAAACATGTGCTGAATGCACAGTTTACATATGAGGAAACCGAGGCACAGAAAGGTTAGGGAGCGTGTCCAAGATCACACATCCGGTAAATGGTGGAGCCAAGCTGTGAACTGAAGTGGTCTAACTCCAGAACCCACCCTCTAACTTGGATACTTTCTATTTCTGTTATTTTACATGAAAGACCGTTCAACATAATCCAGACACCTTCTTGATATGGTCGTCAAGGAAGATAAATGGGAGGAAGGTCTTTTGGAAACTATCCTACTTAGCATACTCATGTCTTTTCTCTCCGGCTTGTTCTAGGGCATGGTTAGTGCCCCACCCATCCTCACCAGAAGGGGGGCTCTGGAGGAACCAGCCATCAACTCTCATTTTCAAAACTCCATAGCTACCAGCAGTGAGGGAAGCACCTTCTTTGTTTTTTATTTTTTATTGAGATATAATTGACCTATAGTGTCCATTTAGGGTAAACAACCTGTTGATTGTATGTGTGTGTATGTGTGTGTGTGTGTGTGTGTGTGTGTGTGTGTGTATTGAAGTATGCACCATAGGGTTAGCTATCACATCACTTAATTATCATTTCTTTTTTGTGATGGGAAAATTCTCCAGCATCTGGGTCAGTTATCTGGCACTTCTTGATTCTTCCTTCTTTAATGGTGGTCCTATTGCCCCATCACTCACCAGAGCTGGGTGCCCCCTCCAGGGTTTTTCGTAAAGTACAAGTCTACCTCATGCACTCAGCCCCCAAGGGAAAAGCTGAGGCTCTTTGGCTCTAAGCTTCTCCCGGTGGTTTTAAGATGATACAAACAAAGGAAAAGCATGTGACATCTGGACTACAAAGAAAGTTTCAAGATTTCATCTTAATTTTAAGAGCATAATTGTTCACTCCCAGCCCTGATAATAATGTTTCAAGGGAGTGTTCCCTTTCTGAGTCATTCTCAGCAGAGATAGTCACTACTCAGTATTTTCACATATACTGAATTTTAGGATGCCTTCTGCAGTTCAATCTATGTCTTCCCTCATTTTCCCATTTCCCTCCCTAGGACTGTAATCCCACAGTCTTAGAACCCCAGAACAAGAAATAACCTGTTCACTTGATCCAAGTCTGGCACTTCATAAGTGGGGAAACTGAGACCCAGGAAGAACATTATTTCCCTGTGGTCATACAATGATAAAAGCAGTGGGAAATTAAGGGGAACCTCTCCAGTTGTTTCCTCTCCTTCACTTAATTTATGAAATTTCTTCCACATTTCCTTTCTTCAGCCTTTATCATTTCCTTCTCTGTGCCCCAGAGTATGGCCAGTACAAAGTGCAGACCCATCCCAAAGAAGTCAGTTCTTCCTAAGATTGTAACATGGACACATAAAATAATCAGAAAAATAGTCCAAGGCAGCACCTGTTTATTTATTCATGTATTTATCTGTATATTCATTCAGAGGAAACATTTATTGAACATAGTGGTAAGTCAGAAATATCCTTTGCTCTGAAAGAGTTTATAATCAACTAGGGAAAAAAAGAAAGATGCTCAAATAATTACTATTGAGTTGTATAGATTTAATGTGTGCCTATTTAATGGCCCTGCCTGCAGTGTCCTTCAAGGCTGGTAGGGGGAATACAGTGGTCAGAGCACTTGGGACGTTTGGTTGGATTTAAAAGTTATGGCCTTCTTCCCAGAAAAGAGCTAGCAACTCACTTTTACAGAGCACCTACTCCGTGCTGGGGTGCTTTACATTTAATTATCACAGCAACCTTGAGGGATAGAGAAACTGAGGCTCAGAGAGGTCAAGTAACTTGTCCAAAATCACCCGGCTAGAAATTAACAAGAGTTTGGGCTCACCTCAAACCTATATGACTCCAAAACCTGAGGTCATTTACTACTGACCCTCTGCTGCCTGCTCTCCCCGCCTGGCTGGGAATGTCTTCCACTAGTGGCCTTATTTGTGTTGACCCTCGAGTTCAAGGGAATGGCCTGAACTAAGGTGACACAGAGATACCTTGCTGTGGTCTCAGAGGAGCGCGTGGCTCCAAGGGGAGCTGATGTCATACCGATGTGTACAGTGGGGCACTCCTGTGGAGGGACTGTTCTCTGGCTTTCAGTCATTCCTGCTTCCATGTGTTCATGACACTTACTGAGCCAGGCAAGCACAGGGCACCGGGCACACAGTAGCATGTTTGTTGGGTCTTCTAACACGGGTATCTGAAGCTGACTTATCCAGAGCTGGAAGCAGGAAAGGGGGTCCGTGCTCCTTCTTCAGCTTTTGTGTCAAACAATGGCAAATAAGACTTTTCCCCTGTCCTCAAGGACACTGCTTCATGCTGCTTTGATCTCGTCTGTCCCCTAACCTAGCTTAGTCTTTCCTGGAGGGGGGACCTCCCCAGCTGTGCCTCACTTCCATCCAGAAAGCCCACACACAGACTGGGATTTCCACCCCCAACTAACTGTCATAATTAGGGTAGAATTTAGCCAGGTCTATGAGAGGCAGTTGAGACTCTTAGAAGGTTGGAGCTGTGACTGCAGGGCAGACTGTATGGTACAGGTGATAGAGTAGTACACCTGCAGAGAGAGATCGGAATGAGCCACACTAATCAGAGAAGCTTCATGGAACATCAGCAGCTTTATGACAACTAAAATGTACAGCCTGTGGGCAGACCAGAGCTGGTGGAAATGCTGACACCCCCGAGCTGGCCAGCAATTTGGTTGCTGGGAAAAGTGCACAGGCTTTCTGAGCAGAAGGTTAAGGAGTGAGATGCTGTGCCCTAGAAGAGAAATCCAGTACTGACCTTTAAGAGGTCAAGAGGTCAGCAGATCAGCCACCATCCTCTTTCCACACTGGGATTTCTGGCGCCATTTATGTGCTTGCCCAGGAACTCAGACAAACTGGGAAATTGAGGAGGAAATGCAAATAGTTCCTGAAGTGTTTTCTCTCTGGCCAGGGGTGGCCATCAGAGCAGTGACTGAGGAATTGCCACATTATTCTGATACTTTTGCTTAGAAAATCACTGCTTCCTGTGACTGTCTTGTTACTTGATGGGAATTTTCCCCATTAGGCCAGAATGCCAGCTATAGGAGCCCGCCAGTCTGGCTGCCAGAGCCCAGCACACCGGGGGGATCTCCCGGTGCCAGACCTAGGAAGGGAAGGACCTTAGAGGTCCGCCCGCACCTCCTGGCTGGAATCCCTTCCACAACTTCCGTGCCAAGTGGCATTTCAGTGACTACAGAATCCCTTCCAGTGATCCAGCGCTTGAAATCTCTACCTTATATATCACTGGAATTTGTGTCTTGCTGACTTCCACCTGTTGGCTCTACTTTTTCCTCCAAGGCCACATAAAATAAGTCTACTATATTATTCCTTGTCCACAGAACAGGCCTTCAAGTCTTTGAAGAAAATCATTATGCCTCATTCCCCTTAGCTTTCTCTTTTCCAGGCTCAGTATTCCCACCTTCTCCAATCCATGGTTTCCAGTTTCCTCACCTACAGGATAGTTTCCCCATCATGCTTGTGAATCCCTTCCCAACTCCTGCCCCAGCAGAGTGAGTCATTCCCTCAGGCATATCTGTGGTGGGGCTGTGGTGTGAGGGCTTTGTGTCCACCCTTCCACTGGCTGCAAGGTCCTGGAGGGAGGGACCATGTCTTCTCCAGGCTCTAACTGGACTCTGGCTCCTACCTCCCCCATTTCCCTGGGACCTCCCCCATCACTCCTCTCTCACCTCTCCTCCACGCTATCTCCCTTACTTCATAGGGACAGCCCCATCTCAAAAATTAATCTGTCTTGGGGCACCTGTGTGGCTCAGTTGGTAAGTGTCCAACTCTTAATTTCAGCTCAGGTCATGATCTCATGGTTTATGGGATCAAGCCCTGTGTCCAGCTCTGTACTGACAGCACAGAGCCTGCTTGGGATTCTCCCTCTGTCTCTGCCTCTCCCCTGCTCTCCCTTTCTCTCTCTCTCACACCTCCCCCTCCCCAAATAAATAAACATTTTTAAAAAATGAATCCTTCAGTCCCTCATCCCCCAAAGGCTGTCATCCTTTCCCTACTTCATAGCCAACCTTCTTGAAATTCATAATCACTGACATTTCCTCCCCATTTATCTTTCAGCCCTCTGCAGACTGATCCCCCTCCACCACTCTCGTACAGGTAGTCTGGAAGAGGTCATGAATGACCATCTAAATGCCAGCTCCCACAGACACTTTGAGATCCCCTTCTCACTTGACATTCTGGCGACATCTGACACTCCTGACCACGGCCTGTCACGTGGCTCCTATGGCAGCTGCTGTGCTATCTCCCCCGACTACCTCCCTTCCTCCCCAAGCCCCACCCAGGCTCCAACTCTGTTTATTTTCGTGCAGCCCCCGGAAGGCCCCCTCCTCTCATTCCACATGCATGTGCCTGAGACACCTTTCTTCCTCCCCTGCCCCACCGCAGTCTGCCGGTGAACCTCTGCTCCTCCTTCGGGCCACACCTGCGAAGCCCTCACTGCCTTTCCCTCCAGCAGAGCTGCCTGCTCCCTTGGAGGCCTCCCACATACCTAGCATGTACCTTTACCATTACCCTCGCCACAGTGTGCTGCAACTGCTTTATCTTCTTGCGTCCCCATCAGACTGTGAGATCCTTGCGTTTGCCCCTATAATCTGGTAACGTACGGTGGTCCCTTGTTCACCGTGGGCACTTAGACATGTTTGCTAAATTGAATTCTTATGTCATACCTAGGATGGTTCCTGACACAAAGAGAATACCCTGCTGGATACATTTCTTTAGTAATTGAAGCTGAAATGTCAATAAATAGTTGCGATGCAATGTGGTACATAGGCTGTGATAAAGATCTACCCAGAGTGTCATGGCAGTCCAGAGAGGAAGAGAATTAGTACTACCCTGAGAATAGGGAAAGCAACATGACAAGAAAGCCTTCCCAGAAGAGGTGACATTTAAGCTGGGCCTTATAGTTTGAGTACGAGTTGGCCTGGGTGAGAGGGGGCCTGCTAGGCCCTTGAGCAAAAACACAGAGCTGTTCAAGGACCCACAATAATTGAAAGACAGCAGGATGTGTCTAGGGTATGGGAAGACATGGGCAGTGTTCAGGCATTAAGGTTGGGGCCAAAGTGAATACCAGCCAAGGAGTTTGGACATAATCCCAAGGGCGGTGGGAGCCCCATATGGATTTTCAAAAACTAAGTGTTCTGCACAGATTTGTGCTTAGAAAGATAGGGAGGATAGATTGGGGGAAGGGGAATAAACCTGGAGGGAGTGAGATTAGTTATTATAGGATCCATGCCAGAAGAGACAATTGAAGTAATCCCAGGGAGAGATGACCTTGCTCTGAATTCACCCAGCCCTACCTGGTACAGAGTTCTTTGTGTGGAGACTTGTGTCTGTCAGCATGGTCTCTGCCACACATAGGTGGGGAGGGTGGGACACAGGGTAAGGTCTCTAGTCAGATAAGTGTAAAAAATGCTGGGTTAAACAGGTGTCTCAATGCAGGATTTTTCAGAGCCTTCAACATACACTGCATTATACTATATGTAACATTCAGAGTTTCTCAAACATATTTAGCCACAGAAACTTTCTGAGAACCTCTCAAGAGACTAGAGTTTAATGGAATATATAAATTTTTTAAAAAGACCAAGAGCTTTCATAATTCTGTTAGCTGTAGTTCCTGGAAGGAAAAAATAAATCAAAGACATAGCTTTCCACTAGGTGACAGCTAATGTGCTCACTGAGCACACTGCTGTGAGAATGTTGTATGTGTGGGTTTGTTGGGTGAGCAGAGAGGGCTCCCCTGGAAATATGTATGTTGCTTTTGGTCATTTGGTTTGGAGACAGGCTGAGCAAATTCACCTGCTCCTCTCAGGTCCCTTGTGTTTATTCAGGCCTGAAAGAGGTTAGACCCAGGTATTTGGAAGAATGACAGGTCCTGACCTCCGGAACAGAGAAACCAGGTATACAGAGCCAGGAATGTTCTCCTCTCACCACATCCCTCACACAACATTCCATCAGCTTGCTGGGGGGATGGACAGAGCATCCACCTCAGAATCTCCTTATCCTGGGGTGGCTGCATCCCAGATGGCAAGTACCTGGTTCCGTCAGTCTTGGCCTGGGTCTCGTCCACTGTCATACAAAGCTCACTAGGGTTCCCAGAGACAGGTTGCCATTTTCACACTTCCACTTGCCTGAGCACTGGGGGGTGGAATTGAACAGCCATCCATCATCTTTGGGACTTTAAGTGAACCCTGGCCTTGGAATGCCTTCCCTGGCAGCTCCAAGGCCATTTCCCAGCTGAGTCCCTAAGGTGGAAAAGTCTGGGCAGCTCCGTGTGTGGCTTGGGGAGGTGCCTCTTTCTCCATTGCAGGAATTCTCCCCTGGAGAGGCATCAGATATTCCTCAGCCCCTGCCAGGGCTTCAGGGTGAAGAGTTCAAAAGTGCAGAAGGGGACAGACCAGCAGGAGCCTCCCCGGTGAGGGGCATCTTCCAGCAGGAAGAAAGGTCAGCAAGAGGCTGCCAGCCCTAAAATCAGAAAGCTGCCCAGCCCCCTGAATAGTGTGCCTGAATAGGTACCCTTCTTAGGGTTCTTCTGCTCCAGCCACACTACCTGGAGGGTACCTGCCTCAGCCCTGTTCATTTAGCTGGTTCATTTAGCTGTGTCTCAGCTCAAAACAGACTCTGAAAGACTCACTCTTCAGCTTTTCCTGACACATGTTGCTCTTCCTGAGAATGGTCAAACCTCCCTACTCTAGACTTCTAGAAAAATCTGAGTGAAGCTCATAGTGTTTCTACCCCAACTGTCCATTAAGTAGCTCATGCTACAGCTCCACCACTCAGAGCAGGAAACTGAGACCCAGAGAGAGAGACTCACCCAAGATGCAGAGCTTCTGTCGGAGACAGAGAGAGAACACGGTTTTCCTGTTACCCAGTTGAGTGTTTTCTTACCACACGGCCCCGTCTTTCTCAATAGAGAAAGAAATCCAACATTATTATCTATTTAGTTGTATCTTTTACAAAATCACACTGCTGTTAAGGTTGAGTTAAAGGCATCATATTGCTATGAAGATAAGTTCTAGAGTCAGATAGAGCTGGATTCAGATTCCAGCTCCACCAGTTTGCACCTGCAGTAGAGTTTATAACCCCTGGGCAAATAACTTCACATCTGTAGCTCAGGATTCCTTCTCTGAAACAGCACCTACTTCATTAAGTCATACGAAAATTAATTGAGATAATGTATGGTAAATAGCTCAGCGTGATGCCCAGAGGGGAATAAGCACTCAATAAACTTTAGCTCTTTGTGTTACTGTTGTTAGTAGTAGCGCATTTTAAGTAATATGTAAGGCAATTACAATTAACATTTAAATTGGTGTTTTGGTCCATTACCTGTATTTGAACATATATGGATGAAATGAGAACAAATTTTTTTCACCTAGACCATTTAAATTTTCACTTTGAAATTTTGTGTTTATTCTTAAGGGATTTTAATTAGATTAACAAATTAGCAGGCAAACTAAATCTCTACCAACTCTTTCATATATCCACCCCTTCCTAAACATTTATTGAACAACTCAAGTATCACCTTTTCATAGGTGCTCAGTGATGCTTTGGGATGGGTGAATGGACAGATGGATGGATGGATGGATGATGTTGAGAACAACTGAAGTAGCCACCTTTGATTCACACCAGCCAGTGGTTGGGTTTTATGAAAAGCCATGAGGGACTGAGAGACTGGAAGAAAATGGTTAAGGGCCCAAAGGTCTCAATGGAGACAAAGAACAGGTGCAAGGTGCAGTAGGAATGAGGAAGGCAAAGGACAGGCTGTCAGAAACCAATATAGACAGTATGACATTCTGGAGTAGGAGTGGTTCCTGGTGAAGAAAGGTCCAAGGAGTAGCCATGTGGATGGGTATCTGAGGTGGACAGGAGTTCTGGAGGTCCTTAAATCCAAGGAGGTCTGGGAACTAAGTCTAGGTTATCAGATGGACAATTCACATAGCACACTGCACATTTTGTGCAATTCCAAGTTAGGATTAAAGTGACCTGAATTAATGAAATTTTACTCTATTTCATCAAATTGCTCACTGGGGATGTTCCCTTATGTAAAACTGAATGTAGGAAGGGGCCAAGATGGTGTAGTAAGAGGACTCTAAGCTCTCCTCATCCTGTGGATACAACTAGAAAACACTCGTGTCAGTGCAAATAACCCAGAAAAGGACCTGAAGACTAGAAGAACAAACTCCGCAACTAAAGTTAGAGAAGAGGCCACTTCGAAGACAGTAGGAAGGGTGGACACCCAGTGGGGATCTAAATGGACCAAGGCCACCCATGGACAGAGGGAGCTTTGAAGAGGGAGAGAAACAGACTACCACACCAAGGAGCTAGCACAGGGAAAACAAATCCCCAAAACATTTGGCTTTGAAAGTGAGAGGGGCCAAATTTCATATAGCAAGACTTAAAACTTGGAGTTTTAAAAATCAGAAGGCTCAGCTCTCCAAGAGCCCAAAGGGCAATAGGAAGCTGAGTCCCTGCACTTAGAAAGAAGCTCTACAAACAGCCCCCATAGAAGCAGCAGTCTGAAAACGCCTGGGGTAAACATGAGGGAATTTTTTTTTTACACATCTCAGAGCAGGTCTTGGAGGGGCAGGTCTCCCAGAGGGACTTCCAGGAACAAAGGAGCTAACCAGCTCCATCTCCCTTCCCCACCCCCTAGCATAAACATATAACCATCTATGGGAACCAGCACAGTGGCAACATTCACTACCTAACTTGTGTATGCCAAGCCCCACTCCCCCTCACTATGGCAGATCTACCCTTCCCAGTCACCCTTGCCTCAGTCCAGGCACTGCAGTCCCCCTCCCCCAGAATACCTGCACAAATCTTGCCAACACCATTTCTCTGGACTTGGGCTTTTGCAGGGCCTCTGTCCCTATGGTGATGGCTGTAGGCTCTGTGGAAGCCCAAGGCTCACATTGTTAAAACTGCACACCACACCCTGAAGCCCTGGTCCCAGCAGTGGCCCCACCTTATTAAAACTGCATGCCCCACCTGGGCCAGGGACCAAACTCTGCCTACAATAGTCAGAGCCTCTGCAGATGACTGATGGAAAAAAGGCAGTCAGGACTCAACAGCAGGGCACACACAACACACACAGGAGACAACCCTGAAGCACCAGGTTCTGATGAACAGAGGACACTGCACTGCATGGCACTAAAGGACCTCTTCTTCATAAAGCTATTACTTTCATAGAGCAGAAGATGTAGCTGACTTTTTCTAATACACAGGAAACAGAGGAATATGGCCCAAATAAAAGAACAGGACAAAACCACAGCAAGACACCCAAGCAAAATAGATAAGATGCCTGATAGAGAATTTAAAGCAATGATTAGAAAGATACTCACTGGACTTGAGAAAAGAGTGGAGGACCTCATGAAACCCTTAACAAAAAAAAAGAAAACATAAAAAAGAACCAGAGATGAAGAGCACAATAGGTGAAATTAAAAATACACTAGAAGGAATAAAATGGCAGGCTACAGGAAGCAGAGGAACATATTAGTAACCTGGAGGACAGAGTAAGGGAAAGTAATCAAAACGAGAAAATGAGAGAAAAAAATTATGCAAAATGAGAATAGACTTAGGGAACTCAGAAACTCCTTTAAGCATGATAGCATTTACATTATAGGGATTCCAGAAGAAGAAAAGAGAGAAAGTAAAGATGGGGGGAAGGGGGCTGGCTGGCTCAGTTGGAAGAGCATGCAACTCTTGACTTCAGGATTGAGAGTTCAAGCCCCATATTGGGTATAGAGATTACTAAAAAATAAATAAATAAAATTTAAAAAGAGAGAAAAGGGGGCAGAAAATTTACTTGAGGAAATAATAACTGAAAACTTTCCTATCTGGGTAAGGAAATCGATATCCAGATCCAGGAAACACAAAGATTCCCCCAGCAAAATCAACCCAAGGAGGTCTACACCAAGACGCATAGTAATTAAAATGGCAAAAAGTAGCAATAACAACAACAACGAAAAATTTAAAGCAGCAAGAGGAAAGACAGGTACATAAAAAGGAAACCCCATAAGGCTATCAGGAGGTTTTTAAGCAGAAATTTTCCAAGCCAGAAGGGAGTGGCATGGTATATTGAAAGTGTGGAAAGGGAAAAATCTGCAGCCAAGAATATTCTATCCAGCAAGGCTATCATTCAGAATAGAAGGAGAGATAAAGAGTTTCCAATACAAGCAAAAGCTAAAGGAGTTCATGACCACTAAGCCAGCCCTTCAAAAAATGTTAAAGGGGACTCTTTGCATGGAAAGGAAAGACAGTAAGTAAGAGTTAAAAAAAAAAAAAAAGGAAGCATAAAAGCAGTAAAAACAAGTGTATCTGTAAAAATCAGTCAAGAGACTCACAAAATAAAAGAGTATGATACCATATATCAGAAATGTGGTGGGGAAAGGAGTAAAGAATAGGCTCAAACTTAAGCTACCATCAACTTAAAATAGACTGCTATATATAGAAGATGTTATGTACAAACCTAGTGGTAACCATGAATTAAAATCAGTAATAGATATGCAAAGAGGTGAAAGACCTGTACTCTGAAAACTATAAAATTGATGAAAGAAATTGAAGACAACACAAAGAAATGGAAAGACATTCTATGTTCATGCCCTGGAAGAACAAATATTATTAAAATAGCTACACTACCTAAAACATCTACAGATTTAATAAAATCCCTAACAAAATACCAACAGCATATTCATTTTTCAAAGAGTTAGAAAAAACAATCCTAAAATTTGTATGGAACCACACAAGACCCCAAATAGCCAAAGACATTTTGAAAAAGAAAAACAAAACTGGAGGCCTCACCATTCTAGACTTTAAGTTATATTACAAAACTGTAGTAATCAAAACAGTATGGTACTGGCAAAACATAGGCACATAGATCAACAGAATAGAAAGACCAGAAATAAACCCATAGTTAAATGTTCAGTTAATCTTCAATAAAGGAAGCAAGAATAAGCAAAGAGAAAAAGACAGTCTCTTTAGCAAATGGTGTTGGAAAAACTGGAAGGCAACATGCAAAAGAATGAAATTGGACCACTTTCTTATACCTACACACAAATAAACTCAAAATGCATTAGGGACCTAAATGTGAGACCTGAAACCATAAAAATCCTAGAAGAGAATATAAGCAGTAATTTCTTTGACATCAGCCGAAACAACCTCTTTCTAGATATGTGTCCTGAGGCAAGGGAAAGAAAAGCAAAAAATGAACTATTGGGACTATATCAAAATAAAAGTCTTCTGCATAGCAAAAGAAATAACCAACAAAACTAAAAGACAACCTACAGAATAGGAGAAGATACTTGTAAATGACATGTCTGATAAAGGGTTAGCATGCTAAATGTGTAAAGAATTTACACAACTCAACACCCAAAAACCTAAAGAATCCAAGTAAAAAAAGAAAATGGGCAAAAGGCATGAGCAGACATTTCTCCAAAGAAGACATACATATGGCCAACAGATAATGAAAAGATGCTCAACATTACTGATCATCAGGGAAATGCAAACCAAAATCACATTGAGATATCATGTCACATCTATCAGAATTGTTAAGATCAAAAATTCAAGAAACAACAAGTATTGACAAGAATGTGGAGAAAAAGGAACCCTCGTATGCTGTTGGTGGGAATGCAAACTGGTGCAGCCACTGTGGAAGACAGTTTGGAGGGTCCTCAAAAAACTAAAAATAGAACTACCCTATGATCTTATAATCACACTACTGTGTATTTACACAAAGAATACAAGAAAACACTAATTCAAAGGGATATATGCACCCCTGTACTTGTTGCAGTGTTATTTATAATAGCCCAAACCATGGAAGCAGCCCAAGTGTCCGTCGATAGATGAATGAGTAAAAATGTAGTATATATACACAATACAGTATTACTCAGCCATAAAAAAGAAATCTTGCCATTTGCAACAACATGGATGGATCTAGAATATAATGCTAAGTGAAATAAGCCAGCTAGAGAAAGACAAATACCAAATGATTTCACTCCTGTGGAATTTAAGAAATGAAGCAAACAAAGGGGGGAGAAAAAAGACAAACCAAGAAACAGACTTAACCATAGAGAACAAACTGATGGTTATCCGAGGGAGGTGGGGGGGGGAGGATAGGTAAAATGGGTGAAGGGGATTAAGAGTGCACGTTTCACGATGAGCACTGGGTAATGTATAGAATTGGTGAATCACTATACTGTACGCCTGCAACTCCTATAACACTGTATGTTAACTACACTGGAATTAAAAAATAAGTAAAAAATAAAAAGTAAAATAAAACTTTACTCATAAAAAACTGAATTTAATATGAAAGAGTAGTAGTGCATTGAACAAAGGTATTTATAATTTTGCCTTATTTTTATCTCAGATTGGTATTGCTTAAAGGTCAAGTGTGTGTGTGTGTGTGTGTGTGTGTGTGTGTGTGTGTGTGTGTGTGTATGTGTGTGTGTAAGAGAGACAGAAAGAAAAAGAACGTGCATCGCATTGCTTTGTTATCTGACCTTTTCAGCATTTTAGCTCCAGGCCAGTCGTGGAGCAACACTGGGAGTCTTGTGAGGATTATATATAGCAAAATGTCACCAGCAACCAAAGACATTCTGTCCCCCTCCCAATCCAAATACTTGAAATTCACACCCTGGAAAAAAATTCACAGTAAATTTTGGGTCAGCAAGAATAGCACTGTATTTGTGCATAGGACGTTTTATTTTTCAGTTGTATTCACTGTAAAAGGAGAACGGGGCTGGATGGTGGGTTGGGAGATACAGAGAGCCCCCTTCCCCACCCCAAACAGCACTTGCTCTGTGAATGAATAGGAATTGTGGCCAAAATGACATGTGTGCTTAGCAATTTACAATTTCAGAATAACCCCAGCTTTTCATCCTCACAACAGCCCACTGAAGTTGGCCAGGCAGATATTACTGTGCCCATTGACAGATGAAAAACTGAGGCAGAATAAAGGAGTGAAGGGATAGATGTTAGACCATTCAGAGCCAGGTGAGGCCCACAAGCCTGCTGACCCATGCCCGGTACTCTTAGTACTGGACTATGGCAAGTCACAGCCTCTCCATTTCTGCCGCTATGACATGAACCCACCTCCAAGTCCCCCCACCAACAGCTTTAACTTGCTAAGGTTCTGGAAGGACCATGACAGGAGCAAATATTTACCTGCTGCTGGATTCCTACCATATAGGGTAAGCCAGGCACAAAATTATGAAGTTGAAATAGAAGTTTCTGGGCTATTTCAGGACTACTCACCCATCATAGACAACAGCCTCATTGGAAAGATGCCCCGGGTAGCACAGGAAGCCCACCAGGTATGCGCCCCACCCACATTTTCTAGCAGGGTCATAAATCTTTCTTTCCACAGCTGGTCCCACACTGGTCCTAAGCCTTTAGTTCACACCAGGTTGGGAGTGACAGACCCCTTCTCCCCATCTCATGCTTCAACACTCCTGGCTGGTCAATCAAGGCACTTTTTCTCAATGAACATGAACATAATTAAATATTCGACACAAATGGACCCATGAGATGAAATTTTTTTGTCTGTGCATTAGGTAATTTTTAATAATTTGTGTCATGCTTGTTTCCAAGAAAAGACACAATAGATCAAAACTATCAAAATGACGATCAAAAGCAAGAATGGAGTAAGGGGAAGGGTGTGTGCAGAAAGGCTGGCCTGATGCTGCCTTCAGCCCAGGAGCAGAAAACTGAACTCTCAGCTTTCTCACAATGTCAACAGGAAAAATGGGTTACAGATACAGCCATTTTGTAGGAAAGACAAACTTTCCCTGACCTTGAAATCTAGGAGTGAAATCTAGGAGTCAGTTGTAGCATAGTTTTTAAAAAGGCACATCAGGCGGCTTAATGGGCATTGTCTTCACCCACCCAGGCATTGTTTCTCAGAGTTCTCTAGACTGTGAGAATCCAAACAATCTGGGGTGCTTGATAAAGATGCAGATTCCTGTTCAGCATGGTGACCACAGTTCATGGTTCCTACTGAGTCGTATACTTGAAGTTTGCTACGAGAGTTTTCTTAGATGTCCACACCACACACACACACACACACACACAACATGGTGTTGCTGTGAGGTGATGCATGTGTTAATTAGCTTGGTTGTGGTAATCATTTCATAATGTATATCACAGTATCCCACTGTACATCTAAAATATGTGATTTTTGTCAATTATGTCACAAGAAAGCCAGAGGGAAAAATATATATACATTCATGAACCCTGCCCCAAATTCACTAAGTGAGAATCTCAGGAGGATGGGCCTGGTGGTCTGTATTTTGAACAAGCTCACTAACTGATGTTCTATACCTGCACATTGGTTAGTGGAGGAACTCCAGGTCTCAAGACTCACCCAGAGAGATGTTTGAAGGCTTCAGAGGCTCTCCAGGCCCCCCAGGGGTTGGAAAGTCGAGGTCTCTTCATGCACTTGGGTGGGTAGTGAGCTTTCTGCTAGAATTTCAGATGGCCATAAGCCCCATCTCAGTCTTTCCATCACCCCTCAGGGTCTGCCATCCATAACTCATGGTAGCCACCAGCCTACATTAGAGACAAAAATATAGGCTCAGCTGACCCACCAAGCCTGGTGTTCCTACTCTCTCCCTTCCCCATCCTCATTCATAATGGAGAAAGCAGAGCCAGGGAGTCCAAGAGCCATCCAAGTGGCAAAAACCCCACTGAATGAGCCATGTCACCCCCCACCATCTGTCCTGTGCCTCCCCACTCCCAGGGCAGGTTGGGATCTGCCAGGGACTGGCCTTGGGGAGACAATCATGAGTTCTTTCCTTTCCCTTCCCACAGGTTTGGAATAAATTGCCTCATCCAGTTTGAAGACTTTGCCAATGCCAATGCCTTCCGCCTGCTCAACAAATACCGCAACAAGTATTGCATGTTCAATGATGACATCCAAGGTAAGTTTCCACCCCACCTGACAAAGCTACCAAGGACTCATGCCTTCTCACAGATTTCCCCTAGATGCCCAAGTGGGGGCACCTCCTAGCTAGTTTGCTGCCAGCAGCTGTGGAAGAAAGAGCATTAATGTTGGATTCAACTCCCACTTGGCTAAATTTAGTTCTGTGACTTTGAAAAAGTCCCTTAACTTTGCTAAGCCTCAGTTTCCTCATCTATAAAATGGATGTCATTACTGCTTCAAAGGAAAGTAAGAATTATGGGATTTAATACATGAAAGAAATACTAAACAGTGCTGTCATTTTCCAGCTGGTTGAACTTGGGCTAATCATATCTCTGAGCTGTAGTCTTATCATCTAGTCAATGTGGATGATAATAACTGCCTTGGGAGATTATTATGAAAATTTAAAGAGCTAATATATGAAAAGCACTAGCACAGAGGATTCATCGGACCAAAGCATCAATTACCCTAAAAATGTCCTTCCCCAGCCCCAATAGCTCGCTCTTGGATTTTCCAAATATTAGGTGCAGCTCTGTCAGAATCAGGACAGTCCCTTCTCTTAACTTGGCTAGAATGTGTGTTACTCAGAATGATAACTGTGAAAGGCATTGATGCCAGGGCCCCAGGGTGCTCCAAAAGCCAATGGGAAGCATTTTCTAGTTCAGGATCAACTTGGTTACCTGTTCTATGGACCAGAAGTATCTGAAGGCACTTGCTTCTTGCTGTGGAGATGCCAGTATGTGAAACTGGAAGGGAAGGGTTGGGTGGGGGGGGGGGGGGTCCCTCATATATCATCTCTCCTGATCCAGGCATTCTCAGTAAGAGCACTGGGAGCTATTCCTAATGTTTTGTAAAAGTCAACAGAAACACTGATGACATGTAGTTAGCATCTAATAGAGGGAGTTTGGCAAGCAGAATGTTTTAAAACCAAAGATGCATGTCAGGACAAGAACAAGTTGGTGAGGGACAGGTGTTGGTCCTTCCTTGGGAGTAAAAGATTGGCCAACCTTTCATTTTGCAGATGAGACCCAAAGAGGTCACAACTTCTCATCAAATGAGTTAGGGTTAAACCTAAGAGGGTTCAAACCCAGATAATAATAAGTAAGGTTTAGAGCTGAACATGTATTATACATCAGACACTGTTCTAAGCACTCTACACATTTAATCCTATGTGATCTTATTATCTCTGTTTTAAGAATGAAGAAACTGAGGCACAGAGAGTAAGTAGTTTATGCAGAAAGTAAGTATAGAGTTGAAATCTGGACCCTAAATTCTAAGTACATAATCACTCATCGTACTGTTCCTAGACCATGCACTATTACAGAACCAAATCTTTCTTCCTTTCCTGTGGCCCACATTAAGAGCTAAAGAAATGTGATGAATGGGGTGTGTTTTTGGATTGGGCATACATTTTTTAAGAGGCAGGATAGCACAGTTTAGCATATTTTTAGATAATTAAGATCAAAATATATGAGTTCAGCACTTGAAGAGTGGGTAGCCAGAGAGGGGAGACCCAGTAAGGGAGAGCTGACATATGGCAACCCCCCAGCCTGTCACCAGTCTGTCACCCTAGATGTATGGGCCTGGGATAGCCCAGTATTACCCAGAGAAGTGGGCACTCTGCACAGACAGGGCAGCACAGTCCAAGAGCAATGGTTGGTGGCAGGAAGCATTCCCTCCCTGCCCTCCTGCTGGTCACCTCACTGTCAGCCCCGCGGACAGGGGTGTGGCCACAGCCCTCAAGGAAACACCTGCTGGCTAGCCCCTGACCGGCTCCCCCGTCATGGCACTCACTCATGAGTCAGAGGCAGGACAGCCATCCCCCTGAGCCCACTGGGCTGCCAAGACCAGAAGGTGGGAGTGGAAAACAAGTCCATATGGGCGGCACACCTGGTGCAGACTCCAGATGTACACACACACACACACACACAGTCATGTGTGTACATCCTCATAAACATGGGGACACATCTGGACCCTGCAATCCACCTGCCTCCACTACCCCCCGCTGCTGCCAGAAAGCACCTCTAAGATGAAACTATGGCCGTCAACCCCCTCTTCATGAGCAAGTTCACACTGCCCCACTGCAAGTATCAGGCCTCGAGGATCTGCCTCTTTGGGCCCCACTCCACCCCCACCAATCTCTCTGTCCTCTGACCCACTGTTATGTTTACTCCTCTAACCCCTTTCCTTGTCAGTTCTCTCTGCGTGTGAAAGTTCTGCCCCTTAGTCACTCATATGTACCTTTCAAGACTCAGCTTAAGGGTCTCCTGTCCCAGGGAAGGACTCACAGCAGCCTTTGCTCCCCGAGTCTGATTCAGGTGCCCACCAGGTGCTCCCACAGTCACCTGTGCTCCTCTGTCAGTTCTCTTACCACACTGTACCCCAAATGTCCACGTGGAGTTGTCTGTCTCCCCAGGAGACAATAAGCTTCCAGAGGCAGAAACTATGTCATCTATTCTCATTCCCCAGTTCCCAGCACAGTGCCTGGCACATTCTAGATGCTTCATAAGTATTTGGAGAGTGAATGAATGAATGAAGTCTACACACACAAATTGACATTCTCATAAGCATACCCGCCAATTCCCGTGGGCATGTCTACCTTGGACACCTGCCCCTGCAGCCTCTCTTGTCCAGGTCATCATACATGTACTTACACAGTAGTGCCCCCCACATGTGCTCACATTCAGATGGATTTACATCGTCGTGTGTACACATGTAGCATTTTTAATTTAGTCAATTCATTGTTAAATTCATTGGTTTTGATTTCCTGTTTATAGCCAGTCCCAGCAGAGTCTATTTCGCTCCCAGGCAAAGCTGGATGGAATAGTTTTCTGGGTCCCACAGCAGACAGCAGAGGACTTTCCCATTCTTTTCTCAGCAATTAAAAACTAAAATCATGCATCTGAAATGTGTGATGAGAGCTAGCGAATAGTATCATAATGTCAGGAGCCCTGTAATATCAAGTCTTTGATAGGACAGGCTGACTGTTAGGTAGGAGCATGTAAGTAATAACAGTAAAGAGGTGGGGGTGGAGGCACACCACCCAGATCTTCCTTCGAGAAAAGACTTGATGCCCAACTACTGGCAGGGCTGTCAGCTGCCTCGGGCAGAGTCCCAGCTCCAGAGCTGCCTCGCCCACGGTCCTGCCCTGCCAGGGATGTCCTCACCCCGTGATGAGGGAATATAAAAGCCCAACCATTTTGGCCCAATGCAGGACAAGTCTGAGGGGACATTGAACTCCAGAGCTCCCCCACAGGGTTGGCTGAGGCTTTGGGGACTGCATCACAGCCCAGCTTCTCCTCTGCTCCCTCCTGCTTTCCCCCTGCCCCACCCCTTTCCCTCTCGCTTCCATAGGTGCCAATCCCAAGGGCACTTCTTGGTAACATCCTGAACACTCTACATGTCTCAGAATGTGCTTCCCAGGGAGCCCAAGCTGTGCCAAATAATATTTTGCATGCACAGAGAACTTTAGGTGTGAGCTATTTTTTAATCCATACTGCCTTGTAACTTCCTGGCAACAGCCCCCCACCCCCTCAGGGAGGGCAGACATTGCTGTCCCCTGTCACTGGTAAGGAAACTGGAGTTCAAGCATTAACTTTTGCTCCAGGTCACATAGCCAGACAGACACAAAGTGGGACTAGAACCTAGTTGTTTCTGACTCACAGTTCTCCACTCTCTCTCCATGACATCAGGCTGCCTATTTCCCCGTGTGGGTGAGGTGGTGCAACGAGTCTTCTTGCTAAGGATTAAATTCCAGATCCCACATAAGTGGGGATATCACTAGTCTTCAGAAGCCTGCTGCTCCCATCTTTCCCATCCCCTCCTCCAACTCCCCTGGTTTACAGACCAAAGAGGAGATCCAGAGAGGGGAAGGGGCTTGACCACACCATCAGCTGGTTACTGATGAGTCCAGGACCAGAAGCCTATGATGTGTGTTCTCAGTGCTAAGTGGGCAATTAGGACATTGGTGAGCAATTCCAGGACTCAGGGGGAAACATGGAAGATGAAGCTCATGCTTAATCTTTAACTCCAAATACAAAGTTAAGAGAAATGAAACATAAAACTATATAGCCATGCTCAAAAATAGAAAAAGGAACACCGTATGCAGAATTGAAAAGGGTTGAGAGGGAGGGAGGGCAGAAGGGAGGGATGACCGTGGCAAACAGACCCCAAAAACAAGTTATATGTGGTTGCTGGGAACAGACCCAACGCACCCCAGCAGGACTCGTCATTGGAATCTACCTGAAACCCCACATATGGGAGGGGCTAGAGCCAGTCTGCCACATGAAAATGACACTGGGGCCATGCTGCCGGCTCCGAATACCGGCCCAGCATCACATCCTTGGTGGAACAAGGAAGGTGGGACTGAGGGCTTGAGGATCACAGCAGACAGCTCCAAGAGGGCAGGGCCATGCCTGGAGCTGAGCAGGAGCTCCAGCACATAATTTGAACTGTCTCCCAGCCAGTCCGGCTGTACCACACACCTGGGACTCACCCCACAGGGCTGACTACACGGTGGGGCCTCTGGAAACCCAGTGCTGGAAGGGTGAAGCGCTCCCCAGGACTGCTGACGGTCTCCTCTGTGCCCACCCCAGCTGGCTCACAGAGAGCCTCAGCCGCCCCAGGCTGGTCCTCGGTGAGCAGGGCTGCTCGTGTGCTGACATACTGCTGGCAGTCTTTTCGGGAGACTGTGGAAAAGACAGAGGCTCAGGTGACTTGTTTCAACTGGGACCAGAGAAGCCTCCCTGCTCTTAGGGGAGGAGGGAACTGGAAGGGGGACAGCAATAGGAATGATCATGCTGGAGGACAGGCCAGCTGCCTTCTTCCACAGAAGCCAGATCCAGGATGCTGCTGGCCTAGTGACCATGGACCTCTGGCCCCCACTGCTAGCTCCTCACACAGTGTGGCTCGGGTGTGAAAGTCTAGCTGGCGTGTCCAGTCCACAGCATCCTCCTACCCCACCGGCCTGCCCTGGACCTGCACTACTCCCGAGTCCTACCACATACCTGGGGCCAGATGGCCTGTCAGGGTGCCCTGTGGCATGTCAGGCCATCATCACCCCCTCACACTTTCAAATTTTAATTTGTGAGTCTGAGTGCTTAATAGTCAGACCTTGTATTGAGACAAGCCTAGGTCTGAATCCCCATTTTTCTCCCTTTGGCTTTGGCCACTTGACTTAAATCCTCACAGCCTTCTTTATCTGCAAAATGGACATCATAGTATTAACAGCCCGAAATGATAATCGTCAGTATGTACAGAATGACCAAGATGGTTTTAAAAGGCCAGCATCTATTCTAGTTGGCTGGACTTTACACCGACTTTACACCAGAATTACCCCAGTTTATGGCACCAGGTCATTATAAGGACAGGAGTCATGTATAGGCAGGGACAGGCACGTAACAGTACTTAGTTCTGGTACCTAGTACAAATACCTCTGGTGCATAGTATGCTCCTGGCACATAAGTATGAGAGGGAGGGAAGAAGGGTTGATACCCAGGATAGAGGCGCTTTGGTGGAGGTGAGGAAAGAGATGGGTGTGAGCACAGATCTGGGCAAGCCTGAGAAGGAGGCAGGACGTTTATCCACCTTCCACATATACCCTATTCTTCCAACCCATTGAACTCCTCAGGGTTCTATGAATTTTCTGCCAACTCTGTGATTTTGAATGTGCTGATCCCTTTGCCTAGAATTCTCTTCTGCTCTTGGCTGACTTCTGTGTGGCCTTAAAGTCTCAGGCTTCACCTCCTCCAAGGTACCACACCTAGGGCCAAGCTTGTCCCACTGGTGTCTGGCTGATCCCACCTTTCTCCAGAGCTCAGGCGTCACCCACTTTGCAGAACGCTTCTAAGTTCCCCAGAGCTAAGTTTGTCATGATACCAAAGGGGCAGATGGGAAGGAGTGACCAAGCTCTGAAGACTTTGTCCAGCTGATCTGTCCTGTTTACCAGATACCAGGAGTTATTTCCGGCTCTTGGGGGTCTGCTGCCCTCTTTCCTACACCACGGCCACACACATGGAACAGTACTTCCTGGCCTTTCTGTTCTCTTTCCCTCACAGTGAGGCCTCCCCTGGCCTTTTCAACCTTCTCTCTCCACAGCCTTCCTTTTCATGAAGCCCTGTGTTCTGTGCCTGCTCTTCACTTACAGGGCCGTCTCTAGCCCTGAGATTCCCATGGGTCTCTTACATCTGATCCTGGCTCCTCTGTGACCTCCCATTAGCCTGCTGCATCAGGTAAAAGCCCAGGGAAGCAAAAAGCTGGTAATTACTCTTTCTGGTTCCTCCCAGAGTGTGTCTGAATAGATCTAACCCATCTTCTGCATGGGCCAGGAACTGCCTTCTAGAGGGTCCAGCAGTTTCAGAAAATTCTCCTCATGACACAGAAATAGGACTGAAGTTGTTTAGAAGGCCTTTGCTTGGTATCATTAAGGGAACTTGAATTTTTCTGAACATATAAGCTGTTAACTACCTACAGACAGACTGTTCTATTTATCCTTATATCTGCAAGGCCAGGTGCAGTGAAGGCCCAGAAACAGGCCCCCAGACACACTAATGAACAAGTGAGTGACGGTAGCCAGCTGCTTTGGGAAGGTAATTATGCAGATCCTGGAAGCAGGCCTGGCCTTGCAGTGGACAAAACCCAGTCCCCCAGAGCCCTAGGCCTCCAAAGCCACTTTGAGCAGACCCTGACCAAGTGTAACTCCCTGCCCTTCTCCCTGTCTGGGACAGCAGTCTCACCTCACCTACAAAATGGCTAATTCTTTCCCTTTTCTCCAGTAATCTGTTGTTCACCATGGAAGTTCCCTATCACTTCGTCAAATGTGACTATTAAAAACAGAATAGAAATTACATTTTCAGCTCATCCTTTTGTGCATTTCCTGAATGGACAACCTCTGATCCTCAGTTTGCAGGAAGTGTAATTATGGAAGCTCCCTCTAAAGAGGAAAACTTGTTTTTCTTTCATTGTGAATGGGAAACAGCCAGTCACACTTTAGGTGGCCCGTGGCATTTATGGGCACAAGCCATGTTCAACAACATCTCTGCACCCCTGGGTTTCTTCAGGTGGTTACCTTCAGAAAGCTAAACAGCTTCCTTCCTCTCCACTTTTAATTCCCTAACACGTTACCCAAGAGCTGCCCCAAATGAAAGTTAATGATGGAGATAACTGTCTTTGGCCAACTTTATAATATGGGGCTCAAGAACTGCTGTTCTTCCTCTTGAGTTCCGGTCTATAATCAGGGTAACTTGCCACTTCACAGGGTAACTTGCCTTAGAGGAAGGTTCCAGAAAGGAGAGCATGAAGAAGTAGCCAGCGAGGTAGCCAATGAGTGTGGGGCTCCAGGAGCCAAGTGGAGAAGGAGTTTCCCAAGGGAAAATAAGCAGTAGTATCCAATGCTGCTGAGAGGTCAAGGAAGAAGTGACTAAGGACTGACAACCGAATGTGGCAAGGTGGTGGCACAGGTGACCTTGTCAAGAGGTGGGGACAGTTGCTTGACTTGACTGGGTTTCAGGGAGACTGAGAAAAAAGGAAACAGAGGCAATAAGTATACACAGCTCTTCCAAATAAGAACTAGGGTAGGACTATAGAGAGTCAAGAGGAAGCCTTTTTAAAGATGGGAGCTTGATGACATGTTTGTGTGCTGATGGCAGTGATCTGGTAGAGGAGAAAATGATGCAGAAAAAAGGAGAGAAAATTACAAAGGAGAGCAGGCAAAAATAATGGGACCTGACACACACCTGAGGGTGGCTTTAGCTAGGAGCAGGGACAGTTCATTAGTGGTAACGGGAGGAAACACAAAGCAAATGGATATGGAGGAAAAGGGTTTACAGACTTGGTGGTAAGAGGATTCAGAAGTTCTCTTCTGACTGTTGCTGTTCCCTTTGAACCTCACTTTCCACTTCTGAGATGGGGAGAAAACGGAGCTCATAGTACTTGTTTGGTAGTTATTTTGTGAAGATTAAATGAGCAAATGCAGGTAAGCACATACATAACACAGAGTCAAGGTCACAGTGAGAGGGATCAATAAATGTCAGTTGCCTTTCTCTCCTCTCATCGAAATGTTCCCTTCTTTCCTATCAGATTTCCCATTGTTTTGTGTTCTCCACCCCTGCCAGAGCCATTGACATCCACTGCCTAATTCACTTCTTTCTACCTCCACCACCCCTCAGTTCTCCCTCAAGGAGAGCTCATAATGCCCCACCTGTTGCCTACAAGTCCAGACTCAGGAGAGGCTGGCTGAGCTTCATGGGCCACAAAGGGGTGGAAGCAGCACTGCAGGTATCCCTGCTCTGCTTCCAACTGATTGACTGAAAGGGGTCCCAGTTTCCTCACCTGTGTGCTTGGGGTAGGTCATGCTCTCCAGTCCCCATCCAGCACTGGATTTCTGCAGGTAAGCCCAGATATTCAGCTTGCAGGTTCTAACCACAATAGATCCCTGGCATCGGAGAAGGTAAAGAGCCATCAAGCACGGTGTCTTCTCTGATGGAATATCTTTGGCGCCATCTGGTGGCACATGTTTTGCACATCTCCTTGCCGGAGGCAGATGTCCCAAAATAGAATCAGATGAGCAGAAGACTCCCTCTCTATCCAGTGGAAGGAAACTAGTACTTCAGCTAGAGAAGTCGTCTAGTTCAGTGCATCGCAGACTTAAATGGCCATATAAGTCATCTGAAGACCTTTTGAAATACAGGCTCTGACTCAGTAGAACTAAAATGAAAACAGCTCTTGGGGGCCAGAGAGTAGGATGGGTGGAGTTGTTTCCAGAAAGAGAAATGGGGACTAGCTGACACAATAAGTAGACTTCAAGAAAATAAGAGACCAAGGTATTTAGGAATTTAGAGGAGCACCATACCATGCAATTCTCACTACCTATGTAAATGATTTCAGTAATTAAATTGCTTTTTGATGCTTTCTTGGCTATCAGTTTGGTGTTCCTTTTGGATGCAGTACAGTGCTGAGCCTGGCCATGACATAGCCCAGCTTTATTCAGGTTAGATAAAAAGTAGATCTGGGAAAAGAGGGAAAGGTTCAGGATGCCTGGCTGGGAAAAGCAGAGGATATCTGGCAGAGGAGATCATTTGAGCTGAGTCTTAAGGAAGAAATAACAACCCAGAAGGTTCTAAGCTGGTAAACAGCATGGGCAAAACATAGAAGTGTAAAAAGACGTGACCTGTCAGGGAATGATCAGTAGTGCGCCTGGGACACAGAGTATGTGGGGAGGCATGAAGCTGCAAAGGTAGGTTGATGCCGACAGTATACTTAACTATAACTATGCTTCATAAATAACTGAATGCAATTAACCCTAAACAGTGACCTCTAACTGCTGATTATGTTACAGTTATTTTGCCCAAGCCTTGGTGAACAGGGAGTCCCTGGGGGCAGGGACCGTGTTTGATTCATCTTTTGTAGTGCCTAGCATGGTGCCTGTCACCTGGTAAGCCTCAGTACATGCACAATGAGCTCTTGGGGACCCTCCAAAGGATGTTAGGAAAGCCCCCAGTAGTCCTCAGCCCTGGCTGTAGGACCCTGTTACACTTTAGCAGTCCCCCCCACCCAGGCCATTCCTGTGTGCAGGCTGGAGCCTGCACCCCACCTTCTTATTCCTACCTCAGGTCCTACCTTCTGAGGTCCACAACGAAGAACGTGCACTTGTTAGGCTCCAACTGTTTGCTGTGCCCCCTGTCTTTGCCCAATACATGGCCTCTAAGCCAGACACAAATCCAACCCACATTCTGGGATAAGGCCCTTCCCCAGAGCTACCAAAGTACTAATCCCTTAGAAAACTGGAAAGAGAAAACAGGAAATTCACTCATATTCCCACCCTGCAACCTTTAGTATATTGTTGTTCCTTCCAGATTCTGTGTTTTTCGTTACACAGAACAACCTTTTAAGTTTCTCTTCCTTCCAACTAACTCAGTGAAACGCAGTTTAGTGGTTAAGAGTATAAGACCTAGGGGCACCTAGGTGTCTCAGTAGGTTAAGCATCCAACTCTTGATTTTGGCTCAGGTCATGATCTCACATTCATGAGTTTGAGCCCCATGTCAGGCTTATGTGCTGACAGTGTGGAGCCTACTTAGGATTCTCTCTCTGCCCCTCCTCTGCTCTTTTTCTCTCTCAAAATGAATAAAATAAACTTTAAAAAAAAAAAAAAAAGCACAAGGCCTAGAGCCTGCTGGTTCCCTGGGTTCAAATCCTCACTTTGTTATATGATCTTGGACAAGTCAGAAAACTACTCTATATTTCATTTTCCTGGGCTGTAAAATGAGGATGATAGTAGTTAGGATTAAACAAATAAATGTCTTTACAGTTAGACATCTAAAGCACTTAGAACAATTATCTGATGTTAGTTACTCACTTAATAGCCTCTTCTGTGTTGCCACATCATCTTCATAATAATTTTTAATGGCTGCAATATATTCTGAGTGTCCACACTCTTAATAGTTACTCCTTTGTTAGATGTTTAAGTTATTTCCAGTCATTCTGTATTAAAAATAACACTGTCATAAAGATCCTAGGACATGCGTTTTGGATTTTTCCATACATAGATTACCAGAAGTAGAAGTATGAGGGTAAAGGGCACAAGCATTTTATGCCTTTGGTCTATATTGGGAAATTGTTTTCCAAAAAAAGCTCAAAGCATTGTAAAATACAATTTATGCTGGAATTTTTTACTTTTCACTACTCCCTCACCAGCCTTGGACAACATCAGTTTCTTTGATTTGTGCAACTTTAACATTCCACAGATAGTCCCACTGTAACTTTCTTTTCTTTGACTATCATGGAGGATTCCCATTCCCCATGTGATTACTGTGTTGTGAACTCTCTGTCAGTAAGGGTCTACACCAGTTGCTTTAAGAGAGAAAATACAAAGAATTGCTGATTATGTATTTAAAAATGTATTATGTATTATTATGTATTTAAAATCAACCTACTGAGGGGCGCCTGGGTGGCTCAGTCGGTTGAGCGTCTGACTTCGGCTCAGGTCACAGTCTCACAGTTCGTGGGTTTGAGCCCCACATCAGGCTCTGTGCTGACCGCTTGCTCAGAGCCTGGAGCCTGCTTCAGATTCTGTGTCTCCTTCTCTCTCCGCCCCTCCCCCGCTCACGCTTTGTCTCACTCTGTTTCTTAAAAATAAATAAATGTAAAAAAATTTTTTTTAAAAATAAAAAAAAAAATCAACCTACTGATCATGTATTTAAAAATGAAAAGCATTAAGGACCTACTCCTCAGGGAACAAAGGGAAGACCAGGTGGCAGCCGGCTAGCGTTGTTGTCTCTGAGGGGTGCATTAGGAGTCTGCTTCTGCAACTAATGGACAGACTGCAAACTGGATTCATCCACTGCTTCAGGAACAATCTATTGCTGTGGAAGTGGAAAACCAAGGCTGTGGGGTTTCCAGATTTAGCAAGGTCAAAATGCAGCATGCCTACTTAAATTTGAATTTCAGATAAATAATGAATTTTGATAATAATGAATAATTTTTTAGAATACTTATGCTAATATTGGATGGGAATGCTTACATTAAAAAAAAGTTATTTGTTTATCAAAAATCTAAATTTAAGTATCCTACATTTTATCCGGGCAATCTCACAAGGCGGGGATGATGCTGCAAAAAGCGTTCTTCCTTCCCCCTAACCCAGCCTTTCAGTCACCCTCTGGTGCCCCTCACTGGCAGAGCCCAGCATAAAGCCAGTTGACAAAGCTGGCAAAGCTGGTCTGCAGACAAAGCAGAGTAAAGAGTGGGTTTGAAACTAAGAAACAGTTATACCCAGTAATTGGCACAGTCGATCCTTTTAGCTACTCAGCATCCGTAGGGTGCTGCATGGCTGCTGTATTCCTTGTTTCTGTAACCAGTCGTGAGGCCATAATTGATGTTTATACATTTCTCCCTCAACATCCCATTCCATGCTTTCTTGTCCTCAGACAGGACTTCAGCTGGCCAGGGTTCTTTAGTGGGATGACCCAAACCTTTTATATCTGAATGGTGTGAATACTAAGTGGTCCTGCCCCTGTTTTGTTGCAGTAGTATTCACTAATATCTACTGTTGAGCCTGGAAGTACTAAGACACACCCCAGAGGATCCCCTGGGCTCAGATCTAGTCCTCCCTATCCTCAGTTTCCCCTCAGTTATCAGGATGAATAACCACACCCTCTCTTTCTTTGCCCATTGGTTTCATGGCAAAAAATAAAATAAAATAAATAAGAAAGAAAAAAGTACCAAATGGCCAGGTGGCACTCTCACCCCTCAATTTGGTAGAACCATGCTGTGAACTCTAATACAGGCATTTGTTTCTTGGGAACCAAATACCTCCAATCCAGAGAGCACAAAATGGAAGAATGTGTACAAGTGAGTTATCAGGTGAAATGGTGAAAGGAGCCACTTCCACTTCAACCCTTTGCTTTCCAGACCCAAATATTCTGGCCATGGAAGAAAGAACACAGTGTAGCATGTGCTAAGTCAAATTGCATCCTGTAAAATAGAATTTCACCATCTTCATAGGGTGTTACCTTGACTAAGTCTTAAGTAGACCATTCTACTGATCTATTAGGCCAGCTGCTCCTAGGTGGTAGAGTACATGTTAAGACCACTGAATTCCATGGGCATAAGCCTATTGGTGCATTTCTATTACTGTGAAATGAATTCCTGATCAGAAGCCTTTTGTCTGGAATATATCAATGGTGAATAGGCTATCCACAGATTCCAAACATCCACAGATTATGGCACTGGTAGAGTATTACATGTAGGGAAAGCAAATCTATAGCCAAAATATATTTTTAGTCCATTGAGGATAAATGTCTTTCTTGTCTATAATGGAAAGAGTCCAAAGTAACCATTCCACTGCCAGATAGATGTTCTTCCCAGGGAATGGTGTCATACCAGGAGCTTAATGTTGGCATCTGCCATTGACAGGTTAGTCATTCAGCAGTAGCAGGTCAACCTTGATGAGAGGAAGTCCATGCATAGCCTCTGTCCTTGCCACCATGGCTACTTGGTACATAAACTCATTGAGCAAACCCTAACCGGCAGAAGAAGGACACTGACTAACATATACATGACATGCCATTTTGTCCACCTGGTAGAGAGAACCTATTTCATTATGCCCTTTGCTCAATTTTCATGTGTGGCACAACTTTGTTCACACTCTATACCTTTCCCAAGATGTCCATCCACACACCCCTATCCTAGGCTTCCTCATCACCAACCTTACTGTTTATTTTATTCTAAGTCCCTGACCATCAGCTAAACCATTAGCAACTGCCAATGAATCAATATAGGTCTAGCCATCTCTTGGACCAAAATGGACAACCAAATTTATAACTTGAAGTCATGTACATTAGGAATATTTTCCTCACTGTTACCCTTTAGGACTACTTTTCATTGGGGCTGTGAAGCTGCAACATAAATTTCTCATTGATTCCAGCATATCATTAAGAATGATCTGTAAACCAAGCCCAAGCTTTTTTCTCCTTGATCATATGAGGCCCTAGGTGTGCACTGAAGGAGAGGACATCATGCAGCAGAAGTAGGTGTCAAATGAGTCTGAGCCACCTGCTCATGCAACTTATTTGTACCTTTCAGATGGGCTCAAGCCATTTGATGATGTTATGCTACTGGGCACACCCAGCCTTAGGACTTCGTTGATAAGATAGCTCAGATCACATAGTCACTTAATGGCTCATGGCTACTTTGTAGTTTCATTTTTAATTTGTTTTTTTTTTTAATCCATTTATACTGTCAACAAATTATTCTATGAGGTTCATGCTTCCTTTTGGCCTCTGTTATGTTTGTCCTTGTCATTTCATTTATGAATGATGGTGGTAGCAATACCTGACTATCTGATCTTCTCTCCCAGAGTCTAGTAACAATCCAGGAGCTCTTTCTCAAAAGGACATTTTTCTACAAAAGAGGACATATCTTTGCTCCAAACCTGCATGCTTACAGGCTTCTCTAAGGGCTAAGGAAAGTTGCTTCTTTGGCTACACATTCTAGGTGTGGGAAACTCTGCCAAGGGTCTTCTCTTAGGGGTTGGGAGCCAATGACCAGAGATTGATCTCAGTGCCCTCTGTTACAGGCACAGCCTCTGTCGCTGTAGCGGGGATCCTGGCTGCTCTGCGAATCACCAAGAACAAGCTCTCCAATCATGTGTTTGTTTTCCAAGGCGCAGGTGAGGTAGGTGACATCAGGAGAATAAGGATGGGTGGAGAAGCATGAAGGAAGGGAGGTGTTCAGGGGTGCTGAGAAGAGGAAGCAACACAGGTATATTGTGATAATTGCAGCTGCCTGGACACCAACATTTGGGTGTCTCAAGGACTTAACCAAGCCTCCTAGGAGTGGGGGGAAAGGTATGGAGAAGAGAGAATCTTGGTAAAGCATCTGATAAATGGTGAGCAGCCATTTGCCTTGTATCTGAACATCTTCCGTATGGTTGTTCCCTCCCAGGCAGCCATGGGCATTGCCCACCTCCTTGTCATGGCTCTAGAGAAAGAAGGTGTACCCAAGGCAGAGGCCACAAGGAAGATCTGGATGGTGGACTCCAAGGGACTCATTGTCAAGGTACTGTCAGTCTGGAAACCTAGAGGCTTCTTGACACCTACAGCTATCGGAACTGGACTATAAGAGGTCTCCAAGGGGCAAAGTACTCAAACAAAATAGAAGGCAAACAGGAGGACAAGGTTCTAATCTCCAAAGCAAGAAACACACCCCAAAGTAGCTCTTCCAAAAGCTCTCAATATGTGAGCAAGTTTGTATATGTATGCCTCTTCCAGCTTTATCTCCCACCACTTCTTGCCTTGCACTAACCTCCAGCCACAGTAAATCATAGTTTTCCAGAAGTAACATGCTGTCTCTCCCACATCCTTGCATATTTTGTTCCTCTGCTTGAAATGCCCTTCTCTTTTTCCACATACCCACTCTCAACCATTAACCCCATCTGTTTCCTCCTTGTCTTCTGTTACCTCCTCCAAGTTGCTTTCCCTGAACATCTAGGTATCAATTCATTTCCTACATTTATGCTCATACAGCCTCCATACATTGCACTTGCCACACTGTAGGGCAGCTGCTCTTTTAATTGTCTCTCTAGCCCCTAATCTATATAGTCTTTATACCAATGCCTGGCATGTAATGAGTACATAATTATGTTTGAGGTGTGGGCCAAAGAATGAATGAGAGAGAAACAGTCCAGCTTCTGACTGGAATGTGGTGAGGGACACAATTGGATGGCCTCCTCCTTTAGGACTTCACTGAGCTCTCCATGTTTTAATGCCCCAAATTTCACTAACATAGAATATCAGTGAAAGATTTTTTAAAAAGATGACAGATGGGGCACCTGGGTGGCTCAGTTGGTTGAGCATCCAACTTGATTTCGGCTCAGCTCATGATCCCAGAGTAGTGGGATAGAGCCCCACATCAGGCTCTGCACTGAGTGTGGAGCCTGCTTAAGATTATCTCTTGCTCTTCCTCTGCCCCACTCCCCTACTAACAGTGTCTCTCTCTTAAAAATTAAAAAAAAAATAATAAGATGACGGAGATAGGATGAGGGGAAGCCATGGGGCTATCAACCAAGAACAGTAGAGACCTTCAAGAAGAAACTGACCTTCCCTTGTCTCATATAGAGCCCAATTACCACTAGAAGGAATTCGTCCTCTCACCCCAGGTCATTCCAGAGCATAGTGCAGGCACAGGTGAAAGCTGCCAGAGATTGCCACACTTCCCTCTTGCCACCTTCCAGCATTATTTTGTTCATCCCATGGAGCTCACCTCTACTCAAATATCCCTCAAAGCTGGTGTCTTCACTCTGATTCTCAGGAGGCCAGCTGACCCAAAGGAGTCATCAGAAACCTTTGTGCTATTTACCATACTGTCACCCACTGATTGCTATTTGAACAAATGGAAGGAATCCTGAGCTTGTTGGGAACAGCCAACCTTGGCAAGCCTTCTCTGGAACTTAGCTTATTATTGTTCCTGGGGAGGTTAATGGCCCTTGTAAAATACATTCACATTAGCTCCCTGACCTTGGCGGGAGCACAGGCCCCCCATCACTCAACAGCCCCTGTGAGTGCTGGACACCTTGGGGCCAAGGGTCCTGGTCAGTCTCAGACATTTCACGAGAGCCTTGCTGTCCTGGCCCCAGAGCCATGACCCTAGCAGCACAAAGAAAGGTTTTATGGATTCTCCACATGTGGCTTGGATTAAAGAAACCTCACACACCACCCCACATGGTAACACAAACACACATTAAAATCCTCAGGTTCCACCTTAGGTTTTACCAGGAGATCTGCTCAAGAGGATAAGCCACCAGGCTTCTGATAGCTCAGACCAAAGCACAGGGCTCTACAGGGAATGCTCTCAGGATCTCCAGATGCATCCATGTCCTGCCCGGCAGTTCTCAATGCCAAGCCGCATTGTGTTTTCCTTTCCCTGCAGGGGAGGAGCCACCTGAACCATGAGAAGGAGATGTTTGCCCAGGACCATCCTGAAGTGAACTCCCTGGAGGAGGTGGTGAGGCTGGTAAAGCCCACAGCTATCATAGGTAGGAGGAGGCAGGAGACCCACTGTTCAGCCCAGCTAACCCTCTTGACTTGCAGGTGGAAACTGAGGCTCAGCAAGGAGGCCTAAGTGATCAATAGAAACACAGCTCTCTCCCCTATCCCATGTCTGCTTCAGTGCCACAATCTTTTATTGAGTGACTACTGTACAAAAATCACAGAACTAAGGCACCAAGTTGGGGCTTAGTGATGCAGAATTATCCAGTGCAGTGGAAAAGCACAGGGCTGGTCTCGGAGCAAATGAGTGCTGCTCCCCTAAAGAGGGGACCCTGGCACCTCTTCCTGGCCTGGGAGAGCAGCCCACTCTAAAGGACAATGCCCAGGAATGCCTTCACAGGTACATCTTAACCAGGCAGGGACCTGAAGTGGACAAGTGTTCCCTTAGGGATTAACTGGAGGTCTTACCCAGCTTGAGCAAGAAGACCCTTTTCTCTTTGGCTCCCTTCATTCCTATGGCAGACGCTATCTCCAAGACTCCTAAGTCTTTCATGTTGCACCTGGCTCCCTACCACCACCACTACCACCAGGAGAGGAATGGGTTGTTTATAAAGAGTAGGCATCCCTACTACCCCCCCCGCCTTTTCCCTGTAGGTGTTGCTGCCATCGCAGGAGCCTTCACGGAGCAGATTCTGAGGGACATGGCCTCCTTCCACGAGCGCCCTATCATCTTTGCCCTGAGCAACCCCACCAGCAAGGCCGAGTGCACGGCTGAGAAGTGCTACCGGGTCACTGAGGTCAGCGGGGAATCCTTCCTTCCCCAGGCTGAGAGGACACAGTAACAATAATTATGAGTAACCCTGTGAGGGTGAACAAAAATCCCCACATCACTGATGAGCAAAATGAGGTTCAGAAGGATGAAATAACTTGCCCAAGGTCACCGAGCTAATAAGGAGTAGAGCTGGCCCTCAAACCCAGGTCTGGCTCCAAAACCCAGGCTCTTACCATCCTGTTATACTGCTCAAGGTTCCTCTAGTAATGTAGACTTTTGACCAGAACCTGAGGCATTTGTAGACTCTAGGTCACTTGCACACCTGTCATGTCCTGGGATAGCCCTGTCGGGAGGTGACAGGTTAAAAACCTTCACCTTTCAGTGATTTCTTGGCTGTCAGGTAACTCAGTGGGAGCTAAGCTTTCTGGTCAAATGAACAAGTGTGCTCTCAGCACCTGTAATGTGCTCAGCACAACGCTGAGCCTGTGGGAGAGGATGAAGACGGGCTCAACATCTGGGAAAAATAACTAGGCCACCATTACTGCCTGAAACCAGTCTCCAGGTTCCATCTCTGGTTTTCTTCCTGCCTCCAGGGCCGAGGGATCTTTGCCAGTGGAAGTCCCTTTAAGAGCGTGACTCTGGAAGATGGCAGGACCTTCATTCCTGGGCAAGGAAACAATGCCTATGTGTTCCCTGGAGTGGCTCTGGGAGTCATTGCTGGGGGGATCCGGCACATCCCAGATGAGATCTTCCTCCTGACGGCAGAGGTATCGCTGTCCCTCCTCCCTTGCATGCTCCCAACAGGGCCTGTGATCTATACCAGGTCCTACACTGGGCTCCCAAAGAATCCTTCTCTCATCTCTTCTACCCATCTGCCCCTCACCCTAGCAGTGGATCCTCAAAATGCTTGAACCTCAAGCTTCTCTCAACATCACCTTGAGGCTTAAACTTCTCTCAAACACGCAATTTTTAAGGGGGAATAAGGAATAGTCAATGGGAGGAGGCATTGGCAGGAAGCACTGGTAGTGAGGGGACATACCTCAATCTGCTCCTTGCCTCACAGCACTGCCATATACTTGCCTAGAACAGAGAAGATGCCACCAAAACCATCTGAAACTAGGCTCATGGACCATGACAGGCATTGGATTCTTCCATACACTGATCTTGACCATGTTACTAGGGTAACTTGTTGCAGAATAAGCCCCATTAGGGGCTTATTAAGGGATAGGTTGCAAGTCTGGATCTGAGTTCTTGGATATTAAGCACAGATATGGGGGTGCTCCTGCTCCAGGTTTCTAACTAGAAACTCTCCCAAAATGATTCTTTACTGGACATGATGAAAGCAATGAAAGAATATATTAAGAATGACAGCACACATTCCTAATAATGGCGATTAGTAATAACAGCTATAGTGGCTTACATTTACCAAATGTTTACTAATGCCAGGCACTTCACAATTATCCTCACTCTGAGGAAACCAAGGCATAGAAATGTCTGTTTTGGGAGGTTAAACTAATTAAAACCCTAAACAAATACTCAATCTATTTATCCCCACTGAGCACCAAAGGTTCTGCTGTGATTTCTGACATGTTTGCATTTCCCCATCACCATGGCACTGATGAGAGCCCTGAACCCAGCAAGACATGGGAATGGCTTCCATGCAGCCCTATCTAGCTCCACTTCTATGGGCCCCACAAGGAACTGTCTCATGCTCTAGGTTCCTTCTTACTACATCCTGGTCTTTGAGCACTGGCTCCACAAGGACATGCAAGTAGTATAGACCTGCAAGCACAATAGCCCCCAAGCCATATGCACACTAGCTGTGGCTTCAGGACATGACTGTCTGACCATCTTGTGTGAGTATTCTGGTATTTCTTCTTGTTGCTGTGTCATTGGTGGTGGTGTGCCATGGCCGTGGGTAGAGCTATTTGAAACCCCCATGGGATGGAAGAGTCACTTCCTGCTTGGAGTTAGCATGAAAGCAGATCCCCCTGTTGTGCAGAAACGTGATTGCTAGAGCCTTCCTATGTTACCCCAAGAGACATCTGCACGCCCACCTCCTAGTGCTGTGGGACCATTCAGCTCCATCATTTCATGAACAGTGTCCATCAATTACACAGGAACCTCTCCTCAATGCATGTATTAGTCTCTTGCTACAAGCAGGACAAGATCACTCCCTTCTAGGAGCTGACAGTCTGGCCTTCAAAGGACTGGCAAGTTCTATTTCTGAAAGGGGTGCTTTTAAGTTAAGACAATTGAAGTTGAATCTGGTTTCCGTATGGAAAAAAAAACTAATATCACTTTTAGGAGATTTACATATTTCACCTTGACCACTCTGTAAAATAAACATAGTGATTATCCCTATGTGATACTCAAGGGAAGTGAGGCACAGAGCGTCTAAGTTATCTGCACAAGGTCACTGGGCTTGTGAGCAATAGCACCAGGATGGTCCCAGCTGATTTACCCCAAGCTGCAGCAGAGCGTTACCAGTGCCCAGTGTCTTAGAAGTGACCATGCCTCACTCTACAGGATACCTTTTCCAGATGCAGATCTAGCCATGGAAATCCTGCTTCCCTCTGATCCCATCTTCTATACCTCCACCAAGAAAATCCTTCAAAACCCAGAACAGTCCATCTCTCTCACTTCAGACATTCGAATGGCTCCTCAGTGCTTAAAGAATAAAGCCCAAACTCCTTCACATGGCTTCTATATAAGATGTATCATCACTGAGCCCTCCTTCCTTCTCAAGCCTTTAGCCTCCCCACTACCATCAACCTAGTCAAGGTTCTATTTAGAGTCAAGAACTCACGCTCTCCCCTCCCTGCCTCTCTCCAAGAAATTGCATGTGCTATTGCCTATCCCTTTTTGGGTAATTCATACTTTGTCCTTCAGGTCTTAGCTTATGTTTCTTCTCCTGGTAAGCTTTTCTGAAGATGGCAGACTAGGCCCTGCCTTCCTCTATGCCTCTATGCCCCTTCTCCTTGCACTCACTTCTATGTTAAAATTGTTGTACCTGTTTGTTAATTGTCCACTGACTCCAGACTACAGGAGGAAAAGGGCTTCTCCACCATGGATCCTCAGCAACTAGCACAGAGCCTGGCATCTCACAGAGCTCAGTTAATGTTTGACTCAATGAATGGAAAAGAGACATAGGATGAAAATGAGGCAGAAGAGGAGGAGGCCCTCTTTCCTAATGTCAGCCAAACTCTGAGGCAAGACCAACTCCTTTGGCTCATCCATTCTTGGACATAGTTCTCAGAGAGCACCATGGCTTCTCCCAAATTTAAATCTGACACAAGAAGATTGAGTGGGAGTGGATTCAGAGCCAGCACATAACAGAGGCTGTTCTGCAAGGCTGGCTGAGCACCAGTGCCTGAGGCTGAAGGATGAGGCTTGAGGGGAGAGTTGGGCCTCAGAGACAGACTCTGTGGGAGGTGCTGTTCCCAGGATGATGTGTGTAGAACATTCGTTCAGATAAAGCCCAAGGCCCCTTGGTGGTGTCACTCAGAGGAGAAGCCTTTCCTCAGGGCTGGAGGAGAGCTCAAGGAGCTCTGAATACAGACAAGATGGCCTAGATGGGTACCCAGGATGTTACTAAGCATGTGGGAGAGGATGGAACTAGGGAAGTGAGAGTCTCAGGGATCTCTGTGCAATAGGCTGGACCAGCCAAGGGGATATCCCAGAGTCTGCTTTACAAGCCACAAGTTTATTCACCTTGGTCTTAGTGATTCTTCTTTAGAATTCAGGGTCTCATATTGCTTAAAGCTTCAGCCAGTCTCTTAGTACAGAAAGGATGTGTCCTTGCTTAAAAGCCCAAGCATTAAGCTCCCAGTGGGCCATGAGGTGGCAGAGACTACAGTGGGGAATGGCCATGGTTGGCCACCTGTGTGGGGTGAGGTAAGTCTCTGGGGTAATGGGTTGGGCTTGTTCTGGGAAGGCAGAAACTCAGCTTATTCCTCTTGGTTCTCTCTCCCCAGCAAATTGCCCAAGAGGTCTCTGAGCAGCATTTGTCCCAGGGGAGACTGTACCCACCACTCAGCACCATCCGAGATGTGTCTCTGAGAATCGCCATCAAAGTAAGGAGCATCCTGCCCCCAGAAATGTGGTTAGTGAGGCTCAACAGCCTCCTCTCTCTGCGAGTTTAGGAGAGCTAAGGGGATGGCAGCGATGGAGACATCCTGAGCTCCTTGGGCTGCACTGCAGGCAGCCCAAGGCTGGGTGAGAAACTCCTATCTGCAGCTTGAGCCCCACCCCCAACACCCACTCAGGCCAGTTCTGGGAAAGCTCCTGGATTTCCCCTCAAACACCAGGCAAAAAGGTCATTAAAGTCCATAGTCTTGTGGATCAAAATGTGGGTGGAATTTTTAAAAAATGAATCATAAGTGCCCATTTATACAGAAAGGTCAGTTTTTATAGTATCATGGAAAGAGTTCAGGCTGTTGGGTCCCAGCTCCACCAACTACTTCATTTTCCTGAGCCTCAGTTTCCCTCTTTTCCAAAGGCGCCAGTAATTCCTTTCTCCCAGAGTTTGAAAAACATTAAAGAGGACAAAGAAAAAGCTCCATACTCAGTGCCTTTCTTACCAGAGTAGATGCTCATTCCCCCCCTTTATCTCAGAATGACTGGGCCATGGGGTGATCAGGTTCATGGAATATTCCAAGGAAAAATGTCATCCTAGAGACCCTGCAGAGATGATGGGTTTTCGGGGAATCAGAACATGGTACAATAAAGACTGGCCCCAACATTGATAATTATTGATACAGATAATGATTGTATTAGAGTTTATTATACTGTCATTTTTATTAGTATATATATTTTACATTGTCCATAAGTTTTCAAAATAATTTCAGAAGACATATTGCACAAAAGCCTCTATTCCCCATGCATTGTCCATTGTAAAATCCAGAATCAGCCCTCGAGACCAACAGTTCAGCTGATAGTCCCAACTCTGCCCTGTCCATTTCCTTCCTTTGGGGGATATTTAGATTCATGCTCTTCTGAAGCAAAATCTAATATGCAGAGAACAATGTCCAGGCTGTTGTCCCAATTCAGCCCACATTTAGCAGGGGGTAGGGGAGAAATCAGGTGTCCAGTATTGGACACCACTCCAGAGAAAGGTCGCATTGCTCACACTTTACAGATGAGGAAACTGAGGCTCAGCAATGGTAATGTCACTGCTCAGCACCCACCAGCAGTTGGAAGCAGAGGCAGACATGAGTCTGAGGCCTCTTGATCCTGGCCTAGTGTTTATTTCTACCTAGGCAGAAAGCTCACCACCCCTCTGCTCCAGTGGCTTCAGGGACAACAGTTCATGGTTCTCCAGGGGGAATTCCCCTTCCACAGGCTCCCAAGCAACCTTCAGGCAACTTTTAGGCAGGTTCCTCCTCAGGTTCCAGTTCCTCAGCCACTATGTTTTTCCCTAGGTCCTCGACTTCGCGTACAAACACAACCTGGCCTCCTACTACCCAGAGCCCAAGGACAAGGAGGCTTTTGTAAGATCCCTGGTCTACACTCCAGATTATGACTCCTTTACACTGGACAGCTATACTTGGCCCAAGGAAGCCATGAATGTTCAAACAGTCTGATGCAGTTTCAGAGTCTGGTATGGGCTGGAACAACCCCAGCGTAACACTGACAATATAAATGGGTTGTAAAATGGCCATCTTTGTCACTGTGTTTTTCCTTTGAACTTGCTGGTGTGATGGGAGCTACCCAGGCACACAGTGAATGATAGCCTTGTTCCTGAAAGCCCTGAGAATTCCCTTTTCTGTAACCCTCTTCTGACTTCCTCCTCAAGAATTTCTTAATCCAATTGCCAACAATTAGCTAGGCCTTGTGGGAAAGCTAGACTCCTTTCTAGAACTCTGCGTTGACAGAGTTCAGAGTCTAGTGAAGTAGAACAGGTATGGACACAATTCATTTTGCCACAGGGGAGAAAGTGGTAAGTCCATGAAAGAAGTGCAGATAAAGGTCAAGCAAAGGTGCCCAGAGAAGGGAGGAGACACTTCCTCTGAGGACATTAGAGAAGGCTTCAGGGGGAAAAGTGTGCACACTGAGTCCCAGGAGTGAAGGACAGGTAGGGGTTGTGGGGAAATGAGGAAGGTAAGGGCAGCCACTGGCCAGAAAGCATGGTCCACCCATGAGGGAGTTCAATCCCTGTTGGAAGAATGTACACCCTTCAAGACTCAGATGGATATGAAGGCTGAGTAGCTGAAGGCAACTCACTAGTCAAAAATAGTCACTGACATGTGGGTTATTTAATGTTAGGATTCCTTTTTGGTTATTACTAAAAGGAAAACTATAAATAAATGTGGGTGTGGAGGGGTCAGCAAGCCAAGGAGTGAAGAGGAAGAGAGACAGTGAGGGAAAGAGAACCATGGAATTCTAGGGAAGACTTGATTTCATTTTCCTGGCTCTGGGATTCTCTGTCTCCCACCCTTTACTCTGAAGGAATTCAGCAAACAAGGCCAGTATTCTTATAAAATGTCTTCAGTATGTCCTGGGGGTTTCTTAGACAAGTTCAGCCATAGCTTTCACCTCCCTCATGTCCAGCAGAGGACACCTGGGATGGGGAGGTGGGGACAAGCCTACAGCTCCTGCAATCAAAAACCCTAATAAATTGCTAGGACCTATTGAGATGACAGCTTCCAACCACTAATTTTATTGTATAACACAGAAAACAGTAAACCATGCTTAGGGACCTACCACCACAAACCCCTGCTGCCAGCTCAGCCTCAGAAACCTCACTGCCCACCATGAGTACATTCTATGTAGCCACCTCCCAGTGACAGGACTGCTGGGTTCCTTGAGTAATTAGCTAAGACACCAATCACCTCTTGCCTAGGTCTTGTTCTTCCAACATCTGCTTCCTTGGTGCTGGTGCTAAACCAAGCATATCTTGAGAAAACATCCCTGTTCTATAATCCCTGGGTTCACAGACAATGAGAAACTCTTCAGAAGAGGATTTGAAGTGAAGCAGGAATGTGAACACCAGGGAATATTTACACTGTCTTTTCTATATCCTGTACCCCAACTACATGTCCTTTATACTCAGTGTAATAGAAAAGAAAAATAGTAGAGAAAGGCAATGAAACAAAAACAGGGTCTTTGAAAAGATCAACTAAATTAATAAATTGTAGCTATACTGACCAAGAGATCAAGAAGATATAAATTCCATTCCCTTTGTTTCAACCACACTGAACAGATGGCACTAAACACATGCACTTTCAGGCCTATGCTCTTACACATGTTTGGTCTCCATCTATAGAGTCCGTCCCTCCCATTCCCTTTATCAATTAAATCGAAGTTCACCCTAGCTTTCTGCCTGGAGGCATCATTCTTTCTTAGAGTTCAAATGCAATTGGCTCCTGAACTCTTCCTGGACAGAGTTAATAATTAAATTGGAAATCAACAACAGTAAAAAAAAAAAAAAGAAAGAAAGAAATTTCTAACCATTTGGAAAGTAAACAATACATTTCTAAATAACCTGTGGCTCAAAGAAGAAATAGCAGGGTAAATTATATGTGTGCTGGATGAAAAAATATGTATTAATGAGTTGTAGCTAAAGCAGTGCTTGGAGGGAAATTTTATATCTCTAAATAAATGCCTATATCAGGAAAAAAAAAAGTCTCAAAGGAATAACATAAACTTCCTTTAGAAACAAGATAAGCAAACAAAATCCAAAGCAAGTTAAAATCAGAGCAGAAATAAATATACCTATAACAAGTAAAGAATTTGAATTAGTAATTAAAAATCTTCCCACCCAAAAAAAAAACAAAAAAACACTTCACACTAAGAAAAGCACAGGCCCAGATGCCTTCTTTGGTGAATTTTATCAAATATTTAAAGTAGAAATAACACCAATCCTTCACAAACTCTTTCAGAAAATAGAGGAGGGAGTATTTCTCAAATCATTCTATGATACTAGTATCACCCTGATATCAAAACTACAGACCAATATCCTTCACAAATAAAGATGCAAAATCTTAAAATATTAGCAAACTAGAGAGAAGTGAAGATGACAGAGTAGTATGGGGACCCTGAGCTTGTCTAGTCCCTGAAACATAGCTAGATCAACACCAAACCATTTTGAACACCTAGGAAATTGATCTGAGGATTAATGCAACAAATCTGCCTAATTTGAACAAGAGATCTTGGCAGGTATTTGGTGTAGACAGGAGAATTGTGAGAGAGAAAAGCCATGGTGCTATGGAGTGTAGGGAGCCGTTTTTGCTGAAACAGGACAGAGAAAGACGGAAAGAGTGTAGCACATCAGGATCGTGATAGTTGAAAGGGAAAAAGAGGGTTCTATACTGCCAGTTTTCTATAAACAGTGGAGCACAAAGTCTGAAGGTTTGGAGCTCAGTGTCTGGCAGTGCTCCAGTGAGGAAGCAGGGTCAATCTCCAGGAGCGGGCAGTATATTCTGAGGGTTCCATGTGCAGTTCCCTGCTTGGAATGCATTTGGTAGAGGTAATATGGCTTCTCCACGGGCAAAAGTACCAGCTAACTCCAGAGAGCTGCCACATTTACTGATATAGGAACAAAGACACTAACAGCAGAAATATCTGGCACTGGCTGTGTTTTGCAATTTACCATAAACTCAGCCATTGTGTCTGCACAGTTGCACAAACATTTGCTGGGACAAGTTGGTACCTGGCCATTGCTTGGTGAGAAAATCCCCTAGAGGATCAATGCAGGTCTGAGCCCCATGGGTCTCTGAAGTGTGAGGGTGTGAAGAACAGCCCCATCAGAGATAAAACTCTAGAGGGAAGTGCTGCCTGGCAGGCAAGCAGCTTGGACACAGACAGGGTAAAGGCAGGGAGTGGACAGATGCCTGAGACAAAGGAGGGGTACTTGACGGTATGTCTGTGAGAGTGTGAAATTCCTGCTCTGGAGACTAGAGAGGGGGGTGAAGCCATTTTCACCTCTAGCCCACCCGCACTGATCAATCACAGTGAGCTAAGCAGTGCCACCAAGTGGAGAATGGAGCCATTATACCAAGGCCCACCCACCCGCGCCCTCCAGGCACATCCACCAAAAGACCAGCACAAATCCCTCCCTCCTGCTTCGTCTACAGATCATAGTGTGCTGCAGTGTCATTTCTAGGGGAAACTGGATCTAGCTTCATTTGAGTTTCATTTTGCTTGCTTGTTCATTTCTTTGTTTCTTTGCTTCTATTTTTATGTTGGTTTTTTTTCTTTTCTTTTACTTTCTTGGATACAGAAAGCAAGTCTTTTATTCTACTTTATTTTCTTCATTTTATTCTATTTTTTAAAATTTTAATTTCTAATTTTTTATCTTTCTCTTTTTTCTCTTTTCTACCAAGCTTCTCTTAAGCAGACTGAAACACACCTAGGATCTTGCTTCCTTTATTTGATTTTTTTCATTTTAATTTATTTTATTAATTTTTTTCTCCCTCCAAAATGACAAGATGGGGGAATTCACCCCAAAACAAAGTATAGGAAGGAATCACAGCCAGAGAATTAATCAACACAGATATAAGTTGTCTGAACTAGAATTTAAAACCATGAGTATAAGAATACTAGATGGAGTTGAAAAAATCATAGAAGACACCAGAGAATCCCTTTCTGCAAAGATAAAAAAAACTAAAATCTAATCAGACTGAAATTAAAAATACTATAACCAAGATGCAATCTCAAATGGTTGCCATGACAACAAGGATGAATGAAGCAGAGTAACAGATCAGTGATACAGAAGATAAAATTATGGAAAATAATGAAGCTGGGGAAAAAAGAGGAAACAAAGGCAAAAGATCATGATATAAGACTTAGAGAACTCAGCAACTTATCAAAGAGGAATAGCATTTGTATCATAAGAGTCCCAGAAGATGGAAAGAAAAAGGGGCAGATGGTTTATGTGAGCAAACTGTAGCTAAAAACTTATCTGGGGAGGACACAGACATAAAAATCCAAGAAGCACAGAAAACTCTCATTAGATTCAACAAATGCCAACTATCACAAAGGCGTATCATAGTCAATTTCACAAAATACATAGACATGGAAAGAATCATGAAAGCAACAAGGGAAAAATGTCCTTAATCTACAAGGGAAGACAGATCAGATTCTTAGCAGATCTGTCCACAGTAACTTGGCAGGCCAGAAAGGAGTGGCATGCAATATTCAATACACTGAATCAGAAAAATATGCAGCCAAGAATTCTTTATCCAGTAAGGCTATCATTCAGAATGAAGGAGAGATAGAGTTTCCCAGACAAACAAAAGCTAAAGGAGTTCATAACCTCCTAAACCAGCCCTGCAGGGAAATTTTATGGGGGACTCTCTGAGTGGAGGAAAAAAAAAAAAAAAAAAAAAAAAACAAGACCAAAAGCAACAAAGACTAGAAAGGACCAAAGAACATCACCAGAAACACCAACTCTACAGGCAACACAATGGCACTAAAGTCACATCTTTCAGTAATCACTCTGAATGTAAATGGACTAAATGCTCCAATGAAAAGACATAGGGTATCAAAATGGATTAAAAAAAAAAAAAAAAAAAACAAGATCCAACTATATGCTGCCTATAAGACACTTGTTTTATACCTAATGACACTTGCAGATTGAAAATGAGGGGATGGAGAAACATCTATCATGCTAATGGATGTCACAAGAAAGCCAGAGTAGCCATACTTATATCAGACAAACTAGATTTTAAAATAAAGACTGTAACAAGAGGTGAAGAAGGGCATTATATCATAATTAAGTGTTCTACCTGCCAAGAAGATGTAACAACTGTAAATATATATGCGCCCAATGTGCTATCACCCAAATATATAAATCATTTAATAACAAACATAAAGAAACTCATTGATAATAGCACAATAATAGTAGAGGACTTTAACACCCCACTTACAGCAACGGACAAATCATCTAAGCAGAAAATCAACCAAAAAATGGCTTTGAATGATACATTGGACCTGATGGACTTAAGAGATAGAACATTTCATCCTAAGGCAGAAGAATACACATTCTTCTCAAGTGCACATGGGACATTCGCCAGAATAGATCACAACGGGGTCACAAATCAGTGCTCAACAAGCACAAAAAGATCGAGATCATACCATGCATATTTTCAGACCACAACACTATTGAAACTTGAAATCAACCACAAGAAAAAATGTGGGGGAAAAAACCCAAAAACTTCAAGGTTAAAAAAACATCAAAAACATCCTACTGGGGGAGGGGCCAAGATGGCAGAACAGCATGGAAATTTTTTTGCATCTCTCATGCCTGAAATGCAGCCAGATCAACACTGAACCATCTTGCACACTTAGAAAACTGATTTAAGGATTAACACAACAATCTGCACAACGTGATCCACAGAACTCGGCAGGTACACAGTGTGGAGAGGTGAACTGGGGGAGAGTGAAGCCAGAGAGGGCAGGGAGCTGATTTTGCTTGTGGAGAGAGGACAGAGACAGGGGGAGAGTACAGGAAAAACAGCTGGAGGGAAAAAGGAAAGCAGCCAGAGGGAAAAAGGAAAAGTGGGAACAGCTGCAAGGGTTGCAACAAAAAAGGGAGAAAAGAGAAAGGAGAGGGTTTAAATTCCATTAAGACTCTATAAACAGGGGGAGCATAGAGTCTGAAACTCCATAGCTAGGTACCTAGTGGTGCTCTAGTGGAAAGGATGAATCCCCAGGAGCAGAAAGAGAAGTCCAAGGGGTCCTCAGGCCACGTGGGGAGTAGGGGTTCCTCTGCTGGGAGCACATTTGATACAAGCTGTGTGGCCCCCAACAGGCAAAGGTCCCAGTGGACCCCAGAGAACAACCACATTCACTGGTGTTGGAACAAGGACGTTAAGGGTAAAGCCCGGTGCCAGATGTGTGTTATGATTTGCCATAGTCCCTGAAACACTGCTGCTACACAATCACACAAACTTTTTTGGGGATGGGCTGGCATCCAGCCACAGTTTCTGGGCATCAGCAGCAGCAGGGTCTCATGAACGTTCCTGGGAGCGGGCTGGCACCCATCCATTGCTCACCAAGACCCTCCCCTGGAGGGTCAGAGCGGGTCAAAGCCACAGTCCCTCAGAAGTGAGGGGTTGGGAAACACAGCCCCATCTGAGATAAAACTCAGGAGGAAAGTGCCTCCTGGCAGCCTGACGGCTTGGTCATGGATAGTGTAAAAGTGAGGAGTGGACAGAAGCTAGAAACAAAGGAGGGGTGTTTGATTGCCTGTCGGGGAGAACACAGAGTTCTGACACTAGAGACTAGGTAGCTGGGTGACAGCATTGTCACCCCTCCCCTGCATGCACATACACATATATGCCTACACGTGCCATAACAATTCACCCCAGTAAGCTAAGAAGCACCATCCAGTGGAGAACAGAGCTGTTACTCTAAGCCCCACCCAACTTGGCCAACTATGCTCTTGATGAACCCAAGTCTCTCCGCCTGCTTAGTTTACAGACTATAAAGTGTTTCACAATTTGATTGGGAAACCAGATGTAATTTCAATTGTATTTCATTCTGTTTGCTGGTCATTTATTCAATTTTTTTCTCTTTCTTTTCTTATTCTTGAATATAGAAAGAGAAAAAATTTATTTTTATTAAAAAGATTTTTCTTTAAATTTTTCTACTATATTTTTTACTTTTTTGTAAATTTTTTAAATTCTATGTTACTTTCATCATTTCATTGTATTCTCTTTTATTGTATTCATTTTTTCAAATTTTCAAACATTTTCCTTTTTTCTTTTTTTTTTTCTCTTATGTTTACTTTTTTCTATAATCTATCAAGCTTGTTTCAACAACCAGACCAACACACCTAGGATCTAGCAGCTTTTATTTGATTTCTTTGTGTTGTTTTAAATTTTTTAATTTTATTTTTACTTTATTAATTCGTTTTCTTCCTTCAAAATGATGAAATGAAGGAATTCACCCTAGAATAAAGAACAGCAACAAATGACAGCCAGGGACTTAATCAACACAGATACAAGCAAGATGTGTGAACCAAAATTTAAAATCACAATAATAAGAACACTAGCTGGGGTAAAAATAGATTAGAATCCCTTTCCGCAGAGATAAAAGAAGCAAAAGCTAGTCAGGATGAAATAAAAAATGCTATAACTGAGCTGCAATCTTGAATGGATGCCACAGTGGCAAGGATGGATGAGCTAGAGCAGAGAATCAGTGATATAGGGGAAAAACTTATGGAGAATAACGAAACAAAAAAAAGAAAAAAAGAGGGAGACTAAGGCAAAGAGCATGAAATAGGAATTAGAGAACTCAGTGACTCATTAAAAAGGAACTTCAGAATCATAGGGGTGCCAGAAGATGAAGAGAGAGGAAAGAGGGTAGAAAAGTTATGTGAGCAAATCATAGCGGAAAACTTTCCTAACCTGGAGAAGGACACAGACATCAAAGTCCAGGAACCACAGAGAACTCCCAATAGATTCAGCAAAAACCAACCATCAACAAGGCATATCACTGTCAAATTCACAAAAAAACTCAGGCAAGGAAAGAATCATGAAAGCAGCAAGGGACAAAAAAGTCCTCAACCTACAAGGGAAGACAGATCAGGTTTGCAGCAGACCTGTCCACAGAAACTTGGCAGGCCAGAAAGGAGTGGCAGGATATATTCAGTGTGCTGAATCAGAAAAATATGCAGCCAAGAATTCTTTATCCAGCAAGGATGTCATTCAAAATAGAAGGAGAGATAAAAAGTTTCCCAGACAAGCAAAAATTAAAGGAGTTTGTGACCACTAAACCAGCCCTGCAAGAAATTTTAAGGGGGACTCTGTAAGGGGAGAAAAGACGGAAAAAAAAGAAAAATTACCAAAAACAACAAAGACTAGAAAGGATCCAGAGACCACCACCAGTAACTCCAACTCTACAGGCAACATAGTGGCAATAAACTCATATCTTTCAGTACTCACTCCAAATGTCAATGGTCTAAATTCTCCAATCAAAAGGCATAGGGTAACAGAATGAATAAGAAAACAAGATCCGTCTGTATGTTGTTTACATGAAATCCATTTATACATAAAGATACTTTCAGATTGAGAATAAGGGGATGGAGAACCATCTATCATGGTAATGGTTGCCAAAAGAAAGCCAGAGTAGCCATACTTATATCAGACAATCTAGATTTAAAAATAAAGACTGCAATGAGAGATGAAGAGGGGCATTATATCATAATTAAGGGGTTTGTCCACCAAGAAGACCAAACAATTGTAAATATTTATGCTCGAAACATGGAGGAACCCAAATATATAAATCAATTAATCACAAACATAAAGAAACTCATTGATAACAATACCATAATAGTAGGGAACTTCAACACCCCACTTATAGCAATGGATAGATTATCTAAACACAAAATCAACAAGGAAACAATGGGTTTGAATGACACACTGGACCAGATGGACTTAACAGATATAGCCAGAACATTTCATCCTAAGGCAGCAGAATATGCATCATTCTCCAGTACACATGGAATGTTCTCCAGAATAGATCACATACTGGGACACAAATCAGCCCTCAACAATTACAAAAAGATTGAGATCATACCGTGCATATTTTCAGACTACAACACTATGAAATTCAAAATCAAACACAAGAAAAAATGTGGAAAGATAACAAATACTTGGAGACTAAAGAACATCCTACTAAAGAACAAATGGGCTAGCCAAGAAATTAAAAAGGAAATTAAAAAGTACGTGGAAGCCAATGAAAATGATAACACCACAGCCCAAAACCTCTGGGATGCAGCAAAGGCAGTCATAAGAGGGAAGTATATAGCAATCCAGGCCTTCCTAAAGAAGGAAGGAAGGTCTCAGATACACAACCTAACCTTACACCTCAAAGCAGGGAAAAGAATAGCAAAATAAACAAACAAAAAAAGTAGAACAGATCAGTGAAACCAGGAACTGATTCTTTGAAAGAATTAACAAAATTGATAAACCCCTAGCCAATATGATGAAAAAGAAAAAGGAAAGGACCCAAATAAATAAAATCAAGAATGAAAGAGGGGAGATCACAACCTACACAGCAAAAATACAAACAATAATAAAAGAATATTATGAACAATCCAGGCCTTCATAAAGAAGGAGGGAATGTCTCAAATACACAACCTAACCTTATACCTGAGAAAGCTGGATAAAGAAGAGCAAATAAAACCACAAAACAGCAGAATAAGGAAAATAAAAAAGATTAGAGCAAAAATCAATGATATTGAAATCAAAATAAAACAGTAGAATAGATCAACAAAACTAGGAGCTGATTCTTTGAAAGAATTAACAAAATTGATAAGCCCCTAGCAGGACTGATCAGAAAGGAAAGGACCCATGTAAATAAAATTATAAATTAGAGAGAGATCACAACCAACACCACAGAAATACAAACAATAAGAGAATATTATGAGCAATTATATGCCAACAAATTGGGCAATCTGGGAGAAATGGCTAAATTCCTAGAAACATATAAACTACCAAAAGTGAGACTGGAAGAAATACAAAATTTGAACAAACCCACTGCCAGTAAACACATTGAATCGTGGCACAAAAACAGACACTCAGATCAATGGAACAGAATAGAGAATCCAGAAATGGACCCACAAACCTATGGCCAACTAATCTTTGAGAAACCAGGAAAGAATATCCAATGGAATAAAGACAGTCTCTTCAGCAAGTGGTGCTGGGAAAACTGGACAGCAACATGCATAAAAATGAACCTGGACTGCTTTCTTACACCATACACAAAAATAAACTCAAAATGGATAAAAGACCTCAATGTAAGACCAGAAGCCATCAAAATCCTCAAGGAGAAAGCAGGCAAAAACCTCTTTGACCTTGGCTGCAGCAACTCCTTACTCAACACATCTCCAGAGACAAGGAAACAAAAGCAAAAATGTGGCACAAAAACAGACACATAGACCAATGGAATAGAATAGAAACCCCAGAACTAGACCCACAAACATATGGCCAACTAATCTTTGACAAAGCAGGGAAGAACATCCAATGGAAAAAAGACAGTCTCTTTAACAAATGGTGCTGGGAGAACTGGACAGCAACATGCAGAAGGTTGAAACTAGACCACATTCTCACACCATTCACAAAAATAAACTCAAAATGGATAAAGGACCTGAATGTGAGACAGGAAACCATCAAAACCCTAGAGGAGAAAGCAGGAAAAGACCTCTCTGACCTCAGCCATAGTAATTTCTTACCTGACACATCCCCAAAGGCAAGGGAATTAAAAGCAAAAATGAACTACTGGGACCTTATGAAGATAAAAATCTTCTGCACAGCAAAGGAAACAACCAACAAAACTAAAAGGCAACCAACGGAATGGGAAAAGATATTTGCAAATGACGTATCGGACAAAGGGCTGGTATCCAAAATCTATAAAGAGCTCACCAAACTCCACACCTGAAAAACAAATAACCTGGTGAAGAAATGGACAGAAAACATGAATAGACACTTCTCTAAAGAAGACATCCAGATGGCCAACAGGCACATGAAAAGATGCTCAATGTCGCTCCTCATCAGGGAAATACAAATCAAAACCACACTCAGATATCACCTCATGCCAGTCAGAGTGGCCAAAATGAACAAATCAGGAGACTATAGATGCTGGAGAGGATGTGGAGAAACGGGAACCCTCTTGCACTGTTGGCGGGAATGCAAATTGGTGCAGCCACTCTGGAAAACAGTGTGGAGGTTCCTCAGAAAATTAAAAATAGACCTACCCTATGACCCAGCAATAGCACTGCTAGGAATTTACCCAAGGGATACAGGAGTACTGATGCATAGGGGCACTTGTACCCCAATGTTTATAGCAGCACTCTCAACAATAGCCAAATTATAGAAAGAGCCTAAATGTCCATCAACTGATGAATGGATAAAGAAATTGTGGTTTATATACACAATGGAGTACTACGTGGCAATGAGAAAGAATGAAATATGGCCCTTTGTAGCAACGTGGATGGAACTGGAGAGTGTTATGCTAAGTGAAATAAGCCATACAGAGAAAGAAAGATACCATATGGTTTCACTCTTATGTGGATCCTGAGAAACTTAACAGAAACCCATGGGGGAGGGGAAGGAAAAAAAAAGAGGTTAGAGTGGGAGAGAGCCAAAGCATAAGAGACTCTTAAAAACTGAGAACAAACTGAGGGTTGATGGGGGGTGGGAGGGAGGGGAGGGTGGGTGATGGGTATTGAGGAGGGCACCTTTTGGGATGAGCATTGGGTGTTATATGGAAACCAATTTGACAATAAATTTCATATATTGAAAAAAAGCAAAAATTAACTATTAGTACCTCATCAAAATAAAAAGCTTCTGCACAGCAAAGGAAACAACCAGCAAAACTAAAAGGCAACTCACGGAATAGGAGAAGATATTTGCAAATGACATATCAGATAAAGGGTTAGTATCCAAAATCTATAAAGAACTTATCAAACTCAACACCCAAAAAAACAAATAATCCAGTGAAGAAATGGGCACAAGACATGAATGGACACTTCTCCAAAGAAAACAGATGGAAAATTGACACATGAAAAAATGCTCAACATCACTCATCATCAGGGAAATACACATCAAAACCACAATGAGATACCACCTCATACCTGTCAGAATGGCTAACATTAACAACTCAGGCAACAACAGATGTTGGTGAGCATGTGGAGAAAGAGGATCTCTTTTGCATTGTTGGTGGGAATGCAAGCTGGTGCAGCCACTCTGGGAAAGAGTATGGAGGTTTCTCAAAAAACTAAAAATAGAGCTACCCTACAACCCAGCAATTACACTACTAGGTATTTTTCTAAGGGATACAGGTATGCTGTTTCAAAGGTGCACATGCACCCCAATGTTTATAGCAGCACTATCAACAATAGCCAAAGTATGGGAAGAGCCCAAATGCCCATCGACAGATGAATGGATAAAGAAGATGTGGTATATGTATACAATGGAGTATTACTCGGCAATCAAAAAGAATGAAACCTTGCCATTTGCAACTATGTGGATGGAACTAGAGGGTATTATGCTAAGTGAAATTAGAGAAAGACAAATATCATATGACTTCACTCATATGAGGACTTTAAGAGACAAAATAGATGAACATAAGGGAAGGGAAGCAAAAAGAATATAAAAATAGGGAGGGGGGAAAAAACATAAGAGGCTCTTAAATATGAAGAACAAACAGAGAGTTACTGGAAGGGTTGTGCGAAGGGGGATGGGCTAAATGGGTAAGGGGCATTAAGGAATCTACTCCTGAAATCATTGTTGCACTATATGTTAACTAACTTGGATGTAAATTAAAAATTAAGTTAAAAAAAAAAAAGGAAATTGAATCAGTAATCAAAAATGTACCAATAAACAAGAGTCCAGGGTCAGAAGGCTTCCTGAGGGATTTCTATCAAACATTTAAAGAAGTTATTACCTATTCTTTTGAAAGTGTTCCCAAAGAATTGAAAATGAAGGAAAACTTCCAAACTCATTCTATGAGCCCAGCATTACCTCAAATCCAAAACCAAAGACCTCACTAAAAAAGAGAACAGACCAATTTCCCTAATGAACATGGATGCAAAAATTCTCAACAAGATACTAGAAAATCAAATAAGATACTAACAATGATATATTAAAGGAATTATTCACTGCAATCAAGTGGGATTTATTCCTGGGATGCAGGGGTGGTTCAATATCCTCAAATCAATCAACATGATATACCACATTAATAAAAGAAAGGATAAGAACCACATGATCCTCTCAACAAATGCAGAAAAAGAATTTGACAAAATAGAGCATCCATTCTTGATAAAAACCCTCAAGAAAGTAGGGATAGAATGATCATACCTCAACATCATTAAGGCCATATACAAGAGACCCACAACTAATATCATCCTCAATGTAGAAAAACTGAAGGCTTTCCCCCTAAGGTAAGGAACACACAGGGATGTCCATTCTCACCACTGTTGTTCAAGATAGTACTGGAAGCCCTAACCTTAGCAATCAGACAACAAAAAAGAAATAAAAGGCATACAAATCAGCAAGGAAGAAGTCAAACTTTCACTCTCCACAGACGACATGACACTCTACATGGAAAACCTGACAGACTCCACCAAAAAACTGCTAGAATTGATACATGCATTCAGCAAAGATACAGGATATAAAATCAATATACAGAAATCAGTAGCATGTCTATACACCAATAATAAAGCAGCAGAAAGAGAAATCAAGGAATCAATCCCGTTTACAGTTGCACCAAAAACATTAAGATATTTAGGAATAAACTAACCAAAGAGGTAAAAGATCTGTATGCTGAAAACTATAGAATGCTTATCAAAGAAATTGAAGAAAACACACGTGGAAAAACATTCCATGTTCTTCCATGGATTGGAAGAACAAATATTGTTAAAATGTCAATACTATCCACCAAAGTAGTATTCAATGCAATCCCTTTCAAAATAACACCAACATTCTTCACAGAGCTAGAACAATTCTAAAATTTGTATGGAAAAAGAAAAGACCCTGAAGAGCCAAAGTAATATTGAAAAAAGAAAACCAAAACTGGAGGCATCCACAATTCCAGACTTCAAACTGTATTACAAAGCTTTAATCATCAAGACAGTATGGTACTGACACAAAAACAGACACATAGATCAATGGAACAGAACAGAAAACCCAGAAATGCATCCACAAACATATGGCCAACTGATCTTTGACAAAGCAGGAAAGAATATCCAAAATCTATAAAGAACTTATCAAACTCAACACCCAAAAAAACAAATAATCCAGCAAAGAAATGGGCAAAAGACATGAATAGACATTTTTCCAAAGAAGACATCCAGATGGCTAACAGACACATGAAAGGATGCTCAATATCACTTGTCATCAGGGAAATACACATCAAAACCACAATGAGAGGGGCGCCTGGGTGGCTCAGTCGGTTGGGCAGCTGACTTCATGATCTTACGGTTTGTGAGTTTGAGCCCCACATCAGGCTCTGTGCTGACAGCTCAGAGCCTGGAGCCTGCTTTGGATTCTGTGTCTTCCCCTCTCTCTGCCTCTCCCCTGCTCATGCTCAGTCTCTATCTCTCAGTAATTAATAAATGTTAAAAATAGAAATTTTTTAAAAATTTTAAAAAATTAAAAAAAAACACGAGATACCATCCCACACCTGTCAGAATGGCTAAAATTAACAACTCAGGAAACAACAAATATTGATGAGGATGCGAATAAAGGGAAACTTTTTTACACTGTTGCTGGGAATGCAAACTGGTGCATTCAGTATGGAGGTTCCTGAAAAAATTACAAATATAACTACCCTATGGCCCAGCAATTGCACTACTAGGTATTTATCCAAAGGATATAAAAATTCTGATTCCAAAGGGCAATGTTTACAGCAGTGCTATCAACAATAGCCAAATTACACAAAGAGCCCAAATATCCATTGACTGATGAATGGATAAAGATGTATATATACACAATGGAATATTAAGCAGTGATCAAAAAGAATAAAATCTTGCCCTTTGCAACAATGTGGGTGAAACTAGAGTATATTATGCTAAGTGAAATAAGTCAGAGAAAGACAAATATCATAGGATTTCACTCATAAGTGGAATTTAAGAAACAAAACAGATGAACATAGGGGAAGGGAAGGAAAAATAAAATAACATAAAAACAAAGAGGAAGGCAAATCATAAGAGACTCTTAAATACAGAGAACAAACTGAGGGTTGCTGGAAGGGGAGATGGATGAGGGTGGGCTAAATGTGTGATAGGCATTAAGGAGGGCACTTGTTGGGATGAGCACTGGGTGTTATATGTAAGAGATGAATCACTAAATTCTACTCCTGAGACATAACTACATTATATGTTAACTAACTTGAATTTAAATTTAAAGAAAAGAAAGGGAGAGCATCGGAGAATAAATAAAAATTTTAAAGAAAAGAAAGAGAAAAATATTAGCAAACCAAATCCATCCATATAAAAGAATTATGCACAGTGAAGAAGGGAGATTTATCCCAGGAATGCAAAGTTGTTTTAACATTTAAAAATTGTTCATCTTAGTACATGATATTAATAGAGTGAAGGATAAAAACCACAAGATCATGTCAATGGATGTGGGAAAAGTATTTGAAAAAGTCCAACATCCATTTTCTTATAATTTTTTACTGTTTATTTATTTTTGAGAGAGAGAGAGAGTGTGTGTGTGTGAGTGTGAGCCGGGGAGGGGCAGAGAGGAAGGGAGACACAGAATCCTAAGCAGGCTCCAGAATCTGAGCTGTCAGCACAGAGCCTGATGCATGGCTCAAACCCATGAACTGTGAGATCATGACCTGAGCTGAAGTTGGATGCTTGACTGACTGAGCCACCTAGGCACCCCTCTAACATCCATTTATGATAAAACTTTCAACAAACTAGGAATAGAAGAGAACCTCCTCAACCTGATGAAGATCCAACAGTTAACATCATACTTAACGGTGAAAGAATGAATAGTTTCTCTATAAGACCTGGAACAAGTCAAAGATGTTGTCACCACTTCTGGTCAACGTGGAGGGTCTAGCCAGTTCAATGAAGAAGGAGAAAGAAATTAAAGGCATCCAGGTTGGAAATAAAGAGTAGAACTGCCTTTATTCACAGATGACATAATCCAGTATGTAGTAAATACCAAAGAATATAAAGAACCCTTTATGTCACTCTCAATCGTTCTCTCCCTCTCCTAACAAATCAGTTTACAAAGATCATAGGATGCAAGGTCAATATATAAAAATCGCCTGTATTTTTATATATTAGCAATAAGCAATCTAGAATAAAATTAAGAGAATCATTCCAGTCATAATAGCATCAAAAAAAATACTTAGGAAATTAAGAAGTGCAAGTCGTGTATACTGAAAATTACAAAATACTGCTGATAGAAATTAAAGAAGATCTAAGTAAATGGAAAGATGTTCCATATTCATGGATTTGAAAACAATATTGTCAAGGCTACAATTCTCTCCAAATTATCTATAAATTCAATATTGTATCTATCAAAATCCTTTCAGGCTTTTTTTAATTGACAGACTAATCCTAAAATGTATATGGAAATGCAAAGGACCTAAAATAGCCAGGGGAGCCTGGGTGGCTCATTCGGTTGAGTGCCCAAGTTTGGCTCAGGTCATGATCTTGCAGTTCGTGAGTTCCAGCCCCATGTTGGGCTGTGTGCTGGCAGGTTGGAGCCTAGAGCCTGCTTCAGATTCCATGTCTCCCTCTCTGCCCATTCCCCACTTGTGCTCCCCCCACCTCAAAAATAAATAAACACTTAAAATAGCCACACAAAAAAAGTACATTATCCAATTTCAAAACTTCCTATAAAGCTACAGTGATGAAGACTGTGTGGTTATGTAGATCAATAGAAAATAATTGAGAATTCACAACTAAATCCTTATTTGTATGCCAAATTGATTTTCAACAAAGCTACAAAAATAATTCAGTGGGGGAAAGGATAGTCTTTGAATAAATGATGCTGTGACAAATGAATATCCACATGCCACAAAAAAGTAGACATTTACCTCACACCATACACAGAAATTAACCCAAAATAGATCATAGACCTAAATGTAAGAGCTAAAACTATAAAACTTCTGAAGAAAATATAGCAGAAAACTCTCTGTGGCTGAGGAGAGTTCTTAGATACAATTTAAAACATGATTTATAAAAGAAAAATTGATAAATTATAATTCATTTTTTTAAGTTTTGTCTTTGAAACATACCATTAAGAGAGAAAAAAAGCAACAGACTAAGAGAAAATACTGGCAAATTATATATCTGATAGAAGCATTGGATCCAGAATACATGAAAAATTTTTACAGCTCAATAAGAAGACAAAATGACACAATTGAAAAAGTAGACATGTTTGAATCGACATATTACTACAAAAGATACATGAATGGCTAACACACACATGAAAAGATGCTTAACATTACTGGTCATATGAAAATTAAAACCCCAAAGGAATACCACTTCACACTTACCAAAAACGCTGTAATAAAAAAAGATATTAAGTGTTGGTGAAGATTAGAACCTTTTCTAATAAGACTTTGTCTCTTAAGCACTATGAGATTAAGGGAGATTCCCCTCTTTTAAGTCTTCATTCTAACTCCCCAGGCTCTCATACATAGCCCCAGAACTCAGCAAGTATCATTTAGTATAGTGGACACTGTGGCTGCACCACCCAGGTCCCTCCGCAGGTCTGAAACACTCATTCCCCAAGCTGCCACAAGTATTATCAGCTGAAGGTTCACAGCTGCATTCCCCTTCTGGGGATTGCACTTGACTAAAGAAAGGTTAAGCCTCATCCTCAGGGACAACCTGCATCCAATGACTCGTTAATTTAAATCCAAATATTCAACTCTTTCACCTCAACTGGGGACATCTTTAAATAGCTATTACAGCTTCAGAGCTCCCTGCAAGATTGGCTAAGGCCAGTTTTGCAACTGTATGTATCACCATTCAACAAGTTCTACCATTCCCTCGTTCTTTTGCTCCCTCAAAGGTGTTGAGACGACTCCCCAATAAATCTCCAAATGCAAACCTCAGATTTAGTATATGTTTTCTGAGGACAACAACTTGCAACATGGGTAGAGACCCACCTCATGGACCACACCTGATTCTTAGACCACATCCAGAGCCTGTAAATGCTACCATTGGGGAAGGGGGGCGGGGGAGGAGATGGCCACTCACCTCAGGAGAGCTCCTCCCTCTCTGGAATTCCTAGTCACCTAGTTCTTGTTGCTTTCACGGTTCTCATATGTCTTCAAACATACTACTTTTTAAATTTTTCCATATTTTTCTGGTTGTTGCAGGGTGGGTGGTGGAATGCCACAACCTACCACACCCCATCCAGAAGTAGAAAGCTCTAGACACAGATTCTCAAAACTCCAAATGTATGGATATTGAACTGTAGTCCAAGAAGTTATTTATCTTATTTATATTACTTATATATTGTTAAATTTGCTGAAATTTTTATTGTCAAATGTAATGAAATATTTCATGTACTCTTAAAAATAATACAGATTCTTACTGTTCAATGTAATGCCCCTTATATTGTCATGGGACCAAGCCTGTTAATTGTTTTGTTCAAATCTTTATCCTTACTGATTTTTTTCTACTTGAACTGTTTCTGAAAAATAGTAAAATTTCCCATCACTATCATAAACTTGTCAATTTTCCTTGTAGTTCTCTCCATATTTGCTTTATACATTTTGGACCAATGTTATTTGATGCATTAAGTTTAGAATTGTTCTGACTTCCTGGTGAAATGAAACTTGAGACTTTAATGATTTTTGTTATCTCTAGTAATGCCTTTGCTTCTACTTTTACTAATATCAACACAGCTCTACCATCTTGCCTCTTTCTTCTGCAATTCATTATTTATTCAGATGGTTAAGCTCTTCTACTGGCTGGTGAATGGTGAACACTGAAATTATTTCTCCTCCAGAACTATATTCCCAGATGGTATGAATATATGGTTAAACTAGCATTAATACATGTCATCATTTTATCAATCACTTAATAGAACAAAGTATCCAGGTATCCAAATACGAATTTACTGAGTTCAAAAAGCATATAAAATATTAGATGCTTGATCACTTCATTATTGGAAACTCACTTCTTTTTTGATTGGAAGACAAGAAAAAATATGCTTCAAAGAAAAATAGTTAATAAACAACTTCCAATAGATATGAATTACAAGATTTCAGAAATATTATAAATAAGAAATATTTTAGCTACAAAGCATCTCAGCCTTAATTTTTAACTAAATAAAAGACCTATTCTATACATCCTGCACAAGACAAAGGCAACACTTTACTGGAGATATTTCATAGCCTCCTCCCACTCTGTCTTCAGGCCCTCTTCCTCTAAGTTGTACCCCAACTGTAAACATAAAGTAACTGTAAGACTTTTTTGTCTGAAGACATTACACACATGTGCTTCTGTACAACGTATATTTTATATGAACTTTTAACCACACATTTGTGATTTTTCAAAATGGAGGCATTCATAACAGCACAAAATGAGCTTTATAGAAAGACATTAAATAATCCCCATAAGCCTTGGTAAGAATCCAATAAAATGAATTTTTGCTAAAACCTGATGTATATCGGTACGCTTGTAGGGTGGCAAACATGAATAACCACATAGGTCCTATTGGCAATATTTGAAATGACTAAAGGAATAAACCACATATGGTTTCCAGTGCTATTCATAATCTAGGATTTTAATTCTGCATGATACTAAAAATACACAAGTATTGTGCTGGATATTTTGGCACCTAATCTCTCAATTTCTTACACATTATTTCTGGCATGGGAATAGTAGTAAGCCAAACATAGAGGCTGCAATTCTGTCAAGCTTGCTCCTTTTTCAATATTCCTATGGAAGCTTCATTAGACTTGTCATTCATTAAGCCTACATGTTGGCTAATATGTACGATAATTAAGTCCTGTCTCAAGTTCCATTTCCAAGGCAACAGCATCAGGCAGCCAAGTTTTATTGAATGTAACAATTGTTTCTATGACCACTGGAGGCTTTGTAGCACAGCCGCATTTTAGAACAGTATTTCTCCAAATACAGAAGTTGCTTAGTGTTAAAAGCTCCATGCCATTTTTGTCTTATAAACTGTACTGCATGTTCATTTTTCATTCCACCTTCAATTAGTGCTAGGGCAACAAGCACTGGAGTTCTCCCAAGACCTGCAACACAGTGAACATCAATACAACAACCAGGTTCTTCATGAAATTTAATGTTGACAAGACTTAACCAGTCCTCAACAATCTGGTTAGATGGTGATGAACCATCATCAAAAGGCCAATCCAGCACCTGGATGCCTTCTTTCTCCACAAGAGCAGTGTTGTAGGTTGCTTCACATACTCTTACTATTGTAGTAACTCCATATTCCTTAAGTTCTTCTATAAATTTGTTGAAGGTTGCACTGGTTGGACTGTGTGTAATAAGAAATTTCATGTTCCTGTATGTGACTTCCACCGGGGCTGGCCGGTTCATTGGAGCCATGTTAATTTAGTTAAAATATTCAATACGGTTACGAAAAAATGTTTTAAAGTTTTGAATACAGAAATTATGTAAAGCAAAGTATCCTCTAATATATTCCACTGGAAATTCTCAATGATTTAAATATGTAATAGAGAGTAACAGGAAATGAAATGAACCTAACAGGAAATAATCCCTCAGTTCGGTATACTGAGTCCATGGAAAGGATGTGCACCCAGGTTTACCCCATCCAGGTCAAAATTCTTGTAAAATGCTCCGATGATGTCAACTGTGCACTTCTGTGCCCAGGATAAGGGCTCTTATGGAGGTTTCTTGGTGCAGTAGTATGAATCTCTCCAGTTCACTTGTCCTCATAAAGGTTGTGCTGTGCCTGGCAGTAATCTCTGGGGCCCTTCAGAAACTCCATAAATGTGTGACCAAGAATACCACAGAAAGGCACCCGTTTACTCATTAAAGACTGTGGCTTAATTATACAACTGTTCCCATGGAGGCGACACAGGGGGCAGCGGTGGCCTTGACTGCAGGGCAGGAAGCTGCAGTGGTTGTCCTGGGGCAGCAGCGACTGGACACCTGGCTCTACTATGCGCCAGCCTCCAAGAAGCCAATCCGCAGGCATTCAGGTGTCCTTGCATTGCAAGAGCTCACTTTCACAGCTGGTGTGACGTGTGCTCCTCTCCACCAATCACAGGAGTAGGGAGGGGCACAAGAAGCTGCCACAAGAAGCTTTGAGCGTGAGGCCTTCCTCACAGCGGACCTCACTACCAGTGCTGGTTGAGGAAGAGAGGCATGGGGGACCCTGAGCTTCCTTCCTCTCCCTATGAAGGAGGTGGGAGGGACACGGGAGGGTGTGAGGGGATGGGTGGGGGTGGGCGTGAAACAAATCCTGAAAGAAGCTGAAAAGAGACACAGAAGTGGACTATGATGGGCAGGAAAGGGAAGGTACTGGAGGAGAATCCCATCCATTCCATTGACTTTGACTGATAAACCTTTTATCATTTGTTTCATGTTTTAGCTGTCTTTTGGGAACACATTGCTAGATTTTTTCTTTAATACAGTCTGACAATATTAGTTTTTTAACTGAAGAAAATTAATTTATGTTGTATTATTTTACATTGTTAATTATTGCTATATTTGCTGTTTTTGCTCTCGTTTTGTGCTATTTGACATATTTATCTCTTTTTTATCCTTCTTGATTTCTTTTGGATTAAGATTTTTCTCTTCTAAATCCATATGCTAATTCCTCTACTGTGTTGGAATGTTGTGATTGTGGTTCAAACTTCTCAGCAATTATTATAGTTTAGACACTCTTCTAAATCTAAATGGCTTTATGTAAATTCAAGTGGTACAACAACCGTATAAATTACATATTCTTTATTTCCATATCTCTGATTTAAAAAACAAATAAAACCTAGGCGCAGAAAAGTTTTTTCCCCTAAGTTACAAAGTAGTAAATGTCAGGGCTGATATTTGAATCCTGAAATTCTGGCTCTAGAGTCTAACTCTCTAATATATATGTGTCCTATCATATATTTTATTTTTATTCTTTTATTACTTAAATAGCTTAGAAGAAGTCAAACATTCAAAATCCTTTCTCATGTCTTGAAGGAATTCAACATGATATATATATATATATATATATATATATATATATATATATACACACACACACATACATACATACACATACATATATTGGTTTTTTCTTTGGCAGAGAAAGAGTGCACATGCATGTGAGTAGGGGAGGGGTAGAGGGAGGTGGAAAGGGAGAGAATCCTAAGCAGGCTCCAAGCTGTCAGCTCAGAGCCCAATTCAGGGCTCAATCTCATGAGCCATGAGATCATGACCTGAGCCAAAATCAAGAGTTGGATGCTTAACCTAGTGAGCCACCCAGGCACCCCTCAACAGCTTTAAATATTAATATTGTCAAGCATTTTTGTAACCCCACAAATTACAATGTTTACAAAAAGTCTTTGCTTAAATTTGCCCAATATAAGTGATCAGTTTCTACGTTCACTATTCCTTCCTTGCATCTCTACTCTCTCTTATAAGGTTATTTTTTTTATCCAAGAGCATCTTTTATCCAGGAGCATTTCCAAAAGCTTTAATAAGTTTTTTTTTCTAAAATTCTCTTATTTGGGTTTCATTCTTAATAGTTTTGATAGGTATTTAATTTTACACTGACATGTATTTTCTTAGCCCTTTGAAGACATTCCTTGTTTTCAGTTTTCCTCTGTAATAGCCATAGAATTCTCTAAAATGTCTAGTGTTTGATGGGGTACTTGGGTGGCTCAGTCAGTTAAGCATCTGATGTTTGATTTCAGCTCAGGTCATCATCTCATGAGATCAAGCCCCACATTGGACTCTGTAGGAAATAAGCTTAGGAATTCCCCAGGCTTACACCAATGGGTTAACAAGGCATAAAGAAGTACAAAACCATAAGATGCTCTCACCCAAGTTTGGGTAAACAAGATTAGCACCCCAGAATAGGGAGGTACAAAGGCTCTGCACCCCCCAGAATAGAGAGGGAGGAGCAAAGACTCCAGAATAGAGAGGGGCACAAAGGCACCCAGTACAAAGGTATATGAGGTAAGCAAGATTAGGCATTCAGGGTGGAAGTGCCCCCCAATTTAGTACTTTAGCAGAAAGCTGCTTTCACAGAAGAGAAAGACCAAGTCAGGCAAACAGATAAATTGGACTATAGACCACTGCACTGCAGGCGAAGTAGCCCAGAATGGAGATGGTTAACAAAAGAAAAGGTGACTTGTTAACCCTGAGATTATTTCCCCTATCTGTCTTATCCCCTCGGCTAGCTAAGATAAACAGACATGGCACCTCCTATCTGCTGTTAACAACCATCTGCCCATCTGCTCGGCGCCAGGATTTTGTTTTATATTGACCCAAACCCAAACCCCTTATATCTTCAAAACCCCCTTTTCCCTCACATCCGCAAGTTAATGTTCCCAGTTTCTTTGTCTCTTTGTACATGCCCATCACGTTTGTAATCCTTCTGATCTTAATAAACAGGGCAAGGACCCTTATTCGGGGCTCTTGTCTTTTCCTGGACATTAGCCATCTCTTGTTTTTCATCCTCTATCCCGCTCTTTTGCTGACCCAAAGAGAACTTTAGAGTTAGAGTCCTACAACAGGGCTCTAAGCTGACAGCGCAGAGCCTGCTTGGGATTTTCTCTCTCTCTCTCTCTCTCTCTCTCTGCCCCTCCACCATTCATGCTCTGTCTCTCAAAAATAAACATTTAAAAATAAACAAACAAATAAATATCTACTTTTTGAGCATAACATGATACCAAAAACAGACAGTACAAAAAAGAAAACTATAGGCCAATATCCCTGATGAACATATATGTAAAAATCTTCAACAAAGTAATTAGCAAACCACTTTCAATAATACATTAAAAAGCTCGTTCACTATGATAAAGTAGAATTTATTCAGGGGATGAAAGAATGGTTCAATACTTGCAAATCAATCAACACGATACACTACATTAATAAAGATAAAGGATAAAAATCATATGATCGAGGCATCCGGAAGATGGCGGCGTAGGAGGACGCGGGGCTCACAGTGCGTCCTGCCGATCACTTAGATTCCACCTACACCTGCCTAAAGAACCCAGAAAACCGCCAGAGGATTAGCAGAAGGGAGTCTCCGGAGTCAAGCACAGACTAGAGGCCCACGGAAGAGGGTAGGAAGGGCGGCGAGGCGGTGCGCGCTCCACGGACTGGCGGGAGGGAGCCGGGGCGGAGGGGCGGCTCACCGGCCAAGCAGAGCCCCCGAGTCTGGCTGGCAAAAGCGGAGGGGCCAGACAGACTGTGTTCCGACAGCAAGCGCGACTTAGCGTCTGGGAGGTCATAAGTTAACAGCTCTGCTCGGAAAGCGGGAAGGCTGGAGGACAAAGGGAGGGAGAGCTGCTGAGCCCCCTGACGGCAGAGCTCAGCTTGGCGGGGAACAAAGGCGCCAGCGCCATCTCCCCCGCCCATCCCCCAGCCAAAATCCCAAAGGGAACCAGTTCCTGCCAGAGAACTTGCTCGCTCCGCGCAAACACCCAACTCCGCGCAAACACCCAACTCTGTGCTTCTGCAGAGCCAAACCTCCGGCAGCGGATCTGACTCCCTCCCGCTGCCACAGGGCTCCTCCTGAAGTGGATCACCTAAGGAGAAGCGAGCTAAGCCTGCCCCTCCAGCCCCCGTGCACCTTGCCTACCACCCCAGCTAATACGCCAGATCCCCAGCAACACAAGCCTGGCAGTGTGCAAGTAGCCCAGACGGGACACGCCACCCCACAGTGAATCCCGCCCCTAGGAGAGGGGAAGAGAAGGCACACACCAGTCTGACTGTGGCCCCAGCAGTGGGCTGGGGGCAGACATCGGGTCGGACTGCGGCCCCGCCCACTAACTCCAGTTATACACCACAGCACAGGGGAAGTGCACTGCAGGTCCTCACCATGCCAGGGACTCCAAAATGACCAAACGGAAGAATTCCCCTCAGAAGAATCTCCAGGAAATAACAACAGCTAATGAACTGATCAAAAAGGATTTAAATAATATAACAGAAAGTGAATTTAGAATAATAGTCATAAAATTAATCGCTGGGCTTGAAAACAGTATACAGGACAGCAGAGAATCTCTTGCCACAAAGATCGAGGGACTAAGGAACAGTCACGAGGAGTTGAAAAACGCTTTAAACGAATTGCAAAACAAAATGGAATCCACGATGGCTCGGCTTGAAGAGGCAGAGGAGAGAATAGGTGAACTAGAAGATAAAGTTATGGAGAAAGAGGAAGCTGAAAGAAAGAGAGATAAAAAAATCCAGGAGTATGAGGGGAAAATTAGAGAACTAAGTGATACACTAAAAAAAAATAATATACGCATAATTGGTATCCCAGAGGAGGAAGAGAGAGGGAAGGGTGCTGAAGGGGTACTTGAACAAATTATAGCTGAGAACTTCCCTGAACTGGGGAAGGAAAAAGGCATTGAAATCCAAGAGGCACAGAGAACTCCCTTCAGACGTAACTTGAATCGATCTTCTGCACGACATATCATAGTGAAACTGGCAAAATACAAGGATAAAGAGAAAATTCTGAAAGCAGCAAGGGATAAACGTGCCCTCACATATAAAGGGAGACCTATAAGACTCGTGACTGATCTCTCCTTTGAAACTTGGCAGGCCAGAAAGGCTTGGCACCATATCTACAGTGTGCTAAACAGAAAAAATATGCAGCCGAGAATCCTTTATCCAGCAAGTCTGTCATTTAGAATAGAAGGAGAGATAAAGGTCTTCCCAAACAAACAAAAACTGAAGGAATTTGTCACCACGAAACCAGCCCTACAAGAGATCCTAAGGGGGATCCTGTGAGACAAAGTACCAGAGACATCACTACAAGCATAAAACATACAGACATCACAATGACTCTAAACCCATATCTTTCTATAATAACACTGAATGTAAATGGATTAAATGCGCCAACCAAAAGACATAGGGTATCAGAATGGATAAAAAAACAAGACCCATCTATTTGCTGTCTACAAGAGACTCATTTTAGATCTGAGGACACCTTTAGATTGAGAGTGAGGGGATGGAGAACTATTTATCATGCTCCTGGAAGCCAAAAGAAAGCTGGAGTAGCCATACTTATATCAGACAAACTAGACTTTAAATTAAAGGCTGTAACAAGAGATGAAGAAGGGCATTATATAATAATCACAGGGTCTATCCACCAGGAAGAGCTAACTATTATAAATGTCTATGCGCCAAATACCCGAGCCCCCAGATATATAAAACAATTACTCATAAACATAAGCAACCTTATTGATAAGAATGTGGTCACTGCAGGGGACTTTAACACCCCACTTACAGAAATGGATAGATCATCTAGACACACAGTCAATAAAGAAACAAGGGCCCTGAATGATACATTGGATCAGATGGACTTGAGAGATCTATTTAGAACTCTGCATCCCAAAGCAACAGAATATACTTTCTTCTCGAGTGCACATGGAACATTCTCCAAGATAGATCATATACTGGGTCACAAAACAGCCCTTCATAAGTTTACAAGAATTGAAATTATACCATGCATACTTTCAGACCACAATGCTATGAAGCTTGAAATCAACCACAGGAAAAAGTCTGGAAAACCTCCAAAAGCATGGAGGTTAAAGAATACCCTACTAACGAATGAGTGGGTCAACCAGGCAATTAGAGAAGAAATTAAAATATATATGGAAACAAACGAAAATGAAAATACAACAATCCAAACGCTTTGGGATGCAGCGAAGGCAGTCCTGAGAGGAAAATACATTGCAATCCAGGCCTATCTCAAGAAACAAGAAAAATCCCAAATACAAAATCTAACAGCACACCTAAAGGAAATAGAAGCAGAACAGCAAAGGCAGCCTAAACCCAGCAGAAGAAGAGAAATCTTAAAGATCAGAGCAGAAATAAACAATATAGAATCTAAAAAAACTGTAGAGCAGATCAACGAAACCAAGAGTTGGTTCTTTGAAAAAATAAACAAAATTGACAAACCTCTAGCCAGGCTTCTCAAAAAGAAAAGGGAGATGACCCAAATAGATAAAATCATGAATGAAAATGGAATGATTACAACCAATCCCTCAGAGATACAAACAATTATCAGGGAATACTATGAAAAATTATATGCCAGCAAATTGGACAACCTGGAAGAAATGGACAAATTTCTAAACACCCACACTCTTCCAAAACTCAATCAGGAGGAAATAGAAAGCTTGAACAGACCCATAACCAGCGAAGAAATTGAATCGGTTATCAAAAATCTCCCAACAAATAAGAGTCCAGGACCAGATGGCTTCCCAGGGGAGTTCTACCAGACATTTAAAGCAGAGATAATACCTATCCTTCTCAAGCTATTCCAAGAAATAGAAAGGGAAGGAAAACTTCCAGACTCATTCTATGAAGCCAGTATTACTTTGATTCCTAAACCAGACAGAGACCCAGTAAAAAAAGAGAACTACAGGCCAATATCCCTGATGAATATGGATGCAAAAATTCTTAATAAGATACTAGCAAAGCGAATTCAACAGCATATAAAAAGAATTATTCACCATGATCAAGTGGGATTCATTCCTGGGATGCAGGGCTGGTTCAACATTCGCAAATCGATCAACGTGATACATCACATTAACAAAAAAAAAGAGAAGAACCATATGATCCTGTCAATCGATGCAGAAAAGGCCTTTGACAAAATCCAGCACCCTTTCTTAATAAAAACGCTTGAGAAAGTCGGGATAGAAGGAACATACTTAAAGATCATAAAGGCCATTTATGAAAAGCCCACAGCTAACATCATCCTCAACGGGGAAAAACTGAGAGCTTTTTCCCTGAGATCAGGAACACGACAGGGATGCCCACTGTCACCGCTGCTGTTTAATATAGTGCTGGAAGTTCTAGCATCAGCAATCAGACAACAAAAGGAAATCAAAGGCATCAAAATTGGCAAAGATGAAGTCAAGCTTTCGCTTTTTGCAGATGACATGATATTATACATGGAAAATCCGATAGACTCCACCAAAAGTCTGCTAGAACTGATACATGAATTCAGCAAAGTCGCAGGATACAAAATCAATGTACAGAAATCAGTTGCATTCTTATACACTAACAATGAAGCAACAGAAAGACAAATGAAGAAACTGATCCCATTCACAATTGCACCAAGAAGCATAAAATACCTAGGAATAAATCTAACCAAAGATGTAAAAGATCTGTATGCTGAAAACTATAGAAAGCTTATGCAGGTAATTGAAGAAGATATAAAGAAATGGAAAGACATTCCCTGCTCATGGATTGGAAGAATAAATATTGTCAAAATGTCAATACTACCCAAAGCTATCTACACATTCAATGCAATCCCAATCAAAATTGCACCAGCATTCTTCTCGAAACTAGAACAAGCAATCCTAAAATTCATATGGAACCACAAAAGGCCCCGAATAGCCAAAGTCATTTTGAAGAAGAAGACCAAAGCAGGAGGCATCACAATCCCAGACTTTAGCCTCTACTACAAAGCTGTCATCATCAAGACAGCATGGTATTGGCATAAAAACAGACACATAGACCAATGGAATAGAATAGAAACCCCAGAACTAGACCCACAAACGTATGGCCAACTCATCTTTGACAAAGCAGGAAAGAACATCCAATGGAAAAAAGACAGTCTCTTTAACAAATGGTGCTGGGAGAACTGGACAGCAACATGCAGAAGGTTGAAACTAGACCACTTTCTCACACCATTCACAAAAATAAACTCAAAATGGATAAAGGACCTGAATGTGAGACAGGAAACCATCAAAACCTTAGAGGAGAAAGCAGGAAAAGACCTCTCTGACCTCAGCCGTAGCAATCTCTTACTCGGCACATCCCCAAAGGCAAGGGAATTAAAAGCAAAAGTGAATTACTGGGACCTTATGAAGATAAAAAGCTTCTGCACAGCAAAGGAAACAACCAACAAAACTAAAAGGCAACCAACGGAATGGGAAAAGATATTTGCAAATGACACATCGGACAAAGGGCTAGTATCCAAAATCTATAAAGAGCTCATCAAACTCCACACCCGAAAAACAAATAACCCAGTGAAGAAATGGGCAGAAAACATGAATAGACACTTCTCTAAAGAAGACATCCGGATGGCCAACAGGCACATGAAAAGATGTTCAACGTCGCTCCTTATCAGAGAAATACAAATCAAAACCACACTCAGATACCACCTCACGCCAGTCAGAGTGGCCAAAATGAAGAAATCAGGAGACTATAGATGCTGGAGAGGATGTGAAGAAACAGGAACCCTCTTGCACTGTTGGTGGGAATGCAAATTGGTGCAGCCGCTCTGGAAAGCAGTGTGGAGGTTCCTCAGAAAATTAAAAATAGACCTACCCTATGACCCAGCAATAGCACTGCTAGGAATTTATCCAAGGGATACAGGAGTACTGATGTATAGGGGCACCTGTACCCCAATGTTTATAGCAGCACTCTCAACAATAGCCAAATTATGGAAAGAGCCTAAATGTCCATCAACTGATGAATGGATAAAGAAATTGTGGTTTATATACACAATGGAATACTACGTGGCAATGAGAAAGAATGAAATATGGCCTTTTGTAGCAACATGGATGGAACTGGAGAGTGTGATGCTAAGTGAAATAAGCCATACAGAGAAAGACAGATACCATATGGTTTCACTCTTATGTGGATCCTGAGAAACATAACAGAAACCCATGGGGGAGGGGAAGGAAAAAAAAAAAAAAAAGAGGTTAGAGTGGGAAAGAGCCAAAGCATAAGAGACTGTTAAGAACTGAGAACAAACTGAGGGTTGATGGGGGGTGGGAGGGAGGGCAGGGTGGGTGATGGGTTTTGAGGAGGGCACCTTTTGGGATGAGCACTGGGTGTTGTATGGAAACCAATTTGACAGTAAATTTCATATATTAAAAAATAAAAAATAAATAAATAAATAAATAAATAAATAAATAAAAAAAATCATATGATCATCTCAATATATGCAGAAAGAGCACTTGTCAAAATTCAACATCTGTTCATGATAAAAACTCTTAAAGTGGATTTAGAGGGAATATACTCAACATAATAAAGACCATTTATGGCAAATCCACAGGTAACATCATCCTTAATGCTGAAAAATGGAGAACTTTTCCTTTAAGATCAGGAATAAGACAAGAATGTCCACTCTCACCACTTTTATTCAACATACTACTGGAAGTCTTAGCCACAGTAATAAGACAAGAAAAAGAAAGAAAAGACATTCAGACTAGTAAGGAAGAAGTTAATCTGTCACTTTTTGCCAATGACATAATATCATACATGGAAAATCCTGAAGATTCCACCAAAATCTGTTAGAATAAGTGAACTTAGTAAAGTTGTAGGATACAAAATTAACACAGAAATCTGTTGCATTTCTATATACCAATAAAAGAATAGCAGAAAGTGAAATTCAGAAAACAATTCCATTTAAAATTGCACCAAATAGAAGGAAATACCTGGGAATAAATTTGACCAAAGAGGCAAAAGATCTATACTCTGAAAACCCTAAGACACTGAAAAAGAAAACTGAAGATGATACAAACAAATGGAAAGATATTCCATACTCATGGATTGGAAGAACAAACATTGTTAAAATATCCATACTACTGAAAGCAATTACATTCAATGTAATTCTTATCAATATCAACAGCATTTTTCACTAAACCAGAACAAATACTAAAATTTGTATGGAACAACAGAAGACCACAAATAACCAAAGCAATCTTGAGAAAGAACAAAAAAACTACAGATATCAAAATCCCACATTTCAAGGTATACTACAGACCTGTTATAATCAAAATAGACACCTAGATCAATGGAACAAAACAGAGTCCAGAAATAACACCACACATATATGGTCATGTAATTTATGACAAAAGAGGCAAGAACACACAATGGGGAAAAGATAGTCTCTTCAATAAATGGTGCTGGGAAAACTGGACTGCTACATGCAAAAGAATGAAACTAGACCACTTTCTTACACTTTACACAAATATTAACTCAAAATAGATTAAATGCCTAAATGTGAGGCCTGAAACCTATAAGTACTAGAAGAAAACATAGGTAAGTAGTCTCTTTGACATCAATCTTAGAAACATGTTTCTAGATATGTCTTCTTAAGCAAGGGAAACAAAAGCAGAAATAAACTATTGGGAGAATACAGAAATAAAATGCTTTTGGGTGCCTGGGTTGCTCAGTTGGTTAAGCATCCAACTCTTGATTTCGGTTCAAGTAATGATCACACAGTTCATGAGATCAAGCCCCACATCAGGCTCTATTCTGATAGCATGGGGCCTGCTTGGGATGTTCACTCTCTCTCTCTCTCTCTCTCAAAATAAATAAACATTTTTTTAAAACAGCTTTTGCACAGTGAAGAAAACCATCAACAGAATTAAAAGACAACCTACTGAATGGGAGAAGATATTTGCAAATGATATATCCTATAAGGAGTTAATATCCAAAATATATATTAAAAAAAAGTTCTACAACACACACACACACACACACACACACACACACACACACACACACACACAACACACACACACCAAATAATCCAATTTTAAAATGGGCAGAGGACCTGAACAGGTGTTTTTCCAAAAAAGACATACAGATGGCCAACAGACACCTGAAAGCATGCTCAAATCACTAATCATCAGGGAAATGCAAATCAAACCCACAATGAGATATCACCTTACACCTGTCAGAATGGCTAGTATCAAAAAGACAAAACATAACAAGTCTGGCAAGAATGTGGAGGAAAATAAACCCTTGAACACTGTTGGTGGGGATGTAAACTGGTGCAGCCACTACGGAAAACATTATGGACATTCCTCAAAAAATTAAAAATAAGAATATCATATGACCTAATAATTCTTCCTTTGGGTATTTATCCAAAGAAAATGCAAACATTAATTCAAAAACATATATGTGGTCCTATGCTTATTGCAGCATTATGTACAAGAGCCAAGATATGGAAGCAATCTAAGTGTCCAATGATAGATGAATGGATAAAGAAGAAGTGGTATATATATGCAATGGAATATTACTCAGCCATAAAAAAGAATGACATCTTGCCATTTGTAACAACATGGATGGACCTAGAGGGTATTATACTAAGTGAAATAAGTCAGACGGAGAAAGGCAACTACCATGTAATTTCACTTACGTGTGGAATCTAAAAAACAAAACAAAGAAAGACTTAAATACAAAGAACAAACCAGTGGTTTCTAGAGAGGATATGGGAAAGGAATGGGTAAAACAAATAAAGGGGATTAAGAGGTACAAATTTCCAGTTATGGAATAAATTAAGTCATGAAGATGCAAAGTACAGCATAGGGAATATAGTCAATAATATCATAATAACATTGTATGGTAACAGATAGTGCCAACACTGTTTTGTGAGTCATGTATAGAAATGTTGAATCAATATGTTGTACATCTGAAGCTAATATAACAATGTATGCAACAATATAACAATATATGTTAATTAAACTCAAAAATTTTTAAAGCAGAAACAGACCCATAAATACAGAGAACAAACTGGTGGTTTTCAGAGGGGAAGGGAGTGGGGGCATGGGCAAAATGGGTGAAGGGGATTGAGAGGTATAGACTCCCATTCATTCCAATTATCGAATGAGTACGTCATGGGGATGAAATGTTCGGCAGAGGGAATATAGTGAATGGTATTGTAATAGCATTGTATACTGACAGATGGTAGCTACAATTTGTGGTGAACTATATAACATACAGTTGTCAAATCACTATGTTGTACACCTGAAACCAATATAGCATTGTGTGTCAACCAAACTTCAAGAAAAATAAAATGTCTAGGATTTGTTTCCTGGCCTATTGCATGGCCTACAATAATAAAGCTCAATTTCTTCCTTCTTTCCTCTTCCTTCCCTCTTCTCTCTTTTCTTCCTTTTTCCTTTCTTAATTTCTTCTATAATAACTCAGTTCACTAGATGGAGTGGAGCAAGGCAGTTGTCTGTACAGGGGTGCAGAGGATACTAGAGTCTGGGGTTGGGGGAGAAGGGCTTTCAAGCAACAGTAGGGGTGGTAGTAGCAGCCTCATACAAAGCCCAAGCAGAGTGGAGAGGACATATACATAAGTATTTATCCAATAATAATACATTGGGGTTAATGGGGATCAATTCTCACTGTCAGATAGGAGTTACAAATACAGAAAGGGAGAAAAGTAGAAATAACTCTAGGATTTTGAATTGGAATTGGTTGTATCTGTGTGAACTCTTAACACAGAGGAAAGAGTTATGGTGATACAGATGTGTGTGTGTGTGTGTGTGTGTGTGTGTGTGTGTGTGTGTGTGAGTGTGTGTGTGTGAATTCCCCAGCTTCATCCACAGAGAGCAAAGAGAGCCTGAAACAATGACATCCCACTAGCAATGAGAACAACTAGCACTCATATCATGGTTTCTTAATACCATTCTCCATTAAAAGGAACCAAGTCTCCTTAAAGAAATGGCTGGTTTCAGAGCTAAGGCAGGAAAAAATACAAGAGCTGCCTGGAACATACCTTGTTATGACAGCAAGAAAGTTTTCAAAGAATGATAGGAATATGCCAAAAGGACAGAGAAAACAAACCAAGGGAGTTTAAAGAGACCTAAATGTTACATGGATGGGATCACAACTAAATGTAATGTGGATGGGATCTTGGAAGAGAAAAAGGACGTTAGGGTTAAACCAGTGCAATGTGAGTAAAGTATGAAGTTTAGTTAATGGTAAAGTACCAATGTTGGTTCCTTAGTTATGACTAAAGTATCATAGAAATAGAAGATGTTAACAATGGGGGAACTAGGTTAGGAATATGCAAGGAACTCTATAGAACCATTCTAAGATCTGTAAAAGCATAGAAGCCAGTTTTAAGGGCTCCCATTGGTCATGATTTTTTTATCAATGCACTGAATAAAATAGATACCCTTAAGTCTATGCTGATACACTAAATAGAAGCAAACACTTTGCCTTACAGTAGAATGCCAACTAATAATGTAACAGGAATGGTAGAATTTAAAAAGCCCTGTATTTAGCAATCATTATCATAATTATTCATTTAGCAAAGAAATATCAATAGATGCTAGAACTAGTGGGTGAAAGTTGATAAGGAATGGGATACTTATTTACATTCCAAATTACCTACTACAAAAAAAACCAATTTGTTAAAAAAGAGAGTGCTAAACTTGGCAGGCATCCCTTAATCAAATGAACAAAATTAACATGACTAGTAATGGAACAAATTGAATTGTGTACCACCTGATAGGAGGATTGCAAGGAACATAGCATCCCACCTGTGATATTCCTGACAAAAAATATGTTAATGGAATTTTATGATGAGGAAAAATCTGACAAATCCAAATGGAAGGACTGAAATCAAGGGTATCAGCCATGGAAATCAAGTAAATGCTGAAGACTGTTCCAGGTTGAAGGATATTAAAGGGATAATGGCAACTAAATGTAACACATTATTATAGATTTGGATCCTTTTGTTTAGAAGGACATCATTGGGACAACTGGAAAAATCTGAATTGAGTCTTTTAATTATATAGTAACAATGAATCAATATTAATTTTCTGATTTTGGTGATTATATTGTGGTTTTATGGGAGAATATCCTTATTCATAAGGTATCATATCCTAAAATATTCAGAATTGATAAGGCATATGTCCGCAACTTGCTTGCTTTTAGTTCTGGCTGGGGGTAAGGAGGACAGGAGGATATATATTTTTTAATTTTTTAATGTTTATTTATTTTTGAGAGAGAGAGAGTGAGAGTGCAAGCAGGGGAGGGGAAGAGAGAGAGGGAGACACAAAATCTGAAACACGTTCCAGGCTATGACCTGTTAGCACACAGCCAGACATGGGGCTCAAACTCACAAACTGTGAAATGACCTGAGCTAAAATCAGACACGTAACCAATTGAGCCACCCAGACACCCCAGGATATTTTTTAACATTCTTGAATCTTCTCTGCAAGTTTGAAATAATTTCACATAAAAAAAATATCTTAAGTATTATTTTAAAAGACTCAGATCACAGATCCTTGCTGCTTAGACTCTTGCTCTTTGTGTTTGCCTCTGGGGACTTATTTTACAGCTTTACATTTTTAAAAGGTTTTTAAAATATTTTTGCTAGCGTTGTCATTTATTTTGTAGCTCCCTCCCCCCAAAATTTCAGGTTATGGCAGACTGGCAGTGTCCCCTGTGTTCCATTTTCCCCATATTTAGTACTAGCATTCCCTTAGTATTTCACTAGACATCACCACCAAGTTAGAGACTTCATTTCCCAAGTTCCCTTACAGCACAGTGGGGCCATGTGATTAAATTCTGGTCAATGGACCATGGACAGAAATAATGGTGCCACTTCCAATTTATACTCCTTTAAAAAATGCACACTTGTTCCCCTGCCCCTTTCTTCCTACTTGCTAATTGGGAAATGTTAAGAAATGGAGCAGTTGCCTTGACCCAGTGGTGGAAACCACAGGAGAACCTAGTAGAGACACCTACTATCTTAAGACTACTTATCTCTAGACTGTTCCTTGAGAGAAAAATACACTTCTGTCTTGGTTAAGCCACTGTTATTTGATCTCTGCTAAAGCACTATCCTAACAAAATTTAAGTACAACCTGACTTGGTGGAAAGGCAAAAGAAGGAAGAATAAAGACTCAAAATCACAATAAAACACCTTCTGATGCTGGCCAAGATAGAGTAAGCTCACCACAGGATTTCTCTCTGATCCTAGCTGAAGAGAATACCAATATCAACTATCTGAAGACACTGAAAAGTAAGCAATAGCAGAGAGATTGTGTAAGGAAGCCAAAACTTGAAGAATGACTGGCATAGTGATGAATTTACTGGTGAATTTATTCCTCCTCTTGCTTTGACCTAAGGGCAAATCTTTCTATCCAGAGAACCAGGAAAAAGGTCCCTTGTGAGCTGGACAATATGAAGAGAATCCCCTTTGTTCCTTTTTTTGTGCCTCCCTGGCGTGCCCCAAGGCCAGCAGTCATGAAGCTGTGCAGGGGTGGCAGCAGCAGCAGTAGTGGTGGTGACATTGTAAACACCTAAGACCTGGAGAGACCCTGTCCTCGTGGCCAGAGAAACCAGGAAAACAGACCCCTGTGGTCAGAAGAATGGGAATAATATGTTATTTTATTCTGTCTTGTCCCTCACTGCTTTGCTCCAAGTTCAGCCCAACATGTGGAACTTTGGGACATCACAATGAGCCAAAACTCTGGAAAAAAAAAAATCATGGCTTTATAGCTAGAGGACTGGGAATAGGGGACTAAAGAATGAGGGAGAAATTCTAGTAAGAGAGCTGGAGAAAGTAATCTAATTCTATGTATGAGTCAATACAAATCTCAAGTTTACTCCCCAGTTGCACATGTGAAAACACAACCTTTGAGAATTGAATTGATATCATAGCTATTATCTACAGAAAGAAAGAACTTATATTCTTGGGACACCTGGGTGGTTCAGTCAGTTAAATGTCCAACTCTTTATTTCAGCTCAGGTCATGATCTCACAGTTTATGAGATCAAGCTCTTCATTGGGCTCTGTGGTGACAGCATAGAGTCTGCTTGCAAACTCTCCTTCTTTCTGCCCCTCCCCTGCTCATGCTTGCTCTCTTTCTCAAAATAAATAAACTTAAAAAAATTTTTTTAATGTTTATTTATTTTGAGAGAGAGAGAGACAGAGCATGAGCAGGGGAGGGGCAGAGAGAGAAGGAGACACAGAATCGAAGCTGGCTCCAGGCTCTAAGCTGTCACTACAGAGCCTGACGCGGGTCTCAAACTCACAGACCAGGAGATCATGACCTGAGCCGAAGTCAGATGCTCAACCAACTGAGCCACCCAGGTGCCCCTAAATAAACTAACTTAAAAACAAAAAAGGAACTTGTATTCTGAACATCAAGACCTAGCTTGCTTTAAAAAAAAAAAAATCAACATTTTCCAGATGATTTTAACAGGACCCAGAGTTTCACAATATTCAAAATGCCCAAGGGAGAGGGGCCAACATGGCGGAGAAGTAAGGGGATCCATACTTCCCGTGTCTCTCAAAGAAGGGCTGAAGCCAAAGGACTTTGAACCCCAAGAGTCTGGGAGGAAAAGAGACTGAGTCTACCAGGGAGAAACTGGGATAACCTGATGGGCTATAGGTGGGTGAATGCAAAGTGGGGGAGATAAAACGGGAAGTATAGGCACAGAGGGGAGGGATCCACTTCTGTGCAGAGACAAAGAAGAGAAAGCGCCGCTGGGGAAGCATAGGACTGTATCTGGACTAGAGGAAAAACCTCAGACCGGAACGGAGAGAGATCCCATCTCTAACTCCAGGTTAGAGGATCTCTAACTGCAGATCCCATCTTCGGACTGGGGCTGGCTGCCCTGTTGGTGCATCCAGGGAGAAGGGAGCCACCTTCAGTTCGGTGGTAGATCAGGGGCACAGTCTGAAGCAGCAGAAACAGGTCCCCTCCCCTGAAGTCCTGCAGCACAGGGCAAAACCAGCCAGGACCGCATATTGGGAGATGCTTCCCCAGTACCGGGGAGCATGAAGTGGGAGTTTAATTCCCAGCCACGCACCGGGGCAAAGGAGTTGTCTGACCAAGACAGATAGCCTCCTCTGCATCCACGGCACAGTGAGGATGGCTCCAAAGGAGTGATTTGGGACACCCGGTTGTGGAGGAAAGAGTGGGGTGTCACATTTTTCTTGCCGCCACCACCAAGGCAGGGCCTTAGGGATTGGTAAACAAGGCCCACAGTGGAGGCTGGACCAGCCTACACCCCTCTGCACTGGGTAACTGCATAATCTACTGGAGCGGGATAGACACTATGGACCCAGACGCCCCCCCCCCCCCCCCCCCCGCACCAGACCAGTGCTGCTGCATTGCCTGGATTAATTCTAGGACAATTCTTGCTATATAGATATATTCTCCCTTCCATTTCTCTTTCCTATCTCTTCCCTCCTGTAGGCTGGTTACTCTGGTTATTGGTTTGTTTAAACAGACATATTTAATCCATTCTCTTGATACATGTTCTACACCTCCTTCTTTACATTCCTTTCTCTCTCTCTGGAATAATCAAGCCATATAGTTTCACTGTCTGGGCAACTTTATCTTCATTTCCTTTTCCCCTTTCTCTCTCTCTGGATTAAGCCTTTTAGCCTCTCTGCCTGGTCAATGTTTATTTTTTCTTTTTCCCCACCCCTGTCATTTCTCTGTTTATATGTGCTCTTCCATCAGCACTGCCTCCACCCTGTTCTTTACTTGTAGCTGGTGTTTCTGGGTTTTTTGCTTTTGGATTGTTTTTAGTTTTTCTGTTTTTGTCTGTCTGTTTGTTTGTTTTATTTGTTTGTGTGTTGGCATGTTTTTATTTCCTATTTGTCTGTCTGCTTCTTTTCTTTTCCAGGGCTACTTCAAGGAACAAATCAAAGCAAACCTGGTGGAGTGTCCAAAAAATTACTATGAGTAGGGAAATAAAATAACCAAATTCACAACAACAGAGAGCAAGTAACACTCTCCAAAAAACACCTCCTGAAGGGCCAGGCCCTGGACAGTGTATTTTTTAATTTTTTTTAAAATGTTTTTATTTATTTTTGAGACAGAGAGAGACAGAGCATGAGCAGAGGAGGGGCAGAGAGAGAGGGAGACACAGAATCTGAAGGAGGCTCCAGGCTCTGAGCTGTCAGCACAGAGCCTGACACAGGGCTCGAACTCACAGACCATGAGATCATAACCTGAGCCAAAGTCAGAAGCTCAACCGACTGAGCCACCCAGGCACCTTGACCCCTGTTTAATATAGCAGTGCTCGCAGGTGCAGAGCACATAACAAGCTTTTAAAACTCATAAGGGACAGAAAACTAGCCAAAATGATGAAACAGCAGAATTCTCCTAATAGAATTCCAGGAAAAAGTCACAACCAAAGAATTGATAAAAACAGATATAAGCAACATAAATGAACAAGAATTTAGAATAATAGTCATAAAATTAATTATTTGGCTTGAAAAAAGCATAGAAGACAGCAGAGAATCTACTGCTACAGAGATCAAGGGACTAAAAAATAGTCATGATGAATTAAAAAAATGCTATAAATGAGGTACAAAATAAAACAGAGGTGGCCATAGTGCGGATGGGAGAGGCAGAGGGAAGAATAGGTGAATTAGAGGATAAAATTATGGAAAAAGAGGAAGTTGAGAAAAAGAGATTTTAAAAAATCCAAGATCATGAGGGGAGAATTAGAGAACTAAGTGATTCAATCAAATGGAACAATATCCATATCACAGGAATTCCAGAAGAAGAAAAGAGAGAGAAAGGGGCTGAAGATGTACTTGAACTAATCATGGCTGAGAACTTCCCTGATCTGGGAAACAGGCATTGAAATCCAAGAGGCACAGAGAACTCCCTTCAGACATAACTTGAATCGATCTTCTGCATGAGATATAGTGAAACTGGCAAACTACAAGGATAAAAAGAGAATTCTGAAAGCAGCTAGGGATAAACGGGACTTAACATGCAAAGGTAGACACATAAGGGTAGTAGCAGACCTATCTACTGAAACTTGGCAGGCCAGAAAGGAATGGCAGGAAATCTTCAATGTGATTAACAGGAAAAATATGCAGCAAAGAATCCTTTATCCAGCAAGTCTGTCATTCAGAATAGAAGGAGAGATAAAGCTTTTCCCAAACAAAAACTGAAGGAATTCATCACCACTAAACCAGGCTTACAAGAGATCCTAAGGGGGACTCTGTGAATGAAATGTTGCAAGGACCACAAAGTACCAGAGACATCACTACAAGCATGAGACCTGCAGACATCACAATGACTCTAAACCCAGATTTTTCAATAATAACACTGAATGTAAATGAACTAAATGCTCCAATGAAAAGACATAGGGTATCAGAATGCATAAAAAAAGACCCATCTATTTTCTGTCTATAGGAGACTCATTTTAGACCTGAGGACACCTTCAGATTGAAAGTGAGGGGACAGAGAACTATCTATCATGCTACTGGAAGTCAAAAGAAAGCTGAAGTAGCCATACTTATATCAAACAAACTAGACTTTAAATTAAAGGTTGTAACAAGAGATGAAGAAAGGCATTATATAATAATTACAGGGTCTATCCATCAGGAAGAACTAACAATTATAAATGTCTATGCACCGAATTCAGATGCACTCAAATATATAAAACAATTAATCACAAACATAAACAATTTTATTGATAAGAATGTGTTAGATGCAGGGGATTTTAATACTCCACTTACAACAATAGACAGATCATCTAGACAGAGAATCAGTAATGAAACAATGGCCCTCAACAATGCATTGGACCAGATGGACTTGACAGATATATTTAGAACTCTACATCCCAAAGCAGCAGAATATACTTTCTTCTTGAGTGCACATGGAACATTCTTCAAGATAGATCACATACTGGGCCACAAAACAACCCTCAATAAACACAAAAGAATTGAGATCATACCATGCACACTTTCAGATCACAATGCTATGAAACTTGAAATCAACCACAGGAAAAAATATGGAAAACCTCGAAAAGCATGGAGGTCAAAGAACATCCTACTAAAGAATGAATGGGTCAACCAGACAATTAGAGAAGAAATTTAAAAATATGTGGAAACAAATGAAAATGAAAATACAACAATCCAAACCCTTTGGAATGCAGAAAAGACAGTCCTAAGAGGAAAATACATTGCAATCCAGGCATATCTCAAGAAACAAGAAAAATCCCAAATATAAAATCTAACAGCACACCTAAAGGAATCAGAAGCAGAACAGCAAAGAAACCCCAAACCCAGCCAAAGAGGAGAAATAATAAAGATCAGAACAGAAATAAACAATATAAAATCCAAAAAAATAAATAAAATTTTGATAAACCTCTAGCCAGTCTTCTCAAAAAGACAGAGGACCCAAATTGATAAAATCATGAATACAAATGGATTTATTACAGTCAATCCCTCAGAAATACAAGCAATCATTAGGGAATACTATGAAAAATTATATGCCAACAAACTGAACAACCTGGAAGAAATGGACAAATTCCTAAATACCCACAAACTTCCAAAACTCAAATGGGAAGAAATATAAAATTTGAACAGACCCATAACTAGTGAAGAAATTGAATCAGTTATCAAAAATCTCCCAGCAAATGAGTCCTGGACCAGATGGCTTCCCTGGGGAATTCTACCAGACCTTTAAAGCAGAGTTAATACCTATTCTTCTCAAGCTGTTCCCAAAAATAGAAATGGAAGGAAAACGTCTGGACTCATTCTATGAAGCCAGCATTACTTTGATTCCCAAACCAGACAGAGACCCAGCAAAAAAAGAGAACTACAGACCAATATCCCTGATGAATATGGATGCAAAAATTCTCAACAAGATACTAGCAAATAGAATTCAACAGCATATAAAAAGAATTATTCACCATGATCAAGTGGGATTCATTCCTGGGATGCAGGGCTGGTTCAATATTCACAAATCAATCAATGTGATGCATCACATTCATAAAAAAAAAAGAACCATATGATCATGTCAATAGATGAGGAAAAAGCATATGACAAAATACAGTATCCTTTCTTTATTTTTTTTTAACGTTTATTTATTTTTGAGACAGAGAGAGACAGAGCATGAACGGTGGAGGGTCAGAGAGAGGGAGACACAGAATCTGAAACAGGCTCCAGGCTCTGAGCTGTCAGCACAGAGCCCGACGCGGGGCTTGAACTCACGGACCGTGAGATCATGACCTGAGCCGAAGTCGGACACTTAACCGACTGAGCCACCCAGGGGCCCCCAGTATCCTTTCTTAATAAAAACCCTCAAGAAAGTCAGGACAGAAGGAACATACTTAAACATCATAAAAGCCATTTATGAAAAGCCCACAGCTAATATCATCCTCAGTGGGGAAAAACTGAGAGCTTTCCCCCTGAGATCAGGAACATGACAGGGATGTCCACTCTCCAGCTATTGTTTAGCAGTGTTGGAAATCGTAGCATCGGTAATCAGACAAATAAAATGAAACAAAAGACATCCAAATTGGCAAAGATGAAGTCAAACTTTCACTTTTTGCAGATGACATGATACTATACATGGAAAACCCAACAGACTCCACCAAAAGTCTGCTAGAACTGATACATGAAATCAGCAAAGTTGCAGGGTACAAAATCAATGTACAGAAATCGGTTGCATTTTTATACACCAATAATGAAGCAACAGAAAGAGAAATAAAGAAACTGATCCCATTCACAATTGCACCAAGAACCATAAAATAGCTAGGAATAAACCTAACCAAAGATGTAAAAGATCTATATGCTGAAAACTATAGAAAGCTTCTGAAAGAAATTGAAGAAGACACAAAAAAATGGAAAAACATCCCATGCTCATGGATTGGAAGAATATTGTTAAAATGTCAATACTACCCAAAGCAATCTACACTTTCAATGCAATCCCAATCAAAATTGCACCAGCATTCTTCTCCAAGCTAGAACAAACAATCCTAAAATTTGTATGGAACCTCAAAAGATCCTGAATAGCCAAAGTAGTATTGAAAAAGAAAACCAAAGCGTGAGGTATCACAATCCCAGACTTTACCTTTACTACAAAACTATAATCATCAAGACAGGATGGTATTGGCACAAAAACAGACACAGAGACCAATAGAATAGAATAGAGAACCCAGAATTGGACCCACAAATGTATGGCCAACTAATCTTTGACAAAGCAGGAAAGAGTATCCAATGGAAAAGACTGTCTCTTTAGCAAATGGTGCTGGGAGAACTGGACAGCAACATGCAGAAGAATGAAACTAGACCACTTTCTTACGACATACACAAAAATGAAATCAAAATGGATAAAGGACCTGAATGTGAGACAGATAATGTGTGAAGATAAAAAGCTTCTGCACTGCAATGGAAACAATCAACAAAACTAAAAGGCAACTGACTGAATGGGAAAAGATATTTGCAAATGACATATAGGATAAAGGGCTAGTAACCAAAACCTATAAAGAACTCATCAAACTCAACACCTGAAAACCAAATAATCCAGTGAAGAAATGGGCAGAAGACATGAGTAGACACTTTTCTAAAGAAGACATCCAGATGGCCAACAGACACATGAAAAGATGCTCAACATCACTCCTCATCAGGGAAATACAAATCAAACTGCAATGAGATACCACCTCATGCCAGTCAGAGTGGCTAAAATGAACAAATTAGGAGACTACAGATGCTGGCGAGGATGTGGAGAAACAGGAAGCCTCTTGCACTGTTGGTGGGAATGCAAACTGGTGCAGCCGCTCTGGAAAGCAGTGTGGAGTTTCCTCAAAAAATTAAAAATAGAACTACCATATGACTCAGCAATAGCACTGCTAGGAATTTACCCAAGGGATACAGGAGTTATGATGCATAGGGGAACATGTACTCCAATGTTTATAGCAAGGCTTTCAACAATTGCCAAATTATGGAAAGAGCCTAAATGTCCATCAACTGACGAATGGATAAAGAAGATGTGATTTATATATATAATGGAATACTACTTGGCAATGAGAAAGAATGAAATCTGGCCATTTGCAGCAACATGGATGGAACTGGAGGGTATGATCCTAAGTGAAATAAGTCAGTCAGAGAAAGACAGATACCATATGTTTTCACTCATGTGGATCTTGAGAAACTTAAAAGAAGACCATGGTGGAGGGAAAGGAGAAAAAGAAAAAGTTACAGAGAGGAAGGGAGGCAAACCATAAGAGACTCTTAGATACTGAGAACAAGCTGAGGGTTGATGGGGGGTGGGGGAAAGGGTAAAGTGGGTGATGGGCATTGAGGAGGGCACTTGTTGGGATGAGCACTGGGTATTGTATGGAGACCAGTTTGAAAATAAATTATATTTTTAAAAATGTCCAAGATACAATACAAAACTATTCAACATACCAAGAAAATGTAACTTATTTTCAAGGAAAAAGACAACAAATGCCAACCCAAGATCACCTCAATATTGAAATCCTCAGATAAAGTCCTTAAAGCAGATATTATAACCATAATCCATGAGGTAAAAGTAAAGATTATGAAATAAATGAAAAGATAGAAGTTCTCAGGAGAAACAAAATATTTTTTAAAAAAGGAAATTTTAGAACTGAAAAAAATATAATGCAAAATTCACTGTGGATTCAACAACACAACATCGATGATGAAGAAGAGAATCTGAATTTGAAGATAAATTAACAGAAATTATCCCATCTGAAAAATAGAGAAAAAAATGGTAAAAATAATAATTAATAAAGCCTTCAAGACCTGTGGGGATATATCAAAGGTTTAAAATACATTTCATTGGACTCCCAAAGGAGAGGAGATAGGTACAGAACAAAAATGTGAATAATGGACAAACCCCTTCCCAAATTTGTTAAAAGACAAACATTTAAAGATTTGAGAAATTCAGTAAACGAAGCATAATAAACCCAAACACACCAAAGATATATTATAATAAAATTCTAAAAATCAAAAATAAAGAAAAAATCTTGAAAGCAGCCAGATAAAGACTCATTACATAAAGGGAGAACAATGATTCAGAAGGCTGAATTTTTCATCAGAAATCATGGAACCAGAAACAATAGAATGAAGTCCACTCAAAATGCTATTTCCAGCAAAAATGCCCTTCAGGTACAATGGCAAAATAAAGACACTCTCGGATGAATGAAAAACAAAATATACACTGTTATACACTGAATTGTTACCCCTCCAAATTCATGTGTTCAAGTCCTAACATCCAGTGCTTCAGAATGTGACTAGACATAGGACCTTTAAAGAGGTTAAGTTAAATTAAGTTAAAATGAGGACAGTAGAGTGGGCCCTAATCCAGTGGAACTGATGTCCTTAATAAAGGAGGAAATTAGGACACAGACACAAACTCAAAGCAAGCAAAAGATAGAAAATAACAAAGAGTAGAAATCAATCACATTGAAAAAACACAAATTGAGAGAAACTAATGGAATCAAAAGCTGGTTCTTTGAAAGACCAATATATTTTTTAAAACTTCTAGCCAGACTGACCAAGAAAAAAAAGAAGACAAAAATTACTTATATTGAGAATCAAAGAGGGAATTTCACTACAAACACCACAGACATGAATAGGGAAAACTAACAACCGTATGCCCATAAATTCAACAATAGCTGAAAGTCCTTGATATGTCTTCCCAAAATTAAATTCATCATTTTAACCCTCCCAGCAAAGAAGACTCCAGGCCTGGATGGTTTCATTACTCAATTCTCCAAGTATGTAAGAAAGGACACCAATTATATACAATATCTTCCAGAAAATAGAAGAAAAGGGAACACTTCTCAACTCATTTTATAAGGTCATCATTGCCCTGATATCAAAACTTAAGGAAAACTCTACAAAAAATAATGTTACAAAATATGATCAGAACATTACAAGAAACCCATAACAAGCCTTTAACACATGACTTGTGAAACATCCTTCCTTCTCCACATCCTATCCCGCTATAATCCTGCAAAACCAAACCTAACTAAACCCCCAAGAAAGCCTTCAGGTACATGTATGCAGCTAAGACCCAAGGGAAAAATGCCAGGAACTTCAAGTATCTTACTGTATATCCCCTGATGCAGGGCTTGATGCGTGGAGTGGAGCTTGGGCTGAATTTTAGATCCCAGTCACCCTGTTGTAAGCTAAACAATGGTCCCCTCAAACACCCATATCCTAATTCCTGGAACATGTGCATGTTATCTTCTATGACAATTAGGATTCTGCAAATGTAATTAAGGATCTTGAGATGGGGAAGTTATTCTGTAGTATCAGGTGAGCCCTGAAAGTAATCACAACTGTGTTTTTTAGAGAGTCAGAGGGAGATTTGACTGGTGGAGAAGTGAAGGCAGTGTAACAGAAGCAGAAAGACATTTGCGGATGCTACACTGCTAGCTTGGAGGATGGAGGAAAGGCCATGAGTCAAGGAATGTAAAGATGGGCTCTAGAAGCTAGAAAGGGCAAGGAAAAGGATTGTTCTCTCAGAGCCTTCAAAGGAACCAGCTCTCCCAACACTTTGACTTTAGCCCAGTGAGACTGATTTCACGCTTCTGACCTCCAGAGCTGTAAAAGAATACATTTATATTGTTGTGAGCAACTAGGTTTGTGATAATCCATCACAGCAGCAATAGAAATCTGGGAACTGGGAACCTTTGTACACAGCCCAATCTGCAGACCAAGATGGCCTGTGTGTAGTCCACTTCTTTCCCTTCTACACACAAACTAGTAATTAAGACACAGGCTGCAACTGGTTAGCATTTCTTCTTTCTTTATAGTTCTAAGGCCTCCCCCAGCCTGCAGCCTAGGCAGTGGGGCATATATTTTCATTTGTTCTATCTCTGGCTTCTTTCTCTCTGATCCTCACATGTATTGGAAGTAAAGTTCTTTTGGCGGGGAGGAGGCATGAGGCAAACAGCTACCTGCTTTTCTTGGGATACCTCAGAAGAAGGACATCTGGTTATGACAAGATAGGACCTAAGGATTCCTCAGTCTCCTGGCTGAATGCTATTTTAACACCATCTTAACCACTAATGAATTCTAGCAAACTACACATTACTATAAGAGCACAGTAGAGAGAATTATATTAAAAGTGTGTTTGTCATATAGAAAACGATTTAAATTAGTGGATTTTTAAATCACTTTTGTGTAATCAGAATTTTTACTGAAATAAAAAAGAAATTATCAGAATGCACTGCAGATGGATGGGGTAAGCAGAGCTCTATAAGACTTTTGTCTCAATTATATGTGTGAGCACAGGTTCTGTGTTGCAATATGAAATATATATTTCTTTTAGTGAGTCTTGGAAGGGTTTGAAAAATAATGGAGCATGTGCTTTCTGATAGCTATCCCAACTTTCACCTCACTGTTCTTGTGAAAATCCAAAGAGAAAGACAAAAATAGACATAGTTCTCTAAAACTGAAAGGGCCTTTTCAAGAAGCAAAGTCCTTCACTTTACTCACTTCTGATAGCTTGAGCTCGTAGTGATACTGAAGGAAAGCTATCCAGAGCAGGAGTGCTTAACTTGTGGTCCAGGTGGTCTAGGAAACCTCTGATTGCAAGCAAAATGTTGTATATGAAAAGGGACATATTTTTAGGAAAGGGTCCATATTTATCAAGGATACCCAAGAGAGTCTACAATTGTCCAAGACATTAAAAACCATTGAAACTGGGAAACTTTTGATAGGTTAAACCTTTTTTTTTTAATTTTTTTTTAATGTTTATTCATTCTCGAGAGACAGAGCACAAGCAGGAGAGGAGCAGAGAGAGAGGGAGTCACAGAATCTGAAGCAGGCTCCAGGCTCTGAGCTGTCAGCACAGAGCCCGATAAGGGGTTCGAACCCATGAATCACAAGATCATGACTTGAGCTGAAGTCGGACGCTTAACTGACTGAGCCACCCAGGCGACCCATTGATTTAACAAGGTTAAATCTTGTCTGGCAGTGCCATAATTCTGGGAATGACAGAACTTGATGATAGTAATTCAAATTGATTTAGGAAAAGACATTCTTACTGAGTGTGGCCTAATAACAGGGTTGGACTCATGTAAGAATAGCAGTTTAGGTCAATTAAGAAGATATAAAATTATGAAGAATTTTTCTTAAAAAAAACTACATTCTTTATCATATGAAGTCATCTGTGTTAATTACTGGCTGTAATAAAGTTTGAGTCTTAAAATGGCCGATACAGAAACATATTTGGTTTCATAACCTAACTCATATAACCACGTCTCCACCTTAGCCTTGATAGAACAGAAACACAGGGCCTTGACCTCTGTTGCCATGACCCCTTGTCACTCCTCACCTAGGTATTTCCTATTTATCCTTACAAACTCATTTCAGGCCTCATCTTCTCCAAAAGCTTTCCCTCTCTGTGCCAGGCTAAACTGACTACAGGGGCTCCACCTTATTCTTCCATAGCCTCCAATGCACAACACTAGTAGGTATTTACCCTGTTACAGGGAGATTCTCTAGTCAAATCTCACCTCTGCACTGCATAGTAAGTGCTCTGAAGGAAGACGGGGACTGATGAGTCTTAATCTCCAGGTCATCAAAAATTAGCTGGGTGTTTGGCACACAGTAAGAGTCAGTATCACTACCAATGGCAACAAACTATAAGTTCAGATCCTACAGTAAAAAAAAACTGTCTATGAGGTTAAATCTTCTCACCTAAACCTACAAAATTGCCTGAAGTCTGTAACAAGGCAGTATATATATATATATATTTTTAAAAGTATTAATACAGCGGCACCTGGGTAGCTCAATGAGTTAAATGTCCAACTTTGGCTCAGGTCATGACCTCATGGTTCCTGAGTTCAAGCCGCGCATTAGGCTTTCTGCTGTCAGCACAGAGCTGGTTTCAGATCCTCTGTCCACCTCTCTCTCTGCCCCTCCCCTGCTTGTGCATGCATGCGCTAAGATAATAAAATAATAAAATATATGTGTATATATATATATAAATATATAATACAACACTATTATAGTAATTTGTTACATACTAGAGACAAAAAAGTACTCCAAGGGTGTTGCAGGTATGGACTTCAGGTGAGTTAGACTGTACTTTGGGAAAGCCTATCATTTTAAATATTGATTGGTGATGATTGGACATGCATGGAGTGATCTTTTGAGAAAACGCAAGTGGCAGTGTAGGAAGCTTTGGGGGAGAGGTTCCAGACAATTCCAGTCCCTAGGAAGCATACTGGCTTCCACAGAAAAAGATAACATTAGGGCCACCTGGGTGGTTCAGTCAGTTAAGCATCCGAATCTTGGTTTCAGTTCAGGTCATAATCTCGGTTGATGAGTTCAAGCCCTGCATTGGGTTCTGTGCCGACAACACAGAGCATGCTTAAAATTCTCTCCCTCTCTCTCTTCCCCTCCCTGCTTGAGTGCTCCCTCTCTCTCAAAAATAAATTAAAAGAAAAGATAAAGATAAAATTAGCAACAAAATTTTCCTGATATTAATTTAAAAGGTACTTTCCCTTTAACCATTCAGGGCTCAAAACATTCTTATTTTGTATCTGTGGTGAAAAAAATGTGTTGGATGTCTCCCCACATATACTTTTCCCCATTTTCTAAGAAAGATGAGGCAGACAGAAAGCAAATAGTCTAAGGGACTGTATTCCTAGCTTTTGTTTTTCAGATATGTAGACCCCACTCTGCTTTGTTCATTGGTTTGCCTGAGGTAGTTGGACAGGGGAGGGGAAGCAAGGGTAAAGGATGAAAGTGCATGAACAAAGTTTTTGGTTTAAAAAAATTTTTTTAACGTTTATTCATTTTTTTGATAGAGAGAGACAGAATGTGAGTGGGGGAGAGGGGCAGAGAGAGAGGGAGACACAGAATCTGAAGCGGGCTCCAGGCTCTGGACTGACAGCACAGAGCCCGATGTGGGGCTCGAACTCACGAACCGTGAGATCATGACCTGAGCCAAAGTCGGACGCTTAACCGACTGAGCCACCCAGGCACCCCCAAAGTTTTTGGTTTAAAACACACATACCTTAACTGGAAATCAGTCCTTTAGCAGAAAGATATTCCTCTTCCACAGCACATGCAGCTCAAGCACGGATGCAAGGGAAGCAAGGAGAGAAGGCGGCGGCACCTGGCAGGCCAGCCAGGCTCCTCCCACAGCACCCAAGTAGCCCAACAATAAACCTCTAACGGAATGCTTGACCAGAAGGGCACCAAGGCAATGATATCCCCGGAGGTCCCAACAAAGCTCCAGGTGTGTCTTCAGCTGGAAAGCTTAGAAAGCGTTGCTCTGATCACCTGTGGCAAATAACCTAATCTACCTCTAGAACGTTCGCGTATGCAGTTCTCCGGGGAGGGAGGTAAGATTTACCATTATGCACAGCCAGTCGCATAGAAAATATTTATTAGGACACTATTCATTATACATGGAAAAAAAGATAAAGTTTTCCTGTCTTATCTATGCTGCTGGGTCAGCAGCAACCCTGCGGCCAGAATGAGGCTGGGTCCCGGTCCCAGCCCCCATGGCGGCAGGGTTCTGTGGGGCGGGGGAGGAAGGTGGGAGAGGGAGCCCCTGCCTATGTGAATTCAACAAGGGGTTAAAAAGCAGTCTACTCCTGAAAGGACCAAAACAACACAATAACTTTTTGCCTCCAAATTAAAAATCAGTAGTTTCGCCATCATGTCTCCAACATTTAAAAGATAAAAATTTTCCAGAGGAAAACATAGATCCAAGCAGTGGGTTTTATGAAAAGAACTGCGAGCCAGGCAGGTACTTGTTGAGCGGCCACACGTTGCTCCTGCCCTTATTGTTGGTGCTCCTCTGGCACTGCTTGCAGCGCAAATATCTCTCGCACTGGTCCAGGATAAAGAGCTTGTTTGAAGACCTGAGGAGAGGCAAGGACAGGCGGTCATTATTAGGGGCTCCCTGAGTCCGTGCTGGGGCCTAGCTTAGAAGCCGGTGCCGGAGAAGTGATGCAGCAGAGAAGGCACATACCTACCATCTAGGAGCTTAATGCCTGCCTGTGAGGGCCCACCTGCCATCTCTCCCGTCCACACGGCTTCCTGCAGCTCACCCCAGCTTGGCATGTTCTGCTGTTGGCATGTCTGCTATTTCCAGTAAATATAAGACTTGGTGCCTTCACAACCGTCTGACCCCAGCGCTTCTCCCCAGCCCCACCCACCTAAACCCTCAGAAAAAACATAACTTGCCCAAGACCACACAGCCAGCAAACAGGTGTCTTCAAAGCTTTGCCATGTGGATACACTTTTATCTGTCAGGCTCTCCAGGGAAAGACAGCATTGAGAGGGAGAGCAGGCCATTAAGCTGCTGGTTAAGTTAAGCCCCAGCAGACAGTTAAGAGTAGACTTATAAGGTAAGTCTAGGAGTCCAGAGCCCTCTGGATGGTTAAGGGTAGGAGAGGGGGTGGAGACAAAGAGTAGGAGGACAAAAGGGGCTCAAAGCAGAGATGAAGGGATGGCAGTAATTGATTTTGCATGTCAACAATTTTTCTTGATTATGCAGGACAGTCCCTGGTGTGTTCCCCTACCCTACCAACATTTCTACATGATTGGAATTCTGTAAAAAGGAGCATCAAGGACAGCCTTACAAGGTAAAAGAACAAATAATGTTAGCAGTGTTAAGGGGGAACCTACCTGGCTTGCTTTGGTGTTGGGATGGAGTATCATGTGCTAACTGCATTCATGGGAAGTTTGTTTTTGCTTCTGCTTTGTTTTCTTTTTAACAGCAACCAATTCCTTCTTCCTAACCTGCTCCTGCTTGAGGCCCTGCCCACAACTTGGCTTCGGTCTTTAGGTAACAGGATTGCTCTGCCATGTCCCTGCCATGTCCCTGCCATATCCTGACACTCAAGGTTGTTTCCTATGTCTCCTCTATCCTTTATCACCACGTTGGCCAAGCAGTCTTCCGAAATCCAGCAAAATCTCCCCAGCATTAATGTCACTGCCTTTTACCTGCTTTTCCCCAACATTAAGAAAATGCCTTGAGGGGCGCCTGAGTGGCTCAGTCAGGTAAGCATCCAACTTCATTCAGCTCAGGCCATGATCTCATGGTTCATGAGTTTAAGCCCCACATTAGGCTCTGCACTGGCAGTGGGTTCTCTCTTCCTCCCTCTCTGCCGCTCCCCTAGTCATGCTCTCTCACTCTCTCAAAGTAAACAAATAAATAAGCTTTAAAAAAAAAAAAAAGGAAAATGCCTTGAAACCCCAGTGCCCCTTCGTCTTCTCTAAGCCAAACAACCCCACTTCTACTTTGGAACTTCATTGCTACATCATCCCTCTTAGTCCCATTGTAACAAAATATGGGTTCTACCCATTAGAAAGACAGGTAAGAGATGCCTTAAAAGAATATCTTAGAACAGAGTTACAGACCAAGATTTATTATGACAAATTTTAACTATGGTAAAAATTAGTTGATATGTGGGAATTTAAAATATTATTTTGCTTTATTCAGGATTTAATAACATGTGACTACATAGGCTTGGTCTGTTCAAGTTTTAACATACTATGAAATCATACCTTACATTTGTAAAAATTTTTTTTTTTAAGTGTAATGTTTTTCCATCTCTTTATTTGATCACAAAATTCCTGTGTTAGCTATGTCAGGCTGGTGTTTACTTTCTTCATCTTACAAATAAAAGACAAAAAGATTAGCTGACTTTCCAAATTTAGTATTAATTCTCAAAGCCATGACTAGAGTCCTTGATTCTAGATTGTCAATCGGTAGCTGGGAAGAGGGGATATGGATATAATACATTTCAGGAACATGGTCTTGGGTTGGTTCTGTAACAGGCATTTCATTTTCCCAGTTGCCAATCTTACAACCCCTTGACTCTGCTCTTAAATGACCATTCTGTCAGACTTGGATGTGTCCAGATAGAAACTCCCTCTCCCTGTTTCCAGCTAGTTATTTCCAGGGAGAATTCCTACCCTCCCCCACCCCATGCTTCCCTACCCTCCACAATATGAAAATAAACTACCCTAAACAGAGGCAAAAATTAGGGCAAATATGGCAAGCATATAACACACATCACAGCATTCTCCAATCCCATATCCATAGCAGACATTTCGAATACATCACCACAGCATTTCCTACTGAACCCAGAATTCTTTTCTCCACCAGGTTCACTAGGTAGCCACTGCTAATCAATGGGAGTTGGCACTGGAAACCTGTGTGCCATCCCAGGATTCCAAGAAAGTAAACAAGGAGTGGAGGGGGTTTCTCTGCAAAAAACTTCTGGTTCCAATTGGGTATTACCTCTGGAAAGCCTTCTCCTCCATGTCCCGCTGTTTCTTCATTGCGGCACTCCTTTCCCAGTCCTTCAGCAAGCTCTCGTTCATTCTCTTCACCCGCTCCATCTCAGCCTTTCTGTCTGCCAGGTGTCTGGAGACAACAGCAGAGTCTGGTTTTGTTCACAATCACAATACCAGGGAGGGCATGCACCCACCCTGGAAGCCCCATTCCTTTATGGTAGATTACCCAGAAGACATTCTGGTTTTGTTCACTACTCCTTGAAATACACTGAAAGGAATGAACATTGAGAAAAACACTAAAAATATTATAGGTCTCAAATAGTTTACTGGTCTGGGACCTTTCATCTTCAATTCTGGTTTAAATTTGCAGGATTGAAACCTTTTTCCAATGAACAAATTCAGCCTTTAAAGCCATTAATTTCCTTTGAAGCTAATTTTAACTAATCTGAAGAATCATCTCAAATGGATTTCCTCTACTTTAGGTTTCTTTCCTTTTATTCCAGTCACTCAGCTGTCAGTAATCAGCCCGAATTGCTACAGGCATGTTACAAGGCAAAGTAGACAGGAATACAAATGAATGGCTAGAAACAGGGAAAGAAACAGAAGTGACTAGGCAAAACAAAATGAAATCAAGAAAGTATGTAACATTGTGAAGAAGGTTCAGAAAAAAAAAAAAAGAGGAATGTCTGATGAAAGTAAAGACATCAAAGAAGTAATTACGGTGTATCTCTCTCCAAGTACCATTTCCCAGAATTCCCAATGAAAAGTGTCTCTATTACTAGTCTCCAGACACGTAGCCACTGCTGTTGTGAATCATCTTAAACCTGGTTCAAATTATTTATATGTGTCTATTTGCCAGACTGAAACTCTTACCTTCAGTTCTCATTAAAGTCTAGAAAGGACTTCACTAAATGTGCAGGTTGATTTAGCCTGCTCTGCCGGGCTTTGTGTTACAGGCAGCCACTGCCACTAGGTGTCAGGACCCTCTGATAAAAATCAGTAATGGACTGTGTGCTGGTTTGCTTTTCCTAAAATAAACATGGCCACGTTTTCCTCCAAGGAGCATTGAGCAATTCAGCTATTGTGTGGTCATTATAAAGATTAAATGAGATAATATACAGAAAGTACCAATGCCTATAACACAATGAGAGCTCAATGACTAAATGGTACCTATTATATATTTCTTTCATAACCTTTTTTTCCTTTTCATAGTGTTTTTTAATTGTAACAAAAACCACATAAAGTTGACCATCTTAAAAAATTTTAAGAGTACAGATACATAGCATTAAGTACATTTACATTGTTGTGCAACCAATATCCAGAACTCTTTTTTTTTTTTTTTTAATTTATTGTCAAGTTAGCTAACATACAATGTAAACAGTGTGCTCTTGGTTTTGGGGGTAGATTCCCATGATTCATCGCTTACATACAACATCCAGTGCTTATCCTAACAAATGCCCTCCTCAATGTCCATCACCCATCCCCCCCATCCCGGTTCCCCCAACAACCCTCAGTTTGTTCTCCACATTCAAGAGTCTCTTATGGTTAGCCTCCCTCTCTGTTTGAAACTATTTTTTAAATAGTTCTATACTATTTTAAATGGTATAGAAACTCTATACTCATTAAACAACTTCTCATTTCTCCCTCCCCCTAGTGCCTAGAAAGCACTGTTCTACTTTTTCCATGAATTTGGCCACTCTGATAACCTTATAGAAGTGGAATCATACAATATTTTGTATTGTATTATAATGACTGGCTTATTTTACTTAGCATAATGTCATCAACGTTCATCTGTGTTGTAGCATGTGTCATAATTTCCTTCCTTCTGAAGGCTGAGTAATATTCCATTGTATGCGTGTTAACACATTTTGTTTATTCATTCCTCTGTGGCCAGACATTTGGGTTGCTTCCCTTTCTTGGTTACTGAAGGCTGTTATGAACATGGGAGCGCAAATATCTCCTCAAGATCCTATTTTCAACTCCAGCAAAAAAACTACTAGAACCGATAAACGAATTCAGTAAGGTCACAGGATACAAAATCAATGTACAGAAATGTGTTGCATTTCTATACACTAACAACGAAGCACCAGAAAGAGCAATTAAGAAAATAAACCCATCTATAATTGCACCAAACTTAACCAAGGAGGTAGAAGATCTGTACTCTGAAAACTATAAAACACTGATGAATGAAATTGAAAATGATACAAACAGGGGCTCCTGGGTGGCTCAGTAGGTTGAGCATCTGACTTTGGCTTGGGTCATGATCTTGCGGTTTGTGAGTTCGAGCCCCGCATCGGGCTCTGTGCTGACAGCTCAGAGCCTGGAGCCTACTTTGGATTCTGTGTCCCCCTGTCTCTCTGCCCACCCCTGCTCGTGCTCTCTCTCTTTCAAAAATTAATAAAAAAAAATTTTTTTTAAAGAAAATGATACAAACAAATGGAAAGACAGTCCATGCTCATGGACTGGAAGAACAAATATTGTTAAAATGTTCATATACCCAAATCAGTCTATAGATTTAATGAAATCCCTATCAAAATACCAAAAGCATGTTTCACAGAACTAGAACAAATAATACTAAAATTTGTATGGAAACACAAAAGGCCTCAAATAGCCAAAGCAATCTTGAAAGAAAAAAAAATCCCAAACCTGGAGGCATCACAATTCCAGACTTCAAGTCATATTACAAAGCTGTAGTGATCAAAACAGTATTGTACTGGCACAAAAAATAGACACAGAGATAGATTAATGGAATAGAATAGAATGACCAGAAATAAACCCACAAGTGTGTGGTCAATTAAACTTCAACAAAGCAGGAAAGAATATTCAATGGGAAAAAGTCTCTTTGACAAATGGTATTGGGAAAACTGGACAGCGACATACAGAAGAATGAACCTGGACCACTTTCTTACATCATACACAAAAATAAACTCAAAATGGATTAAAGACCTAAACGTGAGACTTGAAACCATAAAAATCCCTTAAGAGAGCACAGGCAGTAATGCTCTGACATCGGCCATGACATCTTTTTAGATATGTCTCCTGGGAAAAGGGAAACAAAAGCAAAAATAAACTATTGGGACCATATCAAAATAAAAAATATATAAAGAACTTCTACAACTCAACACCAAAAAAACAAATAATCCAAGTAAAAACTGGGCAGAGGATCTGAACAGATATTTCTCCAAAGAAGACATAAAGATGGCCAACAGATAGATAAAAAGATGCTCAACATCATTCATCAGCAGGGAAATGCAAATCAAAACCACAATGAGCCATCACCTCACACCTGTCAGAATGGCTAAAATCAAAAACACAAGAAACAAGTGTTGGTGACAATGTGGAGGAAAAGGAACCCTCATGCACAGTTGGTGGAAATGCAAATTGGTGCAGCCACTGTGGAAGACAATATGAAGGTTCCTCAAAAAATTAAAAATAAAACTACCCTACAATCCAGTAATCGCATTACTGGGTATTTACCCAAAGAATATAAAAACACTACTTTGAAGGGATATATGCACCTCTATGTTTACTGTAGTGTTATTTACAATAGCCAAATTATGGAAACAGCCCAAGCATCCATCAATAGGTGAATGGATAAAGAAGATGTGATATATGTGTGTGTGTGTGTGTGTGTGTGTGTGTGTGTGTGTGTGTATACACATACACACATACAATGGATGTTATTCAGCCATAAAAAAGAATGAGACCTTGCCATTTGCAACAACACAGATGCGTCTAGAGGTTATAATGCTAAGCAAAATAAGCCAGTCAGAGAAAGACAAATACCAGATGACTTCTCTCATATGTGGAATTTAAGAACCAAAACAAACAAAAAAAGGGGGGGAAAAGAGAAAACAAAAAACAGACTCTTAACTATAGAGAACAAACAGGTGGTTACCAGAGGGAGGTGGATGGGGTATGGGTGAAATAGGTAAAAGGGATTAAGAGTACACTTACCTTGATAAGCAATGAGTAATGCATGGAATCATTGAATCACTATATCGTACATCTAAAACGTACGATGTTATATTACACTATATGTTATGTATAACATTCCATGTTAACTATACTGGAGTGAAAATAAAATAATTTTTTAATTTTCTAAAAAGGATCCTGCTTTCAATTCTTTTACGCAGAAGTGGAATTGTTGAATCATATGGTAATTCTATTTTTAATTTTTTGAGTAACTGCCATGCTGTTTTCCATAGCGGCTGCACCATTTTACATTCTCATCAATTGTGCCCGGGGTTTCTATTTCTCCACATCCTTACCAACACCTACTATTTTCTGGGTTTTGATAGGAGCCATCCTAACGAATGTGACCCTAGTATCTTTCTCTTTTTTCTTTAGTTTTAGTTTTTGCGTTTGTTTTTGCTTGCCTTAGTTTTCTTTATCTTTCCTTTTTACATCATAATTGCACCTTAATGGTTTTGTCTACCACTGAATCGACAGTTTTCTTCCTTTCTAATCTTTTGCATAGTCTAAAAGAAGTACTTGTTAAATGTTTCATGGTGCATGTGGTATAAGAAAAATCTATAATTATTCTTGATTTGGACATTTCACAAGACAATCAAAGCACAGATTTTATAATACAAAATACATGATAGCACATTTTATCTTTGAATTTGTGAAACCTTAAGATGTTATTCTGCAAACATATGTTTTCTTTGCATAAAGCCCTAGGGGGAAGAAAAGATAGCCATCTCACCTGTATACATTACAGTGATATACAGATCTTAAACAGTGTAAGATTTTTTCTTCCATCTACATAAATGAGTTGCAAGGAGAAAAATGAACAATTTGCTAACTGCTTACTTCGTTCAGACTGTCCATAGACTTGGCCTCCAGGATGGATATGTGATTGGAATTAAATTATTAAATTGTGTAATACAAAACACAGCTACATTTGCAGTCTCACCATCCTACTTTGCTACCTTTATTCACCGGAGTTGATTTTGCTACCTTTATTCACTGGAGTAGAGAATCCCTGTCTCTCAGGTCTAGATAAGTAAATATTCAGTAAAACATGAAACACTTCTTAGCTTGGAGGCACACATTTAGTTAAAAGCTAAATGACATCTATTCCAAACAGTACAAACAATGACAGCTGACAGCCGAATAAGGCTGACCTGCCCACGGTTCAGAAAGTGGAAACAATGTGTTAGTAAGCAGCTATCTCACTGTGGCTTTGATTTGCATTTCCCTAATGATTAGTGATGTTGAGCAGCTTTTCAAAAGCTTTTTGGCTATAATTGTATTCTTTTTAAAAGGATAGTTTAAAAATTCAGTTTAATTTAGATGCTAAGAAAGTGAGAAAATGAAGTGGGGCTACAGGGGAGGCAAACTAGGATTCCCACAAGACTGCTGTTGGAAGCAAATTGCCATACCTTTTTAGAAAGCAAACTGTCAGTATCTGGTGATATTTAAAATGTGCCATGCGCTGGCATCCAGCAATTCCACTTTTAGGATTTTATCCAATGGAAACAAAAGAACCAGTATGAAGATATATATTAAAAATGTTTAATGCAAAATTGTTGTAATAGCAAACCATCTGGAAACAGAGTGAATGTTCATCAATAATGCAAAAGTTAAATTATAGCAATCCATATTATAGATATCATGCTGTTTTTGAAGAAGAATGAATTTCGTTTCTATGTACTGATCTGAACATGAACTAATGATGTATTATTAGGTTAAAGAAAGATTGGGCTGCAGAGTAATGTATAAGATCTCACAGCTCTTATTTTCATTTACAAAAATGGAAGGAAAAAAATATGCATATTATTTGAATATATTTGTAAAGAATAGAAAAATATATAGAAGGCTGGGGGGAGATTATTAACCTTTTTTTTAATCTCTCCACCAATTGACTTTTTTTTTAAAGTTTATTTATTTTGAGAGAGACCAAGAGAGAGCATGCGGGAAAGGGCAGAGAGAAAGGGAGATAAAGAGAATCCCAAGCAGGCTCCCTACCATCAGTACAGAGCCCAACATGCGGCTCAAACTCAGACACCACGAGATCATGACCTGAGGCAAAATCAAGAGTCAGACACGTAACTGACTGAGTCACGCAGGCGCCCCACCAATTGACTTATTTTAATAAGCATAATTTGTTATATTTTTATAAACAAAAGCAGAAAAGTTTAAAGAAAAAGAAGTAAAAATACTTTAGCAGGCCTGTTTGTTTCATAGTGACTAAATGACCCCCTCTGAAAGAAAGTGACCCTCTACTTGCCTCAGATGACATCCTGAGATGGACCAGAGACAGGGAAGTTCGAAAAGAAAAGTGAGAGAATATGGAATAACTAGTAAAGGATATAGAAACAGGAGACAAGGACCTGACCCCTACAGAAAAGGGGGTCTGTGACCAGAGCTTCAACAAGAGAGATAACCAAGTAAAGACCTCAGTTCATATTTGTTCAGAGCTTTGCGGTTACCAAAAACGTTCTCAAATACATACTCATATAATTCTCACAGTAAGGAGAGGTAGGGCAGTTATATTATCCTTATGTTTCATGTGAGGAAAAGAGGGCCCAAAGAACCCTGTGTGTGTGCGATTTGGCCCAGGTCATGGAGCTTGGAAGTGGACAGAGTTTAACATCACTCATCATCAGAGAAATGCAAATCAAAACCACAATGAGCTATCACTCTATACCAGTTAGAATGGCTAAAATCAAAATGACAACAAACGACAGGTGCTGGTGAGGATGTGGAGACAAAGGAACCCTTGTGCAGTGCACTGTTGGTGGGAATACAAACTGGTGCAGCCACTATGGAAAACAGTATGGAGCTTCCTCAAAGAGTTAAAAATAGAACTACCACAGGATCCAGTAATTCCACCTTTGGGTATTCACCCAAAGAAAATGAAAACGCTATTCAAAAATATATATGCACCCCTAAATTTATTGCAGCATCATTTATAATAACCAATATGTGGATGCATCCAAGCATCCACCAATAGATGAATGCATAAGAAAAATGTGGTGTATATATATACACACACACATACACACACACCGTGAAATATTACACTGCCATAAAAAAGGATGAGATTGTGTCATTTGAGATGACATGAATGGACCCAAGGAGTTTTATGCTAAGTGAAATAACAAGTCAGACTGAGAAAGACAAATACCATATGATTCTACTCATGAGTGGAATCTAAAAAAAAAAAAAATGAATAAACAAACAAAAAAGCAGAATCATCTCTATAAATACAGAGAACAAACTGAAGGTTGCCAGAGGGAAGGGGTGGGGGGATGATCAGGCAAAATGGGTGAAGGTGAGTGGGAGACACAGCCTTCCAGTTATGGAATGGTAAGTCATGGGAATAAAAGGCAGAGCATAAGGAATACAGTCAGTGATATTGTACTAGCAATGTAACGGGACAAATGGTAGCTACACCTGTGGTCAGCATAATGTATAAACTCATCAAATCAAAAAAGAAAAGAAGGAAAGGAAAGAAGGGAAAGGGAAGGAAAAGAAAAGGAAAAGAAAGAAACTGGGTGTTTGATGCTTGAATTTAAAGGTATTTGCATTGATAAGGCATAAAGTCCTCCTCTGCCTACGTTGCCACCTTCACCATCCCTCACCAGCCGTCATCAGTGCAGCTTACTACATGAACAGTTCTTAGGAGGAAGAGGGTTTATTGGAGAAACGACCCAAGTTTCATGTCTGTGTCTAGTTGAGAAAAATAGCTGCTTTGTGGCTCACATTGTATTTCCAACAACTGGACAACTCTTTTAAGAAGTTGTACTGTAAAGGGAAGGAAAAATATGGAAAGGTAACTGGTGAGAGGGGTGGATCGAGACTGGTTGGTTGGGTTGTTGTTTTTTTTAATCAATAACCTTTCTTCATTGAGTGAATTGTGAGGACGAAACAAGATGAAGTTTGAAGGATAATATTTGTACATAGTAACTCCTCAATGTGTTCACTATTATTATTGTTTCTGTGCTGTTGTAGGAGAAGGAGAGAAAGAGAAGGGGAATGTGGAGAGGGGAGCAGGAGAGGAGGAGGAGGAAGAAAGACCTGGGGTCCCTTACTCTTTTTGTGTCCTCTGAAGCATCTGCAAATCCTGCTTTTGGCCCACCAGGTGCTGCAGGATGGTTCTCCTTTGCTGGCTAGCAGCCATCTCCATCTGGTGCTTCATGTATTTCTGGTCTCGCTTTCGCTTTTGCACCATTATTTCACTCTCATCCTTAGCAAAGATGGGTTCACAAGACTCTGGCTCAAACGTGGACATGTACATGGATTTGTTCTTTATCTGAAACAGGGACACATATAATACAGATCAGAATGATACCAGGCAATAAACCTTACGCACAACAGTGTAGCATAGTAAAATACCAGTCCCTTAGAGGCAGGAACAAGGGCTGCAAAAACCACCAAATGGGTAACACACAAGGCTACAGTTTTTATACGTATTTTTAGAATGCTACTGCAGAACTGCAGAACTTTGAAATAACAGTTGTCCCCTTACCTGTGCATCCAAAGCTCTCTTATAACACTGGGCGTCTTCCATCTTATCTCTGATGTATTTGTCTCTCTGTGCAGCAAGTCTAGCAATTAAAGATAAGAGGAGGCGGGGGCGACGTTCGTTATTGTCTTTAGTAATACAGATTAACATCACTAAAATGTATTAGTAAGTATCAATAGGAGTGAGAGCCTGGTAAATAAAAAGTGGCATTTCTTTCTAGGAGCTTCCATTTTAAGAAAGAAAGGAGTAATTCAAATGCATAGGCTAGTGGACAATGTGTTGAATAGAGGACAGACAGGACAAGTGTAAGCAGAGGAATGACCATTTTGTCCAAATTCACTACCACTAAGACAGGTCCTTCTTCACCCTCCCACCCCCCCCCCCCCACCACCCACCCCCCAACCCCTGTGCTTTAAAAAACTGTGACAGGAAAGCAGGAAGTGTCTATTTCTTCTACAAAACGATTCACCATAAGACTCCTTTTTAAGAAAGTGATATTTCCTATTATAAATTATGATTCTGTTATATGCAACCTAGAGGGAACCCATATGATCTATAAAGCGAGTATAATGGAACATAAACATTTTGTAGAAAAATAATTTTTAAGTCCCAAAAGCTAGCTTATTATTTGTTTTAGGAGTCTCTCTCACACTACAGTAGCCTCTTTAATTTCTCTCCTGACCTCAGTAGTAGAAGTGTGACTCGTGCTTAGGCAGGTTTGAACTCTGACCCTATCCCAGACCTCAGATGATCTGAACAATACCAATCAGATTCTCTTTCCTGAATATTCAGAATTCAGACTAACATTCATCCAGGTTTGAGCTGGAATAAAGATGATGTCTACCAAGGAGCTATGGGGGTGAGCAGAGGGAAGGATTCTTTACATGACTTTTTAGTCCTTGATTCTAGTCCTCTTAGATCCCCTCTCCCCCACATTCCTGTCCCCGGGTTCCCCTGTGAGATACCGGTACTGACATTAAACCCCAGCTTTGACTTGAGATTGACTGGGAATAGCTGGGAATAGTGCTTGTTCAAGACAAGTCCCCTCTTTCATCTACCAGTATTAGTGATCACAAAACAATACAAAATGATTCTCTATAATCAGTTATAGATTGGTATCACTATAATGATAATTATAATAATGACAGCTTTTTTCATTTTTCTAATGAAATGTTATGCTGTGGTACTGGCTGCCAGCTGGGTTGGTTGGCTCAGTTGGTTATAGTTGCGCTAATGAAACTACCAATGCTGATTGAATCCCACATGGAAATAAGCTTCACGTGAAAATTCTGAACCCGTTTTTAGAGCCTGTCAACCAGACTCACTCCTCTGTGAGATGCTTTTGTTCTAGGCGGTCCAGCAGCTCTCTGTTTTGTCTTTGTTTTATTTGCTTTTCCCGTCTGTTATCCATTTGTTTCAGGAGACTTTGGGAATATTCTTCTTGTTTAAAAGCATTAATCTCAGAAGTGAGTGGCCGTTTATCAAATAGGAAAGATTTCTGGAATGAAGGAGAAGCAGTCATTTACTTTAAAATACCAAAAAGCAACAAAGAATAAAGGTAGTAATTGAGAAAACTAAAATCCATGATTAACTTATAGTATTTGCAGGTATTAGCAACAGAAATTTTGAAAAGACTCACACAAAATTCAGGTTTCTCCTTCTTGTGGATTCTTATAGCTTCAGCAACTCCAAGATTATAGGCAGCATTTTTTTGATTCTGTACTCTATTAGCCAGATTTCTCATCTTTGAAAACAAACAAACAAAAAATTACGTACTGAAAATACAGCCCTTAAAAATTTAATTCTAGGGGCGCCTGGGTGGCTCTGTTGATTGAGCATCCGACTCCGGCTCAGGTCGTGATCTCGCGGTCTGTGAGTTCAAACCCCACATTGGGCTCTGTGCCCACAGCTCAGAGACTGGAGTCTGTTTCAGATTCTGTGTCTCCCTCTCTCTCTGACCCTCCCCTCTTCATGCTCTGTCTCTCTCTGTCTCAAAAAAATAAATAAACATTAAAAAAAATTAATTCTATTACATTATAATAATCCAACCGAGGTAGAAACTCGCCTTTTGGAGGCAATGGTACTTTCTATAAAGCTTCATAGGTTTATAAAAGTGGGTTGGGGAAGGTTTTTTTTCTTTTTTCCTGTTTTGTGGCTTTAGGCAGCACCTCTGTGGGGATCGTAAGAGGGAATGGAAGATTTCTTAAGTGGTTACCTGGTATCACAAATGCAGGAAAGAGCAGTATGGTCGACTATGGGAGACCACAGAAATCTGGACAGTGCAAATATGTAGGTACCATCCTCTCTTTGCTTGCTTGAGATAGGCCATAGATTTGAAGGGGAAAGCCTTGGTTATGTTGTATTAGAAATCACAAATAAAACCATATAAATCCAGGAGTTCCACCTTTAAAACTAAGTCCTTGGGGGTTGGGGAGAGGGAGAAATCAGTGGCAGGTACAAACATTCAGCTGCTTGGACATTCATCCCAGTGTTGCTCACTATTATGAAAACTTGGACACAACCCAAGTTTTAGTCCAACAATAAGGAAATGATTAAATACGTTACAGTACAGACATATGACGGGGCATTTAACGTGGCCCTTTAAAATCATGTTCCTACGGTCCCATTCTTCAGTCGGAGTGTTGAACTACCTGGTGTTTCTGGAGCTCCTCTTGATCCTTCATCATTTGATACTGCCGAATGTGTTGCTCATTTTCTCTCTCCCACCTCTTCCTCTCGCTGCTGTGGTGCCGTGGCAAATTGCGCAGCGCTCGTTGCAGACACACATAACACAATTCCTACAATACCGAGTTTGAAGACAAACTGAGTTTTTTGCCTTTTACTTGTTTTCCTTCACATTCCCTTCACAAGCTTTCCAGAGACTGAGTATGTCAAGCAACATACTCTATAAACGAATGTATTGATGGCAATTAGAAACATGAGTCTTGCAAAGTGGGCTCCACAAATATCCAAGAGGATTTACTGAACTCTCATTTGATCAAAAGTATTTATAGCAGGTGGGCCTGGGTGGTTCAGTCAGTTAAGTATCTGACTTTGGCTCAGGTCATGATCTCTCATGGTTTGCAAGTTCGAGTCCTGCGTTGGGTGAGCCCCACTTCTCTCTCTCTCTCCACCCCCCCCCCCCCGCCCTTGCTCACTGCACCCTCTCTTTACCTCAAAAAAGAAATGTATTTGTAGCAAGTGAAAATTAGAAAGAGATATACCAACCCTACTTGTGTTAACCCTAGTAGATTTTAACTAATAGATATGTTTATTGGAGTCTAATTTGGGGTCCTGAGTATTTGAACCATATCCATACATTGAAAAAAAAAAGCAATTCCCATAACTCTTACTGAGAAACGGAAGTCAGAAACAGAAAGAGAACTTTGTTTGAAGACACTGTACCTGTCCTGCTTTAGTATGATCCTGGCAACCAGTGGCTGGAGAAATTTTATGCTTCATTTTATTGTAATCTTTCAAATAATGTGGAGATGATAAGCTATAAAAACAGTGCAACATGAATTAATGTTTAAAAGTCTGACATGAGCTATGATAATTTGGGAAGCAAGCACAAATATAAGGGAAAGAAAAATAATCTTAGCGATCTTTCTAGAGGATCTATATGTATTGAGGTTAAGAATCCATGGTTTGTGTCAAATAAACTGGGGTTTGAATCCCAGCTTTTTTGCTTACAAGTTGACTGGCATTAGGCAACCTGGGTCATCTTGCAAAAAATCTCAGTTACCAATGCTATGAAATGGGTATAAAATGTATTCATTCTACAAAATGTATTGTGCTTATTATATGCACTGTTTTAGGCATGGGAGATGCAGTAAAGAACAAAATATACAAAAAAAATAAGAAAAAGAAATCCTTGTCCTTATGGAATTAACATTCTGATAAGAACTGACAGCCAGCTGATAAACAAGTAAGTCAATTCAATAGTATATGTGATTGGGTGGCTCAGTCAGTTGAGCATCTGACTCTTGATTTCGGCTCAAGTTATAGTCTCAGGGTTGTGGGATTGAGCCCCACATCAGGCTCTGCTCTGAGTATTGGAGTCTGCTTGTGATTCTCTCCCTATCTCTCTGCCTCTCCCCCGCTCACACACACACTCTCTCTCTCAAAATAATAAACTTATTTAAAAAATAGAATGTGTGAAGGTGATAAATGCCCTACAATGCTGGAGGGATGGAGTATTGAACCATAAAACAGAACGCCCATGTAAGATGTACCAAGAAGGTGATATTTCAGTAAATAGCTGAAAGAAGGAGGGGTTAATAATAATCAAATATCTGATGCAAAAAGCATTCCAGGCAGAGTGAATGAGTACAAAGTCCTTGAGGTGGGAGTGTACCTGTGCTCAAAGTAGCCAGAGAAAGATGAGATAGCAGACAGAAAGTAGGAGAGAGATCAGAGACCAAACAGGCTCTTGGAGGCCATGGCAAGGGCTCTGGCTTTTACCCTGGGTAAGAATGGAATCCATTGGAGGGTACAATGTCCAGTATTAACAAAACTATGGAGAAGACAGCAGTCCCTCATATTTCTGCTACTGGGAAGATAATTTGATATAACCTTCCTGAGAATAATTGGTAGCATGTATCAAAGGCATGAAAAATGGGCTCATCTCTTACCTCTAAAATTTTACCTTAAAGTTTTTATTCTATAGAATATTCAGGTGCATGCAGAGAATTATGTGTAGCTATATTGTCACAGTATGGTTTATAATATTAAAAAACTAAAAATAATCTAAATATCCAAAAGGAGATGAGTTAAACAAAAGGTTTAATTAATGAAATGATGTGCAATTATTTGTTCATGTTCTGGACATTCAAAGCCATGGGAAAATGTTAACCACTTATTGTTGAGTATAACAAAGTTTCATATGATATGATCTCAGTTGTACTTAAAATGTGTGTATATGTTTCAAATATAAATATATGTATAATGGGTGATTTTTTTGTATCTATTCCTTTCCCATTTTTCAAAATTTCTGTGATACACATTACACACACACACACACACACACACACACACACACACACACAAAACCAACCATTTTTTGGTCAACATCTATAGGAAGCCTCCACCAATAAGCCCTAACAATTAATTACTCCCTCCTCCTTGCAGCTCCTCTACTTTCTTTTGTTGTCTTTACCATGTGTACTACTTCTTTAGTGTCAGTCTCCCTAAGTGACTGTTTATATGTCTTTTATATGTCTTACAGCTCTGTATCTTTGATGTCTAAAGTAATGCCCAGCATACTGTGGTGCTCAGTGTCTGTTGGATTGAACTAAATTCCAAAGTACAAGACATTTAATTCACAATTATCTTTCATAACCATGAGATTATTCAAAACAAGCATGCCCAGGGTTTTGAACATGACTTTAGTACCACAGAGTGCATAAATCACACATATGATAGCTGATACATTGTGACACATTAACAAATTCAAATTTGCTAGCCCAGTGCAGTGTAAATAATCAATGCTCAATAGATAACTTGAGTATGGTTGACTAATTTGAGGTTTTAAAAAGTGTCCTACTTGGGGTGCCTGGGTGGCTCAGTCTGAGCATCTGACTCTTGATTTCAGCTCAGGTCATGATCTCACAGTTCCTGAGATCAAGCCCTGCTTGGGATTCTGTCTCCCTCTCTCTCTGCCCCTACCCCACTTGCTCTCTATCTCTCAAAAATTAGTAAAAGATAAACTTTAAAAAAAAGTGTGTTAATAAAAAAGAAAAAAAAGAAAATAGAAATCTTTTGAGGTGCCTGGGTGGCTCAGTCAGTTAAGCATCTGACTCTTGATCTTGGCTCAGGTTATGATCTCATGGTTTGTGAGTTCAAGCCCCACATCAGGCTCTGCACTGACAGTGTGGAGCCTGCTTGGAATTCTCTCTCTCCTCTCTCTGACTCTCCTTTGCTTGCTCTCTCTCTCTCTCTCTCTCTCTCTCTCAAAATAAACAAGTAAACTTAAAAAAAATGAAAATAGAAATCTTTTGACATAACATTGTTAGAAGACGTGACCATAATGAATTGTAATACATTCATTCATTCAAAGAATGTTTATTGAATGCCAGCCATGTTTAGCAAAACTTTCCAATTTGATCCAAATAATGAAACTATGTTATATCATAATATCCAAGCACTCAGAAAACAAGGGAAATTTTCCCAAATCCACAAGAGAGTTAGATGTTCTCTCCCCTGTGCTATTTTGTTTCCACCTCTGTCATAGTGTTTATCCTACTGAGTCATAATTTATCACTCTATGTATGCCTGGCTTTCCCACTAGATTATGAGCCCTGACTGAATCTATTATCCCAATCACCTAACAGGTAGAATGTACTCAAGGATACAGAATGAAGGAATGAATAAACACTCATTTAAATTCCCTGCATCAAGATATAACTCAAAAATATATTTAGTAACAGACACCAGATAAAATACCAATGCATTACCTTTCGCGGTTCACACTCTTACCACCACTAACATTCTGCTCCACCATGTTTGGAAAGCTGATGTTTGTCACTTTGAAAGGAGAGAGAGCATGTTTTTCTCGAAGTTTCTTGTGTGTTATGATCTCTGTAAAATGAATGAAACCAATTTTCCTTTCAACTTTAAATAGGTGGTTTTGTACTTAACTAATTTTTAAAACTCGTTATTTTACCCGGGAAAATTTATATATAAGATACATTTCTTATCTTAAATTATTGTCCCTTGCCCTAGTGTGATTCAAACAAATATTTTTTTGTATATTTATTACGTGCAAGACACTGGCTAGTCACTTTAGAAAATACAAGAGGCAAGTCTTTGCCCTTCAAGATCTTTCAAAAGATATACAGAAAGTTCTCAACTTAATAATGGTTTGACTTATGATTTGTGACTTTGGCTTTTGATGGTGTAAAGTGATGTGCATGCAGTACAAACTGCACTTTGAATTTTGAATTGTGATCTTTCCCTGGACTAGTGATATGTGACACAACATTCCCTTGGGGATGCTGGGCGGCCCAGCAAGCTGCAGCAGGCAGCCAGCCACAGTTAGGAGAGTAAACAAGTGATACACTTCCAGCTATTCTGTACCCATGCAACCAGTCTGTTTTTCACTTCCAGGAGTCAATAAGTTACATAAGATATTCAATACTTTATTATAAAATAGGCTTTGTGTTAGGTGATTTTGTCCAGCTATAGGCTAATGTAGGCTAGATGACACATTTCAGACGGGCTAGCTATAATGTTCAGTAGGTTAGATATATTAAACACATTGTCAGCTTATGATAGTTTCAACTTGTAATGGGTTAACCTGAACATAACCCCATCGTTAAATTGGGGAAGATCTATAGTTGTAGAGAAAAATAAGATATAGACAAAAACCCCAAGAGCTCTCATCGTGGAGGTCTTATTACGTGCCTACAATGCTAAGTCGCTTTGCATACATTGCATAAATAGCAACTCAGGACAATGATGAAAAACGTCTACATTCCAATTGATGGTGCTATCTTTAAGGGTCTGCCATGTTTAGAGATGAAAGAAGACACTTCAGAATCCAGTGATGAGAGAAGTGTTCATGGAGTAAGTGCGATGTAAAAATGATGCTAAGAGGTAAGTAGGATTGGGCTAGACTGTAAGAAAAGGAAGGACATTCTAGGCAAGAGAAAAAGAATGAACAAAAACATGAAGTCAGGGAAGGACAAGATGTGTTAGAAGGACATAAATAGACAATTTTGCTCAGAGAAGGAATCTATAGGAAACAGTGACAGATGAGGTTACAGACACAAAAACATGTGAATATTAGGCTAACAGTTTACATGTAATCCTGTAGGCCACATGTTGCAAAAACAATATCCACAAGCCAATGTTTACCCACTGACATGGGTTTTTTTTTGGCTCCATCAGCATTTTTTGCTTCAATGTCAATTAGTGTGTTGCCTACAAAGCAATAATCTCCTAAAGGAAGTTTCCAAAGGGTGGCATGGCAACCCCTAAGGATCCCTAGGATCCTTTCTAAAAGTCTTTGAAGTCCTGGGATTTTCTTCATATGCTTCAACCAACACAAACATATCATAACAGATTAAATGAAGACACAGATATGAAAATCCAGCCACCTTATATTAAGCCAAGTATCAAAGATGCAAAACTTCCATTCTCCATTTTTCATAAAAATTATTATTTATGCTAACATGTCACCCTATCATGTTAAATGCAACCCACTTCATGCATTTACATTATCTGACTGGACCCTGTAGGCATATGAATTTTGACCTCTTTAAGTAATGGGGAACCAGCAAAGAGATCATAGTCTAAAAGCCTGAGAGTCAAAAAGTGGTTAAGATGAGATACAAGATTCCAGGAATAGAAGATATATGTTAGAAACAAGAATACAGTAATTATTCATGATTCTAACTTTATTTATTTTGAGCATAGAAGTCACTAAGCAATATGGCTGGGCTACCATCAATATGGTAGCAATATTGGCCTACCTCTGACGCCTTCTTTGCTTGGATGGTCTTTTAATTTGCACTCCTCTTGTCCATTCATTTCATTTTCATCTTCCTCTACAATGGTCTCCATAGGTGGTTTTTTGTCCAACTTCTTGATCTCAATCCTAGAAACAAGCCACGATGTTTACTGCACTGGGCCTGAATAGGTGAATGTGTGAACTCTCAATCCTTAGAAGCAACCCAGCTAGCTATCTGGTTCTGAAATACACCCACTTCTCTCAAGGGGGCAAGTGCTTTGATTTACTGAGGCTCTCTTTCAGGCTAAGTTTGGGAGCCAACCAAGACCTTCCCTCTCAGTACTGAGGCCTCAAAAGCAGCTCTTATCAAGATAAATTGAGGGATTTAAGCTTTGGGTTTGGTCTCAGTTTGAACCCGGCTGTCTTTTCTAGTTCTGTAACCAGATGCATAGAGGTGACAGTGAAAGGTGGCTGTTGGATGACTTAAAGGCAAAGATTCACAGCCTGGTAGGCAGAGACCGAAATATGCCCAGAAATAACCACTCCTCCCTCCTTCTTTCTCCTCCCCACAGCTCCATCCTTTCCCCAGGCAAAAGTGAGGGACTTGCAAAAGCACAATGGGGGAATGGATGTGTTCAGCTGGTGTATGTAGTTGTAGGTTTTCTGTGGTCTCAAGTATGGAGTGCTGCATTAGAGGTGTAAGCAGGAGAGAGGGCAGTGGGGGAGGAGTGGTACTTCCAGTAAATTCAGGGACCAAACTTCACATGAATAAAACATCTACAACTATTTTGAGTATTTGAGTTCTCCGGTCCATCTCTAGGCTCTCTAGTTAACAGGAGCTTCCATCTCTGTTCTTGACCCATTGCAATTATTTCCCTCCTGGAATGCTTCAGCCAAAATATGTCCAAGGGGGCAGCCAAATTTGCCTTCCAAAATGCAATCACAATAAAATTATTTTGAATCCATTGATTTATTTTTAATGAGTAAGGCAACATGGTACAATGGAAAGAATAGTGGAACAGTCAGGAGCCGTGGTTTTATTTCTAGCTTGGCCACTCAGTTGTTTGTCCATTTCATCCACAATATTAAGGGTCTAGACTAACTAATCTCTAATGTTTATTCTGACCCTCACACTGATTTTGAGGTATGTCATACAGTCCTTCCTAGAGGGGGTTGTTCCAAACCAACTAACACAGGAGGATGTCACAGATTTAAAAACCATGAGAAAATAATACTCTGGGAAGCTGGTTGTTATTCCCCCAACTTCCTCCACCTGAAAAGCGTAATAGTTAATGGCATAGCAATTAAGATTAAGAACATGATTAAGGGTACACAATGAGTGAGTGACAGCTAAACTGGGGGAAAAAAAACCAAGTCTCCTGACTCCTATTCCAGTGCTCTTTTTTAAAAAATTTTTTAAATGTTTATTTATTTTTGAGAGAGAGAGACAGACCATGAGTAGGGCAAGGGCAGAGAGAGAGGCAGACACAGAATCCAAAGCAGGCTCCAGGTTCCATGCTGTCAGCACAGAGCCCGATGCAGGGCTCAAAGCCACAAACCACGAGATCATGACCTGAGCCAAAGTTGGACACTCAACTGACTGAGCCACCCAGGCGCCCCCTATTCCAGTGTTCTTAATACTGCACCATGTTGTTTCACTTATTAAAAGAAAAAAAAATTAAAATTACAATTTTGCACCTCTATAAAATGGATAAAATTAAATACACATCTAAAATAGCTAAAGTGAAAATTAAGTGCAATAATATTGAGAAAGTGCTTAATAGCATCTGACATCTACAGTAGTAAGTATTCCATAGATGACAATTATTATTATTATTATTATTATCATCAGTATCATTATTATAATCATTGTCAGCAGCCACCAGTAAAACCCACTGCACTCTTGGGATAAAGTTGTTCCTTTATTCTACCTTATCTCTCTAACCACTTGAGTGGTAAGAATCAGAGCTCAGACAGGTGAGCTAGACTGCAGAAAGAGAAAGCTAGTTCAGAGGAAATGATGGAAGGTAGAGGAAAGCTCAGAAGATGAGAAGAATTGCACTAATATTGCAGGGACTAAAATTGATGGGAGGTAGTATCAGAGTTTCTAGGGAGCTAAGAGTAGTTTTAAAAATGAATAGTCTAGATGGACCTAGAGGGTATAATGTTAAATTAAATAAGCCAGACAGACAAAGATAAACACCATATCATTTCACTCATATGTGGAACTTAAGAAACAAGACAAATAACAAAAGAAAAGAAGAGTCAAACAAAAAAGCAGATTCTTAAATACAGAGAACAAACTGGTGGTTTCCAGAGGGGAGGTGGGTGAAGGGTGGGTGAAATAAAGGGGATTAAGAGTACATTTATCATGATAAGTATCAAGTAATGTATAGAGTTGTTGAATTATCATAAATAAAAATAGTCTAACTGGCCATTGCTTTCTAACTTAACTACGGAAAGTGTATGCAACAAATCCTTCTTTGCTGGAACACTGAAAGAGAGAGAACACTAAAAGGAGCATGAGCCAGAAAAGATGAGAAACACTACCCAATCACATTAATAAATCAACAAGGATTGCTGTGCCTGGAGGAACCTGTGGAGCAAAACACTGACCTTGGAAATGCACACCCACACTTGGATTGCTTCTCTGAACTCTCTCTGCTGGACAACACGGAGTCCACAGTGCCAGGCCTCTGGAGGACAGAGAAAGAGAAAGGTTATGCTTGGGGCAGTGGTCTATGACACATACAAATCAAAGCTATAGGCAGTCTCAGAGGCAAGGCTACCATGATACTCTCTATTGTTATTTCTTATTTATTTATTTATTTATTTATTTATTTATTTATTTATTTATATTTTTTTAGTGCTTAAAGTCTAGAGCTTAAAATCCAAAGAGGAATTATCTCATTTATCACCCTGGATAGTCCCATACCAATTCCACTGATGCTGCCTTTTCTCAAACCATTTCCTCTTTGGAAATTACCTTCAGAGTTGATGGCTTCTTTTATACATCTTTAAAAGGAGAGCTGACTTATTTGAAACTATGAGGAAAATGAGCAAGGAAGCCAATTCCACTCTTGACCCAAATAATTCTAAGAGAAGGGTAAGAGAAGGGTAAGAGAAGGGCTTTGAAGTCACGTGGATTCATGTTCACATCCCCACACTGTTAAGTTATGTAACCTTAAACCCTGAGTATGTGGGGATAACAGGATCTAATTCATAGAATTTTTATGAGGTACTGTATGTAAGTGGCTGGCACATAATAAACACTCAACAAATAGCAGCTATTATAACTATTATCACATTTTACAGTAATGACATTATTACATTATACTAGTATAGAAATCCAAAATTATTTTTGGAATGATATGGTTTACAAAAGGCTTTGAAGGGAATTTGCAAAAAGAAGTTTTAAATATGGTTCCAGCAAAAGCAGCATCATTGAAATAAACCTACAGCTTCCCAAGAGAACTACTCTGCAGAACAACACTCAGGTTTAAGTTATGGGACATTTGGGGGAAAAGAATCACTCTCACCACTTTATAGCAATTTCCCAAAATGTGATTTTTAAAAAAATTTTTTTTTTTACATTTTATTTATTTTTGATAGAGAGAGACAGAGCACAAGTGGGGGAGGGGCAGAGAGAGAGGGAGACACAGAATCCGAAGCAGGCTCCAGGATCTCAGCTGTCAGCACAGAGCACGACGAGGGGCTCGAACTCACAAACCGCAAAATCATGACCTGAGCCCAAGTCAGACACTTAACCAACTGAGCCACCCAGGCATCCCCCCAAAATGTGATTTTTGCTGTTAACAAGCCTTGGATTAACCAAAAGTTCCACGATTCATGATTCAGGCAGTTAAAGCAGACTTCTCAGATCCTTTAACATGCCAGTGTGTTTTGTGCTTCTGTCCAGGAGGGTGATATATGCAGCAGCCCTCCATCTGCTTTGGTCTCCAGATCCTTTTTTCATAGAATATCTCTCGGGATGACTACTTCTGGAAAATGCTCCTTCAAAGTTATGTCTTAGAGTGCAGCAGGCTGTCCTCTCTTATGACCATGTTATTAAAGCTACAAAGTTCTGTAGAATCCCTGAAGATTAGAGATGGGCCAGCACTTTGGCCTTGCTTCTGCTGTATTTTCATGGAAACGGGAGGGTGATAGCTGTGTGTTTCCACTTTACATACACAGGGTTAGTGCCTATCTTTAAAATCCTACATGAAGCCAGATTGTGCAGAAAACACCAAGAGCTTCATTATGCACAACTCTTAAATCCCCATCCCAGAGCTCCATGAAAGAGGAAATTAGAGAGTAGAGAGTAGAATTAGACCGTATTTATAGACTTTCATTTTATAGCCTTTCACTTAAAAATCAGGCTTTTGCTCTATAGGACCCAGGATTTTATAACATTCTATGATAATATAATTCATTTGTACCAATTTTCTTCATTCTTAAGGCACACTAAGCATTCAGTTAGTCCTGGTGATTAACTGTTTCACTACCTCCTTAAACTCTGCTATGTCCAACTTAGCATGAAGGTCATACCAGCTACTGAATAGTTAATAATGATGGGGTCAATTGTGAAATTTCTTCCACAGTATGGCAAATTAAAAGCTAAAGATACATTTCCATGACTCGATTTATTGTAGTCATTAAAATAAAATACCATAAGGACACCTAGGTGGCTCAGTCGGTTAAGCATCTAACTCTTGATCTTGTCTCACAGTTAATGAGATCAAACCCTACCCCGGGCTCCATGCTGAGCATGGAGTCTGCTTGGGATTCTCTCTCTCATGGTCTCTGCCCCTCCGTTGTTTGTGCACTCTAAATAAATAAATAAATAAATAAATAAATAAATAAATAAATAAATGCTACAACCAGCCAAAAAAAAAAAAAAAAGAGCCATTAGGAAGTCTGGTTCTACCACTTATTAGCACTCTGATTTCAGGCTTCCCACATAATCTCTCTGAACCTCCATTTTTCTCATTTGTAAAATCAGGATGATAATAATGCCAGTTTTATAATGTTTTCCAACTCAAATGAAATAATAGATATGGAAGAATTTTTAAACACTATATGGTACTATAAAGTATTCAGAATTATGAACGCTTTTATTACTATTTATATTTTTCAGTTGGCATTGACTCGAAACTTAAAGTTTCTTTGCCCTTCTAACCTTTTTGTTAAAGAGTTAACCATCTATAAAAAAGCATTTTTTTTGCACTTGGGGTAAGTGCCATTTAAAATACATCAACCCAGGGCGCCTGGGTGGCTCAGTTGGTTAAGTGTCTGACTCTTGATTTCAACTCAGGTTACGATCGCATAGTTCCTGAGATTGAGCCCCACATCAGGCTGCATGCTGACAGTGTGGAGCCTACTTGGGATTTTCTCTCGCCCTCTCTCTCTGTCCCCCCAACTTGCTTGCCCACGCTCTCTCTCTCAAAATAAATAAACATTTAAAAATAATAATAAATAAAATGTCAACCTGAATTTTTCTTAATAATGACACACAGGTAATTCAAAGTTTTGATTGGGAGAGGGGTGTGGAGAAGGAAAACATTAACTTACATTTGTGAGGGCTTCAGCCAAAGCCCCAGTTCCATCCATTTTACAAAGGAAATCCTTATAAAATCTCATCTTCACTTTGCCGCCTTTAATCATGAGGATCCCGATTCCTTTGAAAGTAAACTCCACATTTGGTTTGATGGAAATGGATCGTGATAAAAAAAGCAAAGTTTCTTTCACACAGCTTTCCACTGTATCCCTGCTAAATGGACCCTGCAGGGATATTGTGACAAAATTAAGTGGAATAACTGGAATATCACCTAGAGGAGAAAGACAGGGTGGGAGAAAGGAAGTGTAAATTACAACAAGGTCATGTCATATACACTCACAAATAATTATCTGATTCTTAATACTCAAAAATAGAATTGTCCATGTTAAGTCCTTAGTTGTACCCTAACAGTAGACAGTAATCAGTACAATTTTCCTCAAAAGTATATATTTTGCTCACAATAAGAACAATTAGGTTTCTAAGCAAATTCCAGACGAGCTTTTGATTTTCCCTTGGAGACAATGTAATAACTAACTGCATTTCTTCATCAGAGGGTTTTCTGAAGTTTTCAGCCCTCTTATCTCTCAGGACATACTGTAGCAATACACTTGTCTGTCTCCTCCAATTATCACATCATTTTTAAATGTTTATAAATATCCATAAATGTCAAGTGTTTTGAAAAGATAGTTCAGTAGATGTTACCTTCAAATGAAAGTGTCTTATCGGAGGGTATCAGACTGGATAACTTGCTTTTTCTCCCTAATGAATCCCTAAATGACATTGCAAAGGAATATGGTATATCTAGCATAAAAATAAGATAGGGTCTATTCCACAAGAACAGATCACCAGTCAAAAAAGGGGATAAATAACAAAGGCGATCAAGATAATAAATCCAAAAAGAGGCAGCAACAAGATCCACTAATAGAGGAACAGGATAGAAAGAAGAACATTCTAAACATTCATTGAGCAAGCATTAATTTATAGCTTTCCAAGTGCCCAATGGTGCTGGATGATGAAGATTAATATCTGCAAAACACAAGCTTCCCTATATCAGCCATGATCTTCTGTACAATTTGATGGTGATTCTATACCACCTCCCTCCATTTTTTTAATGAAGTTCTTAAAAGAAAATGCTATATTGCCTGCCTATGGATTGTTCCCTCCCATTTATCCAATGTCTCTCTTCAATCTGTCTTCTAGCCCACTTACTTCAGTAGGGACACTATCATCTCATAATGGACAAGCCAATGGATACATTGCAAATCTTAATCTCATGACCTCTCTGTAACCTCCATTGACCGTGCCCTCTCTATGCTCTTGTATCCATGGCACCACTCTTGGTTCTCCAATTTCCTCTTTTTTGGTCTCCTTTGCTGATTTCCTTCCTCATCTACTTCTGATAAGATGGTGTTTTGTTGTGCTGTTTTCTGTTGTTGTTGTTTTTATTTTTTTTCAACGTTTTTTATTTATTTTTGGGACAGAGAGAGACAGAGCATGAACGGGGGAGGGGCAGAGAGAGAGGGAGACACAGAATCGGAAACAGGCTCCAGGCTCCGAGCCATCAGCCCAGAGCCTGACGCGGGGCTCGAACTCACGGGCCGCGAGATCGTGACCTGGCTGAAGTCGGAAGCTTAACCGACTGCGCCACCCAGGCGCCCCTGTTGTTGTTGTTTTTAAACAAGACTTTGTCCTTGTCTGTCTCCTTCTCTTACTTTATATCTTCTCCTAGGTAAATTTTTCCAAATCCTGACCTCTAGTCTCCATCCCTCACCTGAGCTCTGGAACTACCTCCACCTACGTATCCCTACAGGAATTTCAAATTTAACATGTCCAAAAGCTAACTCATTACTTTATCTACCACCCCAACCTGCCTCCCCCCTTGCTTCCCTAAGGTGTTAATGACAAAAACGTACATCTATTTTCCAATAAATCGGAGTCATGCTACGTACCTTCCTTCTTCTTGCTACCCACCAGTCTCAACTGGCAGCCAAATCCCATCAGTTCTCCATAGGAAATATCTCACAAATAGATTCCTTCATCTCCCTCCTGATTGCCACTGCAATCAGGCTCCTACCATATTTCATCAAACTGCTATAATTAAAAGAACTATCCTCCTAAATTAAAAACTGGACTAGTACATACAGTTCCTTGCTCAAAAACTTTCAATGGCTCCCCACTGCCTATAGGATGAATCCCAAAGTCCTTATCATACTGCCTATAGCCCCTTACAACTTAGTTGCTTCCAACCACTTTTGTCTTAATTCCCTCCAATTGCCTCCACAATCATATGCCTTGGCCACAGAGAAATACCTTATTCTTATTCTTGAATTATTCTCATTGTTCCTGAAATATCTCCCACAGCTTCTATGCCAGCAAAGCCCTATCATTCTTTAAGACCTCCTGGTATATGTCATCTTCCTAAGCCTCCCTGAGCAAAGTTAAGCATGCTCTCCTCTGGGCTCCCCTACATTCAATCTAGTTCTGACCAATGCTGCTTTCACAGCATTTAATCAGGTTGCAATATTTGCTTATATATTTATCTCCCATGCTAAATTTTGAGCTCTTCAAAGCAAGGACCATGTCTTGATAATCTTTAAGAACCAATGTATAATGTTTAATTAATTACCTACTTAATTAATGATGAAGACCCATAACCCCAAAGCTAAACTAGAGACAGAATTGTTCTTGTGAATTAATTCAATCATATATATTTAATTCTGAAATTTCTTCAGCCTTGTAAAAAAATTAATTATAGATCCAAGCTACTTTTTTTGGACTATACTATGAGATCCAAGATGTTTTTGTTAAAAAAAAAACAAGTTGGCTTTATTTTCACTTTAATTGGTAGGTTTTTGATGAATTGGGGTATTCTATGCCTTCTGTCATAAAATTCTAGGTAAAGATGGCTGAAAAGTCCATCAAATCTACCATAAAGATCATATGCATAATGAATTCTAAGTATAACTTGTTGGTATTTGGTTTCCCAATATTTCATTTTTTGGTGGTAAGTTACGCTGAAAATTAACTTTCAGGGAAGTTACCATAAAGGCCAGTTTTAGCCTTTTCACCTGCTGACATTTGGGGTGGACTGCTTCTATCCACGTAGGAGTGCAATGCAAGAGGGGATGATAAGGAAGGTTAAAATGAATACAGCCCAGAAATCAGGAAGGACGTCCCCAAAGGCCTCTAAGTAACCAGGGGATGTGTCACCAAGTCTACACACCAAAGCTGGAAGGTAAGTAAGCATCCTCTGTCAGGCACCATGTCCCTTTAGCTTATCACTATATCTCAAGTGCCTGGAACAAGGCCTAACACATAGTTGGCTCTCAGTAAATATTTGTGGAAAGAGGGAAGAAAGGAAGGGAGGCAGAAGGAAGGGAAGGGGAAGGAGGAAGGGAGAAAACAAGGGAGGAAGATTTTAGGGTGTGAGAGGTATATAAGGTATTCATTAAGTCTTTATGGAATCATTAGCCTCACTTCTAAGTTTTAATAATGTACATTATATATGATAGAACACAGTTAGTGATCTTTTTCATAGCTAATATGGACTGTAATTCTAATTACAGTCCCTAATTAACTTTTTCTCTATAACCACTTTTAATTTCTGAGGGTCTAAAAAAATGAACAAAGGCTGTATAACTCTGTAATGTGGCATGTAAGTGTGCCTTGATATCACATCAAGTCTTCCCATGCCTGCCTCTTAAGCTACTGAGGTTTAAAATGTCCTGCAGGAAGACTGTCTATCATTTCCCACCTTGGCCCTTCCCTCTTCCAAAGGTACCAGGTGAAAAGTGAGCTGAAATCACAAACTGATAAAGCAGCAACTGAACAAACTTTGCCCTTCCATTTTCATTCCCAGGCCAGTAACTTTCTGAGAATGTCTTAAATATTGAAAAGATTTACCAGGAATGTATGTTTTGTTTTGTTTGAGTTCATGGATCCGTACTAACTTCTCTGCCATGATAAATATGGGTCTCTGAATCAGAATAAACTTGTTGTTTCCCACGTCAATTTTTTGTCTCGTGAAAGTAAAAGTTCCAAGCCCTGGAATCTGAACACCCTGAAAGAAAAAGGAAGGGGGAAAAAAAAGAGCAACAATCAGAAATCACTGAAGAGGTAAGGAAAAATAACCCTTAGTACCGCTATTCAAAAAAACCCATGAAAACAATTAAGCCTTAAATATTCAATGATTTCTAAACTCTCTTCCAGCTATAGTATGTCATGATTCTAAGTTCTCATGTAAGTATAAAATGTAATATATTGATCTACAATGCTTCTGACATCAGATCCTGCATCTCGATTACCATTCAAAGGCTGTGAGGACTAAGATAATTTGTATGGATGCCATTGCTACTTTTAATCTATATTTAAGATTCCTCTTATCCTAAATCGTGGGAAATTCTGAATTTTAATCATTTACCATTAGAAAGAAGGAATTTAAAAAGCTGTAAGAATCTCTGCTTTCTCATTCCTTCTTTTAGGTTTTGTCTCTCACTTAAAACCAGACAATCCAGCATCCAAGGCATCTGCTGCAGTGTAGTGATCTTGGCTGAGGGGTAGAAGCCAATGCTTTTGGCTCTCAAACTAGGCCTCTGTCTCCCTGGAAATATCACACCTCAAGGGTTACAAACTCAAATGCCTACAGGCACCACCCACGAAAGAACGCAAGGGAATGAAGGTAGCCAGCCAGAGAGTGCAGTGGCTAGAAAGTACAAACCCCATCCAAAGGGAAGAGCTCATTGTTGGCTCCAGCCAAGTGTCATCATGCAGGAATGGAAAACTGGTGTTGTTAAATCTGCTGATTTTTCAAGAAAAGAGAAACAAGTCCAAAACTTTATATAAACTCTCCAAATTTTAGGTTGGTGATGACTACTTCAAATTATCAGACCAAACAAGATAAGTTTGAAGGACGAATTCAGCCCATGGGTTGTCATAATGGGACCTGTGAGTAGGATATAAAAATTTCACAATTTCCCAGCTCCCTCCAAACTCCCCAAATCTCTGTCCAGTTCCATGGCATCCAAACTGAAGTCTGGGCAAAGTTTCTCATTTTTGGCAAGATGAGTTCAATCCCAGATTGTCTTCTTGTATTTCAGTTAAAACCCATTCCCTGCAAAGAGGCATGGCAGGAAGCATTACATCCTTCTATAGCAATGCCAGAAACTATCAGGTCACAGATCAACAGAATTCATCTAGTTCCTCTACATACATCCAGACTGGTCAGTGATCTGCTTGGTATCACTAGAGAGAACTTTTACAAATTCATTACCTAAGAATAAAATCCATGTTTGTTAAATCTACTATCTGTAAGTCATAGTGTGAGCATCATAAAATCACAGGACTGAAAGTCAAATTGAATAGCTCTAAAATCTGTTATTTTGCTCCCAGCAAAATTATACAAGACCAAGGAAGAAAGATCCTTTGGACTCTTGCATTAAACTTAAAGTATAAATCTTGCCTTTTGTAGGGATAGCTGTTGTTGCACAAATTCTGACACATTCCCCCAGATAGCAGAGACTTCTGAAATTCAAAGGAAATAAAAAATAATTGATGTAAGCACTCATGTGATAGTATCTAGTGCTAATAAATAAAAAAGTAAATGTGAACTGCAGAATCAAACAATAGTAATTCCTAATTAATTTAGAATTAACAGAAAATAAGTTCATTCCCAAAAGTTAATTTTCCTAGTAACTAAAGCTTACCATTTTACATTCCAAAAATGTGCTTAAAAATAACAATAACAATAAATTTTTAAATACAGTCTTTCTAGGATAAAGAGAACTCTGTCGCACATTTCCTTTTATTCTTTATAGAAGTGGGACAGAGTTCCTTTTATCCTATAAATAGAGTTAATCAAGTATAATCTAGTCTTTTCTTTTTTTTAGTTCTTTAGATTCTAGTTAGTTAACATAAAGTGTAATATTAGTCTCTGTTGTATAATTTAGTGACTCAACACTTCCATACAACACCTGATGCTCATTACAACTGAGCTCCTTAATCTCTATCACCTATTTAACCCTACCCCTTTTTTCTTAATGACCAATTCAAAAAGTATTTATTGAGTGTCTACTCTGTGCCCTCTGAAACATAAAACTTTATTCTTTTTTATTTTATTTTATTTAATGTTTATATATTTTTGAGAGAGAGAGAGAGAGAGACAGAGCATGAGCAGGGGAGGGGCAGAGAGAGGGGGAGACACAGAATCCAAAGCAGGCTCCAGGCTCTGAGCTGTCAGCACAGAGTCTAACATGGCACTTAAACTCTGGAACCAAACTATGAGATCATGACCTGAGCCAAAGTCAGACACTCAATCAACTGAGCCACCCAGGCCCCATATTTTATTTTAAATGTTTATTTATTTTGAGAGAGAGCACACATGTGAGTGGGGGAGGGGCAGATGAGGGGCAGTGGAGGGGGAGAGAGAGAGAGAGAGAGCGAGAATCCCAAGCAGGCTCCACATTCAGCATGTAGCCTGACACAGGGTTCAATCCCACAACCAGTCACAGACTGACCTGAAACCAAGAGTGGGTTGCCCAACCAACTGAGCCACCCATACACCCCTAAACCTTCATTCTTATGACATTCTTTAACACAAAAGTAAAGCCAAGCACCATTAAGGCATAAAAGGCTGCTGTCTGGGCATTAAGTGTCTCTGTACTTCTTTCATTGCTTAATTCTTTGTTGGGGGCGGTGGGGGGGTGGTCTTTATAGAGATTGTGTGTGTGTGTGTGTGTGTGTGTGTGTGTGTCATCTTTCTCCACAACTCTGCCCAGATGATAACTCCATGACAGCAGAGACCTAAGTTGCTTTGTGCACTGAATCTTTGTGTACTATCAACCTTGAGTAGCATGTAGTAGTCTTTGATATTCTTTAAATGCCTTAGCCCATATAACATTATTACTAAACCCATAAAACAATATATTCTTTTTAAATTGAGATTCAGTTTGGCACATAATAATAGTGTCAGGTGTACAACATAATGATTTTATATTTGTATATATTGCAAAATGATCACCATATTTTTGCTTAAATCTTGACTTGCTTTTCATTCTCATTTGTTACTGTTAGACTACCAGCTGTCACGTCTCTCTACTGCTAGTGCTCTGCAGACCTGATCCTAATTTACTGCTTCTGATCTGCTTTGTTTTTGCTTTCAACAAATATACTAATATTATATCTAAAGTAATATTTTTAAAGTTTATTTATTTTGAAAGAGAGAGAGGCAGAGAATCCCAAGCAGGCTCCACACTGTCAGTGCAGAGCCCAACACAGGGCTTGATCTCACAAACTGTGAGATCATGACCTGAGCTGAGATCAAGAGTTGGTCACTTAACCAAGTGAGCCACCCAGGCGGCCCTAAAATAATAATTCTTGACAACAGACCTTTGGGTAGGGACCCAAGGGGCTTAATTTGAATCAGTGCATAGACTTCTTACTATCTGTTTTGAATGATCAGAGAGGGGTCTTCTATGTTTTTCTTGTTCTGAGCTGTTTTCCAAAAAGGAACTGTGGTAGAAAAATAAGTAGTTGCCAATAACTAGGGTTAAATACATGATATGAAGGGATACTCTAGGTATAACTAATATTTAGAAGTACTGAAAATTAAGTCTGTGTTGACATCTCCACTCCAAACCTAATTATGTGTATTAAAGATACTTTCCAATGAACTCTGTGCAAATCCAGAGTGTTATGTTTTAGTTTTCAGAATAAAAGATCAATAACAGGGTGCTTAGGTGGTTCAGTCAGTTAAGCATTCGACTCTTGATCTCAGCTCAGGTCTTGATCTCAGGGTCATGAGTTCAAGCCTCACCTTGGGCTTCCAGTGTGGAGCCTACTTTAAAAAAGAAAAAATCAAGAACAGTGACATTTACCAGGTTGCCACTTTGGGATATGGATGCAGTTGGTGGCAAAAGACTAGTTCTTTCCCCACTTTGGAAATTGCTTGATTTATTGGTATAACTTTTATTTCTAATGGTTTAAACTACTACCTAAAGCAGGGAAATTGTACTTTTAATTACAGCATGTCACGGTTATAAATATTTTTATTACTATGCCAGGGGAGGAGTAGTTTGGGCAATGAGAAGTAGCAGTGAATGATTCTCATGGGTATCTGGGAACAAGTTGGGTGATGGAAATTCACTCACCCACCAAGGAAACTAGGGCTACATGCTACAGTGAGCCAGGTGAAAAGATCCTACCCTTCACTCTAAATCACAGATACACAGTTTATTATAACCAAGTCTTTCCTCTACTCTGCTCCATCCTACTGTATTCCCCATTCCTCTCCACCACCATAGACAAAAGAATTCTACTTCTGGCTGCTAAGAACTAAGAAGGTCTTTCAACCAATACCAATTATATACTGAATTAAATTTTTCATCATGAACAAAAATGTCATTAATTTGCTAATAATACAGAATCTCCATATCCAGATTTACATGGAGACCTTTCAAAACTATGAAGTCAAAACTGTTAAGTCTTTTACCCAGGCTCACAATATGCAGCTCAAATTTCAGGAAAACAATCTATACCAAGTGGAAATGATTTAATTAGAGCCAGGAGAAACTATATAGCTTGCAACCAAACCCTAATGAAAAGACTTGACTGAGCCTAGCTGGAAATTTGAGGATCATCTTTCTTCATTTGAATGATATATTCAAGACTGCCATGTTGTTTTATTCTATAGAATCTAATGGGAAAAATTATATAAAAGCAGGGTTTATTATTCTAAACTGAGATTTGCTATTTTTTTAATGTTTATTTTTGAGAGAGACAGAGCAAAGCAGGGGAGGAGCAGAGAGAGAGGAAGACACAGGATCCAAAGCAAGTTCCAAGCTCTGAGCTGTCAGCACAGAACAGATGTGGGGCTCGAACCTATGAACTGCAAGATCATGACCTGAGCTGAAGTTGGACGCTTAATCAACTGAGCCACCCAGGCACCCTGAGAGATTTGCTGTTTCTTACTGAAGAAAAAAGAAAATATGCACATCATTCCCTTTGGGAAGTTGTAGGTTCCTGCATTTCAATTGGAATAGATTTGAAAATTTTACAAACAATGATTTTTAACTTTGATTTTTTCTGACATCCCAAAGTCAGAGAGGATATCACTGAATTGTCAAACAAGAAGAATTTTAATCCAGTCTAAAAAGCGAATTAAAGATATGCTACTTTTATGTTTTAGAGAAAACTGGAGTTATTATTTATTTTAATCAAATATTGAAATACCTAGAATCATTATTATAAAGAAATAATCCCCAGACATACCTTCTATACTCAGTTCAACCATCATTTGACTTCAAATTCTAAACATTTTATGCATTCAAACCATATTTTCAAACACAGTGCCAGGTAGCAAGAATGCTACATTTTATATATGATTATTAGAAAGAAGTGTCCATTATGTAAATTGTAGAATAATATATGCTTGAAATAAATACTAATACCAAATATAAGAGATAAGCTCCCTTGACTTTATTAGACATCTTCTTTTTAAAAACAACACACACACATTTTTTAAAATGTTTATTTATTTTTGAGAGAGAGCATGAGTAGGGAGGGGCAGAGAGAGAGGGAGGCAGAGAATCCCAAGTAGGCTCCCCGCTGCCAGCACAGAGCCCAGTGTGGGCTCAAACTCATGAACCATGAGATCATGACCTGAGCCAAAATCAAAAGTCGGACGCTTAGCCAACTGAGCAACCCAGGTGCCCCATAAGACATCTTTTAAAATTAAAATACTGGCATACAAAACAAAAAATTCAAGAGTGATTTGAACAAAGAAACATATTCCCAGAGCATAGGAGCATAGTTCAGTGGAAAGATCAGTGTGTTGCACTGAAGACATGCAGACTTCCTGCCTCTGCAGATTGCTAGCTATGTGGTCTTCAATAGTTTTGCCCAGTCACATCCACAAAACGATGACGGGACCTTCTAAGTACTATAACTACATAATACTAAACTTTGGAGAAACATATGAAAGCCACAGGACTTAATACATACAATGATGAAAAGTTAATTTATGGGCTTTACTGAGATTAGAAGTTTATCCTCATCTCCTTTACAAGGGATCATTTGTGAACATTAATAAGTAGTCACTTATTAGTTAATAGTGATTTTAATAATGACTTTAATAATGATAACATTAATAATGACTTCTGTTTCTGTCATTCAACCAGTAAAGCTCTTGCTGAGGTCACCAACAATCTCATCAATAAACTCAATAGATATGTTTAGCTTTCACCTCGCTGACCCTTTAGTCATATCTAACAGTGGTGACCACTCTCTCCTCCTTTAAGCACCTCTCTTATGGGCTTTTGTGACACTCCTCTCTCCTGGATTTTCTTCCTACCTCTCTAGCCACTTCTTCTCATTTTCCTCAACTCAGCCATTAAATGTTGGGATTTCCAAAGATATAGCCCTAGGCCTTCATTTTTCACTCCATATTCTGCTGCAGCCGTTACATCTGTGCCCAGGACTTTAATGACCACCAATATGCTGATGACTCCCACGTGTTTGTTTAGATCCCAGAAACCCTCCCCATTTTAAGGTTCTTGACCTGTGTATCCAACTACCTATTTGGATACCTCACAGAGACACTTCACTTGCTCAAAATCAGGATCTTCTTTCCCTTAAATCTTGCCCTGTATCCAGGGATTCGATCTCAATGACTGCCACCTTCATCTATTCAGTTATATAAGCCAGGAACTCAGAACTCATCCTTGCGACTTCCTTTCTCTCTCACCCTCCATGCTCAGCCCACCACCACAATCTCTAAATAGCCTTTCAGTCTGTCTACATCTCTCCATTTTTACTGCTACCAATTTAGACCAAGCTACCATTCAGTCTCATTTAAGTTACTGTTATAGGTGTTCTTGACCCTCTAATTCATTCCCCACTTTGCAACCAGAGCAATCTTTTCAAAACACAAACGTGATCATGTCATTCAACTCCTCCTTTACCTCCATGCTAGAACACTTAATGGCTTTCCACAGGCTTAAAATCAAGGCCACTATCCTTAATATGATTTACAAAGCCCTGATCACCCGACTCCTCCCTTTCTGTCCAGTCTTCTTTAGAACACTCCAGCTTCTGCACTTACAGAGCAGCCGTATTGACTCTCTTTCAATTCCTCGGTCACACCATGCTGTCTCTCATCAATGTGCTCTTGTTATTCCCTCTGCCAAGAACTCTGTCACCTCCCCTCCACTCCCTATTCCACTGATCCATTTCACCTATTTAACTGCAACTCATTCTTCACATCTCAGCTCACGTCTTCTTTTCTTCAACAAATCTTGACACACATTCCCATCCTCAACCACAGTAAAAGTTCCCAGTGTACCATGCACCTCCTCCTCGGTAGCACTTACTAATTGAAATTATTATTTATTTCTGTGATTATTTGGTTAATGTATATCTCTTCCCAACTAGACTATGTAAATTCCAAGGTTTTTGCTCATCGTCAGTTCTCTAGTGTCTAACACAGTAGGTTCTCAAAATTACTTGAATGAATAAATTATATGTAAATTTGTAAATAAGGCAAATATTTTTAACCCATAAAACCATTATACTTAATGCTTCTTTTATAATAATTTTAACAGGAAAAAGTAAGAGTGATGCAGGGGAAAGAAACGAGGCATCTACTCCTATTTATTTTGTCTTCTTAAGTCATTTGGTTAAAGTGTAGGCAACGTCCCTAGGTCACAATGACTTGATAGTAATAATAGTTTCCATTTCTGGAGCACCTTTCTTCCCAAGGGTTCCCAATGCTTACAAACAGATCTTGGTGTCACTCTAGAGTGACTCTTCTAAGAAACTACGCTTTTGATCAAGCCTAGTAAGTTTCTATGAGAAGCTGTCAGGTCTTCTTGCAAACACCCAGTTCCTTTTATGACCATCTCACTTTCTTAACACAACCCCAAAATATCAGGGGCAACAAAAGTAGCCATGTCGTTGCATGAAGTCTGAGAAGGACCCATTTGGAGTGGTTGTTTTTAGCTAACATTTAATGAGCACTTATTTTGTGCTAGTCCCCAGGCTAACACATTATCACTTTTAATCAAAATCTTCAGCTGGCCCCTTTCCCTCATTAACACGATCAATAAAGGAACTCTATGGGCATCCAATGGGAGCCTGCTGTGATTACTAGCTGGTTGCCAAGATAACCTGGCCACTCAGGGGATGGGGAAGGAGGTTTTCTGCCTGCCCCCAAGCAGGTGAAGATTCAGCCCCCAGAGCCCTCGCCTCACTTCACTTACCCTCCTGGCTCAGCGACCGAAGAGTACGAAGAGTGCGCAGCACCGGCTTGCTCTGGTCCCGCAAGGAAGGGACGATGGTGTCCAATATGTTGGTATTCATTTGGTTCGGTGCTGAGTCCTTGACCGGTCTCTTTTCTTTCTTCATTTGAAATCTGTACAAAAGTGACTTTCCTACCCTCAAAGCCCTTCTCTTCAGAGCTTTGGATGTACCTTAAAAATAAAAACTACCAAATATCGATTTGTGTTTTTCTAACACCTCCTTTCTCGCCGTCCCTTCCCACCCCGTACTGGCTCTGAGTGGCTCCCACCCCAGGAACCCCAAGAGCTGCATTGCACCAGTATGCAAAAATCCAAGCGCTCAGGGCCACCGAGTGAGAGCGTGCGCGAGGCCAAGAGCAAGAAGATGGGACTGAGGGAAGGTAGGCCAGCCGCAGGGAGGCCGTGGTGTGTTGCTAGGACGCAACAAAGGCTTGCTGCGTCGCTAGGGTGTCAAAGCATGGCCTTGGCCCCGCCTCCTATGTTGGGTAGAGCCCTACGTAGACAATGGGATTCTGGAGGGGCAAACAGCGAGGCTGGGGAGTAACTTTTTTAACTGTCTTTTCCTTCCCCTCTTACCCTGGGCAGCGAAGAGAATTGATCGCTTTTGTAACCACCTTGGACCAATTGGAGAAAATCTTTTAACCCTAGAAACGGACATTTGAGTCTCCGGATAAGTTTGACTTTGAGTCGGAATTTCTTTCTCGTCTTTGGTTTCTCCTGGACTCCCCTCCTAGAAAATGGAGAGCCGGAGGACTAAGGAGAGAAAAGAACTAGCAAGAGCTGATGTTTCTGTAATTACAGTGATTTTTTATTCCCTATACACGGCATGAGTGTCATCCTGCAGAATTGTTTTAATACCCTCCCCTCTGCTAATAATTACCCCAAAGCGAACACACATGTAAACTCCACCCAGGTCAAGAAATAGAATCTTGTATCCATCACTTACTACTCACTTAATATTAGGCAAGTTACCCTACCCGCCCTGAGATTCTCTATGGAAACTGAGAGTTAATAAAACAAAAGTGACACAAAGAATTTCACCAAAGTGTGTTCTGTAGAATACTAACTACTTATGGCATAATTAACAAGTGGAAAAAAGAAGGGAGAAAGAAAGAAAGAAAGAAAGAAAGAAAGAAAGAAAGAAAGAAAGAAAGAAAAGAAAGGAAAGAAAGGGGGAAGGAGGGAGGGAGAAAGAAAGAGAAAAAGAGGAAGGAAGGAGGGAAGAAAAGAAAGAAAGGGGGAAGTGGGGGGAGAGAGGGAAGGAAGGAAGGAAGGAAGGAAGGATGGAAAGAGAAAGAAAGAAGAAAGGAAAGAGAAAGAGGGGGAGGGAGGGAGAGAGAAAGAGAAAAAGAGGAAGGAAGGAGAAAAAGAAAGAAAGAAAGAAAGAAAGAGAAAGAAAGAAAAAGAAAGAAAGGAAAGAGAAAGGGGGAGGGAGGGAGAGAGAAAGAGAAAAAGAGGAAAGGAAGGAAGGAAACAAAAAAAAAGAAAAGAAGGAAGGAAGCTGAGACAGGGAAAGAGGAAGACAGGAAGGGAGGGAGGAACAAAGAAAAGGAAGGAAGGGGAAAAAGGAAGGGGGAGGGAGGGAAGAGAGAAAGAAAAAGAAAGAAAGAAAGAAAGAAAGAAAGAAAGAAAGAAAGAAAGAAAGAAAGAAAGGAGGGAAGGAGGGAAGGAGGGAAGGAGAGGAAAGGAAAGAAGGAGGGTGGGAAGGAAGAAAGGAAGGACAGGGGGACTATCAGCACTGAAATGCCTCATTCTCCCTCCAGGCATTATTCCAGAAGATACTATAAATCTGTTTTGCCTGTGTTTGAACTTTCGGAATTTATATAGTATGTGTTATTTTGTGTGTGGCTCTGTCACTCAACATTATGTTTGTGAGATTTCTCCATGGTTTCTGTACTAGCAATTTGTTCATTTTCATTGTTGCATATGTATGGATATGGCACAATTTGTTGATCCATTCTGCTGTTGAGGGAATATGTGAGTTATTTCCATTTGGGGCTATTAGGAATAATGTTGCTGCAAACATTCTTGAACAAAACTTCTGATGCACATACATATTCATTTATGATGTGTATATATAACTAAGAGTAGATTACTGGGTCATGGGAAATGCAGATTTTAACACATAATGCCAATCAGATTTCCAAAGTGACTGACTCTTGCAATGGTAGTGGGGAGGAGAAATTTTTGGCATTTACTATGAACAGAGACCAGGGGTCCCTGATGGTCCGCAGTGTATAGGACAGTCCTGTACAGTGAAGATGGTTCCACATTCTGCACTGTGTTTGAATATCTCATCAGATTTCCATGTAAGGAAAAAAAGGCTATTTATGAACCTAGAAAAAAATCCACTTTGCATGTAAATACAAAGAAGTTTCTGCTTAATTTCACTATCACTTAATTTCCTAGAAATTCAAAATCCAAGTAAACTGGGGGAAAATTACACCTTTTTTTTTTCAGGATTTAAGGAGAATTCTTCACTATTTAGGAAAACTGTAATCATCACATCAATGCGGATGGTAGCTGAGTAGCCAACACATCTCAACCAGGCTGCGTTTGTAGCTGCAGCATTCATAGTGATTCTTTCTGTTGGTATAAGCATGTGGTAACTTCCTCTGCCTTCCAGCATAGTCATGCCTGGACATATATGCCAAAATACATATTATTTTACTATACATTACTTACATTATGCAAGAGTTCTGACTTCATATTCATTTTTAAATGGTTGGAGTAAATAAGCTGTGCTATCCATAAACCTCATTTCAAGATGGTAACAAGGCATTCAGATAAAATACTTGTTATGAAAAAGAACCATTGTGTCTAATAAGACTGAGAACTTCTGTGCTAGAAAATGACAAACTCCATAACTCAGCCTTTCTCTCTCTACCTTAAGAACTAGGTTTGGGGCCTTTCATAAGCTAATTTCTTGAGGAAATAATTTCTTCCCACTCTCTCTTTTACACCTGCCTTTTGCCCTTGGTCTATGATGGTGTTTAGACTTCAAGCACTTGTCTTTGCAGAATAAGCTGTCTCAAATCCTTTGGGGAAATAAGCAGGGAATATTGTTGAATGGATCAGCAGTAAACAATGGGCAAACTTTTGTGACAGTTGTCTTGACAACTGCTGAGTCACCTAATTTTTAGTGGTCATATCAGCATTATTATTCAATCTTAAGAAAATAATGAAAGTGTAGAAATACATTAGTTTCTTAGAATAATAGATTAGATTGAGTTAAGCATGGTGATGATGCTTTTAGTCTCTCAAAAAGTTATCTTCAGTTTCAAAAAATGAAGTGATTATGAAATGAAATCATTATGAACAATTGCTAATTATTAGTGAATTATAGATGACCAAAGGTAGATCTACAATTGATAAAGGCAAAGACCTTTCTTTCGACATCTTTTCCTTTTACCAAAGGTCTCCTGCCAAAAGAAGCTGTGGAGATACATGTGACCCAATGTTTACTAGCAACTTTCAATGAACTATAAACATTATATATCCTGAAAAAACATAACCTTTAGTTGGTAACAAAGCTCAGGCACACCATGCAATTCTACTAGTTAGGATTTGCTCTTTGGATATACCTGCATGATACAAACAAAGATATATGTATATGTAACATTATTTGTAATGCTAATCTTAGAATTTAAGATAACTATCACAGGGAACCAGTTAAATTGTACAATGTACTTTGGAATACATTTTGAAGAATTTGCTTAAAAGAAAGCTGTAACTTTATGTGGTGATTTTTAAAAAGTTTCAAGATACATTAAGTGAAAACTTGTTGCAGAATAGTATTAATAATATGATACTACTTGCTTCAAGTATGCATACACATATAAATATGTATGTATATTCATATACATGTTTATAAATTCATAGAATATTTGAGGAAAGATACATAAAAGTATTAGCAGTGATTATTTCTGGATAGTGTGAAATCCTGTGTGGAGAGGGAGGAGTTCAGAGAACTTTTATGTTCACATTTCTCCTTTATTTACTGTTTAGACATGGATTATCTTAGTAATATTTTAAAGGTAATTTGCCATAGAAAGAGAAACAGAGGACAGAGAGAGGTACTGGCAGAGTGCATGGATTTATGAAAAATACTGAAGGAAATAAACTGGGCCAATATTTTCCAAAGTACTTTAATATACACATACTTTTCTGTAAGCTTCAACTTGCCTTGTAAAACCCACACTAAATGAGCAGTTACCTTTACCCAGACCCCAAAGCATACACAATATTCAGTGGCTCATATTAAGGGCCACTTGGAAATCTGTTAAAAAAGAAAACACTTGTGGGGCGCCTGGGTGGCTCAGTCGGTTAAGCGTCTGACTTCAGCTCAGGTCACGATCTCGCAGTCCGTGGGTTCGAGCCCCGCGTCGGGCTCTGGGCTGATGGCTCGGAGCCTGGAGCCTGTTTCTGATTCTGTGTCTCCCTCTCTTTCTGCCCTTCCCCCGTTCATGCTCTGTCTCTCTCTGTCTCAAAAATAAATTAAAAAAAAAAAAACACTTGTAATACTCTTGTTTTCATATTATACAACACAGAATAAGAATTTGCAATAAATAATTTAACCCACATCTATTAGGTATCTGATACGTGTCATGTACTTTGCTAGTTGGTAAGAGGAATACAGGAGAAGAAAATCCCCACACATGAGAAGTACACAATTCATTTGCCATTTGACAAATATTTATTGAAGAAGGTTCTGGGGCACCTGGGTGGCTCAATCAGTTAGGCGTCTGACTCTTGGTTTCAGCTCAGGTCATGATCTCAGGGTCATGGGATCGAGCCGCGCATCAGGCTCTGCACTGACAGCGCAGAGCCTGCTTGGGATTCTCTCTCTCTCCCTCTTGCTCTCTCTGTCTCTCTGCCCCTCCCCTGCTCAAGCTCTCTCTCTCTCTCTCTCTCTCAATGAATAAATAAACTTAAAAAATAAAGAAGGTTCTAAAATCAGGAAGAGTTCGAAAGTCAAAGTGCAAATTGAAAATTCAATCAATGGGCAAAATCACTCTAGAAATACCTTCTGAGGAAGGCCCTATGTTAGAGATCCACATAACATCTCTTGGTTTACAGACCTAATACAGCCAGTTTTTCCTCCAGCTTTAGGTCAGATCACTTTCTTATGATCATGTAATGAAGCAATTGGCTTATGATTAAAAAGCAGTCTTGTCTGAAAAATTCAACCAAATAGTGGAACTGCACTCAACACTGTCAGATGCTTACACTATGACAGATACTGGGGAACTGAGACAGACTGAAAATGCACCAGATACATATCTTCAATCCCTTGCCTACTCCAGGGCTGCTTTAAGAAGTGTACTTGTGGTCGCTTTCTACCACATTAGCTAAGATGGAACTGCATTTCCCAAAATACCCTTCTCCGTATGATTCTATGTGAGGGTTAGTAAAAAGAGACATTTGTGTGAGATCTGAAAGGCAGAAGTAAAGCAGAAGACATTTTTGTGCTCTGAAAATCATTGTAGAGCCTGGCGCTGATCTGCTGGCTCACCATATAGGCACAGGCCAGCAGCCTGGCTGCAGCTCTCTGGCTCCCATCAGATCTTCTCTGTTAGCTCTTCCACACTAAGTGCATGTTCATCAGTGTGGCCATAGGCACCACCTTATCCTACAGATGACATTTATCACTGAGGGTTAGATACAATGAGAGACAAATGCAAGTCCCAATTTGTCCTCACAGGTTCTAATTTGCCCTCATGGGTTCCAGCTTTTTCTCACCAATCCTAAGCTATTTTTATTCTCCCCCATTTCATGACCATCTTTCCTTCCTGACTGTTGTCCCTGCTGACTTCAGGCCGAACACCAGACATAGACTGCCTAACCGGACCTTACAATTATGTAAGGGCTAATGACCATAACAATCCCATATTCTTCATCATTCATGGGGCTTCTGCTTCTCTGACTAAACCCTAACTACAGGACTAGTCATTAAAACTGAAGTGTTTACATTTAAATTACAGTAAAACCTTGGTTTGTGAGCATAATTCATTCTGGAAACATGCTTCTAAACCAAAGCACTTGTATATCAAAGTGAATTTCAAGAACCATTGGCTCAGTTCTGATCATGTGATGTTCAGTGTCATGTACTACTCGTATTGCAAGACCTCACTCCTTTATCAAGTTAAAATTTTTAATTTCTATTTGTTAATGTTTATGTTTATTTTTGAGAGAGAGAGAGAGAGAGAGAGAGAGAGAGAGAGAGACAGAGTATGAGCAGGCAAGGGGCAGAGAGAGAGGGAGACACAGAGTCCGAAGCAGGCTCCAGGCTCTGAGCTGTCAGCACAGAGCCCAACACAGGGCTCAAACCCACAAACCATGAGATCATGACCTGAGCCAAAGTCAGACACTTAACTGACTGAGCCACCGAAGTGCCCCTATCAAGTTAAAATTTATTAAGAATATTTGCTTGTCTTGAGGAACACTCACAGAACCAGTTACTCACAATCCAAGGTTTTATTGTATTCTCTTCAGCTTTACTTAGACTTGACATGATATAAATTAAGAGCTTGCATACTGCATCTCTATTATAAAGACACGCTAACCCTCATATTAGAGGTATGAAGACAATGTAATGGGAGTACAAGACAAGGAACATTACTTAAAACTAAGATGATTTGTCTGAATGCCAAGCAAAGAGATTTGGGATTTATTTGGAAGATGTAGATGTTTCCTGAAGGCCTGGGAATAAGATGATGGACTGATCACTCACAGAGTATTCTATTCTCCATATTTCATTACATGGCATAAGGAATCCATATGTCATATGGCAACTAAAGTCAGAAAAATTGCTGAGGGAGATGAAGGAAATCTACCAAATGATTAAACGGATAAGTGCTAGCCATGGGAAGGCTGGCCACAGGATGATTAATATCACTGACAGTGACCACTGTTTATAAACTTTGACAGATGACGTGGCAAAGATGCAACACAACTGAAAAAAAAAGGTGAGTTAGTGTGACAAATGAGAATATTTTGAGCCTAAGCTATGAAATGATAACCCAAGGAAGAAATAGAGCAAGTCTGATCAAATCAGACTATTTAAAAACAAATCAAGTAATAGCACACTATCACCATTCTGCCTGGCCTATCTACAGGATAAAAGTCACACAATAGGACTTTCTCATGTTTAATAGATGTGACAAACAAATAGATGTGTTTAATGATGACAAATACTAATAGAAGTAATTTACATTTTTTTTTTTAGTTTATTTATTTATTTTCAGAGAGAGAGAGCACAAGTAGAGGAAAGGCAAAGAGAGGGAGAGAGAATCCCAAGCAGGCTCTGCACTGTCAGCGTGGAGCCCAATGTGGGACTCAAACCCACGAACCATAAGATCATGACTTGAGCCGAAATCAAGAGCCAAATGCATAACTGACTGAGCCACCCAGGTGCCCCAATTCCCATATTTTTTTAACTTTATTTTGAAAGAGAGAGAGAGTAGGGAAGGGGCAGAGAGAGAGGGAGTGACAGAATCCCAAGCAGGCTCCATATAGTCAGTGTAGAGCCCAATGTAGGGCATGACCTGAGCCAAAATCAAGAGTCAGATGTTAAATGACTGAGCCACCCAGGTGCCCCCAATTCCCATATTTTAAAAGAAACAATGGGAAAAAACAAAATGAGAAAGGGTTTTTGGCTTCCAAAAATTCTAAACTTACAGTTATTTGTCCAATTTTACCATTATATTATGCCATTCTACATAGGCAAAACAAAACGTATATTCTACAAAGGAATACTTCTTGATTATTTTTTTAAATGAAGACTACTGATCAATAAACAAGTTCTGAAAAGAACTGAAATGTAGATGCCTTTAGGCAATGTGAGTTAAGTTGGTTAGCCAACTCACCTCACACAGTACACAAAGATTAATTTAAAATGGATCAGAGAGCTAAATCTAGAGGTAAAAACTATAAAGCTTCCAAAATAAAACATAAGAGAGAAATTGTGTGATCTTCAGGTTAAGCAAATATTTCTTAGGACATAAAAAGCATGAATTATAAAAGCAAAAATGTAATAAATGGGACTTCATCAAAATTTAAAAGTTTTGCTCTTCAAAAAACACCATTAAGAAATGAAAAACAAAGACACAGGACAAGAAAAAATATTCACATTACAAACATCTGGCAACTGGCATACAGGATATATCTTTTTCCCTCAAGTTTTTATTTAAATTCCAGTTAGTTAACATACAGTGTAATATTAGTTTCCGATGTAGAATTCAGTGATTCAACACTTCCATACAACCCCTGGTGCACATCATTACAAGTGCCCTCTTGAATCCCCATCACCTATTTAACACATCCTCCCACCCACCTCCCCTCTAGTTACCATCAGTTCATTCTCAATAGTTGAGATTCTGTTTATTGATTTTTGTCTTTTTCTCCCCCCATGTTTGTTTGTTTTGTTTCTTAAATTCCACATATGAGTGAAATCGTGTGGTATTTGTCTTTCTCAGACTTACTTCGTTTAGCATAATACACTCCAGCTCTATCCATGTCATTGCACATGGCAAGATTTCATTCTTTTTTATGGCTGAGTAATATTGTAGTGTGTGTGTGTGTGTGTGTGTGTGTGTGTGTGTGTGTGTGTCACATCTTTATCCATTCATCAGTTGATGGACATTTGGGCTTTTTCCATAATGTAGCTACTGTTAATAATGGTATAAACAATTATAAACATAATAACGCTATAAACAAGTGCATGTATCCCTTCGAATTAGTATTTTTGTATCCTTTGGGTAAATACCTACTAGTACAATTGCTGGATTGTAGGGTAATTCTATTTTTAACTTTTTTGAGGAAACACCATACTGTTTTCCAGAGTGGCTGCACCAGTTTGCATTCCTACTAACAATGTAAGAGGCTTCCCCTTTTTCCACATCCTTACCAAAACCTATCAGAATATACATATTTTAAATCTTCCTAAACTCAATAAGACAGCTCAAATTTTTAAATGGACAAAATATTTGAATATAAATTTACAAAGCCAATACACAAATAGCTAATAAGCAGATAAAAAGATTCTCAACATCACTGGTTATTAGGGAAACACACATTAAAACCACAATGAGGTAGCACTACAATATCAGAATGACCATAATTTTAAAAAGACTGATAATACCAAGCATTTGCAAAGATGTGGAGCAACTGGAACTTACATTCTACAGAAGAGAATGTAAAGTGATTCAATGTACTTTGAAAAACTAGCAGTTTATTACAATTTCAACTAAGGAAAATAAAAACACATGTTCACACAGAGTGTTATACATAAATATTCATAGCAGGTTTATTCACAAGAGACAAAAACGTGATATGACCCATGTGTCCATCAAATGGTAACTGGATAAACAACAGGTAAGTCTATCCATACAATGTAACACTATTCAGTAATAGAAAGAATGAACTACAGATACAGGCAACAACATGGATGAACCTCCAAATCACTATATTAACTGACAGAAATGAGACACAAAGAGTACACTATGTGACCCCGTTTATATAAAATTTTAGAAAAAGCAAACTAATTTAGAGTTACTCAAACAAATCAGTGATTGGCTAGGGTGAGGATCAGATAGAGAGATAAAATGCAAAGGGGCATGAGAAATCTTTGGGGGTGATGGAGATATTCTGTATCTTGAGTATGGTGGCAGTTTCACAGGAATATACAACTGTCAAAAGTCATCAAAATTTACTCTTTAATGGGTGTAGTTGGTTGTATATAAAATATATCTCAATGAGAATTTTTTTTAAGAAGTAACCCAGAGTTCTGGGGGAAGCAAGCTTAAATAAATAATTCATAAGTAAACTAAAAAATAAAGAACCCACTGGGGGATTTTAACAGGAGTCTGAAAATAACACCTGGAACAATTAATGAACTTGAAGAAAGTATCCAAATTGAAACTCAAATAGAAAAATGGGTAAAAAGAACCAAAGAGAGGCTCTGCGTGGTTAAGCTTCTGACTTCAGCTCAGGTCATGATCTCATGGTTTCTGAGTTCAAGCCCTGCATTGAGCTCTCTGCTCTCAGTACAGAGCCTGCTTCAGATCCTCTGTCTCCCTCTCTGCCCCTCCCCTGCTTGTGCTCTCTCTCTCTCTATTTCTCTCTCAAAAAAACATTAAAAAAAAGGACCTAAGAGAGTAAGAGAAATGTGAGAGAGACAAATGAAGCTCTAGGAAGAGAGAGAAGAGAGAAATATATAGTCATTTGAGAAATGATGGCTGAGAAGTTATGAAACTAATGAACAATATTAACCACAGCTTCAAGATTAGTAAGCTCAAACAGGAAATATATAAAGGAAACTACCTCTATGCATGTCATAGTCAAACCAATGAAACTAAAGATAAAAAGACAATCTTAAAAACATCCACAGAAAAAAACAATGAAAGAAATAACACTGACTTCACAACAAAAATATGAAAGCACAAGACAATGGGGTGATATCTTTAAAGTTATGAAATAAAAAAACTAAAGCTAGAATACTATAGTGAGGAAATATCATTCAAAACCAAAGATAAAATTTTTTAAATTTCTCAGACAAATAAAATCCAGGATAAAAGATGAGAATGTACTTCAGATTAAAGAAAAATGATCCCAAATGTAACATGAAAGTGCAAGAAAGAACGAATAGCTCTAGGGATGATATGTTAATGGATAAAAATAAAAGATTATTAACTATGAAAAGCAACAATAAGTACATCATCTGAGGCTTACAGCATGTAGAAATAAAATATATCACAAGAAAATCAAAATAAGGCATCACATAACAAAGGAATCCCTGAGAAATAGAAAAAAACTGAGGTAAGCTCAACTATTACCCCAGCCGACTGCCTGAACGAAGTTTTCAGGACACAGTGCTCAGAGAAGAGACACACACACACACATAGAAAGAGCTCCAGAGATCCTCAAGGGTCCCCTGAAAAATAATAGAATTAGTAGACAAAGACATTAAAACAGTTGTTACTTTAGTATTTCATGTGTTCAAGAAGATTGAACATGTTAAGTAGTGACAATGAAGACATTTTTTTAAAGATCCAAAGTAAACTTCTAGAAATGAAAACTATAATGCCTTAGATGAAAAATATATTGGATGGGATTAGTGACAGAGCAAAGACTGGTGAACTTGAAGACATAGAAATAAAAAAAATCCATGATGAAGTATACAGAAAAAAGACTGGAAAAAATGGACAGAGTATCAGTGAGCTGTGGGACAACTTCAAGAAGACAAATATAATTGGAATCCCTGAATAAGAAGGGAGAAAGGTAGATACAGAAAAAAATATTTTAATAAATAATTTGCAAAATTTTTCCAATTGTAATGAATATAATACACCCATAGATCCAGGAAGTTCATTGAACATCAAGAAGAAGAAGAAGAAGAAGAAGAAGAAGAAGAAGAAGAAGAAGAAGAAGAAGAAGAAGAAGAAGGAGGAGGAGGAGGAGGGAGGAGGAGGAGGAGGAGGAGGAGGAGGAGGAGGAGGAGGAGGGGAGGAGGAGGGGGAGGAGGAGGGGGAGAAGAAGAAGAAGGGGGAAGAGGGAGAGGAGGGGGAGGGGGGAGGAAGGAGAGGAGGGGAAGAGGAGGAAGAGGGGGAGGAGGGGGGAGGGGGAGGAAGAGGAAGAGGAGGAGGAAAAGGAGGATAAGAAGAAAAAGAAGAAGAAATTTACACTAGTATATATCATATTCAAATTGCTTTAAGAAAGAAAGAAAGAAAGAAAGGAAAGTAAAGAAAGAAAGAAAGAAAAAGAAAGAATTGCTTAAAACCAATAAAAAAGAAAAAAATTTAAGAGCAGCCAGAAAGAAAAAACTTCCTACTCACAAAGGAATCATGATAAGTAAGGCAGTGAATTTCTTGTTGAAAATGGTAAATTGGAAAAGAGTGGACAACATCTTCAAAGGGCTAAAAGAAAAATCTGTCAACCTAAATTTCTTTACCCATAAAAAATATATTTCAAAAATTAAGGAAATGCAGACTTTATTCAGAGATACAAAAGTTAAGAGAATCCTCACTAACAAATCTTAAGAAAAAGGAAGTCCTTCATGTAGAAAAAATAATACCTAATAGAAATCTGAATTTTACAAAGGAATGAAGAGCAACAAAAATAGTAACACATAGGTAGGTATAAAGATTTTTTTCTTATCTTACTATTGCAATCTCTTTAAAAGGTAATCAAATGGAGGGGCGCCTGGGTGGCTCATTCACTTAAGTGTCCAACTTCGGCTCAGGTCATGATCTCATGGTTTGTGAGTTTGAGACCCGTGTCAGGCTTTGTGCTGACAGCTCAGAGCCTGGAGCCTGTTTTGGATTCTGTCTCCCTCTCTCTCTGCCCCAACCCTGCTTGTGCTCTGTCTCTCTGTCTAAAATAAATAAACATTAAAAAATAATAATATACATAAATAAATAAATAAATAAATAAATAAATAGTAATCAAGTGGAGAGGATTCTAGGAAGGTGGTTGAGTAGGAAGCACCAGGAATCTGTCTCTCCACCTAGACAATGCAGAATCTATATGAAGCAACTATTTTGGAATTCTGTATTCTATAGAAGGCTTGCATTTTCAGAGGAAGGCTTGGACAGTAAATTGCAGTTAATTTTCAACTTCAGCTCTTAGTAGTCACTACCCATCCTCCCACCCTCAGCCCCATGGCAGGCAGCTTTGCATATGTTCCTGTAACAGACTCCACACATCTTTTGGGAGCCAGAACAGGCAAAAGGTCCCTGTCCTCTTAAAATTAGGGTTCTATGCTCTTATTGCTCCTTCTGATCAAGAGGTGCCAAAAGGTAGGCAATCATCATTGTTGCATCTCCCCTCAATATTACAAGCCTCTTGTCCTGCTGAAGTACCTTCCAGGAAATTAAAGGGCAAGCTACCTGTTTTCTTCCCCCTTCATTTTTCTCTTGTTCTCCTGTTGACAGCCAACATTAAAGACTAGGACATTCAAAAGCAACTGCATGTATGGAAGAAATCAGAAGGTCACTACACATGCCTACGGAAAAACAAAGGCTCAGAAAAGACCTAAGAAGACCTTAAGTTAGCTCCTTAGGTTGATCCTCAGCACAGACACAGCCTTCAACACTCCAAAAAAAGAAAGAAACACTACACACAAAAACAAAAAACAGCAAACCTTGATAAGGAGTATCTGATTTCCAGAGTTATCATGTTGTTAGAGTCAAACGTCCAATTTTCAACAACAAAACTCACATATAAAGAATATAAAGAAACAGGAAAATATGTCCCAGTGAAGGAAAAAAATAAATCAACAGAAACTGTCCATGAAAAGACCTGATGACAGATCTACTAGACAAAGACTTTAAAATAAGAGCCTTAAAGATACTCTAAAAACTAAAGAAAGACATGGAGAAAGTCAATAAAATAATACATGAACAAAATGGGAATATCAACAAAGATACAGAAACCTAAAAAGAAATCAAAAAGAAATTCTGAAGCTGAAACATACAGTAACTGAAATGAAAAATTCACTAGAGGAATTCAACAATAGCTTTAAATAGGCAGAA